>NC_088388.1:3625000-4875000 GCF_037993035.2 Macaca fascicularis | reverse complement strand
CTTCTGGATGGGATGAAGCAGGCAGCTTACCCTTAGGGACCACGCTGGATAAAAAGTGCTCTCTGCACTGCAGGCTAATCTATTGTGGGGAGGCCAAGCTGAGCCCTGCCTAGGGGAGCAAGGGCTCCCTCACCCCCTCTCCTATCCCCACCCCAGGGCTCAGGGAACAACAGGTGGAGTCACCCATGTTAGTAAATTAGTATTTCCCCACCTGCCATGGTCATTATGATTGCTGCCATTGGATTGGGGGAGTTCACGGGCTCATTGCAGACTCCGAGGCCTGTAAGGACCACCTGGCTCTCCCTCACTCTGGGTGAGACCTTGGGCAGATTCTGACCCTCAGTCTTCCCATTTGTCAAGTGGGCAATCTTAGTACTCACTCACATCTTAGGGCAGTGGGGTGGCGGCTGATGTTAGGTGAGCTCACGCCTAAAAGAGCAGGCGTCCATTCTGGTCTGCTCTCCCAAGCCAGTCCTGCCTCTCTCCATCAGCCTGCGGGGCTTCCCACCTCTTCGAGGCCAGGGATGCAGGGTCCTAGCAGGCAGCCAAGGGCCATTCCTGGGCCTCTGGCCTCGGTGACAAGAGGCCTTTTTCTGCCTCTGCCGCCTGCTCCCTGACATCCCACGCGCCTGCCTCTAAGCCTGAGATGCGGCTTCTAAGCCGGGGCAGACCCAGCCTGCTATTCTGGGGTTTTCTTTCAACTATTTTGGCAAAGACCAAATGGCAGCCTCCTTTAAAATAGCTGCTGCAGGCCTGGGGTCGTTCCCTGAGAACCAGGTCAGGCCAGGCCCGCACTTCTTCCTAGCAGCCCATTCAAGTTAAATACGGCCCCTGGCATCTGCAGCTTCGAGGAGGGCTCAGCTGAAATTCCGACGGGCAAACACCAAAATAAAACGTGGCTGGCCCTCCGAGGTGCCTGCGGCTTCTCAGTTCCACAGACGTGCTTACGTTTTCCATGAAATCACAGGGCTGGTCTCAGGAGGTGCTGAGAGTACCCAGCTGAATGAGGAGCAGTGACCGGCCCCCCGGCCCCCCGGTGAGTCACTCCATGGAGACTGCTTGGAAATGTGGGAGCCCAGGAACCCCTCACTGCAGTCGAATTCCCTGGGAGGCTGCAGCTCCCAGATAAATGAATTCGCCTCCCCTTGATTTCCAGGCCCAGATGCTGCTGGCTTTGCTCACCTAAATTTTGGGGGGAGGGGGGCCTTTAATAGAATATACACATAATAACTGAGTAAACTTTTTATTTATTTATTTTTTTTGAGACGGATTTTCAATCTTTTTGCCCAGGCTGGAGTGCAGTAGCGGGATCTCTGCTCACTGCAACCTCCGCCTCCCAGGTTCAAGCGATTCTCCTGCCTCAGCCTCCCTAAGTAGCTGGGATTACAGGCGCGCGCCACCATGCCCAGCTAATTTTTTGTATTTTTAGTAGAAATGAGGCTTCACCACGTTAGCCAAGCTGGTCTCGAATTCCTGACCCAAGGTGATCCGCCAGCCTCAGCCTCCCAAAGTGCTAGGATGACAGGCGTGAGTCGCCACATCCTGGAGGAAACTTTTTTTTTTGAAAAAAAGCAAGCAGAGCCGGGTGTGGTGGCTCACGTCTGTCATCCCAGCGCTTTGGGAGGCCAAGGTGGGTGGATCACTTGAAGTCAGGAGTTCGAGACCAGCCTGACCAACATAGTGAAACCCTGTCTCTATTAAACATACAAGAATTAGCTGAGCATGGTGGCATGCGCCTGTGGTCCTAGTTATTTGGGAGGCTGAGGCACGAGAATCACTTGAACCCCAGAGGCAGAGGTTGCTGTGAGCCGAGATGACACTGCTGCCTGTCAGCGTGGGCAACAGAGTAAGATTCCGTCAAAAAAAAAAAAAAAAAAGCAAGCAGAAAGGGCTCCCACAGATAAAGCAATGCCACTTCAAATTCTACTAAAGAGATGGCACCATGCTCCAAAGACAGCAAACTGCCAAGTGACTCGGGTGTGTGTGTCTTACGCCTGGCTCTGGACTGCCTCCTCCACGTTCCCACCTTGGGAAGCCAATCTCTGGACAAGTGCTCCTCAGTGCCTCAGCTGGGCCCCAGCATCAGGGCAACAATACGTAGAGCCGTGAACCCTCCAGAGCGATAGGAGCAGAAGCCTAGTGGGTGTACGAGGCCTAGGAGCCAGCCTCGCGTGGGGGCGCCCCCCCTGCAAAGCCACTCTGGGGCTGTGAGCTCGAGACTGCATCGCCTCCCTCTTACTGACCCTGTGATGGCATCAGGCCTAGTGTCTAGGGAGTCCCTTGCCCACTTTGAATCCTGGCGAGTCATTCAACAAATGTTGGCTGCACTTCCGTGGGTGCGCGTTTGGCTCCAGGCATTGCGGACACAGCAGATATGCCATCATGCGCACCGTGGGGAAGCTGACATCCCGGGGAGAAGCAGACAAAGAGCTAGGACTTACCTGTAGGGTGAGGATTACGGAAGAGGAAGAGAAGGTTCTACAGGTAGGGTCTGATGGAGGCCAGTAGCCACTGACCTAATCTAAGGGCCAGGGAGGTGTCCTCCAGGAAGTGACATCTGGTCGACCTAGAGCTGGGCTTGAGCAGTCACAGTGCTTCCGGGCAGGAAGCACAGCATGGGCAAAGGCCTGGAGGAGACACGGGCAGCCTTGCTGAGGGAACCCCAGGCAGCAGCCCTGGGGGCTGAATCCAAGAGGCTGCAAGCTAGCAGGGCTTTAAAAAGGCTGGCTCGGCTGGGCTTGGGTGGGGGCTCAGTCAGCTTTGTGTTAAAAGCAGAGCTTTCTGGTTGCGGCAAGCACCTCCCAGGCGACCAGAGGTATGAGTCGCTGGCAAAAATTCTTCTTGAAACTAGCCACTGGTGCCAAGAAATGGAGAATCACGTTATGTACATCAACCAGAAAGATAGCAGAGACTCGGGTACAATGAGCCACAGAGAAGCGAACCTGGTAGTTCAGGGCAAGCCGTTTTAAGAGGCTCACAAACAACCTGGGAGCAGGATCTGGACGCGCTTGTGCATTCCTCCTCTCATCTTTTCCTGTAGTCCCACCCATCCCAGTTGGCCAGCATGACTTTTTGGTAACTCATTTTCACAGAATCTTTCCAAAGCAGACGACGTTTCCATGAGAACACCAGCTCTGTCTTGGAGGTTTGTATTTCATCGGTGAGTTTTAGGATTCATTGAATTTCCTGGTTGCTGTTACGAGTACAGTGGGCCCGGGCCGAATTGGGAACAAATCAGGCCGACTGCTGCAGGCCCAGGAATGAGGGTGAGCATCTGGGCCCTGGCCTTTAGTGGCCAAGGACGTGGGCCAGCGCGTCAGCAGGAGTGAGGGTCATTAGGCTGGTGAGCCTGTGTGGCAGAAGGTCAATGGAGTCTCGGTTGCCTGACAGAGGCCGCTCTGGGTGCTGTACAACATTGTGAGCTGGTTTGCTGCATTTCTAGAAGCAACCACATGGCCTCCTTGGTGGGAGACCTCTGAGGAGCTCCACTTTGCTCATCGCTTGCTGTGTGACCATAGGCAAGTTACTCACCTTCTCTGAGCCTCACTTCCTCCTTCCCTTGCAGTGAGGCCTCAACAAGAATGTGGACAAGGGAGGCAGAGTCCTGTGCATGGGCTGGTGGCATGATCTGATCTCTATCTACCTGGCACCTTTTGGAGCCGGTGAGCATTTGTGGGCAGCAGGTCCTGCCCTGGGTCACAGCAGAGGGGCCCCCCAGGACCCGTGGGGATCCCTCTTCAGCACAGATGCGTGTGCTTTGGATTGGGGGTGAGCAGCCTCTTTGATATCCTCTGTCTCGCCCCTGGCCCCTAATTGTACAACTCTACTTCCCAGGACGCGGGGCCTGGGTGGAGGCGGGAGGGGCCTAGGACAGCCATCAAGTCAGCCTGTTGTCGGGGGTGCGGGGACCGGAGCCAGAGGATGTTTGGTTTCCCACGAGCCATTGTAGTCCCAGGGGAAGGGGCTGTTGGGCTCTGGGGATGTGGACACGCCAGAAGCAGTGACCGTGGCACCCCGAAGGGGCCCACACTCCGTCCATCTTGATCACCCAGGCCAGGAATGTGGTGGCAGAAAGGCTCCTGAGATGAAGGCCCTGATAGGTCCTGGGGCGGGGGCGGGGGGGTCTTCCTCTTACAAAGGATGTGGGTCACGGTGAGTGGTCTTGCCACAATGTGGGAGGACAGGCAACTCGAGGTGACTCCTGAGAGATGCTCCAGAGGCAATCCGATCCCATTGCTGCCTCCTTCACCCTCCATGGCTCCCCAGTGCTGGATTAGAAGGTCTGATGGCTTTGGCTAGACTCTGGCTGCCTCTGCACAGAGCCCCACCCACCAGGACCATCTGGTCACGCTCCACTCCTCAGATTCCATGTCTTCTACGTGCCCCCTGCAAAGGCTGTCCCCACCTCCTCTGATGCCACCATTTCAAAGGCATCTCATCTTTGAAAAGCTGCCTGGCTCTCGTGCTCCAGGGCCCAGCAGGGCCACCCCCATCAGTGCCACCCCCATCAGCGCTCTACTCCAGCAGGCAGTAATGCTGGTCTGTGGTCTGCTTCTGCCATGACATCCCAGCTCTTCAGTGTAGGGCCTGCCTGGCACAGCCAAGGCCTCCATACATGTTTATTTGCTGAATTGATAGATGGATGAATGAATCATCCTGCAAATATAACTTTTTCCCACTTAATAAATATACTCTGCCATTTTCCCACAATATTACATGATCTTTGTAAACATTGTGACTTCTGTTAAGAAGGCGGATATAATAGGCCATAGCTTATTTAACCACTCTGCTCTGTTTCTAATATTAGATGGTTTCCAAGTTTATTTCTGTTATAAACAATGCTGTGATGAACATCTTTGTGCATTTTTTTTTCTGTATTTTGGATGTTATCTTCAGAAACAGAATCTCTAGATTTGGGGGCTATAAATTTAAGGTCCTCAAAAGTAAACAATAATGTGTTTTATATTTCAAAGTAGCTAGAAGAAGACTTGAAATCTTTTCTTTCTTTCTTTCTTTCTTTCTTTCTTTCTTTCTTTCTTTCTTTCTTTCTTTCTTTCTTTCTTTCTTTCTTTCTTTCTTCCTTCCTTCTTTCTCTTTCTTTTTTTTTTTTTTTTTTTTGACAGATTTTCACTCTTGCTGCCCAGGCTGGAGTGCAGTGGCATGATCTCGGCTCACTGCAACCTCCACCTCCCAGGTTCAAGCGATTCTCCTGCCTCAACCTCCTGAGTAGCTGGTATTACAGGCATCTGCCACCACGCCCAGCTAATTTTTGTATTTTTAGTAGAGATGGGGTTTCGCCACATTGGCCAGGCTGGTCTCGAACTCCTGACCTCAGGTCATCCACCCGCCTCGGCCTCCCAAAGTGCTGGGATTACAGGCGTGAGCCACTGCGCCCAGTCGAAGTGTTTCTAACACATAGAAATGACCAATACTCAAGGTGATTAGCACCCCAAACACCCTACCTGAGTGTCACATATTCTATGCACAGGACCAGGCACAGTGGCTCATGCCTGTAATCCCAGCAGATGGGAGGTGGAGGCAGGAGGATCACTTGAGCCTGAGATTTCAAGACCAGCCTGGGCAACATAGTGAGACCTTGTCTCTACAAAAAAAAAAAAAAAAAAAAAAAAAATTAGCTGGGCATGGTAGCACACTCCTGTGGTCCCAGTTACTCAGGAGGCTGAGGGAGAAGGATCACTTGAGCCCAGGAGGTCGAGGCCTCAGTGAGCTATGATGCTATGATTACACCAATGCACTCCAGCCTGGGTGACAGAGCAAGACCCTGTCTCAGAACACACACACACGTTCTCACACACACGTGCGTGCCAGGAAAAAACCCACAGACACATCATATGCATGTAACAAAATATCACATGTACTCCATAAATAGTAAAATACTATGTATCAATTTTAAAGTGTCAGCTGATGCGGTTTGGCGCACACAGGAGGCTACCTGTTTAACCACATCCTCACCAGCACTGGATACATTTTGTGTGTGTGTGTGTGTGTGTGTGTGTGTGTTCTTTTCCTACTTTGTTTTGTCTTTATTAATTGGCAAGCAGGCAATGATACTTAACTTTTAGTTTTTAATAAGTTTTAATAAATGTTTATTTTAGGCCAGGCGCGGTGGCTCACACCTGTAATCCCAGCACTTTGGGAGGTCAAGGTGGGCAGATCACGAGGTCAGGAGATCAAGACCATCCTGGCCAAGATGGTGAAACTCCATCTCTACTAAAAATACAAAAATTAGCTGGGCGTGGTGGCGGGCACCTGTAATTCCAGCTATCAGGGAGGCTGACGCAGGAGAATCGCTTGAACCCGGGAGGCAGAGGTTGCAGTGAGCTGAGATCACACCACTGCACTCCAGCCTGGGTGACAGAGCGAAACTCTGTCTCAAAAAACAACAACAACAGACAACAATAACAACAACAACAATAAGAAAAAACAAAGAAAAAAACCCCATTTATTTAAAAATAATTTTAGATTTCTCAAATAGTTACGAAGACAGTGCAGAGAGTTCCTGTGTACCCCGTGCTTCGTGTCCCCTGTTATTTGCACCTTGTGTTAGTGTGGTGTACTTGTTATAATCGATGAACCAATAGTGATCCATCATTATTAACTGAAGTCCATGCTTTATACAGAGCTCCTCAGTTTTCCCCTAATGTCCTTTTTCTGTTCCAGGATCCAGCCAAGACACCCGTCATGTGTAGCTCTCTCATCTTCAGACTCTTCTTGGCCTTGACAGTTTCTCAGACTTGCCTGGCTTGGATGAAAGTCTTTTCCTTTTTCTTTTTGAGATGGGGGGTTTCAGTCTGTCCCCCGGGCTGGAGTGCAGTGGTGCGATCTCAGCTCACTGCAGCCTTGCACTCCTGGGCTGAAGCAATCCTTTCACCTCAGCCTGCCGAGTAGCTGGGATTATAGACATGCACCACCACGCCCCACCAATTTTTAATTTTTAAATTTTCTGTTGAGATGGGGCCTCTCCATGTTGCCCAGGCTGGATGGCAGGTTTTGTTTGTTTGTTTGTTTGTTTTGAGACAGTGTCTCACTCTTTCACCGAGGCTGGTGTGATCTCTGCTCACTGCAACCTCCATCTCCTGGGTTCAAGTCATCTTCCCACATCAGCCTCCCGAGTAGCTGGGATTATAGGCCTGTGCCACCATGCCCAGCTAATTGTTGTATTTTTAATAGAGATAAGGTTTTGCTGTGTTGGCCAGGCTGATCTCGAACTCCCGCCTACCTCGGCTTCCCAAAGTGCTGGGAGTACAGGCATGAACCACCACGCCCAGCCTGGATGGCAGTTTTTTTTTTTTTTTTTTTGAGACGGAGTCTCACTCTGTTGCCCAGGCTGCAGCACAGTGGCTTGATCTCAGCTCACTGTAAGCCCCACCTCCCGGGTTCATGCCATTCTCCTGCCTCAGCCCCCCGAGTAGCTGGGACTACAGGCTCCCGCCACCAGGTCTGGCTAATTTTTTTGTATTTTTAGTAGAGACGGGGTTTCACCGTGTTAACCAGCATGGTCTCCATCTCCTGACCTCGTGATTCGCCCGCCTCGGCCTCCCAAAGTGCTGGGATTACAGGTGTGAGCCACCGCGCCCGGCCTGGATGTCAGTTTTGAGACAGTGCTTGGTTTCTGTTCCAGCCGAAGGAAGCTGTGGGACTGAATATGGCTCCATGAGTTGCTTTGATGTTGGGGTTTTCTCCTCCATGTCCCTTTATCTCCTGGGGGTCTTGGTAGCTTTCCTAGAAATGTGAGCGGTTATAGAGGTTGTAAATATGAGCCCTTTCCTGTCCTGAGCAGCTCACACAGTTCATGCCGGTCCGTGGTCCCTTCACTTGGGCCTATCACCTGTCACTCACGGTACTTGCCAATGAGCTTTCCAGGAGACGGGTGCTGGCGGTCTTGTGGGCCAAGTCCTGGGGATACTTCTATTCCTCGGTTCTGTGGGAGGTCAGAGAGGGCCTGAGGGGAGCAGGGGGTGGAGGAACCTTGAGGCAGGGCAGTAGTAGCATCTCAGGCAACTCCATTGAGAGCAGTGAGGTTCTCTTTTTCAGGGTGCGCCACAAGCAAGATCCCCAGCCAAAAGTAGAGGAGCTTCTGCACCTGCCCTTAAAGCCACAGCCCCAGAGTTAACCCCTGTCTACACTCAGAACAAAACGCAGAGCCCCTGGCTCAGCCCTGCAAAGGCTGCCCTGCCTGCCTCCGTCACCCTAGCCCCTCTGCAGGTTCCAGGCAGCCTCCCACTGGCCTGGCTGCCCGGGGCCTGAGCTAGAACTCCTGCACCCCCGGGACTTTGCAATTGACAGACACCCCCGCTTCAGGGTGGCTCCTTCTTGCCACTGCGGTCTTCACTTGCTGTCGCCTCCCTCGTCGGGTTTTCCTCGTCAAATTGTCACCTGTCTCCCCTACCATGTCCCTTTGGCCTGCTCAGGCTTTAGACGTGCGAAGCGCTCGCCGCAACCTGGAGTGGCTCTTTGGGCTCTTTGTTTCTTACATTGTCTGAGTGTCTCACTGGTGTCAGCCGCACAGACCCGGGGCAGGCCCATCTCACGTCCTCTCCCTGCAAGGGCTGGTGCCAGGCTGGCACAGAGAGGAGGTCAGTGAGCAGAGAAGGACGCTGGGCAGGAAGAGTGGATGGCGCCGTGCAGGTCTTCCTCATGATCAGTGGGATAGCACCATCTGCTGCTGGAGGCAGCCGCGCCGCGTGGCCACTGCCCAGCTCCGTCCTCATGGACAGGGGAGCTAGGGGTAGGGTGGGGCATGGAAGGGTGGCCTGGAGCTGGGCCATGTCACTCCCCAAGGATAAGGGGTCTTGCTCCCCTTGGACTAGGACTCAAGTCCTACCTTCATCCCTACTCAGCAGCCTCTCCTGCAGGACCCAGCCATCAGGGTGGCCGGCTCTCCAAGAGGCCCACCTGGTCCGTTTAGAGTGGACACCAGACCAGGGGTTGCTGCCAATGACCTCTGGGGTCCCGCCTGTGCAGAGACCCTAAGACCTTCTCACCTGAGTCTCACACACTGCCAGCTCTGCCATGCTCCCTATGAGGGGCATGGGGCAGGGAGGGGCACCCCCATTTTATGGGTAGAAATGAGGCTCAGAGGGGCAAAGGAATGGTCTCAGAGGAGCTGAGGCCTCAGGTGGGGGGACTGAGCACCAGCATTCGGGTGCAACTGCCACTTCCAGTGTCCAGGGCTGGGTTAACTTGGCCAAGCATGTGTGGCCTGAACACAGGGCCTGGTGCACAGCTACCCTCGGAGCCCGCTAGCCCTGTAGGCTTCCCTCATCTTCAGGACTGTGGTTCTTTTTTTTTTTTTTTTTTTTGAGATGGAGTTTCACTCTTGTTGCCCAGGCTGGAGTGTAATGGCGTGATCTCGGCTCACTGTAACCTCCGCCTCCCGGGTTTAAGCGATTCTCCTGCCTCAGCCTCCCAAGTAGCTGGGATTACAGGTGTGTGCCACCGTGTCTGGCCAGTGTTTTGTATTTTTAGTAGAGACGGGGTTTCATCATGTTGGTCAGGCTGGTCTCAAACTCCTGACCTCGGGTGATCCACCTGCTTTGGCCTCCCAAAGTGTTGGGACTACAGGTGTGAGCCACTGCGCCTGGTCAGGGCTGTGCTTCTGAGGTAGATGCTGGCCTGGCCAATGCCCCTTACATGGCCCCACCCTAGGGGGAGGGTGGGAGTGACAGCTGAGGGCAGCAGCCCAAAAAACCAGCGGCCACCCAGAGAGGAGCCTCTGATGACAGCCACTCAGCGTCATGCCAAAAAAGCCTCTGACGGAGGCCGACAGGCTTGGGCTGGGGAAGCTCTCATGGCTGGGCCTGGAGTGGGACCAGCAGCACTCTGACCTCCAGCAGGTGGTCTCTGGCTGAACTGGCAGTAAATAACATCACTACACAGCGGGGTGGGAGGACATCCAGTTCACCAAGCATTCTCCTGTATTCTTGACATTTGAAGAAGCTGCCAGCAAAAAACACAAATGAAAACAAAACAAACAAAAGATCACTTGACAGCCCCAGGAGGCACACAGGTGGGTGGATGAGGAATTGTGATGCCCACTCTCAGAAGAGCTGTGGCACTGACAATATCCCTTTTCTCTTTAGCAATAGAAGCCCTGAGTTTTGCCTGGCACTGGCTGCCTGGAGTAAAAACTACATTTCCCAACCTTCCTTGCATCTTGCAGTGGCCATGTGACTGAAGGCTGGCCAATGAAAGATATGCAACAGTAGTGGGTGTGGCTTCTAGGAGATGACCTTTGAGGAAGGAAACCAACCTGTCTTTTTTGCTACTGCTGGGTTGGAATGTGGGTGGGATGACTGGAGCCTAAGAAGCCATTTTGTACCATGAAGTCAAAGCTGCATGACACATATGAAGGAAAAAGATGGAGGGACCTGAGTCCTTGATGAATCTGAGCAACCTCATCACCCTGGACTTCCTTTACATGAGAATCACCAGTTTTTATCTTGTTTAGGGTACATGTATCTTAAGTTTGCTGGCCTGAATAGCTAGGCTGAATTCCATTATAACTCATAGAGGGAAAACAGATACTCTGGAAGGTTCAACTGGGACCAAGACGAACTGCGGGACCCAAACCCATTGGGTTCTGAAAGCAAGTGTTTCCTGTGTACCTCGAGGAGGGCTGCAGGTTGGATGAGCATTGGGAGGATCCACCCTGCTGCTGTGGGGTCCGGGGATGCCCCAGATGAGGCCTTGGTGAGCCTTAAGGGGACCGTGACCCTCCACCCCAACTCTGGCCTGTCTCCCTCATGCACAAGGTCTGAGGTGTCCCCAGACAGTGATACCCATATTTCAGCGGCAATGCCTTCCCCAGAACCCTGACTCCATAGAGAATGTGTGTGTGTTGGGGGTGACAGTCACTGTACCTGGTGCACAGTGGCCTCTCAGACCCAGCCTTCTGTCTAAGCTCATCCCTCACAACTAGGGACTTCAGGCTGTACCCCTGGGCCTCAGTCTCCCTACCTGTAAAATGGGAATCATAGTGGCCATCCTTGCAGGGTCACTGGGTGAATTCAGTGGATGATGGGTGAAAAGCACCCAGCCCATAGCAGAGCACTTTTTACACTCAGTCAGCATGAGCAACCCATGGGGATGCCCCTTTAAATCAAGAGTTCCTAAATTCTAGGGCATCCAAACCTCCTGGCAGGCTTGAAACACAGATTACTGGGCGTCACCCTCAGGGTTCTGGTTCATCAGATCTGGGGTGGGGCCTGAAATGCAAATTTCAAGAACCACTGGTTTAAATCAAGAACCTAAGACAAGCCAGGTGTGGTCATTCACGCCTGGAATCTCAGCACTTTGGGAGGCCGAGGCGGGTGGATAACTTGAAGTCAGGAGTTGAAGACCAGCCTGGACAACACGGTGAAACCCCATCTCTACCATGCGCCTGTAATCCCAGCTACCCGGGAGGCTGAGGCATGAGAATCGCTTGAACCCAGGAGGCAGAGGCTGCAGGGAGCCGAGATCGTTCGTGCCACTGAACTCCAGCCTGAGTGACAGTCTCGCTCTGTCACACACACACACACACACACACAAACCCTAAGACAAAAAACATGGAATAAAGGAATCAAGATTGGGTTAAGACCACCTGGGCCCAAGACCAGCTGGGCAGCTAGGTTTGAATTTGGCTCCAGTTCTTGGAAGCTGCATGACCTCGGGCAAGCCTTTCTTCTCTGATTCGCCTATCATATGGGGAGAATTAGAATTCAGAGAGCTGAGGTGGAGTCAAAACAACATGGCCAGGTGGGAAAGGCACCCACTAAATGCTGCCCTTCCCCCTCTCCCCCCACCACTGTCATCATCATCATCATCATCATCATTTTGTATAGCTCTGCTGCCCATCCTTCCTCCAGTGGCAAGGATGGGCGCCTGCTGCATACCCTACCCAGGCCCCAGGCCCACTGCCTCCTCCTCCAGGCCAGGCCTGGCCCTTATGCCTGGGGAGGGGTCCTCTGCATTCCGTGTGCCATTGGGGCATGCCAGGATGTCCAGGCACGGTCCATGCTGACTCCTCCCTGACTGCCTGGTCAGGGTGAATCAGCAGGTGCCACGAGCATGTCACCAGCAGAGAGGCACCGTTGCCAACCAGGTGGAAAGATGGATGGATGGAAAGACCCGGCGAGGTGTCCTCAGCCGACTCTGCAACACCTGAAGCTTATCCCTGAGGTCGCTGCCATCTGCTGGTAGGCCTCAGTACTGCATGCAGGGGTGCCCTCCCAGACCACCTGGTACCACCCAGCCCCCACCTCCTATGCCCCAAATTGTCCCCAAGAGTGGGGAGGTCCTGCCCAGTCCCATTCTCCTAGAAAGACTTGCAGATCACGCAGCTGTGCCAGCAGATTCATTGAGGTATCATTCATATGTGATACCATTCACATACCATACAATCCACCGGTTTAAGGAGTGCAATTCATTATTTGTATTCACAGTATGATGGTGACCATCGCCATCTATTCCAGAACACTTTCATCATCCCAAAAGAAACCCCATACCAACAAGCAGTCTCTCCACTTTCCCCATCAGCCCCTGGAAGCCACTAATCGACTTCCCATCTCTATGGATTTGCCTATTCTGGACATTTCATAGGAATGGAATCATGTGTCCATTTGGTCTGGCTTCCATCACTTAGCACCCAGCCCTCAAGGTTCATGTCTTGAGGTGGTGTAAGACGTATCAGCACTTCATTCCTTTTGTTGGTGAACACCATTTCATCCTACGGCTATAGCATTGTATACATATAGCATTGCATATGCTATCTACGGTAGATAGTGGATACATTGTATTTATCCATTAATCACTCGGTGGGCATTTGGGTTGTTGCCCTGTGTTGGCTATGATGAATAATGCTGCTAGAAACATTAGTATGCAGGTTTTTGTGTGGATGTGTGTTTGCACTTCTCTGGGGCATATACCTAGGCGTGGAATCGCTGGGTCATGTGTAACTCTCTGTCCTGCAGTTCCAGAATGGCCACACTATTTTTCCACTTCTCACTTCTTGGCAACTGCCTGTTCTTGCTCCCCTCCTTGGGCTCCATGTAATATAAGCATTGGAGCCTAAGAGATCTTGGAATAAGCCCTGACATGTCCCTCACTGGCTGTGTGACCTTGAGAAAATTGCTTCACATCTCTGAGCCTCAGTTTTCTCATCTGCAAAAGGTGAATCATGACAGAATGTAGCAGACACTGGTGTTGTTCTACCCATAACCCTTCAGTCCTCACCCTTCTGCACAAAGAGGCCCCAGGCTTTCGGTCACAAGCCCCTGGGTTTCTTGTCTGAGGGGAGCAGGCCAGAAGTTCAGGGAATTCCTGTCCCTGGGAGTAGTCCTCAACCAAAGGCAGACTTGACTTGGTGGAAATAAATAGTCCAGGTGCCTCACCTGCATGTGGGGGGCTGACGGGGACAGCAGTGAGTGGACAATTAACTAGATAATTACAGATTATGTTGGATTCTTTGAAGGAAAATAACAAGGCACTGCAAGAACAAAATGAGAAGGGATCCCAGCTTGGAGTAGGGTGATCATGGTAGATCTCTCTGAAGAGGTGACACCTTTAGAAGGGAAGATTGTGAAGGAACTCAACTAGTGAAGAGTGGAGGGAAGACTATTCTCAACAGACAGCATGTGCAAAGGTCCTGGGGCAGGGGAGAGTTTGGGATTGACAGAGATGCCAGAGCACTTTATCTGGCCTCACAGCCTTTGAAGGGAGCTTTGAGCTTGGGGCCTAGGTTGACCTGACTCCAAGGCCTGAGATCCTAAACAATCCTCACGAGGCAGCCAGTTCTTTCTTTGTCTTGTCTTCTCTGCCCTTCCTTCAGCCCTGCAATCTGAGCCTCTCCATATTACAGGGCCACTCTGTCCCCTGTGAAACTGCAAGGTTCTGATGCACAAGGAGAGGTAGCACCACTTCTGTCCTTCCTGCCCAGCAGAGGATCTGGCATTTAGCTAGCTGCATGGGTGTCTGCTGCATTCTCTACCCAGGCTCCAGACTCACTGATTGATGCCCATATGCTTGCTGGATGGATGGTAGAGGAGTGGATGGATAGGGAGAATGAATGGATGGAAAGATGCATGGATGGATGGAAGGATGGGAGGATGGATGGATGGATGGATGGATGGATGGATGGATGGATGGATAGACTGACAGTAGATAAGTAGATGAATGGGTGGACTGACGGATGGGTGAATGAATGATGGAGGGAAGGACAGAAGGATGGATGAAAAGATGGAATATGGATTGACAGATGAATGGAAAGTAGATGAATAGGTGAATGGGTGGACAGATGGATGGATTGATGGATGATGGATGGATGAATGAATGAAGGATGGATGGAAAGATAGAAGGATGGGTGGGTGGAAGGATGAAAAGATGAAAGATGGCTTGGTAGACGAATGGATAGTAGATAAGTAGATGAATAGGTGGACAGACAGATGGATGAATGAATGGATGAATGAATGATGGATGGATGGATGAATGAAGGATGGATGGATGGATGGATGAATAAAGGATGGAAAGATAGAAGGATGGATGGATGGATGGATAGTAGATGAGTAGATGAATGGGTGGAGAGACGGATGGATGGATGAATGAATGGATGAATGAATGATGGATGAATGAATGGATGAATGAATGAAGGATGGATGGATGGAAGGACAGAAGGATGGATGGATGGATGGATGAAAAGATGGAAGATGGATAGATGAATGCATAGTAGATGAGTAGATAAATGGGTGGACAGATGGACGGATGGATGAATGAATAATGGAAGGATAGAAGGATGGATCAAAGATGGATGGATGGGAAGATGGAAGATGGATGGATAAATGAATGGATAGTAGATGAGTAGATGAATGGGTGAATGGATGGATGTATAAATGAATGGTGGATGGATAAATGGAAAGATGAAAGATGGATGGATGGATGGAGGGATGGATATATGGATTATGGATGGATAGTAGATAAGTGGATGGAGGGATGATGAATTACAGTGCCTTTCTCCTGAACTATACAAAAGACAGATAAATGTATTTGCTTATCAGTGATAATAAATGAATTTTTAAAATTTCTGTCTTGAAACCAGCCTGCCCAAGGCATGAGAGCTCCCAAGATCTCCCAGCCCACCATCAACACTCCCTGTGTCCTCTAAACTTTTCCATTCATCCCCCTCCTTCTGGGCCCAGGTCAGTGGTCCCTCCAGCGAGAGTGCTGCCGAAAGGGCACGTAGTGGAGATGTGTTCTGACTCTCTGCACTATGCCTCCCCCGCCGCTGGCTGGAGAGCAGGGCCAGGCTTTCTCCTGCATCCTCTCATGGCTGTGTATGCAGCTATTATTCACAGACCATTCCCCATCTGCATGACCTCAGCAGCTCTCAATGACCACTGTGGGAGCCCCACTTGACGGATGGGAACACTGAGGCTGGGGAGGGGCAGCGGCCAGTTCTGGGCCACGTGGCTGCAAATGCTGTCATGATCAAGCAACAGAAGTGACTAAGGCCACTTTTCATTCAGCAGGTCTGAAAACGGCACGTGTGCTGGCTTTTTACCCACTCAGAAGCCCCTTCTCCTGTGGTCCCCTTCCTCAGTGTGGACTCACAGCCGGCCACACACTCAGGCACAAGTGTGGGCTGCCCCTGGTACTCCAGCCATTGCAGCCCAAGTGGGGACAGAGGTCAACTCCAGGGGCTATATCTGTCACAGCCCTGGAATGCTGAGGCACGGTGGCCCTCCAATGTGTGGGCACTAATTATAGGCCTGCTGGTTCACCCTTCTGAGTTCTTCAACCCCTGGGAGGCAGGAGGCCTCTGAACCCACCAAGGGGTTCAAAGACCCGCTCCGAGCAGCTGAAACTCGGGCACCCACGGCCGTCCTACCCTCCCCATTGAAGTCACCGACTCCATCCAATGCAGAGAAGGTCGAGTGGGCTCCAGGGCTGGGACGCAGGGAGCCAGGCAGCGGGGGTCCTTATTCTCTTGGCTTCACCCAGGCAAGGCCGTCTTCCCCTGTGGGGCAAGCGGGGAGTGGACCAGACCCCGGCCAAGCACTCCCCCTGCCTGTGCCTACCCTGGAGAGCACTGTGCAGGTCGACTGGGCAGGCAGGGAACCTACTGGCCACTCCAAGAAGACCTTTTTTCCTTTTTTCCCTTCATTCAGCAATGGTTATTGAATGCTGCCAATGCTCTCAACTAGCACTTTCCAGGGGGAGGGCACGAAGGTGAACAACAGAACCACTGCAGTCAAGGTGCTGCAAGAGTGTCACCATTGTAAGAGTACAATTGACTGCATTGAGGGCTTCCACAACCTGTAACCATCACCATCATCTACTTTCAGTACTTTTCCATCTTCCCAAACTGAGACTGTCTCTCCGTCAAACACTAACTCCCCATTCCCCTCTCCCAGCTTCCAACACCCATCATTCTACTTTGTGTCTCTCTGGGTTTGACTACTTCAGGGATCACATCTAAGTAAAATTGTATCGTATTTTTTCATGCAGCACAATGTCCTCAAGGTTCACTCATGTTGTAGCATGTGTCAGAATGTGTTTTTTTTTTTTTTTTTTTTTTTTTGAGACAGTGTCATTCTGTCGCCCAGGCTGGAATGCAATGGCGCGATCTCAGCTCACTGCAACCTCTGCCTCCCAGGTTCAAGCAATTCTTGTGCCTCAGCCTCCTGAGTAGCTGGGACTACAGATACACACCACCACGCCTGGCTAATATTTGTGGGTTTTTTGTTCGTTTGTTTGTTTTTGTTTTTGTTTGAGATGGAGTTTCACTCTTGTTGCCCAAGATGGAGTCCAATGGCATGATCTCGGCTCACTGCAATCTCTGTCCCCCTGGTTCAAGCGATTCTCCTGCCTCAACCTCTCGAGTAGCTGGGATTACAGACTCCCACCACCACACCCGGCTAAGTTTTTGTATTTTTAGTAGAGACGGGGTTTCACTGTGTTGACCAGGCTGGTCTCAAAGTCCTGATCTCAGGGGATTCACCTGCCTCAGCCTCCAAAAGTGCTGGGATTACAGGCGTGAGCCACCGCACCTGGCCTGTGGGTTTTGTTTTGTTTTGTTTTGTTTTGAGATGGAGTCTCACTCTGTCGCTCAGGTTGGAGTGCAGTGGTGCGATCTCAGCTTACTGCAGCCTCTGCCTCCTGGGTTCAAACGATTCTCCTGCCTCAGCCTTCTTGAGTAGCTGGGATTACAGGTACTTGCCACCACGCCCAGCTAATTTTTGTATTTTTAGTAGAGATGGGGTTTTGCCATGTTGGCCAGGTGATCTGCCCGCCTCAGTGATCTGCCTGCCTCAGGTAACCTCAGGTGATCCACCCGCCTCGGCTTCCCAAAGTGCTGGAATTACAGGCGTGAGCCACTGCACCCAGTCTAATTTTAATATTTTTAGTTGAAACGAGGTTTCACCATGTTGGCCAGGCTGGTCTTGAACTCCTAGCCTCAAGTGATCTGCCTGTCTCGGCCCCCAAAGTGCTGGGATTCCAGGCGTGAGCCACCGTGCCCAGCCATGTCCTTCTTTTTTAAGGAAGAATGGCATTCCATTGCATCAATGGAGCACATTCTATTCATCCATCCCTCTACTGATGGATACTTGGTGTGATGGTTAATAGTGTCAACATGATTGGATTGAAGGATACAAAGTATTGATCCTGGGTTTGTGAGGGTGCTGCCAAAAGAGATTAACATTTGAGTCAGTGGGCTGGGGAAGGCAGATCCACCCTTAATCTAGTGTGCACAACCTAACCAGTTGCCAGCGAATATAAAGCAGGCAGAAAAAGGTGAAATGGCGAGATGGGCCTAGCATCCCAGCCTACATCTTTCTCCCATGCTGGATGCTTCCTGCCTTCAAACATCTGACTCCAAGATTTTCAGTTTTGGGACTCAGACTGGCTCTCCTTTCTCCTCAAGCTTGCAGACGGCCTATTGTGGGACCTTGTGATTGTGTAAGTTAATACTTAACCAACTCCCCCTTTATATATATATCCTATTAGTCCCATCCCTCTAGAGAACCCTGACTAATACACTTGGCTTGTTTCCACCTCTGAGCTACTGCAAATGGCACAGTTATGAATATGAGTGTGCAAACATCTATCCATGTTCCTGCTTTCATTTCTTTGGGGATATGCCCGGAAGTGGAACTTCTGGATCACGTGGTAGCTCTCTGTTTAGTGCTTTGAGGAGCCACTGTGCCATTTTTCATAGGCTGCATAATTTTTCCATTCTTACTCCTGACAGGTTCTGGACCCAGCGTCCCAGAGACTCAACAGGCAAAGACCTGCCCCACCAGCTCAGCCCCTTTCTCTCCCTTCTGGTTCCCTCTGGGTCACGAAAATGCAAGCAGGGAGGCCACTGTCCCTGGAGCCCCTGGGGCGGCCTTTCTTGACCTAGAGGGCATCTTCCCACAGAGCCACGGGTGTGGGGTCTCCAGGCATTGCCCGCCCCGAACACACGTGAAGCAGGTGAACCATCTAACAGCGATGGGTGCTGGGTCCCAGGACCCCCTCACCCCCGTACCCTTTTTCTTTTCAGGAGAATTCTACCTGCCCCTAGCCCCTCCTGTGTGTAAGGAAGCAGGAGTTCCCACCGTGGCACCAGAAGCAGCGGGCACCCTCTGACGCCTCCCAGGAAGCCCATGCTCTCAGCCTGTTGCCCGCCTTCTCTCACCTTCCCCTCATCCAGCAGAAGCGGGGTCGCTCTCCTTTTGGAGGCCAGCAGGCCCCTTGCCCGTTGTACCTGATGCTCAAGCTGTGGTAACACAGCCCCACACAGGGTAAGTGGCTCAAACAGACATTTATCATCTGCAGGACTCTGGGCTGGATGTCCGAGACCGGGGTGTCAGTAGTGTTGGCTCCTTCTCAGGGCTACAGGGCAGAGTCTGTTCCTTTCCTGTCCCTTAGCTGCTGGTGTTTGCTGGCAAACTTTGGCACTCCTGGGCTTGTAGCAGTGTCACACTTGTCCCCACCTTTACGCTCTCATGGCATCCTCCTGTATGCACGGCTGTGTCCACGTGTCCCTTAAGGAGGACCCTGGTCACAATGGTTTCAGGGGTCATTCTACTCCTATGTGACCTCATCTTCACCAGTTGCATCTGTAATGACCCCATTTCCGAATAAGGTCACATGCTGAGGTACTAGGGGTTGGGACTTCAGCAGATAAACTCTGGGGAGAGGATGTAATTCACCCCATGACCCCCCAAACACACACACAAAATAAAGTCCCTTGGACTCTGGTGTGGGAAGGTGACCTCGGCATAGCTGTCTGCTGTGAAAAATCCACATTCTCTTGTCCAAGCTGTTTTACATGTTAAACAAGAGCCCCCAGTGTCTCCTACGCCTTCATCAGGAGCCATCTGTTGATCCTGTAGCACTGGGTGCCGCTGCTTCCCCGCGTCGACACGGCCCCTGGGCAAGTTCCCCTTGCCAGGCCTCAGGGTCATCATCTGCAAGGTGGAAGTAATGGCAGCCCCTGCCCCATCCCACTCTGGAGAAACAACAAAACCCACAGCAGAGCTCAGCCTACGCCCTGCTCCTGCTGACTGCCATGAATGTGTGTCCCTGCAGGGAGCCATTCCAGGAAATCTGACTTGCGCTGGGAGCTGAAGGAGGCACCAAGATTTTCACTTGTGTTGCACACGTGCCAGTGAGGAGCCCGGCCTCCCTGTGGGTTTGGTGAGTCTGCACTGACCAGTCAGGGGGCTCTGAGTCTGGGCTCTCTGACTCTGGGCTCTGTGACCATAAACTCTCTGGCCCTGGGCTCTCTGAGTCTCAGCTCTCTGACTCTGGCCTCTCTGACCCTAAGTTCTCTGACCCTGGGCTCTCTGAGTCTGGGCTCTCTGACCTCTGGAAGGTCATGGGAACAGAGAGTGATGGTCCTCACAGCCCCAGGCTCAGGACAGGCTCCTCACCTGGGCCCTGCCCATCCTGCAAAGTGCCAGGAGAGGTTTGTACACTGCCCATGCTGGCTCTCGCCTGGGCTGGCCCAGGTGATCCCACCCATGCCATTGTTGGGGAACAGGTGTGAGGAGGCACCTAGTCCAAGGCAGGGCCTGGCCACCACGTAATTGGTTCTCTGAGCCTCACCTTCTCAGGTAAAGATGGGGTGCACAGGTCCCAAGAGCAGGTTGTAAGGATAAAGGAAGTTTCTGTGCTGCCTGACCTGATACAGTTGCTCTAAAGAGTCCCTGGAGAAGCGCACAGCTTCCAGAGGAAGGAGCTTTTTAGAGTTTTAGAAGAGTAAACCTCTCTCTCTCTCTCTCCACACGCACATACACATACACGCACAGACACACACACATCACACATTCAGACACACCCAGAAACATACACACACATACATGTCCACACACAGGCATGCACTAACACAAGAACACACATACCCACATGTGCACTCACGCTTTCATAAATACACGATCCTTCTCTCCATGCACACACACGATGCACACACATGATGCACACACACGATGCACACACGATGCACACACACGATGCACACACACGATGCACACACATGCACAAACATGCCTTAGCATGTTTCCATCCATCCAAAAAAATCATAACTTTCTAAAACCAGGGGACTGAAGTGCACCTTTAGCCTGATCTCTGGGAATACCGTCTTCCTCTTAAAGCCTCAGCTGACGCAGGCTGGTGCCAGCGCGGATTCTGCTGTGCTCAAAGCAAGCACGTTCCAGTAAAGGCGGCAAGTGCTCCTCAGCCTGCATTACCATCTACCAAACGACAGAGTAGAATAAAATACTTTAATGTTTTGATGACACAAAGCCCCACGCTGCCCTGCTGCTCCTGGGAGGCTCCTCAGTCTGCCAGGGCTGGCACTCAGGCCCTTCCCTGCGAGCTTCTTGCCACACAGACCCACAAATGCCCTGCATTGCCGGCACCCCCCTCTGAGCTCCGACTTGGGCCCTCTTCAGTTCCCATTGGACCCTGATCTGAGCTGGCTCTGGAAATAGCTGAGAACTCAGAGGCAGGACGCAGGGGCAAGTGCTCAAGGAGGACAGTCAGAGTCGAGAGGCTGCCACACCAAGACGTTGCCAGGAGCTCTGGCGGTGGCCACCAGGCCCAGCTAGTGCGCACTGGCCTCCAGCTGGGAGCCCAGTCTTGGGGCCTGAACGTGCGAGGGCTCCAGGCCACCCAGGCTCTGCTTCTGCCGCCGCCGTCGGGGCTGGACCCCCTTACCAGGGGGTCTAGGCAGCCCACCCTGCAGCTGCCGCACCATCTCGTGGTCCCTGTGGTCCAGCACGCGGGGCAGGAACAGGGAGGACTTCTGCGTGCGGCGGGTCTTGAAGCCCCTGCGGGGCCGGCCCTTGCCGTTCACAGACACGTACCACAGTCTCTCCGCGCTGGGCTGCCGCCGGGCCCCAGGCGTACTAGACACCGTCCGGTACAGCCGGGAGGCGTATGTGTTATAGCCCAGCTCGTGGATCCGCTCCACAAACTCGCACTCGGCGCTGTAGTGCTCCTGCGGGGATGAGATGTCACGGTCAGTGGCCCGGGGAGACTGCGCCAGCGTCAGGGCCCAGGGCTGCCCGATGCCTCCCTCCCCTCCTTTGAGGCTAATCGGTCCAGTGCCAAACCCCAGCGCACTCTCAGCCAGCCACACCTTTGCCTAGGCCTTGCCCTCTGCCCGGCATGCCCTTCCTCCCCTGTGTGCCTGGTGAACTTGGCCTTCTGCCCAAAGGTCACCTTCTCTCAAAGCTGTGCTAAACAACTCCCAGCTCCAGCCTCTGTCCCCCGTCTGAGGGCGCTGACCCAGCACAGGGATGTGTAGGGCTATCTGTGGAGCAGAGACCGGGCCAGCCAACCTAGGTGCCCTGGGGGTCTGCTGGCAGCGTGGACATCAGCAAGGACTGGGCATTTGGACAAAGGAAGATGACAGCACCCAGATCGCTTTTAAAGAAACTACAGAGGCCGGGTGAGGTGCCTCATGCCTGTAATCCCAGCACATTGGGAGGCTGAGGCGGGTGAATCACCTGAGGTCAGGAGTTCGAGACCAGCCTGCCCAACATGGCAAAACTGTCTCTACTAAAAATATAAAAAATTAGCCAGGCGTGGTGGCACGCGCCTGTAATCCTGCTACTCAGGAGGCTGAGGCGGGAGCGTCTCTTGAACCCAGGAGGCAGAGGCTGCAGTGAGCAGAGATTGTGCTGCTGCACTCCAGTCTGGGTGACAAGAGCAAAACTCTGACTCAAAAGAAAAAAAAAAAAAGAAAAGAAATTGCAGAAAAGAAAAAAGAAGAAAGAATATGAAAAGCAGGAAGGGAAGGGGACACAGCCAGGTTTCATGAGCCCAGACTCTCCGTTAAACGCTGCACTCAGGGGTCCCAGCTGGGGTCACTGACCCCTGAGCAGCACTCTCTGAAGCTGGAGGGTCCGGCCTTGCAGGTTGAAAAGGTTACAATACAGAGCAGGGGCCGGGGCCTGGCATGAGGCACGTGCTCAATCAATGCCACAGATACTGCTGTTCTTAGGATAAGAGCAGAAGCTGGGGTGTCCCACCACAAGCAGGACAGAGAGGACACTGCTTTGTCATCAGAGATTAATGGGATCCTTGTCAGGCCCCGGGTGCAGTGGGGGAAGGGCAGAAGGGACCCTGCCCTCTCAAAGGCACAGTGAAGCTCTGAACTGAAGGAGCTTACACCAACATCCCCAAGGCCTGGCCATGGGAGGTTCCCTGAGGGGGTGCCTCATGGGGCCTTCTTAGTCTGTGGGATAGGGAAGGGGTGGGTATGCCTTATGCAGACCCACTGGGCTTCAGTCCCAGCTACAGGCGGGTGGCAACGTCTAGGGCCACCTCCCTAAGGGGGTGACTGAGAGGAGCTGCTCCCTCCAAACCAGAAAGGGTGGTAAGAGGTGGAAGCAGCAGGTGAAAAGTAGACAGCAGGATCTCGCCTTCCTCCTGGGGACTGGCCACAGGGAGGAGTCGGAGGCCCTCATGGTCTGTCCCCATCTAGGGTGTGGTGTCCCATGGGAGAGAGGGAGAGTGGCAATGGCCTCCGGGGCTCCCAGGCTGGACCCAGCAGTATCTGACCCGGCAGGACCTCAGGGAACAAGATGCTTCAAGCACCCCAACCTCTTTTCTAGCGACATGAAAGCCCAGAGCAGGGAAGGGTGGAAGGCTTGACCTGGTGGTAGGGGCTGCCTCTTCCCATGACCCAAAGCCCCCCTGCTCTCCAGCCCTCTTGGAGTCCCAGGGCCCCCTGGGTCACAGTATGGATGTTACTGTCCAAGACCAGTCTCCATGTTTATAGATGTGGAAACTGAGGCCCGGGGTGGTGCCAGGCCCTACATCACAGGGGGATAGAACAGTATCTGATCTGTGCCTGACCCCACATAGCCTGGGGCTCAGGGGCTATCTGGGAATGAGCGGGTGGGCTCAAGGCTGACTTCCCCACCCCACGCACTGGGTACGCCATGTTAGTGTCTGGCTCCAAGCCCAGACTGTGAGAAGCTCAGGGCAGGACCCAAGCTTCCCCACGTCCCTCGATCCTGCAGCAGGTGCGTCCTCTCAGGGCCAGAGAGGCCAGGCGGTAGGCTTTCTCTTTGCAGGGCCACTTGGGGGGTGGGCCACTGACGGACACGTGCCTGTGAGCCTCAGGTGGCGGGGGCTCAGGCCCTCCTGAGGTGGGAGATTGGGGGCAGTGTAGATCACTCGCTGACACGAGGTAGGGCACCTGGGGCAGCCGAGATGACCAAGGCAGAAGGTGTCGGCTCAGGGATCGGGGCCGTAGACTCCAGAGCTGCTGCAGTTGGGACTTGCCGTGTCAACGCTTTCCAATGTGTGTCCTGACACTGCCATCCCACCAGACCTGGTCCCACAGGCCCCTCCCCCAGGACCGCTCCCACCCCATGAGGGGTGGGGAGGAAGCAGACTCCAAAGCCACTTTGTTGAGGAGGTAGCTTCTGAAGTGAGCTGGAAGGGCGGAGTGGGCACTTTTTAGTGGGCATTTTCTGGAGGAGGGCATTCCAGGCAGTGAGGGTGTGGCGTGAGCAGCATAGATGGCTTGGGAGTTGAGGGAGCTTCCGGAGGCTGGAGGAGGCTCACCCTTTGGATGACAGCCACACTGGGAGCAGGTGGCACCTGGGCTGCTGCTCTGTGGGTGGAGGTAAGGTGCCTGTGGGATGCCTGGGTGTGATGGGAGTCCTCAGAAGCCATGAAATGGGCTGATTTGCTTTTTTAGGAAGCCCCCTTAACATGTACCTAGCAGAGTGCAACACACAGTAAGTTCCCAGGACACTGACTGGTGAATGAAGAACTGAATGTCAGATGAGTGGGTGGATGGATGGATGGGTGGATGGGTGGATGGATGGCTGGCTGGGTGGATGGATGGATAGCTGGATGGATGGATGGATGGATAGATGGATGGATGGATGGATGGATAGGTGGCTGGATGGATGGGTGGATGGATGGATGGATGGATGGATGGATGGATGGATGGGTGGATGGGTGAAAGGATGGAAGGAAGGAGGGACAATGGATGGATGGACAGGTGAATGGGTAGATGGACAGATGAACAGATGGAAGCATGGATGGAAAGAAGGATGAAAGAAAGGAAAGAAGGAAGGAAGGAGAGGTGTATGGACAGATGGGTGAAGAGAATGAAGGAAGGAGAAGGAAGGAAGGAAAGAAGGAAGGAAGGAGGAAAGGAGGGAAGGAGGGATGGAGGGAGGGAGGGAGAGAGGGAGGGAAAGAAGGAAGGAAGGAAGGAAGAAAGGAAGGAAGGAAGATGAAAGGATGGCTTGACAGACAGATGGACTGGAGGTGGGAGAGGCTGGAGCGGTGATCCAGGTGGGAAGTGAGGAGCCTGCCTTATAAGGTGTGGTCTCGGGGATGAGGCAGAGGGAGGTGAGGTGCGTGGGCTGAAGAGATGCAGGGGCATGGTCTGAGGTCTAGGGATGGGCTGAACAGCAGGAGGGGTCTACCGTGACTCCCAGCCCACTCTGGGTGAGAGTGAGTGGCCGGTGGGGCAATGTTTAAGATGGGGAGTCGGGGAGCTGCTGAGTTCGGTTGGAGAGTCTGAGCCAGCAGGATGCTGTGGGAGGGTGGTCTATACCTCAGAAGGGAGGTCAGGACCAGACCCAGGAGTGTCGGGGTGCAGTGCTCACTGGCCCAGAGGAATGAGCTGGCCCAAGGGCAAGCATGCTGCCAGCAAAGTCCAGGGAGCCCCATGGCGGGACAGCACTCCTAAGCAAGCTGGCCACATGCAGGACTGTGGTACCAGGTGGCAGGTGGCAGGCAATGGGATTGGCATTCAGGCTACTATGCCTCTCAGGTTGTCTTCAGGGCAGTGGGAACTTCTCCACTGGGCACTCTGGAAAGTTCCACACCCTCCAACCAGACTGCTTGACTACCCCCAGCCTCAGCATCCCTTGTGGGGCTAGGAGCCTCTGTCCACCCTTCTCAAAGCCAGACTGCGAGCTCTCAGGCATGAAAGCCCCAGGTGGGCTCTGAACCACTGGGACCCCCTCATGTCATGCTTTATTCTGTCTCCCCAAATCCTGGGTCCCCTATGGCAGAAGCTGGCACCATGAGGGCCCCTGCTCCCAGACACAGCTTCCAGGACACTGAAGAATGGACTGAATGTCAGACGGATGGGTGGATGGATGGATGGGTGAGTGGATGGGTGAATGGGTGGATGGATGGGTGGATGAGTGGATGGGTGGATGAATGGGTGGATGGGTGGATGGATGGATGGGTGAGTGGATGGGTGGATGGATGGATGGATGGGTGAGTGGATGGGTGAATGGGTGGATGGATGGGTGGATGAGTGGATGGGTGGACGAATGGGTGGATGGGTGGATGGATGGATGGGTGAGTGGATGGGTGGATGGATGGATGGATGGGTGAGTGGATGGGTGAATGGGTGGATGGATGGGTGGATGAGTGGATGGGTAGATGAATGGGTGGATGGGTGGATGGATGGATGGGTGAGTGGATGGGTGGATGGATGGATGGATGGATGAGTGGATGGGTGAATGGGTGGATGGATGGATGGGTGAGTGGATGGGTGAATGGGTGGATGGATGGGTGGATGAGTGGATGGGTGAATGGGTGGATGGATGGGTGGATGAGTGGATGGGTGGATGAATGGGTGGATGGGTGGATGGATGGATGGGTGAGTGGATGGGTGGATGGATGGATGGATGGATGGATGAGTGGATGGGTGAATGGGTGGATGGATGGATGGGTGAGTGGATGGGTGAATGGGTGGATGGATGGGTGAGTGGATGGGTGAATGGGTGGATGGATGGGTGGATGAGTGGATGGGTGAATGGGTGGATGGATGGGTGGATGAATGGGTGGATGAGTGGATGGGTGAATGGGTGGATGGATGGGTGGATGAATGGATGGGTGAATGGGTGGATGGATGGATGGGTGAGTGGATGGGTGAATGGGTGGATAGATGGGTGGATGAGTGGATGGGTGAGTGGATGGGTGAATGGGTGAATGGGTGGATGGATGGGTGGATGAGTGGATGGGTGGATGAATGGGTGGATGGGTGGATGGATGAGTGGATGGGTGAATGGGTGGATGGATGGGTGGATGAGTGGATGGGTGAATGGGTGGATGGATGGGTGGGTGAGTGGATGGGTGAATGGGTGGATGGATGGGTGGGTGAGTGGATGGGTGAATGGGTGGATGGATGGGTGGATGAGTGGATGGGTGAATGGGTGGATGGATGGATGGGTGAGTGGATGGGTGAATGGGTGGATGGATGGGTGGATGAGTGGATGGGTGAGTGGATGGGTGAATGGGTGAATGGGTGGATGGATGGGTGGATGAGTGGATGGGTGGATGAATGGGTGGATGGGTGGATGGATGAGTGGATGGGTGAATGGGTGGATGGATGGGTGGATGAGTGGATGGGTGAATGAATGGGTGGATGGGTGGATGGATGGATGGGTGAGTGGATGGGTGGATGGATGGATGGATGGGTGAGTGGATGGGTGAATGGGTGGATGGATGGGTGGATGAGTGGATGGGTGAATGAATGGGTGGATGGGTGGATGGATGGATGGGTGAGTGGATGGGTGGATGGATGGATGGATGGGTGGATGAGTGGATGGGTGAATAGGTGGATGGATGGATGGGTGAGTGGATGGGTGAATGGGTGGATGGGTGGATGGATGGGTGGATGGGTGAATGGGTGGATGGATGGGTGGATGAGTGGATGGGTGAGTGGATGGGTGAATGGGTGAATGGGTGGATGGATGGGTGGATGAGTGGATGGGTGGATGAATGGGTGGATGGGTGGATGGATGAGTGGATGGGTGAATGGGTGGATGGATGGGTGGATGAGTGGATGGGTGGATGAATGGGTGGATGGGTGGATGGATGGATGGATGGATGGGTGAGTGGATGGGTGAATGGGTGGATGGATGGGTGGATGAGTGGATGAGTGAATGAATGGGTGGATGGGTGGATGGGTGGATGGATGGATGGGTGAGTGGATGGGTGGATGGATGGATGGATGGGTGGATGAGTGGATGGGTGAATGGGTGGATGGATGGATGGGTGAGTGGATGGGTGAATGGGTGGATGGGTGGATGGATGGGTGGATGGGTGAATGGGTGGATGGATGGGTGGATGAGTGGATGGGTGGATGAATGGGTGGATGGGTGGATGGATGAGTGGATGGGTGAATGGGTGGGAGGAAGGAGGGAGTGGCCTCTGGACCAGAGAAAATGAAGGGGTGCATTCCAGCTTTCTGGACCTTCCTTTATCAAAACGGCTAAAAATCTGTGATGAAATCATCGGCTTATGTGAGAGGGAGCTGCGCGGTGTGTCCTCTGTGCGCAGGACTGAGCAGAGAGCTCACTGCAGGGAGATCGTCCTCGGGCCGCGTTGGCTAGACTACTTGTGGATGGAAAACCTCTCATTGCCCAAGGAAGTATCAGCCAAATTGCATGTAATGACTAGTCAGAGGTAGCAAATTTCCCCGTTACATGTATTTTACTCTGTGTATTCCCCACCCCTACCCCTTATGAGGAGGGGCACTGCCATACCCGCAGAGTAAGGAGACCCTTTTTGGTTACACGGAGGCCCAGGCAGTAAATAGACTGTGTCCCAAGCCTGGGCTCCAAGGCTCCTGTGTGCCCGGGACATGGGCGCCATCTCCCTTCCCCTCCTAGGCTTCAGCTCTCACCTTTCCACCCTTGGAGGGAACCTGCAGAGCTGGCCCAGCGCCCTCCTCCCCATGCTCCCAGGAGAGCTCTGGCTGCCCCAAGGAACACTCCCAGGTTGCCTTGGGTCCATTTATTTTGGTGGAAATTTGGGGGACAATCACTTCCCTGCTCTCAGCTACTCTCAAGGGAGGATGGTAGTGATGACGAGGATGGGAGGAACCTTTGCTAATCTGGCATTCTCTAGATTCCAGGTCTGCCAGGGCGAGGCTCCAGGTCACTCACGGAGCAGCCTCTAACAGACACAGCCAAAGATCACTGGGCACGGAGCCCTGCGCCACGGTCTGTTCCCAGCTCGGGTCCCATGTACCTGAGCAAAGTGTTCTACTGCCCACATCCCCCATCTTCTGGTGTGATGTGCAGGCCAGACCACTACTCCCACAGCGCCCACCCACGGGACAGCCTGGACTCACCGAAGCATAGAGTCGTCCCCTCTTGTTCATGGCCAGGTACCGCCCGGAGAAGAGACCCCTAATGGCCACAATGCCCACCTCCACTGCCGTTATCTCCAGAATACCTGGAAGAAATGAGAGGTGCCTCACTCCCACCGCCCCCCACAGAGCCACGGAGCGGGCGGCTGATGCCCAGCTGGCCTTGCCCAAAGCCACACCCCGGGCTCAGGGCTGGGGAGGGTAGCACACAACCCACAGGTCACAGTGAGTGGACGTTCAGGGAGGGAGAAGTCACCAGACAGGAGGCAGAGAAGGAGACCTCAGGGAAGGTTTGTCCTTATTCAAACCTGGGAGGGAAACGATGCAATTAACATTCCCACCCGCTGACGCTGCCCGCAGGATGGTTTCCATTCCAACCTCACAACATCTTGCCAGGTGCCTTCATCATCCGACAGACAAGCAAGTGGGAACCACTATGGCTGGGTGACTGTCAGGCCCCTGCACATGTGCCTGAGCGAGAAATCAAGCCCTCGCGGCAGTCATGAGAGTCTGAGCTCTGGGACTGCACGGTCCCCAATACCTGCGCCAGACAGCGGGAAAGCTGGGCCCTGATGAGCCAGGCTGGTAATAAAACCCACTGACAACAACACACAGGGTGCCTGCCACCCAAATCCTTCTGGCCGTAGACCTGGCGGGAGATCATTGTACCTGGCAGGGCAGGAAGCCGGTTTAGACCCTGGAGCCCGCAGAGGGAAGCTGGGTGGGTCTCACCCACTCGCCAGGGATAAGAAAGTTTAAATCTCCCCTCCCGCCTTTGCTTCTGGATACACGAGTGCAGTAGCGGAGGCTGGGGGCGGGGGACTGCATCAAAGGCCGGGGTCACTGTCTCCCAACAGAGGCTGCGAAGGGATTGGGGCGACTGCCTGCACCCTCTCCAGGGGATGCCTCTCAGGACCGCGCTCCTGGCACGCGGTCCGAGCACGGCCGCGGTCGCCACCGGGCTTTTGCTCCAGCCCAGGGCTGCTACGGTGCAGGCTGCGAGCCTCCCGCCTTCCCAGTGCGCAGGCTGGGCGGCCTCGGCGGTGACCGCCCGGGGGGACCAACGAAGCCAGAGTCTCGACGCAGGACGAGCACCAAGAAGTTTGGATGCTGTGCGACTCGAGGGGGAGCCTGGCTTTGGAGAGAACCGGGGTGTCTTTGTGAGACGAGTTCGGCACACTCGGACCCCCTGGCAACAGCTGGTGCCCACCGTGCGGCTCCGGAGGCGCGTGTCCCCAGGGCGCCCTCACAGGGCTACGGCTTTCCTGGAGGAAGCCGCGGTTTACTGCCGCCGCCACCTTCAATCCCCCGCACCGCTTCCTGAGCCCGGGGCCGGAGCCGAGCGCCGCGCGGCGCACGCGAGGACCACTGTGGTCTTGACTGCCCTCCTACCCTCCCCACGCGGTCCTCCCGGGCCTTGAGCTCCGCTATCCTGCTCCTTAAAGGGCTCGGCGCGGGCCTCAGGTCCCTGTGACCAGAGGAGCCTAACCGTGTTGCCCGGCGGACTCCCGCGGTGAGCGCAGCCCGGGCCGCGGGTCCTGCGTGCTGCGGGGGAGGGTGTGTGTCTGCACCCCCAGGTAGGGGAGGACACCGCTCCGCGCTCCTGATCCGCGCGTCCCGACGGCGAGAGCCCCCACCCTCCCGTCGCTGTGCAGCCAGGGAGGAGGCGGGGGAGGTGCAGATTCCAGCGCGGGGAATAACTGTCGGAGGCGGCCGCGGCTGGGGAACCGAGCTCCGCAGGGCAAGAGTCCTCCGCTCAGAGGCAGCGGCTGGGGCGGCCACCTGGGCAGCCGCGAGCGGGGAGGGCGGAGGGGACGGCGGGGCGTCCAGGGGTCGGCAGGAGGAGGAGAAGTCGTCAAAATAATAAAGAGGATGATAAATGCCTTGTCCGGCTCCTTTTCTCCGACACATTCAAAGGGCTTAAACTTGTCAGAGCTGCCCAAAGCAGCAGAGCCGGGAGCCCAGGGGTCGCCTAGCTCGCGTCCCCTCAGACCAGCGGGCTGAATCCGGGACGGACTGACAGCCGCCGTCGCCCTCTTCGGACGTGAACGCCCATCCCCCCGAGTTCTGCTCGGACCCCAGCGCGAGCTCTTCTCCCGGACGTGTAGGGCGAGGAGGACACCCTGGCGGTCGCCTTCTGGCAGCGGGAAGCAACCGGTCTTTTCCCGGACACCCTGAGCGCACCGTGCCTTCTCCCGGGCCCGACCCTCCCCGGCTCCGCTTCCCCCGCGGGGTCCCGCAGCGTCGGGCACTCACTGTAGGCGCTGTTCTCCAGGCTGCCGTTGACGCGGCCGCTCGGGTGCAGCTGGAGGTGGTACTTCGTGGCGCAGTAGAGCTTGCGGCGCCGGGGCGCCCCACCAAGGTGCTCGTAGACGCCGCCGCGGCCGCCCGCATCGCGCCGCAACCGAGCCCCAGGACCCGCTGCGGGCCAGCCCGGCTCCAGCAGGCTGAGCAGCAGCAGCCAGATTAGGCCCATCGTGGCATCGCGCCCACCCCGCGGCGGCGGCGGCTGCAGGCGAGCGCGGCGCCCATGGAAGGGGCGGCAGCCGGGCCGCGGCGAGGTGCTCGGAGCGGGCTCCCGCGCTTGGCGATGCTGACTTCGGCTTCGCGGGAAAGGTGGGGGAAGAAGGGGAAAGGGTGGGCGAGAGAGAGAAAGAGAGGGAGAGTGGGAGAGGGAGAGGGAGAGAGCGATCGCGAGTCCCTTTAATTTCCACCCAGGAGCAATGAAATTTCCGTTGCTGCGCAAAGCGCTGAAAGAAAGGACGGTTCGGCAACAAAAGGCCGACGTGGTCCCCAGGCGGAGGCGCGGGAGGGGCGGGAGGCCGGCGGGTGGGGAGCCCCGCGGAGCTCGGGGTTCGGGCCGGGCGCCGCCTGCATACACTCGCCCCCAGCGCAGGGCCGTCGAGCCACGGCTCCGCTCCGCAGCGCGCCCCACGCCCCCGAACGCCCTCCCGGCTCTGAAAGGTCCCTTCCCCGCCCCTCCCCCGCCCCCTCCCCCAGACCAATTATGTCTCCGAAAATTATAGACCGAGGCCTTGAGGCGGCCGCCCCAGGCCCTGTCACCCCCTCCCGCTCCCCATCAATCCCCCTGCACAATGGGGCCGCCGCCAATGACTGATGTCCGTGAAAACAACTTGCGGGGAAGTCGAGCTGACAAACGCCCATTAAAGGCGGCGCATAATGAAGGGCACTGCGGAGGGCGGCGGCGCGAAGGCTCCGGGGCGAGGGCACGCGTGGGGAGCCCCGGGTTTGTGTCTGCGCTCGGCGCTTCCTGCAGGAGCAGCGGTGCCGTCCTCAGCCTTGCAAGGCGCGGGCGGGCAGGGACTGGAGATGCTATCTTCTGTTGCGCACCCCAACCGGGCACCCGGAGTGGTGGGGTTAGGGCAGGCCTCGGAGGATCCCGTCCCTGTGGCGGTCCAGAGAGGGTCCTGGAGAGGCAGGAGGAGGGACGCGAGAGCCAGAGAAGTGGACGCAGACAGAGAGCCCTAGAGAGAAAGAGATGCAGATAGAGAAAAACGGAGAAGGAAAGGACAGGAAAGACATGGAAAATGTGAATGACAGAGATTGGCCAAAGAGAGGAGGCAGGGGAGACGGAAAGAAGACAGAGCGGCGGAGAACACCCGGAGAAAAGCACAGGGAGTCTGGCAGCCACAGCGGGACGGTGATGAGAGGAGGAGCCCCGCAGAGGCTGGGAAGGGATGTGGAGGAGTCCTGGCCTGGAGGATCTGAAGCAGTGCAGATGGGGGGGTGGTCCCCTGGACTGTGTGGGGGTCAAGGTGTATCTCAGCTCGGGGGGCCCTGTGAAGAGGGGTTTCAGAAAGTACCCAGAAAAGCCACCTCCCCATCCATTTCTCTTGCTTCCTGGTCCTCTGTCCCCCAGGGTCCTGGGACCAGCAGGAAGCAGGGGCCAGCACAGGGGCTTTGCCTCTCTCAACCCCGCCCCGGAGTAGGGCACCGCTGTGGGGTCCAGAGGTCTAGGCCACAGCTTTGGCTTCAAGTTGACCAGGGGCTCTGGGGTGAGTTGGGTGGGCTGACATTCCCCAGCCTGCCATCTGCATCAGGGTTTGGGGTCAGGCAAGTGTGCAGGGCACTGTGAGCTGTGGCAGTGAGCACACGCCCCTGGGACATGTCCAACTCCCATGGCCCAATACACAGGGCAGCAGGTCCTCCAAGAGCCCACTCCAGCATGCACAGGGTCCAGGTGGCCCTCCTGAAGGAGGGTGCCCCCAAGCCGTCCCCAAGCACCTCAGTCTTAGTCAGGATCTCCTAGCCACTGCCCCAGGGTCAGCTTGTGAGAGTTCTTGTACAGGCCAGAGGCCAGCCACCGAACTACTGGAGCCTCAGCCTCCTGGTGATGGAGACTGTGTTACAGGGGTCAGATGACAGTGCCAGGAAAGCCCCAAAGGACAGAAGCAAGAGGAGAGCTTGTCCAGTGCAGCGCTGCGCAGGCCTGGACTGGGATGTGTGGCCACCGGGGCTCCCTAAGAGGCAGGGAAGAGGCATAGGAAGGAGGTCCCTGCTCTAAATGCCGTAGCTCTGCTACCTCCTGACACCTGGCCAAGAAGAGAGGAGATATAGTGGGATAGGGGGTGCACAAAAAATTCAGAGAGGGGTACAGTCAGGGGGGCACAGTCTGACAGAGAGAGGAGAGAGGACACAGTAACGTTTTGAGAGAGAGCAAGAGCAGCTGTCCAGGGCCAGGGGACTTCCGATGCCCTTTCCTGTTGACGCCCCAGCTGCCTCCTTGGCAGGACCCCCCCTGGAAGACTGGGAGGAGCCAGAAAAATCTGATCAAGGCAATCTGGGTGTACACGCCCCTCCTGCTCCACGCCTGGGACCCCCAGCACTTCCCAGGGAGACTCCCAGGCTCTGGTCTCCGGCCCTGCCCACTACCCAGTTGCCCTGTGCCCGAGGACCCAATATGAGGGCAGGGGCTGCTGCCCTGAAGCAGGAGTCCAAGGGTGACCCCTCTATAGGAGGGAAGCCCCGGGGATGGGCAAGAGGTTTCCAACTCTTAGGGAGCGCCTGACACACTAGCCACTCAGTGCATACTCCTAAAATGAATGAATGAATGAATGAATGAATGGCTTGGCCACTTCCTTGCCACAAGGACTTGGCCATGTAGTGTCGCTCCTGAGATACTGGTTTCTCATGTGTGTGATACCCCAAAGGTAGGGCCGGAAACTGAGTGGCATTACCTCTGCAAAGTCTGGACCACCCATCAGTGCAGGGCATGCTCCAGCCGCAGGGGACCGTAGTTTATGATGCAAACCCTGCTGCCTTTGAGAGTGAAAGGGGGTGCAATTCGCAGTTACACTAGGAAAGCTGGTGCCCTGCCCAAGGTCCTTCCTGGTGGCCCTGGCTCACTGTCTGCTGTTCTGGTGAGCATGACTTTTCTGAGGCAGCCAAGCTCTCTAGGCCATGTTTTCCCCTCTCCTCCAGTCACTGGTGACGGCCTTCAGCCCGGTGCTTCCATCCGCGGTCCACCCTGCAGTCACAGGAAGTTGTCTGGAGCCCAAAGCTGCCTTCTCCAGATGCCCCAGCCCTACTGACAAAGGTCGTAGTGTTGAGGGAACCGTGGGGATGCCCACCCACCCGCGTGAACCTCTAGTTCACTTCCCACAGCTTCCGGGCTGGGCCTCCAGGCCATTGCTCACCCCACCTAGTGAGTTCCTCCTCATCTAAACCTGCGGCTCTTTTCAGCCCAGGAAGCCCCCCAGAGCCCCACTCTGGGAGTCTGGGACCCTCAGGCCCAGCCAAGGGAGGGGAACCTGATTCCTCCACATCTGCCTGGCAGGGGCAGGGGTCTGGGCCACAAAGTCTTGTGGGTGGGGTGGGGCGGAGGCACCCACATAACGGTGACCTCGCCCCTCTCCCTCCCAGTCGGAGCCAGGTGGGGGGTGCACCATGCGCTAATAGCGACCCTGTTAATTGCTTCCAAATGGTCAACTGTAGCCATTTGACTAATTGGTCTCTTCCAGAGCCCAGCCTGGACACCCCAGGCCCAGCTGAAGTGCTCCTACCAGCAGTCCCCGAACCTCTGCACTGGGACCCTGTCCCTCAGAGCACTCCCAGCCCTATCTGATACTGAGTCCGCCCCTAGCCCCTTCCCCTGGAGAGAGAGCTGGGGTGGAGAGAGGGCAGAGGACAGGGTCCTGTGATGTGGCCGCAGGTGGCTGGCCAGGGACTGTCAGATGTGATGCTGACTCCCAGCCCCAAACTCACTCTAATTGTGTTACCCGCCACCCCCATCCCCTTACCCTATCCTTGTCCCCAAGAGCAGTGGGAGAGAGACGCAGCCTGCCTGTCACCGGGAGACCGTGGGTCCCTGAAATCCTAGGAGCAGCCCTGATCAGCCCCACATTACAGATGAGAAAGGGAGGCTCAGAGAGGGGAAGTGACTTGCCTGGGGTCACACAGCTGGGAGATGAGGTGAGAAGACTGGAATGCCCCTTCTGGCTACAGGACCCAGGACCTGAGCAGTGGGAGAGGGAAACCGTTGCCCCTCTAAGTCCCCAAAGCAAAGCTGCGGCTTTGCTTCCGTCAATGTTAGAAGCCCTGGCAGGCAGGGGTGGGATGGAAGGCACATACATCTCCCCACATTGGGGCCTGCACAGCATTTTGAGGCTCATCCACGGCGTGGCGTGTATCGGAGCGTCCTTACCTTTTCTGCCCTCGTGGCATTCCATCGTGTGCACAGACCACATGCTGTTTATTTTTCATCCATGGATGGATATTCGGGTTATTTTCTGGCTATTGGCTGTTTTGAAGTCCCAAGCTGAGACGTAAAGGAGGGATCCTCTCTGGGTGGAGGAGAGGAGGGAGCAGAGGGCTCCCTGGCCCAGGGACAGACAACTCCAGCTGCTCTTTTCCTTCCCCACAACACCAAGGGCAGCCACCAGCCTCTGCATCCCCTGAGCCTGTCAGTGCCTGGCATCAGACTCCAGGCAGAGCAACTGACAGGGCTTGTAGATGCCATCTTCTCCCTGTGTTCTCACAGGTTCGTCCCTCTGTGTGTGCCTGTGCCCTCATCGCCTCTTCTTATAAGGACCCCAGTTGGATTGGACTGGGGCCATTCCACAGACCTTGCTTTACTTTAATCGCCTTTGAAAAACCCTAGCTCCAACTGCAGCCACATTCTGAGGTCCTGCTGAATACGGCTCCAACATACAAATCTTGGGGGACACCGTTCAACCCAAAACAAGTGCAAATGATGAGGTATGCCCCCAGTCCTGTGGATGAGGTGGGGTGGAGGGAAAGGAAGCAATTCACACCCCCACCTCCTCCCACCATGAAGTCAACTGCAGTTGCGCGGGGCCAGGCTTGATGGGGAGCTGTGGTGGCAAACCCACTCCCATGGAATCACCCCGTGTCCCTGCCTTGCACCCCCCTACCCCCTCCACCTTTGCCCAGACCAGTTCCTCCACCTGAGGGCCCTTTCACCTTTTCCATCCAGAAGCTCCTGCCATTCCTGGAAGACCCAGTCCCTGGCCCCTGGAGGTGCCCACCCCCCAGGGCAGAGTCTCTTCCTCTGGCCTCCCTGGCCCTTGCTCCCTCCATGCCACCCTGATCCCTAGGCCCGTTTCCCATCAGCAGCGGCTCAGGCAGGGCAGCTCGCTCTGGAGGGCAGGCAGGCTTTTCTTACCTCTCCCCAGTGCTGACCTGTGCAAGGTGTGGCTAGGACGCTTGGACAGTGGGCAGGAGGCAGGGATGGTGAGGTGGGGGTGGAGGGAGGAGTGCTGAGCTCCCCACGCCCAGTCTAGGATGGTCCTCCTCCGCACCTGCATGTTCTATGTTCTCCCTAAACCATCACGGTGCTGCTTTGAGGCTCCTGTGTCTGCTAGGAAAAAGGGGCTCTGTTGCTGAGGCCTTCACTCAGCCGCCTACAACTGGGGTAGGCTGGGGAGCGCTAGAAATACAATCACAAGAGCCGGCATCGATGGATCCGATGGCTCAGGTATGCAAGCTCTATCTTGGGGGTGGTGGCACGTGGGTCCAGGACCACCCAGATTCCATTTTCTGCTCTATTCATTATCCTGCATCAACACCCCTACAGCTGTCAGCTTGATATCAATTCCAAGTCATTGGATTTTTTTGAGACAGGGTCTCACTCTGTCATCCAGGCTGGAGTTTGGCTCACTGCAACCTCCACCTCCCAGGCTCAAGTGATCCTCCTTCCTCAGCCTCCGGAGTAGCTGAGACTACAGGCACATGCCACCACATCCAGCTGATTTTTGTATTTTTTGTAGAGATGGGGGTCTCACTATGTTGCCCGGCCTGGTCTCAAACTCCTGAGCTCAAGGGATCCTCCCATCTTGGCCTCCCAAAGCACTAGGACTACCAGCATGAGCCACTGTGTCCAAACCCTATTCTAAGTTTAAAGGACAAGCAGGATGTCTACCTTTTGCCTCAAGTCCCGGAGTAGCGCACCCTAGTCCCAACACCAGGACTGAGTGTGCTCTGACCTGTTTCCCTGAGATAAGGAAGGGGCCGAAGAGCTGAGATAACTCCCACGAAATTTCCAGGGAGGGAGTTTCTGGGGTCAAGCGCTGGCCTGGCCCTACCGGGCCTGTGTGAGCTCAGGGTCCTGCAGCCCCGGTGACTGGCCATCAATGCCCAAGCTGCAGGGACTCTCAAGGAAGTCTGAAAGGCACCTCTGCCTCTCTACAGGCTGTTCTCGGGTGGCCAGGAGGAGCGCACCGCAGAGGTGGCGGGCAGTGCTTAGGGACCAGCTTCCTGCCTCTGGCTCTGACTCAGACCTAGTGGCCTTGCCCGGCCCAGCCCCACCCTCTCGCCAAATCAAAGCCACACCGTTCAGATGTGGTTTCCCAAGCCTCCCTTCGTTTCATGACTGCAAGGGACCTTCTGCAGCCACCTGAGCTGGTGCAGGGATAGGACCCTGTGGCCGGAAGCCCCAACCCTGCAAAGGCACTGAGTGTGCGACGTTGGGGGGCACGGCCGGCCACACACCTTCCTTAATGGGAAACACTGCTCACTTCCAGACTTCCAGAGGCTGGCACCAGGGACTCGACTGTCACTGAGTAAGCTGTACACAGACCCTGTGGGCCCACCATGGCAAGACCCCTACTTGCAGCCACCCGATGGCTGCCCTGGCCCCTGCCTCAGGAGGCTCCCTTGCTGCCAGCTTCGTGGGGGTGAGTCACCCGTGAGCATGCTGCATCCTTCTGTTCTTTGAGGCCTGGCTGCAGCCCCTCATCTCTGGGGTGAAGCCCATGTTCTTTGCTTGGATTTGGGCATGGTCTGGACCCTGTCCATCTCTCCAGCTCCTCCTGGCCCACCCTTGGCCTTGAGCAGCTGCTGTGACCTGGACATTTCCTGTGAGCACCGGCTTCTCCCCACTCTGGGGTCTCTGCACGGACTGTTACTACCGCCTGCAGCTACTGCTCCCTCTCCTGCTGCAAACCTTTGGCTTGTTTAGATTTTTCATGTCCTTCCAGATGCAGCTGAGAGAGTCTCTCCTCGGGGTTGGGGGGCGGTCCTTAAATCCCCTTGCCCTGCCACTGCACCCCCGGGCTGGGCCAGGGTCCTCCTCCCGGCTCTCTCAGCCTCCTGCACTGCACAGTCACCTTCCTCATCAAGGGGTGTCTGTGCCACCCCTGGCCCTCAGCTGTGAGCTCTGGAGCAGGCAGGTGGGGTCTGCTTTCCTCCTGTCCCCTGCCCAGGGCTTTGCCCAGAGTCCCCCTGAGATGCTTCAGGAATGATTGCATGAAACCTCTGTGGCATCCCTGACCTGACAATGTCCGTCATTTGAGTGAAAAAATGGAGACAGAAAGGTCCTTACACAGATCCTGACAAAGAGGGAGAGGGCAGCCGGGGACAAGCAGCCTTATCCCCTCTCACCCCCTGGCAGGGTGGCATGACCCACTTGGAGACCTTTCAGTAAGGATGCTGGAGGCTTCCTGCAAAATTTCATCTGGTGAAACTCCAGAAAAATGATAGACTAGAAAATCAGCCACAAAAGAACTACTGCTTGGAAGCACAGAGCAAATTCCAGGCACTTCTCAAACTTGAACGAGTTCATCCAATACATGAAACCATCAGGGCAACTAAAAAGACCGAGAATGGGCCTTGAGCCTATGTCTGCAGAGGTGGCGGGGGCGGGTCATGCAAACCAGGGCCATCATCACAGGGGACACTGGGCTGTGACTGTGACAGTGTCCATCGTAATGCCTTTTGCTCAAGGAACACCACACCTGACACTCTGACACTTTATCTTGCAGATTCTATAAAGAAATACGCACAAGCAGCATCCTTCAGCAGGATTTCAGACCAGAAAGAACCCTCCTGTCGGAGACAGGTGGCCACACAAGCATGCACTATGAAGCTTTAGGGACAGCAGACAGCCAGAGTTGTGCTCAGGGCAGCCAGGAAGGGAAATGACACAGTAGCAACCAGAGTGCCCTCCCATGTATGACTTGCTGGGTTGGAATCCAGATTCTGCCATGTATGACCTGTGAGGACTTGGGCATAGTAACCTCTCTGGGCCTCAAGGTCCTCATCTGTAAAATGGGAACGTGCCACAGTGTTCTTAGAAGGCCAACATGAATCTATACGGGTGAAGAGCTGTGACAGTGTCCAGCGAGCTGGACACACCAGATCAGTGTTTGCCTCTATTGTTTGGTATTCACATATGTGACTTTTTTTTCTTTCTTTCTTTCTTTTTTTTTTTTTTTTGACAGAGTCTCGATCTATTGCCCAGGCTGGAGTGCAGTGGTATGATCTCTGCTCACTGCAACCTCCACCTCCCGGATTAGAGCAGTTCTCCTGCCTCAGTCTCCCAAGTAGCTGGGATTACAGGCATGCGCCACCACACCCAGCTAATTTTTGTATTTTTAGCAGAGGCTGGGTTTCTCCATGTTGGTCAGGCTGGTCTCGAACTCCTTACCTCAGGTGATCCACCCGCCTTAGCCTCCCAAAGTTCTGGGATTATAGATTTGAGCCGCCGCGCCCAGTCCACACATGTGATTTATAAACAGGGCCCTTCTTCAAGATAGGCAAGAAGCGGTAGGAATGACCACCTCTGGGAAGTAAGGATACAAAGAGGTGAGAGGGAGAACTTTTCTCTTTGAGCCTTTGGTACTAATTTTGCTATTGACTAGATTTTTACTGCAAGCAGGGATTCCTTTGGTGATGAACAAGCCAGTTGGTGTGCGGGACGTTCACTGTAAGGCCCAGACATGACTAGGGACCAGGACTGTCCTTTGTATGTGGTCTCTCTCTCCTCTGGTGTCAACTCTGCCCAGGAACGGATGTGAAGGCTGAAGCCCAGGCAAGGACTCATAGTGTGGGGACCGTGCAGCTGGATTCACGTCCAGTGGAATTTGACACCACGGCCTGCTGTTTTGCCGTCATCAGCACAGACCTGTGAGCAGAAATGCTAGAACAATGTGGTGCCACCCTGGAGATTTATTTTATTTTTAGTTATTTATTTTTTAAATTAAATCCAAATTGTTTTTAAGAGATGGGGTCTTGCTATGTTGTACAGGTTGATCTTGAACTTCTGGTCTCAAGCAGTCCTCCTGTCTTGGCCTCATAGTGTTGGGATTACAGACGTAAGCCACTGCACCCGGCCTGGAGATGTATTTTAAACTGACATCTTGGGAGAAATAAAAGCCTTCCTCTTCCCTGTGTGTCAGTAGTGTAAGTAGTGAACTGGGAAGGATTTCTCTGGGCCCCCCGCCCTGAGCTCCTAGACCTTCTCTCCCATGCCATGTTACACAACAAAATCTGACCCTGAAAGATCAATTGGGTCCAGCTTGGGGTCTGATGGGCAGACAGGCTTAAGCAAAGCCCCCACTTGACTTCAACAGAGGAACTTGGGGCCCACATAGACATCGAGGCCTGCACAGTGTAGCTAATTGGCCCTAACATTTTTCTTTCTTGAATTTTAAATCCTTTTAGCAACAGATTATGCAACAAAGGCCGAACTCATTGGGGCCGTCATTAGGCTGGAGGAAAACGCTGGCTTGGCTGTTCCTGGGCGAGCCTCGTTACCGGGTTATATAGAAGTGCCATGTGTCTCTCTTGGGGACATGCACACAAATGTAAAGAATGTCTGTGAGCCACAATGACATTTTCATTACCCGTGGCTCACAAAGGAGCCTTTCCTGGCAGTTCCAATCCGGAAGGTTCTTATCCTGCTCTCTGGCTTTCTTGATCCGGGTGAAAGGCAGGCACCACAATCCAAGCTAAACACCCCGACCTTTGACCCCCACGTGGTGCTTGCTCGCAGGGTGGGGGTTCTTCTGGGGTGCATGTCTGAGGCCTTGCTGGGGCTGCATGCTCTCCCAGAGTGCCCTGCCTTTGGCCAGGACAATTCACCTCAGTCCCTTTTGTCCCAACAGCTTTTGATCTTACCTGCCTGTCACCCAGGGGAAGAGCCTGCCCAGGCCCTGTCCCATGCCTGCCTGCAAACTGACAGCCATGGCTCTCCCAGCCCCATTGCAGCAGCCTTAACCCTTTCCCTGCCTGCAGGCCCTGCACCTACCTGTCCCCAGGGTGCTGGGGCCACAGGCTTTGGCCAGACCAGAACAGGACTAGAAGATAATTCTTCTGAGGGTCCAAGGCCTCGTCCTACCACCCCCACTGCGAGTGTGGGACTGACAAGGGAGTTTGGGGAGCATGAGTCCCCTAGAATGGAGCTCCCAGGAAACGCCGAAGAGAAAGCCCCAGGCCACTGGGCCTGGACTTTGCCCCACGGCAAGGCCCCCACCGCTGGCTGGACAGGTGCTTTTGTGAAACTGACATTTTCTTAGCTGCACCTCTACCACTGCTGATGAGCTTTTCAACACACCCTTTCTCATATCGAGACAGAGCCATGTTTTCATAACCTGGCACTACAGCAAAGAAAGACATGGGATCCCTGATGCTCAGTCCTAGTGCCCGGCCCAGTGCCTGGGGTGGATAGCCTGCCTGAGTTGCCCACCTTGCCCAGCGTGTGCTGGGCATGCAGGGACACTTCCCTAGGGCTGAAACCTGGGAGCTTTCCTCCAGGCCAAGACACAAATCTCTTTGTTTTTATGGCAGCTTCGTTGAAACGTGATTTACATACCACGAAATTCACCCGCTAAAGGCATGCAATTTAGAAGGTTTTATTCTTGAGTTGTATGACCATTACCACTATCAACTTCAGAATGCTTTCATCACCTCCAGAACCCCTCTACTCATTAGCAGTCACTCTCCTCTTCCCCCTAGTCCCTCCAACTCCTGGCATCCACGAATCTACTTTCTGCCTATATGAATTTGCCTGTTCTGTACTATTTATTTATTTATTTAGATCGAGTCTCACTCTGTCACCCAGGCTGCAGTCCGGTGGCACGACCCTGACTCACTGCAACCTCCGCCTCCCAGGTTCAAGTGATTCTCCTGCCTCAGCTCCCAAGTAGCTGGGATTACAGGTGCCCGTCATCATGCCCAACTAATTGTTTTGTATTTTTAGTAGAGACGGGGTTTCACCATGTTGGCCAGGCTGGTCTTGAACTCCTGGCCTCAGGTGATCCGCCCACCTTGGCCTTCCAAAGTGTTGGGATTACAGGCATGAGCCACTGCACCCGGCCATGTTCTGGACATTTTATATCTATTGACCATACAATTGAGAGTCTCCTGTGACCCGCCAAACCTGTTGTTGCATTAAAGAAAAGGCACCCTCCCCTCCCTAGCACCCCCTACCTTGGCACCCAATGGCATCCTCATGTTGCAAGCTGCAGAGTGGCCGGGGCCCAGCCCTGACCTGGTGTGGACAGGGCAGTTGTTTTTGCCATTTCTTTTGAGCTAGAGTCTGAAAACCAGGGTCAGAGACCCGCAGGGCGCTCTCAAGAGCCTGCCCACTTCTGACCAGGCTGGCTGATTCCCTAGGGAAAGGACCGTCCTAGAGGCATCAATGAGCCCTATGTTCTGTGCCAGATCAGCGTTGGGCGTTTGAAATGGCAGATGATCCTCCCCAGCACGAGCCCCAGGTCACCCACTGAGACCTGGCAGTACCAGCATGTGGTCCCATCTCTGTCTTCTTCCAAGAGCCGGGCTACGACCTCTGCAAGCCTGGAGGTCGTTCTTCCAGACGTAGAGCGGTCTCTTCCTCCCACCTCCCTGATCACATTCCCCAGAGCCTCCGCTGCCCAAACATGGGGATCCAGGCAGCGAGAGGACCAACCTCAACCTCAGTTTCTACATCTGAAAAATGGGTGCAGCAATAGCGGCGTGAGGCTCGTACACATCGGGGGGCACAGGCAGCCTGTGCTGAGGAGGGACCAGCCAGGACTTGCTTTTCCTCTCTCCTTCCCTGCCTCCCTACTCCTCTCCCTGATGGAACCCCTCAAACGCAGACTTAGCCGGGAGAGCTGGGCAACCTCATCACTCTACCTCTCCCAGCCCCAACTCTGTTCTCTTCTTTTGCTGAAGCTGAGACTCTACACAGTCTGCCTGTCCCCAAAGCAAAACCCACAGAGGGCCGAAGTCTGCTGGTCTCATGCCCTAGAACACCACTGACATCTTGAGATAGTGTGGCGCCTGGGGGGCTGACCCCATGGCCAGAGTCAGGCTTCACTGGACTGTGAGCCCTGGTGCAGGGCAGGGTCTGACCGTCTCTGTGGCTCCCCCAGAGTCGCGTATGGATTTGGGGATGAAAGGCACAAGGGTGGGTGCCCCGGCTCTGTCCCGCAGAGAAACTCCGTGGACATGAGCCTTGAGGGTCAGTGTTGTCAGCTATGATGGGCCCAAGGGACAGATTGAAGAGCCAAGGAAAAGCTGAAGAGAAAGCCTCAGGCCGCCTGGGGCTGGACTTCACCCCACAGTAAGGCACCCGCCCACTGGCTGGGCAGATGTGTCTGTGAGACCGTCATTTTCTCTGCTGCACCTCGACCACTGTTGATGAACTTCTAAATGCGGTCTCCCTCTTACTGAGACAAAGCCACATTTTTATAACTTGGCACCACAGCAAAGAGAGACACAGGGTCCTTGCTGCTCAATCCTGGTGCCTGGCCCAGCGCCCGGGTGTCCAGGACACAGTCTCAGCGCAGGAACCTACAGCCAAGAGGCAACAGGGCTCTAGACCCTGTGAGGTCTGCTGAGGGGATTTGTGAGGCCAGCAAGGCCAGGGGGAAGGACAGCAGGCGAAGCAATCCCTGTCTCCCCCGAGAACCTGCCCATCTTCCTCCTGGAGGCTTCCCAGCCACAAAATACAGATGGGAATTGTCTATTTCCCAAGGCCATTTTTTCTGTAATATAAGGGTAATCTATGTTCACTGTGGAAAGTACAAACTATTCAGAAAATACACCATGAAAAGTGCACATTCTCTGTTTATCCATTTATTCAGAAACTGTTTCTTTCTCTCTCTCTCTCTCTCTCTCTCTCTCTCTTTCTTTCTTTCTTTCTTTCTGACAGTCTGACTCTTGTCACCCAGGCTAAAGTGCAATGGTATGATCTCAATGCAGCCTCCACCTCCTGGGTTCAAGCAATTCTCCTGCCTCAGCCTCCTGAGTAGCTGGGATTACAGGCGCTCGCCACCACATCCAGCTAAATTTTGTATTTTTAGTAGAGACAGGGTTTCACCATGTTGGCCAGGCTGGTCTCGAACTCCCGACCTCAGGTGATCCACCCACCTCACATGAGCCAGTGCGCCCAGCCTCAGTATCTGTTTCTGAAGCACCTACTATATGCCAGGGTCTGCCCTAGGCGCTTTGGAAACATCGACAACAAGAAAAAACAGACAAAAGTCCCTGCCTCGTGAGGCTTCAGTTCCAGCATGGAGAGGTGGACAATAAATATTATAAATTAAGCCATTGTGTAGCAGGCTAGCAGGGCCTGACAATTTCCAATGCGGATTCCTTCGGACCTTTCCCCATGCGTTGCCAGCACACACCTGCATCTAACACACAGGCTGCTCAGCCGTTTGCTCTGCCAGGAGCCAAATGTCGTGGACACTTTTGTGCGACAGTGCCTGGACCACCGCTCCATCCCTTTCACAGCTAAAGCGGGACTCCACTGTCCTCCAGTTAATTCAGTGACTCCTGTGGGGGCTGCCGCATGGACTCTATTTAATATCATAATGCAAACTAGGGCAGCACTGAATATTCTTGTTCTCTTATGTTTGTGCACTTGGGAAGTGCCAGAGAGGGCAGGAGGCAGATCCCACATGCACCGCAACATATTATCTTTCCCCCTTTTTCTTTCCCTCTCCCTGCCTTCTGTCTCCCCCTTTCCCTCTCTTCCTTTCCTCCAAACCCCCATGTACAGCAGCTGCAACTTCCTGGGATCCTTTTCTGCCTGGGACCATGAGTTGGGGGCTGTGTGAGCCCCGCGTCATTTTCTAGCCCTCCTAGATGAGCAGTGGGCTCTGGAGGAGCTGAGCAGCCTGAGAGAGGACGTCTAGCACTCAGAAGGAAGAGGAGGAGGAGGAGGAGAAGGAGGATGCGACCTCAAAATGCCCTTAAAAGGGCCAGATCCCCAGACTTGAAACTGGAACAGTCCATCTTTGTCCCGGGATGTAACCCCATCTCTGGCGCCTGGAATGGGGAAAGAACAGCAAAGCCACAGAAGCCAGAGCCCCAGGGACCCACCCTGGAGTCCCATGTATCCAGAGGTGCCAGTCCATCTGGGAAGATGCCCCAGGAGGGGAGTTTCCTCAACATAAACCTCTTGCAAAAATGCCCTAAAAATGTCAGAACCTACTTTCCTTTCCAAAAGAGCTCACTGAGAGCTGCTGAGCATCTGTGTTTATAAACCTTCCACTGGGATGACTGTGCAGGGTGCCACCCTCTCAAGGTGGCCTCAGGAGAATGTGTTCAAGCCACTGGAGGTCCACTGTATGACTGAAGTCCGACAGACAGCACCACGGCTCTTACAGACACCAGGGACCACTGACGCCCACCTAGGACCACCAATACCCACATAGAGGCCACTGACTCCCACCTGGAGGCCACTGGTGCCCACTTGGGGACCACTGATGCCCACCTGGAGACCCCCCTTGCAGTAGTGCTCCCCCAGGCTGCTGCCTGGCCGCCTCCTTGGAAGGCACTTGGTGTGAGCACCAAGGGACTCTGCCTTCTTCGTGATAAGCAACCCAGGCTCCAGTGGCCTCCAAATGTCTGTCAGGATTCTCCAGGCAAGCCCGTGGTCTGCCCACTATGGAAATCGCCGCCTTAGGCCATCTGTGAGACCAAAGTACAGTCTGATAACTCCTCCACTAACTTTTTTTTTGGAGATGGAGCTTCGGTCTTGTTGTCCAGGCTGGAGTGCAGTGGCATGACCTCAGCTCACTGCAACCTCCACCTCCCGGGTTCAGGTGATTCTCCTGCCTCAGCCTCCCAAGTAGCTGAGATTACAGGCATGCACCATCACGCCTGGCTAATTTTTGTATTTTTAGTAGAGACTGGGTTTCACTGTGTTGGCCAGGCTGGTCTCGAACTCCTAATCTCAGCCTCCCAAAGTGCAGCGTCCCAAAGAACGCCTGCCTCAGCCTCCCAAAGTGCTGGGATTGCAGGCGTGAGTCACCACGCCTAGTCTCCTCCACTAACATGTGTTGTCCTTTCATTCATTCACTCACTCATTCATTCAGCAATATTTTGTGTTCCCATTTCACACCCAGCCATGAGCTAAGGTCATGAGGATCTAATGCATGGCACATCCTTCTAGGCATTTTATAAATATTGACTCATTTAGTCCTTATAACCCAGGGGTAAGGACTTTTAATAGCCCCATTCCAGAGATGAGAAAACGAAGGCACGGAGAGGTGGAGCAACTTGCCTGCAGTGCTCAGCAGTTGAGGGGCAGAGCCAGGATTGACAGCACGGACCCGTGTTCCTGACTACCAGGCTCTGCCACCTCTCTCTGAACTACTTATCACCCAGCTTTAAGGACAATTACGAAGACTGTGTGTTGGGTGGGAAAGAGGTCATGATAAGATAAGGGAAAAAAGTAGCAGTGGACATCGTACATATAAACAGGAGACAAAGTATACACATATTTTTATATAAAAAAAAGATGACATGCATGTATCACCTGGGGCATGTCCTGGCAGGGAGCAGACACAAAGCATAAGACACCAGAGTGATTAGCGTGGAGGAATGGGGCGGGGAGTGACTGACCCCATTGTCTGACAACAAAAATAACTCATTTCCCCATGAATGGGTTTCCTTAAAGTGTCACTTCACAATTCCTTTCGGATTCTCCAGGCTTACTCAGGTGCTTGCCATGGGAGTGAGGGCAGCCCATTATCCAGGGACAGAGGGACAGCGTTCCCGCCTGTCCTGGGCTTTGATGCTCAGAATGCATCACCTGAAAGAAACGGCATTTCCCTGGGCAGGCTGGAACGTCCGGAGGGTAACTAGACCCGAGTAAAGAAATGCCGTGGCCTCCATGTGACAAAGCGGGCGGGAGCTCAGCAGCTCAGGCCAGCTCCTGGTCGGCCCTGTGTAATTCTGCATGGGCATTTCCCAGAGCCTCAGAGGCTCCTGAAGTACCGAGGCTCCTGGGACCCCGGCCACAGGACAACTGACCTTCCACCAAAACAGGGACAACTCCACAGCCCGCTAAGTGAACGCGTATGAAAATGTTTCCTGATGGGCTGGCAGCTTCAGGACATGAAGGAGATTCAGGCAACAGTCTCTACCAATGGGAAATCAAACATATTCTAGCAGATCCAGACTACAAAAGATGCTGCAGCCACCAGCACTATTTGCAATGGGTTTGAAGAGTCGGGGGACACTTCTGTCCCAGCTGCTCATGCACGGTGCAGGAAGGAAGATTTCAGGGTGGCCTTGTCCTCATGAATGAGCGTCCACGCAGTCCTCGACACGGTGACCATGGCACAGAGCTTCACAAGTCCTCCCCCCCGGCCTCACCCTGACCTGTCCTGTGACCACTCTGTGCCTCAGTTTCCCCATCACACTTACTTCATGGGTTTTGTGATGATAAAATATTTAGAACCACCCAAGCGTGTATTAAATATTTGAATAACTCAACGTAGACTGGAACTTCAAAGGGCAGAGAAGCTGAGCCACCAGCCCAGGTTATTAGTTGTAGCTCTGTATCTGCTTGGGCCATTCATTGATTCGGTGTCCCAGCAAGAGTGAGCATCACTGGACCCCCAGTTACTGGGCTGCAGCAGGAGCTCCCCCACAGAGCTCACGGCAGCTAAAACCGTCCCAGCACACGTCTTGCCAGTAAGAAATTATATGCGAAGAATACATGGATTCATTGTCATTTTTCTACTCCAATTTATTTGAAAGCAAACTCTGAACCTTCATTGTCAGTAGAGACCAGCATCACTTGCTCTAATTCAAATGTAACTGTAAAAATAAGTTTGACCAAACAGTATTTTCAAATGCCAACTGAATGACAGGCTGAGACATGGGCACCTGCTCTTGTTTGGGTAAGGGGCAAGCAGCTGGTGTTGGGGAGGGGTCACAGGTGGACCTTGGTTAGAAAACTTGAAAGAGGCGAGGCACACTGGCTCACACCTGTAATTCCAGCTCTTTAGGAGGCCGAGGAGGGTGGATAAGCTGAGGTCAGGAGTACAAGACCAGCCTGGCCAACAGGTGAACTCCCATCTCTACTAAAAATACAAAAATTAACTGGGCGTGGTGGTGTGCACCTGTAATCCCAGCCACTAGGGAGACTGAGGCAGGAGGATCGCTAGAATCCGGGAGGCGGAGATTGCAGTGAGCCAAGATCATGCCACTGCACTCCAGCCTGGGCAACAGAGCAAGATTCCATCTCAAAAAAAAAAAAAAAAAAACTTGAAAGAGAAGAGAATGGGGTGCCCTCGCTGCACGATGCTACACCCACACCCCTTGGCTCCCCTGCACGCAGAGCAGTCCTTGGTCCCTGCGGGCCCCTGTGGCTTCGGGCCGGGCCTCTCACTCCATTGGCTGAGGGACACCCTGTGAGGACCTTGATCCCCGCCGGCCCCTGTGGCTGCGGGCCGGGCCTCTCACTCCATTGGCTGGGGGACATCCTGTGACGAACCTGGGTTCTTTACAGTAGTGGGAGAGGGCCTTATCGCACCAGCAGATGCCAGTTGGTTCAGGCCTCCGGTGCTGGGGGCATCTGCTTCTCTTGCACTTTGGATCATCTGGAGTGTGAGGGGACCTGGGCCACTCTTCCCTCCCTGACAGAGGACATCTGTTCCCTCAGCCAAGCTGCCTGCTGGCCCCCGGCCCAGTCAGCTTCACCTTCTGGCAGCAACATGCCAGGCCCTGGGCCTACGGGCTGGGATTGGGAGAGTAGAAAGTCAGACAAGCATCCGAGCTGTGGCCTGGGATCCCTGAGGGCATGAGCCTGGGCTATACTGCTGCTCTGCTGCAAAGCAAAGAGTGAGGGGGCACCTGAGCTGGGCTGGGGCCTCCTGCAGCTGTTCCCACCTCCCTTCTCAGGAGTTTTCTCCTTCACCCCCTTACCCGGTTCCTTATTTATAGTAGACGTCAGGGGCCCAGAGAGGTCAAGAGACTTGGAGAGGTCACACAGCAGGCAAGAAGACCCAATAGGCTCAACCCCTCACCTCCAGGCTGGGTTCTTTATATTCAGCGATCACAGATACAGTGATCTCGACTGTGGTGAGAGCACACTGGATCTCCCAACACCAGGTTCAGAGGTAGAGTTGGCCACAGAGGACTGAACGACACGCTCAGTCTCATGGCCAGGAAGTGGGTGCAGGATTCGAACTCAGGCCCGTTCTCACACCTCTGCCCTCCACCTGTGGGCTCACCCCCATCCATCAGGCTTTTGCTGGCATCCACACCAGGGCATCACCGCCACCCACCCTAGGCTGCTCGGCAGGACAAGGATCAGCGGAGCCCACTGCTCCCCGCCTCAGAGCACTCTGCATTCCAGCCGTCCCACCCCCATTTTTCTGGCTTTGAAAAAACGCTGTGGTCTTCAAAAAACCGTTTATCTTCAAAGCTGGGGGAAGAGAAAAGGCTCCAGAGGGGCCGAGCGTGTGTTATGAGCGGCTGGGAGGACATCACTTAAGGTCCTTAAATGACAACTAATTGGAACCCGGGCGGCCACTTTCAAGGGGCCAAGTGGAGCCGCATTGTGAGCTCGGCAGGCGGAGGAGGCCGACGCGGTCGCGGTTAGGGGAGGGCGGGCGGAGTGGCGGCCAGAGCCGCATCCCCTTCCCAGGCTGGGGCGGCCGAGTCTGGCCCCACAGCCCAGCTGAGTGGTGGTTACAACCCCAAGTCCTGCTTCCTGGCTTTGGTTTGCGAAACGGAGAGAACCCCTGGGTCCGGCCCACTGCGCTGGGCTCTCCGGCGGGCCCTGCTGGGATGGAGATTAGAATCAGATCAATTTTGTCTTACTGTCCTGGGGCTGCTGTCACTACGTCCCACAAAGTGAGGGGCCTGAAACACCAGACATGCATCCACCCACTGTGCTGGGGGCCAGAAGTCTGAGACTCGGGTGCCAGCAGGGTTCGCACTGGGCAGGCTCCTTCCAACAAATTTCCAAGGCGTCTTTCTTTCTTTCTTTCTTTCTTTCTTTCTTTCTTTCTTTCTTTCTTTCTTTCTTTCTTTCTTTCTTTCTTTCTTTCTTTCTTTCTTTTCTTTCCTTCTTTCCTTCTTTCCTTCTTTCCTTCTTTCCTTCTTTCCTTCTTTCTTTCTTTCTTTCTTTCTTTCTTTCCTTCTTTCCTTCTTTCCTTCTTTCCTTCTTTCTTTCTTTCCTTCTTTCTTTCTTTCCTTCTTTCTTTCTTTCTTTCTTTCTTTCCTTCTTTCTTTCTTTCCTTCTTTCTTTCTTTCTTTCTTTCTTTCTTTCTTTCTTTCTTTCTTTCTTTCTTTCTTTCTTTCTTTCTTTCTTTCTTTCTTTCTTTCTTTCTTTCTTTCTTTCTTTCTTTCTTTCTTTCTTTCTTTGATAGAGTCTCGCTCTGTCGCCTGGCTGGAGTGCAGTGGCGCGATCTCAGCTCACTGCAGCCTCCGACTCCCTGGTTCAAGCGATTCTCCTGCCTCAGCCTCCCGAGTAGCTGGGGTTACAGGCACGTGCCACTGCACCCAGCTAGTTTTTGTATTTTTTAGTAGAGACGGGGTTTCACCATGTTGGCCAGGATAATCTCAATTTCCTGACCTCGTGATCCACCCGCCTCGACCTCCCAAAGTGCTGGGATTACAGGCGTGATCCACCGCGCCCGGCCCCGGGGTTTCTTGGCTCTAGGCTGCATCACTCCAATCTCTGTCTCTGTCCACCCGTGGCCTTTTCCCCTTGCACGACAGTGTCTCTCTTCTTCCTTCCCATGGGCACCGGTCACTGGAGCAGAGACCGCCCTCCCCCAGCATGCCCTCGTCTTAATTCATTACATCCATAAAGCCCTTCTTTCCAAGTAAGGTCCCATTCCCAGGTACTGGGAGTTGGGACTGGGACATGGGTTTTGGGGGGACACGATTAGAACTGCACTCTCTCCTCTGGCTCCCACGGTGCCCATCTCCTCCCCCAAATTGTGGCAGTGATTCTTTCCCACACAACGGCCCTGCAGAGGAGGCTGGTGGATCTCGTCTGCACTGTTTCCATTTTACAGACGGAGAAACCAAGGCACAGAGCTGCTGTCAGCCACTAGCCCAGGCAGCTCGGCTGTATGAGAAAGGACGACCATCCCTTTCCACAGATGGGGACAATGAAGCCTCGGGAGCTTCAGGAACCTGCTGTCCAGCAGCCATAGCTGTCAGGCTCCATGCCTGGGCACTGCCCACCACCCCATGCGACTGCCCCACCCCACCCTAGGAAGGCTTGTGGCTTCAGTGGATCGTAGACTGGACAGATATGGAGGCATTTAGTGCCTGAGCTAGGCTGAGTTGTGAATTCATGAGGCATAACAACAGGGACCAGGGGCCAAAAAGTGCGATCTGGTCCCCACTCAGGCAGAACCTGATACAAAGCCTTGGACAAGACACTTCCCCTCTCTGAGCCTCAGTTTACCCAACTGGAAAAACAGGGAACCTCTCGGTCTGCACTGTTCAATAACCATCACTGTGTGTGGTGATTGAGGACTTGAAATGTGGCTGGTGTGACTGAGGAACTGAATCTTTCATTTTACTATATCTTAATGAATTAAAAGTTAGTTTTAAAAGCAGATGTGCTAGTTGGGCATGGTGGCTCACATCTGTGATTCCTTAACTTTGGGAGGCTGAGGCAACAGGATCTTTTGAGCTCAGGAGTCTGAGACCAGCCTGAAACCCTATCTCTAGAAAAAATACAAAAACATTAGCCAAGCGTGGTGATGTGGGCCTGTGGTCCCAGCTACTTAGGAGGCTGAGGTGGGAGGATCACCCAGACCTAGGAAGTCAAGGCTGCAGTGAGCCGAGCTGTGATCACATCACTGCACCCCAGCCTGGATGACAGAGTGAGACCCTGTCTCTAAATAAATAAATACATGTATATAAAATAAAAACAGATGCTCGATTTAGTTACTGGAAAACTTTTATGTAGGTTTGGAACAACTTGGGTTTGTGAATATACTTTTTCAACCACAGATTTATGAAATATATATCTGAGATATAGGATATATATCTGAGCAGATATCTGAGGAAAATTTAGCATCTGAATTGGGATGTTTTATAGCACTAGATTTCGAAGACTTAGTAGCCCAAAAAGAATGTAAGATAGCTCGTTAGTGTTTTTTTAATCGATAACATTCTGAAATGATCATGTTTTGCATGTATTGGGTTAATTAAAAACATTATTCAAATTAATTTCACCTGTTTCTTTTTATTTATTTATTTATTTATTTTATTTATTTTTTTGAGACAGAGTTTCGCTCGTTGCCCAGGCTGGAGTGCAATGGCGCGATCTCACCTCAACCGCAACCACCACCTACTGGGTCCAAGCGATTCTGCTGCCTCAGCCTCCCGAGTAGCTGGGATTACAGGCATGCGCCATCACACCCAGCTACTTTCATATTTTTTAGTAGAGACGGGGTTCTCCATGTTGGTCAGGCTGGTCTTGAACTCCTGACCTCAGGTGATCTGCCCACCTCAGCCTCCCAAAGTGCTGGGATTACAGGCATGAGCCACCGCACCCGGCCTCTTTTCACTTATTTAAATGTGGTTGCCAGAAAATGGAGAAATGACATCTACTAATTGGAATGGTCTAGATCCATGGTTTGCATTTCAGATGTTGCAGGAGTTAAAGGATTTATTGTGTCTTCCAGGCAGGCTCTTGCAGCCTGGTGCACACAGTAGGCATATCCTGTCTTCCAGGCACATACAGTAGGCATCCAGCAATTCTCAGAGAGAGCTCTGGTGGCTGTCTGCAGGAGATTGGAGAGGGTGATGCCGTACAGGGTCAGGTCCAGGCGGTGCTGCTGTTCCCACCAGACCCAACCACACCTGCACTTGGGTTTCCAGCGTGTGTTTAGTGGGTCACTAATGATTTATCACCCAATCCAGGACAGTGGAAGAGGGTGCTAGGAGCCCATGCACTGACTGGGACTGTCCTGAGCAGACCAGGATGTAGGGTCCTCTGTGACTAAGCCATGTCAACCATCAAACCACAACCACTATGTCCCCACCCCAGGGGGAGCTGTCTTGGACCCCACTCCCATCTGATGGCCTCCAGAAATTACTCAATGGTTTGCACCATTGTGACAAAGAACGTGGCTCATGGTCTCAGTTATCTCTTGCTGCATAACAAACCACTTCGAAGGAGAGTGGCTTACAAACCACAATTTAACATTCAGAAAACCAAACCAAAGCAAAACTATTTGCAGTTGGCTTTCTGTATCCATGGGCTTTGTATCCATGAACTCACCAACTTGGGTCTAAAATGTTTTTTTTAAAAAAGGATGATTGCATCTCTACTGAGCATGTACAGACTTTCCTTTTTTTACACATGACTAATATAGAGAGCAAATTCACAAAACTCTCCACACTGAATACAGAGCTGGCCATCTGGGGCCTCGTGAGGAGCAGTAGAGATTTCTCCTTGTCTTTTTAGAGGATGTCTCAGAAGGAAATTTGTAAAGAGTGGTAGTGCCTACAAGAGCGTGGCCTTGGATGTTCTCATTGGAGGTGAGTTGGTATGTCAGAGTTGTTGATCTGAGTAGAGAAAAGGGAACTGGAGAGTGATAGAAACATTGATGGAATGAGGGGGATCGGTGGAGCAGCTGACATGTCCAGTCTTTGGCATGGTAAGGAAGCCTGTATCCAGAGCTAGCTACGTAACTAGCTATGTTTTCATGGCTCAGTGCAAAATGAAATTGTGGGGCCTGTTGTTAAAAAACAATCAAGAGGGCCAGGCGTGGTGGCTCACGCTTGTAATCCCAGCACTTTGAGAGGCCGAGGAGGGTGGATCATGAGGTTAGGAGATTGAGACCATCCTGGCTAACACGGTGAAACCCCATCTCTGCTAAAAATACAAAAAATTAGCCGGGCGTGGTGGCACGCGCCTATAGTCTCAGCTACTTGGGAGGCTGAGACAGGAGAATGACGTGAACCCGGGAGGCGGAGCTTGCAGTGAGCCGAGACTGCGCCACTGCACTCCAGCCGGGGAGACAGAGCGAGACTCTGTCTCAAAAAAAAAAAAAAGAAAAAGATAAAAAAATTCAGGATAGCACCAGCAAAACGTCAAACCAATCACAGATCACAGGGCCCTGTGCTACAGCACAGGTTGCAACACCGTGACACAGACCCTGCCTGAATCTCTTATGGTCAGACTTTCTTTTTTGTCATTGTTCCCTAAGCAATACCGTATAATCACTATTTTTAGGGCATTTACATTGTATTAGATGTTATAAGTAACCTAGAGGTGAGTTAAGGTCTGCAGCAGGTTATATGCAAACACCATGCCATTTTCTATCAGGGACTTCAGCATCTGTGGATTTTGGCATCCCCAGGGATTCTGGGATGAATCCCCCAAAAACACCAACACTGTTGTGTTTCTCACAGTCCTGTGAGTTAGAAATCTGGGCGACACTCCTGCTGGCCTTGCCTGGACCCACTCACATGGCTGAGGTCACCTGATGGTTCGACTGGGGCCAGAGTCAGAGATGGCTTCACCCCTATGTCGGGTGGTTGGCACTAGTTTGTTGGGGCCCTTGGTTCTCCTCCATGAGGCCTCTCATTCCCCAGTGGACCAGCCCAGGCCATCCCCTACCTTCCCCAGCAGGCTAGCCCAGGCTGTCCAGAGGTCCCAGAGCCTCAGAAGGTCTCAGGTCCATGTTCCACAGTGGTGAAAATGGAAGCTGTGTGGCCCCTTAAGGCTTCATCTCAGAAGGTGCCCATCATCACTTCCAGCACCTTCTGCTGGTCAAAGCCAGTCACAAACCTGTCCCGCATCAGAGGGTGGGAAAATAGGCTCCGCCTCTTGATGGGAGGAGCTTCAGAGTCCCATGACAAAGGGGTATGGCCAGAGGGATGGGGAATCTCAGTCCCACCTTTATATACCATGGATCCCATGAGCCCTTTTGAGAATCTGAAGGACACTGACCCTCCCACGTCCAAACACTCACATATACAGCATTTCGTGTACAATTTTAAACCATTCACACACCCTGTTCCTGGCCCATCTATGGAACCCCCATCTACACCAGGGAGCTCCTTGTGGGCTAATCTGACTGGAGGCATCAGGGCTGTTGGGTGGCCTAAGCCAAGGGCTTATTGTTAAGCCTCCTGTTCTGCCCACGGGAAATTGTCCCAGTCACCATGGCTGCGTAACAAGTCACCCTAAGACTTGGTGGCACCCAACAATCATTTTGTTACACTCTCAGCTTCTGCAGGTGAGAAACTTGGATAGGCCATAGTGGAGATGGCTTGTGTCTTTTCTCACATGCTCTGGGCCTCAGCTGGGGAGACAGGAAGGCTGGAGGCCACTGCAGGACTGGATGCCAGGCCATCTGGTGGCTCCATCACTCATTGTCTGGTGCCTGGGTGGGGACGTCCCCAAAGCTGGGCTGGGCCAGGTCTGCGTGTGGTCTGCTATGTGACTTGGGCTTCTCCCAGCATGGCCACCAGGTTCTGAGAGAGAGTGTTCCCGGAGCAAGCTTGGCAAGAGAACAGGCAGAGGTTGTGCTACCACCTCTGACCTAGCCTCAGAGAGCACGTGGCATGACTCCTGCAGAGTTTTACTGGTTAGGAGCAGACTTGGCCTGCCTGGGTTCAAGGGGAGGGGACACAGGCCCTGCCTCCCAATGGAGGAATGTCAAAGAGCTTGTGGCCATTTTTGAAAACCTCCACCAAGACCACTCCCTGTGAACCAGCTGCCATGGAGCTGCCCCTTCCAGCACCTCCTCGCAGTGCAATGTGGGCGAAGAGAGGAGGCTTCCTGGACTCCCAGGGACACGAGAGAGTCCCCCATGACTCCACCCCTGTCTGGGCTCATGGGAACCTGAGGATCCCTGATTGCTGCCCTTCCAGGGGGTGGACTCTCAGTTTTCTGAGTCTTGGGTTGCTCCTGCTCTCAGCCCAATGAGTGCAGTGGGTAGAGTGTCTCTTCCTACTCAGAGGTGCAGGATTAAGCTGTTTGGTGTCCTGGAGTGACCAGACAGGCACGGGCTTCCTCAGTTAAGCTCAGGCATGAGATCCTTCTGTCTGGGTTCAAAGCCCAGCCCTGCCACTCATAGCTCTAAATTTAGCCAAGACATTTCATCCCAAGTCTCAGTTGCCTCATTTGGTAAAATGGAGTTAATGACAGCTCCGGCCTCCAGGGAAGGAGTAAAGGGTAGTGGAAGTGACGTTCTCAGCACTTTGCTTGGGCCACTGCAAATGTCAGTGGTCATTCTTACCCCAAAGATGAGAGTTCTGAAGTTTTCCTGCTTTCTTCCTTCTGATTGGTCCTAAAGTCATAATCTTTTTTGAGAACGAAGTGTCTGCCTCAAAGAGGCTCCACCTACCTGGTAAAAGGACCTCTGGCTTCATAGACGGTTCGCCCAGGGTTCCCTCAAACTCCAAGCCCTCCCCCTACACCCACAACACAGCAGGCCCTGCCAGGTGTTGATTGCTTCAGAGCATCAGGCAGCGCCCATCGAGTCCTCACAGTACCCCACAAGGATATGGAGATGTGGGTGCCTCTGTGTTACAGAAGAGGAAGCCAAGGCTTGGAGGTGAGGAGTGACTTGTCCAAGGTTACTCAGCCACTCAGAGGACGCCTAGGATCTAAAACCAGCCATGTGACCCCAAAGCCAGCTGTCATGTTCACTGGACTTTCCTGCCTCCAATGAGCCAAGGTCAGCACACGGCCCTCTCCCATTGACAAGAAATCCTTGTCACAAGTGGGGCGCAGTGGCTCACGTGTGTAATCCCAGCACTTTGAGAGGCTGAGGCAGGTGGATCACTTGAGGTCAGGAGTTCGAGCTGAGCATGTGGCCTAGTCCAAGGCTGTATCAGGACTGCCTGAGCCTGCACCTCGTGTTCATCACTGGGCCCTTGTCCTGCACCAGTGAACAGCAAGCAGGTGAGGAGGTGACTTCAAAACACAGGGTAGACCAGGCATGGTAGCTCAGGCGTGTAATCCCACCACTTTAGGGGGCCGAGGTGGGCAGATCACTTGAGGTCAGGAGTTCGAGACCAGCCTGGCCAACATGGTGAAACCCCCGTCTCTACTAAAAATATAAAAATTAGCCGGGGTGGTGATGCACACCTGTAATCCCAGCTACTTGGGAGGTTGAGGCACGAGGATCCCTTGAACTGAGGAGGCGGAGGTTGCAGCGAGCTGAGGTCACACCACTGCACTCCAGCCTGGGTGATGGAGCAAGACTGTCTCAAAAAAAAAAAAAAAAAAAAAAAAAAAATTCTAGAGGGTAACCGCTGTAAAACCTCTCCACTCATGCTACGTAGGTGTTTCTCTAAACACTGTAAGAACATCCAATGTTCACCCTCACGGTGCCCGGTTGAGATGGGTGCTCCATTCTACCGATGGGGAAAGAGGCACAGAGAATTAGGATAGTTGACTTAAGAGCCCATGGCAAAGGGAGTCCATCTCTGTTTCCACGTGGACCTCACACCTCTTAGAGGCAAAAGTGGCAGTGAAGGGAGCTGTGGTCCCCAGCTGTCCTGCTTCACTGCTGGCCTCCCTCCAGCTTCTCCTGACTGGCTCCCTGGGCTGCCCAGACCCCTCCAGGCTGACTCACCTGGCCCTGGGCTTGGGGCCAAGCCTCTCTCTGCCTAGAAACTTCTGGCCAGAGCAGCCTGCAAGTGCATCCCCTGGGAAGCCTCAGGAACTAAGGGCAGGTGGAGGCAGCGGCCGACTGCCGAGCCCTGAGGCAGCCACCCTGCTCAATGTCATCCTTAAGAGTCCAGGGTCACAGGCCAGTCCTCCTGCCGAAATGGAATAGTCCTCCTGGGAGAGGGGCCCCCTTTCAGCAGGCACACCATGCCCCCAGCAGCCCTCGCGGGCAACATTGCCTTGCTGCCGCCCCGGCTCCACTTTGCTGTGACTCCCACTTAAGATATCAAAGCTTCGGGGCCACAATGCCCCACTGAAAGCTGAGTCACCCAGGTTTTGTGACACCACCAAATCCCTCCTGCTGTCTCGCTCTGAGCCCGGGGCTCCTAGTGCCAGATGAAAAGGAAATCCCCAGCCACGGGTGGGACAGGGAGGACTGGTGGAGCCGGCGCCACATAAAGGGGCCTTGTTCCCAAATCAAAAGGGCCTGAACAAAGAGCAGAAAGAAGAAAGGGCTGGGGCTGGGTGGGGGGCAGCTGCAGTCTGGCGCACCTTGAATGGCTCGGTGTGCCAGGTCAGCCCACCGCTCCTGGCTGGCAAAGCAGCCCCTCCTCCACCACCTCCCTGGCAGTCCTGGGCTTTTTCCTGAGCCCCTGCTGCAGGAGGAAGGGAGGGACCAGGTTGGGGTCACACATGGAGCCAAGTAGCAGAGCCTGGGACCCACAGTCTGACCACAACCAGCACCCTCTCAGCAACAGCAGCAGCAACAACCACCAGCACCACCACAACACAACAGCATCATCAACAAGAGTAACAAGCAGCAACAACCACCACCACGACAGCAGCAACAACCACAAAAGCAGCAATAACTACCAAAACAACAGCATCATCAACAACAGCAACAACCACAACAGCAGCAAGAGCAACGACCACCACCCCCACAACAGGAGCAACAACAAAAGCAGCAATAACCACAACAGTATCATCAACAACAGCATCAGCAGCAACCACAACAGCAACAGCAACAACCACAACCACTACCACAACAAAAGCAACAACTACCACAACAGCAACAACCACAACAGAAACAGCAGCAATCACCAGCACCACAACAATAACAACAACAACTACCACCAACAGCAACAGCATCATCAACAACAGCAACAGCATCATCAACAACAGTAACAACCACAACAACAACAATAGCAGAAACAACAAAAGCAACAGCAACAACATCATCAACAACAACAACCACCACAAAACAACAGCAACAACCACAACAATAATAACATTAGCAGAAGCAACAATAACAACAGCAACAGCATCATCAGCAACAACAGCAACAACCACTGCAAAACAACAGCAACAACCACAACAGCAACACAACAGCATCATTAACAACAGCAATAGCCACAACAATAACAGCAGAAGTAACAATAACAACAGCAACAGCATCATCAGCGACAATCACCACAAAACAACAGCAACAACCACAACAACAGCAATAGCATCATCAACAACAGCAATAGCAACAACAACAATGGCAGCAACAATAGCAACGGCATATTCAACAACAGCAACAACCACATCAACAGCAACAACCATATCAACAGCAACAACTACAACCACCTCAAAAACAACAGCAACGACAACAGCAGCAATAACAGCAACAGAAGTGACAATATTAGCAGCCATAACAAAAGCAGCAGTGACAGTAACACCAGCAGGGGCAGCAGCACCCTGACAACAGCAGTCATAGTGGCACCCCTACTCCCACCGGCAGCAGCCATGGCAACAACCCAGGTTCCTCGTCCATAAAATAAGCGTGCTCACAGTGGTCCTGGCCCTGCGGGGCTGTTGTCAAGGTTAAATGTGTTAATTCCCATAGAGCTCTTGGATGAGTGAGGACAGAGAGCAGCCAACACTTAGGAAGCTTTCACCGTGCCCCAGGTTCTATTTTAAACACCAAACTCAAGCTGCTTCCTTCAGAGAGGGATATGATTGTCATCACTCCCATTTCACAGATGAGGGCACTGAAGCCTGGAGAGGTGCAGGAGATTGCCCTCTGCTGGAAAGTCGGGCACTCAAAATCCAAACCACAGGCAATTTGCTTTCAGAACCTGCACCTGGAACCAGGTGGCCAGGCTGCCTTCCAAGCTGATGAGCCAGTAGAATGCAGTGTGCAAAGGAGGCTGTGCTCACCGGTAGACCCTGAGTCTCTGCTCAGTGCACACCACTGCTGCACTCCCAGTACCAATCAGGAAATATCTGCCCAGGCATCTAAGAGGGCATTCCAATTTGACCTGCGGTGCAGAAAAAAGCCACAAAGAAATCTGCACTGGGAGACTGTTCATCCATTGGCTGTTAACTTGAAAACCCTGAAAACCCAATGCTGGCCAAATAAAACTGGTCTGAGGGCTACAGCTGGCTTGAGGACTTCAGTCTGGGGCTTTCAATGACACAAGGACAGGACCCAGAGACCAGAGCCAGGCTGCCCTGGTCTAGATCCCAGCTTGGCCAGGTGCCACCTGAGGGGGGACAAGAAATGGGCCAGAAATGAAACTTCTATGCCTCAGTTCCCCAATCTGCAGAATGGGAATATTGACATTTAAAGGTAACCTAAGGCTTAACAGGACAGATGTCAGCACAAGGAGCCATTGCTCCAGGGCTTTTGTCCTAGGGACCCCAGACCTCATGCCCCTGAGGGCACTTGCAGATGGGCCAAGGGCCCCACAGGCCACTCTTCCTGGCTTCTGAGGAGGTACGAGCTTGGCACCTTCCTCAATTTACCTGCTTCCACTGAGCTAGGGGTGCCTCCATCCCTGTGTTCTGATTCTTGCATGAGCAGGTACAGCCTAGAGCCCAGGTCTCCCCATCTCAATGTGCAGATTTTGCTGGGGTGGGGGCTGCTCTGTGACCTCTTTTAGCAGCAAAACCAACTTTTTATCCAACATTTTCAAGGCAGATTTCACCAACTCAGCCCCACCACTCCCCACAGCCCAGGCATCTTTTTTTTTGTTTTGTAAATTGCCTTTCAGAAAGCCACCCTGGCAGGCTTTGATGCGGCCCTTTGATAATTTAGCCTCATCAATAGGCAGGCCCTGCCCAGGAAGGCCGACTTTGAAGAGGGAGCCTTCTCCCAAGGCAGGAAAGGCAGGGGCTTCTGTCTCAAGCCTAGGGGGAGCAAAGGAGTGGGCAGGGGAAGGGGTTAACTGGCTATGAAGCAATTTGCATAGTGACTCTGTCAGCACTTGGGTGAGGCCAGGGCTCTGAGGCTCCTGGGTCATGGAGTGGGTGGTGGCTGAGGATGGAACCTCACAGAGGAAATCCAGAGGGGGCCTTTGGACACGTGAAGGTTTGGTTTGCATTTCAGCTCTGGCACTTTTCAGCCATATGCCCGTGGCTGGTCCCTTATTCTTCATGAGCCTGTTTCCCCATTTTAAAAATGAGGATGGGGTAGGGGAGGAAAATGGCACCTAATGACACCTTTGTAGTAAAGATTTAACGAGATCGTGTGCATGACAGTTTGGCACAGTGCCAGGTACACAGCAGGTGCTCAGAATGAGCTGGAAAGATGGTGATGATGATAATGATAATGATGATGTGATGATGACTATGGTGATGAAGATGATGACCATGGAGACAATGTTGTCAAAGAAGATGATGATGGTGGTAGTGATTGTGATGAAGATGATAATGTCAGTGAAGGTGACAAAGAAGAAGATAAGGAAGATGATGATGGTGGGGTGAAGATGGTGTGATGATGAAGATAATGATGTCAGTGAAGATAGTGAAGAAGTTTATGCTCCCTTGTGATGTGAAGATGATGATGTTATTATGTGAAGAAGAGGGTGACAGTGCTGGATGGTATGAGATAATGAAGATTATATCAATTAAAGTGGTAAAGATGATTAGTGATATGATAAAGATGATGAAGATGATTATAAATATGGTGAAGATGATGGTAATGAGGATGTTAGTGAAGAAGATGAAGATGGTGAAGATGATGAAGATGGTGAAAATGGTGATGAAGATGGTGAAAATGGTGATGATGATGGTGAAGATGGTGATGATGAAGACGGTGATGACGATGATAGTGAAGAAGATGAAGATGGTGGCGGTGATGATGAAGATGATGAAGAAGTTGAAGATGACTATAAATATGGTGAAGACGATGGCGATGAGGGTGTTAGTGAAGAAGATAAAGATGGTGAAGATGATGAAGATGGTGAAAATGGTGATGATGATGGTGAAGTTGGTGATGATGAAGATGGTGATGATGATAGTGAAGAAGATGAAGATGATGGTGATGATGGTGCTGCTGCTGAAGATCTAATCCAATTCTCTCTTTAGAGGTGCAGAAAATGGAGAAAGTAACCCAAAGCCACAAAGCAAATAGGGGAGAGCCACACCTGGCACCCAAGGCTCTTTATGCCCATTCCAGTGCTCTCTCCTCTGCCCTTGTTACCACCTTGAATCGAAGCAACTGGTCTAGTCCTTGCATGAGCTCCTGGGATTCATGGGTGCCCAGAATTAGATGACTCAGACATAACTCCTCAGGTGTGTCAAATCTGCCATTTGCCTCCTTCCCCATCTCTCTCTCCCCTTCCTTCTTTAGTAACAGCAGCCCTTGTACTTTGGTATGACCATATGACTGAGATCTGGCCCGTGAGATATGAGCAGGAGTTCTTGGATGGGATTTTTAAGAGAATCTCTTTTTGCCTTTACTCCAGCTTCCTTCCCTCTGCCTGGGATGCCAATAGGATGGCTGGAGCTGGAGCAGCTACCTTGGATCATGCAGCCATGAGAAAGGAAGTCACATGCTTCCTTGGAAGCAGACAGGCAGAAAGGGCCAGGGTCCCTGATGACCACAGAACATCACACCAGTGCTGAGTGTTCACCTGTGATGCAGAAACAAAGCCCCTGCCCTGTGGAGCATTTGCACTGGTTGAGAGAGATAGGGCATAAAACAATAGACAAGCAAATGTATTCAAGTCAGGCATTGTAAAGCCAAGTACAAGGATGAAGAATGATCAGATTGTTCTGCTTTTGATGGGGTGGGGAGTGGGGAGGCAGTCCATGTAGAGGGAAGAAGGGCCTTGGAAATGTGTCTGAGGAACAGCCAGGGATCAGGGATCTGGGGTCATGTGGACATTGGGGTTTACAGTGGGCAGGATAGTAGCTTCCCAAAAGACACATCCATGCCCCAATTCCTGAAACCCGTGAGTATTACTCCATATGGCAAAAGAGTGAATACTACCTCACTGGGGAAATTCAGGATAAGTTAAGAACCTTGAGAGAGGCTTATCCTGAAGAACACAGGTGGGCCCTAAATGAAATCACATGTATTCTTTAAAAAAAATTTTTTTTTTTAAACAGAGTCTCACTCACTCTGTCACCCAGGCTGGAGTGCAGTGGTGCCATCTCTGCTCACTGAAAACTCTGCCTCCCAGGTTCAAGTGATTCTCGTGCCTCAGCCTCCTGAGTAGCTGGGACTATAGGCAAGTGCCACCATGCCTGGCTAATTTTTGTGGTTTTAGTAGAGATGGGTTTCGCCATCTTGGCCAGGCTGGTCTCAAACTCCTGGGATCAAGTGATCCACCTGCCTCAAGCTCCCAAAGTGCTGGGATTACAGGGATGAGTCACCGTGCCCAGCCTCACATGTATTCTTATAAAAGAGACACACAAAGGAGAAGACACAGAGGGGAGAAGGAGGCCAGAAGACAGAGGCAGAGATTGGAGTGACACCCACAGTCACCCTAAGCTGCAAGAAACAAGGAAGGATCTCTTTTGGAGCCTTCAGAAGGAGTGTGGCCCTGTAGACATCTTGCTTTTGGATTTCTGGATTTTGGATTCTCTCTCAGCGTTGTGAGGGAATAAATTCCTGCTGTTTTGCCTACCCAGTTTGAAATTATTTGTTACGGCAGTCCTTGGAAGCTAATACAGAGGCAAGTTGTGACACGGGGGCCAGAGGCTGGGAGGGGTTCAGTCAGGTAGGGCTTCATAAGGTGCCCTGGGGACTCCAGACCTTATTCTGGATGTGAGGAGAAATCATTGGAGGACCAAGAGCAGAGTGTGATGGCATCTGACGTGCATTTTAAAGAACAGGTCTGGCTGCTGGGTTTCTGGAAGGATGCTAAGAAACTAGCTAGGAAATGTCTGTGGTCATCCAGTTATAAGAAGGTGATGCCTGGCCTGGAGCAGTCCTATTCAGGGGTCACCCCATGCACAACTGGCCAGTTACATTCAGTGTTACGAGTGGTTTTGGAAAAAGATGAGCATGGTTGGGTCCCTCTAATAAGCCAAACAGACCAGATATTATTTCAGTGGGAAGTAAGAGGCCATGTAGCCTCTGGGGCAGAGAAACAGTTGTTTGTAAATACTAAGAAAACTGGGTATGACATGTTCATATTTTTAAACATTTCATTTCCTTTTCAGTCAATGATTTTTTGAATGACAAAGTGGAACCCCTAAGTTGTTTTTACACAAATTTACAGAGAGGTCAGTGAGCTGCAGTAAGCTGAGGTGGAGGAGAAGAAAAGAAGAGGGAGACCTAGGAAAATTCAACCCACAATCTTCCATCAGGGCAACAAAAGAATCTGGCTCAGCTGATCCTGTAGCTTAAATCCTATGAAATACACAAGGTATGGACAACAACAAGAACTCCACAGGTACAAAGCCCAGCTGTTAGGACACAAAAGCCCAGCAGGTAAATACTCTTGTTCATTATTTTATCAAGGGCCTTTGTAGCTGGGTGAGAAGGCAAATCTACCACAATTAAAATGAGTTTGGATAAAAGACTACTTATTCTCAAAATCCCTGCCCCTTCTCTCTCTGCACTGTTGTATACACCACATTGCCTCTTCTCTGTTCTTTAATTCCTGGCTTCAGATGAGCATATACCCAAGGAGAGCACAGTATCCAGAAGACCTTGGACTTTAAGGTGAAAGAAGACTTTCCTTTGGGCCACCCAAGAGGAGTAGCAAAATAAAAACCCATCAAGGCAACTGGGTTATCTATCTAAAGGGCTGAGCAGAGCAGGGGGACTCAGGAATGAGCAGCAGGACAGGAATTTGGAAAGTAGTTCCAGACAGAGCAGGATATCTCATTCCAGTGTGTACTAGTCTGTTTTCATACTGCTATAAAGAACTGTCCGATACTGGGTCATTTATAAAGGAAACAGGTTTAATTGACTCAGAGTTCAGCATGGCTGGGGAGGCCTCAGAAAACTTCCAATCATGGCAGAAGGTGAAGGGGAAGCGAGGCACCTTTCTCACAAGGCTACAGGAAAGAGAAGTGCCAACCAAAGGGGGAACAGTCCCTTATAAAACTTTCAGATCTTGTGAGAACTCATTATCACAAAAACAGCATGGGGGAACAGCCCCCATGAGCCAATTACTTCCACTTAGTCTCTCCCTTGACACATGGGGATTGTGGGGATTATAATTCAAGATGAGATTTGGGTGGAGACATAAAGCCTAACCATATCGTAGTGTAAGACTGAACCTGGAGGCCTCTACTGTACCTCAGAAATATGATACTGTGCTCACGATAGTTGGGGGAGCTTTTAAGGGCACCAAAACACTGCCACATCACCCAGACTTCTCTCAGCTTTGCTCCAAGCCCTATACATCCAAGGTCACCATTTCTATAATGCATAACTTCCCTCTTCTTATGCTCCTTTAGCTCTCAGAAGGCAAAAGCAGAGAGCTGTCACACATGCTGAGCATCTATTATGTGCCAGGCTCTGTGCCAGGGGCTTTATGTGTTTTATATCACTTAATTCTCATTGCACCTTTGTCATATAGAAACTATACCTCCTCCTTTGCAGATGAAGAAACTGAGGCTTAGAGAAGTAAAAACTTGTCCAGACTCACATAAGTCTGTTCTTACAGTCTTGGAATTCATCCACTTATTCTCCAAGTATTTGTTGAATGCTGCTTGATGCCCGGCACTGCTCCACAGTGTATAGTGTACATCATAGTGAACAGAACAGACACAAACCCCTGCCTCCTGAGGGAGGTTTCTGGATGCTGGAAACATCCTGATTCTTTCTCTCTTTCTCTCTCTCTCTCTCTCTTTCTCTCCTTCTTTCTTCCTTTCTAAGATGGGCACTCTCTAAGTTGCTCAGGCTGCCCTCGAACTCCTGAGCTCAAGTGATTCTCCTGCCTTAGCCTTCTGAGTATCTGGGACCATAGGCATGCACCACAATGCCCAGCCTAACATCCTAATTCTTCAGCACAAGTGTGTTCAGTTTGAAAATCATCAAACTGTACCCTCATGATCTGTGTATTTATTGTTTATATGTTGTACTTAAATTTTTTTTAATCCCTGCCTTCTTGGAGGTTATGTTCTGATGGAAGAATCGGGGAGTTTGAGAGAACAATAACCAGTAAGTGGTAAACCGAATCATGACCCTCAAAGATACCCTAGTCCTCTTCTATAGAGCCTGTGAAAGTGATCTTATATGGCAAAGGAGACTTTGCAGATGCAATGAAATCAAATGTATGGAGATGGGGAGATTATCCTGGATTAGTCAGTGGGCCCTAAATGGGACTGCACATTTCCTTATAAGAGGGAGGCAGAGGGAAATTTAACCACACAACAGGAAGTAGAAGGTGGGATGATGGAAACAAGAGATTGGAGTGATGCGAGGAAGAGGCCACAAGCCAAGGAATTGGGGCGGCCTCCAAAAGCTGGAGGAAGCAGATAAAAAGGTTTTCACCTGGAGCCTGCAGAAGAATCCTGTCCTGCCTATGCCTTGGCTTTAGCCCAGGGAGACCAACTTTGAACTTCTGGCCTCCAGAACTTGAAGACAATGAATCTGTACTGTTTTAAGCCAACTACCAAATTTGTAGTAATTCAGTGTACAGCAGCAACAAGAAGCTAATACACAAGTTAATTAAATACATTACACAGCATTACATATTATCTTAGTCACATTTGTTTCTCATGGTTCTGTTCTGTCAATTTTTTTTTTCTTTTTGATGGAGTCTTATTCTGTCACCAGGCTGGAGTACAGTGGCACCATCTCAGCTCACTGCAACCTCTGCCTCCCGGGTTCAAGCAACTCTCCTGCCTCAGCCTCTCGTGTAGCTGGGAATACAGGTGCACACCACCACGCCCAGCTAATTTTTGTATTTTTAGTAGAGATGGGGTTTCATCATGTTGGCCAGGATGGTCTCAATCTCTTGACCTTGTGATCCACCCGCCTCAGTCTCCCAAAGTGCTGGGATTACAGGTGTGAGCCACTGTACCCAGACAATTTTTTTACTGCTGAGAAATTTTCATGGGACAGGCACGGTGGCTCATGCCTGTAATCCAAGCTCTTTGAGAGGCAGATCACTTGAGGTCAGGAATTCGAGACCAGCCTGGCCAACATTGTGAAATCCCGTCTTTATTAAAAATACAAAAGTTAGCCAGGCATAGTGGTGAGAGCCTGTAATCCTAGCTACTCAGGAGGCTGAGGCATGAGAATCATTTGAAAGTAGAAGGTGGAGGCTATAGTGAGCAAAGATCATGCCACTGCACTCCAACGTGATTTAAAAAAAGAAAGATTGGGGGGCAGGTCAAGAGTGAGTTTAGGTCACCCTTTCAAAGGAAGGAACTGAGCAAGATAGAGGGGACAATAGCTTGAGTGAAGAGAGAAATTCTGACAGTTTTTTTAATTGTGGTAAAATACTCAGAGCTTAAAATTCACCAACCTCATAATTTTTAAGTGCACAATTCAGTGGCGTTAAGTACCTTCACAATAGTGTGCAACCATCACCACAATTCATCTCCAGAACTTTCTCATCTTACCAAACTGAAAGTCTCCCCCTATTAAACACCAACTCTTCATCCCCTCTCCCAGTCCTGGGCACCCCCCATTCGACTTTCTGTCTCTATGAATTGACTACTCTGGGTACATCATATAAGTGGAATTAAACAGTTTTTTTTTTTAAACTGACTTTCAGGTTTCTCTCAAATGAGAGATATAATAATGTATATTTTAAAAAGAGGCTGGTGGTGCAGTGGCTCATGCTTGTAATCCTAGCACTTTGGTAGGCTGAGGTGGGAAAATCACTTGAGTCCGGGAAGTTGCAGTCAGCCATGTTCAGGCCACTGCTCTTCAGCCTGGGTGACAGAGCGAGACCCTGTCTCAGAATAAAATAAAATAATAGCCAATTAAGATGGACAAATAGAGGATTCTCGAGAGTGGAGCTGTGATCCTGGGTAGGAGGCAGGCTGGTATTTGACATCAAGTGCAGAGACCAGAGCCTGACATCTGTGCAGAATAACCAAGAAGGGGATGCATGTGGGGACAGGTGTGGGAGCTTGGGGGTCAGAGTGGTGGTGGTGGCTTATGATCATTCTCTCTGATGGTGCCTGCAATTCTCAGTGAAGCAGAGAACAAGGTGATCAGCTGAGGATGAGGACAGGAGAGGAGGCACCAGAGATTCATGCAGAGGAGAGAACCCAGGTATCCATTAGAAGACTGAGGAAAGAACAGAATTCAATAATTAGGGTGAAGCTGGCAGTGGCTAAGCATAGCCTGTCCTGTTTCCCAAGCATTATTAACCTTTTGTCTCTGTTTTCCAAGCTTCCTGGGAGCTGTATCCTCCAAAGTCCTCCTAAGAATAGAATTTCAAAGGAGAGCCATCCTCAGGGCATATGGTGGTCTTCAGATCAACTTTTGCTGAATTTTCAGCACAGTTGGGGTGCTGTACATTTGTGGCTGGGTGTAAGCAGCACACGTCATTTGAAGCTGACTTGCAGCAGCAAGAATTATTGGCAAGTTCCTCACCAGGCTGCTCTGCCTCCTGAAAGCCTCAGTCTCCAAGTGGGTCTGAGCAGGCAACAATCTCCTTGGTCAGAACCAATCTCCTTGATGGTCCTAATACCAGTGGATGGTTCTAGAAACTAGAAATCCCCTCCTCGGCAAGTCACAGGAGTGCCTGGGGGGCGCCAGAGGCTGGAGAGACTCTAAACTGCTTCTTGCTCTCCACCCTCCATGCCCCATGGACTCCTCCAGACGTCCAGCCAGGTGGACATCTGGGATTTGTGGTTCTACAACAGCTATAACCCTTGCACCTCTAAGAGACATGGCACCAAAGCCTGCCCTGGTCATGCTGCATGTTAAAAGGGGAAACTCTTCCTTTTGCACACTAACTAAAGTCAAAACTTACCTTTTTGTCATCTGTTGGAGTCAAAGAGGCAATGAGGCTAAGGCTCTAGTCCATTTCCTGCCTCAAGGCTTTTGGGCACCTGGCCCCTCTACCTGGGAACCCCACCTTCCTTTCTGCCTAGAGGACTCCTTCTCAACTTTCAGGATCTGGCTCCCTTGCCTCCTCCTCTGTGAAGGGTCAGGGGGTCCTCAAGACTACCCTCAGTTTCAATAATTCACTAGAAGGGCTCACAGAACTAAAAAAAGGTGTTACAGACCAGGCGTGGCGGCTGAAGCCTGTAATTCCAGCACTTTGGGAGGCCGAGATGGGCGGATCATGAGGTCAGGAGATTGAGACCATCCTGGCTAACATGATGAAACCCCGTCTCTACTAAAAAATACAAAAAACTAGCTGGGGGAGGTCGTGGGCCCCTGTAGTCCCAGCTACTCGGGAGGCTGAGGCAGGAGAATGGCATAAACCCTAGAGGCGGAGCTTGCAGTGAGCTGAGATCTGGCCGCTGCACTCCAGCTTGAGCGACAGAGCAAGACTCCATTTCAAAAAAAAAAAAAAAAAAGGTGTTACATTTGTGATTCATTACTGTGAAAGGCTACACACTGAAATCAACAAAAGTAAGTGGGACATGGGACAGCGTCCTGGAAGGAGCAGGCACCAGCTCCCGGTTGGTCTCTTACTATGAAGTTGCATGAACAATATTTAATCCTGCTGGCAACAATGTGCGGCAACACAGATGGAGAACTGCCAACCAGGAAGTTCTCCAAAGCCTCAGAGTGCAGGACTTCATAGGGGGTCCATCTCACAGGCATGCAGAGTCCATGTGACTGACCTTAGCTACTCGTCCTCCAGCCTCTCCAGAGCTCAAAAGGATCCGAGAGGCTGAAGGTCTCAGGTGAGCAAAGAAATTGTCACCAGGCAGTATATTTCAAGAGCTCAGAGTTCCTTCTAGCCGTTTCTTTGGAAAGTGCAGAGTTTTGGACATCCCAAACATTGCCATTTTATGTGCCTTTCCTTGCTTCATTGCAATGGCTTACATCTTCAATGTGATTTGAACAGAACCAGTGAGAGCAGGCATCCATGCCTTGTGCCTAATCTTAAAAGAAGTGTTCAGTTTTTCACTATTAAGTATGCTGTTATCTGTGGGGTTTTGTAGAAGCCTTTATTATGTATGAATATTGAATTTTGTTAAATTCTTCTACTGCATCTAATGAGATGATCACATGATTTTTCTCATTTATTTTTATTAATATAGTAAGTTACATTAATTGGTTTTCAAATATTAAACCAACCTTGCATTCCTAGAATAAATTCCACCAGGTCATGATGTATCATCATTTTGTTTATATTGCCAGGCTTGATGTGCTATTATTTTCTTCAGGATTATTGCATTTATGTTCATAAGGGATAGTGTTTTGTACTATCTTTTTCTTATAATGCACTTCCAGAGTTATGCTTGCCACATAAAATGAATTGAGAATTGTTTCTCCTCCTTTATTTTCTGAGAGTGTTTATGTAGGATTAATATTAATTCTTCCTTCAATTTTTGATAGATTGCACCAGGAAAAATATATTATGGAGGGGACTTTAATAATAAATGCATTTCTTTAACAGATAGAAAGCTATTTTGTATTTTCTACTTCTCTTCTTGAGTCGGTTTTAGTAATTTATGTCCTTCAAATAATGTGTCTATGTTGTCAAATATATTGGCCTAAAGTTGTCTACAATGTGTCCCTATTATTCTTTTAATATTTGTAAGACCTATATGATGCCCCTTCTTTCATTCTTTGTAATCTGTATTCTCTTTCTTGATAAATCTAGCTGGGAGATTGTAATTTTTTTTTTTTTTTTTTTGAGACAGAGTCTTGCTCAGTCGCCCAGCTTGGAGTGCGGTGGCGCCATCTCGGCTCACTGCAAGCTCCGCCTCCCGGGTTCTCGCCATTCTCCTGCCTCAGCCTCCCGAGTAGCTGGGACTACAGGCGCCCGCCACTACGCCCAGCTAGTTTTTTGTATTTTTAGTAGAGACGGGGTTTCACCGTGTTAGACAGGATGGTCTCGATCTCCTGACCTCGTGATCCGCCCGTCTCGGCCTCCCAAAGTGCTGGGATTACAGGCTTGAGCCACCACGCCCGGCCAGGAGATTGTAATTTAAAAAAACTCTTTACAGAACCTATTTTTCTTTTGTTATCCTCTTTTTTAAAAATTTTATTCTAATCTTCATGATTTCTTTCTTTTTAAACTTATTTTAAGCTTAATTATTCATCTTTTTCTAGTTTCTTATGGTAGAAGTATAAATAATTAAATTTATATATTTGCTCTTTTTTAATACAAGAATTTAAAACTATAGCTGCTTTCAGAGGTTTTCATTTTTTTATTATCATTCAACTAAAAATATTTTATACTTTCCTTTGCAATTTCTTCTTTGATCTACATATTAGTTAAAAGTTTTTTGCTTAATTCAGCAATCAAAAGGGCCACCAAACAACCCAATTCAAAAATGGGTGAAAGATTTAAATAGGCATTTTTCCAAAGAAGATACACAAATTGCCAGAAAGTACATGGGAATATGTTCAACATCTTTCATCAATAGGGAGATGAAAATCAAAGCCACTGTGAGATACTCCATGCCCTCAGGATGGTTGTTATTTTAAGAAAATAAACAGAAAAGGCATGTTGGCAAGGATGTGGACAAGTTGGAACCCTGGTACATTGCTGGTAGAAACTGGAACCCTTATATGTTGCTGGTAGAAATGTAAAATGATGCAGCCACGGCAGAAAACAATTTGATGGTTCCTCAGAAAGTTAAACATAGAATAACTATATGATCCAGCAATTTTATTCCTAGGTATATGCCCAAAAGAATTGAGACCAGGTGTGGTGGCTCACACCTGTAATCCCAGCACTCTGGGAGGCTGAAGTGGGAGGATCACTTGAGCCCAGGGATTCTAGACCAGCCTGGCAACATAGTGAGACCCCATCTCTAAAAAAAGTGAAAAAAAAAAAAATAGCCACAGCTCACTGCAGCCTTAACCTTCTGGGCTCTGGTGATCCTCCCACCTCAGCCTCTCAGGTAGCTGGGACTACAGGCATGCACCATCATGCCTGGCTAATTTTTGTATTTTTTGTAGAGATGGGTTTTCACCATGTTGCCTAGGCTGGTCTTGAGCTCCTGGGCTCATGAAATCTGCTTGCTTCAGCCTCTCAAAGTGTTGGGATTACAGCACTCAGGTAGCTGAAGTGGGAGGATCACGCGAGCCTGGAAGTCAAGTCTACAGTGAGCTATGGTTGTGCCACTGTGCTCCAAGCTGGGCAACAGAGCAAGACCCTGTCTCAGAAAAAAAAATTAGAAGCAGGGACTCAAACAGATATTTGCATGCCAATGTTCATAACAAAATTATTTACAGTAGCCAAAAGGTGGAAACAACTCAAGTGTGCATCAGCAGCTGAACGGATAAACAAAATGTACTGCAGTAGTCCTCCCTTATCCATGGTTTTGCTTTCCATGGTTTCAGCTCCCTGTGTTCAACTAAGGTACAACTATATTAAATGGAGAACTTCAGAAACAAACCATTCATGTTTTAAATTGCACACCATTCTGAGAAGTCTGATAAAACTTCACACCATCCCACTCCATCCCACCCGGGACATGAGTCGTCCCTTTGTCCATCATATCCTCATTGCCTGTCCCTTAGTCACTTAGCATCTGACTCTGTTATGAGATGGAAAAATGTAATATGTATAAGGTATGATAGTATCCGCAGCTTCAAGCATCCACTGGGGATCTTGAAATGTATCCCCCACAGATAAGGGGGGACTGCTGTATCTACGTACAATGGAATATTATTCAGCCTTATAAAGGAATGAAACTCTGACACATACTACCATATGGATGAACCTTAAAAATATAATGGTGACCGGGTGCAGTGGCTCACATCTGTAATTTCAGCACTTTGGGAGGCCAAGGCGGGTGGATCACGAGGTCAAGAGATCAAGACCATCCTGGCCAACATGGTGAAACTCCGTCTCTACTAAAAATACAAAAATTAGCTGGGCGTGTTGGCATGCACCTGTGGTCCCATCTACTCCGGAGGCTGAGGCAGGAGAATCGCTGACCCAGGAGATGGAGGTTGCAGTGAGCTGAGATCACGCCACTGCACTCCAGCCTGGTGACAGAGCAAGACTCTGTCTAAAAAAAAATTTTTTTTAAACCCATGTGTATGTATATGTATATGTATATGTATGTATATATGATGCTAAGTCCAATAAGCCAAACACAAAAGGACAAATCGTATGATTTCATTTATGTGAGGTACCTAGAATATACAAATTTACTCAGACAGAAAGTGAAATACACATTACTAGATTACTAAGGGCTTGAGGGAGGAGGAGGGAATGGGAATCATTGACTATTGGTTTACAGAGTTACTGTTTGGGATGACCAAAAAGTTCTGGAAATGGGCAGTGGTGATAGTTGTACAACACTGTGAATGCACTGAATGCCACTAAGTTGTATATTTAAAAATAATTAGTTGACTAATAAGTAGTTAATTAATATTTAGTTAATTAAAAATAATTAAATAATAAAATAAATGATGATTTTTTGATATCTTTTTATTATCAATTTTAAATTTTGTTCTATTGTGGTGAGAATACATACTCTATATGATTTCAGTCCTTTGATATACATTAAGACTTGTTTTATTGCCCAGAATATGAGCTATGAGCTATGTTAGTGAATGTTCCATGTACCCCTGAAAGAAATGTGTGTTCTCATCAATTTCAATAGTGTGTCCTATAAATGCCACTTAGGTCAAGTTGGCTGATAGCATTGTTTAAATCTTGTACACTATGTTTTTTCTAGTTTTTATTGATTTTTGTTAATGATTTCGTGGAGTTTCAATTTCTCAACTATGGTGTAAATTTATATGTTTCTCTCTTTGGTTTTCTCAGATTTTGCTTTATGTATTTTGGAGCTGTGTTGTTCGATGTATACAATTTTAGGATTGTTATGGTTTCCTCATGACAATCCTTATAACAATTTCTGAAGAAATAACCCCCATATCTCTGATAATACTCCTTGCCTTGATGTCTACCATATCAGTATAGTAATACTAGCTTTCCTGTGTTTATCATTTGCTTATGTCTTTTTCCATCATTTCATTTTTGACCTGTCTTTATATTTAAAGTACATCTCTTATAAAGAACACATAATTGATTCCCATTCTTACATCCAGGCTGACAACTTTTCCCTGTTAATATGAGTAGTTAGACCAACTTAATTTAATGTAATTATTAATATGGTTGATTTTAAGTCTACCATCTTTCCAGTTGTTAACTTTTCATGATATACCTTGAATTAATATTATACCACTTCACATATATCGTAAGACCTTTACAATTATGCTTTTTTTTTTTTTTTTTTTTTTTTTTTGAGACAGAATCTCGCTCTGTCACCCAGGCTGGAGTGCAGTGGCACGATCTCAGCTCACTTGCAACCTCTGCTTCCCAGATTCAAGCAATTCTGGTGCCTCAGCCTCCCAAGTGGTTGGGATTACAGGAGTGTGCCACCACACCTGGCTATTAACAATATACTTCTATTTATTCCTTCACCTTGCCCTTTGTGCCATTATATAATATATTTTATTTCTGTGCATATTACAAACCCATAATATACTGTGATTATTTTTGCTTCACTTCAGAGATACCATCAATTATCTCTGTTCTTGTTTGGGTAATTTCTGTTGACCTAATTTCAAGTTCATGATATTTTCTTCTACATTGTTAAATCTGTTTTGAGGACCATCCAGTGAATTTTTGATCTTGTCATTTCAGACATTGTACTTTTCAGATCTGGGAATTTCCATTACTTCTTTTTTAGTTTTCATATATCTGCTGTAATTCTTCATCTTTGTATTCATTATGTGCATTTTCTTCTTTAAGGCCTGGAGCATATTTATAATACAGTTGACTTGAACAACTCAAGTTTACCTGTGCAGGTCCACTTATAAGTGGATTTTTAAAAATAAAAGTTACAGCAAGTGCACCTGCCTCTCCTACTCCCCCTTCTACCTCCTCCATTACTTCTACTTCTGTCACCCTTGAGAGAGCAAGACCAACTCTTCCTCTTCCTCCTACTTCTCCTCCGCTTACTCAACACGAAGACAATGACGATGAAGACCTCTATGATGGTCCACTTCCACTTAATGAATAATCAACATATTTTCTCTTCCTTATGCCTGCCTGCCTGCCTCCCTCCTTCCCTCCTTCTCTCTCTCTCTCTTTCATTTGAGATGGAGTCTCACTCTGTCCCCCAGGCTGGAGTGCAGTGGCACAATCATAGTTCACTGCAGCCTCAAACTCCTGCATTCAAGCTATCCTCCCATCTCAGCCTCCTGACTGCAGGTATGTGCCACCACACAACTTACTTCTAAATTTTTTGTAGAGATGGGGGTCTTGTTATGTTGACCAGGCTGCCTTATGGTTTTCTTAATACCATTTTCTTTTCTCTAGCTTACTTTATTGTAAGAATACAGTGTATAACACATAAGACTTACAAAATATGTGTTAATCAACTATTTGTTATTGGTAAGGCTTCTGGTCAACAATAGGCTGTTAGTTAAGTTTTGAGGGATTCAAAAGTTAAACATGGATTTTTGACTGTATGGGGTGTTGGCACCTCTAACTCTCATGTTGTTTTAAAGTCTTGTCTGCTAAATCATCTGTGTCATCTCTGCGTTTGTTTTGATTAATTACTTTTTCTCTTCTGATTATGGGTCACATTTTTTCTGCCTCTTTGAATGTCTAGTAATTTTTCTACTGTATGCTAGACATTGCAAATGCTATGTTGTTTTAGTCTGGATTTTATTGTCTTCCTTTAAAGAATCTTGAGAATTTTTCCCCCCTTAACAGGCTGTTAATTTATTGGTGAAGCAGTTTGATCAAAGATTATTTTTATTCCTTATTACTGTGGACCTAGAAGAGCCCTTGCTCTAGGGCCACAGTGGCAAGAATGCTGCTTTAGGTTGGGTTTTGCTGCCTTGTGCCTCAGTTTAGAAATTTCCCTCAAGTATAAAGCCAGGATGAAGGTGGAGCTTATTCCTGTATGTCTTTCACCATTAAGGAAAATAACCCTGTTTTTCTGTTGTCTGATGCCTTCAAAAGTTATTTTAAATATTGCACCCAGTTGAACAGTTGTTTATGGTGAAAGGGCGATCCTAATACTCAATACAGCATGGTTCGAACCAAAATTACTTTGCTTCACATAGTTTCTTTTTTTTTTTTAACTTTTTATTTTGAAATAATTTTCAACGGAAAGAAAAGTTGCAATAAATAGTCCCAAGACTTCCTTACCTAGCTTCCTTTAATGTTAGTATCTCAAGCAGCCAAATATAATTGTCGAAACTAAGAAATTAATATGGGTTCAACACTATTAACTAAACTACAGACCTGATTCAGGTTTCATAAATTTCATCGCTATGTCTTTTTCCAGTTCCAGGATCCAGTCCAGGATATCATATTGTATTTACTTGTCATATCCTCCTAGCCTCCTCAGTCTGAGACGGTTCCTCAGCCTTGCCTTATTTTTCGTGACTTTGACACTTTTGAATAGTGATGGTGAGTTATTTAGCAGAAATTTCCTCAATTTGGATTTATCTGATGTTATCTCATGATAAGGTGGAGGTTATGCATTTTTGCAAGATTACCCTAGAAGCAATGTCCATGTCACTGTATTTCATTAGTGGCGAAGTTAACCTAGATCACTTGGTTAAGGTGGTGTCTTCCAGCTTCTTTACTACATACTTACTACTTTTCCTGTTGTAATTAGTAACTTTAGGAGCAATACTTTCAGACCATGCAAATATCCTCTTTCTTCTCAAACTTTTACCACTAATTTTAGCCTCAACCAGCAGATATTACCAGCAACAATTATTGAGAAGTGAGGCCAACTGGACTTCCTGGGTCGAGTAGGAGACTTCCGGAACTTTCCTGTCTTACAAGAGGATTGTAAAATGCACCAATTAGCATTTTAAACGCAATCGGGGCTCTGTAAAACGCACCAATCACCACTCTGTAAAATGCACCAATCAGCACTCTGTACAATGCACCAATCAGCAGGATTCTAAAAGTAGCCAATTGTGGGGAGGATTGAAAAAAGGGCATTCTGATAGGACAGAAACGGAACATGGGCGGGGTCAATAGGGGAATAAAAGCTGGCCACTTCAGCCATCAGGGCCAACCTGCTAAGGTCCCCTTCCATACTGTGGAAGTTTTGTTCTTTTGCTTTTCACAATCAACCCTGCTACTGCTTACTCTTTGGGTCTGTGCCATCTTTAAGAGCTGTAACACTCACTGCGAAAGTCTGCTGCTTCATTCTTGAAGTCAGGGAGACGACGAACCCATCAGCACGAACCAGCTCTGGACACACGATGACTGTGATGACTGTGTTGTTCTAATGGTGATTTTCTATTTTCCAAATTCTTTCTACATTTATTAATTGGATTCTTTGGTAAGGAAGTGCTATCGCGTCTTCTCATTTATCCCTTTACTCCCTAGTTCTAAGGTACCAGATCCGTTTCTTCCCAGGCAGCAGGGGAGGCTTTTGTATTACACAAACTTGCAGTTCTTGTCTTTTCTACAGACTGGCCCATGTGTCAGCCACAGCGACACACCTTCAGGCTTCCTACACAAATCCTCCGATGTTCTCACGGTGTAAAAGCTGAGACTGTGATCACAAGTACAATTTTGTTTAATCTGAGTGAATGTTTTCTTTTTTTAACAAATATACACATAAGGGGATGGGGTAATTCCAGGAAGAGAAAACAGCCACGTGTTGTTTTGGAGGAAAATGTGAGCTCCACCTCTGAGCTGGACTCCATGTTGCCCTCTGGAGAGGATCTCGTTTACACTGCATCTCTCCTGCCTCTGGCCCCACCCCGCTTCACTTCTTGTTTGTTGGTCCTCTTGGTTAAATGACTGCAGAAATGTCCCTAATTATTTTCCTCTCCAACTCAACACTTCTGGTCGCAGCAATTCCCAGCAAGAGGCAAAGTCTATTTCCCTATCCCTTGAATCTGGGCTGGTCTTGTAACTTGCTTTGGCTAATAAAATGTGGCAGTAGTGGCCGGGTGCAGTGGCTCATGCCTGTATTCACTGCACTTTGAGAGGCCAAGGAGGGCAGATTGTTGAATCCAAGAGTTCGAGACCAACCTAGACAACATAGTGAAACACTGTCTCTATAAAAAAATACAAAAAATTAGTTTGTATTTAGTTTGGCATGGTATCATGCACCTGTAGTCCCACCTACTCAGAAGGCTGAGGTAAGAGGATTGCTTGAGCTCGGAAGGGGAAGGTTGCAGTGAGCCATGAAGGTTGCAGTGAGCCATGATTACACCACTGCACTCCAGCTGGGGCAACACAGAGAGACCCTGTCTCAAAAAAAAAAAATGTGGCAGCAGTGACCATGACCAGTCACCAGTTCTGAGCCAGGCCCTAAGAGGACCGAGGACTCTTGCCAGGAACTGACCTGCTGGAAGAAGAGAGACAGTGGCCCAGTGGTCCACCGTGACTCCAGCTGAGAGCTGCCAACCTTCAGGCATGGGAGTGAGGGCATCCTAGTCCAGCCAGCCCACCTGCTGTCTGCAGACACACCATGAGCCCAGCCAAGATCCTCCGAGCCTCACCCAGATAAGCAGGACTGCCCAGCTGACCCCTGGGCTTGTGAATAGAAGAAGCACTCCTCGTGTGAAGTCATGGAGTTTGGAGTGGTTTGCTGTGCAGTGATAGCTACCTGGTACAGTCTTTCTTGAGCCACTCTTACTCTAAACCCAGATCCCGCAACACCTCCAGCAGATCCCCAGGTCTCTTGTGATGCAGTGCATGGAGCATTTGCCTGGTCCAACCCATTATAGAAGGGATGACACCAAGAGGGATCAGGTGAACTGCCCAAAGGGACACAGCAAGGTACAGGCATATTGTGGGGCTAGAACCCTGGACTCCAGCTTCCTAGTTGAGTGCTTTTCCCAGGACCCTTTCTGTTTTTACTTTGACAACTTCTTCCCCAAAGCTCAGCTCTCACTCCTCAGAACAAGTAGCTCCAAATCCTTGGGCTCACCTGCGCAGACCCAAGGCTGACTTTGGCAATCCAGATCTCCTGCCCACCTGGGGCAGGTGTCAAAAACCAGGGCTCCTCCTGCTTCACCTGGACAGTGGCCACTTCTACCTCTCCTTCATCTTTCTCCTGCAGGGAACGGCTGCGGTCCTGCCAGCCCCCACTTTTGGAGGGGCCTCCGACACTCGGGGTAAACATAGTTTCTGAGGACACATTGCCCCAGAAGCATTGGCTAAGTGAAAGATTAATAAACAGAGGTTTATAGGATCTGGAAAGGCTTCTAACTGGAATGATCTGAAACTAAAGATTAATGACAACGGCAGCCGCAATGTAGTAGCTGTGCAGTTTATTGAGGTCTTACTGCATTGCTGATGGAGCTGAGCGTGTCTCATGCTGTGTGTCATTTCATGCATGCAACAACCATATGATACAACAACTACTATTATCTCTGTTTTACAGGGGAGGAAACTCAGAGAAATGCAGAAATTGTCCATCATCACCCCGGATCACCCCCTTGGAGAAGCTTCTCTGACCACCCGAGCAAGGACACAAGCCCCACCACTGCCTGCCTCTGAACACTGATGACATTGGACACCTCACCCTCGCGTTGGTTTATTGTTCTGCTTTCCTTTGTGGGACACACAGCCACATGAGCCCCGTGTGTCCCACTCACAGGGGTATCCAAAGCCTGGAGCGTGGCAACAGGCAAACAGAGACCCGTGGAGGGAACGGTCGGGGAATACTGGGGCTGTAAGAACGGCCCTCGTGAAGATTACGTTTCAGTGGGGAGCAAGGTGTCAATCAGCCAATGACATAGTGCATATTTGATGACCCCTTGGTGGGTGCAGGGCACTGGGGACCTGGTGCTATTGAGGATTACAGATGGGCTGGCAGGGGCCCCTTCTCTCTTATGGAATCAAGCACGGCCAGCAAAGGTTGCTTCCGAGCCGGACCCGGCCAAGCAGCTGCAGCCGGGGCCTTTGGAAACCTCATCAAAATGAAGAGTGGCCTCGTGCGTGCTGACCCGGGGGCTGGTGGCCCACGGGGACGGCATTCCCAGAGACTACAAGGAGCCGGTGGCCCTTTCTTCAACGGTCAAACAACAGCCAACCTCGGCCCCACAAAGACGGGCGCATGAATCACTTCTGCAGAGACTGCATTTCCTTTGAGGGGCTGTCACTGGCACCGGGCGGTAAGAAAACATTTTGTCATGCACATCAGCTGCCTTTCTCTGGGCCTCGGGTGGCCCAGGGCCACTCCCCCACCCAAGGGGATGGCTGTCCCGGTCAGCGCTCATCCATCAAGCTCATAATGAGGTGGCAAATTGCTGTCTTGGAGAGACACTCAAAAGCCAACTACTTCAGCCTGTCCACGGAGGTGTCAACGGGCCGGGCCCCAGGAGACCGCTCCCTCCAGGAGGCCTTCTATAGGGGCAGAGGTGGGAGGTTTTACTGATCACTGAAGAAGTTGCAGCACCCACCAGCAACTCCCTGGTCCCCTGGGGGTCAGGCTGCCCTGACCCCACTCACTGCCCATTGCAGCCAGAGGCTGACATCTGTCCCCACCCCTGGGATCCCCATAACCCTGAATCCTTGTTGGCTTCAGAGTCAGCTGAGAAGACCTCTTCTTCCTCTCCCAAGTTTCAGGCCTCAGAGACAGCAAAGCAGAGCAGCAGCAACGCCTTCCCTGGCCTTTGACCTGAAGACATGGATGAAGATGGTGGTGGTGGTGGTGGTGGCTACGGGTTGAGCATCAGCTTCCTTCAGTCATAACCGAGGCTTCCACACTCTATTAGCCCTCATGACCACCCAGGAGGGAAGTAGTCCTGTAGCCCCATTTCACAGATAAGAAAGGGAGAGGTCACGTGAGCTCCCCACATCACCGCACCAGTGGGAGAACCAGCCCCCTCCAGAGCCCAGGCAGCTGCACACTCGCTCTCAGACAACACCCACCCAGGTGACGAAGAGACCAGTGTCCCTCCAGACCACTTGCTCCTCAGCCCTGACCCTCGGGGACTCACTTCCCTGCTCGTCTGTGTAGTGTAACCGCCCACCTGTGTCCCCAAGCAGGTTCATTTGGGCTCTCTGCAGCCCTCTGTACGTGGGATCCCACGGGATGTGCTCCTCTGTGGTCGCTCTGTGACTTCTCTCCATCCAGGCCATTCGGGAAGGTGTGTCTGAGCTGCCGCGTGGTTCCACGCTTTACTGGGCCCACTGCTGAGTCATATTTTCCAGCATGGATGCTTCCAAGCCCACGGCCCTGTCATTTCCCAAGGCCGGGAAGGGCTCCCAGCTCTAAGGCTCAGGCACTGGTGAGCGCCTCCTGCAGTTGGGCCTTCTGAGCCCCCAAAGGCCCCCTGAGGCTTCCTCCTTCCCCACTGAAGTTTGGTGGGGCGGGGTGGGGCACAGAGAGGTGTAGCGACGGCAGGACAGCCTCTGGGACCCACCCAGTGCAGTGCCCTGCCTTTACACGCGTGGAAACCCTTTGGCCCTCAAAGAAGCAGCCTCCATCCTGGCTCCCTCCAGCTTCCAGGCCCTCGCTGCGGCTTTGGACCTGGGTTCACAGGGCAGCAGGGTGCAGAGGGCCTCCCTCCACCTGCAGAGCCACACGTAGCCGCACACGGCTGGGTCCCCAAGTGTCCACCTTGATTTAGGTCAAAGCTGCCTTCTCTCCCTCACCCCTCCTTTCATCCCACTGCCCACTTAAACGGCGGGCCAGGCTGTGGCGCCCTCGAGGCCGCTGTTCCCTTTGCTCCAAGTTTTCAGCTCTGTGGGCCGTGGGGCAGGTGACTCAGGCCAAGCAGATGCCTGGCATCCTGCTGGGAAAACCTGATTTCGTAGACATTTGCTAGGACTGCCACTGAGCGGGAGGTGGGGTGGGTGGGTGCGGTGGGGGACAGAAACGGCAGGAGTAGGGGCCGTGCAGTGGCCAGGCTGTGGGGGAGGAAAGGCAGGGAGCACGGTGGCCTCTGTCACCTCTAGGAACGGGCAGGCCCCCAGGGAGGCCCCTTTGACCTGCAGTGTGATCTTGGAAAGGCCCCTTCACATCTCTGGGCTTGGGTGACATCATCAAAAATACAAGGAAATAGAGAGAAGGCCACGCAATGTGCGTTGCGAGGGCCGGAGGTGCCGTAGGACCCATGCACGTGGTGTCTCCTTCCCTGAGCTCACGCCGCAGGGAGGGAGGGAACCAGTGCCCCGGCTGGTGTCCGGGGAGGGGAGAAGCGAGAGGAAGAAAGCAAAGCAGAGGTGAGCAGGAGGCAGCTGGAGCAGCGTGGGAGGGGGACGTGGAAGCAGTGTTAGGGCGGGAGGGTGACCTCTGAGCAGAGGGTGGAGAACAGCCCAGCCGTGCCCGGGAATGGGGATGCAGGAGGGACTGTGGGCAGAGGCAGCTGCTGGAGATGAAGCCCAGGGCTGGCTGGGCACCTTCCCATGGTGGGGACCTAGCTCCTTGTGCCCAGCACAGGATGGTGGATGGGGTGGTGGGGGGAGGCTCAGCCAGGAGGATCCCTGGGACTGCAGAGGCAGTCACTGGGGCCTGGATGTGAGTGGGTGGCGGGTGCACAGGGAGTAAAAAGAGCCTGGCCTTTGGGGATGAGAGCCCTGGGTTGGCATCCGTTTCCTCTCTCACTGGAGTGGAGACACCGGCAAGGAGAGGGTGACGGCCGGAGCTCTGGACATCAGCAACGAGGTGCTGTCAGCCCAGAGAGGGGCGGCTTCCTACTCACGGTCACACAGCTGGTGAGTCACAGAGCTGGGTTCTCAGCCCCTCTCTTCGCCTTGGGCCGGGTCATGAGACAGCCATAGGAGCCCCACATACAGGAGGCTCCCATGGAGGGAGAACCCAAGGCACCCGACAAGGTGGGTGTATTGAAGAGAAGAAACCAGGGGCCAGAACTGACTCAAGCCTCCATCCTGAGAGTGGCTCCCGGGAGTGGTGTCCCACAGGCCTGCGAGAGACAAGCCTGGCTGTGCTTCCTGCCAGCACCTGGCCTGCTGCAGCCCACCTTTCTGTCCGCCTGCGGGGCTCAACTCCACCACAGCCGCCTCCTCCGGGAAGTCTGCCCAGATCTCCCCTCCCCGGCTGGTGCTCCAGTAAGCTCCTGCTGTTTACCCGCCCATTTCCCCTGCTGGACCACAACTCCCAGTGTTTTATTTCCATTTCCCTTTGGCTGCACCCAGAAGATGTGATTTTGAACTAAATAAGTGGATGTGTGGAAGGCGGGGGCGTCACAAAAGGGCTCACCCCAGGAACCCTGACTCCCTGATTGTTATGTTTGCCATGGGAACTGACCCCCGAAAACTCAATTTCCTAGACATTTGTCAGAACTGCCACTGAGCATGCAGTGGCGGGTGGGGGCGTGGCGCAGCAGGAGAAATGGCAGGAGTAGGGGCCGTGCAGTGGCCAGGCTGTGGGGGAGGAAAGGCAGAGAGCACGGTGGCCTCTGGCACCTCTGGGAACAGGCAGTGCCCCAGGGAGGCCCCTCGCCCCATGCTCACAGTCCCCTCCATCATCTGCAGCTCAGAGGCTCAACGCATCATGTGATCACAGCTTGACCTCCTCCTCTTTGTGCCTCAGTTTCTCCATCTGGAAAAATGGGTAGCTTTTGCCAATCCTTCCCAGCTGCAGAATTCCAAGGGCAGAATTTCAGAAAGATGGCCACCAGAGGCTCCTTGGGGCCTACATATGTCCTTGTGCTTCTTTAACTTAACATCCTGACAGTTCTCTAACTCCTCTGCTCACTCAAAGGGCCCTTCTGGAGTGTGTCATGGTCTGTCAGCTTTTTTTTCACCCTTAGTGGAGTATAAAATAATGTTGTCTCTTACAACAACTGGTGATGCCTTATCTTCTATGAAATATGGTGATACCAACCATTTCCCATTTCTAATGGCACCTTACTATTTTCATTTAATCCTAGCAACAACCCCAGGAGGTAGTTACTGTTACTGTCCCATTTTACAGAGGAGGATAAGAGAAGTTAACACCTCACCCAAGGCCACACAGCGATTTGCCCACGGAGGCTGGACAGTGTCAGACAGCCTGGGCAAGGTGCTGGGGCAGCCTCCTGGGGTGTTGATGTTTTCACAGGCCCTTAATGAATGGTGCAGTTTCTGTTGGAAAGACATTTGTTCCCTGTGACATTCTGGACAGAAGCATGGCTTAGCAGAAGTGCAGAGGCAGGACCAGGGAGACATTTAGGAGTTGGGGAGTCTCTTGGCGGGCTGAAGCTTAAACGGAATGTCTGGAGTTTTGATCATCAGGGGTGTTAGGTCTAAATTGTACAGGTCTTGAATCCCTGTGCAAGAAAGAGGGCCTTTGGGAGGCAATAGGGAGCCATTGAAGGCTTTGGAGTAGGGACATTGCAAGGCTGGAGCAATGTCTGAATAGCCCCTGTGCATTCAGGCTAAAACCAAGCTCCTTTGGCTGGCATGCAAGGCCTCCTACAACCAGGCCCTTGTCAGTCACCCCTGCCAGTGCCCCCCACCCCATGCCCTCCCCAACACACTGCTTCAGCCGTACTGACACTTTCTCTGTTTTTGAGCTGACAAATGTGTTCTTCCCACAGGTCTCCCCAGGCTTACCTCCCCGGAGAGCCCCTCACGTCTCTTGCCTTCGCCTCCCACATTGCCCAGCTTCACTGTCTTTAACACACCAACCACAATCCAAAACTATCCTGTCATCTGTGTCGTCATGGCCTGCCTCTCACCAAGCACAAATTCACTCAGGATGGGGCTGTCCTGCTCACCAGACTATGCACAGCGCATGCCATACGGAGGGCTTTGAAATGAGTCAATCAATCAACGGATGGGCTTATTCCTCCCACAGGGCACGTGTGTGTCTATTTTATGAACACGTGGATAGCAGCTGGCTGCCAAGAGGATGAGCTTGGACATCCCACCACCGTTTTCTTCCCTCTGCTTGTTCCTGCTGCCACAGCCCATGGAGAGCCTAGGCTCAGATGATCAGGTGTGGTCCTAGCCAGGTCCCGAGCCTGTCTGAGTAATAGGGAGCGAGGAATAGATCAACACAGGCTTAGCCACAGGTGGCTGTGCCAGGCATCTGGCCCCCTTCCCCATCCTGACGCTCCATCAGCATCTCCAGGGCAGAGAAGCAGAGGCTGAGAGGGGACATTTCCTGAGCTTTTCTAAGCACTGAGCACGGGCTGAGGCCTTGTCCTGTGTAATGCTTTGGCTTTTTCTGCTGTTTCTTGCAACAGCCTTGTGCTGCAGCAGTGGCTGGTGGTTTTGTGACTTCCATGTTTCGGGTGAGACTCAGCGAGACCTCAAGACTTGTCCTCAGCCGCCAGGCCAGGGCCTCAGCTGGATGGCATCCGGGCCAGTGACTCCCACTGGCTTCTTTCTCCGGGCCCCGCTGCTCCAGCTGCCCCATGTGTGACCTGGAGCGAGTCCCGAAACCTTGTCCAGCCTGGTCTGTAAACAGGCTTCCCTCAGGGCCGAAGCCAGTTCGATGTGCCTGGCACAGGGCCTGACACCCGCATGTGCTCTGCCAGCAGCAGCATGCTGACATCATCATCATTGTCATCGTCACCATCCTCGAATGGGGAGTTTGCATCTGACTCAAAGTGGAGCTCGCCCTCTGGAAGCCGGGGCTCTTCACGAGGAACAGGAGAGCAAAGCCCAGGTCCTGAGCTGCCACCCCTTGTATGGGGGCAAGGACCCAGGCCCTTATGGGCATCCAGGGAGTCTCTGGCCGCCCCTCATGGGGTCCGTGCACCCTCGGAATCCCCTGTACCTTGTCCCTTCTTCCGTCCCCCGCCAGAGCTAGGTCCCACATAAAAAGGGCTCGAGGTGGGCGAGCGCCTTCCTTTGTCATCCAGTGCCATTAAGGCCGGAATTTCTCATGGGAAAAGGAGCATTTTGGCTGCATGAAAGGTGGGGGGTGCAGCACGGCCTGGGGTTCCAGGGACGCCCGACCTGGAGTCGTTTGAAGTCCACCCGTTATCTGCCGCTGGGGCTGTTTGGCTTCTGTGGGGCATAAACAGGGTGATTGAAGTAGGCGGTTGTGTCTTTCCGGACGACAAAAGTCCCCTTGCTAATTGCCACATCAAATGATTGGGAACCCCCCAGTGGAAGCCCTCAAATTACCGTGAATACTCACTGCTGCCCCAAGGCCGCCGCGGAGCCCCCACCCCGGGCAGCCGCCCCGCGCACCAGCTCGGGTTGCAGGCGGGGGAGGCACAGGAAGGCCTCGGAGGATTTGTTCTGCTTGGCTGCCGGCTCGCTATGCCAGCCCCCGGCCCGGCCGCATCCCCCTTTGTCTCTGGCCGCCAGAGCCAGCACACAGGCCAGCCACACAGAGTCCCCCGCAGTAGAGGGAGGTCTTCTCTCTGTGGCCACGCTTCGGGACGGGGTCCCCGCTCAGCCCCAGCCTCTGCACCTTCAAGGAGACCATCACAGGGCTGAAGTCACCTTGTCCCCACACACATCAAAAGCATCCAAGCGCGCAGTTTCTTTGGGCTCTCTGCTGTCCATGCCTGGTGGGAAGATGTGGACACCCAGTGGCCAGCACCCCTCACTGTCCCACACCTGTAACAGGCACTCAGTGGGCCCGGCCCCTTTATCAATCCAGGGATGCACTTCTCTGTGTGCTCCCCATGCTGGCTGAGCCCTTCACACCCATTGCCTTTTTCAACTCCATCAGGTGGGACTACTGTCATTACCCCATTTAATAGAGGAAAAACTGAGGCTTGGGGACGTGAAGTGTCTCACCCCAGGACCCCAGGACATGCTCCCGCCTGTGCTCTCTGGTTGCTCTCGGGCTGGCAGGGGAGAGACCCTCGTCACTCAGTGTGGATAACGGATCCTCCCTACCACCACCTGGGTGATTTCAGGGTTGTGCGGCCACTGCTCCTGAGGAGAACACAGCCCCCAGCGGCCCTGTCCCAAGCTGGCCACCACCTGAGGCCTAGCATAGATTTCCCACTGGGGTAGCCCTGACCACCCCCAGGCCAGCTTCATGCCCGCCTGGCATCCAATGACAGGCAACACCTGCCTCGGTGGTCACTCACCAACTCTCAGCATGATGGGAGATGATAAAACGACAGAAATGGGTGCGATGAGATCCCTGGAGTACAGGACACAGAACAAAGCCACTCGGCCTCTCTGAAGGAGAGAAGGTGTTAGCCAGGTCAGGGGTGGAGGGAGGAAGGCCAGGAAGCCAGTGTGTGCCAAGGTGCCACGGCAACAGAGTGGGGCCTGCAGCCACAGAGGATGGGGACGAGGCTGTGAATGGGCTACAGCAGCAGTGGCATTTTCTGCTCCCAGCAGACGTTTTCTGAGTAGTGGCTCATGCAGGTGGCCTCTGCTATGCCCTGGCTGGCTTGGGCTGCCTGAGGAGACACCCATGGGGGGCCCTCATGCTGCCTGTCAGCAGTGGGAGCAAGGCAGGGACAATCTCTGAGTGCCTCAGTTTTCTCATGTGTAGAAATACACATAATAATAGGAGCCACCTCGTAGAGTTGTTTTAAGGAATCAGTGACTTCATTGACACACACGGCATGGCAGAGCCTATCACACAAGTACTCAATAAATGTTCAATATTATTACTCTATACAATACAAAAACATTCAATGCTCTAGAATCAAAGGAATGCCCGCTACAACCATACTTTTTTCCCAAAGGGTACAAAGTTTTAGTTACATAGAATAAATTCTGGAGGTCTGTGGACAGCATGGTGACTGTACAAAGTTAGTTAATAATGTGTCATATAACTGAAAATCACCACACTCACAAATGGTAACCTGTGTGAGATGATGGGCATGTTAATCAGCTCGATTGTGGCAATCTTTTCATGATGTGTACATGTATCAAAACATCACACTGTGCGTCATAAATATGGACAATTTGTACTTATCAATTATGTGTCAGTAAAAAACATGCAAAAAAGAAAGAGCTTTAAAAAGCCACTACATTTTGGCTGGACGTGATGGCTCATGCCTGTAATCCCAGCAGTTTGGGAGGCCGAGGCGGGTGGATCATCTGAGGTCAGGAGTTTGAGACCAGCTTATCCAACGTGGGGAAACCCCATCTCTACTAAAAATGCAAAAATTTTCTGGGTGTGGTGGCTACCGCCTGTCATCCCAGCTACTTGGGAGGCTGAGGCAGGAGAATTGCTTGAACCTGGGAGGCAGAGGTGGGCTGAGATTGTGCCATTGCCCTCCAGTCTGGGCGACAAGAGCAAAACTCCGTCAAAACAAACAAACAAACAAACAAAAAACACTACATTTTTTTGCCCTAAAGGTCAGATATTTTTTGAAAAATCATAATGCCCAGAATTAGCAAAAAAAATCAGAGAAACAGGTTCTCTCATGTGCTGCTTCTTAGAGGTGGTGAAATAAACGAAACATTTTCCTTTTATTTGTGAAGCCTCCTTAACATAGAACTGGCAGTTTAAAGCCAAGGTCAGTGTAGAATGTTCTGGAGTTTGTAAAATCTGTGGAAGGAAAGAGATGACAACTATTGCACAAAAGCTGAGAGAGTAAATATGTTGCACGGTTCTTCCGCCATGTGTGAAACTGCACGACATTCTGGAACGGTAGATCGTAACACAGAAACCTCAAAGCAAATGCTAAACCAGGGGTGTCTAATCTTTTGGCTTCCCTCGGCCACATTGGAAGAATTGTCTTGGGCCACGCATAAAATATACTAACACTAACGATAGCTGATGAGCTAAAAAAAAAAAAAAAAAATGCAAACACATCTAATAATCTTTTAAGAAAGTTTACCAATTTGTGTCAGGCCGCATTCAAAGCTGTCCTGGGCCGCATGCAGCCCTAGGGCCATGGATTGGTCAATGTTGTACTCAACAAATAACCAAAGAAAGAAAGCAAGGAGGTAAAGCCAATCAGCCAGTGGAGGAGATGAAATGGAATCATACTCAATTGATCCAAAAGAATGACGAGGAAGAGGAAAGACAGGGACCAAGAATGCAAGACAGAGAGAAATGGAGAGCACCATGGGAGATGCTGGCTCAGCCACGGCAGGAAATGCATCTAATGGAATGGCCCAGGTACAAGGCAGAAGCAGACAAAAGGGATGAAAAGGTGAGGTCCAATCACACGTAGCCTGTAGTTAACATACCTTAAATAGGGAGACAGAGAGGAGAAAAACACAGCGAGGGAAAATTATATGCCATGCCCCACCTATCTGGGCCCACCACATCCACTTGGACCTGTCTCACCTTCCTGAACCAAGGCATCACATCCACCTGAACCAATCATTTCTACCTAGGTCCATCACATCTGCCTAAGTCCATCACATTTACCTGAACCCATCACATCCACTTGGCCCATTATGCCTACCTGGTCCCATCTCATTCACTGAACCCGTTATATCCCCCTGGGCCCATCACATCTACCTAAACCTATCTCACCCACATAGACCTGTCACACCCCCCTGGACTCATCACACACCCCAGGACCCATTAAACCCACCTGGACCCATCACAAGCATCTGGACCCATCACACCCACCTGGACCCATCGTGCCCACCTGGATACATCACAAGCATCTGGACCCATCACACCCACCTGGACCCATCACACCCACTTGGATCCATCACACTCACCTGGGCCCATCACACTCACCTGGCTCCATCACACCCACCTGGATCCATCACACCCACCTAGACCCATCACACTCACCTGGACCCATCACACCCACCTGGACCCATCACACTCACCTGGCTCCATCACACCCACCTGGATCCATCACACCCACCTGGATCCATCACACCCACCTGGATCCATCACACTCACCTGGACCCATCACACTCACCTGGCTCCATCACACTCACTTGGATCCATCACACTCACCTGGATCCATCACACCCACCTAGACCCATCACACCTACCTGGGCCCATCACACCCACCTGAACCCATCACACTCACCTGGACCCATCACACTCACCTGGACCCATCACACCCACCTGGATCCATCACACCCACCTGGATCCATCACACTCACCTGGACCCATCACACCCACCTGGATCCATCACACCCACCTGGATCCATCACACCCACCTAGACCCATCACACTCACCTGGCTCCATCACACTCACCTGGATCCATCACACTCACCTGGATCCATCACACCCACCTGGCTCCATCACACCCACCTGGATCCATCACACCCACCTAGACCCATCACACCCACCTGGATCCATCACACCCACCTGGGCCCATCACACCCACCTGGCTCCATCACACCCACCTGGATCCATCACACCCACCTGGATCTATCACACCCACCTGGACTTATCACACCCACCTAGACCCATCACAAGCATCCGAGCCCATCACACCCTCCTGGATCCATCACACTCACCTGGGCCCATCCTGCCCACCTGGACCCATCACATCCACCTGGACCCATCACACCCACCTGGATCCATCACACCAACCGACCCATCACACGCATCTGGGCCCATCACATTCACCTGAACTCATCACACCCACCTGGGGCCATCCTGCCCACCTATGCCCGTCACACTCACCTGCCCATCTATACCTGTCACTCACCTGAACCCCAGTCTTCGTGTATCAGGTTTGTTTGGAACATGTGTTGGAGTGTGCCTACCTGGCTCATGGGTCAACCAGAGCCTGGCTTTTTGCCCATGTTTTAAATGGTGCAGTGCAGGGGATTTCTGGGATGATGAAACCCTTCTATATGATACTGGATTTGAAATTACACATTTGGCAAAACCCATGGAGCTGTGCAACACTAAGAGTAAACCCTGATGTCAACTGTGGGTTTTAGAGAATAACAATGTGCTGATATTGGGTCTTCAGTTGCAGCAAATGTGCCACACCAAGGCGAGATGTCAACGACAGGAGAAACTGTGGGTGGAACCCTATGTAATATCTGATCAGTTATTCTGTAAATCAAAAACTGTACTAAAAATAGTCTATTAATTATTATTATTATTTTTTTAAAAACCCACCAACCAAAAGGAAGTGGTATGAGGCATCCAAGAAGTGGAAGAGGCTGTAGCTTGACCTGGAAGCCAACAGCAGAGGCAGCGTTCTGGGAGGTGACGGGCGTGCTTTCCTCCTGCTGGAGCTGCCGGTTTTCTGATTCTCCGCCAAGTTCTCCTTTGGCTGCCCCACGTACTTCAGCACTTATCACTTAATAGCATTAATTATCACAGCTCCTCCCTGTTTACACGTAGCTTATCAACAAACAACTTGGGAGTCCGATAAAGCTACATGGCTGGAGCGAGCTTCCAGAACCTTCCAGTCCCACAATAGGCAGCAGCTCCAGGCCCCATTTCACCGGGCCCTGGGCTCCAGGCCCCCAAAGACAGGAGGCAAGAGGTTACACGCAGGGCTTGGATGCTGTGGGAGGCTGGGCCAGTTACTCAGCTTCCCTGTGCTCAGGTTCATTTTGAAAGTTACACTTAAAAACAGCTTCTGGATCACAGGAGAGAGTGTGGCCAGCACATTGGGAGAACTTCATGATAGGTGTCCTTTTTCTTGGCAGCTCATGTGCCCTGGCTGAGGGAGGGAAGGGTAGAGAACCTTCTCAGAGAGATCAGAAGAGGCCGGCGTATTCCCAGCTGTATTCAATAGCTTGGGCTGCTGGAACGAAGTGCGGCTTCCACAACACAAATGGATTCCCCCATAGTCCTGGAGGCTGCAGGTCCAGATCAAGGTGTGGCAGGGCTGGCTCCTCCTGAGGCCTCTCTCTCTTTGGCTTACAGACCCCTCTGTGTGTGTCTGTGTCCTCATCTCCTCTTCTTACAAGGACATCAGTCCTACAGCATTAGGACCCATCCCAAAGGCCTCATTTTAGCTTAATTACCTCTTCATAAACCCATCTCCAAATACAATCACATTCGGAGGCACTGTGGGTCAGAACCCCAACAAACTTTTGGGGGGACACAATTCAACTCATAACCTCAGTGAATTTCTAAAACACCCACAGACCTGGTCCCACCATGAGGACGGCCAGGCGCAGCTGAAATGTGAAATCGGAAGCAGGTAAAGGCGGGTGGAGCGTCTCCTGTGAGGCTTTGTCCTGGGGTGGGGTGGGGGCTGCTGCAGAGAAGAAAGGAAGATGCAGCTGCATCCCATGTCCAGCCCTGAGCTGGCCCAGCTTCCTCGTGGCCCTGATGGCTTTCTGGCCCTGCGTCTGCATCTGTCTCGCGTCTGCATCTTTCTGACCCTGCCTCTGCATAGAATGGGTGAACACTCCTTCAGACCCCATTGCTTTTTGTAAGGGTACATGAGACTGAGGACATGGGCAGCTCCTGGAATGCTGAGAGGAGGTAGGATCCTTTATGGTAATTGGCATCTGAGAAACCCTAAAACAGAGAGTCAGGAGACCTGAGTTCCTGTCGCAGACAAGCCTACCTGCTTCCAAACCTCCCTCTTGCCGTGGCAGTTCTGAGAACCATAGCTGGTATCAGGACAGCAGCCACAGGATGCTTCCCACACTCCTGCCTTTGAACCCCACAACCCTGTGGGAGAGGCCCCCCAGGCACTCACTTTTACGGAGGAGAAGTGAGGCTCAGAGGTTAAATGTCCCTCCCGGGCTCACCCTGCGCTGGGATCAGAACCCAGATGTCGGCCTCCACTGTGATTTGCCAGGAAGATCTTGGATGGGAGGGAGATCTCCCCGGAGTGGCCCATGGGGACCACTCATGAGTCTCCCTGGCTCCCTGGGGACAGTTTCAGGTCCACAGCCCGGCAGGCTGAGGTGTAAATGGCTTCTTTGCGGTGCCTGAGGAGTTGCCGGCATCTGGAGTCTTTGTGCCTGTGTTTGGTTTTGTTTGCTTTGGAACTACAAAGGACTCACCAGTTAGTTACTTAGAGTTAACTCCTCAGTTATTTTGCTCCAACTGCAGGGAACTTTTACATCCACCACAACCGTGTTCCAGCAGCCAGGAGGGTCTTTCGTCCTGCAGAGGGCTCTGGCGGCTTCACCACCAGGCAATGGAAAGAACTTATTTTTAGGAAAACGAGAAGCTACCTACCACTTAGCGAGGAATCTGGGTTAATTGTGAAGCTGTTCTCAGTTTCTTTATTTAGCTATTTATTAAACTGGCTCAAACGAGAATTAATGACTGTGCCAGCCTCGCGGCTCCTTGTGTGCCCGTTCAGGGCAGCCACAGCAATTTTGGCCTGATTAAAGGCTCCGCCAACCCACCTCCCCACTCAGACACACAGCTCAAAGGCCCCGGCTCAGGAATGCGTGGCCTACAGCTCACAGGCCCGGCTACAGAGAAGAGCCATTTCTGCCTCAAATCCACACCCTGGGCTTCCACCCGTATAAGCATGTTGCTGAGCCTGTCCAGGGGCACCAGCCTTCACCGTCCACCCCAGAGGCGGCCCCAGCCCCTTGCATCCCGCCCCGGGGCCCCTGGCAACAGATCCCTCCTGGCATCACCCCACTGGTGCCTTTAGGCAGTTTCTGCGATTTGAATAATCGCATGTATCTATTTGCCTGCTCCACCAGAACATAACGTCCAGGAGGCCAGGTCCCTCACCCCTCCATTCACCCCGAAGCTCCAGCCTCTAGAACATGGCCAGATGCACGGCAGGTCCCTCACCCCTCCATTCACCCCGAAACTCCAGCCTCTAGAACATGGCCAGATGCACGGCAGGTCCCCCCTCCCCCATTCATCCCAAAGCTCCAGCCTCTAGAACACGGCCAGATGCACGGCAGGTCCCTCACCCCTCCATTCACCCCGAAGCTCCAGCTTCTAGAACATGGCCAGATGCACGGCAGGTCCCCCCTCCCCCATTCATCCCAAAGCTCCAGCCTCTAGAACATGGCCAGATGCACGGCAGGTCCCCACCCCTCCATTCACCCCCAAGCTCCAGCCTCTAGAACATGGCCAGATGCACGGCAGGTCCCCCCTCCCCCATTCATCCCAAAGCTCCAGCTTCTAGAACATGGCCAGATGCACAGCAGGTCCCCCCTCCCCCATTCATCCCAAAGCTCCAGCTTCTAGAACACGGCCAGATGCACAGCAGGTGTTCCATCAGGAGCTGCTGAGTTTCTCATTCCGTTTGAAAACAAAGGGTTCAGAGACCAGCCCCAGGGGAACCTCAGCCCTGAAGAGCAGCACACAGTGGAAATTAGGGAGACACTGCTTCGTGGCTCCACTGCTTGGTGGCTCCGGACCCAGCCTGGGGGCTGCAGGGGACACCACTGAGGCTTGATGTTAGGGATGACCCTAGATCCCAGAGCCTCCCAAGCTGGAGAGAAACAGGAAGAGGCATAGGCAGTCCTGTCCCCCAAGGAAGCCTCTTGGGCAGTGTTGTAACCTGCACATCCAGGCAGGAGTGACAGCCTCGCTGCTGCACAGCCCCAGGACGGTGATGGCCAGAAAGTCAGAAAATGTGGAGTGTTCGTGCCGACGTGGAGAAATCAGAGCCCTCCTATCTGGCTGGTGGGAAGGCTACGTGGTGTGGCTGCTTTAGAAACAGTCTCTCTGTTCCTCAACAGGTTAAACATGGACCTGCCATAGGACCCAGCAATTCTGCTCCCAACTGTATACCCAAGAGAAATGAAAACACGTGTCCACACAAAAACGTGTACAGGAATGCTCATGGCAGCATTATTCGTAACAGCCAAGAAGCAGAAATGAGCCAAATGTTCATCAATTGACAGAGGAATAAACAAAATGTGATCCACCCACACTGTGGGATATTATTCAGCCCTAAAAAGGGATGAAGGGCCGGCATGCTGCAACATGGATGGCCCTTGCAGACAGCATGTTTAGGGGAAGAATCGGTCACAAAAGACCACACCTCATATGATCCATTCACATGAGATGTCCAGAGCAGGCAAATCTATAGAGACAGAAGGTAGATGAATGGTTGCTTAGAGCCAGGAGAGATGGAAGAAAGCGGGGAGGTTCATCGATAAAAGGCTTCTTTTTGAAGTGACAAAAATGTTCTCTGGGTGCGGCGGCTCACGCCGGCAATTCCAGCACTTTGAGAGCCCGAGGCGGGTGGATCACCTGAGGTCAGGAGTTCGAGACCAGCCTGACCATGACCAACAGGGAGAAACCCTGTCTCTACTAAAAATACAAAAAAATTAGCCAGGCGTGGTGGCACGCACCTGTAATCCCAGCTACTCAGGAAGCTTAGGTAGGAGAATGGCTTGAACTCGGGAGGCGGAGGTTTCGGTGAGCCAAGATTGCGCTATTGCACTCCAGCCTGGGCAATAGGCTCAACAAAAAAAAAAAAAAAAAAAAAGGAAAGGAAAGGAAACCTCAAATTGGCTGTGATGATGGTTGCACAACTCTGTTAAATGGACCCAAACCAGTACGTTGTGCACTTTAGATGGGCGAACTGTATGGTGTGTGGATTATATCTCAATAAAACTGTTACCAGAAGAGAATGAGCCTTGCCCAGCCCGTCTGCTCCTGGTAGGTATCCAGCGGAGGTGTTTACTCCCCCCCACATCAAAGGGCTGTGCTGGGATGGTCACTGTAGCTTCAGCCAGAGCTCTGAGCTAGACTCTACACAAAGGCCCTTGGATGGTTCAACAAGTAAGGAGACTGTGGGGTCTTTACACAGTGGAGTGTCGTGCAGCAGCGAGAGCACTCGGCCCGTACCCGCCCCTGAGAACAGGGCTGCATCTGACACACGTGGGTGAATGAGCCACACGACACACAGACAGACAATTCCTGTCTGCGAAGCACAGAACCAGGCGAGCCCTAGAGGGTGTTAGAAGCAGGATCGTGGCTGGCCCTGGAGGAAGGTGCTGGGTGGTGATGGGGTCTCTTGGGTGTTGATGGTGTTTTTTTTTTGAGATGGAGTTTCACCCTTGTCACCCAGGTTGGAGTGCAGTGCCGCGATCTCGGCTCAGTGCAACCTCTGCCTCCTGGGTTTAAGCGATTCTCCTGCCTTAGCCTTCCGAGTAGCTGGGATTACAGGTGGCTGCCATCATGCCCAGCTAATTTTTGTATTTTCAGGAGAGACAGGGTTTCACCACATTGGCCAGGCTGGTCTCAAACTCCTGACCTCAGATGATCCAACCTCCTTGGCTTTCCAAAGTGCTGGAATTATAGGCATGAGCTACCGCACCCAGCTTGTGTTTCTGTCTTGATCCCTGACAATAAGCTATGAGTAGCTTGGTGAGTCCTATTGACCAGAATGATGGCTATGTGGGTGAGCTTATTCAAGAAAAAGCTGCACGCTTTCCTGTATGTACATCATATGCCCATTTTCTTTCTTTCTTTTTTTTTTTTTTTTTAAGTTAAGGCTAAAACCAAGCACAGAGGGCTGCAGGGTTGGGGCCCAGTGGTATGTGGGTTGTGGGGTCAAATGGTCCCCATTCCCTCGGTCAGACTGAAGTGCCGGCTCTCCTGGCTGACTTTGGTTTGGTTCTAATTCTCACCCGTGCAACAGGGATGATATTGACACCTGCCTGAGAGGGCTGTTCTGGGGACGGAGTGGAGTCCTGCCGGTAAGAAGGAAGCCAGGGCCCGACACAGCAGAAGAAGGACCCAGTCCTGCCAACACGCTGATTTTAGCCCAGTGAGACCATTTCAAATTTCTGATCTCCACGTCATGAGAAGACACTTGCGCTGTCTTCAGCCAGTCCATCTGGGGTCATTTATGACAACAGCCACAGTAAACATCCGATGGGTCTCTCATCCTGCCTGTGCAGGCCTCAGACGTAGCCTAGAGCTGTGTGTTCTACCTCTGCCCCCCTCTCCCGAGCCCCAGTCTCCTCATGGGCCTTTGAGGTGCTGGGCAAAGTGCAAAACCCCCACTTTTGTCTCTGGCTGGGCAGGTGCCCGCTGGTGGAGGGAGGGCTGGAGGAGGTTTCAAGCTGGAAACCCCAGGGCTCTGCCCAAGGAGTCACCAGAGGCCTCAGCTGCCCCAGCCCCAGGCATGTCCCTCCCATGGAGGGAGGAAAGGCTGGGTCCTCTCCAGAAAGATCCCCACTGGGGCCCCCTCAGCCTGTCTGAACACAGAGGGACACAGCCTCAGCCCCACAGGCAGAGTTGACCAGGACACTTGCAAACACCCTGCCCCATCCTCAGTCCAACCAACACGCCTGCCATGCCCAGCCTGTGCTATGGAGTTAGGGGCACAGAGGTGAGCAAACATTAACAGGATCTCTCCCCCAGGGAGCCCAGAGTTCAGCGGGGAAGACAGATGTTCATCCAGTCATCGCATTTGTAAGGCAGCGTCAGTTCGAGGAGAGGCACCTGGGGGCCGAAGGGGGTCAGGAAGGTCTGGAAAGACCTGCCCGAGGAGATGCTAATTGCCCTGATATTGGCAGAGGGGAAGTCCAGGCATGATGTTGGAGGAGGTTGAGCAGGGCCTTGAGACCCGGGGGAGGGGGCCTCGGGGAAGAGGCCACAGTGGCGGGGCAGCCAGGACTCTGAACCCGGTGGAAGGCTCTGGAAGGCTGTAAGCTGAGGGTCTGGGGATCCCATCCACTTTCGTAAAGACCACTCTGGCTGCCCTGTGGAGACTGGCTGGGCGAGTGGCAGTGGCGGCCCTGGGGCAGGTGGCTGCCATGGGTCCCCAGCTGCTGCCGCTTCTTGCAGGAAGCAGGACCTAGCACACCCACCTGCGGCCACTTCCCAGGCCTGTGACCCTAGCTGCATTCTGGGAGCTGGCTCTGAGGGACCACCCTCCTGCTGGCCCAGGGGGAAGTGGGGGTGGGATGTGCAGGGGGAGAAAGAGCCCACCAGCAGCTCCAAAAGGTGCCAGCTCTGTAGGCTCCAGCTTCCCGGGGCCAGGACGCCGGACTGTGCCGCCACCCCTGCCCCCATCGTAAACACATCTCAGCTCCTCTTGGCCTGTTCACTGACCTGCAACCAGGTGTGAATTGGGCCCTGGCCAGGGACGAAATGGCTTTGATGAGCCAAATGGTGGGACCCTTTTTGGTGGGGGGAGGGGCACTGGAATCTCCACAGCTCACCCGGGCACGGTGTCCTGCAGAGACCCAGGCCCAAGAAGGGGCCGGGAAGGCACGGTGTCCTGCAGAGACCCAAGAAGGGGCCGGGAAGGTTTCTTTTACAAGCCTCCCTCCTCCCAGGGCCTGCTGCACAGAGCCCCTCCCTGGGCAGCTGCTGCCACTGTGGCCAGGCCTGTCTGCAGAGCAAGGAGGCTGGGCTGCCGCAGGCCTGGCCCCTTCCTGGGCAGAGAGATGAGCATCTGCCGCAGCAGCCCATGTCACTTTCCTGGAGGGCAGGCCTTTGAGGAAAAAGGGACAGAAGCTTTCAAAGGGACTAAAATGTTTGTTTTTTAAAAATAGCAAATGAACTCTATGCATCTCAAGGCCTTTTTGGAAGCCTTAAGAGAAGCAGGGGGTGGAGAATGCTGGGCCCCTCGCCAGAGGGAGGGGTGGCCCTGCCCAGGGTCAGCTGTCCACGCTCAGGGGCTGCCCGTCAGCCCCTGGTCCCTTGTTCACACACACAGGCTCACGGGTAGCTAGTGGGGAAGGTCAGGTCCCAGGACCTGGTTCCCGTCCCCAACAGACACTTTGTTCAGTGGGAGCCAGGCTGGCCAAGTCTTTTCCCAGGCATCCCCCACCCACGGATTCTGTAAGGGGTGGGCAGGACCAGCTCTTCCTCACTTCACAGCTGGGGAAACTGAGGGTCCAGCCATTGGGGACAGAAGCTGGGGCACTCCGGGTCTTTCCCTGCCCTCTTATCGGACCTGCTCCTTCCCTTTCTTGAGGAACTCCCATCCACCTCAAGGCTCCTACAGAGAGCACGGTGGGCTGGACTGGGTGGTTCGACCTGAAACGAGAGCCCCACCAGCCTCCAGGCTGCCTGTCTGGCCGGGCTCCTGCCTTCTCCACAGTTGTCCTCAGGAATTGACAAGCTCCTGCTCCGTGCAGGTGCTGCCCTGGGCCTGTAACCCTGACGGAGCTCAGCAGGGCTCAGGCCGGAGAGCCCCCAGGCCTTCTCTGAACCCCCAGCCACTGTCTGGGTGCCCCTGCTTTGCTACCCTCCCTGCGTTGGTCACCCCCTCTTGCTCGGGAGTGTGCTTATTTACTGATGTTTCTATTGCAGCAAGCTCTGTGAGGCACATGGTAGGTGCTCAGTAAATATCCCTCTAAGGATTGGATGAGGGAACCCTGGACAGAGCCCAGAAGCAAGGGAAAGTGAGAGACAGGATGCACTGAGCTTCAGTTCCCGGCTACACTGCATGTCAGGAGAACCTGCCAGGAGGCTCTGCCCGGGACGTGGCCTGGCTGGCCCCACCACCCACCCCTGTGGGGTCTCGCACCCGGCACCGCCCTTCCCTGCTCTGTCCAGTGGGGTGATGCCATCTACCTGCTCACCTCGCCAGACCGAGACAGACTCTGGATTCGAAAGTGCTCAGACACTCTCATGGGCTGTAGGACAATGTCGGGGTCCCAGGGTGATGACAGAGAGCTGGCATTTAGGGTTTTCAGGGAAGGCCACCCAGACACCAGCTCCCTGCAGGCTGCCCTTGGCCTGGGGTCCTGACCACACTCTGTTCCCACCAGGCCCCCTGCCTGAGTACCATCAGGAGCCACTGCCCCACCCCATCTGGGTGCCGCTGGTCATGCCCCCCTTGGCTATGGGGTGCACCAGTGCAGTTCGTGAGCCCCACAGCCCACTCAAACCCACACCACCACCCAGAAGCTGAGAGGCTCAGACAAGTGATACAGCTGTCCTGGGACCAGTGCTGGTTCCTAGGCCAGGAGGGGTTGACAGGGAAGATCACCACGGGTGACCACCTGTCATGTGCGTGGGAAACGCTGGGCTCTGTCCACCCTGATGAGATGGGAAGACGCTGACACATGAAGGTATTCTTTATTCCAATTAGAATTTCCCTGGACGCAGCCGTCTGGGACAGAGCCCTGGGTGCCCCAGGAGAAGAGGCCCCAGGCGCCACACCACCTCTAGGCCAGAGCTGCCCCCGCTTGGTTGAGTGGATTAGCAGCACAGGGCTCTGGAAAATTCTCTGGCCTCACTCTGCCACTGGATCCAGGCAGTGTGGCCTGGGACACGGGACCAAGTCTGCTCAGTGCTCAGCCTCTGTGTGGCCAGGCGTGGTCAGGCCTCCAAGGCCGTTTCCTGGGCTCAGCCCTGCTCACTGGCACTCACCCCACAGCCCCGCTGGGGGACTGGCAGCGGGAAGTTCTTCTCAGGTGCGTGTGGTCATGGCCGTCAGTGCCAGCCAGGCCGGTGCTTGCCACCCACCTTTTCGAGCCCATCAGAGCCGCCCCTGGCCAGGCTGCTGCTGGGGACAGGAAAGGAGAAGATGGCCAAGCTGGCTTCCTCCAGTGCCTGCCAGCTGCCGTCCGCCCTCCCACACGAAGACCTCTGCACCGCACAGGCCTGTGTTCAGGAATCCCGTAAACCATCGCCCACCCACAGCTCCCTCTGCTGGATACCTTGGCGCCTCACGTTGACCTCATCAGGCCCCCGGGTGGGATGGGCTTCCAGGGTCTCACTTCCCCTCCCTGACTTGTGTGTCTTCAAAGACACTCCACCCCTGCTGCAAGCATGACTGGGCTGGAGACCCCCATCCCTGCTTCCGTCCACTGATCCAAGGCACTGGGCACCGACTATGTGCCAGCCCCGGTCAGAAGTGCCAGAGATGCAGGTGGTCATTGGATGAAGCTCCTGCACTCCTGGATCAGGCAGTTCCTGAACTCCACACGGAGCTGTTTAGCTTAACCAGTGTTAACTTTAGTGACAACACTACAGGCCTTTCAGGGGGCCATCCATGTTGTGCCCATTTCCAGGGTGCCACAAAGATCTCATGAGCATGGGCCTTGCCTGCTGACTGACCTGGGTTGAAATATGAACTCCCCACTACAAGCTGAGGGACTGGGCAAGTTATAAAGATTCACGACCATGTCAGTGAAAATGGATGCCACACCAACTAGGTGTACATCCTGCTCCAGCTGCCTGAGTGATAAAGACTATTTAGTCATCCCCAAACCCTACAGGGTAGGCCCCGTTGCCTCCTGAGTTGCAGGAAAAAGGAAATGGGGGCGTGGGGAGAAGTGTGTTGGTCATGGCCATGCCTCCACTCTCTGAGCCTCAGTTCCAGTCCTGACAGCCTACGGGCAAGGTGCCCTCAGTGACCCGCAGCTGCTGCAGTGAAATCCCACAGACCAGGTAGTGTGAATAGCAGGCATTTATCCCTCGCAATTCTGCCGGCCACAAGTCCAAGATCGAGGTGTTGGCAGGGCCACATGCCCTCTGAAGTTGTCAGGGGAGGACCCGCTCCACCTCGTCCAGCTTCTGGGGCTCCAGCTGCCCCTTAGCTGTGGCTGCCTCCCACCAGCCCCTGCCTCCGTGGTGACACGGTCACCTCCCCTCTGTGTCTTCTCTTTTTTTGCCTCTTATAAGGATCCCATCATTGCACTTAGGGCCCACCTGGGTAACCCAGGATGATCTCATCTCAAGGTCCTTCCCTTAATGACATCTGCACAGACCCTGCTTTCCAATAAGACCAGCTTCTGAGGTAGCTGTGGCTTAGGGGCTGCCAATCAACCCTCTACCAGGCCTCTGATGCATGGGGCCAGGGCAGGGGCGTCTCTAGCTCAGGTCTGGGGGTCTGTGGGTGGCCCTGCAGACACAGGGTTTCATCAGAGGCATTGAAGGTGCCCACGCCATGCCGAGAGGTGCCCACATGGCCCTGTGAGCTGCACTCCCCTGGCTGGCACCCCAGGCTGGCTGTCTCAGGGCAGACTTGCCTGTGGACCCAGTGTGGAATTCCAGCCACCACGGGATGCTGGGTGTGGTCTCTGCGGGATCCTTGGTGGCCCAAAGAAATCATCTGTTCCCATGTGCTGTGGCCGCCAGGGTTGTCCCGCCACCATGGAGCCAGCTCAGAGGGCACACGGCCCTGAGACAGACTGGCATTCTGGCTGCATCTTGGGGGGCAGCCTTGGCATCTGAGGGGCTCTGAGGCAGGGACCTGGTGCACCCACGGTGGGGGACAACAGCTGCCTCTGGCCAGGGGAGCCCAAGGAAGGAAGCTCAGGCAGCCCAGCTCCTTTCCAGTGATGCCGAGTGCCTAGCTCAGGCCAGACACAGGAGCAGGGAGCTGGCAGGGGCGCTGCCGCCCACAGGGCCCTGGGAATTGGTCAGGGAGTGGGTGGCAAAGGCCAGCATGCCATGGCCCCTCTGGAGGGGAAGGAGCCTGGACACAGAGAAGCACATCACCACCCCCATTCCAGGTGTAGAGACAAAGGGAACAGAATGAACAAGACCAGGGTCTGTCCTTCAGGGAGCCAGGGGCCAGGGCCTGAGCCCTGCTTGGCCAGCACTTGCTAAGTGGCTGGAGGCCGGTGGCTTCCTCTCTCTGTGACTCTGCCTTCAGTCATATCTGAAGTTGGAGCTGGTGGTCCAATAGAATGCAGGGCACTGCACATAGGCTGCACGCGCCACACGGGCCGTCGCCAGCACTGCCTGCACCAGCGTGGGGCCGTGACTGGAACGGCACTGGGCAGAGTCTGTGTTCAGTAACCATCCTTAGCTGCTGTTATCAAGGAGTCACTAAAAGGATTCCTGGGCTCCCCGGGGAAGAAGTAAATGGCTGCATTTGTTGGGGAGGGAATAAAAAGGGCGGAGAAGAAATCAGGGACAGCTGAAGGGTGAGTGACACACCAGGGTACCAGGCAGTGCCAGTGAACAGAGAGAGCAGAGGCCCAACTGCAAATTCCTTAGGAGACCAGCTTGCCTGGGGACGGCTTCACAGGGGCTTTGACATTCACAGAGGAGCTCGGACCTTCGTGCTGAAGGAAGAAATGTTTAAGGTGGGAAGCAAGTTTAGACCAGCACTTGGAAACGTCACGGGGGATTCTGTGAACAGAGCAAGTCTGATTAAGATAAAACAGGAGAATTACAGGGTGTAAGGGCTCTGGGTGTAAGGTCCCCTCCAAATTCTCCCTCAAGGTCCCTGCACGGACCCAGGCAGCATCCCTGGTCTTTTCATGTTGGTCTTCTCACCAACCTTTGCTGCTTCTGCTCCAAATCCTCCCGGCTTGAGAGTCCCTACCTTGGTCTCCCGGACCCCACTAACCAGGGCCCCTGCTCGCCGGTATTGCGGTTACTCCCACCTCCAGGCTTGGCCGCGCAGGCGCGCAGGGATGAGAGGTCATTGCAGTGCATTGGCTTGGCCAGAGCCAGGACTTTTCATTCAGGGCCGCAGGGAGCAGCTGCCCCCTCCCCGGGAGGCACCTACAGCCCCACAATTGGGGACGACGCCAGCCACCAAGGTCTTTCTTCTCGGCACTGCCCCCACCCCCACCCCGGCTGTCCATTCTTCAAGCAAATGTTTTTGATTTTACAGGAAGTAGAGCAAGGACCTAATCTGAGTTTAATTTTTGAAGCAAGGCCTTTGATTTAATACTTATTCATTTAAGTAATTAATGCCTCCGAGTCCAGAGTCAGAAGCCATCTCAGTTTAGCCCGTCTCTTTCCTTACACGCAAAAGCAGACCTCACAGCACTTGGTACCTCCAAACCATTCATTTATACCAACGGGGACATTCCAAGGCCCGGAGCAGTTACTGAACACGACTGTGCAGCCTTCTCTGCCATATTAATGTACTCCTGTCCCCAAAGACCTGAGACAGGAGCGGCTGCCGACTTAGCAAGGCCTCTGCTCACAAGCCTGGTCCTTGTGAGTATAGAATATTCTGGGTTATGAGACATGTTTTCAAACCCAGACTTCATGCATTCAGTCAACAAACATATATGAAGCGCTGTCTCCCATGCACTAGATGCACCTTAGAGAAGCAACTCTTATCCCTACAGAGAAAACACACAGGCAGCAAATTTGTAGGAATGAGGGCAGAGCGAGGAGGGCAGAGTGGGGAGGGCACTCTGGGGCAGGGATGGTCAGCGCCACATGGTGGGAAGATGTTCTGCGGGGACCCTGAAGAGTAGGGAGATGGAGAGATCGGGAGGGAAGGGTGACACAGAGGTGAGGGCAGAAGGTAACAGCCAGGAAGAAAGAGGGGTGTCGAGGTGGAGGGTGGGATTCCAGAGAGCTTTTCTTACTGAATTCCTGGGGGAATTTTGTTTTTCTTTTTCAAACCACAGGATGGATGTGCTGTCTCCTCCGGCAAGCTCTCCTCTCTTCATCGTGTTATACTGGTGTTCGATCTACTATCATCTCCTGTAGGGCAGGCAAACAGGGCCTTGACTCTGGCCCCTCAGAGCCCCTGGTTTTATAGTCTGTGTACAGTGTGGGGTATGTGATAGCAATTGCAGCTCTTATTTTATAAATGGGTAAACTGAGTCCTGGAGGCAGGGCTGTCCCTAGATGGATGTGGGTTTCCTGAGTTACCTGCCACTGACTTGCAGGACGCTCCACTGTCAGCATTTTGCCTGGGGATCTGGGGATACTATTCAGAGTCTAAAGGCAAAATTCAATCAAACTCGGTTGGGGTCGTGGCTCATGCCTGTAATCCCGGCACTTTGGGAGGCTGAGGCAAGCAAATCATTTCAGCTCAGGAGTTGGAGACCAGCCTGGGAAACATGGCAAAATCCCATCTCTACAATAATAATAATAATACAAAAAATTAGCTGGGTGTGGTGGCCTGTGCCTGTAGTCCCAGCTACTTGGGAGGCTGAGGTGGGAGGATTGCTTGACCCCAGAGGTCAAGACTACAGTGAGCCAAGATCACACCACTGCACTCAGCCTGGGTGACAAAGTGAGATGCTGTCTCAAAAATAATAATAAATTTAATCAAATTGGACTTAAATACTGTACAGAAAAGAAAGGTGAGGTGGGTAGAGCCTGAGACCTGGGATGGCATACCCCAACACCCCACAAAAAGAGGGTCCTGCCTGGAGTCCACACCTGGAATTTAGCCAAGGACAGCTTTTCTAGGGGGAACAGAACAACTACTTGATCACGTCACATGGGTCCATTAATCTGATAAACCCATTAAGAAGAGCAGAGAACAAACATTTGGCAGAGCTGTGGGGGTTGCAGTCTTTTGTGGCCACTCCAGATGTTTGAGGGCGTGCACAGCTGTCTGCAGGCACCACAGGGAGGATAGCAATCGGGAGAACACTGCATTGTTAGTGAACCCTCTCAAACCCGGGGTGATTTTTGTGCACACCTACATGATCCCAGCATCTAGAGCTTTTGTCAGGTTTCTTCAGTCCTCAGCGGCTCCCCAAACCCCTGGCTTCTTGCTCACAGGCTTGGAAAGAATTTGTGCATCTGAGGACCTCCAAGTGGAAACCTGAAGTCTGCAGGAACACAGAGAAGCAGAAATTTTCTCTGAGAGAGGTCAGGGAGGCTTCCTGGAGGAAGAGGCATTTGAGCAGGCTTGCCTATGGCCTCCTGCTCTGGGCACGCAGAGTTTATGATCCCTTTAGTAACAAAATGCAGATAAAGCACCTCCTGCCAAAAATATATATTCAGGCCAATGGAATAATTTATTCATCTCAACCCACAAACCTCACTTTAAACCTGGGCTGGACACTGGTTCTGCCTGTTCATAGCTGGTGGTTTTCGGTGAGTCACTTAACTTCTCTGTGCCTTTGTTTCTTCATCACAAGATGGAATAATTATGCAGCCTGCCTCAGAGGACTGTTGAGTGAATTCAATGAACTCTCAGATATTGCTGACAACTGGACCCTCAGTATTCAGCCTGGAGACCTGATTGGTCTCTAGGGAACTTCTTACTCTAGGCCAGGTCCTCTGCCCAAACCTGGGGAGCCCTGGTTGAGCACCACCCAGACCTGGCCTCCAGAAGCTCAGAGTACAGTAAGGGAGACAAATAGCAGACAGTGCTCCCGCAGCCAGCTGCGAGTGGCCACAGGGTGGCATGGAGCAGAGCCCGGAGGTGCCCCCAGCCATGCCCAGCTTTGGCTCCACATTAGCCAAGAGAGGAGGGGAAGGGCCACTGACGACAGGAGATGGATCTTGCCGCTTCTTGTTGTCCAGCAGACACACACACAGACATACGTGCACACCATGCATGCAAAAAGGCATACACATGTGCTCTGCACACATCCCCACACAGCCCAAAATATACACATGTGCACACGCTGGCACACACATGTACCATGCAGGCAAACACACATGTACATATATATACACATGCACACAATACCTACTGACACAAAGGCACACATACACCCACGAGTACAGACTCACACGAGCATACACCATGCATGCAAATATACACACTCCCGCACACATAGGAGCATACACCACACATATTCACATGTATGTACACACTCATACATATGCACACATGCCCACACAAGGCAAAGACATGTACAAACACACGAGGATATATGCCATGCATACAAAGATTCACACGGGTACGTATGCACACACATGCACCTGCACGCATGATCACACACGTGGACACATGATCACACATGCGCACGCACCCTACAAGAAGGCGTCTTCTGCCCTCTGCACCAGGACGACAGAATTACCTTCAGTGCCATAAACCCAAGAACATCAAAGGTGGCAAAGACCTCTGAGGTCGGTGTGCTTAGGTTGTAAAGAGAAGCAAAAACCCCGCAAAACAGCGCCATCTTGTGGTGGCAGTGGGACCAGGCAGGAGGAAGTCAGCATCCTTCTTCCTTAGGGGAGCTCCGGTTTTTCCTAGCATCTGGCTTCCAAGGTGGGCTGAGCCAACCGTAACTCTCAGGCAGTACCGAAGCCACCCCTTTTATTCGAGTGAGGTTGGGATGCTCTGGACCAGCGGCTTTCCCCACCTCCACAGCCCCTGTGCTGGGTCCTGGCCAGCCGAGGGTGACCAGGGTCCTGAGTCCGGCTCTGCTGGGGACTCTGGGAACCTCCTTCTGTCCCTGGGCTTTACTCACCTCATTCATGAAACTAGGTTATTACACTGATGCTCGAGAGCCCAGACCCACCTGTGTCTACAGCCATGCCTCCGAGCCTGGGGCATCCATGAATAGACTGGGTCGCCCCCTATATCAAACTGGAGCGCAAAGCCTCCTGGGCATCTCCACTTGGCTGCTTTAGAGACCCACTGGGAATTCACCACCAGGGTCTCCCTTGCTGGAAGCCTGGGAGTGACATGAGATCTCAGGCCCTGCCTGGACCTTCTGACCCCTCAACTTTATCTTAACAAGAGCCCAGGGGATCTGGGCACTGCCCCTAGAACTCCCATCAGCACCCAGCACCCCTCACCTCCCCTGGGAACCCCCTTCCCCCACGAAAGCCTCAGCTCTGAGACACAGACTGTTCCCCACCTGGTCCTCAGCCCCCCTCCCCGCCCTCCAGCCTGCTGGAACAAAGGCTCATAACCATTCAGTGAACAGAAAACCAAGACACTTTCCTGGTGGAAATCGAGGCATGGGATTTCTCCCCGCCTGCCCATTCAGATCACTCGCCTGGCAGGGCACAGGTAAGGACCCAGCTCTGAGACGAGACAGGCCACCGGGGCCAGATCCTGGTTCTGCACTCCCTGAAAGTGTCACCTGAGGCAAGTCGCATCCCCTCTGGGTCCTCATCTGTAAAATGGGAACAACAATAGAATTTATCTCAGAGTTGTTTTTAGGGAATAAAGGAAATAGAATCCATGCAAAGTGCCTGGTCCACAGGAAGCACTTACTGTTAGTGTTGTAGTTGTTTGCTCTGCAGGGCTGTTCAATCCCCTGCCAGCTTCTAAACACATTTAACTTTGGGAAGGGGCCTCTTGGGGAGGACAAAAGGAGGCTGGGGCTTCCACTGCCCCCTGCGGACCTGGTGTGCGATGGTGCTGCAGCAGGTGACCGTGGTTTTAAAGGCATCGTCGGTAGAAACGGCCTCACGCATTTCCATAATTCACTCTGCACCAATTAATCTTTCACTGTCGATAGGAACCTGCGGCTGAATTCTCTCCCCGGGAGGACGCGCCATTCTCAAGCTCTGAGGGATTTTCTTCTCGGCTGGCATCATGCTAATTTCCCTTGAGTACCCCTGGAAAGAGGTTTTAGAACAAGACGTGGAGCTTGGCAGGAATTTGACATCTGAAACAACTGTCGCTCAGGGAGGAGGGGGTTGTGACATTTGCTAATTGCCAATCGAGCGCTAATGCGAGCATTGAGATGCTTGGAAAAATGCTTCTTCCCGCTGAGGCTGGATGGCGCTGGCTCATGGGCCGCACATACACCTGCAGGACGTCATCCTTTGCCATTGATAAATACCCTTCATGGATCTAAGGAGGGAAAAAAACAGGGAAATTTCCTTTTGGAAAATCAGAGAGCATTGGCTGGGGATGGGGATCCCAGGCTCTGGAGCCATCGTTGCCAAAAACCAGCTGAGTCACCCAGGGTGAGACCCTGCTTTTCCTCTGTGCCTGTGAGATGAGGGCCATGGCCCTTGCTGTCCTCTGCCCTTCCCTAACTGCAGACCCTGGCTCTGACCACAGACAAGGGAGCTCTCCCTTATCTAAGGATGCATGGAGCAAATTTTAGGGGCCTCAGAGCCCTACCTCCAAACCTCCTCCAGCAGAGTCCCAAAGGGCCCCTGCCTACCCTGGCCTGCCTGCCAAAGGGTGCTGGCAGAAAGCAGGCAGGTGGTGCAGCCTCGCCCTCTCCCACAATGGGCATGGGCCATGCCTGCTTCCTGGATGGCAAACCCCTGCTTCCAAGAGAAGCCGGAGGCCTGTCCTGAGAGGGCTCAGCCCCACCTGGCATCCCTGGGTCATCTCCCTCTCCTTAGGCCTGGCAACCTGTAAGCTCGGCTCCTGCGAGCCGGGGTCCCCCAGAAAGGAGCTTTCCTCATTGCCAGTGAGAGCAGCTCCAGCCCATTCTGCAGGCTAATGAGAGGGACAGCTCGATAAATGAAGCCAAGAATGGGACTGTGTTGGGACCCCCCTGGAGAACCCACAGGGCAAATATCTTTATGTTCCAACCCGATTTCCTCTTGTGGAATCTCGACTATAAAATGAGCAACACAGCTGTACTAATAACAAACAAAAGCATCAATGTTCAACCACTTATGCTGTGCCAGGCTTTGTGCTAAGCACTTCATTCTGTGAAATCTTCTGGAATCTTCTCGATAGCCCCATAAAGGGGGCTCTGACACAGCCCCTACTTTATGCAAACCAAGGCTCTGAAAGGCTCAAGTCTTCCCAAGGTGATTTAGGGCACGCCTGCTGAAATAATAACCAAGACATGGGTTTGGGGTTAAAATCCTGATATTCAAGACTGAAATAGCTGCCCCTCACATCCTCCTCCAGCCCTGCACCCATTGCCCCGAGCCCCACTATGGGTGAAAGAGCAGGAGGGCCCTCCCTGTGAAATAGCCTCGGCTGCTTGGCACGGGTATTGCTGTGCCCTGAGTTCACGCTGATAACGCACCCGAGGGCAATCACATCATAACAGCCCGGAATTGTTCTCAGTCTAGAACAGACAATAAACCGCCCGGGCAAAATGTGTCATCATTCTGCCGCCAGCCAACGGGCTCCAAGAGTCATCATCTTGAATTTGTGCCCAACTCAAGGTGCCGGCCCCGGCTGGGTCACGGGGCCACAGGGTGCTTTCCAGGAAGGCACGCAGAAGGCATTCCAGCACGGGAAGGTGAAGCAGCGCGGAGGTTATTGACTTGACATGGGTCATTTTGCCCCGGCGTACCCCATGGGACACTGCCATCCTGTATCTCCGGCATGGCATTCTCTGGGTAAACAAGCGCACAGTCATAAATGGTGGCCTTTGCACACCCAGAATCGCTGCCTCATGGTGTTTTGATCACTGACTTGGTTTGTTTGTTGATTGAGAGTATTTTTAGCTCGACCGCGATTACCCCCGGGGTCACCAACTTTCCTTTTTAATCTTCTCTTTGAATAGAAAGGAAATGGAGAGTAAGGTGCCTGTCACTCGAACGCTGGGGTAAGTCTGGGGCAGTGCACAGGCCACCGAGGTCACACTCACGTCAGGGACAGGGACGACACTGCCACAGTCGGCAAATCTCGCTCAGCCAGCCCTTGAGGGCACCAGTGTGTAAGCCGACCCCAGGCCTGATCAGAGAAGAGGGTCACGGTGTCCGTGCAGGGATTCACCGAGGGTCCAGAACCCAGAGGGGCAAGCGGTCAGCACCACAGTCTCCCCCCGCAGCGCTGGCCCCAGGGTCTGTGGAACCCATTGGCCCCCTGCAAGAGCTCCAGAGGTGATCCCCCACATCCCGTGCAGGATCAAGTGTATTCCAGAGAAGACTCCCAGGTCGCTCCGGCTTCCTCCCAGTTCTGGTGTCCTTGACTACTGGCTCTGCCATCCAGCACCCTCACGGCTCAGTTTCCCCATCTGTGAAGTGGGGGCTAACAAGAGCGTCTACTCCATAAGCTTGTCCAGAGAGGTGAGAGGGGTGGAGTGCGCCTGTGCATGAAGTGCGCCTATACGAGGTGAAGTGCGCCTATAGGAGGTGAAGTGCACCTGTGCGTGGTGGAGCGCGTTGTGGAGTGCGCCTGTGCGCGGTGGAGTGCGTGGTGGAGTGCGCCTGTGCGTGGTGGAATGCGCCTGTGCGTGGTGAAGTGCGTGGTGGAGTGCGCCTGTGCGTGGTGGAGTGCGCCTGTGCGTGGTGAAGTGCGTGGTGGAGTGCGCCTGTGCGTGGTGGAGTGCGCCTGTGCGTGGTGAAGTGCGTGGTGGAGTGCGCCTGTGCGTGGTGAAGTGCGTGGTGGAGTGCGCCTGTGCGTGGTGGAATGCGCCTGTGCGCGGTGAAGTGCGTGGTGGAGTGCACCTGTGCACGGTGAAGTGCCTGGTGGAGTGCGCCTATGCGTGGTAAGTGGTGGTGATTATTGCTACCATAGCTGTTGCCATCATTTCCCGCCACATGCATCCGTCAAGGGCCCCCAGGAAGCAGATGACCCACCCCGAGGGGTGGGCGAGGTCAGGAAGCCGGAAAGGATGGTCGATGAAGCCCCTTGTTACTGTCTGAGGCCAGAAGGAGGCAGTTACAGAACCCAGCAAGAGGGAGCTGTCCAAGGAGCTGGATGGGAGCAGTTGTGGCTGTGCGTAGGGGAGGCACCCACTGCCCACTGTGGCCCAGCAGGAAGGAAGCCAGCCCCTCTCTCCTTCCCAGCTCTGATTTGTTACTGGCAACCCCCACTGGCCGCTTCCAGTAGGAACTCCAAAGCCAGGAAGCTGGGGAGCCAGTTGGTCTCCTGTGGCAGAGAAACAGGGTGGGGAGTGGGGGGCTGAACCTGGAGGGGCAGGCGGAGAGTGACCAGCGGAGTGAGTGTCCAGTCCCTCCCTTTCCAGGTGCCTTTCTGTCAGCCATGCCCCAGGTTCTGCAGGGAAGAAAGGCTCTGAGTTGGGGTCTGGGGATGCCCGAGCCTGACACCTACGGCCAGGCTGGGTCATTAGCCGCTCGAGGGAAGCAGGGCTGGGCTGAAGGTGGGGAGCCTCCCTGACCTGCCTAAGCAGGGCTTTGTGCGCCTTGTGTCAATAAATCCAAGAGCAGGAATGTATGTCATCAAGTGGCTGGTGGTGCCATCTGGCCAAAGCAGGAGGCAGCCTCTGGGACAGTCGCATGGACGATGAGGCCAGACAGGGCTGCACCCCTCCCTGGGAAACCAGAAGCACTGACCGCCTTTCAGCCAGACTTCCCTCGGTGATGCTGAACAACAATTAGGAATCAAATCCCCAAATGTCCTCCTGGCCTCTTTCCAACAGGAAGAGCCGCCCGGCCTCCCCTTTTTGCAGGACTGGGGTTGTGTCCTTGCTTTTGTGCTAATAATCCAGGAGTGCTTTAGGCTGTCAGAGCTGGGTACCGATTGCATTTTTGCAAATAGAAGAATGATTCCCCACCCATACTTCATTTCAGGGACACACGGATCGGTCTTGGAGCTAGACACTCTGACAAGAATCTAGGCCAGGGGCTCCTTCCCTGGGGGCTGTGGTCCTCTCTCTCAGCCTTGGGGGTCCCTTTGGGAATCTGATGAAAGCTACGAAATCTCTACTCAACACGGGGAAATGAGGTTGTGCGCCGACACGCTGCTTTTGCTATCATTTCAAGGGTCTGCCGACCTCAGGTTCTAAGCCCAGGCCTGGGTGGGGCCAGGGGGAAGGTCCCCTGGGCTCTGCGAGAGTGAGACATCAAAATGCCTTCCTCTGCCTTCACCGCCCACCACCAAAAATTGCCATGTCCTGTAGATCCAAGCTCCTGAATATCAGGTGGCTCTGCACTCCTGTCCCCACTTGCCATCTCACTTGGGTTATTAAACCAGCCTCTTAACTAGTCCCTCCGCCTGCCATGACCACCCCCAGGCCCCCCACCCCAAATCTGTCATCTTCATGGCAGTAAGAGGGACTCTTCCAGAGTACCAGACTGACCTTGTCCCTTCCTGCTGCAAACCCTGCAGCCCTTTACCACGTGGGGGCCCCTCATTATCCCCAGAGGCCATCTCACTGTTCAGGAAAGTTCAGACCTACAGATGCAGTGTGATAGCTGGCATGCTCCCTGCCCCTGCTGGCTCAAGGACACACTGTGGCTCTGCCCACCACCTCCAGTTCCTCGCCTGGCCAACCCATCCCTCGGGGCTTAGCTGAAGTGTCACTTGGATTGTGCATTCTTGTAGCAAGCACTGGGCATGTATGTGTGGCTTTTACAGCTCTGGGAGCCAGTGTGGACGGCCTCAGAGTTGCCATAAGCACAGAGTTGTCAAAAATTGTGCTGCTCCTGAAGATCTGGCCGGGCCCTGTGGAGCCAGTCAAGTGGAACTTGTTCCTGGACAGGTGACACCTGCAGTTTCAGGATTTGGATGTGGTTCACTTATTGTGATGGTTAACATTCCAAGTCAGCTTGGCCAGGCTGTTTGGTCAAACACTAGTCTAGGTGCTGCTGGGACGGTATTAGGTAGACATGGCTGACATTTGCAGTCAGTTCACTTAAAGTCAAAGAGATTATTCTCTATCATGTCAGTGGGCCTCATCCCACCAGTTGAAGGCCTTACAAGCAAACAGACAGGTTTTCTGGAGAAGAGGGGATTCTGCCTCAGGTCAGTAACATAGAAACTCTGCCGGGTTTCCACCCTGCTGGCCTGCCTTACAGATTAGGAATTTGCCAACCCCCATGGCAGTGAGTCAGTTCCTTAAAATAAGTTCTCTCTCTCTCTCTCTCTCTCTCTCCTCTCTCTCTCTCCTCTCTGTCTCTCTCTCTCCTCTGTGACTCTCTCTCTCTATCTTTCTCTCTGTCTCTCATCCCCGATGGATCTGTTGGTTCTGTTTACTGGTTCTTTCCTCTGGGGAATCTGGACTGGCACGCTTACCTAAAGTGATTGCCACCGGAAGCACAGGCCTTTGGATGTGAAAATCTTTGGGTTGCTTTAACCTTCGTAAGAAAGAACCTTCTGTTGCATGGTGCCTTCCTAAGCTGGCTTGTCCTCAACTGCCAGGCTGCCCTTGACTCCAGGGCCCTGTCTGTGCCAGCCATGGAGCCCTGTTGGTGAATAACACAGACCTGGTCCCTGTCCCCAGGAACACACCGTCTGTGGGGTCTTCCTGCCATCAGCACCCAGACACCCACCCAGCCGGGGTCTGGGCAGCCTCTTCCACCCATACCTCCTTTCCATTGCTGCCTGGCACCGAGGCATGTAGTTAATATCTGTTGAATGACGAATCCATTAGCATAGGGTACTCACACATCTAAAAAATACACATTCTAAATATCTATTCATTTCTCTGGTTATCCCAAGCAAGTGTTTTCTGACCAATGATGTAGCCAGCCAACAGGCACCTGGCTGTGGGTAACCTCATGCCTCCATGCAGGGGGCTTGGGGGTCTGATAGACGCTTAGGGAGTCTAGGGACTTGAATGGGTGAGTCTCACACAGGCTGGTGGAGAAGCTGGCTTGGGTCAGTCAAACTCCCTTCTCAGCCTTTTTCTTCCTTGTTTTACTTATTTAATCCCAACACCGTAATCCAGTTCCTTCCCTCCTATAACAGCCCTTCTAATGGGAATTGTATGCCTTTTAGTGGCCATGTGGTCTTGCTAAATGAACATCGTTGGCTGGGCTCAGTGGCTCACGCCTGTAATCCCAACACTTTGGGAGGCCGAGGCAGGTGGATCACCTGAGGTCGGGGGTTCGAGGCCAGCCTGACCAACATGGAGAAACCCCATCTCTACTAAAAATACAAAAATTAGCCAGGCGTGGCGGCACATGCTTGTAATCCCAGCTACTTGGGAGGCTGAGGCAGGAGGATAGCTTGAACCTGGGAGGCAGAGGTTGCGGTGAGCCGAGATCGTGCCATTGTACTCCAGCCTGGGCAACAAGAGCGAAACTCTGTCTCAAGAAAAAAAAAGAACATTGTTGTTTGGGAGGCATGGACCTTTTGTTGATAGATGTAGTGTGGTGCAACTGATGTGCAATAAACTGGCTGTTCTTAAAGTGCTCAATTCCACCAGTTGTTATATGAATATACCTACAAAGCCGCCACCACCACTCTCAGTGTAATGAACATATCCATCACCCCAAAAAGCCTCCTCATGCCTCTTTGTAGTTCCTCCCTCCCACCCCTCCCCACCCCGTCAGTGAACCCCTGGTCTGCTTTCTGCCCCTAGAAGTTTGCGTTTTCTGGATTTTTTTTTTTTTTTTTTTTTTTTTTTTTGAGACGGAGTCTCGCTCTGTCACCCAGGCTGGAGTGCAGTGGCGCCATCTTGGCTCACTGCAAGCTCCGCCTCCCGGGTTCACGCCATTCTCCTGCCTCAGCCTCCCGAGTAGCTGGGACTACAGGCGCCCACAACCGCGCCCGGCTAATTTTTTGTATTTTTAGTAGAGACGGGGTTTCACCGTGGTCTCGATCTCCTGACCTTGTGATCCGCCCGCCTCGGCCTCCCAAAGTGCTGGGATTACAGGCGTGAGCCACCGTGCCCGGCTGGATTTTTATATAATTGACTCATACCGTGTATGCTCTTTTTTGTCTGGCTTTTGCATTCAGCTTATTATCTTGAGACTCTTCTATGCTGTTGCTTGTAGCAGCCATTCATTCCTTTTCGTTGCTAAGTAATATTTCATGATGTGGATGTGAAACCATGGTTTGTTTATGCATTCACCTGCCCTTTGAGTTGCTTCCAGTTTTTAGCTATTATCAGCAAAGCTGTTAGAAACATTTTTTTGATGTATGGTTTTATTTCTCCTGGGTCAATGCCCAGGAGTGGAATGGCTAGATTGTATGGTAGATGGGTGCTTAGCTTTCCAAGAAACTGCCCAACTAGGTTTCAAAGTGGTTGCACCATTTTACGTTTCCATAAGCAGTAGATGGAGTTTCAGTTTCTCCTCAACATGCTTGCTTCTGAATGCTAGTCATTCTACTGGCTAAAATTCTACTAGTGTAATATCTCATTGTGGTTTTAACATGTATTTCCCTAATGCCTAATGACACTGAGCATCTTTTCATGGGCTTATTTGCCATACATATCTTCTTTGTTGAATTTGTCTCAAATCCTTCGCCCATTTAAAAAATTAGATTGTTGGTTTCCTTGTTTTTGAGAATTAAGAGTTCTTCATGCATTGCGGATACAAGCTCTTCATCAGATATGTGACTTGTAAATATGTTCTCCCCTTCTGAGGTTTATCTTTATATTCTCTTAACAGAACAATGTCTTTGAACAAGCAGGCATTTAACATTTTTCCTAAGTTCAATTTAGTAATTATTTTATTGTATGGGTCCTGCTTTTGATGTCTGTCTGAGTCTGTTTTGTGCTGCTATACAGAATACCACAGACTGGGTGATTTATAAAGAACAGACATTTATTTCTTACTGTTCTGAAGGCTAGAAAGTCCAAGATTGAGGGGCTGCATCTGGCGAGGGCCTTCTTACTGCCTTGTAAGGAACATAAAGGAAGAGCAAGGGGAAGGAGAAAGAGAGAGCACAAGAGGGGGCTAAACCCAATCTTTATAAGGAACACACCCTGCTGATAACAAACCCACTCCCACGATACTGGCATTAATCTATTGATGAGGGTGGTGCCCCCGTGGCCCCAACACCTCCCATTAGGCCCCACTTCCCTTCCCAGTACTGCTGCACTGGGATCCAGTTTCCAGCACATGAACTTCAGGGGACACATTCAAACTGCAGCAGTGCCACAGCGCAGTCATAGTTGCCTAACCCAAAGTCACAAAAATGTTCTCTTATTTTCTTCTTGAAGTTTTATGTTGTAGGTTTTATATTTGGGTCTGTGATCCATTTGAGTTAATCTCTGTATGTGATGCAAAGTACGCATTTAGCTTCCTTTCGTTTTTTTGCTTTGCTCTGTTTTAGCATATGGATATCCAGTGGTTCTAGCACCGTTTTTTTATTTATTATTATTATACTTTAAGTTCTAGGGTACATGTGTATAATGTACAGGTTTGTTACATATGTATACATGTGCCATGTTGGTGTGCTGCACCCATTAGCTCATTTACATTAGATATGTCTCCTAAGGGTATCCCTCTCTACTCTCCCCACCCCACGACAGGCACCTGTGTGTGATGTTCCGCGCCCTGTGTCCAAGTGTTCTCATTGTTCAATTCCCACCTATGAGTGAGAACATGCGGTGTTTGGTTTTCTGTCCTTAGCGATAGTTTGCTGAGAATGATGGTTTCCAGCTGCATCCATGTCCCTATAAAGGACATGAACTCATCCTTTTTTATGGCTGCATAGTATTCCATGGTGTATATGTGCCACATTTTCTTAATCCAGTCTATCATTGATGGACATTTGGGTTAGTTCCAAGTCTTTGCTATTGTGAATAGTAGCACCGTTTGTTGAAAATACTATTCTTTCTCCTTCTAACTGCAGTAGTGTCAATTGTTTAAAATAAATTCTCCAAGTGTTTCAGTCTAGTTCTGGACTCTCCATTCTGCTTATTGATATATTTACCTATACTTATGTCCATACACACCTTGACTTTGGATTTAATTTGCTTTTCCTTTTTTAGTTTCTCAAAGTAGAAACTTGGGTCATTGATTGGAAACCTTTCTTCTTTTCTAATATAGACTGTTAGTGTTACCTAGATTTCCCCCTGAATACTGCTTAAATGGCATCCCACAATTTTTGGCATGCTGTTTTTTGTTTTTTTTTTTTTTCATTTTCATTCAGTTCCAGCTACTTTCTAATTTCCTTTACGATCTCTTCTCTGACCCATGCGTTATCTAAAAGTGTATCTGTGTTCTAAATCTGTGGGGATTTTCCAGTTGTTTTTCTGTTATTAATTTCTAATTTAATTTCCTTTGTTCAAAAGACATGCTTTGTATGACTTGCAGGGTCCGAGGGAGTGGCATCCTGGCAGTCCCTGTGGCCTTTCTTCTTGGAAAGAGCAGGGCCAGAGCTCAGCGAGGGAGCAGGTTCTGTGGTGGAAACCTCTGGAGAGGAGCAGGACGCTGCAGACGTGCTGTGGCCCAGACGGAAGCTGCCAAGCAGATGGAACCTGCACCTGCCCAGTTTGGCCAAAGAAGTCCCCATAATCTCTGTGAAAAAGACTTCCAGAAGCTATTGTGTCCATGACCAAGACACACACACACACACACACACACACACACACACACAAAAGATCATTCTTGAGTCTGATTTGAAAACTAAGGTCAAATTCTGCAGACGCATTTGAGTGGTAAGATAATACGCTAATATGTATATATTTTTTCTCTTTTCTTTGGCAGGGGGTGAGGACAGAGTCTTGCTCTGTCACCCAGGCTGGAGTGCAATAGCACAATCTCAGCTCACTGCAACCTCTGTCTCCCAAGTTCAAGCGATTCTCCTGCCTCAGCCTCCCAAGTAGCTGGGATTACAGGCACCTGCCATCATGCCTGGCTAATTTTTGTATTTTTTGCAGAGATGGGATTTCACCACGTTGGCCAGGCTGGTCTTGAACTCCTGACCTCAGGTGATCCGCCACCTCAGTCTCTCAAGGTGCTGGGATTACAGACATGAGCCACCGTGCCCGGTCTCTATATTTTTAATTGAAGTGAATAGGACTTCGTTATAGATTTGAATCCATTCTTCACTTTCAATAAAGTGTTGTTTTTACATAAACTTACACCTTTGGAATAATTGCAGAATTATTAAAAAGTTACCAGGATAGTGCTGACAGTTCCCACGTGCTCTTTGCTGAGCTTGCCTGCATGTTAACCTCTTACATAGCCATATAAACATTTAGAAAATGAAGAGACCGACATCAGTACAGTGCTGTAGCTGAATTCCAGACTTTATTTCCAAGGGCTGCATTCTAAAGATGCATCCATGTTACAGGCATGGGGCCCCTGGCTATGCACCTGCTATGCGGTGCCTGCCCACTCTGCTGGGGGTGGACACTGGCTGAGGCCCCCTCCCCAGTCTGGTTACAGAGCTGACACATTAGAGCTTCGTCTGCCTTCCAGCCGAGGAGAGAGCAGGGGAAGTGGCCTAGATCTCTTTTTGCTGTATTGATTTCCCACTGCTGTTTTCTGAAAGGTGTTAATGACCTCTAAGGCCACGGTAGCCAAGACTGGCGGGTGAGTGCAGTTCCAGCAGGGCAGCCCCGGGCCGTCTGTGTCATGTGAGTGCTTGAACTCTGGCAAGTCCAGTTGAAGACATATTGTGAGTGTAATATGCACACGGAATCTTGAAGACTTTGTATGAAAATAAGGCCGGGTGCGGCCACTTACGCCTGTACTCCCAGCACTGTGGGAGGCCAAGGCAGGCGGATCATTTGAGGCCAGGAGTTCAAGACCAGCCTGACCAACATGGCGAAACCCTCTTTCTACTTAAAAGACAAACAATCAGCCTGGCCTGGTGGCACATGCCTGTAGTCCCAGCTACTTAGGAAGCTGAGGCAGGAGATTCGCTTGAACCCGGGAGGCAGAGGTTGCAGTGAGCCAAGATCACAGCACTACACTCCAGCCTGGGTGACAGAGTGAGAGACTCTGTCAAAAGAAAAAAGAAAAAAAGAAAGAAAAGAAAAGAAAGGAGGGAAGGAGGGAGGGGAAAGAAAAAAGAAAGAGGAAAGAAAGAAGGAAGAGAAAGAAGGAAGATAAAGAAGGAAAGAAAGAAAAAGACAAAATAATAAACATGAGATAATAGCTCACAAATACTATTTAGATGTCGATTTCATGTTGAAATGTTAATATATTGGGTTCATTGGGTTAAACAAAATTTAGGGTTAAAATTAAGTTCACCTGTTTCCTTTTACTTTTTTATTGTAGCTAGTAGAAATTTTTAAATTACCTATATGACCAGCCCCACGAAGGCGAAAGTTTGAAAGGCCTCCTTGCCCTGGTCTCACCCCAGTCAACCTTTGCTATCCTGCCTGGGTCCCGGCCACCAGCACACCCCTGCCATCCTGCACCCAGACAGCAAACACAAATGCTGGAGTGACCACCGAGGGCTGAGATGAGACTAGAGGCCAGCTCCCCAGGGCTGTGAGAGCAGAATGAGTGCCCAGCTGGCCAGCCAGGGTCAGTGACCAGCAGTGTATGTCCCCAGCCACCACTGGGGTGCCTGGTAGCTGCTACTGAGTCATAGGAATGAGAAATTTCTTGGCCAAACTACAAGGAAACTACTTCGCCATGGCTGGTGTCCCTATTTTGACAGTGGTTAATAGGTCACCTGCCGGTCACATCCCCAGGAAACCCAGACTTGGGAGCTGTCACGGACGCCTGGATGACCTCCACTGCCAGAAACGGGTGTGCATGGGACGGGGTGTCTTCCACAACATATTTTTAATTTTGACTACTTCAGAAAAGAACAAAGCAGGCCAGATGTGGCGGCTCATGCCTGTAATCCCAACAATTTGAGAAGCTGAGGCGGGCAGATCACTTGAGGACAGGAGTTCAAGACCAGCCTGGCCAACATAGTGAAACTCGGTCTCTACTAAAAATACCAAAACTTAGCTGAGTGTGGTGGTGCACACCTGTCGTCTCAGCTACTCGGGAGTCTGAGGCATGAGAATCACTTGAAACTGGGAGGCAGAGGTTGCAGTGAGCCGAGATCATGTCACTGCACTCCAGCCTGGGCAACAGAGCAAGAGTCTGTCAGAAAGAAGGAAGGAAAAAAGGAAGGGAGGGAGGGAGGGGCAGAAAGTAGGAATCACCTATATTCCTCACCCAGAATTAATCATTTTTAACCTAATATTTTAATAGCTTACTTACTTCCTTAGTCTGTTAAAATATGTATTTATTATCTTGAAATCACAGAATGAATAGATAAGAATATGTTGCCCTGAAAAAAGAATGAAGGAAAGACGGTATTACCAACCACACTAAAGCTCCTTCCGCCTTCCCTGACTCTCATCCCCTCCCCCTTCCCAGGGAAATCCCCTCTGTGGATTCCGGGCAATGCACTTCATTCCTTTAAACATCGCTGTGGGCACCTGACTTGTTTGGGGCTCAGGTTCTTTTCTTTTTCTTTCTTTTTCTTTTTTTGAGACCAGGTCTTGTTCTGTTACCCAGACTGGAGTGTAGTGGCATGACCTCAGCTCACTGCAACCTCCGCCTCCCAGGTTCAAGTGATTCTCCTGCCTCAGCTTCCCAAGTAGCTGGGATTACAGGCATGTGCCACCACGCCTGGCTAATTTTTTTGTATTTTTAGTAGAGACGGCCATGTTTTGCCACGTGGGCCAGGCTGGTCTTGGATGCCTAACCCCAGGTGATCCGCCAAGCTCAGATTCCTAAAGTGCTGGGATTCCAGGCGTGAGCCACCCCACCCGGCCTTTTCTTCTCATTTATAAGATGGCATCACACTGTGTGTGGTGTTTGCAGCTCATTCTTCTTGGGGCAATGGGCCTGGTGTACCCTGAGGTCACACTCTGCCCGAACCCACCCCATGGCTGCTCTGGACGGTCCGCTGGACAGGCTTTTCGGAGGGCAACGTGGCTGTGTCTACCAGTGTTTAAATGAGCACGTCCTCTGAGCTGGACTTCAGGGTCTTGGAGTTTACCCCACTAATACCTTCCCACCACTGTGCAGAGGCAGAGGCTCAAGGGTGCTGCTGCTGTGTTGTTGATTAGCAACCAGTGTGACAAACTATGACAACTGATAGAACAGACTCTCACAAAACCATGAAAAAGAACAAGCAAAATCCATCCGAGCAGAGCCAGAGGTCTCTCAATAAGTCAAGCAAGACAGAGCGAGGGCACAGTTGGGCATGCCAGGCCCGGCTGTGTGCTCCCCGGGATGGCTGTGTCTGGAGCGTGTTTGCGGACACGTGAGAGCAGTGAACACGGACCCACGAGGAAGTGGCAAGGAAACTACTTCGCCATGGCTGGTGTCCCTATTTTGACAGTGGTTAGTAGGTCACCTGCCAGTCACATCCCCAGGAAACCCAGACTTAGGGGCTGTCACGGATGCCTGGATGACCTCCACTGCCAGAAACGGGTGTGCATGGGACAGGGTGTCTTCCACAACATATTTTTAATTTTGACTACTTCAGAAAAGAACAAAGCAGGCCAGATGTGGTGGCTCATGCCTGTCATCCCAACAATTTGAGAGGCTGAGGCGGGCAGATCACTTGAGGACAGGAGTTCAAGACCAGCCTGGCCAACATAGTGAATCTCAATCTCTACTAAAGATACCAGAATTTAGCTGGGTATGGTGGTGCACACCTGTCATCCCAGCTACTCGGGAGTCTGAGGCATGAGAATCACTTGAACCTGGGAGGCAGAGGTTGCAGTGAGCCGAGATCGTGTCACTGCACTCCAGCCTGGGCAACAGAGCAAGAGTCTGTCAGAAAGAAGGAAGGAAAAAAGGAAGGGAGGGAGGGCCTTGTCTCTGGAAATGCTGTCGAGGGATTCAGGTGTGGGGAAGTGAGAATTTCACACTTCCCGAAGCATGTGATTGTCTTCTGTCTAACCACAAAGGAATGGTTTGCTTTTATTTAAGGACAACTAAGCACATCTCTGAGGAATATCACCAGCCCCAGGGCCAGGCACGGAGGCTGGATGGGGCGGCCTTCACGGTCTCTGGCTTCACCCTAGGAGCAGAATTGGCAACCCAGAGGCCCCGCGAGGCCCCACGCACCACCCGGGCGTTTGGCCATGACAATTTGAGTGTGGACACGCGGGGGCCACATTCCAGCCCCAGGCTCGGTCCGGCTGCTCCAGACATAGTGTGTCCTCAGGCCTACTCCAGGGAAGCCCCGGAGGTCGGGCCCAGGTGACCCGTGGGCAGCCCCTGGAAGGGGCTTCTTTTTCTCTTTTCCTCCGATGGACAAAGAAGCAGAATGTACAAGAGTTAACGCTCAAGCAGATCCTCAAATTCCAAGGAGCTTGGGGAGCGGCCCCGCTCCACCCTGTATGAATGAAGGGCCTGGGGCAAGTCTCTGGCCTCAATTTCCTCCTCTGCAAAATGGGGACAGTGATCACCTCACAGGACACAGGAAGAAGGACCTAGGACTCACCACTGGCGGTCATTGCCAAGCTTGTCCTTGGGGGGACTTCACCTCCCCAGTCACCTCACTCCCTCTCATCCTGTCCCCCTCCCCTTGAAAAAAATACAAAGACAAAGGAGAGCCAGGCAAAGAGTCTCAGAGGGGCTGCGAGCTCAGGACCGCACGTCATCCCACTCATCTAAATCTCTAGGGCTGGGAGCCGGCAATCTGCCCCTTAGCCCCCTTCACGAGAGCCCGGGGTGCCAAGGCACATTGATTTGAGAACCTTCCTCCCGGGATGTAGGGTCAAACCATGAAGCGCACACGGGAAGTGGTGGGTGATAACCCACACCAGGCAGAGCCACGACCCTTGCCCCGTGCTGCCTGGCAAGCTCTGACCCAGCACCCTCTGGAACCCTCTAGAACCCTCTAGAACCCAGGGCATGGGATCCCAGGAGAGCAGCAACATCAGCCCCGCTCCCCATGCCAAGCTGCTCCCACAGCCTCTGGCTTCCATGGGGGTCTCTCACCTTTGTAGCTTTCACAGGCATTTGCTGTCAGCATCCAAGGGTGCTGCCCACAACCTCGTCCCAGTTTTCCATGGAGACCACTGTCCCTCCCCAGGTGCTGGTGAGCAGTGTGGGCACCCCCATCTACACAGTGTCCTCAGGTCCCGGTGGATGGTGTGGCCTCCCCCGTACCCACAGGGTCCCCAGTTCCCAGTGGATGGTGTGGCCTCCCCCATCCTCACAGTGTCCTCCTGGCAGGCCTGGGTCAGGCTGCACTCCTGACCCTGAGGTGGGTGGAGCTCTCTCTCTCCTAGCTTTTGCAGAAATGTGGGGGCAACATGCTTTCCTTCTACAGGACTCAAAGGTGGGAGATGCCAGCCTATAGCAGCCAGAGGCTTCCTACTGGGTGATGGGGAGAGGGTGCCTGCCCCAGAGTGAGGCCAGCAGAGACCAGACTCGCAGAACAACAGAGATCAGCCACTCACTCAGCTGCGGGCCAGATGCACATAGTCTGTTTGAGGTGGTTTCTTCACTGGCTACCAAGAAAAAACAAATAAAAATACATGCAAAGCCCACTGGACTGAGTCCTCCACCTGGAGAAGACCCTGCAAATGCCACCAGTGTTCACAGGTCTTCCTCCCCCATCCAGCCCCCAACCCACGGCCTTCCGCTGTGCGTCCCACAACCCTGTCCCCCAGGGAAGTGGTGGGCACAGGAAGCCCTTGGCTGTGTCCTCTTATCTTTTGCAAGCCCAGCTGGCCTCTGCTCCACCCCAGGCCTGGTTCTGGAGTGCGCGTGTAGAAATGGGGCTGGCTGCTACGGCGGGCTTATCTGGGCCTGCAGGTCCACCTTATCTCCCACAGCTTCTCATTGCCAGTCACTGGTTTATGCTTTTGTGAGTGCAGTTTGCTGCTTCTAGGGAATCACTGAGCAATCTCTGAAGGTGCCTGGTTGTGGGGACAGCAGGGTTCCTTCCTCCTAAAGCGCTGGTCCCATGCCAGCCCTGGCTCTGCAGCTGCTGTGGGCATCTTGCATGGGTGGGTGCCTGAGTGGAGGCCGTGGTGGTCTCAGGGGCTTTTGCCAGGAGAGGCGATCAGAAGAGGAGCCTTCAGGAAGGACACCCCAGGTGGCCCCCACACCTTCTCTTGTTTGCCCATTTGCTCTGCCCTACGCTGGATACACCTCGATCTCACCAGCCCAGCCTCCAAGGTCCAGCCTTAGAGGATGGGCCAAGTCCTGCACTGGAAGCTGGGAGGCTGGAATCAGATCCTCACATTGTGCCTCCGCTGTCCTCTGAGCCTCAGTTTCCTCACCTGTAACATGAGCAGAAGGTATGGGGCCACCTGCCTGGCAGGATGGCCATGGGGAACCCCAGGAGGGGGCAGCGTCGAGGGTCCCATGGCCAGCCAGCATGGGCCAGCCCATGTGTCACAGTTCATAGAAGGTCCTAGGAGTCTGGTCCCTTCCCCTCCCCCTATCCCGTGATGTTTGTAGTTTGAGGCAACAGGCAGATGCCTGGTTAAGCCCCAGGGTCTGGAGAGCGGTTTCTAACTCCAGGCCCCTATGAGCTGCCAAGGCCTCCACCTCCTCCCCAGGGCTCCCGAGGGTCTGTTTGCTCCTTCTGCTTTTGAGAATCAGATTGTAATGGGAGCCTGGGTCAGTTTCTGGATTTGTGGGCTCAGGACCTCCCAGGAGCAGCAGAGCTGAAGGCCGAGAGCCTGGCTCCTGTCCTGTCCTGTCACTTACTGCCCTGTGACCACAGGCATGTCACTGCACCTCTCTGAGCCACAGCTTTCTCATCTTCTGAGTGGGGAAAGTCCTTGAAACAGAGGCTGCAACCGTTACATTCATTCATTCAGCAAATATTCGCTGAACGTCTGCTATGTGCCAGGCATGTGTGCTGGGGGCACGATAGAGATCTAAACAGACAACAAACAAGACATTACTTTTAATGACAAAACTGTTTTGCCATTCGTTTTCATGGCAAAAACTTTTTTTTTTTTTTTTTTTTTTTTTTTTTTTTTTTTTTTTTTTGAGACGGAGTCTCGCTCTGTCGCCCAGGCTGGAGTGCACTGGCCGGATCTCAGCTCACTGCAAGCTCCGCCTCCCGGGTTTACGCCATTCTCCTGCCTCAGCCTCCCGAGTAGCTGGGACTACAGGCGCCCGCCACCTCGCCCGGCTAAGTTTTTGTATTTTTTTTTTAGTAGAGACGGGGTTTCACCGTGTCAGCCAGGATGGTCTCGATCTCCTGACCTCGTGATCCGCCCGTCTCGACCTCCCAAAGTGCTGGGATTACAGGCTTGAGCCACCACGCCCGGCCTGGCAAAAACTTTTAACAGCCATTATTTTAATGGGAGAAACCGCAATTATTTTCGCACCAACCTAATACATAAGTAAAATGTATCATGATGACGCAAAGCAGGAAGATTCAGTAGGAAATGGGGACGGGCACGTCTGGGGTGGAGGTGGAAACTCAATTTTCAATCATGTGGTTAGGAAAGGCCTCGCCAGGCAGGTGGCAACTGAGTCAAGACCCAAAAGAGATGGGAGAGTGAGATGCAGAGATTCTGGGGTCCAGACGCAATCATGACATGAGCTAAGGCCCTGGGGCAGGAGCGGGTGTGTGCAGAGAATGGCAAGGAGGCCAGAGGGACAGAAGGTGAGGGATCAGTACCAGGTCCAGAGAGGAGGTGGAAGGGGCAGGTCATGGTATGTCTTTGGCTGTGAAGCCAGTGGGACGGAGCCTGGGGGACTCTGAGCAGAAGAACAGGATGGGTTTATGGGCTCAGCACCTTGCTTTTTTTTGACATGGGATGTCATTCTTTCACCAAATTTGGAATGCAGTGGAGCAATCCCGGCTCACTGCAACCTCCACCTCCCAGGCTAAGCCATCCTCTCACCTCAGCCTCCTGAGCAGCTGAGACCACAGGTGCACACCACCATGCCCAGCTAACTTTTTGTACTTTTTGTAAAGACGGGTTTTTGCCATGTTGCCCAGGCTGGTCTCAAACTCCTGAGCTCAGATGATTCACCCACCTCGGCCTCCCAAAGTGCTGAGATTACAGGTGTGAGCCACCGCGCCATGCCTAGCACCTTGCTTGAGAGATGAATTCACTGCTAGGTAGAGTAGACTGAAGGGGCGGGGCAGAAGCAGAGTGAACAGGCAGGAGGCCCTTGCAGCCCCTCGGGCCACAGTGGGAGCTCAGAGGCTAGAGGCAGCAAAGAAGGAGGTGGTGCCCAGCGGCTGAACACTGGGCCTCCATGGAGGCTGGAGCAGGTTGGTGGATGGACGTCCACACTGGGGCTGCGACCCAGGGGGACACAGCATTGAGCCTACACGGAGGACCAGGCACCATTCTACACATTTCACATGTCCTTGACTCACAGAATCCTTCCTGCCAAGAAGCTACTCTTACCCCACTTTCAGGGTGGGAAAACCGAGGCAGGGAGAGGCCACAGAGCTTCAACTCCAGGTTGGGCCCCGCATTTCTGCCCCTCAGGACTCCTGTCCCTGACAAGGAGCTCCTGGCTGGGGGCGGGGGTAGTTTTCGTTTAAAACACTTCTAAGCACATACCGTATGTGGGGCACCGTGGTGTGTCTCATACGGACCGTTTCTCGTTTCACCTTCATCCCCACTTGGTGACCTGCAGGGCCACTCAGTAGGCCCAGAGGGGGACACCAAAACATTTGAAGAAGTATTTTAAAAAGTTGCTTTTTAAAAAATGCATAAAACACACAAACACCAATGTAGCTGGAACTGACGTCATGTAACAATATTTTTATCATGAATTTTGTATGTGGGTATAGTGGGTTCAACTGTATCCACCCCATCCACCTCTTAACCCCTGGAACCTCAGAAGCTGGCTTTGTTTGGAATCAGGATGTTGCAGGTGTAATGAAGGTGAGGATCCTGAGCTGAGATTAATCTGGATTAGGGTGGCCCTAAAGGCAATGAAGTGTGTCTTTATAGGCGGACAGGAGAAGAGACGCAGAGACCGGGCACAGGAGAAGGCAGAGGTTGGAGCATTGCAGCCACAGTCTAGGAGTGCCCAGAGCCCCAGGAGCTGGAAGAGGCAGGAAGGTCCCTCCCCTAGAACCCTTCGAGGGAGCGTGGCCCTGCTGACACCGTGATCTCAGACTTCTGGCTCCCGGGCTGCAAGAGAATGGATTTCTGTTCTAAGCCACCAAGCGTGTGGTCATTCATTACACACCATGGGAAACTCACACCGGGGGTGTGCACCCAGCAATTTGAGTCAGTGAAGTCTTAACCCAGCTCCGGGTGAGGTGAATACGTTTTACAGGTGCAGGAAACCGAGGTCTATAGAAAACCAGCACCTTGTAAGGGCCACCATGCTGGTCAGCTCTGATGTGGCCAGGGCTGGTGCCCGGGTGAGGCGAGGGTGACCTGAACTTTGGAATCCCTCAGCCCTGGGCAGGTCCCTTCATCTCCCCAAGTGACCACTTCTTCATCTGAAAAATAGGGTTAGCCCCAGAGACAGTGGGGAAGTTACAGGGAAGGAATCGTGGCTGCGCCCCCGCGGGAGGCTGGCCCAAAATTAGTGCTCCAAGGTACTCATGCCCCACCCTGAATAACAGTACTAGTTAGTGAGGACTTACTGTGCACAGGGCCAAGCCCCTGACCTGCAGGGACACAGGTAATTGTTAGAAAAGATGGACACGCCTGCTGTTGGACGCCAGCTCCTCTCTGGGTCACCATGAGAGGTTCCTGAGCCTCAGCTCCCTTGTCAGCGCCCTACCAGGAGGGAGGGAGAAGGCAGCGCTACCCCCATCTAACAGAGGAGGAAACTGAGGCACGAGAAATGAAGACACTGCCCAGGTCAGTGACACAGTGGGACCAGGTGCAAGTGTCCAGCAGCGCACCTAGATGGGGGAGAGGTGCTCGGTGAATATTAAAAGGGGTTTTGTCTGGGAAAATTGAGGCGGCTGCTGCGTGACCCCAGCCTCCTCTCTGAAGGCGGGCTGTGGGGTGACCGGCTGGCCCTCCTCCAGGCCCTCCCCCCACACGTGTGCTCATCCAGCTCAGCCAGCAGCAGGCGCCCACCCACCACGGGCCCCTTCTCTGAGTCAGCATGCACAGCTTCCTGGAAGGGACGTGGGGTGCACAGATGTGCACAGCAGGTGGCCTGTTCTGCTCTCCCTCCAGCCAGACAGGGCCGGGACCCAGCACTGACAGGATGGCCTGGCCAGCCATGGCTGTGACCACTGAGGAAACACTTCCCAGAGCAGGCAGGGCCCTGGGAGCTGGAGTCGATCCCCACATCTGGGCTCCTCCTGGGGCCAACCAGGGCTGTCTGGAAGCCTGCAGGGAGATCTAGCGAGGTTTCGGGAGAGTCAATACCCACCCACATCCCCTGGCCCCAGGATGAGGCCGCGGCGCCCCACAATCCCTCCTGTGGGAGTCTCTCGCCCTCCCACCCACACAGTGTGGCCAGGCATGGTGGCCCAACCTTCCCCGAAGCAAGAGCTTCTGCTTGGTCCCCAGGGGCCACGGCCCTTCTGTTAGGGGTTCCCACCCTCCTCTTGCCCACTCCCTACCCTGGGGTCCCTGCTGCAGGCCCCCACCCAAAGGGCCTGAAAGTCTCCACAGTGACGTGACAGTGAGCAGAGAGTACATGGCCCTGGGGACCCTGACCTCTCTCCAGGGGACACCCTGTCCGGCTTGAGTTTCTATATTAAGCGGGGCTGTGACTATCGTGGGGGTGAGACCTCAGCAACACTCCCAACCGAGGGGTCCTGGGGATCCCCGAGGGCTCATGAGGTCCTGGACAGGCCCCTCACAGGTGCCAACCAATGTCGCCAGGAAGTCCCACGGGCCCACGTCTTCCCCTCCAGCTCTGTGGAGCGGGTGCTGTGCCCTCGTTTACTGACAAGGAGGCTGAAGCTCTGGACTCTGTCACGGTGACACAGTGAGGGCTGGGTGTCCCCCAGTACACGGGCCTACCGGACATCTGCAGTGTGGGTGCTGACAGTCACTGAGAAGCCCCAGCCTGGTGGAGTTTGTGGTGGGAGGGAGGGCGGGGGTCAGTGTCTAACCACAGGCCCATCCTAGCAGGACTCCAGCAAAGGCACCCCCCATAGGGTTGGGTCCCTCCCCACCCCTAAGAGTCTTGACCAGTCCCAGGAGAAGCCACTTTCTCCCGACGGGATCCTTTACCTCTCTGCCGCTGTCTCCCTCCCCTTTACCTCTCTGCCGCTGTCTCCCTCCCCTTTACCTCTCTGCCGCTGTCTCCCTCTGCCGCTGTCTCCCTCCCGACGGGGTCCTTTACCTCTCTGCCGCTGTCTCCCTCCCAACGGGGTCCTTTACCTCTCTGACCCCTCCTGGCAAGGGAAGTAGAATCATTGTCACTGAGGGAGTCAGGAGAGCAGCTCCCCCAACCTCGGCAGAGAAAGGAACAGTCCCTCACCTGCACTCCTCCTGCCAGCCCTGGTTTACGTGGTATCAAGGGACATGAGCTTGGGGAGGCCACTCATTCCTTCTCCCAGACAGAGGATTTGGGTGGGAGGCACCTCCTGAAAATGACGTTTGGGTAGCAGACATGACGAGGACAGGGCCATATACGAGTCCCCTCCCCAGGACGCCTCAAGACCTCTTGGCCAGGAATGCTGATGTGCCATGCACATTCACGTGGGATCCCGAACCTCCCTCCCAGGCCTGCCCTTCCCCCTGGCCAGCAGAAGCCACCAGGGGCCACTCCTTCCCTTCCCCTGAGAGGTCAGAAGCAGCGTGTGCTGGGTGAGTGGGCCCGCAGGCTCTGGGCAGGTCCGCCTGGCTCTGAGCTCAGCAGCACTGGGTGCCTGCAGGGAGGGCACGCACGGCTGTGAGGGGTTCTCCCCAAATCTGAAAACAGCCCTTTCCCCAGACAGTGCCTGGGAGGGAGCCACAGGAAACAGGTCCAGAAAGACGGGACATCGCCGCCTGCCGGACCGCACTGAGGAGGCTGACTGGAGAGAAGGGCGCACCTGACTAACGCAGAGCAGCAGAGCCAGCAGCCTGGAGACCCCGATTCTCTCCTGAGCGGGGGACAGACAGGAGGTGGCGGGGGCTGCAGCGGCTCCAGAGAGCAGGGCAGAGCAGAGTGCTGGGCCCAAGCAGGAAGGGTGGGTTCACTCGGGAGCTGCGGGCACTGTGCCTCACAGGACTCACTTTGACTGCAGCAGGAGGACGCGTCAGCCCCAGGGAGGCCGATGGGGAGGCCAGGGAGAGCTCCTGCGGAGGTGGTGGCGCCTGGACCTGGGGCTGGGCGCGGGGATGGTGAGAAGTGAGCATTTAGATTTAGGAGGTCGAGGGCCCAGGGCGGGGGTGTTGGGGGCTGTGGCCCTGGAATGCCAGCTGGTTTTGGCTCTGGGCCAGGCCAGGGGCCAAGGGGGGTGGACCCAGGACCAGAGCCCCATGCCCCACCTGGGGCTCCTGCAGGGGGAGGCCAGGCAGAGGCACAGTTCTCTGGCTCCAGTGAAGTGGGAGCTGGCAGTGTCTTCTGCTGGGACACAACAGAGATGTAAACAGACAGCTAACAAGAGAATTAGGTAAAACGTGTGGCGATGACAGCAAACAGGATGTTCCATAAGGAATGGGGGCCTTGGGTGGAGGTGGCCCAGAAGGCGAAGTGGGTTTGGAGGGAGGGTGCCGGTTCCACTTTGGGCAGACACAGAACTCAGGTTCCAGAGGACTCGCAGGCGGGACCTCCTAGTGGGCAGTTAGACCAGCGGACCCAAGCCGGGGGAGCAACCTCCACATCTGCCCTCCCTGCTGTGGCCCTGCTGGCCCCTAGAACACTGTTAGGGGCCAACTCTGGCCCTTTCCCCTCGCCCCCCGCTATGTGGAGCCACATGGTCCCAGCCCCAGGACTGGCCCTGAAACCCCTGGCCGTGGCCAAGCAGGCCTGGCTAGGACGCCATGTAGGGCAGTGACTCCTGAGGACAGAACCTGCATCTTGGTCACCCTCAGGGATGCCTGGCACACAGTTGGCACTCAGTACATGTCCAGTGAATGAGCGCCACTTGGTGGACATGCAGCAGAGGCAGCACGTACCAAGCCGTCCCCTGGCTGGAACAAGGGCCCAGGTGGGGCCTGGGGTGCTTGCCCTGGTGTCCACCCAACTTGACCCCTGGCCTGGCCCAGAGTCAAAACCAGCTGGCATTCCAGGGCCACAGACCCAAGACCCTGAAGTCCACCCTGGCCGTCTCCATCAAGCATCTCCTGTTTGTCCAGAGCTGTGAGCCCAGGGCAGGTGAAGGAGGCCAAGCCACAGCCCTGCCCTGGGCCCAGGCCGGAGCACGAGCGGGGTGGGCAGCAGAGGGAGAAACAGATGTGGTCTCTAAATGGAGTTGTGCACTGAGGAACTTGGATGGCACCAAGGTGCCCGGGGAGCCGGTGTGGACTCTAGAACGGGGCAGTGCCATGCCAAGGAGGGTGCTGTGCTGAAGAGCAGCTCCCTGCCTCCCATGAGGGAAACCGAGGCCGGGGCAATCCCAGAGGAGGTTGCTGCAGCATTAGGGGACCGGCTGTGACTCTTACCAACCCTGTGGCCCAGGGAGGACTCTGGCCTCCGGGCAGGGCTGGGTGAGGAGTGAGAAGATGGGGTGCACACTGCCATCTGCTGCCCACGCAGTGGGGCGTGCACTCCCAGGCACCACGTGGTAGGACCTGCTTTGGATGCAGCTCCTGGGTTCACAAACTTTGAATTTGGGACCCGGGAGGAGGTGACTGCTCCCTTCCCTCAGTGACGACAACCACCAGGGCCCCGCTGGGTGGCCCCTTCGGCTGGTGGGACTGCAGGGAATGGGTGGGCCACTGGCCGTCTTGCTGCCAGCTGGGCCCTGCTCCTGCCCCCATGGAAACCCCAAGTCACACCTTTCAGGGTCAGATCCCAGATCCTGCATCTCGGGGCTAGAAAGGGACCCCTCCAAGAAACCCAGCATGTCCCTGGGACTCCACCCCAACCTCTTGTTTCCTGCCAGGAGGTAAACACCAGACTTCCCTATCCCCAGTGTCCGGATAAGGAAACAGTCTCAACTATCTTGTTAGTTGTCTACTTACATCTCTGTTGTGTCCCAGAGGGTCTGCACCTGGGGCGCACTTGCCAGGGACCAGGCTGGAACCCAGATCCTGGGCCCCATTGCAATGCCTGAATGGTAGGCCAGCTGCTGCCCGAGACTCCCACATGGGCACCCCGAGGCCCACTCACTCACCAGGGGACCTCACAGGATTCCTTGGGACTCCAGGGTCCCTAAGAACCCCATTTCTGGGGCAGGGACTCCCCAGGGGCCGTGGGACAGCCAGCAGCATCATCGGTTCACTGGGCAGATGGTGGTGGCTCACCGGCCCCGAGTACCCAGGTACTGGGCCAGGCACAGAAGGCAGGAGACTCCCTGAGTCCCGCCTCCCTACAGCCCCGCAGCCCTGCCCCACCCACCCCTGTCAAATGGGACTCTTTGGGGCCGACACCCAGGGATCCCAGTTTTTATGATCTCCCACCTGAGTGGGAACATGGGCCAACGTGATGGGGCAGGTGTGGCTGGGACACAGATTCGCTGAAGCCAGATCCACTGATGCGAAATAAGCCCTTTGGAGCAGGATGGAGGGGGTGGGTCATGGGGACAGGAGATGGTAAGGCACCCACACTCCGGGGGTCCGCTCTGCAGCAACTCTGAGACCCACCTCCCTGTGACCATCAGCCTTTCCCTGGCCAGAAGCAGGGAGCAGCGTCTAGGCTGGGCCCAGCCCTGCAGCCCTAGGGCCTCACTGGGAACACAAGGTCTCGGGCTAAACTAGCTGGAGCCCCTCGGCCAAGCTCAGGAACCCTCGGGCAGCACCGGGAGCTGCTGGAGGCAGCGCCTCATCTTCCTTCCACCTGTCTAGGCCCCAGAAGGCTGCAGCCGGGGAGGGGGCTGGGCATCTCAAGGGGGACCAGCTCTGTCGAGCAGAGTCCTGGGACAGGAGGCCAGAGCTTTCACTGAGAGCACAACACCCCCAACTTTCACGACACCTCCCACAGCCTTCCCGCCTGAGCCTCTCAGACTCCCTGTGTAGGGGGCTTATTATGGTTCTGCTTTACAGGGGAAGAAACTGAGGGCCCAGGAGGTCACGCTGTGGCTGAAGCTGCAGGGACTCTAAGGCTGACCCCGGGGTGGGGACGGGTTTGGAATTTCCTGTTCCTCCTCACCTTTGAGAGGTGTCCTGGCTGGGCTGTGCCAGGCTGGGAAGTGTCTCCGGAGGCGCCACACCCACCCGCACCTGGTATTTTTATTCCCAGGTGGGTCTGATGCCAGGAGGATGTGGTTAAGCTCGAGGCCCTGCTGTCTCCTTCCATGCCCGGGGTCAATGGATCCTTATCTGGCAAGATCTTATCTGTGTGTCCTTGAGAGACTCTGGAGCTGGCTCCTGGAGGTACCGGGAGGCCCAGGTGGGTAATCACGGGTGCCAGGAACTGGCCTGTGGGAGGGGGGCCTCCACCTTGGGACCCCACCCGAGAGTCCCCTGTCCCCAGGACTACTTCTCAACCATGCCTTCCCCTTGCCCTGCTCCTTGCTCCCTGCTGGGAGGCACAGGCAGCGTGCTAGGAAGCTCGAAAGAGAAGGCCAAAGCAGAGCAGGGCATCCTCCAGGGTCCAAGGGGAGAGGCTTCAGACCTCACACAAACTGGGTGGGAGCTTCCTAGCAGCCAAGGCAAAGAGGAAAGAAGTTGAAGGAAGGTGGAAGTGGTGTAAGAGACATGTCTGACGGATGGACCCCAGGATGCTCCCTGGAAGTTGTCTGAGCCATCCTTGGGACATAGCAGGACTCAGTACATTCATTGAACAAGCAAGGCACTCATTGCTATGTTTTTAAGGCACCTACTTGAAGTGAATTCACAGCCTGGTTCCCAGTCTCCTGGGAACCCCGCCCCACGGACAGGGTGCTGGCTCTTCCCTGTCGCCTGCATTGTTACCGGCTGTGTTCCACATGGTGCAAACTTATTCCCTAATTGACCCATGGGGTATGCTGGAGCCCTAGGGCTGACTACAGGGTCTGCAGGGGATGGTTGTCCTGGGAGCCCCGCAGCTCAGGTCAGCTTGGCACTTTCTGGAAAATCAGTCGCCTCTGGGGGGCAGCACAGTGACACTGGGAAAAGCCGGACGTGACTTCGGGGACCTGGGCTTGGATCCAGGATCCAGCCCCTGCCACTTCAGCAGTGGAGTGATGGGGGCCACGTCACTTCCGCCCCAAGCCTCAGTGTCTCCCTGCACCCCTCCACCCCCTATAAAGTGGGACTGAGAGTGTTCTGAGCCAGGCTCCCGGTGAGGCGGGGGTGGGGAGGGCAGGACAAACGGGACAGCATCCTTGCTCCTGGCCCCTTTTCACCTCTGACGCTGAAGTTAAACATTCAACAAATTATGAGAAAATAAAGCAACAGTTTAAAAATAGGAGAAAACGTATCCCTAAAGAATGTTCTATGATTTCCAGCTGGGTCACTTTTGGCAGACTCCGGCAGGGAGGAGCAGGGCAGGGCCAGGGCATGGCTCGGGGAAGGGGGAAGCTCTCTCCCTAAGCCCCCCACCCCAGCCTCTGCCCTGTCCTCAGGCAGCCAGGAGCAGGCACAGCTGCCTCGCTTCCCCTGGGAGAACACAGGCTCCTTCAACTTCCCCACCAAAGGCATCCAGAGGCCTCCAGCTGGCCCCCTCCCCTCATTCCCCCAGCTTTGGGGTCTGGGCAGAGTGGGGCTGGAGTCCACCTTCCGGCCACTGGGAGGACAGGAGACTGTCCCAAGGGACCTCTTTCACTTAGAAGGTGCAGGAATCCCTTCCTAGAACGGGACCTGTGTTTGTTTCCAATGGCTGCTGCAATCAATGCCTGCAAACTTACAGGCTGGAAATGGCACAGGCGGATTCTCCTGACAGTCCTGGAAGTCAGAAATGCCACTCATCAGCTGGGCGCGGTGGCTCACACCTGTAATCCTAGCACTCTGGAAGGCCGAGGTGGGCGGATCACTTGAGGTCAGGAGTTCAAGACCAGCCTGGCCAACATGGCAAAACCTCGTCTCAGCCGGATGCAATGGCTCACTCCTGTAATCCTAGCACTTTCGGAGGCCAAGGCAGGCAGATCATGAGGTCAAGAGTTTGAGACCAGCCTGGCCAACATGGTGAAACACTGTCTCTACTAAAAATACAAAACATTAGCTGGGCGTGGTGGTGTGCACCTGTCATCCCAGCAGCTCAGGAGGCTGAGGCAGGAGAATTACTTGAACCTGGGAGGTGGAGGTTGCAGTGAGCCAAGATCATGCCACAGCACTCCAGCCTGAGTGACAGAGCAAGACTCTGTCTCACAAAAAGAAAAATTAAAAAAAAGAAAAGAAAGAAAGAAAAGAAATAAAGGAATGCCACTCATCTAGAATCAAGATGTCTAAAGGGTTGCATTTCTCCTGGAGACTCTAGGAGAATCCAAGCCTTGCCTTTTCCGGCTTCCAGGGGAGGCTTGTGCTCCTTGGCTTGTGGCCCCTTCCTCCATCTTCAAAGTCAGCAGCACTGTCTCTCCTGGGAAGATTTTCCTCTCACTCCCTCTCTCTCCCTCTCTCTCCCTCTCCCTCTCTCCTCTCTCCCCTCTCCCAACTTCTCTTCTCTGTCTCCCTCTCTTCTCTCTCTCTCCTCTCCCTCTCCCTCTCTCCTCTCCCTCTCTCTCTCTCCTCTCTCTCTCCCTCTCTCCTCTCTCTCCCTCTCTCCTCTCTCTCTCCCCTCTCTCCTCTCTCCCTCTCCTTCTCCTCTCTCTCTCCCCCCTCCTCCTCTATCTCTCTCTCTCCCCTTCTCCTCTATGCCTCTCTCCCCCCTTCTCCTCTATCCCTCTCTCTCCCCCTCTCTTCCCTCTCTCCTCTCTCTCTCCCCCCTCTTCTCTCTCTCTCCCCATCTCTTCTCTCCCTCTCTCCCCCCTTCTCCTCTATCCCTCTCTCTCCCCCTCTCCTCTATCCCTCTCTCTCCCCCTCTCCTCTATCCCTCTCTCTCCCCCTCTCCTCTATCCCTCTCTCTCCCCCTCTCCTCTATCCCTCTCTCTCCCCCTCTCCTCTATCCCTCTTTCTCCCTCTCTCCTCTCCCTCTCTCCTCTCTCCCTCTCTCCTCTCTCTCTACCTCTCTGTCCCCACTCTCTTCTCTCTCTCTCCCTCTCTCCTCTCTCTCCCTCTCTCCTCTCTCTCCCTCTCTCCTCTCTCTCCCTCTCTCCTCTCTCTCTCCCCTCTCTCCTCTCTCTCTCTCCTTCTCCTCTCTCTCACCCCCTCCTCCTCTATCTCTCTCTCTCCCCTTCTCCTCTATCCCTCTCTCCCCCCTTCTCCTCTATCCCTCTCTCTCCCCCTCTTTTCTCTCTCTCCTCTCTCTCTCCCCCCTTCTCTCTCTCTCCCCATCTCTTCTCTCCCTCTCTCCCCCCTTCTCCTCTATCCCTCTCTCTCCCCCTCTCCTCTATCCCTCTCTCTCCCCCTCTCCTCTATCCCTCTCTCTCCCCCTCTTCTCTATCCCTCTTTCTCCCCCTCTCCTATCTCTTTCTCTCCTCTATCCCTCTCTCCCACCCTTCTCCTCTATCCCTCTCTTCCCCCTCCTTCTCTCTCTCTCCCCCTCTCCTCTCTCCTCTCTCTCTCTCTCTCTCTCTCTCTCTCTCTCTCTCTCCCCTCTGCTTCTTCTTGTCACATCTTTTCTGTGACTCCCTCCTGCCTCCCTCTTACAGGAACCTCAAGGTTACTCAGGACCGTCTGGGATCATCTCCACCTCAGAATCCTTGCTTCGTGACATCGGCAGAGTGTCTTTGGCCACGGAAGGGAACATGTTCATAGGTCCTGGGCACTCAGATGTGGACGCCTTTGGTGGGGGGTTCCATTATTTGGTTGACCACCGACCTGGTACACAGTCGGTGCCCCTGGGATTTGTTATAGTAGGGAGCACTGGCTGCAGCAGGAGCCTGACCCTCTCAGGAGTGTCTAGCCAGCCTTGGTGCCAGTTTCACAATTTGGCTCTCTGGGGCACAGAGGCTCGGCAAGGCCACAGCGCTTGGCCAGAGGAACACAGTCACCCAGTGGAGAGCCAAGACTCAACCCAGACGCCCCGGACCCCAGGGCCTTTCCTGGGTGCCCTCAGCACCCCCCCCCCACCCTGTGAGGATGTCTGCCCAGGCTCCGGATGCCCCCAGGGCCTTGGACCACCAGGGATTGTGCCTCAGGGACAGGGTGACCCTGCAGTGCTGGACGTTTGAGATGGCCTTTCCCCCAGAAGCCTCAGTCGCTCTCGATACAGTGTGAAGAACTGGGCTGTGGGGTCAGGCGGAGAGACCGGGGTTAAAATCTGGATTCTGGCACCCACGGGCAGAGCGACGAGGACCAGGCAGAGAAACGGCTTCCTCACTCTACACGCCCCGACGGCCCCTGCCTTAGAGGGAGTGGGGGATGAAATGTAGCAATGTCCCCGGTAGGTGGAGAAGCCTCCTCAGGCAGGCCAGCGGATCACGCAGCTCGCCAGGAAGGTTTCGCATATAATGCACCTTCTATTTTAGTGCCCCGGGGTCTTGCTGCAAAGTTGTGCAACAGGAAATGCGAGGGACGCGACACTCACTCCACTAAGCGGGACAGGGCCCGGCCCACCGCCAGGGGGCAGCATCGCGTCTCCCGGCGGAGCCTTCCCGGGAGCCCCGCGGGGGCCGCTCCCCAGAGGACAGAGCTCCGGGTTCATCGGGGACGGGGCACCGAGAAAGCCTGCCTGGCCCTTCCAGACGCACGTCCTTGTGCTTACAAACCTAAGGAAGAGTGGACTCCCGGGATTAACTCAGCGCCATGAAACCCTGGCCCTGAGGGGCGGACCTCCCAGCCTGGGTCAGGCCAAGGACATCTGAGCGGCCCCACCGCGAACCCCTGTGAGCCCCGGGAGCCAGCAGTGGCCTCGAGTCTGTGCCCACCTCCTTTCGGGGTCCCTCTTCCCTGGCTGGCCGTCCTGGAGCCCCTCCTCCCCTGCCTCTCCATCTTGGCCTCCTGGGCCGGCTCCCACCCCCTGGTTCCCATGCTTCCTCCCCCAGAGAGAGACCCAGAGGCGCCACCACCGGGTGGGTTGAGCCTTGGGGTGACCAAGTCCCAGTGCCACGTTTAGCCCCAGGGCTCCTTCACTTCACCCACAGGCGCCTTTCCCTGCAGTTCACGGAGACACAGGGTGACACACGTGCCCGCACACTCGTGTATACACGCACGCAGGCACAACTACTGCTCACATGCACATAAGTGCAATATGTACTCACACGAACATGAATGCAATGGGAACACGCTTCCACTCCAGCTCACAGACACCCACATGCACACACTCCACCACACGTGCATACACACATACAGGTACACACTCCTCCAGGGCTCTTGGGAAAGGTTCTCTGTTTTGTTACCAAGCTCCCAGGAGAGCTGCCCCTCCCTGCTAGCTCCAGGGCCTGTCACCAGCCATCCAGCTCTTGCCTGGAGTGAGTCCTCCCTCCTCAGCGTGAGTCCTCCCTGCTCAGGGTGAGACCTTCCTCCTCAGGGTAAATCCTTCCTCCTAGGGGTGAGTTCCTCTCCTGGGGTGAGTCCTCCCTCCTGAGGTAAGTCCTCCCTTCTCAGGGTGAGTCCTCCCTCTTCAGGCTGAGTCCTCCCTCCTGGGGTGAGTCCTCCCTCAGGTCCACCTCCTCTCCCCAGCTGGCTTCCATGGGGCCTCTTCAGTGGTTCCAGCTGGCGTGTGCCAGCCCCCCGGGAGGGCCAGGCTCTTTCTCAACCTTTTCCTCAGCTGCCGGGGCTGTGGGGGATGCACCAGCTGCACAGACGGGGTGGCATTGCCCAATCCCACCCCCCAGAAACGTCTGTGCACCCGCCCCTGCCCCAGCGCTGCAGCCTCAGTGTAGGTGTGGCCAGCACAGGGCCTGCAAGCACTGAGCTCTGAAGCCCCGACCTGCAGCAAAGTGCCATGGGGCGGGGGGACATGAATTTGAAGCCCTGTGGCATCAGTAGGGAAATGTTGGGGGTACACAGGTGGGGTCCTCCTGCTGCCCCGGAGCGGGGCCCACCGTGGCCTGCAGCAGCCACAGGTGCAGGGGGTGAGGGAGGCTGTCAGAGGCTATCAGTGCCCAAGCTGCCTTCTGCTTGGGGACAGCCCTCAGACGAGTCCCTAGGAGCTCGGTGCTGCTCAGTGAGGGCCTGGGCCGGGGTTCAGGGCTGCTCCTTGGCTCTGCCCATCAGCAGCGTGACACAGGCAGGCAGGGCCGCTCAGGGCTCCAGACTTTTCAAGGTGCAGTGTGGCAGGACAGCCTCCCTGGGGCGTTCTGAGGACTCGGAGGCTGCCTCTGAAGCTCCTACTCACCGTTCACTCCAGTACATGAGGTTAGGGTCAGGTTGGGTAATCAGTGAGACACCAACCCCCTACCACCTCTAGGAAGGTGGGGAGGGGCAAGTCCTGGCTTCCTACAGCATCCTGGCTTTTCAGGACCCCCAGGGGCACTACCCACCTTCTGTCAAAAACAAAATGATCTACTTGCCCTACAGGAAATAAAGCTGGGGTGACCCAGAGAGGCTGGGCTCAGCCTGGGAGAGGGGGTGTCCCAAGAGAAGGAGGAGGGTAAAGGGCTGAGGCCTCTGGGGAGGGGGTCACCGGGAGTCACCGAGAGGCAGCAGGACCAAGAGGGGAGGCTCTGGGCATCCTGCCGAGAGCACCACAGGTTGAAAAACCCTACCCAAGGCCTTTGATCCCCCGCCGGGGAGAGATTGGATATCCCTTGAACCCCAGGAGGAACCAGGCCTGGGGCTGGATTTTATTCTGTGGAGACAAGCGAAGCATTGTGACATCCACAGAGTGAGTCCTGGGGAGTGGAGCTGTCCAGTCTGGGGCTCGTGGGCCTGCATCACGCCACTTGTGGGTGGGTCTGTGTCACGCAGCTCATGGGACACAGCCAGGACACCCCGAGGAAGGCTGAGGCTGGATAGCCAGGACCCCGTGCCCTCGCTGGCTTCACAGTCCAACTGGGAGATGAGAAAAATGAAAATCAAGGGCCAGGGCTGGTGGCACGAGGACCCCAGGGCTTCCTGGCAGCTGGATTTCAGCCATGGGAGGAGGGAACAGTGCGTTTCTGGGTAGTGAGGGGCACAGTGCAGACAAGGTCTGGAGGCTGGAAAGTTCGGGGTGTGCCCCGGGACTGGGGAGCAGGCAGGGGTGGTGCAAAGTGGGTATTGGCACCCCCACACCCACCCAAGGCAGGACTCGGCTCGAGCCGCGCCTTCTGGATCATGGGGGTGCGGAAAGCGGGGCCATGCTGTGCGCGGGGTCGACGTGGGATCTGTGCCTTTAGAAGAAGTTGGTTGGCTCCGCAGCTGCCCCTTCCAGGGACTCAGGCACCTCTCGTGTCGCCATCCTCCTCCCCAGTTTCTCTAAGTGGCTAAAGAGCAGGGGTGGGGAGTGTCTCAGGCCAGTGTGGGGGCCCAGGGCACAGCTCCAGCGGGAATGGACCCTCAGAGCCTCCAGGCTGCAGCAGGCAAGGCTTGGAGGAGGTGAGAAGGAGCAGGGTAACGAACGTCCCAGGAAGCCCATTCCCGGAACAGCGTCCTTGGGTTGGTTCTGGGAACTGGGGACACCAGGAAGGCCCAGGGGAGTGAGGCTGCTGGGAATGGCCTGGGGAAGGCCGCGAGGTGGGTCAGGGGTGGAACTGGGTGTTCTGAGAGGGCCCCTGAAGCCCACTGGCCTTCAGTGCCGGGCAAGCAGGAAGGAAACCCACAGGAACCACCGTTCCTCCAGCTGGGACCCGGCTCCCCTTGCCCCGCGTGAGCAAGTGCTGGGGAGAACGGAGGTCCCAGGGGTGCTCTGTGGGATTTTAGCCTGGGTAGGTGTTACAGGCTGAATTTCACCCACCCACGCCCCATGTTCATATGCTGAAGTCGTAACCCCAGGACTCAGAACGTGACCCTGTTTGGAAATAGGAGCGTTGCAGATGTGATTAGTGAAGATGAGGGAACAGGGTGGCCCCTCATCTGATCTGCCTGGGGTTCTTCTTCTAGAATGGGGAACCGCAGGCATGTACATAGGTGAACATGGCAGGGAGACGGGTTCTACTGCCGCAGGCCAAGGAGCCTGCAGAAGCCAGCAGAGCTGCTGGGCACTGACCCTCCCGCCGCCCTAATCCTGGGCCCTCAGCTTCCAGCTCTGAGCGTGCATGTGTTTCTGTGGTTTACGCCCCTCCGTGGATGGCACTTAGTTGCAGCGGTCCTAGAATGCAGACCCAGCAGATGCAGGGAACCTGCCTGTTAACTCTGGTTACCCCAGGCCTGTGAGAAAAAAGGCCGGGTGGGGGGCAGAAGGGGCTCGTTCGTTGGAGCTCACCCTCTCGGAGAGCCCTCAGCAGGTTGGAGCAGCCCTCCCTCCTGAGCACAGCCCAGCAGCCTCCCCCAGCTGTCCAAGACCCCCTCCATGTCATACCCCATGTAATGCCCCTAGGGCATTATTCTCTTGAGCCGGCCTGCAAGGAGTCCAGCCCACGGAATCTCCAAGATGAACAGGCTCAGTGCATGGATGAGTGGGGTGAGCTTGGGCTCTGGAGTTCCCAAACCCGTGTGCCCATGGTGGAGTTGGCTCCACCCCGGGAGGACTTGCCCCCTGTACCCTTGGGCCCCCTGGCCTGGTAGCACTGTCCTTCGGTCTGTCTGCCCCCAGGGAAAGCTGGTGCTTCCTGGGGAGTGGCCATCATTCTGTGAAGCTGTGTTTAATGGGGTTCTGTCCAGGAGAACCCAACTTCCTATTCTGACCAAGAATGTCTGTGGCCCCAGGGTCCCCTGATCAGCTGGGACACTTTGTGGAGGCCACATTTTTGGCGTGTCAGAGGCTGCCTCTGCCCCCACAAGCTCAGAGCCTCCCGGCTGCCTGGGAACATGTCGGCTGGGAACTGCCTGTGGGCCAGAGGGTATGGGATCCCAGAGAAAGCTGCAGTGGCCTGTTTGGATTAAGTCCCTTCTGAGTCCCAGGCACTGGCTTGGTGCTTTCCAGGTGTCACTGGTTGAATTCTCCCAGCACCCAAAGGTGCAGGAACTATGACCACACCCATTTAACAGTCGAGGAAACTGAGGCACAGCCACACAATGACCAGTAGAGTCCAAATCCAAACCCAGACAGTCTGGCTCCAGAGTTTGCACCCTTCACACTTTGCTATATTGCCTGAGAACCAGAGGAATCAACACAAAGGGGCCGTGAAGGATGCAGAGGAGTGTGTCAGGGGAAGAATGCAAGGAAGAACATTGTGCACCATGGGAACAGCATCAGGTTGAGGCAGAGCGTGACCTGCTCCAGTTGCGGGGGCGGTGGTGGGTCTGGAAATGCATGTTTGAGTCACTGGGAGGGCTCTGCATGGCTGGATGGAACCCGTGAGGGAGGAGGCAGGGACATTAAATGGCTGAAGGGGTCACCAGCAGCCCAGCTGCAAAGGTTCCCCAAAGGCAGAGTTTTGACTTATTTCTGGGACAACGCGGCCCCAGCAGAGGACCATAACAGATCTGGGTTCATGAAATGCAGCTGGAGCCAGAACAGGGAGGAAAGATTTGAGTTCGGAATACAGGTTCCGTGGAGACGCTGAACTGACCAGGCTCACCCCTCAGCAGGATGGGTCTGGATTCGAGAAACCCACACCCTCCTGATCTCCCTTTCTCTCCAACTGCTCCGGGCCTCAGATTTCTCTCCTGCAACAGGTGCTCTCTAGGTGGACTCATGGGTCCTGTGGCTTGAACACTTCTAGACATTCATGGTTCCCAAATTCATATCTCCACCCTCTCCCCTGATCACCGGCCCAGCCTCCAGTGTCTGCTCCACAGCTCTGTCTGGGTGCCTCAGAGGCCTCTCCAGTCCATCCCCCTGATACGGAGCCCTGAGGTCCCTGCCAGAGCTGCTCCTGACCATCTCCCTTCCTGAGGACTGAAGCTCGGGCCATCAATGGCTGCAACCAAGAATCTGGGGTTCACCCTTGCCCTCTTTTTCTCACGCTCTCAGTGAATCCAAGCAGATCAATGACAGGCCCCTTCTCATGCTCCTGTGCCATGCCCCATGTTGGTGTGGGCAGCAGGCAGCTGGAGGACGAGGCCACACTGGCTCCAGTCACCTTGGATTGGAGGTCTCCACAGGGCAGCCAAGCAGGCCAGTCCAGCAACAACAGAAGAGACGGTCTGGGGCTTGGCAGCGGGCGACTGGCTTGGGCAGAGGAAAGTGAGAGGCAAGCGCCATCCTTCCTCATGGCTCCCCCTGGGGCCACACTTCATCCCCCAGCCCCTCACTGACCGAAGCCACACCCCCAGCCCTGGGTCAACCCCAGGTGTCACTGGGGGTGAGCAGAGGGAAGAGGATCAAGCTGGGAGGGATGGAGATGTGTCCAGCTCTTGCCTTCAGTAGAGACCATGAGACCCTCCAGCCCAGCCTGCTGAACTTCCTTGCCTCCCAACACCACATGCTAAGCTCAGAGCTCTGCTCCAGTGGCCCGGAATGCCCCTCTGTTCCTCCCAAGCTGCAGACTCACAGATCTGCTTCCTTCCTCTGCATGAGATTCCCCACCCCACCTGTTCTTGGCTTTGCTGACACTGCCCCATCCTTCACTCTCAGCTGGCATGTCGCTTCCTCAGAGAGGGTCTCCCAATTCCTTGTCACATGCTCCCTCTGCTTCTCCTTCTTCATGTTCCACACTTGCAATTTCTCAACACTCCCTTCCCCTTCTGTCAGCCCCACTGTTGGCAGAGTCTGTCCTTCTTGTCACTGGGTCCACAGCAGCAGATCCAAAAGGATCTGGTACCCAAATCAGACCCAAAGGGTCTGATACGTGCTAGGCGTGCAGTAAATCTTTAATGAATTGATGGATGGATGAATGGATGGTTGTATGAATGGATGGGTGGATAGATGGGTAGATGAATGGATGGATGGTGGATGGATGGATGGATGAATGGGAGGATGGGAGAATGGGCGGGTGGATGTATGGTTGAGTATGTGGATGGATGGGTGAGTGGGTGCATGGATGGATAGGTGGATGGATGGATAGGTGGATGGATGGATGAGTGGATGGATGGATGGATGGATGGATGGATAGATGGGTGGGTGAATGGATAAATGGGTGGGTGGATGGATGGATGGATGGATGGATTGTAGGATGGGTGGGTGGATGTATGGTTGAGTAGGTGGATGGATGGGTGGGTGGGTGGATGGATGGGTGGATGGATGGATGGATGGATGGATGGATGGATGGATGGATGGATATATGAATGGTTAGATGGGTGGGTTGGTGGGTGGATGGATGGGTAGATGGATGGATGGATGGATGGATGGGTGGATGGATGGATGGATGGATGGATGCATGGGGGGTAGGTGGATATATGAGTGGGTGGATGGATGGATGGATGTATGGGTGGGTAGGTGGATATATGGGTGGGTGGGTGGATGGATGGATGGATGGATGGATGGATGGATGGATGGATGGATGATTTCAGTGGGTGGATGCATGGAGGGTAATTCACCGCTGGTCTCACTCCTTATCACTTCATCCGGGAGAGGCTGGAGGTACTATTGCCATAGTTATTAATTCAGGAGATACTCTCATCTGAATGACGCTTTTGGCCAGAAGTATCCAGACTGGCACAGGCTGCTGCATTTGTTCAATCATACTCCAGCAATTTCCCTGCCAGCTGCACAGTGTGGGATTTTTGTCACTACTTGTCCCCTGACTTAGAAATCCTGAAAAGCAATGGAGTCATCCCCAACCCTGCAGGACAGGGGCCTCCCAGACTACAGTAGGCATCCCAGACGGCACTGTCATGTGCCCCCAGGTGCCCTGGGCAGCCCACTCCAGATGTGCCAGCCTGAGAAGGGAGCGTTGCCTTGCCGGCCCATGGCTCTGGGACAGATTTCTAAACTCGGCTCTGAGAAAAAATAAACTTATGACAGAGTTTATCTGAAGGAGGAAGCAGCAATAAAGCGTGACACCCAGAGAGCAATGAACAGAGAGCTCCAAGACAGACACGAAACAGGTACCGACAAATGTGGAACGCATTATTTAAAATTCCCCGAGCCGACAGATCGGACAGCATAGCGGGCCAGACGCCGGTTCGAGGAGATGAAAAGAGTTCATTTCCTTCCTCCAGATAAACACGCTAGGAGCCAGATCTCTCTGTGATGATAAATGGCTTCCTCCTGCCATCAGTGGGGTTGCGGGGGGTGGGTCACACCTCATGGCTGGCTGGAACCTGTGGCCATCAAAGGCAGGAGAAAGGCAGCCGTGGGGAGATGCTCCCATGTTGGAATTCCCACAATCCCGGCCTGTCCTCCGGGGGCAGAATGCTGCTTATCTCATCCCAGGGCCCCCACAACTATCAAAATACAGGAAGACACAGAATGAACTGAGGGATGTAGCTATGGCCTCCTGCTCTTCCCAGGGCTGTGGGATTTAAGGGCCTCCCACCACAAGCTGGATTCTAGAAGGGAAGGAGCCAAAGGCAGGAGAGGAGTCGGCCTGTTCACTCCCATGGGGCGCAAGGATGGTGCCAGCCCCTTCTTCTGGAAGTCAGGACCTAGCCCCATCTTTAGCCTTCCTGCTCCCCAGGAACGTGGACGGGTTTTGGTTGAAATCTGCATCTCCTGGCTGGTGGGAAGATGGTCACCCCATATAAGACAAGCATCACTGCCCAGCCCCAGGGCTGTTTCAGGAGGAAATTGGTCTTAAGGATAACAGGAGCCTGGAGCAGTCCACCCCGGCAGTGCTCTCAAACAAAGTCCAAACAAAGCTATTTATAAATGGCCAAATTGCTGGCATCTGCACTGACTCCTGGGGCTGGAGGGGAGGAAGGAGATGGAGCCCCAGCTTGCGGCTTGCAGTGATCCATTTGCTGCCTCTGTCCGTCCTTAACATCCAAGATGCATTTGTGGTTTCCTGTGCCCAACACTCTCCTGGGGGCGGGCAGGAGGACGCAGGAGAGTAGCTGCAGGACTGCAGAAGAGAAGTCCTAAGGAAAGCCGAGGTCCCTTCCCAGGGGCCAGCATTCAGTCTGCAGGGTCCTCGGTCCTCACTCCCCGCTAAGAGGTATCCCCTCAGTGTGGCTTCCCGCTCTGTGTAGAGTATATGTGGGGAAACCACAGAAAGGAATGAAGCCCTGATAGCTGCTGTACGATGGATGCCCCTGGAACTAGTGTGCAGAAAGGAGCCAGACAAAAACCGCCACATATTGCATGATTTCATTTGTATGAAATATCCAAAAATTTAGCCAGACGTGGTGGCACATGCCTGTAATCCCAGCTACTCGGGAGGCTGAGGCAGGAGAAACGCTTGAACCTGGGAGGTGGAGGTTGCAGTAAGCTGAGATCTCACCACTGCACTCCAGCCTGGGTGACAGAGTGAGACTCCATCTCAAAAAAAGAAAAAAAGGGCCGGGCGCGGTGGCTCAAGCCTGTAATCCCAGCACTTTGGGAGGCCGAGGCGGGCGGATCACAAGGTCAGGAGATCGAGACCACAGTGAAACCCCGTCTCTACTAAAAATACAAAAAATTAGCCGGGCGCGGTGGCGGGCGCCTGTAGTCCCAGCTACTCAGGAGGCTGAGGCAGGAGAATGGCGGGAACCCGGGAGGCGGAGCTTGCAGTGAGCCGAGATCGCGCCACTGCACTCCAGCCTGGGCAACAGCGTGAGACTCCGTCTCAAAAAAAAAAAAAAAAAAGAAAAAAAAAAAGAAAAAAAGAGGCCGGGTGCGGTGGCTCACGACTGTAATCTCCGCACTTTGGGAGGCCGAGGTGGGCGGATCACGAGGTCAGGAGTTCGAGACCAACCTGACCAACATGGTGAAACCCCGTCTCTACTAAAAAAAAAAAAAATACAAAGATTAGCTGGGTGTGGTGGCACATGCCTATAGTCCCAGCTAGTTGGGAGGCTGAGGCAGGAGAATTGTTTGAACCTGGGAGGTGGAGGTTGCAGTGAGGCAAGGTTGCATCATTGCACTCCAGCTTGGGTGACAGAGCAATACTCCATCTCAAAAAAAAAAAAAAAAGAAAAAAGAAAAAAGAAAAAAAAATGTCCAGAACAGGCCAATCCACAGAGACAGGACTCACAGTGTTGACTGTCAGTGTGTGGGACTGTGGCGGTGGGATTGGGAGTGACTACTTGACCGGGAGGGGCTTCCTTTGGGGTGGTGAAGATGTTTTGGAACTTAGATAGAGGTGTTTGCACAACATTGTGGTCGCGCTGAGTGCCGTGGAACTGTGCACTGTAAAATGATTAATTTTGTCATGTGAATTTCACTTCCATGTTCTAGAAAACTGCATCTGGGATCAGCAGGGTCTCTCAGGAGGACCTGCGTGGGGCGTCCGGCTCCTCAGCTCGGGCAGGTAGCCCACATGTACAGGCCTGTCAGGAGTGAGGCACGGACGGCCAAGCCTTCGACATCAGCCCCTCCTTCAGCAAATCCTAGCGTCAGCATCCTAAGCTCAGGTCATGGGACCTCCAGGGACTTCTGGACTCGAACTCAGCTCCACCGCTGTGGGTAACTGGGTCGAATGACTAAACTTCAGGAGGCTCAGTCTCCCCATCTATAAAATGGAAGCCACAGATGCAATGTCTGGAAAGCACGTAGCCCAGCCCCAGCACCAAGCCATGGTGGAGACACAGGGCCATTACCATCGCCTTGTTCCTGGCGATGCTTCTGATTTGGGTCCATCCCTCTCCCATCCTGTCACACTGCCAGCTTCCCAGAGACAGAGGTGTGCCTGTCCTGCTTTGCTGACCCCTGCAGCCAGGCTTCCCAGATGCCAGGCAGGACAGGTTGTCAGCATCTCCTGGGAGCCCCTTCTGCAAAGTCAGATTCCTCGGCTCTCCGGCCAGACATTCAGCATCAGTGCACCTGGGTGCAGGTGTGGGGGCTGGAGATCTGCATTTTAACAAGTGCCTCTAGTGACGTGAATGCAGAGCCCGGTTCAGGAACCTTCTCCCTTCCCTCCTGTAGTGATGTGGGAAGGAGGGCAAGACGTTGGCTTGGTTGGGCTTTGGGCATGCAGAGAGCTCACACCTGTCACCAGGGGTGGCTGCAGCAGGCACCAGGCCCCAGGAGACATTTTTTTGCCTTCACTTCCTCAACACCCAGCAGGATCCTGCCCTTCGTTCCAACAGGGAATGATCTGTAGGAAATTCAGAGGTATAAAAAGAAGGCTGTTAGGCTATTAAAGAAACTTGTCAGTCTTTTTTTTTTTTTTTTGAGATGGAGTTTCACTCTTGTTGCCCAGGCTGGAGTGCAGTGGCATGACCTCGGCTCACCGCAACCTCCGCCTCCTAGGTTCAAGCAATTCTCCTGCCTCAGCCTCCCGAGTAGTTGGAATTACAGGCATGCACCACTATGCCAGGCTAATTTTGTATTTTTAGTAGAGACAGGGTTTCTCCATGTTGATCAGGCTGGTCTTGAACTCCTGCTTGGGTGATCTGCCTGCCTTGGCCTCCCAAAGTGCTGGGATTACAGGCATAAGCCACCGCACCTGGCTTTTTTTTTTTTTTTTTTTTTAATTGAGACTGGGTCTCACTCTGTCACCCAGGCTGGAGTGCAATGGTGACATCATGGCTCACTGTAGCCTCAACCTCCTGGGCTCAGGTGAGCTTCCTGCCTCAGCCTCCCAAGTAGCTGGGACCACAGGCACATGCCACTACACCCAGCTAATTTTTGTAGTTTTTATAGAGACTGGGTTTCGCCATGTTGGCCAGACTGGTCTTTAACTTCTGGGATCCAGCAATCCTCCCGCCTTAGCCTGCAAAAGTGCTGGGTTTACAGGCGTGAGTCACAATACCCAGCCTAGTTTTTTTTAATATGAAAAAAGAAATGTTTGGAGCCTTCCCACTAAGGAACAATAAGATTAAGGGGTTTAAAAGAAATGGTTAGTGACATCCACATACTGCCCGAGGAGAAAATTCTGCTATTACTCATGAGAAGAGCCAACATGAGGAGCTCTGTGAGGTCTGAGGTCACCCTTGTAACTGCACTCGGGGACTTCAAAGTCAGCGTTGACACAACTGTGACCATAACTCACCTGTTCCAGGTCCTTCTGTGCACTGCACACCCTCCTGTGCACCGCACACCCTCCTGTGTACTGCACACCCATCCTCCTTCTCAACGTTCCTAGCAGCTGTAGGAGATAAGAACAGTGAAAGTAGCTAAGACAGAGTCTGTTTGTTCCACAAACTCTGGCCTCTTTCCTCTTGGACACACACTAACCTGCGTGTCCCAGCCCCTGGCAGTTAGTGTGGCTGTAGCATGTGGGTGGAAATGGTTCAGGTATGACCCATGGGAAGCCCCCTGTCATCCTCCACGTCTGCCTCTTCCCTCGTCTACAGAGGACTCAGGGAGGACTCGGCCCTCTAAAAGAGCCAGAAGCTGGAAGGGATCTGGATCCCTGAATGACTTTGTGGAGCAGAGTCCCCTCCTTACCACCTGCCTCCATTGCATTGTGACATGAGAGACAAAGAATCTTCTTGTGTGAAACCATTGCCATTTTCGAGTTATTGATCACAGTAGGCATCTCTTAGCTACAATCAACTGCACTCTTACCATGAGTCAGACACAGCCCTGAGCACTTTTTGAGTATTGACGCACTTAATGCTCACAGGAGGGGAGAGGACAATGCAACCCCCACTTCCTTTGATCCAAGGTCACCCAGCCAGGCAGGGACAGTCCTGAGGTTGTACCTAGGTAGCCTATCCCTAGAGCCCCCTGTTGCAGAGGAGACAAATGAGACTCTTCCCAGGGTACCAGCTGGTAGTTCTGGGGGTGCAGGATTTGAACCCCTGGCTCCAGTGCCTCCAGAGTTCATGCTCCATGACCACTTTGCTATTCTGCAAAGGAGGGAGCCAGCAGGAGCAGTGTGAACCTGCACAGAGCCCCCAGTGCACCTGTCGTGGGGGTCTCAGAGTGGAGGCAGCCCCTTCCCACCCTCCTCTGGGCCAGCCTGGGTTCTCAATGGGGAAAATCATACTCCAATCTGGGACGGAGGTGGGGGTCCCAGAGAGCCAGGCCCCTCTCCAGTGACAGCCCCATCAGCAGCAGCCTCGGCAGCACACACAGCCCGTTGCCCAAGGCCAGCAGGCCCTTCCCTCCAGGTGCTCTGGCAGGCGACCAGCCAGCACAGGCCGAGTCCCAGGCCAGTGTCTTCCTGAGTCCATGGCCTGGCCAGATGAGATGAGGACTCACCTGGACATCTTGACCACCAAACTCCCAGGGACCACGGCCCCTCATCCCTGTCAACATTCCCTTTATTGCCCTTCTCAGACACCACCTGGAACTGGCTTAAATAGCAACAGCATTTTTCGGATGCCAATTCAGCAGCCTGTGGGTCTCTCAGGAGCCTGGAACCAGGTTCCCCGGCAGGAGTCTCCCTGACCTCCAGTCCTGGCTTCTCTCTGTAGGCCGCCGCCGCCTCCACAGTGGCAGCTGCACACACACCTGCCTTGGGCTCGTGGCGCTGTGGTCTGCTCTTCCCCGACATCCCCCAGACCCCTCCAGGCCTCAGGTCCAGCACCAGCTCTGAAAAGCCCCTGGGATACAGCCCCTTCCCCAAGAGCCACCTGGTCCTCCTTCACAGCCCCATCTTATTATCCCTCTATTTGCTGCTGTCTCCCTCAACCTTGCCTCTGCCACATGGGAGCCTTGCAAGGGCAGAGACCCTGTGTATCAGAGGCCCTGATGCCCACAGCACTTCGTCCCAGCACTGAGGGGCAGGGGATTGGCATGCACTGCATGGTCTAGAAGAGCAAACCCACCATGACTTTATGACCCTGATTACCACCTCCTTTTGTGGTGCAGGGCCTGGGAGCAGGGCTCTGAGCATGCCAGAGACAGACAGAGCCACGCCTCCGCTGCCCAGTGGTTAGGGTGGGGTGGGGAGGTGGGGCCGCAGAAGGGAACACTCTGGGCTCCCTCCTCCTCCTCCCTGGGTGTGGCCTACCCCCACCCCTAACCCTGGCCCCTGCACAGGGCTGTCTTGGGCCATTCAGTGCAGGCGGCTGAGCCTCTGAGGATGGCTCGTGACTGCCCTGGGGCTCATCAAATGCCTATTTCATGAAGCCTGCCTAACTTCATGCATTGTTTTATGTGCCTCTCCAGGTTGGGGCAGCTGCCCGGGACAGAGATGCCACCAGGGTCCCAGCCACTGGGAATGGGGCCGTCTGATTCTCCTGCAGCCCCTGCTTACTCTGGTCCTGGCATTCAGCAGGAAGGAGGCTCAGGGATCAGTGCCCAGGTGGAGCATGGTCTCCAGGGTCCCAAGAACATGGGGCGACTAAGGTAGCCCAGGACATGGTCCTTGGAGTTGCCCTTCCTTGTGGACCAGCATCCCCGGTCACTGCCACGTCCTCTGGGAGCCTCTCTGACAGCCCTAGCCATAGCCTTCCTGTCCTGCTCTCTGTGCTTGGATGAAGGACTTGACCCCAGTTAGTCAAGTCCTTCATCCTTGACTCCCAGACCAGCAGTGCTCTCGGCTGGCACACCTGGCCTGAGCTGTGGGACCCTCTGCTCACAATGCCCCCCACCCATCTGCACAGGGTGGGCTCCTCGGGGTCAAGGTCACCTGGTGGAGATGCCCCCTCCCCATCCACCTCTTGCTTCTCATGCCACAACTCCACATTTAGGGCCTCACTCACTTGTGGAAAGGACCCTGATGAGGCTGTGGTGGCCAGGTCCCTCCTCTGCCAAGTGGTTTGAAATCCAAGTGACTGGGGTGCCCACTGGGGTTCCCTCCATTTCCATCTGATTCTATTTCCTAGAAGAAACAATGTGCATGACAGCCAAAGAAGACAAATGACCACAAAATCAGAAATGTGTTGTTTCTGCTGGGTTTTTTCTTCTCTTAGAATTTCAGGGGAAGGAGGGCTACTGGTCACCAGTCTTCCCAGGTCAGCACCCTGGGTCCAGGCACCTTGTCCAGGCCACATCAGAGCCGGCCAGACCCTCCAGTGGCTTTCCCAGCAGCAGACCGCTGCCCCCTAGCCTCTGCCAGCACGTCCAGAGGGGGTCCTGGCCCTTCCAGGCTCTTTCAGTAATATTTGCCTGCAGCTCTTGGCACTCCATTCCTTTCTCTCTCATGCAAGATCTTGTTGAGGTCTGACCGGGGTTTTTGAGCAGAGTTGAGAGACTGTGAATCAACATTTCAACTCTGTCTTCAGTTTTGTAACTTCGCCTGATTCCTATGATCCTGGGAAGGGATGTTGAAGGCAATAAATGGCAAAATGCAAGCCATGCAATTTGATCCCAAAGCCCTGCTGACTCTAAGCCGCTCTTCAACCCATTCCTCCATGACACGCCCCTCCCAGCCCCAGCTTCTCTACCTCCGGGGCCACAGCAGCCAGGCTGGTGCCCTTCACCTGCATTCCCACCCCTTCCAGTCCATTCTCCACCTGCAGCTGGAAGCGTTAGGGCCTCGTTTGGGCCTGCCAAGGGCCGGATGCAAAGACAGGCTCTGACAGTGAAGAGGTTTTTCAGGGAAGAAACAGGAGAGCGTGGAAGAGGCTTCAGGCCACAACACAGAGGTGACCCATGTGGAAGGAGAGAAGGAAGGAAACAGAAGTGGACAGGAGGAGTCTCAACCTGCAGTGCTGTTCCACTCAGGTTCAGCCCTGCAGACTCTTTCAAGGGAAAAAACAAAGCAGCTAAACTGGCTAAAGTAATCAAGAGGAAAAGGGGATGAATGCATACGCAGGCATACACAGAATAAGAGAATACAAATAGATAGCAACAGACACAGAGAGATAAGAGAATCACAAGAGAATGCTTTGATTGGCTCTATGCAAATAAGTTTATAAACTCAGATGAAACCAATTCTTCCAGGAAAAAAAAAGAAGTCAGTCATAAAACTTAACTCTAGAAGAGACAGAAAAAAGAACAACTCCATCACCATTAAAAAATATAAATAAATACATAAATAAAAAATTCTTAATCTCCCATCCCCCTATCCCAGGCCGAAACATCACCAGGCTAGTAATTTCACATGGGAATTCCATCGTCATTGGAGGGAGCAGAAGATTTTAATACCATGTAAGCTGTTTCAAGGCATGGAAAAAGTAGAAGAATTTCAAAAGTCTTTAGAAAAGGCTAGTGTAACACTGATACCAAATTCAATAAAAAGAGTACAAAAAGTTTAAAAAGGACCGACCAATCTCTTAAGAAAATGACAAATTCCTAAAATAAAATATTACTTAATACTACAGAGTGATTGATAGATATAGAAAAGCATTGAACATAATCCAACATGCTTTCATGATAAAACACTCAGAATCAATAAACCAGGAGTAGAAGAGAACTTCCTCAACCTGATAAGGGCCATCTAGAAATTCATATCTAACATCGTACTTAATGGAAAAAGAACAAGTGCCTTCCTCCTAAGATCAGGAACCAGACAAGGGTATCTGCTCTCACCCTTCCATTCAACATTGTACTGGAAGTTCTAGCCACGGTGATTAGGCAGGACAATGAAATAAAAGGCATGCAGATTGGAAAGGAAGTAAAAACTGTCTGTATTTGCAGATGACGTGATCTTTTATGCAGAAAATCCTAAGAAACCCACTGAAAAAACTCTTCAAACTAATAAACGAGTCCGTCGATGTAACTGGAAGCAAGATCAATGTACAAAATTAATTGTATTTCTACACACTAGCAATGAACTATCTATCTAAAAATAACATTTAAAAAAATTCCAGCATGTGAGGCAAGGCATAGGCGAATTAGCTTGATTTAGCCATTCCACAATGTATCCATATTTCAAAACATCATGTTGTGTACCATAAATATACACAATTTTGTCAATTTATACAATAATAAAAAAATCCAGTGTAAAAAAAAAAAAGAAAACAACCCCATTTGCAAAAAGAATAAAACACTCAAGAATAAACTTAACAAAGAAATACAGTAGTTGTACATTAAAAACTGCAAAACAGAAATGAAATGAAAGAAATGTCAAAGATTACAATGAATGAAAAGATATTCCTTGTTCCTGCATCAGAAAATAGCATTGTTGAAAAGGCAATGCTCCTTAAATTGATCTTCAGATTCATAGCAATCTCTATCAAAATCCAAGCTGAGTTTTTTGTTGTTGCAGAAATTGCCAAGATGATTTATTTTTTGAGATAGAACTTCACTCTGTCACCCAGACTGGAGTGCAGTGGTATGATCTTAGCTCACTGCAACCTCCACCTCCTGGATTCAAGTGATTCTCCTGCCTCAGCCTCCCGAGTAGCTGGGATTACAGGTGCCTGCCACCACGCCTAGCTAATTTTTGTATTTTTAGTAGAGATGGGGTTTCGCCATGTTGGCCAGGCTGGTCTCGAACTCCTGACCTCAGGCGATCCACCCGCCTTGGGCCCCCAAAGTGCTGGGATTATAAGCGTGAGCCACCGTGCCTGGCCTACCATGTGTTTTTTTCCATTGTTCAGTTTTTTGTTTGTTTTGCTTTGTTTAACCTAACCCCCTGTTACCGACATGCATGCAAGTCGTGGCTGTGCCAGTCATTCACTCATGATCCTGGCTGCATAGCGCCCCCGACAGCATGACCACGACTGTGTATCCAGCCTTCTCCCGCTTGGTTGATCCCAAGATTTTGCTATTACAAGCAGAGCCGCGGAGAACAGCCTTGCCACGACACGGTGCTCCGGGGAATCACTGGGTCGCAGGCCACGTGGCTACTTACAGCCCAGTGGTACCTATTTGTCTTCTGAAGTATGATTCCAATGGACCCTGATCCCTCCACCCCACTCCGCAGATAGGAGCTCCAGGTGCTTCCCAGCACTATGGTCAGGCATTGATAAGGGCAGACTCGTGACCTTTTAGCCGTCTTTTTGGTGCAAAATGAAATGCCCTTGTTGTGTGAATTGGCCTCACCTAATTACTAATGAGGACTTCACCTGCTGGCCAACCACGCAGGTGTACCCTTCTCAGAGATCCCTGATCACCTTTTTCTGTTCCCCTTTTCTATTAAATTGCTTTTTTTTTTCTTCTTTTTCTGAGACGGAGTCTCACTCTGTTGCCCAGGCTGGAGTGCAGTGGCATGAACTCAGCTCATGGCAACCTTCGCCTCACAGGTTCAAGTGATTCTCCTGCCTCAGCCTCCCGAGTAGCTGGGATTACAGGCACATGCCACCACGCCCGGCTAATTTTTGTATTTTTAGTAGAGACAGGGTTTCACCATGTTGGTCAAGCTGGTCTCAAACTCCTGACCTCGTGATCTGCCCACCTCAGCCTCCCAAAGTGCTGGGATTACAGGCGTGAGCCACCGCGCCCGGCCTTAAATTGCTTTTTTATATCTTTTGAATTTCAAGCATGGGCACCACCTATTCAAAAACAAATGTAAAACACTGTATTATGGAGCTAATTGGACGTTTAGAGTCCCCCGTGGGGTGGGGTGGGTGATGTCATCATGCCGTGGCGCTCCCCGGGGACCTAGTCTCCCCCGACCTCTGTCCTATCTCTGTTTTATTTTAACTTTCAAGGACGGATGTGACTTTCAGATGACTGATGGTTTCAGATTTTTTTGCTCCTTTTTTTTTTTTGTTTCTTTTTTGGCGTTATCCCCGGATCTTTTCAAAATAGTAATGACAGTAAAACAACAGAAAAGAGCCATGTCAGAATCCTGATCACCCTCACTATTAAACGCACATATTCCTTTCCCTTCAACCAATAGGGACGCCTCCTATGTGCCAGGCCCCGATTTAGAGGCTGCACTTAAAGATATTCTTGAGCTTTTGCTTCTTTTTCTGAGCTACCTTAAGCATCCCTCAACACACACTTTTCCCAGGGAGGCAGCAGCGGCTCAGCTCAAAGCCACAGAGGTGCCCAGGGCCTGGAGCTGGGGGAGGCGGAACCTTGGAGCCGTGTTCATGGACTCAGGGAATTTTCAGGCTCCGCAGAGACAGTCAGACTCCCAGGCCCAAGCACCCAGGGTGTGCTGAAAGTTTAGATGTCAGCCTGTCTGTTTCCAGGCCCCGCCGCCCCAGGCTGGACTTTGGGAAGTTCTGAACAACTCCAGCTTCGCTGCATTCCCCAACGCCCTGCGACCCAGCGTAAACAACTCTGCACTCAGCCACTTGGAGAGGTTGCTAGGATATTATCGCTTTGGGAAATGCAGGCGCTGGTGTGAGAGGCTGCACAGCAGAGCGAGGGGACACAGCTGCAAAGCGCCCGTCCTCCAGCCAGGCCCTCCGTGGACTCGCTGGACCCTTGGGTGCCCAGGGGCCGAGGCAGGGCGTGGCTCCCCACCTCCCCTGGCACCACCCACTCCCCGGCCTGTGTGCTGTGAGAAGGGGTCACTCGGTTCTGGAGAGCCCGTGGATAGCTGAGGCCTGGGCGCTGGGCAGACTCCCAGGCTCGTTAGCGCGGCCATCCCGGGCGTATTTCCGGCCACAGTGCGGGAGTGGGAAGTGTTCTCTTTCATGTCTCCTCTCGGTGCCGCCAGGGCAGTGACCCCAGGATTTGCCGTTTCTTATGTTTAAAGCTCGCGTTGATGGTCTGGCTGCCACCAACAGTCTTCCCCCAGAGATCGTGAAGTGCAAAGGCCGGATGAATGTGAGCTGGGGACCCAGGGCACCCAGGGAAGGGCAAAGAAACCTAGAAGGGCGGTCACTGCCTACCCCTTCCCCGGCTGGGCCTGCTGCGAGGGGCTCCAGGGCAAACCTATCCCACTCTCCGCAGGCGCTTCATCGAGCCCTTCTCCCTGGGTTGTCTTCCATCCCCCCCAAAGCCTGTGTCCACTGGGCAGGTGCATCTCCTGGTTAGGAGTCTGCCCAAAGTCGGGGGAAGTTGCCCCCTGTCACCCCCCACGACAGCAGGGACCACATTAGGCTGCAGCTGCCCCTGGTCTTGGCTCTGTCCCACTGACATGAGTTCTTCCTGCACACCTCAATTCCTATTCTCTTTAGTATTCCTAAAGCACAGCCACTGCCCACCACACATTTTTTGTTTATGGATGTCCAGAATCTATTCAATCACTTCTCCTGTTTGTGAATGTTGAGGTTGTTTTTTGTCACTACATAAAATGCTTCAATATGCATTTCTCCAAAGTGGGATTTGAGATTTAAAAAAAAAATGCTTATTTTTATTAGGTGTGGCCAAATTGGATTCCAAGGATTATATAGCCCAAGCAACATTGAGCAGTATCTGTTTCCTTATACTCCCACAGGTCCTGGGTGATGCTGATATTTTTAGTTTTTTTAGTTTTTAATTTCCTGGTTGTGTGATCGGTAAAAACAATACATCTTTGTATTGTTTTGTTTTGTTTTTAATTTTTTTTTATTTCCATAGGTTATTGGGAAACAGGTGGTGTTTGCTTACCTGAGTAAGTTCCTTAGTGATGATTTGTGAGATTTTGGTGTGCCCATCAGCCGAGCAGTACACAATGTATCCAACTTGTAGTCCTTTATCCCTCACCCCCTTCCTACCCGTTCCTCCTGAGTCCCCAAAGTCCATTGTGTCATTCTTATGCTTTTGCATCCTCATAGCTTAGCTCCCACTCATGACGGAGAACATACGATGTTTGGTTTTCCATTCCTGAGTTACTTCATTTAGAATAATAGTCTCCAGTTTCATCCAGGTTGCTACAAATGCCATTAATTCATTCCTTTTTATGGCTCAGTAGTATTCCATCTATATCTATCTATCTATCTATCTATCTATCTATCTATCTATGCCACAATTTCTGTATCCACTCATTGATTGATGGGCATTTGGGCTGGTTGCACAGTTTTGCGATTGTGAATTGTGCTTCTATAAACATGCATGTGCAAGTATCTCTTTCGTATAATGACTTCTTTTCCTCTGAGTAGATACCCAGCAGTGGAACTGCTGGATCAAATGGTCGTTCTACTTTTAGTTCTTTAAGGAATCTCCACACTAGTTTCCACAGCAAATTTTTACAAAAGATGGAAAAATAGTGGACTCCTGCTCTCAGTCCCAGAGGGGTCAATGTGAGTGCAAAGGAATCACAGGAACCCCAAGACCAAGCCCCCCAAGGCTGGGCTGGGCTCCTTGGGGGCGGGGCTTCTCACCCTTGGCCCCACTAACACTTGGGACTGGAACCATCTCAGTTGTGGGGGGCTGTCCTGGCCACTCCCCACTAGATCCAATGGTACCACCCAAGTTGTGACAACCAAAAGTATCTCCAGACATAGCCAAAGTCCCCAAAGGGCAACTTCTTCCTGATTAAGAACCCCTGCTCTGACCAGCCCACCCATTTCCTGGGAGGCTCTGCAGACCCCAGATGGCAGGAAGGAGGGAGGGAGAGAGCAAGGGTCCCATCCTGATATCAAGCTTTGCCTCCTGAGGCCCGGGCTGGGCTGCTCCCTCCCCACCCCACTCAACACAGGAGGGGAGGCTCCTTCTTGGGCCAAGTGGGCAGGATTGAGTGGGTACGGCAGGGCTGAGTGCACAGTGCCTGTCAGGAGCAGGGCAGGAAAGCAAAAGGCCTTTACTGCAAAGGGGTGCACAGGAGTCAGCCAAAGGAGGGCTGGACTCATCGGGGGAAGCCACTGTGGGGCCTCATGGTCCAGGACCACCGCATGGGCAGCATCATCACCTCAGGGTCCCTCCGTCCCCAGGCGGTGACCCTGGAAATATCAGCAGAGCAAAGGCCAGTGACAGCTGGCAAGGGGGAGCTATGGCAGAGCTCAGGCACAGGCGGTGACCCTGAAAATATCAGCAGAGCAAAGGCCAGGGACAGCCGGTGAGGGGGAGCCATGGCAGAGCTCAGGCACAGGCGGTGACCCTGGAAATATCAGCAGAGCAAAGGCCAGGGACAGCCGGCGAGGGGGAGCCATGGCAGAGCTCAGGCCACATTCATGCTGGAGGTCAGGACCAGAGCCTGCTGCCACCTGGCTCATCTCAGGAGGGAAAGCGGCTCTGCAGAGATGGCAAATGTGTCTGCTTTCCCCACCTGCGCCACATTGCCCTGGCACCGTCACTTCCCACCTGACACCTCCCCTGGCTCCCTAGCTGCCCGCCTCACCTCCATCCTGCCCCCTCTGATGCATGCCCCACCCCAAAAGCAAACCCTGCTCTGCCTTTTGGAGGCCCACCTCCTGTCCTCTGCAGCCTTCAGATCTCAACTCAAGCGTGCCCTGCCCTCCCCAGCAAGGACGAACGCATGCGGGCCTTGGAGACCACGCTGTCTCCATCAATTCCAGATGTTGTTTTCCATGTTTGTGTAAATTTTTGATCAATGTCTGATTTCCCATTGGATTTTAATCTCCAGGAAGGTAGGCTGGGCTGTGGTTTGCTAAACTGTCTATCTCCAGCACCAAACAGTAACTGTACCATAGGCTGGGCTCCACAGCCTGTGGGTGGGTAAATAAATGGATGAAATAGGTGTGGACAAGGGCTGTCTCTCCTTCTGGCTGCAGAGGGCAAGATTCCAGACTGCAGTCAGCTCTTGAGGGCGCTGTCCAGCCCAGCCACCGGTGCCCCAAGCGGCTTCTCCTCTAGATGGTGGAAACCTTTGAAGGCCGGCGATGGCACTGGGGGACCATCTGTGGGACGGTGGGGAGCCTGAGGTCTGGGTTAGGTGTTGAGGCTGAGCCAGGCCCTGAGGCTAGATCAGGTCTACTCCAGAGAAGGGAAGGCCACTAGGGGTCACCAAGACTACTGCCATGAATTCAGTCCACTGTTGAGACGTGGCAGGGGCTGGGTGAAGCTAGTCTAGCGGGCAGGAAGCAGGGAACACAAGGGGATCCACGAAAGTAGAGCTTTGTGAGTGGAACTCCTTCAGAGCCTGAGGCCTGAGGAGTCTCCCAGTGGCCCATGCGAAAATGGGAAGTGGCGTGGGGGGAGTGGATGTTCCCACTGCACAGGGAGGAGACACAGAGGACAGGAAGCTTGCTCTGCCCAGGGTCCCTCCTGCCTCCTGGGGAAGCTGACCTGAGCGAGGTGGGGGCCACGTCCAAGGGGCCCTGAGGCTGCCTCAGCCTGCTGCTGTTTCCCACGCCTCCTCCTCAGCTGCAATGGAGAGACCAGGTCCCAGGAGGGAGGCTATTACAGGGCTTGACCCAAGCAAACCCGGAAGCCAGTGCTGGGAGTCTCCGAGGACCAGCCCTGTGAGAACAGCCGTGAAGACTCCCCGCCGAGAAGCTTAAGGGACCTCCTCAGTGCCCACTCTGTTCCTGCCGGGCACTGACCGCAGAACAAGGCCCTGTCCCGGACTGGCCCCCCGGGCTGGCTCCAGGTCTTGGTCCCAGGACCCTGAAAAGCCCTTCCTAACTTCAACCCTTGGGCTCCAGGCATTGAAAGAGAAGAAGCCCGTTCCCCATGGGTGTGCTGGCGGTGCTGGGATGCTGGGGGCGTTGTTTGAAGGTGGGAACCAGGGGAGGCCCCTCCGGGTTCTTCCAGCTCAGCAAAGGGGGGGATGACCGCGTAGAAACGTGGCGTTCTTTTTGCATGACCGGGTGGAAGATTAAAATCGTCCCTGGTAGAAAGGAACCTAGTCTTGCCTGGGCTGCAGATTCTCGATAAGATCACTTCAAATGCTTCCACCACCAAGTCTCCCGACAAACACGCATCTCCCTGGAAATGCTGACTCCCGCTGATAAAGCCATCAGCACCTCACATGACAGCAGAGTCCCTCCTTTTCATTCACTCTGGAACTGTGCCTGCTCAGGGCCTGCGGGGTGTGGACAGGCCAGGAGGGTCTCCTCCCAACCCATGGTGGTGCCACATGCTTAGTGTCTGGGGAATGGAAAGGGCTGGCAAAGAGTCAGGCCCACCCCCAGACCCCAGTCAAGCTGCACAGGGTTTGGAAGAGGCTCCCACCCGGGGTGCAGAAGGGGCTGGAACACTAGAGAAACTGAGACAGAAGCTCCGTGAGCAGAATGAGCACACACAAGGGAGTTCACAAAGGCTGCTGTTCTCTAGGACTCCGGAGGCCAAGGTCTTCACTAGACCCACCCTTGGCGGCACCAGCCGATCTACCACCTGCCAGAGCCAGGGGCTCTGGGCTCCGGCTCTGGGTCAGAGAAGGCTGGGGCTGGGAGAAGACCTTATCCCCCACACCATGGAGGAAAGCACTTTCAGGACCCATTGCCTGCTGTCTGTGGGCCTTCCTTCTCTCTGGTCAGATGTCAGGACTCCCTGGAGAAAAATGGTAGCCGCAGTGGGAAGTCTTTCTCAGTGCCCTCGGCACCTTCCACTGAATCCCTGCCTCCCTCCTTCCTCCAAGCCTCATCATCTCCTACCCAGGACAGGGCTGGCTCCACTGCCTCACCTGCTTTCATGTTTCTGTCACTTGGTGGAACCATGTATCAGGTTAAGCATTTGAAGTGATCTTACTGAGAATCTGCAACACCGGCAAGACTAGATTCCTTTCTAGCAGGGGAAATTTTAATCTTCCACCTGGTCAAGCAAAAAGAACGCCACGTTTCTTTGCTGTCACCCCACCCTTTGCTGAGCTGGAAGAAACCAGAGGGCCCTTCCCTGGCTCCCATCTTTATTGAGGGACCTCAATAAAGAAAGACTCATTTTACAGTCAACAATAAGCAGGAACAGTAGAGATGACAGGTGCCTAGCAAGTTTTTGCTGGATGGGTAGAAGGAAGGAAGAAAGGACAGAGGGAAGGGAAGGGAAGGGGAGGGGAGGGGAGGGGAGGGAGGGAGGGAGGGAGGGAAGAAGGAATGAAGGAAGGGAAGGGAAGAGAAGGGAAGGGAAGGAAGGGAAAAAGGGAGGGAGGGAAGGAGGGAGGAAGGGAGGAAGGAAGGAAAACAGGAAGGAAACGAGAATGATGGATGGATGAATGGGTGGATGGATATGTGGATGAATGATCAATGACTGGATGGATGGATTAATGGATAGATATGTGAGTGGATGGATGAACAGACGATGAATGGATAGATGGGTGAATGGGTTGATTTGTGAATGAATGGTGGATAAATGGATGGGTGGATATGTGGGTAACTGGATGGATGGATGGATGGATTGGAGGACAAATATATGGTTGGTTGGATGGATAGATGGGTGGATGAATGGATGGATGGATGGATGGATGGATGCATAGATATGTGGGTAGGTGGGTAGGTGAATGGCTGGGTAGGTGAGTGAGTGAGTTCTATGTCTCAGGGATACTCCATAGCAGGGAACCCCAATATCACAGAAAGGTGTTTCACAGTGGACAAAAGACTAATAAAAGATGCCTTCTGGCAGCAAGATTGCTTATGGTTTTAATTTTCTCCTTTGTATTCTTCTGTATGAAACAAAGTGGGGAAACTACTTACCAGAATGCCTGCCGGGGAGTGCAGAGGTAATTAGAAGGCATACTATGATAAGCCACTGGGGCACAGGTGGGAGGGACACGCTGAGGCTTAAGCTTTAACATGGTGGTACTGCTGCTCTGCTAACAGAGAAGGCTCTCGAGGAAGCAGGCTTATCTTTGCTGAAGGGGATTTGACATCATGTGGGGGAGCTGAGGACTTAGAGAAGAGGCCCTTGGCAGGAGGTGGGCAGAGAAGGTGGAGCTCTGATGGCCACAAAGAGGGAAACGAACAAAAACAGACACCTGTGGTAGAGAAAAGATGTGTTTATGGGGATATTTGAGACCATTTGCCATGGAGTGCTACATGCTCGTCTGTCTTTCTAGCTCGATGTCTTGTTGCTGAAGGGCTTGGCAACAGCAGGCATTTATTGCTCACATTTCTGGAAGCTGGAAGTCCAGCACCAAGGTTCTAGCAGACACAGTGTCTGGTGAGGGCTCACTTTCTTGATTCCTAGTTTGCAGATAGCCTTTGATATGGATTGGCTCTATCCCCACCCAAATCTCATCTTGAATTTTACTCCCATAATTCCCACATGTGGTGGGAGGGACTCGCTGGGAGATAATTGAATCATGAGGCAGTTTCCCCCATACTGTTCTCGTGGTAGTGGACATACATCTCATGAGATGTGAGGGTTTTATCAGGGGTTTTGGCTTTGGCGTCTTCCTCATTCTCTCTTTGTCTGCTGCCATCCATGTAAGATGGGACTTGGTCCTCTTTGTCTTCTGCCAGGATTGTGAGGCTTCCCCAGCCATATGGAACTTAAGCCCAATTAAACCTCTTTCTTTTGTAAATTGCCCAGTCTTGGGTATGTCTTTATTAGCAGCATGACTACTACAGCTGTTTTCTCACTGTGTGCTCACACGATGGGAAGAGAGACAGAAACACACAGAGAGACAGGGACACACAACGACACATAGACACACAGAGACACACAGAGAGACACAGAGACGGAGACATAGAGAGACACAGAGACACATAGAGACAGAGACACACAGAGAAAGCATTTCTTTGCATCTCTTCTGGTAAGGACTCTAACCCCATCATGAGGACCACAAGCTCATGACCTCATCACCTCCCAAAGGCCCCACCTCCCAAACCCATCTCATTGGAGATTAGGGTTTCCATATATGAATTTTGGGGGGACACGAACATTCAGTCCATAGCAATTCCACCCCTCTGTTCCTTTATGAAATTACTGATACAACCTAAATATAAAACCTCCAAGTTCAGAGTTTGCCTGGATTTCAGTGGAAGCTGCGCCCCCACATCGGTGTGCATTTTGCCTCGAAGGAGAGTGTGGCACCTTAGGAGCACTGTTCTCAACACAGGCACTGTACATCTGCATCTTTGCATGGTTTTCTGCTGGGTGGAAACGGTAAGTCTTGCAGAAGGAGCACTTTGATCTGACTTGCATAAAGTTGCCACAATTCTAGAAGCAATCTAAAAGTAAGGACACTTTTTGTGTGAGCTCAAGGCAGAATTCAGCAGCCTAGAGGCAGCGAAACCCACGGGTCCAGATTCCATCCTTCCCAAATATTCTACATTGTGAAACAAAGAGATGAAAACCCGGAGAGGTCAGTGGTCCTGTTCAGGCCCATTTAATACTCTGAAACATTGGGGCAACACCAGGCCCTGCAGCTCTGAGCATTACAGCTCATGGAAATCCCCCAAGGGCCTCAGCTCTGAGTGACACCAATCCCAGTTCACCTGGGTGTTCCTTGGCACAGGGAAAACGCCCGGCCTCGCCCCGTCCCGTGGCACCCACCTGAGCTGACTGGCTCGGCCCTGCAGCCGGGGATGGCCATACCCAGGCCACACAACCCAACCTCCTGTACTTCAGGATCCTTTGAGAACTTTCTTGAAATCCCTGGAAAGTCTGGTTCTGTGGGTCTGTGAAAGGCCCTGGGCACTGGTGCTTTTTTAAAACTCCCTGGTATTTTTGACTCACAGCCAGGTGGAGCTGCAGTTCCTCCTGGTTGCCAGGGCAGCCTTTGCCCCTCACAGTGGGTGTGCGTTTGGCATCCCAGAGCCCGTGCTGGGTGGGGAATGCCGAGTCCACAGACAGCCTCAGTGAGCCCCCACCCTGCCGCTCTCCTAGACGTGCCCACGAGTGAAGAGGAGCTTCCCCAGCCCTACTCCCCACCGGCCTCCAGGTCCTGGGTCTTCCCTGCCTATCTGAGCCCCTCCATTGCCTGACACCAGCGAGGGGGGCACAACTTCACACGGGGCTCACTTCGTCAAGGGGACCCTGAGTCACCAGGGTGTGTCCAGAGAACAAAGACCAGACAGGGGAGGGGCAGGACAGGACAGGGTGGCTCAAACTTCCAGGAGCACTGGGCTACAGGCCTCCTGATATCTGTGGGGCTGACTCACGGCGGAGGGAGCAGCCGGCTGTGCTGCCCTCAGGAGCAGGAGTGGCCGTGATAAGCGACAGATTTTAAAGGATTAGAGAAAGAGCCCTCTGGCAGGCTGTGCTGCCCGGCCTCCCGGAGGAATGAGCCCCTGTCCCTAGAAGTGCACCATTGAGGAGGGGTGACGGTGACCCACCCGGGAGGGGGATCCGAGGGAGTGTAATGAAGGGACTATTATAAAAGATGTGAGCAGAGAAAGGGGAAACTCAAAGGAGGGGGCATGCCCAGAGCCCCCACACTGGCAGCAGCGGCGGGGAGCTGTGGTGTCCCTCATCCCAAAGGGGGCTGGAGCCAGGCTGGAGCCAGGCTGGAGGAAGGACTACCCAGGAGAAGATGCCCCCTTTAGCAGAGGAAACAGGCCATGGCAGACAGGGAGCCAGGGACACATTCCTCAACTCCTCTCTCCCCTGAAAATTATTCTCCCATCGGCCAAACTAAACAGAGGACACAGGGCAAGGAGGATGCAGGGGCACGCACAGCCCTGCAGGTTGGCACCCAGGGCACAGGGCTGGGAGGAGGGTGGAGGGTGGCTCTTAGGGACCTTGGGTGGCCCATTAAGTCCACTGCTGGGAATAATTTGGGGCAAGCCAGGCCCTGGCTCCTAGCAGGATCAGGATGCTGAGCAGAAGCTCACGGATGTGGCCAGCTTCACGGGCACATGCGCTGCTCTCGAATTGGCCATCAGGGCTTATGGGTTGAGTTGGACTTGCTAGGTGATGTCACCCCCAGTGCTAAGGCTCAGGCTCCCACTGGGGACTTCTAGGTGACTCACACAGGCCAGCCCTCTTTCAGAGTGGTGAGGCAGCTCTTTGGATGTCAAACGGGGCAGGAACAATGAGACAGTGTGGGCCTGCATTCTTGAGAATGAAGGGATTTCCCTTCCAAGTGTGAGGCTGCCCTGTGCTTGCCTCACCCATGACCAGACTCTGCCTCTGGGTGCTGCAGTGTGGCAGGTGCCCACACTGTCCCCCAGGAGGGCTGGATGGAGGCAGGGAGGCTGGTTTATTGGATCACCATTCAGCCCATGGAGCCAGGCGACCCTGAAAGTGGCCGAGGGGCCTTGTTGAATACTTTGGAAAGTCACAAGAACTGGATGGGCTGACCAAGTTCCACAGGTCATGGGGGGAGAGGGAGAGAGCTGTTTACTTCAGCAGGAAAATGCGTCCCAGGAAAACAAAGTGCAGGGTCCAGCGCCCACACACGTGCAGCCCATGAGGATACTACCAGCAGAATGACTAGGACCCACCTAGATAAAGGAGCAGTCTTTTCCTAAACCATCAATTAAATTTTCCAATTCATTGTACCATCATTGTCCATCTTAGCTGGAAGCCTAGGCTTTTCCTCCTGAAGACTCACCCACCGATGTAGACTGTCCAAGGACATTAGGACTTACACAGCCCATAGGATTCACTCTGATTTCCAAGCCAAAGACAGAGGGGACTAGACCATCAATCCACAGGGTCCCTGGTTTGACCGAGGTTGTTTCTGTTGCCACCACAGGGTGTCGCTGTTGAACACTGGGTTGTGCAGCCAGGCTCCCTGCCATGGGGAGACCTGCTCAGGTCCTCCTGGTGCCCCATGCTTGGCTCTAAGGGGCTGTGGATTCAAGGCTTGTCACTGTTCCCCATCAGGAGCCCCCATAGCTACGTAGGCAGGACCAGCTCCCTGCAACCTTGTGCTCAGCTGGGAAGCCAGGGGGTGGGGTCCGCTTGAGCACTGTGGGTTCTCGGGGCCTTCCAGTGTTCATGATCCTCAGTTGGAATGATTCCAGTCCATCCAAGAGTCTCTTAAGGGGGCCAGGGCTCCTACTCCTGTCCCTCCAGGAGGCTCCTTGCTCCCTGGACAGATCTGGCCACGTCCTTCCCAGCAACCAGCTCAACAGCGGTCCTGGAGAGAAGGAGATTGTCAGGCACAGAAGGTTCTGTTCTCCATCCTCTCCAGACCCCATAGACCTAGCCTTTCTCCATGCCACCACTCTCTTTATCCCTCCAGTCAGAAAAGCAGATGGCACCTTCCCAGCCTTCACCACAATAAAAGTGTGACATTTCACCCGGCCTGACACCCCACCAGTTGGAACTGAAGTCTGAGGCTGATGATAATGGCCTGGATCCTGAGTTCTGGTAGTAAGACCCTGGGTTGGAGGTGGAGGAAGAGTAGGGGAAGCTGGGCAGGGAGAGGCACCAGAAGAAGGGAAGAGAAACAGGAGGAAGAACAAGTTCTCCTTTCCTCAACTCAGGACCGCACTATTAGGAACAGTTTTGAAACAGAAGACAGAGGACTTTGTCCTCCTTCTTCCTTTCTTTGGCAGCTTTATTTGTCTCAGTGCCACTTGCTCAAGCTCCTGAGGGTAGCACTCACCTTCCTCTGTGTCCTGGGATCCCAGACACACCCCAAGAGGGCCTGTCCCAGCAGTGCAGGGCATCTTCATTTGGGTGTTAGCAGGAAAGCACACTGCACAAATTCACACTAAAGTGAGAGTGGCTGATAGACAGTGACCTCCCCAAGAGCTAGGAGCATTCTCTATAAAAGTGGTTTCAGAGCTTAATTATTCACTAATTGGGGAGCTTCACACCCAAGTCAAAGGAAACGTGGGCAATATCGGGAGGATACCTGGAGCCGGGGGGTGGAGCAGGTCACCCCTGGAGCCACAGCCTCGACATCACTCCTGCTCTTTCTGCGTTCCTTCCTCCTCTCGCCTCTACACTGAATGCTTCTGTCCTGGTACCCCATGAGGATAGGGGGCCCAAGTGGGATGGTAGGCAGGTGGCTCTGGACCGAGGCCTCGCAGGACTGAGCTCTGGGCAGGTCAAGGGGGATGCTGGCCCCCAAGCTGCAGACCCTAACAGGACTGCCTTCTGTGGACCCTGAACTCCCCAGCACCGTCGTGAGATCCTCGCTGCCCCCAGAAGACCCTCTGGTTTCACCGACGTGACCTTGGCCAGAGTTAAGCTGCCAAGGGTTAGCATCTGGGGACCAATTTGAATTTCCAACGCCCTACCCATCCTCAGTGGCGGATCCAAAGTGGACAGAGCCTGCCTTTACCCGTAGGGAAAACCCACGGGGCTCGCACCTTCCAGGGCCCCAGAAGCTCAAGCCCTTCTCAGCCTCCCTTGGACACACACAGTTTCAGAGACATGGGAGTCACTCGAATGACACAGGGACAGCCTTGCTTATAGAAGCCCATGACTCACCGTGGTGGCCTCCGTGAAGGGTTCCCTGACCAACGTGGGCTCCTTCTCACAGGACCTTGACTTCAGGGGTCAGGGGCACCACCACCAGCTCCCCCTACTCAGCACCCCTGTCTCTTGTCAGTTGGGAGGTGAGCAGAGGGGCCCTCCGTCAGCTAAGCCCAGTGTCCTGGCCTTTCCTGACTCAGGGTCAGATCAGACAAGTGAAGGCCCCACAGATGTTTAAGAAGTACCTGGTCTGCCTGGGCCAGGGCAGGGGTGGGCAGAGCCAGGCTCACTGAACCAGTCACTCAGATTCTCAGAGCCCCAGGTGCCTCATCTGGAGAACAGGGAGAATGAAAGCACCGCTCTGAGGATCCATGCCGGAACCCAGTAGCCAAAAGGACTCACAGGAGCAAGGGAGAGTGAGTGAGGTCTGCAGCCCAGCAGGCAGACGGGGCGAGACCCCGTGCGCCGTGAGCATAGCCAAGCACTGAGCTCATGTGCCATACACAGTTTATGGGGTGAGAATTGCTGGTGGGCCGTGAGCACAGCCAAGCACTGGGCCCGTGTATCATACACACAGTTTATGATAAGAAGACGATGAGTGTGGTCATTATGGTTTCCCTTTTGTGGAGCAGGCAGATGAACAGGCAGCTCTAAAAAACAAGGAAAGATGAGAGAAGAGAGAGAGACAGAAACAGAAACAGAGAGAGACACACACAGAGGAAGACAGAGAGAGACAGAAAAAGAAACAGAGACAGAGAGATAGCGAGAGAGAGAGAGAGAAACAGAGAAATACAGGCATAGAGAGACAGGGACAGAGAAAAGGAGAGACAGGTGAGAGATGGAGACTGAGATCGAGAAAGAGACAGGGACAAAGCAAGGTAGCCAGGGAAGCACAGAACCCTTACAAGCAGCATCTCCCAGATGGGGAAGGGGGAGAGGGACGGCGTCATCTTCAGGGAGAATTTGGCGCTGGAAAAGACCGGCTTGCAGAGGAAGTGGGGCCTTCTGGACTGTGGGAGAGGCATGTTGAAGCCCAGTTGGTCTGTCTTGGTGGCCAGGGGTTCCCCGGCAAAAGAGTGTCATGGTTAGGGTGGGGAGGGAAATGGGGATGGGCTGGAGCCCATGCAGGAGCAGAATGGATTTTATCCTGTAGCGATGAGGAGTCCCTGAAACCATGAGCCAGCAGCACCTTTGGATGGAACAATCCAGTTCGAAACTGGAGCTTTGCTGGCAAGACTGGAGGAGGGATGGAGGCTGAGCGAAGTCCGCAATCACAGCACAGCCGGGCAAAGCAGGTGGTGCGGGAACGAACGAACGCGGTGCTGAGGGACCTGAATCCTGGTGGAGGGAAGGCCCAGGCTTCTCCACTCTCTGGGGCAGAGGAGAGGCAGGAGGGAGCAGACACCTCGGTCCCCCACCTGTCACAGGGCACCCAGGTAGCAAAGTCGTCTCCTGTGTTGTGGTGCGAATGAATGGATGCGTTTACCGGAGACACGTTCATAAGCAAAGAACCCTGTAAGAAGGCAGATGAAAATCGGGCCCGGCTGGCTACATAGTTTGCAGGGCCCAGCGTAAAATGAAAATACCCTTGTTCACAAAACGGAGAAAAGAAACATGACTCAAGGCACAAAAGTAGACAGCTTTTTCCTCCCGTCTGAAGCCCCTTTCTTGGCTTCTTATGATGTTTTTTTATTTGCCTTTTCTGTTGTCACAGAGCAAAGTTAAAATGTTAAATGATTGGCATGCATCTTAGCATGCTCATGTTTACCTTGCAAGATGCAACTAGAAGAGCATTCAACACGTGTGTAGAATCACGGAAATTACACCATTCGGGTATCATACCTCATATATACTTATATATTTTTTTTATTTATTTATTTTGAGACCGAGTTTCACTCTCATCATCCAGGCTGGAGTGCAGCGGCATAATCTTGGCTCACCGCAACCTCTGCCTCCTGGGTTCAAGTGATTCTCCTGCCTCAGCCTCCCGAGTAGCTGGGATTACAGGCATGCGCCACCACACCCGGCTAATTTTGTATTTTTAGTAGAGATGGGGTTTCTCCATGTTGGTCAGGCTGGTCTCGAACTCCCGACCTTAGGTGTTCGGCCTGCCTTGGCCTCCCAAAGTGCTGGGATTACAGGCGTGAGCCACCATGCCCAGTCCTTTGTTTGTTTGTTTGTTGTTGTTGTTTTAGAGAGGGTCTCACTCTGTCTCCCAGGCTGGAGTGCAGTGGCGTGATCTCGGCTCACTGTAACCTCCACCTCCGGGATTCAAACAATTCTCCTGCTTCAGCCTCCCAAGTAGCTGGGACTACAGTGCCCACCACCAAGCCCAGCCTACTTATTCTGTATTTTTAGTAGAGACAGGGTCCCACCATGTTGGCCAGGCTGGTCTCAAACTCCTGACCTCAAGTGATCCACCCACCTCAGCCTCCCAAAGTGCTGGTATTACAGGTGCAAGCCACCACGCCCGGCCTACTTATGTATTTTAGATTCTGCAAGAGTAGTGGAAACACAGCAGAAAATCATCTTGGCTATTTTTATTTCACTTCTTTCCCATTCCCTCTAAGTCACCACTTCCAGTGTCAGGGGCTGGCTAGCAGTAAGAAATGACAGGACGGCCTGCTTGGTCGTCTGTGTTTCTTAGAACTCTCTTGTCTTCTTCTGTGAATTCTGGCTTGAGTGGAATACGTGGCCCGAGGGACTGTTAGGTTCCCGTGCACTCAGCCTTCGCACACTGACCTTGTCCTCACTTTGGGCTCCACTGAACGCCCAGGCATCATGGGTGCCTCGGACTCTGTGCTTTATAAGTATTTGTACCAGGGATGCTGTCTGCAAATGGGTGGCGGTGAAGGGTGAACATGTTTGCACACCTGTAGCCTCTGTTCTTGGGCACCCTCCATCAGATCTCACTCAAAAACACAAGGTCAACGGCAAAGTAATTAAGAACTAGCAGAGCATGGAACCAAGCGCAGGGCCTGTCTGCGGGGGGCTGCCTGGGACTGCAGGGGTCTCGTGTCTGTGAGGCCAGCTCTGAAATGAGGCGTTCTTCTCCTTACCTCTTGGGACCCCCTGGTCTGTGTGCAAAGCCAGTGGGCCTACCTGAGATCCGTGTGCCTTTGGATCCTATCTAGGTCAAAAATCCTATAAACGATACATTCCCCCGTTAATGAGTACAGTTACTTCCCATTGGGTAAAATTAGAGGCACAGATTTAATTTAACATCTTTTTTTTTTTTTTTTTTTTTAACATCAAGGTTTCTAGACCTGGTAGGTTCTTATTTTAATTTCAATCTGCTTTTATCCAAATCCCTGAAGACCAGGAGGAGAGCCGGCCCATATCTCCAGCAAGCTTTGGTATGGGGTGGAGGGTGGAGAGAGGCGAGAGAGAGAGAGGAAGAAAAGAGAAAGCGGGGGCCGGGCACGGTGGCTCCCGCCTGTAATCCCAGCACTTAGGAGGCTGAGGCCGGTGGATCATCTGAGGTCAGGAGATCGAGACCAGCCTGGCCAACATGATGAAGCCCCATCTCTACTAAAAATACAAAAATTAGCCTGGCATAGTGTCAGGTGCCTGTAATCCCAGCTACCCAGGAGGTTAAGCCAGGAGAATCACTTGAACCTGGGAGGCAGAAGTTGCAATGAGCCAAGATTACACCACTGCACTCTAGTCTGGGCAACAGAGCAAGACTCTGTCTCCAAAAAAAAAAAAAAGGAAAGAAGAAAGAAAGAAAGAGAGAAAGAGAAGAAAGAAAGAGAGAGAGAAAGAAGAAAAGAAAGAAAGAAAGAAAGAAAGAAAGAAAGAAAGAAAGAAAGAAAGAAAGAAAGAAAGAAAGAAAGAAAGAAAGAAAGAGAGAGAGAAGGACACACCAAATAACCCGTAGGCAGAGGCAGACACTTGGTAAGAGAGAGAGCAGGGGCAGGCACAGGCTGGTCTGTGCGGGGAAGGAGGTCCTGGCAGAGGGGGAGGGTCTGCAGAAGCCCAGACACACATGGTCCAAGGTCAGGCCGGGTGAGGCCAGTCCATGCCTACCAGGATGAAGGAGGGAGCTGCCAGGTCCTCTGCAGGGCCTCCTTCGCACCCCATTTTTAACAGGGAGAAGTCAAAGCTGTTGCACAGCACCAGCATGTGGCTCATGCACCCTGGCGTTTGCAGATGCCTGCATCAGAGGGGCAAGCAGCCTGAGCATGGCTTACGGCATTTATTTATCCTTTCAGCCTTAATGCATGAGCTTCCTGAGAAGAGACTGAAGGCTGTGGGACAGTGCATTCCTGGACGCTGGCATCAGAGTTGAGGACCAGGCAAGGGTTGCAGGCACAGCTGTCACCAGGAGACAAATCGGTCTACTCTGGAGGGAGCCAGCTCTGCCACCTCTGACTCCTGGAACGGCTCAGGGGTGGAGCAGGGTGCAAAGGGAAGACCCGAATGCAGAAGGACCTCTGTGACCAGCTGCACGGCCTCCTTAGTCTTCCTCCCCAGGCACTTCCCAGACTGTCTCCTTTGTTTTCACCGTGGCCCTAGGAGGGACCGGGGACCGCTGGCGTTCACCGAGGGATGCCTTTTGGCACATTTACGCTCACAAACTCCTCTCTGCTGCACAGCAGTCCTGGGAAGGAGGCGCCCTTATTGCCCCTATTTTACAGATGGGGAAACCGAGGCTAGTCGGTGAGGAAAGCAGGATGAGAGCCAGGCTGCTGGCCCAGGCGGTGGGAGCAGCAGCCTCCTCCTGGTGTTGGGCTTCTCAGTCCCCCACTTACAGGCCCCGGGGCACACAGCTGGCAGTGGCTGGGGAGGAGCCACACCTGGGTCTGTCTGGTGCCAAAGTCAGGACCCCTTCCCCCAAACCAGAAGGCCAAGGAGGCGTGGCCCCTAAGATCACAGTGAGGAAGGGGTGACGGGTGACTGCACACTCTCCTCCACTTTTTCCCAGCAGGCCAGGCCCCAAGCTCCCCTTCCTTCCTGCATCCAGCTCAGCATGCTGTGCCCCCTCCCAGCCCCTCCTGTGTCTGCGGTGGGCAGCAGACAGTGCGCCCAGGCCCCACGACTGTGCCGCCTCTGCCTCCTGGCCCTGGGTTCCCTGATGGCAGTGGGAGCAGCAACCTCCTTCTGGTTTTGGGCCTCTCGGTTCCCCACTTACGGGCCCAGGGGCCCCCCCACAGCTGGCTGTGGCTGGGGAGGAGCCACACCTGGGTCTGTCGGGCGCCAAAGGGAGAGTTCCCTGGTCCTTCAGCCGCTGCTGGTTCCAATGACTCTCACCCCAGCCTGCAGGGGCTGCTCAGATTTCCAGGATTCCTGGCTTCCTCAGAGTGCTTCTGAATGCAGGAGACAGAAACCTCACTAGAGCTCAAGAAAGGGAACAATTAGGGCAGTTGCCGAGAAGTTCCCGATCACCGCTGACCCAGGCCCAGCTGAACCAGGAGGAATCTGCCTCGCTCCAGCGCTTGGCTTGGCTCCGCCTGTGCTGTCCCCAAGGGGTGGCTGAGATGCCACCGGCAGTTCCGGGTTGTGTCACCAGGGTCCAGCCAAACGCCCAGGGCCGACGCTCACTGGGCCAGCCTGGGTCATGCAGCCACCCCTGGACCTAGCACTGTGGCCCAAGACTTCCAGGGCTCCAGGCCTGGCCTGGGTCACGGGCCTACCCTGCCACTGGAGAGAGAGGTCGGCACATTCTGGGCCTCACGGGAGGGAGGAGAGAGGGTGGCCTCAGGGAACCCAGGGCCAGGAGGCAGAGGCGGCACAATCATGGGGCCTGAGCGCACTGTCTGCTGCCCACTGCAGACACAGGAGGGGCTGGGAGGGGGCACGGCATGCACGTGCACCCCCAGTGTCCATGGTCAGCGAGCTCATTGCCAGCTGCCTTGGAGACAGCCAACGTCTGCTTTCCCTCCGAGCCTGCCTTGAGTTCGAGACTCAGCACGTCTCACCCTTCACCATCCACTGGAATCAGAAAATCTGTAAGGAAAACCTTTTCCGGAAGATTTCCTGGGCAAAACCTAGGGAGCGCCCACGCTGCAAACCAGTAGTGTCTCCTGTGAGACCCCAAGTGGACAACAGTGTTCTCCTCTTCGCTTGCTTCTCTGCAGACGACCCCAGGTCTCCTTTGCCAACCTTTCCCACCCTTCCCTTAAATTGCTGCAGGCTGTAGGATGATACCTCGGTTTCCCCAAATCTAAAAGGGATTTTTTAAATTGTGGTAAAATTCCCACAACATAGAATTCTCATGTTACCCATTTTGAAGTGCACAGTTCAGTGGCACTTGGTGCATCGACAACATTGTGCAACCATCACCACCATTCCAGATCATTCCATCACCCCCATAAATACCCCATACCCATTAGCAGTCACTCCCCTCCTGGTGTTGGACCTCTCAGTCCCCCACTTACAGGCCCAGGGGCGCACAGCTGGCAGTGGTTGGAGAGGAGCCACACTCGGCTCTGTCTGGTGCCAAAGTCAGGACCCCTTCCCCCAAACCAGATGGCCAAGGAGGCATGGCCCCTAAGATCACAGAAAGGAAGGGGTGACCGCACACTCCCCTCCACTTTTTCCCAGCAAGCCAGGCCCCAAGCTTCCCTGCCTTCCTGCACCCAGCCCCGCATGGCAGTGGGAGGGTGTCCTGGCCCTTCAGCTGCTGCTGGTTTCTAATGGCTCCCACCCCAGCCTGCAGGAGCAGCTCAGATTTCCCTCCCCCTGCCTCTGACAAACACAAACCTACCTTCTGTGTCTATGGATTTGCCTATTCAGGGCATGGCATATAAATGGAGTCATGCATTGGATGGTCTTTTGCGACTGGCTTCTTTGACTTGCAGTGTCTTGTAGGTTCATCCATGCTGGGCCCCGTGTCAGTGCATCATTCCTTTTTGTGGCTGAATAACACCCGGCCGTGTGGATGGGCTGCACTTTGTTTCTCCATCCATCCATCAAGGCACACTTGAGTTGCTTCCACCTTTTGCTTGCTGTGAGTGGTGCCGCCACAAACATTCAAGTAGCAGCTTTGGTTTGAATGTCTAACAAGGCATCTAACAGGATGCCTACCTGTCTTTGATTCTTTGGGGTATACACCTAGGAGTGGAATTTCTGAGTCATAAGGTAACTCTATGTTTAACTTATTGAGGAAGCACCAATCTGTCTTCTACAGTGGATGGTCTTATATTTCCCCCATCCCCCTCAAAAAAGGTATCTGAAAAGCCTCCCTTACAGAGCTGCTGGGGAGACTATTAGCAACAGGTCAAAGCCTCTGCACTTTGCATCTAACAAATGGTGGAGAGTGACTGGGGGGTGGTAGGACCAGCTGTGCAGGTGTCCACCTATGCTCAGGCTCTAGCTCCAGCACTCCCAGGCTGTGTGCCCTCAAGCAAGTTGCCCAGCCTCTCTGAGCCTCGGTTTCCTTGTCTGTTCAACAGGGCTGTTGTCAGGGCTGAATGAGCATGCACAGTGCCTGCATCAGCTCTGGCCCACGGTCACTGCTCCCCAAGCCTTGGCTCTCTGTATTCTTCCCAGGATGCCCAGCACCAGGGACTTCCTCTCTCTCTTTCACAGCCTCTTATGTTGTCCTGCACCTCTGGTGACCAGCACCAGCACCTTGCAGAGAAGGAGACAGTTCAGAGAGGTCATGCGGCTTGCCCAGGCCACACTGCAGCCCCAAACTGTGACGAGATCCGCTGCTACCTCCTTTCCCTTCCGAGTTCATCTCTTGAGCCATCACCGCAGCAGAAACCGGAGCTCCGACGTGGCCTTAGAGCGAGTGTTTAATGCCCATAAAATTCAAGGAACTCAATAATCCCAAATAAGGTCTCCTATGCATTCCCCCAGGATCCCAGCCCAGAAGGCAGAACTTGGGACGGTCTTAGAAGGGGAAAAACACTGCACTTCAATTTTTCTCAAGTCTCTCAGCATAAGACAGCTACGATGGTATCTCTAGTTCCAAACAAAAGCATCTAATGGGATGCCTGCCAAACCCTGCTAGCTTCAGGCATTCTTGCAGACAATTCAAAATAACCACATAATGCGTAGGAAAATGATAAGCAGGGTTCAAGTTAAATGGGCAGAATGAAATCCACTATTCTTAGTTATGGGAAGGGTTTTTGGAAAAGGAACAACTCTCAGATCAGATGTTTGTACCATGAGAGCCTCTCTACTTAATCATTTAATGACCAGGATTTTTTTTAAGATTCTAAAGAGAAGTTTAGAATGCACCAACAACCCCACCCCAACCAAGAATGAGCCCAGCCCAGCCAGGTGCAAGCTCCACTCTCCTCAGGAAGGCAGGGGTGTTGGGACTGGTGTGGGTGGGGGTCTCCGGCCTCCCCAGGCTCAGACACCCCACAGCCTCTCAACACTGAGACCAGACTAGAAGATCCAAATCCAGGTCCTAGTGCCACCCCTTCACCAAGAGGTGATTTTGGTCAGTTGCTTAATTTCTTCAGGTGTCAATTTTCTTACCAGCTAAATGGGTGTAAGTGGGTTTAAATGTCAAACAAGAAATCGAGGTTTGTAAAAGGGCCAGGTATCCTCTGAAGCTTTAGGACGTGTCCACAGTCCAGCATCTTTATCATCACCAAGGTCACCTCCTTCATTTTACATTGTTGGAGCACAGGCTCAGCAGCCGGTGATGGCTCAGGCAACATTTCAGGCCAGGGTGGAGATGAGGCAGCTCTCCATGCCAGGGCGGGGCTGCCTCTGGAACCCTCTGCTCTCCCACACTGCTCACCTGGCCTCAACTCTGCCCCAGGGTTTTCACTTGTTTTGTCATGACAACATACCCCGGAATATGGACCCGAGCATCACCTTATTCCGCAGACGAGGAAACCAGAGTAAGGAAGTAAACAACCTCTCCAGAATCACACGGCTCACAAGGGACAGGGCAAGGATGGGAGCTGGGCATTTCACCTCCCTGCCCTTGACACACGTAGGTCAGCCCAGCTCCAACCAGAGAGGAGAAAGAGTCAGGGCTGGCCTCACCGGGGGCTGGAGCCAGCAGCCAAGCCTCCAGGAGGCATTCCTGGCCTGGAGGTGAGGCCCCAGCAGGCTTCTTCCCCAGCAGCGAGGCTGCTTCCGGGTGAGCCTCCTCAGCTCACGTTTCACCTGTCCCAGAGCAGGCAGTACAGGTAGCTCTGTCAGCTTTCTGGGCCAACTGTGGTCCAGCAGATGGGTTCTGGGGAAGTGGCCAAGGCTTCGGTACTGGAGCAGCCAGGGTGGCACCTGGAGGGCAGCTCCAGGCCCTGCCAGCTTGTCTTTCACTGGGGGCTCCCTTTTCTCCCAGGGAAAATGCCAAACTCCTCCCTGTGGCCTATAGGGTTCTGCATGGGTGCCCCCATGCCCGCTTCCTCTCCCTCTTACTGCAGCCACATTGGGAGGCTTCCTTCAGCTCTCTAATGGGTCAGTCTCCTTCCAGCCACAGGGCCTTTGCACCTGCTATTTCTTCTGCCTGGAATTTCCATCACCTCTTTGCCTCGCTAAGTCATTGTGTCCTTCCAGTTGCAACAACAACACCCTTCTCTGGTATAGCAAGTCAAATAGTGACCCCCCAAAAGACACGTTCAAGTCCTAGCTGCTTGTCACTGTGAATATCACCTTATTTGGAAATAAGGTCTTTGCAGATGTCATTAAGGTAAGGACTACGAAATGAGATCATCTAGGATTAGGGTGGTCCCTATGTCCCATAATGACTGCCCTTATAAGAGACAGAAAAGAATAAGACTTGGAGGGACATGCAGGGAAGGCGGTGCGATGTTGGAGGCAGATCAGACCCACATGTCTGCAAACCTGGACGGCCGGGGATTGCTGGCTGCCCCCAGAAGCTGGAGTGTGACCTGGAGCAGAGCTCCTAGAAGGAACTCACCCTGACAGCACCTTGATTTTGAGCTTCTAGTCTTCAGAGCTGTTTAAACCTCCCAGTTTGTTGTGATTTGTCACGGCAGCCGCAAGACATGCCCGCGCTTGGAGACTGCCCTACGGTGACCAATCACCCGGTTTTCCAGGATGAAGGAGGTTCTCTGAGATGTGGAACTCTCAGGGCTAAAACCGGGATGGTCCCAGGCAGAGCGGGATGGTTGGTGCCCAAAGCCTGCCCTTACCACTCCTTTCTGGCCACCAAATTTATGATAGCCCGCATTTCACACACCCACAGCTCCGTGGGCGTCTTTGTGATGCTTGTGGTCATTACAGTTCATTAGCTCATTGCTTTCATAATTATTCACACCGTAGTGGTCCTCACTAGAAAGTGAGCTACTCAAAGCAAGGCCCTTGCCTGTTCCTGTCCCCCCACTGCCTATTATAGCACTGCAGAGCTCAGGTGCTCTGGGAAGATTTACTGGAATGAATTAATGAGGAGACCGGATCTCCTGGATGCCAGGGGGCAGACCCAGGGTGGAGGAGGATGCCCCAAGGCATACAGTTGGTGCTCAGCTGTGGGAAATGCTTCACGGTATGGGGAGCCGGCCAATGATGACCAGGCTGTGATGGAGGTAGTGAGCGCTGTGTCCCTGAAAGCATTTTAGTACAGGCTGGGGGATGTCACACGGCACAGCCCATGCTGGGGAGAGCTACAATCAATGCCCTCTAAAGTCCTCTCAGATCCCAGGATTCTGTAAGAGTCCCACTCTGAACGCTGAAAACAGGGGAGGACAATTGGCCCGAGACAGGGAGTACAGTGCAGGGGGGTACTGGAAGGGCTGGGCAGCCGGAGGGGACAGAGCGAGGATGCCGAATGATGACAGTGAGTTCAATGGCATTACTGGTGGGAGGGGCCAAAGATGGGAAGCTGAATAATAGTTCACAAAGGACTCACTGTGAAGCTGAAAAACCAGCAGCAGAGGGTAAACTCACTTGTCCTTTACCCTGGAAATTGGATCTGGGGTCCTTACCTCACTTTTGCAGAACTCTTCATAGTTCCCAAAGTACTTTTATGCACTGTCCTAGGCAAAGGAAGCTTGTTCATTTTCCATGTAAAAATCTCAGGGTAGGCCCGGCCCAGTGGCTCACGCCTGCAATCCCAGCACTTTGGGAGGCTGAGGCAGGCGGATCACCTGAGGTCAGGAGTTCAAGATCAGCCTGGCCAGTGTGGTGAAACCCCGTCTATACTAACAATACAAAAATCAGCCGGGTGTGGTGGCACACACCTGTAATCCCAGCTAGTCCAGAGGCTCAACAGGAGAATCGCTTGAACTCAGCAGGCAGAGGTTGCAGTGAGCTGAGGTTGCACCACTGCACCACTGCACTCCAGCTTGGGTGACAGAGCGAGCCTCTGTCTCAAAAAAAAAAAAAAAAAAAAAAATCCCAGGGTACACAGATGAGGATGGGTGTACCCGGTTTCAGACACAGGCTTCTTGCATTTTAATGCTCTGTGTTGCGAGGCCCCCATGCTCAAAGCCACTTCACGGCTTCATGATCCAAAATCGCTACTGTTGCTCCGGCCATCACAGCCCTGCCTCAGCCAGAAGGCAGTGGGAGAGGAAAGGGGAAGAGAACACCCCTCTCTTTAGGATACTTCTTGGAAGCTGCACTCTCACGTGCCATTATAATGAACTATAAGTGAAATAATAGGGAATTTTGGAAAATGTAGGTGGCCTTTTCTCATTTAAGGTTTTAATTAATCCCACCATCAATTTAGCACCACTGGCCTCTCTGCAATACCGATTCATCTGAGGAATTTCTCACTGCAGCCCTCCCAGGCAGGTCCCAGGAAGCCTACTCTACAGATGAGGAAACAGAGGCTAAAGGAGAGCTGACTTGCCCGTGGCCCCCACCGGGGGACATGGCCAGACTGAAGGCTGAGCCCACGCTGGCGGATGCAGTCTCCAGCTCCACCCTGCCCACTGCTTCATACGTGCGATGCTTTGTGATCTCCTCCTCCATCCAGGCCACCCAGTGAGTCACTGCCCCTTCGTACTTCCTCTTCCCTTCCTATGATTCACACTGTCCCCTGCCCCGGGTCAGTGGCCAAACCATCCCAGATTGTCCCTCAGAGGAAACATCCAGGGATGGGGAGCGGTAACTGAGCCTACAGAGACCCCCATGATGGCTTTGACCTGAGGAGGAGGGCCCTTAGCAATAGACCACCCCCCAAGAGATGGCCACCAGGGGTGGCCGCTTTTCCATGGGGGTTGGCCTCTCACAGAGAGGCACAAGGGACTCTGCTGTGCCTGCACCAAGGGGATCAGGCAGCTGGCCCCACGGGGAACTTGCACGGGGCCCTCTCTGGGCAGCCTCCTCAGCAGATAGCTGCTCCTGGTGGGGAAGCAGAGTCCTCTGGCTACCAACAGGCCCCAGGTTCAAGCCCCTCCCATGGAAACCCACCATCCCCTCCTCTACACAATGCGCTCTGTCCAGGGTGCGTGGCAGGTGGCAAGCCCTGAGCCTGACGGTCTTACTCTCGCTTGCCCTGCCCGGGCTGTGCGTTCCCTAAACACTACAAAACCCCAGGTACACCTACCATCCCTGAGCCCCACTCTGCTCTGAGACACTCAACTTCGCTTTATAAAATCTGTGTAAACTGGCCAGGCATGGTGGCTCATGCCTGTAATCCCAGCACTTTGGAAGACCAAGGCAGGAGGATCGCTTGAGCCTAGGAGTTCCAGACTAGCCTGAGCAGCGTAGTGAGACCCCCTCTCTATAAAGAATTTTAAAAATTAACCAAGTGTCATGGCGCACTCCTATAGTCCCAGCTACTGGGGAGGCTGAGGTGGGAAGACCCCTTGAGCTCAGGAGATTGAGGCTGCAGTGAGTTATGATGGCACCACTGCCCTCCAGGCTGGGAGACAGAGCAAGACCCTGTCTCAAAAGAAGAAGAGGAAGAGGAGGAAGAAGACAAAGACGAAGAAGAAGAAGGAGGAGGAGGGGGAGGAGGAGGGAGGGGAAGGGGAGGGGGAGGGGAAAAATCTGTGTAAGTTACCTATACATTGCACCAAAAAAGAAAAGAAAAAGAAAAGAAAAGAAAAGAAACCCACAAGGCTCTTCTGACACCTAATCTGCTTCTGCAAAATCCTCCAGGTCCTGGGATCCAGGTCCTTTGCTTCCCCAGTGCAGGCAGCACCCCCCGCTGCGTGCATGAAAAAAAACCTATCAAACTCTGGGAGCTCCATCCAAACGGGGGGCTTGAAGCCTGGGCGGCATGTACACTCCCTCTGCCTGGCCAACAATGACACAGGATTAATCGTTTCTCACAAAGTCAAAGGCAAAGAGGCCTCTGCAAGTGATAGGTTGGCTCTGTGACCAAATAAGGCAATATTACATTTCACTGTTTATAGCAGACCCTGGACCGGGCAGCTTGGAAGGCACTGGGAAGAAATGCAGTTCTCGCTGCAGCTCCATTCCCAACGTCCAATAACTCTGTCCGAGGCCAGTTATAATTTCCTTACAGAAACAACCATGTGTCACTTTTTAAATACACACTAAAACCCAAGAGGTGGCCCAGTCTCAACCCCAGGCCGTCGGTTCCCTTGAGTGGGAGAACCTGGTTTTGAACTTCCACATTCATGATTTAAAGGTGGGGAGAGCCCCTGAAAATTTATTTTAGGGCTTGAGCGAAAGCAGAGGCATTTCTTAAAGGGCAAATTTCAGAGCTTCATTTGTGAGGTGCCTTTTTCTCCCCTGAGAATTTATTGCAAACTTTCTTTTGCAAATAAGACGTGTTGCTGCTGCCGCTAATAGCCTTGGGCAACCTTTCTGTCCCGACAGTATTTATAAAACGAGAGACACAGTTGGCAGGGTGGAGTTTCAGTAATTGGGATTAATAATAAGACAAGTGTAAATGTTTAAAACCCATTAGGAGGCTTTAAATGCTAAACAAAGCTTCAACTTGCTGGCATTTGCACCCTGGATGGGGTCTAGCCTAACCTCCAGCTAAGAAAATTCCAAGGGGAATTCTAGCAGCTTCAGCAAAACTCAGTACTGCCTGCATAGACCACGTTTACGGAGCCGCGATGAGGGCATAGATTTATACAGTGGAACAGCATCAATCTCACCTTCAAAATAGGATTTTTACCTGTCCCATGAGACCCTGGGCACTTCCCCAGGCACTGCATGAGGGTGGGAACTGCGTCTACTTTGATCTCTTCTCTCTGTACCCGGACACCCTTTCCAGAACCTTTGGGTGCTTGGGAGAGGTTCTCTCTGAAAGCGAGAATGGATGAAAGAGGGAAGGAGTGAAATGTATTATTGCATCTTTTGCCAATGACAGCTTCTAGTTTACCTTCCTCGAATCTCTGAGGTTATATAGGATGGATCCCCAGCGGCCGAATAGCCAAGCAGAATAAAATTTTTGAGCCCAGAGTGAACCTCTGGGGAGGCCAGCAGCAAATGTGTCCTCAGCTGTCCTGCCTGCTACCCCCTGGCAGTCACCCTGCCAGCTCAGAGCTGCCCCCAGCCCCTGGAGGGGTCTCCCACCTCCTCTCTCATGGCCCCACCCGATGTGCACACCTTCCCCACCAGGTGAGCAGCATGTGTGCAGGGTGACTATGCTGTCACCACTGTCACTGCTGCTAGGGCTCTGCCATCCCTGAGTCTATGATGATGGTGGACTGTCAAGCACGGCAGGTGGCCATGGGGGCAATGTGGGGCAGAGCCCCTTGACCACACCCAGCTACTGCTGCCTTAAACTTACTGCCTGAAAGAAGTGCAATGTACCTTTCCCGGCGACCAATAACACCAGGGACCAAGTGTCACTCTTTTTTTTTTTTTTTTTTTTGAGACATAGTTTCACTCTTGTTGCCCAGGCTGGAGTGCAGTGGCACTATCTCCACTCACTGCAACCTCCACTTCCCGGGTTCAAGTGATCCCGGCCTCAGCCTCTTGAGTAGCTGGGATTACAGGTGCCCGCCACCACACCAGGTTAATTTTGTATTTTTAGTAGAGACGGGATTTCACCATGTTGGCCAGGCTGATCTCGAACCTCAGGTGATCCCCCTTCCTCAGCCTCTCAAAGTGCTGGGATTACAGGTGTGAGCCACCGCGCCCAGCCTCCACTGTGACATCTTAAAGGAGCACATCACTGGACGTGAGACCCACCCGGGGGAAGCCTCTGGCCTGCACGGACCTTGGCCAAGTCACTTGGCATCATCATTCATCCAGCAGAAATTCATCCAGCACCGGCCACGTGCTGATGCATCGGCAAGCAAACCAGGCCAGGATTCCTGGCCTGCTGGACACAACCCCATGACACGAACATCAGCCAACATTTTTTGAGCACCTACTGTGTGCTGGGATCCCATACTCAGCCTTCTACCCTCGTTACCTCATTTAATCCTCAGGATAGCCCCGCGAAGCAGGTGCAGCTGTGACCCCGTGTATCCGTTGAGGAAACAGAGACCCCAAGGAAAGAAAGAACCTGCTATGGCATGTTTTCTTCCTCGCTCCTAATCGGCTCTGCTGCTCCACACAACCCCTCCCGAAGGCCCTCCCCAGGCCCTGCCATGCTGCTTCGTGAGATGGAGATATACAGCTCCTCAGGGCAGGGTTGGCAAGAATATCCAAAAAAAAAAAAAAGGAGCTTAAGCGCCTAACACTGGGCGGGAAGCAGAGGAGGCGCTCAGGGAAGGGCAGCAGGGAGGCCCCGCAATGGAAGTCACTGCTCAGGAGGTTAAGGCAGGCTGTGAAACAGGGCCACCTGCAACCCTGGCTTTTCCAAACTGAAGCCATACCCTGGAGGGAGAGAGGGTCCTTGGGCACTGACGCCGGCTGTCCACAGCTAAGCGGTCATGGGATACCCATGACCGTGGGCGTGGCTGGAGGAGGCCCTGCCCTCAGGGGTCTGTTGGCATCCAGGGGAAGTGTCTACGGGATAATGATTAACCCACACGCACCACCTGGCTTTCAGCCTTCTTGCCCTGCTGACTCATTTTGCAAATTCCACTTGCAAAATTTGGGAGCGGCCTGGGAGCAGCCCCCACCACCTCACCTGAGATTCCAGCAGCGGAGGTGCTGCATTGCCGAGTGGGGTGGTCCTGGCATTCGGACCTGCCACTGGGAAGCCCAAGGCCAGCACGTGGGAGGCGAGTGGGATGGAGGAAACAGCGATGGAGGAGACAGCGCTGGACCCTCTGCTGGCTGGTAAGGATGGGGCGGGAGCCTCGGGGGCGAGAGGCGGGGGACAAGGGGAGCGTCACTTGCTGTCAACCCTACCCAAGCAGGACACCCAGCCTGTCCCTCTGGGACCCTACAGAGATCATGGGGAGGACCCAGAGAGCCGATTTCAAAGCAGTGCCCCACCCCGCCCAGTTGATTGAGGGCAAGAGAGGTGCCCCAGGGTGGGCAGGGCCTGACAGCGAGCGAGTTGATGCGGGCACCTTCTTGGGTGGCAAACAACACCTGCTAAGAACAATAATAACTCCACAGCTGCTCAGCCTCAGTATGGCGACCCTGCAGGGGGACAATTCTTCATCTTGGGGGTGTTCTGGGCACTGGGGAATGTTTACAGCATCCCTGGCCTCCATGCAGTAGAGGCCAGTGCACCCCTACCCTCTGTTGTGACAACCTAAACATGTCTCCAAACATTTCCCAATGTCCCCTGAGGGCACAGTCCACGCGCTCCCTGGAGCACCACGTGCTATCTGTATCGCACATTCGCTAGCATCAGGCTCCAAGCGTAGCCTTCAGCCATGATGCACCTGAGCCTCATCAGGTCCTAGGAGGTTGGCCCGATGCCGGTGATGGCTCAAAGCTTTGGGGCCAGGCCTTACATTCCATCTCAGACTTCTTGTTCACCAGCTGGGCCACCCAAAGCAAGTTGCCTCGCCTCTCTCTCTGCCTTCGTTTACCCATCAGTAAGTGGAGCTAATAATGGCATCCACCCCAGAGGACTTTGGAGTAGGGAAAGTGCATAAATTAAAACATGCCAAGGGCTCTAAGCACAGGGCCTGGCACCTGCTAAATGCTGTCACAGCCCCAGTTTACACAAGAGTAAAGCTGAGGCCCAGAGAAATCCAGTCACTTGCCTGAGGGCCACACAAGTTGTCCGGTGAGGGCTGTGAGTAACCCTAGATGTCCCTCTGCAGAGTCTTCTGTGCAGAGAAAGGAGACGTTGAAAAGAGGGGCTGAGAATTCACAGTCCTATCCCGAGGCCTGCCCTGTTCTACCTGTGTGGCCTTGGGCACTTCACTGACCTCTCTGGGCCTGGGTCCCTGTTGGATGAGAGATTCCATTTTCGGCAGCACTCATGGAGTGACTGCTGGACCTGCTGTGTCTCGCATTGATGTTGTCTTAGAGGGACTCCTGCTCAGCGGAGGTGGGGTGTCTGAGGGCCGTCCTGGCATCAGGGAGGTGAGCGGGGGGCTTTGGGGTACACTATATCTATCCGACCAGCCCCATCCTTCATCCCAAGGTTTATTGAGTGAATGAATGAACGGATGAGCAAATGAGGAAGCTGGCCTCCTTCCCCTGGCCCTGCGGGAACTCGGGAACACTGGCTGGAACGTCGTCTCCCATAATACAAAGCAGGAGGAGGAGGCCATTCTTGGTGCCTCCCTGAGGGAGGCCTGAGCCAGGGGCGGTGGTGGGTGGGGAGCTGCCTTCCTAGAGACCCCTTGGGCCAAAGCAGGAACGGCCCCCAGGAATGACCCTCTGCCTCTGGGGCCCTCTGGCTTCCTTTGGAAGCAAGTTCCAAAGGCAGAGGCAGACGGGGTGAGCATTTGCAAAAATGAGCAAATTCGCTGGAAAAGAACTGATTTTTAGTTTTGGTTTGTTCTCAACGTGTCAGAGAGTCAACACAGAGGGAGGAGGAATGTGAATTAAGCAATAAAATGTTTACCAAGGAGCCCTCAAATGACTCCAGAGTGCTGCCAAAGTTCTGTGATCCCTGAACTGAGATTGTCTGAGGACCCATTTCCTCTTCGGTGGCCCCCGATGGCCCTGCTGGGATGTGGGGATGTGCATCGCTCTGTCATTCCTCAGGCAGGATCCCTTCCCAGGTGGTCTGAGCCACTCACACTTAGAGGGCATGAGCACTTGGACCTCCAAGGGCAGAGGGGGCTCAGAGGCCAGCCTCCACCTCTTCTTCTTAGACAGGATTTCTGTCCAGGCGCAGCAGGGAATGGTACTCCTATGCCAACTACACAGCCCACGGACTTTGGACCTAGCCTTCAGTATGTGCTGGCAACACAGGGCTGTCCCTTGAGGGAGCCCTGGCAGGACCCTTTGTTGCACTGTTGGAAGCTGCACCCTCCAGTCTTCACTCTTGTGTCACTAACCTCTAGGTTCTCACAGCCCAGATTACAGCTCCAGCCTCTCCAGAGAGGAGCAGTTAGATATGTGGCAGTCAGTCACACTCTAGTATAAATGAAGCCAGCCATGGTTTTCTTGGTGGCTGCTGCTGAATGGAAGTGGGATCCCCTTCAGGATGTTAGACAGCCATGGGGCAGCAAGGGCTGCAGGGCCACGGGGAGAGTCCCTCACAAGGGGCTGGGGTGCAAGGCTGCCGGTGGGAAGCTGTGCCCCTTCTCCTGCTGTCACCAATGCCCCAGGGACTCTACTTCGAGACCGTGGGTAGTAGCCTTCCTCCTAGGGCAGAGGCTGAGAAGGGTGGTAGGAGAACCACAGGATCTGGTCTGAGATGTGGCTGGATCCTGGTGCTGGGACTGACCTGCGGCGAATCTGGGGAGTCTCTCCGCTCTCAGCTCCATCTTCCAGAAAAATGGGAATGAGACTCCTAGAAGGACTGGAGTCAGGTGGCCGCGCTTTCTCTGGTTCACCAGCTGATGCTGGAGATGGAAGAAGCTTCTATCTCTGGTTACTGCCCCTGTCTCTCTTTAGACTAGGAACCTGAGTGTCCAGCTCTCCTGGGAAAGTGTATCTCTCCTTCTGCCAAGAGAAGTTGTGAAATGCGGCTGTGGGGTCTCGGGGTAAAGAGAAAGAGGCAGTCTGGGAGCCTCAAGAGACCTGGATGTGGCCGGGCGCGGTGGTTCACACCTGTAATCCCAGCACTTTGGGAGGCCGAGGCTGGCAGATCACAAGGTCAGGAGTTTGAGACCAGCCTGGCCAATATGGTAAAACCCCATCTCTACTAAAAATACAAAAATTAGCCAGACGTGGTGGTGGGCACCTGTAGTCCCAGCTACTCGGGAGGCTGAGGCAGGAGAATCGCTTGAACCTAGGGGGCAGAGGCTGCAGTAAGCCAAGATCGTGCCACTGCACTCCAGCCTGGGTGATAGAGTGAGACCCCGTCTCAAAAAAAATAAATAAATAAAAAGAGACCCGGATGCAGGAGCATGGCCAGGATGAACTGTGTCCCTCCCCATCAATCAGAAAGGGGGTCCCGCCAGATGGCGGGGGGGAATTGCCATGCAATTGCAGGGATGAGGGTGCCGCGTTCTCAGAGCTTCAGAGAGAATCTCTGCTAACAGGAAATGCAGACAAATAGGAAGAGAGGAAGGGGAGGGCAAGGGAGGGAAGGCTGGGGGAAATTCTTTCTTCCAAGGAGAGCCCAAGGAGGTGAGGCTCCACATCAGAAGCCTGAGTAGAACCCTGCGGCCACAGTGTGCGCGGCTGTAGAGAGCCCAGGCACTGTGCTTCGGTGCCAGCCCCAGCCTTGGCCTCAAGGGAAGGGTTTTCTCAGAGCCACAGGGAACAGCAGCCCCCGGGGCCGGCAGCTGGGCTGACGGCACTGTGGTGTTCACTTTCCAAGTGTCACCAGCCCCATGGATCAGTCCTCCTGGGAACGTCATGTTGGGAAAGGTTCGTGAACCGTGCTCCTGACCGGCACTCGGGAGGTGGGGGCTCTTTGCTTTAGCAACGACTTCACACAGGTCTGAAGCGAAATGTTTCCATAGGGGGAACTCTGCGACCTCAGGAAGGTCACTCCCCTTCTCTGGGGTTGTTTGCTCATGTCTGTCATGATGAGGGAGGGGTTCAAACGTGGCCTCGCAGGGAGTGGGGACCCAGGGAAGGCCTCCGTTGATTCTGCAGTGAGAGGCAGAAACGCCACCTTTAAAAGAGTGGAAGTTAATTTCTCTAACAGAAAACTTGTCAAGAGGTGGGCATTCCAGGATGCCAAGGTGGGTAGGGGCCTCGTGCAGTCATCTGAGACCCTGTGTTCTCTCAGGCTGCCCTCCCACGCTCAGGACAGACATCCACTTTATGGCCCAAGACGGCTGCTTGGGCTCCAGTCATCACATATGCATTCCAGCCAGCAGGAAACAGAAAGGGCAAAAAGAGGCACTCTTCCTTCTCGGAAGCTGCCCACTGGCCTGAACTTAGCCCATGGCCACACCTGGCTGCAGAGAATGGGACCCGCAGATTTTGTTCTGGGTTGTCACATGTCAGGTAAAAACTAGGCAATCTCTTACTGAGAAAAAGACCAAGAATAAATACTGCGGGTGGGGAGGAGAAATGCCGGTCTGTGACACAGGTTCAGGAGTCACACAGGTTCAGGACGGAATTCCTATTCCCTGTGCTGGGGGGGCACCAACTAGCTAGAGACCTGGGGTTTCACTTCTTCCCTCTGAGCCTCAGTTCCCTCGTCTGTAAAAGGGGAGAGTTGATCCCCATGGTCTCTGGGTCCTCTCCAGCTTAGACCACGCGTGATTCTATGTTCCACACGATTTGCCTCACGGAGCTTTCTAGATTCAAAGCTCTGCTAGGACGGGGAGTTCTGTGTGTTCTGTTCTCTGCTGTCTCCTCGAACTGTGCCTGGCACGTGGTCTGTGTGTTTGCTGAGCGGCTGAATGATGGCTGGTGTTTTAACAGGTTGAATTTGTATAAAGAGGCGACTTGCTTTTGCTCTTTTCCTTAAAAAAGAGAAACTTTAAAAAAAGTTTCTAAAAAAAAAAACCCTTCATTTTTTCTTTTTCTTTTTACTCCTCGTCTTCCCTGTCTTCGTTCTCTTTTTTTATTTTTTAGATACTCAGCCTTTTCCTCACTGGCTGCCTCCCTGTCTTGTTTCCCAGACCATAGACTGGGGTTGTCGGAGCAGGCCAAGCGTGAGAATCAAGCCCACCTTCACCTGCAGAGCTCCAGGCCTGGGGAGGCCCGCGGGTAATGCTGGATGAGCCTCGATGCCCAGTAGGGATGGCCTCCCGTGAACGCGTGTAACTCTCACCTCTCATGACTGCCAGAAAGGCGGCTTGTACTCCACCCTTACCTACTTTGCAGAGAACCAAACAGACACTGGCTGCTTCAGGAAATGTCTCCCATTGCAAAGAAAAGTGAAAGCGAGGCCGGGCTTGGTGGCTCTCACATGTAATCCTAGCACTTCGAGAGGCCCAGGTGGGTGGATCACTTGAGGTCAAAAGTTTGAGACCAGCCTGGCCAATACGGCGAAACCCAGTCTCTACTTTAAAAAAAAAAAAAAAAAAAAAAATTAGCTGGAAATCACTTGAACCCGGTAGGCAGAGGTTGCAGTGAGCCAAGTCATGCTACTGCACTCTAGCCTGGGTGACAGAGAGAGACTCCGTCTCAAAAAAAAAAAAAAAGTGAAGGTGAAATCAGAGAAAGGGCGTTTCTCTGTGCCAGGGCGTTAACCAATACGCTACAGTTGAAAATGCCGGCGTTATCTCAGCCTAAAATGTACAGTATGAGCCATGTGTGGCCAGACTCTCTTTGAAATGAGTGTCCAGGCCGGGCGCGGTGGCTCAAGCCTGTAATCCCAGCACTTTGGGAGGCCGAGATGGGCGGATCACGAGGTCAGGAGATCGAGAGACGATCCCGGCTAACACGGTGAAACCCCGTCTCTACTAAAAAATACAAAAAAATAGCCGGGCGAGGTGGCGGGCGCCTGTAGTCCCAGCTACTCGGGAGGCTGAGGCAGGAGAATGGCGTAAACCCGGGAGGCGGAGCTTGCAGTGAGCTGAGATCCGGCCACTGCACTCCAGCCTGGGTGACAGAGCAAGACTCCGTCTAAAAAAAAAAAAAAAAAAAAGAAATGAGTGTCCAGTCACTTGAGAACACACTTTTCAGTCCTGCAAGTCATGAGTGCCACTGCAAACGCACAAGCAGCCGGTACCGACTCACTGATGAGACAACCGCCTTGCAGACAATGGCATGCCTCATTTCCTGGGGAGGGTGCATGGGCATGCACCTGCTGTGTACTTTTTTCCTTTGAAAACTGTGAAGGGCTATCATTAACATCCTATGTGTCATCTTCCTGGAGCTGTGAAACAATTCATGGCCCATTGGGTTTTGTTGTTAGTGATTTCACTGTATTTTGATAAGGCGTTCCTGCGTAAAGACGCTGTATCAACATTTGCCTGGAGACACAGTTCAAAACCTAAGAGGACTCGGGTCCTTACCCCGATGGCACGCCTCAGAGAGTTCAGCTTGTCGTAAGGTAACAGCCAGCGCACTCGGGGCCTCTGCGTGGTCAAGATGTTCTTCCCCGGATGCCTGCAGCCTCCATTCAGGCCTCTACACACACGCATCCTCAGTGGGACCCTCCCCGGCCCCTCTCTGGTTTTTTTTTTTTTTTTTTTTTTGAGACAGAGTTTCACTCTTGTTGCCCAGGCTGGAGTGCAGTGGCACGATCTCAGCTTACCGCAACCTCCGCCTCCCGGGTTCGAGCAATTCTCCTGCCTCAGCCTCCTGAGAATCTGGAATTACAGGCACCTGCCACTACACCCAGCTAGTTTTCGTATTTTTGGTAGAGACGGGATTTTGCCATGTTGGTCAGGCTGGTCTTGAACTCCTGACCTCAGGTGATCCACCCGCCTCGGCCTCCCAAAGTGCTGGGATTACAGGCGTGAGCCATGGCGCCGGGCTCTGGCATCTCACTCTGTCCCTTCACCCTGCTTCATTTTTTCTTCAAAACTCCCTCATGGTCTGGCATGATATATTTGCTTATTCTCTTTCTCCCCCATAAAAATATAATTTTCATAAAAGCAGAGTCTTTTTCAAAAAATCACTCAGCACTTAGACCTGTGTCCGAGGGATCGGAGGTGCTCCAGGAAATGCTGATTGGCTGACATCTTCCACTTTTCTAAATATTTTCCACTGGCCCTGAGAGACTCTATTACACAGGAAAAATGCTTTGGCTCCTCCTGTCTTGGGATCTAGTGAGTTATCCTTGCCAGGCGGTGCGAGGCATCACAGATCATCTACTTTATTGCAGGCCTTTAGGCTCCTTCTGGTTCCAAAAAAGTTGTAAGGTAGCTTACCAACATGTTTTTAATTCCTCAAAAAATAAGATGATCTGGAAGTTCACAAGGAAAAATGAGGCACAGGGAAGATAAGGTTCAGAAAGTCAGATATTAAAAATAATATTTAAGGCCAGGCACAGTGGCTCACGCCTGTAATCCCAGCACTTTGAGAGGCCGAGGCGGGTGGATCACCTGAGGTCAGGAGTTCGAGACCAGCCTGGCCAACATGGCGAAACTCTGTCTCTACTAAAAATACAAAAATTAGCCGGGTGTGGTGGTGGGTACCTGTAATCCCAGCTACTCGGGAGGCTGAGGCAGGAGAATCGCTTGAACCCAGGAAACAGAGGTTGCAGTGAGCCGAGATCACGCCACTACAGTCCAGCCTGGGAGACAGAGCCAGACTCTGTCTCAAAATAATAACAACAACAACAACAATATTTAATTAACACTTAGAAATGGTTACTATGGTCAAGACATGGGCTGTTCCACCTGGTTTTGGTCATGTGTTCTCCATGACAAACCTTGGGTTAGGTACTACCATGAACGCCCACTTTACAGATGAGGAAACTGAGGCACAAAAGGAAAAGGCATCTGCCCAAGATGGCTGAGCTGGTCCAAGGCGTGCAGCATAGTCTCTCGGCCAGCAGAACCTCATGCTCTTGGCCCTGACACCTGGACCCAGGGATGGGGGACCCACCTGTGGGTGACCTGGAGCCCTAAGCACCTGCTCAGCGCACCTCCCCAGGTTGTCTCTGAGCCTCCCAGCAGCCAGTTCTAGGAGAGAAACACGAGCCGTTCTACAATTTATGGTGCCCGTGAAATCGGGCCACACCTGTGGCTCAGAAGGAAGATGCCGAGACCAGCAGCCTTCTGGGCAGGAGTGCGAGCTCTGCTCTCTGTGGCTCAGGATTCCTGGCTGCAAGCAACAGGATCAGAGTCTGGTTCTCATCTGAAAAAGACTAGGATGGAAAGCCCTGAGAGGCAGCTATGGGAGGGGCTGCAGCTGGAGGGGCCGGCGTCCCACCCCACGCTGCTGCAGGACAGCCCCACCACTGCGCGTGGCTACCATGACCACTGAGGGCACCAAGGGAATCTGAACCTGCTCTCTCCGGGCCAGAGGCTGAGACTCTCACAGACACACCCGATTGGCCAAACCTGGGTCCCATGCCCACGTTGTCCAGTTGGCCCAGCTGCCAGGGAGATGGGGCAGTGGTCTGCCTACCCCGCTCCCCACAGGGAGCTCTGTATCCGTCAATCTGACTCCAGCGGGGATCCCCCAAATGGAAGGAGAGTTTGGGGCTGGACAGCCCTCTCCCCAAAATGACAAATGCCTTCTACGCCCTCCCTGAGGAGTCCCCAGAGGAGAGCCGCCCATGGACCCACTAAGAACCACAGGCTCTGTCTTTGAAGCGGGGGATGAGGGAACTGGCGCCTTTCTGTAGAAAGGAGGATTCCAACCTGAGGGAGCTGAGCGAGCCCCTGAGGGCCACCCTTGGAGCCCCCTTCAGGGGTGATTTGGGCTCTTTCTAGCACAGAAGCTTGTGGGCAGTTGGGGTGCCAGAGAGACACCCCCTCACTTGGTCCTAGGAAATGTACAAACCATCCTGATGGGGTTCGCCCCCCCTCCCTCCACTGGCAGCTGTGGGACTCTCTGGCTCTGGCTCCACTCTCCAGGACCAACCTCCACAAAGCAGCCCCCCGGTCTCGGAACCAGAGCTCACCAGCCAGCGAAACCCGGCACCACCTGGCAGGTGATATAACCCACATTTTAGCACAGCTGGTCCAGAATCCTATTGACTGGCAGGACCATGGCAGTAGAACTTGGCGTGGTTTTGTTTTGGTTGATGGTGTTGCACACTTAGGTGAGGACAAAACACTCGTGTACCATGCTGTGCTGAGACCCTCGGTGCCCCCAGCCCCGCCCTTGGCCTGGCTGTCCTCTGCACCCTGGGGTGGGGGAAGCACTGGCCTTTAGGGACTGTGCCCGCCTGTCCCCATCACGCTCTGGGCCATGGATGCACTGCTGATTGCCCTTCACCTGGGCCGTGTCTCTGTAAATGGTCCTTTTAATAACTCCTGTCATGGGTTGAAATGTGTCCCCTTACATTCCTGTTAAGGGCCTGACCTCCAGGACCTCAGCATGCGACTGTGTGAAGTTAAAATGAGGCTGTGAGGTGGGCCCTAATTCAATCGGACTGGCCCCTTCTAAGAAGAAGAGACTAGGACACACACAGACGAATGACCACATGGGGACACAGGGAGAAGGTGGCCGTCTGCAAGCCAAGGAAAAGGCCTCAGGAGGAACCAGCCTTGCAACGCCTTGACCTTCAGCTCCAGCCTTCAGCCTCGAAGACGGTGTCTGTGGTTTCAACCACCCCGTCTGCGGCATCTGCTATGGCAGCTGGATAAGATGAATGCGGAGCCTCTGCAGAGAGAGTCACCTTGGCTGCCAGGCCCTGACCGGCACGTGCCATGACAATTACACGATGGCTAAGAATATCAGGGGCTCGAAAGGGGTCAGGCCCGGTGTCTGCTGGTTCCCTGGCGAGGGTGGGCTTCATGTTTCTGCCCCCGGGAGATGGCTGCTGCCGGGGCTGGGCTGCTGTTATTCCTGGAAGACAACGAGGATTCTGCTGAGGTCCCCTGGTGAGTGACGAGGCCAGCCCCAGGCGGTCTGATGCACACCCACTCTTTTCTGCTCCTCTAAGCGTGAGAGAGCTCATCTTGCAGAGCAGGGAGGTGGCCAACGAGCTCGCCAGAAATGGTATGAAATCCTTGAGGGTGAAGTTAAAAGAGGGGGGCCAGGTGTAGCCCCCCAGGTGTCACCCAACTTGTCACACCAACCTTGGCTCGGGCGACCCTAGCAAGTCCCGTTCTGTGTGCACGGTCACAGTCAGAAGGCTCCAGTCCATCCCTGGTGGTCCCAGCCACCGCACTCAAAGACCACGGAAACAGTCCACACGCTGTAAGCAGTCAGATGTTCCAAACCATGAAACGTGGTCACGGACGGACAAGTCTCACCCACAGCCCCAAGCTCCCTGCTTGCAGCAAGGACCTGAGCACCCGGGGGTGCTGCCGACAGAGCAGTGTGAGTGGGTGGGGGGCAGGGTGACCCTTTCAAAATGAGATGGCCCCCAGCCCTCCCAGCCTGCAGAGCTGACAATGAGCAGGCCATCAGCACGGTGCAAGTGCGGCCCTTAGATCTGAGGGCTGGGCATTGCCTGGCTCCTTCCCTGAGTGAGAGATCAAATGTGTCATAAGGGGGACAGTGCCCATCCCTGCCAGGGTGGCCTGGGGACACAGACTTACCCTCTGATTTCAAGGACAGTGCAGCCAGCTCCTCACCAGGGCAGTCCCCCAGACAACTGCAGCCCCAAGGCTTTGTGTGCCAGACCCAGCGCCCTGAAGACGGGGGCGGAGGCCGTGGCTGCTCTGAGAGGCTTTGGAGAGATCTGAGGTCGGGTTTAGCTTCTCCTTCTCAGATTCCCTTCAGATGTCTGGGAATGCATTATCTCCCCTCTCCAAAGCGAAGGTTTTGTGAATGGTCCTCTCCTGAGGGGCTGTCATTTGCATACTGTGGTTGAGAGGGGGTCAAGAAAAGCTTCCCAAAGGAGGGTTTCTGAGAGCAGAGGCGGGGCAGTGTCCCCAGGGCAGCTCGGCCTGGTGTTTTCTTTCCCTGGGAACTGGCATCCCCTAAACCCACATTAAACCAGAGGGCGGGACCCTGGGGACAAACGCTGATGCCTGTGCAAAGAACCCGCCGTGCTGTGCTGTGCTGGGCTGTGCTGTCCTGGTTTCTGGAAGGGGGCGGCATTTGGAGCCACTCCATGGGCCACTTCACCAGGCTGCCACCTCGGGTCTGATGAAAACAGCAAGCGTTTTTGTTGGCAGAGCACCTCCGAGAGGGCCCAGCCCTAGAAGCGGATGGACTGGGTGCCTGCAGGCTACCTTCTGTGTTTTTTCTTGTCTTTTTGGCTTTTGGTTTTCTTGAGACAGGTCTGACTCCCGGTTGCGCAGGCTGGAGCGCAGGGGCATGATCTCGGCTCCCTACAGCCTTGACCTCCCGGGCTCAGGTGATCCTCCTACCTCAGCCTCCCAAGTAGCTGGGACTGCAGGTGTGCGCCAACACGCCTAGCTGATTTTTGCATTTTTCGTAGAGGTGGGGTCTTGCCATGTTGCCCAGGCTGGTCTCCAAATCCTGACCTTAAGCAATCCTCCTGCTCTGGCCTCCCAAAGTGCTGGGATTATAGGCGTAAGCCACCGCACCCTGCCCAGGCCACCTTCTTGATTGTCCTATTTGTAAATGAATCTTCATGTGAGGTGTCCCTTTCTTGAGAGTTATTCTCCCATGGACTCCTGGATGGAAGCTTAATCTGTCTATTCAGGACGAACTGAATTATTCCTGTAACCATGTGAGGAGAAAACCCCCCAAGTGTGTTCAATTATAGAAAGCACTTTCTCTATGAATCTACCATCCTCGAATAATGACTTACAAACCTATTTAGAGTTCGTAATCTCACCTCTGTCTTATTGCCAAGAGCCTTGGCATCGGTGCTATTTAAGCCGAAACAACCACGCTGTGTTTTATTTGACCATATATTGAGTGTAAATATTTGCACCATTAATTAGAGTCAGTTTAATTCCAAAAACTCAAGCGATACGGGCAACCTCTAATGGTAAACAGGCCTCTAGGTGTTAGTCATACCTGGAAGATTCCATTCTGAGAGGCCTCCCTCAGGCCTTTCACCTGTCTCAGCCCTACAAACAAACAGAGAAAGATTGAAGAGAGGCCAAGGGCCTGCAGACGGATTTTGAATGTAGTAAATTACCAGGCACTAAAGATGGGCTTTTTCCTATTATTTCTATACCCTTCTTATTACCCCTGGTAATAACATTTTACAACTGGTGTGTTGAGTGCACCCAGGCCAATTCCAGATTCCAGAATGATAAGCAGAACGTTCGCATGGTGCTCCGGAAAGAGCTTTGGGAGTTGACTAGAAATCTATAGAATCAGTTGGACCCGGATTTTAATCCAAATTCTGCCGCTTACCGGCTGCGTGGACTTGAGCAAGCCATTCTTCCTCTCTGCGTCAGTTTCCTGAGCTGTAAGCAGGAACAATAATTCATACTTCATACGAATGAGACAACAGAGATAAAAACAATCCAGTGGTTATTTAATTCTAGCTGCATGGCATTGCCCAAGCTCTCTGAGCCTGGGGACTTCTCCCTACATCTTAAAAGGAAGATATCAAGTATGAGGGACTCAGAGTCAGCTCACAAAACCTGCGTAACACACAAAAGCGATCCTCATTCTTCCTTTTCCTCCAAATGCAGCAGCCCAGCCACGAGTGCCCTGCAAAACACTTTTAGGGGCAAAGCGAACCAATGTGAAGTGGCACAAGGACTTGGCCAATAGGAGAATTGCAACACGTGGTGAGAACGTAGTTCAACTTGCACATCTCTTGCTGTCTTTCAGGGATGTCGTGGAGAAAGTCTCAGCTTGGTGCCGGGAGGTCCTTCATGCCTCCATAGCACACCCGTCTCCTGGCCAACTGTGCCGTGCCCTGGTTCAGGGCCTCCCCAGGGTATCCCAGGGAATTGAATAACATTAGCTCATTCTTATGGTGCTTTCTGAAACTTCTGTTCATGGCCAGTGCTTCTTCCTCTCCACTTTCAGTAGTGATATTGGGTTCTTTAAAAGTAAAGTTCTATAAGCCCTAAAAAGGGAGGAAACTGGCCGGGCGTGGTGGCTCACGCCTGTAATCCCAGCACTTTGGGAGGCCGAGGCAGGCGGATCTCGAGGTCAGGAGATCGAGACCATCCTGGCTAACATGGGAAACCCCGTCTCTACTAAAAATACAAAAAAATTAGCTGGGCGTGGTGGCGAGCACCTGTAGTCCCAGCTACTCGGGAGGCTGATGTGAGAGAATGGCGTGAACCCGGGAGGTGGAGCTTGCAGTGAGACAAGATCACGCCACTGCACTCCAGCCTGGGTGATAGAAGAAGACTCCGTCTCAAAAAAAAAAAAAAAAAAAAGGGAGGAAATTTTGTCACAGGCTACAACATGGGTGAGCCTTAAGGACATTACACCAACGGAAAGACACCAGTCCCAAAAAGATAAACACCACATGGTCCAACTTATCTGAGGTCCCCAGAGCAGCCAAATTCACAGAGACAGAAACTGGAATGGTGGTGCCAGGGCTGCGGGTAGGGAAGTGGTGAATGGGAGTGAGTGCTTCATGCGCGCAGAGCTTAGGTTTTGGAAGATAAAAAAGTTGTAGAGTCTGGGCGCAGTGGCTCACGCTTGTAATCCTAGCACTTTGGGAGGCCGTGGCGGGTGGATCACAAGGTCAGGAGATCAAGACCATCCTGGCTAACACGGTGAAACCTCGTCTCTACTAAAAAATACAAAAAATTAGCCGGGCGTGGTGGTGGGCGCCTGTAGTCCCAGCTACTTGGGAGGCTGAGGCAGGAGAATGGCATCAACCCGGGAGGCGGAGCTTGCAGTGAGCTGAGATCGTGCCACTGCACTCCAGCCTGGGGGACAGAGCGAGACTCCATCTCAAAAAAAAAAAAAAAAAATTGTAGAGATGGATGGCTGCGATGATTGCATAACAATGTAAAGGGTCTTATTGCCACTGAGCTGCACATTTAAAAATGGTGAAAATGATCAACTTATCTCATGTACATTTTATCACAATTAAAAAATAAAGTGTGGGCTGGGTGTGGTGGCTCACGCCTATAATCCCAGCACTTTGGGAGGCCAAGGCGGGCAGATCATAAGGTCAAGAGATCGAGACCATCCTGGCCAACATGGTGAAACTCTGTCTCTACTGAAAATACAAAAATTAGCCAGGCATGGTGGCGGGTGCCTGTAATCCCAGCTACTCGGGAGACTGAGGTAAGAGAATCGCTTGAACCCGGGAGGCGGAGGTTGCAGTGAGCTGAGGTTGCGTCATCGCACTCCAGCCTGGCGACAGAGCAAGACTCCTTTACAAAAAAATAAAAATAAAAAATAAATAAAATGTGACATAGTGAGCTGGGTTTAAAGAAAAATATGAAGGAAGTTATGACATAGGAAGATCATGAATCTGGCTCAAACCAGGGACTGGAGCTTGGAAGACTGGTACTTTGGGAAACGTTGGGTTTCTACCTTTCAGTAGCAGAGCACAGACTCTGGAGCCGGGCTGCTTGTGTGCAAGTCCCACTCTCCCACTTACTGCTGTGTGACCTTGGGCAAGTCACTTCACCTCTCTGAGCCTCGGATTCCTCATCTGTAAAGTAGGAACGATAGGAGCATGTGCTACGCAGACTTGCCGCATGGATTCGATGAGCCGATATTTATTAAGCGCTTGGAACGGGGCCTGGCATGCAATAAGTGCTCTCTAAGTGTTTGTTAAATAAACAGACTTGCCTAAGGAGAAGCCCGGAGAGCTTGCCTCATCTGTCCAAGGGCCCCTCTGCAAGTTAAGCCTGCTCCAGCTGCAGGTCCTCTGTATCAGAGCGCAGGACTGTCACTCCTGCAACAGCGCTTTGCTGCCGGGAGCCCCTGGTATCAGCAGTGAGCAGCTGCCTCGGAGGCTGGGCTCACAGCAGCTGCCCCCAGCCCTCCTCCTTCCCCGCTAGCCCTGCACAGCCACTGAGTTCTCTGTCCAACCCCACCCCAGCCCCTGCAGGCGCCTTGGTGGGCTCTTTCTAGTCCCTTCCAAAGACCCTCTGGCAACAGTCCAGATGGCTATCCATGAAGAAATGGATAAACAAATTGTGGTACACCCAGACCATGGAATATTATTCAGCCATAAAAAGAAATGTGATTCTGATACATGCTATAATGTGGAGCAAACGCCAAACATTTTGAAAGAAGCCAGACACGAAAGACAATGTAATGTATGATTCCATTTATACAAAATGTCCAGAAAGGATAAATCCATAGAGACAGAAGGCAGGCCAGTGGTTGCCAGGGACTGGGGGAGGGGGAGATGGGGAGTGACTGCTGCTAGCGGGTTCGAGCTGTACTCTGAGCGAATGGGAATATTCTGGAACAGGATGGAAGTGTGGCTGCTCAACACTGCGAATGCACTAAATGCCACCAAGTTGAACACTTAAAAATGATCAATTTTATCTTACGTGAATCTCAACCCAGTGAAATTTTTAATTACAAACAAGACCCCCTTAACCCTGTTGAGTGTAGCCACCAGGGGCCCCCCGTTACTCGCCAGATGCTCCACCTGAACCTGCTACGCTGGGCTGCTCCCATTCCTGTCTGGGTGCCCACTTCCCCACCTCGGTACCTCCACCCAGTCTTTTGCCAGAACCCCCTATAAGTCACCCTCCACCTGGAAAAACCCACCCACCCTCAGATCACCCCAGGGCAGGGCCCACCAAGGGCTCCAATCTGCTCTTCTGGTAGCAGCCTCCACCTGCATTTCAGCGGTCTACCACGTTGCCCGATCTGACAGGGATGAAGATGGTGGAAAACATGCCCTCTAGACCCTACAGCGCATCAGGTTTTGGACTGGAAACTGAATTCTTGTCCTGTCCCTACAGAATTCCAACCTGTCGCCAAGATCCATTTTACAGATGCACAAACCCAGGTGCTGAGAAGAAACTTGTTCGAGATGGGACTGACTCTGTTAGGCTGCAGAGGCCGTAGGCTCAGCTGCACCACCTTGCTCACTCCTCCGGGCTGGAGGCTGGACCTGAAGGGCTGGGGCTTTGTTTTGCTCACCTTTGCGCCTCCCATCTCCCTGCCAACCTGAGAAAGGGCTCTGCCCGTGGCAGGCATTCAAAGCCAAGCCGAACTGAAAACAGACTTCCGGAGATTATGAGAAATCAGCATTTAAATGACCTGTGACCTTGTATGTGTTCTGATGACGAGTGACAGTGGGGGCAGGGTGTGGGTGACAGTCTGGCCTGTACTGAGTCATCTGAGGGTCCAGAGAAGGTCACTGAGGAAAGGAGAAATTCACAGAGGGATGCACTGAAGGGGTGTGGTTGCAGGTGGTGTGCCTGTGGGCCGAGTCAGCTCTGAGCTGACATCTGCTAAGACCCAGCAGCACTGGGGAGCAGAGGAGACCTGGATGCTGGTGCTGGTGGCCTTGATGAAACCACAGCAAGATCAGAGTCCCTGCAAGGCCCCAGCATCTGATCATGCCCCGGCTTGGGGTAGGGCTGTGCCTACCCCCAAGCCAGTTCCAAGCCCTCACCCTACGAAGCCTATTTTAAACCCGGCCCAATTCAGGGGATGAGTACCAGTGCTGGCCTCACCAAGAGCTGCCTTCTCTCCCTCCCTCCCCGCCTCGCCAAAAAGGGAAACCATTTTTCTGTAATTACAAGCATTGTGCTGTGTGATTACTGTATTCCGTAATGACGGCTGTATGTTGTAATGACAGGCACGCCACCTCCCCGAGCCAGTGCACTGGCCCCACTCTGCTGTTGACATAAATATCTTCCTGGCGTGCCCAGAGTGTCGGGGAGGCCCTCAGCTTCAGAGGGTCTGCAGCATGGGGTTCCCTGGAAAATAAGCGGGGGGCTCCGGGTGCTCCTCTCTGGGTGATCCTATTCCGGGCCACCCTCTCCTGCGGGCCACATGGGCAGCCCAGCCTTCCCCAGCCTGGCATCACTATCACGTGATGACACTTACCAAAATAGCAGCTGAGAGCAATCTTTTTAAAAATGAGCTGGTTCAGGTATTTACTAAAATATCATTTTTAAACGTCTGGGTCTTCAACTGGCATTTTTGCATATGTTGGCCACAGCTGAAGGGTTTCATCCAAACGCAACTTAATTGGAGGCAAGAAAATGAAAAGAAGAAAAAGCGGCTTCAATCGGAATGAATCAACATCTATTAATGGCTGTTTAACGTATTTCTGCTAATAATCATGCATTAAATAATGTGTGCATTTTAAATCTGGCTAAATATACAATAGTCCATCCCTGCCCCAAAAAGGTAAACAATGACAGTTAAAAATAGTCCCAGTACGTATTTACATTTTTTTTTCCCCCTGAGCCTTTTTGGTTTATAGTTCATCATTCCAAGGGTAAGAATTCTAAAATTTTCTCTGTGTATTTACATAACTGAGCAATTGCTATGTATCACATTGGCTATCAGACCCTTCCAAGAAAAATGAGTTTTTATCTCGACTTCTGCACAATGGTCAGATGGAAAAGTTCTGTGAAATGAATGTAACCTCCGCGAGGGTCCAGGACAGCTCTGATTTCCATCCATCCTCTTTTGCCCTCCTGGGGCACACATCCCAGGGCTTCTTGGCATGATCTCCTAGGGGTGAGCCTGCCGCCCACGGAGAATAAAATCCCACTGAGTGCCTGTCTTCCAATTTCTGAGTCCAGACTGAAACCAGATCATTGCTAAGGAGAATGGCAGGTCACCTTCCTTTCAGACTCATTGTGAGGAAGGAACCTTGTCTCTCCTCCCCTTATACAGTACAGCACTGAGGTTGGGGCAGGGAAGGAGACCCAGCAGGAAACATTGCCTTGTGGGTTTGCTGCTTCCAGAGCAAGTGTTTTCCTCCTGGGGCAGTGCCCTAGGGTACCAATCCCAGCAGGCCTGGTGGGGAGGAGGACTGCTCCTCCTCCATCCAGATCCCTTCCACCGGGATGTGATCTGTCCTCCAGGGATGTGATCTGTCCTCCAGGGGTAGCCGGGTCCGTTTCCCTCAGGGCCCAGCCAAAGCTGGGCACCAGGTGAAGTGTTACCTTGGCAAGTGATCCACGGGTCCCTGGCATGGGCTGGTCCTCAGCACCAAGCCAGCTCCTCCCTTGGGGTGCAGAAATTGTCAGATGACATTTCAAAAGGTGAGGTGACTGCCCTGTCCCCCACAGCCTCTCCTGTGGTCACGGAGCCACTTACCGTTCTGTTTATGGTAGTTCTGCCTGAGAATTTATGGTATTTATCTGGAGATGTCAGGGGTGTGAGGTTTGTGGGTACACAAGGAGGCGCCGGCACTGCAGTTCTCCACGCCCTCCGTGGTGCCCACATCGCTGCTGTCTCTGAGGATGCTGAATTGTCTAGAGCTTGGTTTCTGAACCACAGGGGGTTGGAGAGGGGCAACCCCGACTTCCTGCCCTGAACCCACAAGGCGGCGAAGAGGAAGGGTCGGGGACAGGCTGTGCATCAGAGGCTCTGCCTGGTCCCCGGATGCACCCCCGGTTCCAGTCCTCTTAGCCTCAGTTAATTGGAATCTTCACATAACGGGACATTCCCCCACTTTGAAACCCTTCTCACTTTATCCAGATTCCTACATTCTGCACAGGCTGTGGCTTGCGGGAGGGAGCCCAGGGAGGGGGGTGGGCAGAGGCGAATTTCTGGATTCAAGTTCAGGCCCCTTGTGCCCTGTAACCTCCAGCTCTCCTTTCCATCCCTGGGCTTCCGCCTCCTGGTGTGACAAATTGACAGTGATTCGTCGGGGTCCTGCCCCCTGGGGCAGGGGGCCAGCGCGCTCTCCTGATGCGGGAACCAGGGCCACTCACCGAACCGCCCCGCTCCCAGGGCTGCGCCCGTCTCTGGGGGATTGGCTCAAGGCTCCCTCCCGTAGTCAACACCCCTTCCCTGGGGCCCTGGGTGGGGGCGCACCTCGCAGGGCCGCTCGGGGCCCCACTGCCCGCCCCAACTGATAAGACTGTCTGGGAGCGGTGGAGACGCGCCCCGCGCAGCGGGAGGCCGGGGGCGGGCCGGGACCTGGGGACCAGCCGCTGTTCCTCTGCAGCGTCCCGCGCCGCTCGCTGGGCGTACGGGGAGCGCGGGGCGGGGCGAGGGCGGTGTCCGCAGGTAACCCCCGGGGGGGCGGGGAGGTCTGCCGGGACCCCCAGACCAAAAAGCCTAGGGGGAGGAGCGGCGCGGCTGTGCGCGAGGGCAACCAAGTTTGGCTCCAGCACGCGCGGCTTCGCTACTGCCTCTGGGGAGGAGAGAGGGGACTGTCCCCTTCCGAGCTGGGCTCGGACTTTGGCCCCCAGAGCCGCCGCAGACCTCCAGGAGTGACTTCGTCGCTCCCTATTCTGGACTCGCTGGGTCCCGGGTGCACCGGAGCCGCGCAGTGAACGTGCCATGCAGGAGGGCGACATCGGCCTGGAGGGGCTACACCTCAAGGAAGCCCCCACAGCCCGTGAGTATCCAGGGCGGCACGGGGGGTGAGGGACCGCCAGCGCGGCCGCAGTGGATCTGGGACGCCCCAGGGACAGTGGCTTGCGGAGGACTCAGGGGCGCACGAGGAGCAGGAGACAGGGACCCCCACCTCTGGTGGCGGGGACAGTCCTCCCTGCGCTGCTCCCGGTAAAGGCGAGAGGGGAGGGGCTGTGTCGGTCACAGGTCGCAGGGGCACTGACAGACAAACAGACGACAGAGCCCCGGGGCTGGGCTGCTGGGGCTGGGGGCGCCGCCCGACAGGGGCCCCTGCGCGGCCCCTGGGGAGACATCTGCTAGGCCGGCTGGGCTGTTCCCAATCCCAGGGGAGCGTCTTGCAGCGGATGCGAGGTTTTCGGATGTTTTTACAGAGGCTATTAATACACATAATATTTCCGTGCTATTCTGGAGATTTATTTGCGATATAAAGTCACTACTATGACTCGAAATCATAATGGAAACTGGGAGGAACTTAGCCGGAGACAAATGAGGCCTGGACGCTAGGCCGGAGGGGGAGTCCCTGATTTCCTCCCCCCTGGCTGCACATAAATCACCACCCAGGATATTTTTGTACCAATAATTTTAAAATAAATGACCCAAGCCCTGTTTCCTGGACGATTTTCCCCTCCCAGTTCAGAGGTTATTAAATAAACCTAAGAGTGGGCTAGTGACAAGGGGGCTGCAGTGTGCAGTGGGTTTTATTTAGTTACACGCTGAGCTCTGCCCTTCTGAAGCCCTGGTTAGGAGGCAGTGCCCTGCATTCAGGATGCCACCGCCAACCCGGGACTGCTAACTATAGCATGGGAAGCCCTCCTTTTATTCTTTCTCCCTCCCTCCCCCGACTTTCCTTCTTTTCGAATTCCCATGGAGAAACTTACTCTGATGCGTGCCTTTCAAACAGCGGGTTTGGCTTCCTTCTAGAAGTGACACTGGACACTCATCAAATTAAAGGCCCACAAGAAAGAGAAAGGGGCCCTTCCAGCCAGAGCAGGCAAAAAACCTGGGCGCTGAAGTGGGTCACCAGGGCCTGTTCGTGTGCAGCCCGGCTGTCCCGCTTTCCTGAGAGGCTTCCTCAAGCTCATATGTAGAAATGATCCGTTCTGTGATCCACTGAAAACAGCCCCAGCTCACTGTGTACGACCATCCCACCAAGTTCCAGGCACTGATTCAAATGCTTCACACATTTATCCTCAGCGCTACCCTGTAAAGGGGAGCACGATCATCCCCATTGTGCAGACAAAGAAACTGAGGCCACACAGCCAGTAACTGATGGCACCAAGACTAGAACTGAGGCCTATTGTTCCCAGGACTTGGGGGGCAGAGGCAGGAGGATCTCTTGAGCCTGCGGTGTGCCGAGATCATGCCACTGCACTCCAGCCTGGGTAACGGAGCAAGACCATGTCTCAAAAAAAACCACAAAAAAACAAAAAACAAACAAACAAAAAAAAGACTAGAACCCAGGATGTCTGAGTCCAGCTGCTGTGAGGCCACTGCCTCTCCCTTTCCCCACCCCAGGCAGAATCACCCAGCAAGCATCTAGGACATCTTGAGGAAACTGTTCCCTGTGCACAAGGGTGTACTGGAGGCCTGTGCTTTGGCCTTTATAGGGTTCACATTTGGGCATGGGTCATATCTCAGATGTGAGGACCTGGAGCGTTCCTTACTGGAGGATTCAACTGATCGGATCTGAGCTGTAATCATGGATGGATGACGGCCTCAGCCTCCACTCCCGGAGAGCAGGCCCTTCCTGTCGCCCCCGCTGCACCTCAGCTGTGTGAGGGGTGGAACTGTGTCCCTTTCCCCCTGCCTGGGTAGCAGCAGTGTCAGGAGTAAAACTCCAGGAAGGGTGTCCCAGCCTCAGTTCTCGGGTTTGCTGTCAGATGGATCATTCCACCACAGCAGGCACGAAGACATGCGGCAAAAAGCCTCACAGCGCCGCGCCACTCTCGCTCTGCCCATGCCATTTATACCTGGACGCTGTCAGTGACTTCACCCATAAATAGGAAATTTAAAAAGCCATAAAGTTGGACAACAGAAAGAGGTCTGGGTTCCCCCTTTTTCCTGCCACCGGCACCCAGACCCAGAGAGAGGAAGCACTTGTGAAGTACAGAGAGCCCCAATTCCAGAGCCAGCTTCCCAAGTCTCAATCCTAGCTTTGCTGTCTGCAGCCCTGTGCCCTTGGCCAACTTGCTTAACCACTCTGTGCCTTATCTGTAAAGTCCAGAGGGTGGCTGTGAAAATGATATGAGTCTATAGCCTTTCCAAGGTGCCTGACTCTGTTCTGTGCATGAGTGAGTATTGTTGTCATTGTCATCAGCATCATCACTGCAAGCTTCATCCGTATGACCCTGATGTGAAGTCACACCCAGTGCTCTGTAACTGATCCTATAACCTGCTCATTCTCACTCCCCTGCAAAGCCATAAGCCCATGCTCCCAGGGAGCAATTGAATGGCACAGATGCCCCCTCCCATTCTGACTTCTTCGCAGCTCCTTCATTATTCTTTAATAAGCTATTTATTTACATGCTTGTGGTCTGAACCTCCCACAAGGACAGGTGGAGTTAGGGTGAGGTCTGCGGCATCCCTCCACTGGGACATGTCTGCCCAACTTACTCCTGTGCAACCCTCAAAACCCAACTGGGATATCCCCTTCTCTTGGAAATCAACCCACATGCCTCTCTGCACTAATGGTACCCTGGGCACCAAGTGAAGGAGGGAGGGAATGAGGAAGGAAGGAAGGAAGGAATGAGAAAGGAAGGAAAGAAGGAAGGAAGGAAGGAAAGAAGGAAGGAAGGAAAGAAGGAAGGAAGGAAGGAAGGAAGGAAGGAAGGAAGGAAGGAAGGAAGGAAGGAAGGAAGGAAGGAAGGAAGGAAGGAAAAAGAGAGGTCAGGAGGGAGAGAGGGAGGGAGGGAGGGGGGACGAAGGGAGGGAGGGAGGGGGGGACGAAGGAAGGGAGGGAGGGAAGATGATGCTCCCTAATGCTGGTTGAGCAGGTGACCGCGTGCCAGTCACCCATGGAAGCCCTGGTACCTGCATCATCACGTACAACCCTCACTCACTGTATGAGGTGGGTCCCGTTGTTTCTCCCCATTTATGATGAGAAAACTATGGCACAGAGAGATTACTCAAGGTCCTATCGCTGGTGACAGAGGCAGGATTTGAACTCCAGGCAAGCAAGCTGTGCATTTAATCATAGTGATATCTTACCCATTCAGGGGGGATAGAAAGAGTTTTCCCTCCTGAAGCTTTCACCCACAGAGTTATTGAGCACCTACTCTGTGCCTGACACATTGAGTGGGTGGTGTGGGAACACACCTGAAAGAGGTGGGGGAAGAACATTCCAGGTAGAAGAAACAGCCAGTGCAGAAGCCCCAGCACGAGTGTTCTTGAATATGCTGGGTGGATTCCAGAACCAGCCGGGACGGGGAGGGAAAGAGGGAGCAGGAGGGGCAACCCAAGAGGTATGGAACGTGTGGAGCCAGTGTGGGGGTCGCCAGGGCCAGTGTAACCATGGGAGCTAAATAACACTCCCCACCCCCTCCCCACCACCTGCCACTGCAGTAGGGTTTGGAGCAGTAGGGTTTGGAGCAGGGAAGGGACCTGGGCTGACTTGGGTTCTAACAGATCCTCTGGCTGTCCTGCAGAGAACTGGTTGATGGGCCAGGGGCGGAAGCTTGCTCAGAAGCTCTTGCAATAATCTGGGTGCACAAGGCAGGTAGGGGAGGGTGATCCCAGGTCTATTTTGAAAGTAGGGCCCACAGGAATTGCCAGCACATGGGATGTAAAGGCTGAGAGCAAGAGAGTCATCAAAAATGGTTCTGAGATTTTCAGATTGAGTGGCTTGAAAAAGGAGGAGTCCACAAGGAGAGGTCTGAGTGGGGATAAGTGAGAGGTTTACTATTCGTTGTTCCGTTTTGTTTTGTTTTAAATTGTGGTAGATATTATATATACCATAACATTTTAATCTTTTTAAGTGTACAATTCAGTGGCATTAAATACATTCGCGATGTCATACAACTATCATCACTATCTATTTTCAAAACTTTTTCATCACCCCAAATAGGAATTCTGTATCCATTAAACAGTCACTCCCCATACCCCACCCCACCCTGCCTCTCCTAACCCCTGGTAATCCCTATCTATTCTAACATCTGTCTCTATAAATTTGTCTATTCTAGATACTTCATATAAATGGTATCACACAATATTTGTCCTTTTGTGTCTGGCTTCTTTCACTTGGCATGTTTTCAAGGCATCCATGTTGTAGCATATATCAGTAATCAGTTTTATGGATGAATAATGTTCCATTGAATGGATATACCACATTGTGTTCATCCATTCATCTATCGACAGACAGGGGTTATTTCCATCTTTTGGTTATTTTGAAAATGCTGCAATGAACATTTGCATGTGAGTGTCTGTTAAGTTCCTATTTCCAAATCTCTGAGGTATATACCCAGAAGTAAAATTGTTAGATCGTATAGTTTTATCTTTAACTTTTTAAGGAACTGTCAAACTGTTTTACACAATGACTACACCATTTTACAGGCCCACTAGTAGTGTACAAGGGTTCTAGAGTCTCCACACCCTTACCAGCACTTGATATATATATATTGTTTAATTACAGCAATCCTGTGGGTGTGAAGTGGTATATCATTGTGGCTTTGATTTCCATTGGCCTAAACACTATGTTACTATGTTGAGCCTGTGCTTATAGATCATTTGTTTATCTTCTTTGGAGAAATATCTACTCAATTCCTTTGTCTATTTTCTAATTGAGTTGTTTGTCTTTTTGTTGTTGGATTGCAGGAGCTTTTATAGAGCCTGGATATTAAACTTTTATCAGTTGAATAATTTGCAGATATCTTCTCCCATTCTGTAGGTTGTCTTTTCACTTTCTCAATAATGTCCTTTGATGTACAAAATTTTTAATTTTCATGAAGCCCAACTTATCTACATTTTCTTTTGTTGCTCATGCTTTTGGTGTCATCTCTAAGAATTCATTGCCAAATTCAAGGTCGCAACGATTTACCCCTATGTTTTCCTCTAAGAGTTTTATGCTTTTAGTTTTTATATTTAGGTCAGTCCATTTTTAGTTAATTTTTGTATGTGGAGTATGGTAGAGAGCCAACTTCATTCTTCGGCATGTGAATATCCATTTGTTTCAGCACAATTTGTTGAAAAGACTGTTCTGTAGGGGTTTGCTTTTGAGCATGTTAATAATTACAACAATCACAAAAGCTGACATTTGGCACACTTCCTGCACACCAGCTGTCATTCAGAGCACTTGGTGTATTTGAACTTGGGGTAGGTTTGGGATGCCCTGTGGACATTTACAAGGAGACAGACTCAATGTTAACCCCAAGACCAGAGACAGATTCCTCCATTGACAGCAGGGGTAGGAGTGACCCATCTAGAGAGGAGCCTGCCCCCTGTCCTCTGTGACCAAATGCAGAGGCTGAAGGAGGCATTGCCCAGGAGACCACCATGCCACCTGCAGCGATGGGCAAGTCCCAGTTGTGAACAGAACCCGATGTTCTGTGGAAATGGTTCACCCAGTGAGTTTCTCTTCCATATTGTGATGTAAATAGCTGAGGAAACTTCTGCCTCTGCAGTTGGATGCATCATTTAAATCAAACTAAACAGTCATAGATGCATCTCCTTCTTTAGGACAGTTGCAGCACCAGAAATGGGGGATACAGTGTATCCACAATTCCAGGAACTGGGATATAATGCAGCCATAGGACCAGAAGGTGGGGATACAGTGTAGCTATAGCCCTTGCTCTCATGGAGTGCAGTCTATGCAGCTTTATACTATGATCTGTGTTGTGAAAGGCTTCTAATTCTGGCTAAGTAAGCTCTGTGTGCCGATAATGGGTCCACCCCAATATCCCAGGCCCCCTACCTCTGTGCTGATACCATGCGAGCTCAGCTCCCACTTCTCTTAGAGCATGCAGCAACTCGTGTCTCAGTTAATTTCGTCCACCACTTCTGTCTCCCTTGATGGACTTGGTCTACTTGATGGCAAGAACCATGTCTCATTCATTTCTCTAGCCCTAGCCCAGGGCCTGGCCATGGCAGGCCTGGCAAAAGTCAGATGGATAAACAGATGGATGGATGAGTGATGGGTGGGTAGATGAATGGATGATGGATGGATTGTAGATGAATGGATGGATGGACGAATGGATAGATGGATGGATGGATGGATGGATGGACGGATGGATGAGTGATGGGTGGGTAGATGAATGGATGATGGATGGATCGTAGATGAATGGATGGATGGACGAATGGATAGATGGATGGATTGGTGGATTGATGGATGGATGATGGATAAATGGATGAATGGAGAGCTGGACAGCTGGATAGATGGATGGATGGATGGATGGATGGATGGATGGATGAATGGATGGATGGATGATGGATGGTAGTTGACAGATTTTGTCAACTCATTTTGTTCTAGGCACTATTGCAAGCTCTTTACTCATGTCATTCCCTTTAATACATGTTAAGTTATATTAGGAGAAACTTTGAACTCCAGACAAGAAAACTGAGGAAATGAAAGAGCAAGGAATGTGCCTAAGCTCCCACAGCCAAGAGTGTTCTGTGAATCCATCAGGATGGGCCAGCCACACCTGGCTGGGCAGGGGAGGCCCCTGAGACTCAGATGTTGAGAGACAAGGCCTACCAGAGTTAGGCATGGCAGGATAGGGACTGCCGCTCTGTCTCCTGGCTCCACCCTGGGTCCTCACCAACTCAGCTGCTGCCTCCCCAGCTCTCTGGAGAGAAGACATGTCCCTGTGACTGCCTTGCTGCTGCAGGAGCCACACTGGAGAGGCTGGACTGTTTGGTGAGGCCTTCGTCTCTCCCTGTGCCTGCCTCTGCCTGGCATTGTTCCCCCCGTCAATGTCTATCATGGCCCTCAGTCTTCAGCACTGGGCATACATGCCAGGGTTTTCATACTGCGTAATGAAGCATTAAAAGCCTTCCTAGCCCTCGGAGATCCATTTGACAATGGTCACATGGCCATTAGGTAGACAAATTACTAGTTTCATGTATTTAGCCCTGGAAGGGGACCCACACATACAGTAGATGCCTTCCTGGTAATTTCAGCTTCCTTTCTCATGGCAGCTCATGGGGACATTTTGCCTCCTCTGGGCCTTTTGCCATGATTCGTCTGGGCTCTGGGTGCCCACATGCAGCCAAACCCACACAACCCTGGGAATGTCAGCGCCACCCCCATGGGGCCAGTTGCCGCCTCCTGAGACAGCGCCCTGTCTTCAGCTGCACCCTTGTTTGCCCCTGGGTGTGGTGTGCAAACACTACCCTTGATACCCAAGACTTAATTCTTTCCCTTTTACACTTAATCGGAATTATTTCTGCCCACATATGGCCTCCGGTGTGTAATGATTTTTTAATGCATTTACATGACACTTCAACACAAAAGTCTGAACGTGGTGGAAATGGAGCTATTGATGTGAGCAATGAGAAAGGAGGCATAATCTGGCATAATGTTTATTGCATTGTGTTTCCTGGACCGTCAACAGCTGGACATTGGGACAGACTGGGAATTCGGGGGAAAAGGGAGAGGGCCTCGGGTTATATTCTGGTTCCTTCCTGCAAACTTGATCAAAGTGGGCACTAGGCCAAAGGTAGCGTTTGCTTCCTCGTCCCAGCTCCGTCTTCAGATCTCCCCAGCCTGCATCCCTTTTCAAGTCACAAAACTGTGGGCACCCCTGTATCCCTGCCCCTTGGTTTGTGTCCCCACTTCCAGTCCACTGCCTGGTACAGTTGGTGTCCCTTCCTGTGCATTTCTGGAATCTGTCCACTGCTTCCCATGTCTACAGACAAACAAGATGACTTCACTCTTCCTCTCTTCATGGCCTGCCTGCAAGCGGGGCTCACCTGCCTCTCTGGATTCCTTTCTCTCCCCCAGCTGCCCTCTCCGTCTGGCCTCACTGGACTTCCTATAGCCCTTCATCCCCTCTTCCCTGCTCCTGGGGCCTTGGTACCTGTAGCCCCTTGGTCTGTAGCCCCATCGCTCCCTCTGCAATGCAACACCAGGCCCCTCTCCCTGGGCACTCACACAGCTGCCCCACATTCATTTTCATGAGGACTCGGTCAGTATCACTCCCCCCTGTACTTGACCAAGTTCCAAAAGGCAGGTCCAGGCTTGTTTTTGCCAATTTGATTTTACTCCCCCAATTCGTCATTAAACCCCCCACAGCCACAACTGGAAGAGACCTAAGTGGTCCTTGGGCTAGCTGAGCGTCACCACTGGGGTTCAGGAAACCCTTGCACAGTGTTCTTGGTCTCAGAAGACTCCTGCGAATTAAATCCACCATTTTATTTCATTTTTGTCATATATGATAAAGAAGTGATTTTAAGCAAAAATATTTCATTTTGGATGCTGATCTATTATTGAAAAGTGTGAATTTATGTGTTCATTCCCCTCTCCCTGGATGCATGGGTGGATGAATGGATGGATGGGTGGGTGGATGGATGGGTAGATGGGTGGATGGATGAATGGATGGATGGATGGGTGGATGGATGGATGGATGGGTGGATGGTGGATGGGTGGATGGATGGGTGGATGGGTGGGTGGGTGGATGGATGGATGGATGGATGGATGGGTGGATGGGTGGATGGATGGATGGATGGATGGATGGATGGATGGATGGATGGATGCATGGGTGGATGGGTGGATGGATGGATGGGTGGATGAATGGATGGATGGATGGATGGGTGGATGAATGGATGGATGGGTGGATGGATGGGTGGATGGGTGGATGGATGGATGGATGGATGAAAAAATGAATGAATGGAGAGATGGAAGAATGGAGGGATGGAGATAGGCAGATAAAAGGAGGGAGGAAGAGAGAGATTTCTATATATTTTGAATAATATAGATAATCTCTATAGACATCTATATATATGATGGCAATTTTTAATTTTCACTCATTTATCAAGAACAACTCTTCAATACTTGGTAAAGAGGAAGCATGATTTGTCAAATGCAAACAAGAACGTTCATTTTATGACTGGTTTGGGGTGATGCTATCACATCAAAAATAGCCCCAAACTGCTTCCATCAGCTTGCATGTTATATTTCCAAAGTCAGCCAACTGGCTTTTGTCTATTTCATGACTTGTTTCTACATAATGACACAAGAGGTGTGAGTTCAGACTGCTTTTCACAACTCTTCCCCACCAGACATACATAGTAGGCATGAGACGGGCTCGCTTCCAGCCATGTATATTCACATCAGATTATAGTCATCACCATCGTTCCTTTGTTTTTGTTTAAGTAAACTTTTGCTTTTAGAACAGTTTTAGCTCTACAGAATTATTGCAAAGATAGTACAGAAAATGTCCACATACTGCACACCGTTTCCCCTGTTTTTAACATTTTATGTTAGTGTGGTATGTGTATCACCATTAATGCACCAACGCTGGCTTTTTTTTTTTAAGATGGAGTCTCACTCTGTCAGCCAGGCTGGAGTGCAATGGCGTGATTTTGGCCCACTGCCATCTCCACCTCCCCAGTTCAAGCAATTCTCCTGCCTCAGCCTCCTGAGTAGCTGGGACTACAGGCACGTGCCATCACACCCAGCTACTTTTGTATTTTTAGTAGAGATGGGGTTTCACCATGTTGGCCAGGCTGGTCTCTAACTCCTGACCTTGTGATCTACCCACCTCAGCCTCCCAAAGTGCTAGGATTACAGATATGAGCCACCTCGCCCAGCCCCTGGTACATTTTTGTCTAAAGCCCATAGTGTATGCAGATGTCCTTGGCTTTTATCTAACACCCGTTTCTGTCCTAGGATCCCTTCCAGAGCACCACAGTGCATTTAGTCCTCATGACTCTTTAGGCTCCTCTTGGCTGTGAGAGTTTCACAGATTTTCCTTGTTTTCTGTTGACCCTGATAGTTTTGAGAAGTGCTGGTCAGGTCTTTTGTAGACTGTCCCTCAACTGGAACTTTCTTCTCATTATTCATCTGGGATTATTAGTTTGAGGGAGGAAGACCACCAAGGTAAAGAGCCATTCTCATGCATCATATCAAGATTACATACTGTCACCATGACTTATCACTGCTGGTATGGACCCTGATCAGCTGGCTGCTGCTGGGGCTGTCGGGCTTCTCTACTGTCAAGCTACTAGCATTGGTATTTGAAGTACTGGAGATTGCAGGCCGGGTGCAGTGGCTCACATCTGTAATCCCAGCACTTTGGAAGGCAGAAGTGGAGGCGGGTGGATCACCTGAGGTCAGGAGTTCGAGACCAGCTGGCTACCATGGTGAAACCCTGTCTCTACTAAAAATAAAAAATTAGCCAGGCATGGTGGCATGTGCTTGTAATCCCAGCTATTTGGGAGGCTGAGACAGGAGAATCGCTTGAACCCAGGAGGAGGTAGAGGTTGCAGTGAGCCTATATCATGCCATTGCACTCCTCCCTGGGTGACAGCAAGACTTTGTCTCAAAACAAAGAAACCAACAAAAAATGAAGTACTGGAGATTTCTTAATGGGCTATAGAAGGATTTAGATGGGAACCATCAATCTATGAAATGTATGAGACCATCCTGAGCTGAATTTGCTGAAGTTGATCACACTGGGATCCTCCTTAACTAATACGTTCATATCAGCTTTCCTCATTCCTAACTCATTGGAGTTATCAATTAAACAATAGGTGAATAAGAAGCACAGAGTGCTTTGCCAGGTTCCGTGCTCAGCAGCAGCTTTGAGAACATAACGGGATTCTAATGTGTTGGCCTTATGCACTATCTGCCCCTCTTCACCCGCTAACATAAATACCAGGGGAAAAGGGCCGTGTCTCTTGGGCTCATCGTGAATCAATGCCTAGCACAGGGACTGGCACTTAGTAGATGCTCAATAAACATTTGCTGAATGAATGAAGCATTTGTACGGCGGCTTTTCCTTCTGCTGCAAATTGGCCAGGGATCCACGTGCCTTACTGAGGATCAAACAGGCTGGGGTTCCTATCCTTTTGTGAATGTGGAGGCACTGGGGGCAGGAGGGAGGGCTATCACATGGCCACCCTGGGGAGTGTCCGATGAGAGTACTAGGGATTTCCCTAGCACTGGGACAAAAGGGAAGGGAGGCCCCAAAGAATTCTATTCAGAGCATGGCCCATACTGCTTTACTGTGAGTTTCTGAGCCAGGTGTAACCAAATGCTCGCTGCTGCTAAGATAAAGTCTCAGGAAGGAACTTACAGAGGACTCCCAGGGGAATTCCCATAAGAAAACTTTTGTAACTGCAACCAAGTGAGATCACTTGTTGGATGGAGACAATAAAGTGGGGACATAGCTACCCAAAATGAGCCCTTGAGAAAAAAAAAATGAATAGGGAGGTTTTTTTTTTCTGCCAGTAATTAGCTGGATGTTTCATTTGTGTGTTTGAGGTACTCACAGAGGAATAAAATGGAATGTGTCACCTGCTTTATAAGGGAAAGTTTGTTAGTAAGAAATAGAGATGGGCGGGGGGACGCACGCTCCCCACCAATCTAAAAGTCATGTCAGGTCATTAAAAAGCATTTTAAAGGAAAAGGCCTGATAAGCATAAGAAAAGGCATTTCAGTTCATTAGTCATCAGGAAATGCAAAGCAAAACCACCTGGTGATACCATCATACACACACCTGAGTGGTGAAATGCAAAGCCCACAAGATACCAAGCTTTGGCAAGAACATGGAGGAACTGGAACCCTTGCCTACTGCTCATGGGTGTGGAAACTGATACTCTGGAAGACTGATAGGCAGATTTACTATTGAACAAACATGTAGTCTGTGGCCCAGCAAAGCCATCCCTGGGTAGTCACTCAACAGAAATACACACACATCCAAAGCCGTGAGTGAAAGTGTCCCCAGCAGCACTGTTCATGATGGCCCACAACTGGAAACTCCTGCAGGGCCTGTCCACACTTGGACAGGAGGATGGATGACTATCTCACGGTCCCTTCCCACCGTGCTGCCCTCCACAGCAACAGGAAGAACCACCTGCAACTGCTCCCAGCAACCACAGTGAATCTCACACATCTCACGTTGAACAAGAAAGGCCGGGCACAAAAGGGTACCTGATCCCGTTTCTACCACACACAAAAGCAGGCAAATGAATCCATGGGGATAGAAACCAGAAGAGTGCCCTGAGGGAAAGGAAGGTGCTGCCGGGTGCTGGGTGCATGGGCATGTGTTAGCAAAACGTGTTGAGCTGCACACGTATTGCAGGTGCTTTTCTGTGTATATCTGTGACACTTCAATAAGATGTTTGAGTGTGTGTGTGTGTGTGTGTGTGTTGGTTTTTGTTTTTTTGAGACAGATTCTCACTCTTGTCGCCCAGGCTGGAGTGCAGTAGTGCAATCTCAGCTCACTGCAAGCTCCGCCTCCCTGGTTTACGCCATTCTCCTGCCTCAGCCTCTCCAGTAGCTGGGATTACAGGCGCCCGCCACTACACTATTTTGGAAGGAGTGTTTAAATTACAGCCATGTGCTGAAATGATGTTTTGGTCAATGATGAACCACATACAGAACAATGGTGGTCCCAAACCATCCCGTAAGATTGGGTGGCCTCAATCTGTGGTGCTACAATCTCAGGTGGTCCCGTAAGATTGTAATACCATGTTTTTACTGTACCTTTTCTATGTGTTGATATAAAAATACTTACCAGCTGAGTGCAGTGGCTCACGCCTGTAATCCCAGCACTTCGGGAGGCCGAGGCAGGTGGATCACAAGGCCAGGAGTTTGGGACCAGCCTGCCCAATATAGTGATAACCCATCTCTATTAAAAATACAAAAATTAGCCAGGCATGGTGGCAGGCGCCTGGAGTCCCAGCTACTCAGGAGGCTGAGGCAGGAGAATCGCTTGAACCTGGGAGGCGAAGGTTGCAGTGAGCCGAGATGGCGCCACTGTACTCCAGCCTGGGCAACAAAGCAAGACTCCATCTCAAAAAAAAAAAAAAAAAAAAAAAAAAAAAAGCCTTACCATTATGTTGCCTACAGTATTCAGTGCAGTAACATTCCATGAAGGTTTGTACCGTAGATGCAACGGGCCACGCCATACAGCCTGGCTGTACAGTGGGCTACGTCATCTAGGTTTGTATAAGAGCACTCTATCTTCACACTACGATGAAAATGCCTAATGACACGTTTCTCAGAATCCCCATGGTTAAGTGGTGCGTGACTGTATCTTCCAGTTCAGTTAGAAGATATAGGTCAGGAAACAGCTTCAAAGAAGTCATGGGTGCCATCGAGTACTTCATCTGTTGGAAAGGACCAACAACCATTGAGGGAAAAGCAAACTCTGGTTCCTGTCTGATTCTATACCCCTAATACCCCAAAGTGAGCTCCTGGCAAAGTAAAGCTCTAAGTTCAAAAAAAAAAAACCATTAAGTGTAAAAATAAAATTATAAATATTCTAGAAGAAAATAAGATGGACACTTACATTATCTTCGGGAAAGATTTTCTGAGCACACTACAAAACCCGGAAACTGTCAAGGGAAAATTTTTAACTTTCACAGATTCAAAAAAAAGAAACAACACCATGAACAAAACAGAAAGAAAAATAACAAGCAAGGAGTCACCATTTGCTGAGTATCCCATAAAGAGTTGTTTTTATCGCTCTAAAATACACGTATTTACAGACCAATTTAAAATAAAAGACCAACACACCAATGGGAAAATCGGCATGACCGCAATAGGCGACTTACCCCCCAAATGGCTATTTAGAAAAGACAGCTTTACTCATCATCAGAGAGATGCACATTATAACATCTGAGACGCTCATGAAATTGGCGACATTAGTCGATATTACGATGGTTCAGCCTGTGGAAATCGAGCTGTCTCCTGACTCCGATATAGTCCCACTGGTCTCAGGACAGCTTGGCGGCATGTCGTCACCAATTCTCCCACAGACTCACTGTGAACCTCCTGTATGCAGCACGCTCTTGTATGGAAAGCGTTTCCTTCTATAGCCCTCTCCAGGCTGTGGGAAGCTTGCTCTGTGCTGGGAGGGCATATCGCCCTTTATCTCCAGTGCTTAGCACAGAGGTGGGGCTTAGTAAATTGTTGGTGGATGGATGGGTGGGTGGATGGATGGATGGATGGGTGGGTGGGTGGATGGATGGATGGATGGATAAATGGGTGGATGAATGGAATGGGTGGATGGATAGGTCATTGTATTCATGGAGAGGATGGCACCAATAAAACAGATGTTTACCGCTTGATCAAATCACTCCAATTCTAGAAACATATCCTACAGAATTGATTGAGCAGGTGGGCAAAGACCGTTTCACTTAGAACAGTGAAAGAGAAGGGACCCTAAGTAGGGGCTGGGTGGCGACCCGTGGACACCCTACAGGGAATAGTGTGAGGCTGCTATACCCGGGCCCTCAGCTCCTGCCGTGTGCTCCCAGCCTCCATGTGCCAACCATACAGCCTCTCCCCACTTCTGGAAGAATCTAGGCACACGTTCCTGTCCAGACCACCCCATGAGCTCCTCCTTCAGCCTGAGGCACTTTTCCTCCTGCTCTGACCCTTTGGATCTCCCTCATAACCTCTTCCCAGTCCCCAGGAACCCACCAGGGGCTCCTTCAGCAGCCTCCAAAACCCCAGGTCCTCACAAAGTGGTCTTATCACCCTGCACCCCACCTGACTTTATCTTCATGAGGGTAGGGCTGTGTTCCCGTCTTTTTGGCCGGATGTTTTTCAAGCATCTGGTCTGTGCTAGACGTGAGCTTTAGAGTAGTGAGATGTGATCCAGAACACAGTTAAATGAGAGAGAGAGTGTGTGCAAAAAGAACAGGTTACAAAATGATATGGTTTTTAGAAATTACAAGGGCTAATATTTGCTGTGTGTGACCACACGCCGGATGCTTATATGTGCACTTTTATAGGGACCATCTTATGACTTGTCATTGCGCTCTCTGAGGGAGGCACTGCTCCTTCCCCAATTTAAGATGAGGCAGCCTCAAAGGTCACATGGCTGTGATGTGGTGAAGACTGTGCTCAAATCCACACAGCGGGAACCCAGGCTTCCAGGCCACTCTCAGATGGGGGCTATGAGAATAAAGCATATCGTGAAGTTACGCAGCATCTCCTGGCTCTCAGGGCTTGCAACCACGGGCTTCTCCATCACACTGCCCTCAAAAAATATCGTGGAGCAATGGAGATATCTTTTGTGTGGCTGCCCTGGTTTCTTCTAGACTTGGCAAATAAGCTTTCAGTGCTACTGGGAGAGATTTAACACAGTGGGCACAAGTGAGGTTGACTTACACCAGCACATCTTTGAACAGCCCTTGACTTGTGGAATTAAAATTGGTGACAGAGGCCGGACACCATGGCTCACGCCTGTAATCCAAACACTTTGGGTGGCCCAGGTGGGTAGATCATCTGAGGTCAGGAATTCAAGACCAGCCTGGCCAACATGGCAAAACCCCATCACTGCTAAAAATACAAAAATTAGCCAGGCGTGGTGGCAGGTGCCTGCAATCCCAGCTACTCAGGAGACTGAGGCAGGAGAATTGCTAGAACCTGGGGGGGCAGAGGCTGCAGTGAGCTGAGATCGAGCCACTGCACTCCAGCCTGGGCGACAGAGAGAGACTCTGTCTCAAAAAAAAAAAAAAAAAAAAAGAATTGGTGACAGAAAAATTCTCATTGTGGGTGCATTACAAGTGTCACCACTGGTTACTGAACATCTCTTTAGTCTTTAGAATTTTATTATGTGTTTGTGTTCTCACTTACTCCACACAAATCCCCTCACAGATAGATGTCATTATCATTATTTTACAGGTGAAGAAGTTGGGGTTCAGAGAGGTGAAGTAACATGACAGAAGTCACACAGCCCGAACTGATATATCAGAGCATAAGGCTTTTCTTTGCCAGCTTCAGAACCAAGGAGGAGATGGCATGTTGCTTAAAATGTCAACAGAAATCAAACGTTCTTGTTGGCACACTGTCCTGAATTATTCTAGTACACATCTGTGAGAAATTCCTAGGGTCTGCAATCTCCGCTTCTCTGTGGAGTCAGCCAAACATGGCCTCATTGTTGATCTTGAGAGGCATATTTTTAGTGTGAGGTGGGTTGTGTTTATTTATTCGATGAATAGCAAAATGAGGTTTCTATAAATAAAGCCATGTCTTTCTCCCCCTCTCATTTTATTTCCTGTGCACGATTCACAAGTGAGTTGACCGATCCAATGAGTTTACCAGCTCCAAAGAAACCAAAGTGGAAAAATCCCTGGGAGTGACTGAGAAGGGACAGTCCAGTCTTTAAAGTGTCTCTCCATCTCGACCACCAAAGTTGTGGCTTTTGACTCCTTGTGAAGAGCAGACATCCGTCCTGTCCGGGGATGGATTCTGATCATTTTTGGTAGTAATTACGTGAAGACCGTTTCTCTTTTAACTGACAGCAATAGAACAGTTGTGGACCAAGTGGCAAATCCATTTCCACTTTTCAGTCTGTAAAACAGTTTGCACCAGTGTGGGGAAATAAAATACCAACACATACAAGTTTTGCAAACTCTGGGATGGCAGGTGCAACCAGCTAGGCAACCAACGACCACATTTGTGGGAAGAGATTATCTTCAGCTCTTACCTACGTGGAGACACGCTCTGGTCCCTAAACACACCTCCCTGGCAGTCTCATGCACCATCTCAGGGGTGAGGACGCCCATCTCCACCTGCAAGCCAGTTTCCCTGCTGGGCATGGTGTCCAGTGAGCAGGAACTAGTCCAGGATTTCACATCCAATTTGATGCTAAAACATCCTTCCACCCAAGCATGTGTTCCCATTGTTAACCTGGTTTTCCCCCTCCCATCATGGCATTTCATCCATCATGGCTTCTTCCTGCCTACAGCTCTTCCTTATCTGAACTTGACCCCAGCCCTGTAAGCAAACTTGCAAGTTGAGGGACTGCCTGGGGTGGGCGCGCCCAGGCTCACATGAAGCTTGCCAACCCACCTCCCCCTACCTCTGCTCTCTGCCCTGAACCCCACACACAGCCCCTTACCTACAGATGCTGATTTCTCAAACAGCCTTTATTTCACTTTTTTTTTTTTTTTTTTTTTTTTTTGAGATAGAGTCTTGCTCTGTAACCCAGACTGGAGTGCGGTAGCTTGATCTTGACTCACTGCAACCTTCACCTCCCTGGTTCAAGCAATTCTCCTGCCTCAACCTCCCCAGTAGCTGGGATTACAGGTGCCCACTACCAAGTCTGGCCAATTTTTTTATTTTTAGTAAGGACGGGATTTCACCACGTTGGCCATGCTGGTCTCGGACTCCTGACTTCAGGTGATCCGCCCGCCTCGGCCTCCCAAAGTGCTAGGATTACAGGGGTGAGGCACGCGCCCGGCCCGTTTTAATCATTTTAAGTGTGTGGTTCACTAGTATTAACTGTATGCACATTGCTGTGCGGCAGAACTCTAGAACTTCCTCATCTTGCAAAACTGAAACTCTGTACCCATTGAACAGCAACTTCCCCTCCCTGAGCCCCTGGCAACCACCCTTTTATTTTCTGTTTCTGAGCATTTGGTTGTTTTAGATACCCCATATGAGTGGAATCCAACAGTAATTGCCTTTCTGTATCTGGCTTACTTCACTTCGCATAATATCCTCAAAGTTCATTCAATCGTTAGCATGTTGCAGAACCTCCTTTCTTTTTAAGGCTTAACGATATTTCTTTGTATGGATAGACCACATTTTGCTTCTCTATTGATCGGCTGATGAATAGTTAGGCTACTTCCACAGCTTGCTTGGCTATTTCAAATAACACTGCAATGAACCTAGGTGTGCAAATATCCCTGCTTTAAATTCCTTTGGGGAGACACGCAGCAATGGAATTACTGGATCTATTTTTAATTTTTTTTAGGAACCTTCATGCTGTTTCCACTGCAGTTACATTACTTTGCATTCCCACCAGTGGTACACAAAGGTTTCAGTTTCTCCACATCCTCATCCAAACATATTATTTTATGCTTCAGATTATTATTACCTTTTTTAATAGTGGCCATCCCAGTGGGTATGAGATGGTATCTCATTGTGGTTTGGATTTGCATTTCCCTGATGGCTAGCGACGTTGAGTATCTTACCATGTGCTTGTTGACCATTTTTGTCTTCATTAGAGAAATGTCTATTAATTCTCTTGCTCATTTTAAAATCAGAGTATTGGATTTTGTTGTCGTTGTTGAGTTACAGGAGCTCTTTATATATTTTAGATATTAATCCATTACCAAATATATGCCTTACAAATATTTCTTCCACTCTGTAAATTGCCATTTCACTCTATTTCCTTCGCTGTGCAGAAGTTTTTGAGCTCAGTACAGTCTCATTTCGCTTTGGTTGCCTGTGCCTGTGGTCTCATATCCAAGAAACAATGCCGAGTCATGTCATAAGCGTTTGCCCTGTGTTTTCTTCTAGCATTTCTGTATTTGCAGGTCTTACGTTTAGGTCTTTAATCCATTTTGAGTTCATTTTTGTATATGGCGTGAGGTAAGGATCCAGCTTCATTCTTTTGCATGTGGATATCCAGTTTCCCAGCAACCTTTCGTGAAGAGATTGTCCTTTTCCTATTGAGTGGTCCTGGCACATTTGTGGAAGATCATTTGACCATGTCCAGAATGCTTTATTTCTGGGATCTCTGTTCTGTTCCATTGGCCTATGTGTCTTTCTTTCTGCCAGTGTTAACTGTTTTACTCCTTTAGCTCTTTTTTTTAAAAGGTGTGATATTTGCCTTCATCTTTGACAACATACACCTCAAACCGCTTCAATTTTTGTCCCACTTTTAATGAAATAAGTGCTCTTTAGATTTTGTGGCATATGATGACCACGAACACCTTACAAAGTTGATTGTGCCATCCAGAGTGCTGTCCAGGTCACTGACCATGGGGAAGACATGGTCTCCCTTCCCTCTTGTTGAGTGGGGGACTTCATAGACTCTCCAGAGCACAGGTACCCATCAAGGAGATCCACATGGATGCGGCCTGTGTCCCACACATCTGAACGGGGAAATGTCGAGGAATTGGTGGGATGAACATGACCCAGTCGCAGAGTCTCCAGCCAGACTAAGGCCTGTTCAACATGAGCTTAACACTGGCCTCTGGACAGTCCTTTTGGAACCTCCATGGACATTTCCCACGTTCCATCATCTGGAGACAATGGGGTGTCCTTAGCAGGTTTTTATTGTTTCCTTCTCTTAACACCCAGCAGAATTTATGCCAATTTGGAAACCAAAGGACAAAGGGGCACAGTGGAGTGGTCTCTGCCTATGTCACCGAGCATGAACCAAGACAAGCTGGGAGCCTGTAGCTCAGGGAGGGTCTACGAATGTGGTCCTGTGAGGTCAAGCATCTCTTTCTCAGGAGAGAGGATAACAGCTCTGCCAGAGTAGTTCCTGGAAACTCTCAGAGGAGGCAGGAGAGCAGTGCTCCATGACTGGAGTCCCTGGTGGCATCACCTGGGGTCTCTGACAGCTGCTGCTGATCATGTCTGACTGTAGCAAGTGGCTTCTTCTTTCCCTGGGCCTGAGTTCTCCATCCTCACATGGGGCCAACCACACTGCAGGGCAGTGGGAGGAAAAAGGAATTTGAGAAGCTTTTTGAAAAGGCCCATCTTTGCACATTTTGCATTGCTATAAAGGAATGCATGAGGCTGGGTAATTCACAGAGAAAAGGTTTATTTGGTTCATGGTTTCAATGGTTGGGAAGGTCAAGATTGGGCATTTGGTGAAACCTCAGGAAACTTCATGGAAGGCAAAGGGGATGGGCCTGTGCAGAGCACATATGAGAAAGAAAGGCAGAGAGAGGAGAGGTGTTGGGCTCTTTTAAAATTATTATTCCGATAGTTTTTGGGGAACAGGTGGTGTTTGGTTACATGGATAAGTTCTTTAGCGGTGATTTCTGGTATTTTGGTGCACCCATCACCTGAGCAGTGTACCCTGCACCCAGTGTGTAGTCTTTCATCCCTCACCCTCCTCCCAAGTTCCCCCAAGTTCCCAGAGTCTATGATGTCATTCTTATGCCTTTGCATCCTCATAGCTTAGCTCCCACTTATAAGTGAAAACATACAACATTTGGTTTTCCATTCCTGAGTTACCTCCCTTAGCATAATGATCTTCAACTCCATCCAGGTTGCTGTGAATATCCTTATTTCATTTCTTTTTATGCTGAGTAGTATTCCATGGGACGTGTGTGTGTGTGTGTGTGTGTGTGTGTGTATCACATTTTCTTTATCCACTCATCAGTCGATGAACATTTAGGCTGGCTTCATATTTTTGCAATTGAGAATTGTGCTCAATTACACACATATAAACATATAAACACATGTGTACAAGTGTCTTTTTCACATCATGACTTCTTTTCCTCTGGGTAGATACCCAGTAGTGGCTCTTTTTTTAACAACCAGTGGCTCTTGTGGAAATGACTAGAATGAAAACTCCCTCACCCCCAGAGAGGGCATCGATCTGTTCATGAGGAATCCACTCCTGTGACCCGGACACCTCCCATTAGACCCCACCTGCAACACTGGGGATCAGGTTTAAAGATGAGGTTTGGGCCGGGCGCGGTGGCTCAAGCCTGTAATCCCAGCACTTTGGGAGGCCGAGACGGGCGGATCATGAGGTCAGGAGATCGAGACCATCCTGGCTAACACGGTGAAACCCCATCTCTACTAAAAATACAAGAAAATTAGCCGGGCGAGGTGGCGGGCGCCTGTAGTCCCAGCTACTCGGGAGGCTGAGGCAGGAGAATGGCGTGAACCCGGGGGAGCGGAGCTTGCAGTGAGCCGAGATCGCGCCACTGCACTCCAGCCTGGGGCACAGAGCAAGACTCCGCGTCAAAAAAAAAAAAAAAAAAAAAAGATGAGGTTTGAGGGACAAACCATAGCAAGGCCTGAGGGCTTGCATCCTAGGCAGATGAGGGGGTCAGTGGTGTTCAGGAAGCTGCACAAGGGCAGGGGCTGCAGAGAGGCCTGGGGTATCATGGAAGAGATGGACAGACAGCGGCTCAAGCAGCAATAGAATCAGTAGCCTCATCACCGTCCCTCCAACACTCAAAGCCCCCGCTCCCACCAGGGGTCCTGGTCCTTGCTGTCCCTCCCACCTGGGACATGCTCCTCTGGAGAGGGGCACAGCCCACCTCACATGGCACCTGCAGCACTCAAAGCCCTGCTCTCACTAGGGGTCCTGGTCCCTGCTGTTCCTCCCCCCTGGGATGTGCTCCTCTGGAGACGGACACAGTCCACCTCGCATGGCACAGCCTCAGAGATGCCTTCCCCAACCTCCCACACCTTCTGAGGATTCTCCTCCCCTTCTCAGTTGTCCATAAGAGTTACTACATATTTACAGTGGCTACTGTTTCCTCCACAGCCATGTACCCTCCCTGGGGCAGGGACTGCCTGTCTCACTCACCACTGCACACCCAGTGCCTGAACAGATGTCTACACTGCTCTGTGAATACAGATAGAATATACAAGGGATGTGCCCGGTGCCATGATTTGTTTGGGGGAGAGTCTGACATTATATGTAGAAGAGTTCAGGAGGGCCTCCTGGAGGGAGTGCCCCTTACTCTCACAACATGCAGAATGAGTAGGAGTTAGGCAGAAAGGTGCAGGAAGGGTGCCAAGGCAGAGGGAGCAGCGTATGCAATGGCCTGGGGTGGCGGGGCTAGACAGCAGGGTGGAGGAACTAAAGACATGGAGTTTGGCTGGAGTGAGCAGGGGAGGGAGGGATGGGAAGTGTCCTTCAGCAGTTAAGCGGGTGTCAGGACATTCAGTGCCTGTCAGCCAGGTGAGTTTAGGACCCACCACATCTCTGCTGTCTGAGCTTGCAGCTCATAGAGGAGCACCCCTTGGGCTTCTGGTACCCACAGAAGCCACGTTTTCAGCATGTGCCAGCTCCCTACACACCCAGGTACCCAGACCAGAATCTTTTCACATCACCCAGTCTGGTAGTGGGTACATGTCCTTCATCCATTTTCAATAAATTCCACTCTCCCACACTCCCCCACCCATACAACTTCTATATAGCTGGAAGGCCTTGTGCAGGCGTTCTAAGATAAGGCATCACAGTTAGGAGTATTTTCTAGGTGTTTCCAAACATTAGCACTTTAAGAACATAAATATTTGAAGAGGTCCAGTATTTGCCTCATCGATGAAAGCTTGGAAGTGTATTCTTAGATCATCCCCTGAAAATCTGCAGAGTGCTGAGTGTTGACTCATTCTTGCAGCATCCACGCACCTCAATGGATCAATAGATGGCCGTAACAGCAGAGTCTTTGTAAATAAGAATTGTTACTTGTGGAAGATATATTTACTGAGAATTGATAGACACCAATCCAACCATTTTTTCACAAGTTTATTCCTCCATCCATTCATCCAACCAATCATTCATTCATTTTTCCATCCATCCATTTTTCCATCTATTCATCCATCTGTTCTTTATCCATCCATCCATCCATCCATCCATCCATCCATCCATCCATTTTTCCATCTATCTATCCATCCATTGTTGCATCTATCTAACCATTCATTCATCTATCAATCTGTCTATTCATTCAGACATCCACATATCCATTTGTCCATCTATTCACTCATCCATTCTTTCATCCATCCATCCATCCATTGTTCCATCCATCTATCCATCCATTGTTGCATCTATCTATCCATTCATCCATCTGGCAATCTATTCGTTCACACATTCATCCATCCATTTGTCCATCTATTCATCCATCCATCCTTTCATCCATCCATCCATCCATCCATTGTTCCATCTATCTACCCATCCATTATTCCATTTATCCATCCTTTCCTTCATCTATCCATCCATCCATTATTCCATCCATCTATCCATTAATTCATCTATCTATTCGTCCACACATTCATCTATCCATTTGTCCATCTATTCACTCATCCATTCTTTCATCCATCCATCCATCCATTGTTCCATCTATCTATCCATCTATTGTTGTATCTATCTATCCATTCATTCACCTGGCAATCTATCTATTCATTCACACATTCATCCATTTGTCCATCTATTCATCCATCCATCCTTTCATCCATTTGTCCATCCATGTTCCATCTATCTATCCATCCATTATTCCATCTATTCATCCTTTCCTTCATCCATTCATCCAACCATCCATCCATCCATCCATCCATTATTCCATCCATCTATCCATTCATTCATCTATCTATTGGTCCACACATTCATCCATCCTTTTGTCCATCTATTCACCCATCCATGTATCTATTATTATCATTTCATCTATTCATCCACATGTCCATCCATTCATTTGCTTATTCATCCATCCATCCTTTCATTCACAGTGAGCAGGGTGGTCCTACTGGAAAACAGGACCAACCATGCCCTCAGAAAGTTCACTGTCTAGTGGGGAAGGCAGACAATAGGCAATGATATTTCATTTATTTCCAACTAGGAGGGTGCAATGAAGGAAAAGGGCAGGTGCTTTGAGAATTTACACCAGAGGGATCTGACACAGTGTGGGATCAGGAAAACCTTCCTAATGAAAAACCACATTTAATCTGGGACCTGAAGGGTGAGTAGAAACTTGCTGGGCAAAAACACGGAGAAAGTATTTTAGGCAGAGAGGCCAGCTGTGTAAAGGTCCTGAGGCAGGAAGTGCCTGGCATGTTCAAGCACCTGAAATGAGGTCAGCGTAGCCACAGCAGTGGCCAAGGCTAGAGAGGGCAACAGGAGCCAGATCATACTGGCCTTCAAGACCACACTGCAAATTTGGACTTGATCTTAAGAGAAGACAAGAAGCCAGGGGAAAATTGCAAACAGCAGGGCCACACCAGGCTTGCCCTTTTTGTTAAAAGGAGATTTTGACTGAATCTACCATACACAGAGAAAAGCACACATGTCCCAGGCATACATTATTGGTCAGCGAGGTCTGCCATAACAAAGTGTCAGCTGGGCGTGGTGGCTCACACTTGTAATCCCAGCACTTTGGGAGGCCGAGGCCAAGGCAGGGGGATCCCCTGAGGCCAGGTGTTTGAGACCAGCCTGGCCAACATGGTGAAACCCCGTCTCTACTAAAAATACAAAAAAAAAAAATTAGCCAGGCATGGTGACATATGCCTGAAGTCCCAGCTACTCGGGAGGCTGAGGCAGGAGAATCATTTGAACCCAGGAAGCAGAGGTTGTGCCACTACACTCCAGCCTGGGTGACAGAGTGAGCCTCCATCTAAAAAAAGAAAAGAAAAGGAAAGGAAAGGAAAAGAAAAAAGAAAAAGTGTCCCAGACTGGGCTCCAACAACATGAGCGTGTTGTCTTACGGCTCTAAAGGCTGGAAGCCTGAGGTCAGGGCGCTGCCAGGCCTGGTTCCTGCTGAGGCCTCTCTCCCTGGCTTCTAGATGGCCACCTCCTCCCTGGGTCTTCACTTGGCCTCTTCTCTGTGCATGGACAGAGAGAGAGAGAGATCTCTGGTGTTTCTTCCTCTTCTTATGAGAACACAGTCCTATCTGACCAGGGCCCCATGGGGCCGTAGTTTAACCTCAATTTCCCCCTTAAAGGCCCTTTCTCCAAATACAGTTCCATTGTGGGTGAGAGTTTTAACATATCAACTGGGTACAATTCACTCCTTAGGAGCTCAATGGATTATCACAATGTGAACACATTCGTGTGACTGGCACTAAGATAAAGGAAAAGAATGCAACCCCCACCGAGGACAATGTACAGGAGCTCTTCAGGGCACCCCACTCCCCACCCCTGAGCCACTCCTTTGCCTCCAACACCACAGAGCAGTTTTGCCTGGTTTTGACGTCAACGTCAATGCCGTCTCAGAGCATATCCTTGTGTGTCCGGCTCCTTTCCCGCAAGCCCCCTGCTCCCGCAATTCCTCCGTGCTGTTCTGTGCCGTTCTAGTTTGCTCACCATCATTGCCGAGCCCTGTTGCCCTTGGGAGTCCACCACACATGGCCTGCCCAGGCTGCTGCTGCTGGGCTGCGGGTGTTTGGGGGTGACTGGGAGCAGTGCTGCTCTGTCCAGTGGTCTTGCAAAGGTCTCTTGGGGAACTTCTGGGAACACTCCTGTTGAGAGCATGCTGGGAGCAGGATTGCTGGGTTGTGGGTACATAGAGTTTTGGCTCTAAGAAATGATGCCTTGCCATTTTCCAAAGCAGCGGTTCCAGCTGATGCTCCCACAGCCCTGCAAGGGAGTTCCAGATGCTCCACATCCTCAGTACTTGTTTGTCCTTTTTTATTCTGGTTTTTCTTTTTTTTTTTTTTTAAAGGCCGGGTCTCACTGTCGCTCAGGTTGGAGTGCAGTGACATAATCGTGCCTTTATAAAAGATTGCTTTGGGTGTGGCATGGAGAGTGGGCAACAGGAGTGTGGAGGCCAGACTGAGGATGATTCCAGGAATCCAGGGGAGAGTGGAGGTGGCCAGGTCTAGGGTGGAGGCTGGGGGAATGGAGACACGTGGACCAATAACAATTTTCAAGCATTGTGCCCAGGGTTCAGCAGGCCGCTGTCCCTTTCGGCTGGTAAGTTTACGTGCTAGTGCCCGTCTCTTTGGTCTTTATCGTTCCATTCTTAGAGCCATTTTGGGCATTTTCATTGTTGTGATTGTCTGCTGAAAAACCTAAAAATCCCAAGCCACAGAGAAAGGCACGTTAAATACGAGTGAGTTAATTTCTCGGGAAATGTTTTCCCTCGTCTCTGGGCCCAGTAACTAGATATTTAGCTATTGATGACCTACTCTGTGCTGGGCATTTTTTAAAAAACAATCCAGACGCTCCCTGCCCTCAGGCGGATATGATCCAGATGGCACCAGGACATGGCCCAGCACAGGTTCAGCCTCATCGCAAGAAGGGTCTCTCAGCGTGCTCACTCACTGACCCAGAGGCAGCCCGACCCTGGGCGGGAGGGGCAGAGGAGACCCTGTTCTTGATGTGTCTGAGGGTGGCGGGACCACGCTTTCCTTCGGCCCTCCCTCGGCGCTCGCTCTGATTTGGGTTCCTGCTGGAGTCACCACTTCCACGTGGCTCACTGGGCCGTCCAGAGAGCTGGTTTTGCCCAAGCTGTCTTCTCGCCTCTGTCTGGTGGACTGTGCCGAATGATCGGAGCTCACCACCTCAGCTCCTGGCTCATCACCAGGAAAGATGGGAGCACCCAGGGACCCCAGCAGCTGTGGTCCCCAGGTCCTCAGATACGTCATCCTGCAGCCCCACGAGGGACCCAGAAGGCCTGGGAGAGGGTGCTGGGCAGAGTCCACATGACTCCACACGGAGACATGCTGAGACATGTCCACAGCCGCACAGCCATGAGCAATGCACTCCATTCCCGGACACACTGTCCTGCCTCCCTGCCATCTGCGCTGGTAGACCTCACAGCAACAGGGGTGCAGATGATGAACTGCTTGACTTCCTTGCAATTTGTTTTGCTGTTGTTGTTGTTGTTTTTGAGACAGAGTCTCACTCTGTTGCCCAGGCTGGAGGGCAGTAGTGCGATCTCGGCTCCCTCAACCTCCGCCTCCTTGGTTCAAGCGATTCTCCTGCCTCAGCCTCCCAAGTAGCTGGGACTACAGGTGCCCGCCACCATGCCTGGCTAATTTTTGCATTTTTAGTAGAGACGGGGTTTCACCATGTTGGCCAGGCTGGTCTCGAACTCCTGACCTCGTGATCCACCCGCCTCAGCCTCCCAGAGTGCTGGGATTAAAGGTGTGAGCCACCGTGCCCGGCCTAACTTCCTTGCAATTTCTATGTGCATTTTGGCAAAAGTGAAATGGAACTTGAGAACGCGTGGTGAGAGTGAAAACCAGCGATCAGATATGGTGGCAGCTTGTCTGTGTGGTTGAACCTGGATCTGGAGGTGAAGAGAAGATGAGGTGGTCCAAGCCCCGTTCCTCAGCCCCTCTGGGGTCATGTGACTGTGGTCACGGGACAGTGGCCAGCCTGGGATGCTGTGGATGGGGAATTCCACAGAGAGGGCTAAAACTAGGACGCCGTAGGGGGTTCCGCTCTGCCACCGTCAGGCTTGGGAGCTCCTGGGAGCGCCGGGCATGTGTTTCAGTGGCAGCCTCATTTGTCTTCCTGCACAATCCCGCCAGGGATCTCAGAGTCTGCAAAAGAGTTGCTGGGGGTCACGGCTCAAGCCAGGCCCCAAAGCAGGGCCGTGGGGCTCACCCTTCATCTGGCTGCGTCCTAGACATTGCGGGCAAAGGAGAAAGGGAATCTGCTGTCGATACAGGGCTTCTCCCACGTTCTGTGACCAAACCAGGCCATTTCCCGGCTGCTCGTCTCATGCTGCAGCCCTCTGTCCTTCAGACATCCCGTCCCTGCTTACCTCTTCTACCAAGTGTCACTGTGCTTCCTACTAGAGATTCTACTTAGTTTACTTTCTTCCTTTTCCCAGTCTTTCTTCCCCTCTAGAATCCAGGCTGCCGTGGGCAAGGATTCCTGTCTGCAGGGCTCACTGCCCGTTTCCTTAGAAAGATGCCTGGCACAGAGCAGGGCTCAGCCAAATACTTGTTTGATGAATGAACAAACTCCCACGCGGGCCAAGGTGTGTCTTCCTCCCCATCCGGAGGAGGATGGGGCTTAGCGGTCCAGACGCCCTAATAATGCTTTTCTTGTGAACTTACACAGAACAGTTTTTGTAGTTTCTTTCTCCCCTACCCCAACAGAACTGCACAAAATCCACACAATGAATCATAAAAGAAACTCTTTGGGAATCAAATGAAATTCTTTTTCAGCCCAGAGCGCATTTCCCATTTTTATTTTCATGTTTATTTTTTTCACTTGAGGACAGGAGTTCAAGACCAGCCTGGGCAACAGTTTTCTTCCTTTCTTCCTCCCTCCCTCCCTCCCTCCCTCCCTCTCTATCTCCCTCCCTCCCTCTCTCTCTCTCTCTCTCTCTTTCTTTCTCTTTCTTTTTTCTTTCTTTCTTTCTTCTTTCTCTCTTTTTTCTTTCTTTCTTTCTTTCTTTCTTCTTTCTTTCTTTCTCATTCGTTCGTTCTTCTTTCTTTCTTTTTTTTTTTGTGGTCTTACTCTGTCACCCAGGCTGGAGAGCAGTGGCATGATCCCGTCTCACTGCAGCCTTGACCTCCCAAGCTCAAGGGATCCTCCCACCTCAGCCTCCTGAGTAGCTGGGACTACAGGTGTGCACCACCACACCCAGCTAATTTTCAAATTATTTTTGTGTGGAGACAGGATCTCACCATATTATCCAGGCTGGTCTTGAACCCACTGGGCTTAAGAGATCCTCCCACCTCAGCCACCCAAAGCTCTGGAATTACAGGCATGAGCCACTGTACCTGGCCTATATTCCCACTTTTAATGAAGCCTTTTACACAAACAACCCATCTGCCTACCGTCAGTGACGCATGGGTAGTTTCTAGCTCCCCGCTGCCAGCAGCTCCAGCCCCTTTCCCAGATGGTCTCCGAGAGTTTTCCTCAATCCCCTCCAAGAAAGATCAGCTCCCCCAGCCATCCATCCCATCAGAACCAGTTACAGAGTTTGTGGGGCCCAGTTCAAAACAAAAATGCAGGCTTTGCTCGAAACTTATGAAGAAGCCAGGCATGGTGGCTCATGCCTGTAGTTCCAGCACTTTGGGAGGCTGAGGTAGGAAGGTCTCTTGAGTCCAGGAGTAAGAGACCAGTCTGGGCAACAGAGCAAGACCCCTTATCTACAAAAGAAGTTAAAAATTAGCTGTGCATAGGGGCACACACCTGCAGTCCCAGCTACTCGGGAGGCTGAGATGGAAGGATCTCTTGAGTCCAAGAGGTCGAGGCTGTAGTGAGCTGTGATCACACCACTGCACTCCAGCCTGAGCAGCAGAATGAGACCTTGTCTCTAAGAAAAAACCAACGAATTTCAAGATCCTGCCAGCATCATGGATGGATGGTGCTTCCTGGCCCTGTGTGAGCAGGTGCACTGTGAGCTGGTCCTGGCTCTCAAGCCGTGAGTGGAGGTGATGTGGCTCGCTTCTGAGCTGGAGCCATTCTCTGCTGCTTCTAGACTCCACTGCACTCTCTGTGCCTGGCAATGTTTGGGATGGTGGCTGCATCGTCTGCCCAGATCCTGCCAGACTACACTGAGCAGAACCACATCCCAACCTGGCTTGGACATTGGAAGCACAAGCAGAAAATAAAGTGTTTTTGGAAGTTCTGAGGACCAGGGCATGGCTGCTACTGCAGCAGGATGTAGCCCATCAGACAGATACTCCAGGGCAATGGAAAGACCGAAGAACAAACCTGGTCTCAGGCTGAAGCCCATCCCTGCATCTGTGCCAGCAAGAGACCACACATTCATTATGCGTGTGTTCATCTGGTGAGAATATTTACTGAGGGTCTGCTAAGTGCTGGGCATGGAGCTCAGTACCAGGGACATGGCCAAAAATAGGCGGCCGCGGTCTCAGCTGCAGTGGAGCTTCCTCCTGGCGGTTCACACAGAGTCCACAGAACGGAGAAAATGCTGCTGCAATAAGTAGGCAAAGTCCATGGCACTGTGCAGGCCTGTGGCAGGGCCTGTCCTCACCCGGGTGCCAGGGAGGGCTTCTTGGAGGAGGTGCCTCATTCATTCATTTATTCATTCATTCAACAAATGTGGAGAGTCTGTTCTGAGCCAGAACTCAGCAGGCTTCTGTGGGAGGGGTTTAGCAGTGATCAAAACAGTGGGCTGCTCTCCTACACCTTGGGATGCAGGAGCAGGAAAGAAGACCCCCCCTGCACACACATTCACTCTCCCATCTATGGACTCACAACCCCACGCTACTCACATGCCATGCACATGCACGCACACACACACACACACACGCACACGCACACACACACGTGTACACACACACATTCACTCTCCCATCTATGGACTCACAACCCCACGCTACTCACATGCCATGCACACGCACGCACACACACACGCACACGCACACACACACGTGTACACACACACATTCACTCTCCCATCTATGGACTCACAACCCCACGCTACTCACATGCCATGCACATGCACGCACACACACATATGCACACACACGCACATGCATGTGCACACACATGCACGTGTACACACACGCACACACATGCGTGCACACACACGCACACACGCACACACACACACGCACACACACATACACATGCACATACACACACACATGCAAACACAAAATGTGAGGAGGAGAGGGATGTTCCAAAGGGAAAGAAAGCAAGGAAGCCATCACATTAAGGAACATCACTCCAGGGGGAGCCACAGAAAATGGTCCAGGTTTTCCCACAGTGCCCCCTCCAGACCTGCCCTCTGGCTGTGCAGGAGCTGGTTCACCCGTTTCACACAGGCTCACGGGGACTCGGCTCACCCGAGCCAGTTGTGTGTATCTTCCCAAGTCTGCATTCAGTGACGTCACACTGGGAGCTGAAAATGGGCCATGATGGGAAGGTTTACACCTCCGCAACTGGCAAACACTCTAAGTCAGCTTTCATGTGTTTTCTTTCCAAGGGCCAGTTTACCCACCCACCACTGTCTGGGGCTGGCTCTTCTCGGCCCCTTGGGTAATTCTAGGGCAGGCCTCATGACTTCCTGGTCATCTCATAATGAAAGCTTTCCCAGCCACTTTTAATCACAAAAACATGGTCTCATGTGGGTCACTGAAATGTCCAGTCCCACGCAGATCTTCACTGAAAATCGTCATTGTCCTGGCTTTGCCGGCCCAGCCAGCCCCAGGCTGAGGCCTCGGAGGGGGGAGGGACCCGGGGCCCCCAGCTCCGGGTTTCTCTGCTTCTGCTTCTCTTCCTTCTCCCCTCCCCAATCTCTAGGCTTCCCCTGGACGCTCCAAGGTTGGGCAGAGGCCAGCAGGGCAGGGAGGTCGGGCTTGGTGGGCGGGCGCCGGGGGATCTGGTGGGCTTCTATCCCCCCAGCTGGGACAGATGCTTAAAGCTGACTCATTTGAGGGTACTCTTGTGGCTTGTTTAGACCCTGGGGTAATTAAAACATCCGAATTAGACCCCCTAAGCGTACGCATCTGATATTGAAAGCTTAGGTCCCCTCACTCCTGCCCGTTCCCGCCCGACAGCCCACTTCCTATCCACAGGAAATCCCCCACACCCTGCTTCCCTCCTCACCTCCCACCCTCATCATCTCTGCTGGTGGTGGGGTCAGTTCCCACTCAGCACAACCCCACCCCGCCTCACAGGACACTCATACCACCCTCTTGCCAGTGAGGCCTTTGAAACAAGAGTCAGACTGGTCCACCCTCCCCCAGCCCCAGGGGCTCCTTGAGCCTCTCTCCAGCCTTGGTGGGAGGAGGAAAAGCAGCACCTCCCTCAGACAGCTGGAAAGGCCCTCTCTCTTCCCAGCTCAGTGAGTCCGGCCAAGGGTCACCAGACGGGTACTGGTCCCCACCTCCCCACCAGGCCCAAGGACACGCTCCGCACTCCTCTTTATTGCCGCGATGTGAAGTCTCAGCCTAACCCAATCCCACAGAGTCCATCTTGACAGCCTGGGATGACACAGATTCCCCAGAGGGGGATAGAGTGTTGGGTGTAGGTGGCAGGTTAGACACAGGGGGCAGAGTTAGAGGAAGCCTCCCAGAGGTGTCTCAGTAGAGACCTTAACCCAGAAACAAGCACGAAACACATTCTCATTCTCCAAGCATCAAAAGCCTGGACTATTCAAAAAAACAAAGAGCTAACTCTTTTAGAAAAACAGGCCCAGTGACCATTCATCCTCTTACTCGTAATCATCGTTCGCGGTTGTAACTGCTACTTACCGAGAGGTGCTTTGCTGCAAGCATCGTGCTGGGTGCGTCTTTTACAGACAGGCCGTGAGTGAGCACATGGGCTTGCTGTGGGAATTCGTATTTCTTCTGCAGGGAAGAATGACTGATACCCAAACTCACTCAGCTGCCAAGGGGGAGGAGGGATTCGAACCCCCATCTTTCTCACTCCCAAATGCGTGCCCATAATCCTCCTGTCCCCATGGAATTATCTATTAGAGAAAAAATATTGATTAGCAAAAAAAGAAGGAAAAATGACAGAACTTCCTAATATGCCAAACATTGTCATCCTGCTTAAGACTAAGGCTCTGTTTCATCCTAAATTACAAATGCCAACGTGCTCACTGACTTGACAAACACTGGTTAGGCCACACTGCATGCGAAGGACCGTGGTGGTCGCAGGTGGCTGTTGTGACCTATATTTTTAACACCCACCCCTTCTTTTTCTTTGTAAAGCTGTATACAAACTTCAGTTTTTAGAATAAGGACAGTGGGGTTTTTTTGTTTGTTGTTGTTGTTTTTTGTTGTTGTTGTTGTTCTAGCAGAAGAAATTAAACAGAGACAGAATGGAAAATAAAGTGCATTTTTAAATAAACCAAGGACATGGTTCCCATTCTTCCTCAGAACCTGGTCCATTTAAAGCAGCCTTATTATTTTCAATGCATCCACTTCCTGGTCCCTCTCTTCCTCGGTTTTTCCCACGTCGATCGTCTGAGAAATCCCAGCGGTGACATTTGTTAAACATCGGCCCAAGGCTAGGCGAGGCCTCGGGAGCCAGGCTCTTACCCAGGAAGGCTCCAGAGACTGAAGCCAGAGCCCCGTAAACTCGTCCCTCTGCGTCCAGGAGACCCTGCCAGGAGCCCCTTCGCGTCCCACTGCCTGTGACGTTGACAGGCAGGAGCGTGCGAACTGAATCCCAAGCAGCGCACAGAGTATTTTAAAACCGAGCTGCTGTCACACAAGGGCTTTTTCCCCCAAAGACCAGAGTGTCCAAAAAAAGGAGCAGACGAAACCAAGCATAAGGTGTGCTGTGGTGTGCTCAGATCAGACCCAAACTGAGAAGGCCCTGCTTCTCCCTGGGGATGGGCCCCTTCCCTCCTTGCTCCACTTCCTGCTGCTTTGACATCTCACGTTGGGCAGAAATCCCAGAGGAAAAAAGGCTTTCCAAGACAGGCCCATGGAAGGCCCAGCTCGCTCTCTGGGACTTATTCACATTGGATTCATCTGTCTGCTTTTGCCTCTATTTTAACCAAAAGACCCCATGAAGGTAGAGTCTTGGTCTGGTCTCTTCACAACTGTGGACCTCAGCACATATCAAGAGCCCGGCACACAGTAGGTGCTCAATAAGGACTTACTGAATGGAAGAATTCACAGCCGGGCATAGTGGCTCACGCCTGTCATCCCAGTGCTTTGGGAGGCCGAGGCAAGTGGATCACCTGAGGTTAGGAGTTCGAGACTAACCTGGCCAACATGGTGAAACCCTGTCTCTACTAAAAATACAAAAATTAGCCGGGCATGGTGGCGGGCACCTCTAGTCCCAGCTACTCGGAAGGCTGAGGCAGGAGAATCACTTGAGCCTGGGAGGCGGAGGTTGCAGTGAGCCGAGATCACGCCACTGTACTCCAGCCTTGGTGACAGAGTGAGATTCCGTCAAAAAAAAAAAAAAGAATGCATGAGCGAGTGAAGCCACTGATGGCCCCGTAGAGTCAGCCTCACCTAGCTTGCTTTCCTGCAAATTTGGGTGTGTTCACTTAGTGGGTGTGGCAAGCAGAATCACAACCCCCAAAAATGCCTGTGTACTGACCCCCAGAACCCGTGAATCTCTTTTATTACACTTCAAGGAGGAGGTAAGGCTGTAGATGGAATGAGGGCTGCTAATCAGTTGACCTTGAGGCAGGGAGATGGCCCCAGACTATCTGGTGGGCCGAACATCATCACAGGGTGCTTATAAGTTAGAGGAGGCAGGGGAAGTAGAGTCGGGGAAGACGTGAGGACAGAAGCAGAGGTCAGAGGAATGCACTGCCAGCTTGAGATGGAGGCAGGGGCCACAAACCAAAGACCACAGGTGGCCTCTGGAAGCTGGAGAAGGCAAGGAAACGAGCTCTCCCTGAAACCTCCAAAAGGAACAGCCCTGCTAACACCTTAGCTTTAGCCCAGTGAGATCCATGTCGGACTTCTGGAATTTAAGATAATAATCATGTGCTGTTTTAAGCCACTAAGCTTTGTGGATCTGCCGCTGCACAGTGGGAAACTCGTGTGTTGGGAGGTGAGGGGAAACACATGCCGCGGCTCTGAGGTTTAATCAGTGTTGGACCGGCATGTGTTAGAGCCTGCACCTTTCAGCATTGACTCCATTTAGCAGGAGTCTGGCCATGTATAAGTCAGCCTCAGTCCCTGCCCTCCAGAGCTCGCCATGTGGGAGAGCCCAGATTAAACCATGTCAAGTGGATTTGTTCATGGCACATCTTGTCAGAGGCTTCTCAGATGCTGACACAATGAATGTCCAACAGTGAGAATATAGCCTTCCCCAAATGTAGGTGACCATGGGGCATTTTGGGTGGGAGTGGGGGGCACTTTCTTTTCTTCTAGGGGTGAGGTTCAGCCCAGTACTGAAATTGGTCTTATCGTTGCCAACATCAGGGCTTAGGGAAGTTGGCTTTTGTTCTGTCCTGGTTTAGGAGTTGTAGTCTCATGCTCACACTGCGAGGCTGCCCATCGGGGAAGATCTCAGATTCTTTTAAGAAATGCCAAATACTTAAACCATCTCTAGATGGCTTAAAATAATAAAAGGCCCTGTTAATGAACCTTTCCTTCCCAGTGTCTGCATAGGAATGTGTGTCTTTATCCCAGTCATCTGTGGGCCAAGAATCAAAGAAAGAAAAGAGTGACGAGAGGAGGATGGGGAAGAAGAATGGCCAGTAGTTGCTTTGTGCTTTACATTTCAGGGATTTCAAGTTTACCAAAGTCTTGACAAGAAAATGCATGTGGTTTGCTGCAACGTACCAATACTATCCAGGAGTGTTTGACTGTAAATGAAAGAAAACCCAAGACCAGCTTCAGGCATAGCTGAATCCAGGGGTCTAATGTTTCCAAAGCTCTATCTCTCTCCTCCTCTTGGCTCTGCTGTTCTTTGGGTTGGGTCCACCCTCAGGACTACTCTTTTAGTGTCCAGATGGCAGGCACAGCTCCTGGCTTCCACCTTGGGCAACCCCAGTGGACAGAGAGCTTGCCCCTGGGCACTCCAGTAGGAAGCCCAAGGCTAGCTCTGATGATCCTGCCTGAGGTCTTTGACTCTCCCTAAATGAGTCGCAAAGGGGGCAATGCTTAGCTGTGTGTACCCACTAGCAGACTCCCGAGACCATCTGGAGCTGGGGGACACATAGCCCGTAAACCACATGGCCTGAAAGCGGGCAGTGGTGTTTCCTTAAGGAAAACCAGGACAAGAACGGCACAAGGCAGGGAGTAAGTGATGGGCAGAAGACATTCACCCACTAGACCTGCTCCCCCTGCAGAGAATAGCTCTTCTCAATGGGGCTTCAGACAGTGGCCCAAAGAGCGGTCCCAGCTAAGGTTTCTTATGCCAGTGATGGGCGTGGCGCAGTGCCAAGGGCTCCCTGGGCATCGTCTGCTTTCATCCTTGCAATACCCTGGGAAGCTGGAGTTTGTGGCCCTCTCCCCAGTTCACAGATGGGGAAACTCAGGCTCAGAGACCTTGATTTTGACTTGGGCTCCCAAGTTCTTCGCTACCACCACCACTCTCAGCAGCTTGCAGAGCTGCCTCTGCCTGGAGGGTCACCAGGCACAAAGCCCCACTGATAGCCTGGACAGACATAGGCGGGTCCCACAGCCCAAGCTGCCTCCCCTGAAAGGAGGACCTGGCCCTAGCAGGGGTGCACATAGATAGACTTGTCTGCCTCTCCTATTGACGATGAGCTTATGAGATAGGGATCACCGGGGACCCCCAGTGAACCACACAGGGACACTCCAAGGGCAGCAGGGAAGCTCTGCCGAGTCAGGGAGTTGGTGGGGTGGGACACAGAGCTGCAAGGACTTGGTATTGAAATGCTGGGCTCCAGTGACATCTGAGCATCTGAGGGTCTCAGTTGGAGGAAAAAAGATGGACAAAAAAATGAAAATAAAAGCCTTCCATGGCTATTCAGGAAACCAGATGGGCTGGAGCTGTGCCTTAGAACACAGCTTTGACCTCAGATCTGAATTCCATGCCCAGCTCTTCTCCTTGCCAGGTGGATGACCTTGGGCAAGTTACTTCACCTCTCTGGTTCTCAGGCTCCTCGTCCAAATAAGGGCTTGTGACAGAATGTACAACTTATAAGGTGGTAGTGAGGGTTAGACAGTAACATCCAATACCTTAGCACTATGCCTGTCATGAAGGAAGAACTGGTGTCTGCTACAATGATGATCATGATAATAATGATGGTGGTGGCAGTGATTGTGATGATGAGAATAATGATAGTAGTGGTGGTGACGATGATGATGGTGCTGGTGGTAATGGTGATGACAGTGAAGATGGTGGTGGTGATGGTGGTGATGGAGGTGATGACAATGATGATGGCAATGATGGTGGTGGTGATTGCAATGATGACAGTAATGATGGTGGTGATGGTGATGACAATGATGATGACGATGGAGGTAGTGATAACAGTGATGATGATGGTGGTGGTGATGATGGTGTTGATGGTGGTGGTGGTGATTGTGATGATGACAATAATGATAGTGGTGGTGGTGATGATGATGATGGTGCTGGTGGTAGTGGTGATGACAGTGATGATGACGATGATGGTGATGATGGTGGTGGTGGTGATGATGATGATGCTGGTGATTGTGATGATGACAGGAATGATGGAGGTGGTGATGACAATGATGATGATGACGGTGGTGGTGGTGGTGATGAGAGTGGATGATGATGGTGGTGGTGGTGGTAATGATGGTGTTATGATGATGGTGGTAGTGGTGGTGATGATGATGATGGTGCTGGTGGTAGTGGTGATGACAGTGATGATGATGATGATGGTGGTGGTGATGGTGATGATGATGATGGTGGTGATTGTGATGACAGTAATGATGGTGGTGGTGATGACGATGATGATGATGGAGATGGTGGTGGTGATAATGGTGATGATGATGATGGTGGTGGTGGTGACAGTGATGATGACGGTGGTGGTAGTAATGATGGTGTTATGATAGTGGTGGTGGTGGTGATGATGATGACAGTGATGGTGGTGATGGTGATGACAATGATGATGATAAAAATGACAACAATAATGATGATGACAGCAATAACGATGATGATGGTGGTGGTGGTGACAATGGTGATGATGGTGAAGATGGTGGAGGTGGTGATGCTGGTGACAATGATGATGATAGTGATGGTGGTGGTGGTGATGACAATAATGATGATAAAAATGACAATAATGATGATGACAACAGTAATGATGGTGGTGGTGGTGGTGGCGGTAGTGGTGACTGATATCACCCCTGCTGCCATCATTCAAGAGACCAGGGTCATTTTCTCAAATTGATGAAGCACTGTAGTCAGGTGGTTGCAGTGAGCACACAGACCTTGAATCAGAGTTCTGCTCCAGGCTTCTTACCAAGTGCTGAGACTTTCTGAGCTGCGGATCCTGCGCCTCCCCAGCTCTCAACTCTCCAAAGGCCCTACCTGGTCTGGCACTGCCACTGTGCTGACCTCACAGCCCACGACCTTTGCCTTTCACTCACCACCACCCACACTGGCCACCTTAACAGCAGGTCCTCAAACACCAGCCGTGTTTCCACCCCAAGGCCTTTGCACTTGCTGCTGCTTCTTCCTGGGACAATTTTCCCCTGTATCCATGAACTCATGGCCTCCCCTCCCTCAGGACTCTCTGCTCAAATGTCACCTCCTCAGTCAGGTGTGTCCTAAGTCTTCCTAAGGATGACAGCAACACACTCCACTGGACACTTTCTATGCACTTGTCCTACTTTGTTTCTCTTCATAGTACTCATCACTCACAAACCATATGTAGATTCTTTTTAACCTACGATGGGGTTACAGCTCGATAAGCTCATTGTAAGTTGAAAATATTGCTAAGTCAAAAATACATTGAGTGTGCCTAACCCACCATACATCCTAGCTTAGCCCAGCCCACCTTACACGTGCTCAGAATGCTTACATTAGCCTACAGCCGGGCAGAATCATCTCACACAAAGCCTAGGTTATAATAAAGTGCTGACTAGCTCACGTAACTTATTGAATACTGGAAGTGAAAAACAGAATGGTTGTGTGGGTACCCGAAGTACAGTTTCTACTGAAGGTGTCCTGCTTTTGTGCTTTGACACATTTGTAAAGTCGAATAATCCTCAGCGGAACTATCGCGAGCCAGGGCCCATCTGGGTTGGGAGGCTTTTCATTCATCAGACCACGGACTCTTAAACCACATGGAGGTGGGGACTCTGTTTTCCCCAGCATGTGGAACGGGACCTCACAAACAGGTCCGCAGTCTGTGATTGAATCAACAGCAGTGGCCATTTCTGTCACCTGGAAATAATGACAGTCAGGTCTGGGCAGGAGGCACTGTTGTGGCCACGCGTGCCGGGGCAGGGGTCATTCCAGGGAGGTGAAGGATGCTGATGAGCTTCCTAGGCGTGGAACACGCCCTTCTTGCTAGTGGAAAAGTGAGGTGGTGCTCGCCTGCGCTGGACGGGGTTTAGCTGCCACCACAGAGGTGCATCCTCAGGGCACAGCTTTAGGCACGTCATAAAGAGCCTCGTCTGTAGAAAGCCATTTTAATATTTGTGTTAAGTCATCTGGGTTTTGAGTCTCTGTGGTTTTTCGTTGGTATTCAAAATAATTAAAGTACACCCGTGGGTTTTTCAAAAAGCATTTTCTTTTTGTGATCTTAGAAAATCAATTTCAATAAAAGTTAAGGTACACTGATTTCCCTCAGAAGAAACAGATCCGAAGAAGCGTCAATTCTGGTTGCCACAGGGAGATGAATACACTTTAAAATCTGTCAGGTGTGAACTGAAGTGTCTTTAAAGATGAGTCTGTCACATTTAGGCCCTACTAACTGTTGATAATGAGCAGGCGGTGCCCGGGGATTTCATGTTCATTTCAAGGGGGACTGCTGGGTTCAGTCTCCTTCCCACTCCACCAGGCGCCTTTCTCTGATGCTGAGCTAAGGGTAAGAGCAGGTGCCTGTGCACCTCAGTCCATGTCCGGATGTCAGGCCAAGAGGTCCAGTTCTGAAGTCCACACTCTGCCATCCCAGGGACAAAGTGCTGACTTCACTGCCCTCCCGACTGGCTCCTTCTACCCTTCCCCAGCCCCAGTTCTAGTGCCTGATCCCTGACAGGCCAGCACTGAGACTTTAAAATGCCTCAATTGATGGTCTCTCCTAGAAAGACACTCCCACAGTTCTATCATGTCTGAATCCCCAGAATCCGGTTCCTGAGTCTTCCGGCTCCCCGACTCCCACCACACCCCAGAGCTGAAGCTGCCCCTCCTTCTCCTAATAGGGCCTCCCTCCGCCCTGTCTGGGTCTTGAAGGGCACAAGCATGGCAGGGGCAGACTCAGGTCATCCGCTCTGCGCTCTGACAAATCGTGGGGGTGGGACCGCCTCTCTGTCGAGCCAGATCCTAAGTTTCTGGTGTTTTGTTTCTGAGATGAAATCTTGCTTTGTCACCCAGGCTGGAGTGCCATGGCACGACCTCAGCTCACTGTAACCTCCACCTCCTGGGTTCAAGCGATTCTCCTGCCTCAGCCTCCCAAGTAGCTGGGACAGCAGGTACCCGCCACCGTGCCTGGCTAATTTTTGTGTTTTTAGTAGAGACGGGATTTCGCCATGTTGGCCAGGCTGCTCTCGAACTCCTGACCTCAGGTGATCCACCCGCCTCGGCCTCCAAAAGTGCTGAGATTGCAGGCGTGAGCCACTACGCCCAGCCCAGATCCTACGTTTCATGAAGGCAGGGCTCTGCTGGGTCCCTGGCAGCCCCTGTGGGTGCTAGATGCATGGATGGTACAAGCTTGATTGGGGTGATGGGTGAGCAAATGAGGCACGAGCAGAGCCTGCCATGCCTGGTGGAGGGGTTGTCCTGTGGTGCTTCCCCTCCTTTGCAGGCAAAGGGGCACCCTCTTCCCTCTGCACACAGGCCTGCTCTGCTCACAGATGAGGCCTCCTCCATGAGCTGGGCCTGTGCAGTTGCCCTGCCCAGGGGAGAGCTGACTCCTTCACAGCCCTCAAAAGCCCACTCCGCTCATTTGCTCCAAGAGCCATTTGTCAGGGGAGTTCCTGGGGTCAAGCACTGCTGTCAGCTGAATTAACTGGTGCTCGCTGGTGACAGGGATGAGTCTCCACTCTGGATGACCTCAATCCTTTCTCCCAGCAAATTGTTTCAACCCACCAGTCTGTAGCCTGATCGGGGTCAAAGCCATGAAGGTCACGGCGATGGCACAGGCCTCTGAGGGAGCCCAGGTGCTCCGGAGGGACAGTGTGTGTCCCGCTTCCTGCAGCGACTGTAACAAATTTCCACAAACTGGTGGCTTAAGACAGCAGAAATGTGGCCGGGCGCGGTGGCTGAAGCCTGTAATCCCAGCACTTTGGGAGGCCGAGACGGGCGGATCACGAGGTCAGGAGATCGAGACCATCCTGGCTAACACGGTGAAACCCCGTCTCTACTAAAAAATACAAAAAACTAGCCAGGCGTGGTGGCAGCGCCTGTAGTCCCAGCTACTCAGGAGGCTGAGGCAGGAGAATGGCATAAACCCGGGAGGCGGAGCTTGCAGTGAGCCGAGATTGCGCCACTGCACTCCAGCCTGGGCGACAGAGCGAGACTCCGTCTCAACAACAACAACAAAAAGACAGCAGAAATGTGTTCTCCCATGGTTCTGGAGGTGAGAAGTCTGGAAGGAGAGTGTGAGCAGGCCACGCTCCCTCTGGAGGCCCCGGGGCAGGGCCCTTCCTGCCTCTTCCAGCTTCCCGGGCTCCAGGTGTTCCTTGGCTTGAGCTGCATCACTCCAGCCTCTTCCTCGGTCTTCACGGGGCCTTCTCTCTCCTCTGTGTGTCTGTGTCCTGTGTCCAAATTTCCCTCTTCTTATAAAAACTCCACTCATTAGATTAGGGCTCACCTTCGTTATCTGAACTTGATTATATCTGCAAAGACCCTATTTCCAAATACACTCACGTTCACAGATACCGGGGTTAAGGACATACCATTTTGGGGTTTGGGGGCCTGTTTGTCATTTTACCAGCCCTTCAATTAACCCTCCATCGGAGGCGTGGGTGGGGAGGGCTGGGGGAGGCAGGCTGGCACAGCTTTTTGGAGGGAAGTAAATGGCTCCCAGGTGGTACCACCAGGAGGGGCGAGGAGGGCGCCTTTGCTCAGGGCAAAGGGAAACAAAAGCAAAAACCAAGTCCTGATGGGAAGCCCTGGCCCTCTCAGGGAAGCGAAAGTTACTCAGTCTCAAAAAACACTTGGCCTGAGATGACTGAAGACGCCTTGGGGGCTGCAGTCTAGGCTTATTGCTTTGGACGTCACCAGCTGTGCGGAATTGGCATCTGGAGCTGAGAGCCAGCCAGGGCTGCTGATGTGGCTCCCGGGGATGAGGACGGGGCAGTGGTATCAGGTTCTCCCTTCTCAACCCATGAACCCGACTCCTCGAGCCCAGACTGTAGCTCGGAGCTGCTATGTTGGTTTCCTGGGGCTGCTGTAACCAATGAACACACACTTAGAGGCTGAAAACAATAGAAACTCATTCTTTTCAGCCCTGGAGGCCAGAAGTCCACAGTGAATCTTAGGGGCTAACATCAAGGCATCTGCAGGACTGGTCCCTTCACAGGCTCCATCCCTGCCACTTCCAGATTCTGCTGGCGTCGGCGATGCTGGGCCGGTGGCTGCATCACCCGGCTCTCTGCCATGTCCTCTCTGTCATCAGCTCTCCTCTGCCTCTCCTCTTACAAGGACTCTTGTGGTGACATTAGGACCCACCCGAATAACCTCCCCATCTCAAAGTCCTTAATGGCATCACATATATTAATACAAAGGCCCTTTTGCCACATAAGGCCACACAGTCACAGGTTCTGAGGATGGGGACGTGGACATCTTTGGAGGCCAATATCCAGTCAATGACCACCCCTGCACCAGGTGGAAGGAACCCACGGGGGCAGAAGGAGGAGAAACACCCCCCGTTTTAATTGACAAATCGTGGCTATATGCATTTATGAGGTTCAATGTGATGTGGTGGTTTCGTTTTGTTGTTTTTGGTTTGAGACAGAGTCTCACTCTGTCATCCAGGCTGGAGTGCAGCGGCATGATCTCAGCTCACTGCAACCTCTGCCTCTTGGGTTCAAGTGATTCTTATGCCTCAGCCTCCTTAGTAGCTGGGATTACAGGCATGCGCCACCACACCCAGCTAATTTTTGCACTTTTAGTAGAGATGGAGTTTCACCATGTTGCCCAGGCTGGTGTCGAATTTCTGGTCTTGAGTGATCCTCCCACTTTGGCCTCCCCAAGTGCTGGAATGCAGGCGTGAGCCACTGATCGGGCCTCAGTGTGATATTTTGATACATGTATACAACATGGTGCCGTCAAATCAAGCTAATTAGCGTATCTATCACCTCATCCTCCTTTCATTGTTTGGGGTGAGACATTTGAAACATTTGAAATTCTCTGCTGTTTGGAAATGGGTAATGAACAGCATACTATTGACTGCAGTCACTCTGGTGTGCTATAAATGGAAAACCCCATTCCTCTTGCCTCTCTGAAACCTTGTATCCTTTGATCAGCAATTCTCCTTCCCTCCTTCCCATGCCCCAGCCTCTGGTTCCCCTGGTTCCACTCTTTACTGCTATGAGTTCAACTTACTAGATTGCACACATCCGAGGTGAATGGTTGAGGGCCAGAGTGGGGACCAAGAGACTGGTGGGAGGCAGGGACCTCGTGCCCAAGCCAGGGGGACAAGAGAAGCTCGAGGGTGTGGAGATGAGCAGGATAGTCTCCAAAGGCCCCTTCAGTGCCCTGAGGCGCAGAGGCTATCACTGCCACTGTCACCAAAGGTGTTGACCGGGCACCAGGACACACCTGAGCACTGACCAGGCCGCCAGCCGACTTTCGGGAATCAGTTTCCTTGGATGCTTCTGATGAGTGCCCACGCTGGACAGTAGCGCGCCCGTGTTCCTGACAAGGAAGCTGAGACTTGGGGAAATGAAGTCATTTGCCCAAAGCCATAGAAGGCACAGATGGGAATGGACCCAGCTCTTCTTTGTGGCTCCAACAAACCCTCCAAGATCAAGCGTCTACATCAGCAAAACCCGCTTTCATTCATGAGTCACTTCGCCACTGAGTGCGTATCTGTTCCACTCCTGCCTGTGAGGGCCTGTGGGAATGTGAGGATGAATTCCACCTCGGTTCCTTCGGGGCTCCTGCCTTGGGTCCTGACATCATGTTGCACCATGGTGCTTCTGTGTCCCCTCCAGCCTGAGACGTCTATGAGGACAGAGAACAGCTTTCTCTTCTGCCTGACGCCTCATGGTTAGCACATGGCTGGTGCATAGTAGGTGGTCGACAAAGCTTTGTTGAAAGGATGGGTGCAGGAGTGCACGGATGGGGAATGCCTGCCTTCAAGGAACTCACAGATGCGTAGAGCAGGGGTTGGCAAACTCCCATCCATAGGCCATTTGTATAAGTCAGGCTTTATTGAAACACGGCCATGTTCATTCATTCCATATCGTCTGTCTGCTTTTGCATTAGAATTGAATCATTGCCAAGAGGCCAATACAGGTTCGCTTCATGGGTATGTGACCCGTAGAGTTGCATAGGGGTCCGTGTCACCATCTTGACCATCTGCTGTCACTATCTTGAAATTAGTAAGAATTCATACAAATGCCCTATGGGTGGGAGTTTGCCAACCCCTGCTCCATACATCTGTGAGTTCCTTGAAGGCAGGCATCCCCCATCCACATGCTCCTGCAGCCATCCATTCAACAAAGCTTTACCAATCACCTACTACGCAAAGCCTGTATTTTCGTTTTGCACGGAGCCCCATCCATTATGTAGCATGTCCTCTGCGTATGAACCACAAAGCCTAAAAATCTGGCCCTTTTACAGAAAAAGTCAGCTGATACCTAGTCTAGAAAATAAAACAGGCACCTAACTTATGACAAATTCAAGCTAGAAAGTGTCACATGCTCGCGGTGGCTCACGCCTGTAATCCCAGCACTTTGGGAGGCCGAGGCGGGCGGATCACAAGGTCAGGAGATAGAGACCACGGTGAAACCCCGTGTCTGCTAAAAATACAAAAAACTAGCCGGGCGCGGTGGCGGGCGCCTGTGGTCCCAGCTACTCAGGAGGCTGAGGCAGGAGAATGGCGTGAACCCGGGAGGCGGAGCTTGCAGTGAGCCGAGATCGCGCCACTGCACTCCAGCCTGGGTGACAGAGCAAGACTCCGTCTCAAAAAAAAAAAAAAGAAAAGAAAGTGTCACATGCTGTCGGGAGGGGCAGGCACAGTGTCTCAGGAGTCTGCAGGACAGAGAAATCCTTCATAGCTAAGGGGTTCAGGAAGCTTCCTAGATGTGGTGCCTGCAGCAGCCCTGGGGACCTTGAGGCATCTGGAGGTTGGGTAGGGGACACAAATATGGACAGACCACAAGGGCAGCTCAGACACCACCGTGCTAGGAGAGAGAGTCAACCTTTCTTCTTTTGTGATCAAAGCAAAGTATGTAAAAAAACCGATATAAATTATTCATCTAGAAGAGAAGAGGAGCATTGATTTCTGTCCACCTACCCTGGCATTTACTTTGCTGTTGCAGCCGCAAGCTGGGATGGCCTCCACTGCAAGGAGAGGGGCTGGCTGCAGGCACTGCATATACAGAGGACATAGGCAAATGGCATCATCAGGAGAAAATCCCTGTGAGGATGAGCAGAGAGCTGAGGCACTCTTCCCAAACCCCCCACATAAAGAAACGCAAGGTTCTGCACAAGTTATGGTTTAAAATATTGGGGCTTTTGCACTTAATGCAAAAGACAAAGACAAAAATGAACATTTGAACACACAGGTGCAGCCAGAGCCAGGAAAGCCCAAACAGAGCCTAGCAGGGACTCTGCTCAGTCAATATTTGCTGTATTGACAAATGTATTGTTCTTGCCGCATCCGAGACCAGGAAGGGGCAGAACAACAGGATCTAGTGGGCCACACCTTCCTCTCTGTAGCCAAGCGGGCTCCCACGTTGGGGGCCTCCATGGGACTTGGTGCTGTTAGACACGACAAAGACCGGGGTGCAGTGGGACCAGAGCCCCTCTTGGCCGAGCCTCCTTTTCTCTCCCGGAAATCCCCCTGGGGCTGTGCACAGGGGAAACAAGGTGCTGCTTTCTAGCCGGCTGAGAGCTGTGACCCGTGGAGCTGCCTGGCAGCAGGACCAGGGCTAGTGTCAGGTCCAGCCCTCCAGGAGGCTTGTGTCCACCCGTGCAGACTTCAGCTGCTGATGGCCAGCTAGGAGTGTATTGGGAGAAGACTCAGCGGCTAAGCATGTGGATAGAAGAGGAAGGGGCCAAGCCCCGCACTGGCCACCTTTTCACTTATTATGACCCTGGTTTTTTTTTTTTTCTTTAAGCAAAACAAAAATAATGATTTATTAATTTGTTGATTATTTCTTCTTTCTATACATATTAGCTGACCTTTGTCCTATTCTTGCAAATCCTCAACCATTTTAACTGGTAGCCCAGTAAGCTGTCGCCTTTTTTTTTTTTTTTTTTTTTTAACTTTAAGTTCTGGGATACATGTGCAGAATGTGCAGGTTTGTTACTTAGGTATACATGTGCCTTGGTGGTTTGCTGCACCCATCAACCCGTCATCTAGGTTTTAAGCCCTGCATGCATTAGATATTTGTTCTAATGCTGTCCTTCCCCTTGCTCCCCACCCCCTGACAAGCCCCAGTGTGTGATGTTCCCCTCCCTGTCTCATGTGTTCTCATTGTTCAATTCCTGCTTATGAGTGAGAATCTGAGGTGTTTGGTGTTCTGTTCTTGTGTTAGTTTGCTGAGAATAATGGTTTCCAGCTTCATTCATGTACCCGCAAAGGACATGAACTCATTCATTTTTGTGGCTGCATAGTATTCCAGGGTGTATATGTGCCACATTTTCTTTATCCAGTCTATCATTGATGAGCATTTGGGTTGGTTCCAAGTCTTTGCTATTGTAAATAGTGCTGCAATAAGCATACGTGTGCATGTGTCTTTGTAGCAGAACGATTTATAATCCTTTGAGTATATACCCAGCTGTAGGAGTTTCCTGAGGCTGTTGTAACAAACCACCACCAACAGGGGGCCTTCAGCAACAGAAATTCATTCCCTCACCATTAGGATGCCAGAAGTCCAAAATCAAGGTGCCGATCGGGCCACGCTCCCTCAGAAGGATCTAGAGTAGAATCCTTCCTTGCCCTGTACAGCCCCTGGTGACTCCAGGCGTCCCTTAGCTGAGGCACATCACCCCAGTCTCTATCTCTGTCTTTACCTGGCCTTCTCCCCTTCTCCCTGTGTCTCTCCTCTCCTCCGTGTGTCCCTTGCAGTTGTCCCTGGATCTAGGGGTCATTTGGATAATCCAGGGTACTCCCATCTTGAAATTCCTAATTACTCTATAAAACCCTCATTTCAAATAAGTTCATAGTCACAGGTTCCAAGGTTAGGGCATAGGCACAGCTTTCTAGGGGTACTGCTCAGCCCACTGGTAAGCAAGGCTTGGTCAGTGACTCTTCCTCCTTGGCAATGAAGACAGAAAGGGCTGAGAGTCCTCTCTCTTCTATGCTGGCCCTGATGTCTGACTGTGTGTGGTTTGTTTTTGTTTTTGTTTTGTTTTGTTTGAGACAGAGTCTCGCTCTGTCGCCCAGGCTGGAGTGCAGTGGTGCGATCTCGGCTCACTGCAAGCTCCGCCTCCCGGGTTCACGCCATTCTCCTGCCTCAGCCTCCCGAGTAGCTGGGACTACAGGCCCCCGCTACCATGCCCAGCTAATTTTTTGTATTTTTAGTAGAGACGGGGTTTCACCATGCTAGCCAGGATGGTCCCAATCTCCTGACCTCGTGATCCGCCCGCCTCGGCCTCCCAAAGTGCTGGGATTACAGGCGTGAGCCACCGCGCCCGGCCTGGGTATGGTTTTGACATGCCTGCCTTTCTCTGTCAAGGCTGGGGCCACATCTCAGGCATGTCTAGGTGCTCAGCATCTCAGGGAGCAGCTGTGCTTGACTGTCACTCAATAAACATCTGTGCAATGAGCAAATGAATGACTTGTAGGGTTCCTTCCTCCCTCATCTGTTGGCCGTTAGTGCCATCCATCTTCCCTAACACAGAAGTCCCTGCCTTCAGAGGTACACCCAGGTGGAAGTGCCTCTCAGAACTCCACCCTGAGAACCAGCTCAGGTGGCTGGGCCTGTTTTGCTCCTCCTAATTGAGATTTGCAGGCAGGGAAGGACAGGTATGAGAGGGACCTGGGCAGTGCTCAGTGAAGCAGGATGGACGGGGGTTTGGAATTGGGGTCAGGAGCTGTTGAGAGCTGTGGAGAAAGAGAAGAATTTGGATTTGGGAATAATTAATGTATAGGGGTGGTTGGAACAATGGGCGAGATCCGATTACAAACGTGGTGATGGAGGACCAAGCTCATCCCTTGAGGACACCACAGGCAGAAAGCAAGCAAAGAAAGGAGAGGCAGGAGACCATCGGAGGGCAGAGGAAGGCCCAAGCATGAAGGCAGGTCACAGACACTGAGGAGGGTCCCAGGTGGCCTAGTGGGAAAAGCACAACCTTCAAGGGCAAGCCAGCATGGATGCAAACCCACCTCTACTGTGTGGCAGCTGGGGGGCCCCTGGGAGAGGTGCTCCTTGAACCTCAGCTTTGACTTCTGAAAATGTTGCTTGAAGGCTTGAAATTCTATACACGAAGCACCTGGTGGAACAGCTGCCAGGAAGCCCGGTTTTCTCTGCTTGTTGAGTACTCACTAGATGCTGGGCTCTGGGCAAGTACTTTACCATGTAGTCATTTGACTCTCACATCAACCCCTGGGATGAGCACAATTACTACCATTTGCAGATGGGGAAACTGAGGTAGAAAAGAAAACTTATTCCATGGCAGGGTCTTGAATTACAACCCAAGGAGAAAGCAGTGAACTGCTACTCCTGCTGCAAAGAAAAGGTGAGTGAGCATGAGGATTAAAATGTGACTGTCGTTGCCAGGTGCAGTGGCTCATGCCTGTAATTCCAGCACTTTGGGAGGCTGAGGCAGGAGGATTGTGTGAGGAATGGAGAAGTTCTTCTTCAAAGTTTCTTAAAACCATAAAGAACTTGTCATTTCTTTGCTCTATGCATATCTATATATGTTCCAGTACAGCTGCTCTGACTTGCCCTGGCATGCCTGGACAGGGTTAAGCAAGCCCTGGACCATAGTGCATGCCATTCCTTATTTGGAAACCCTCCTGAGCCTCTCATGACTAGCTTCCTCTTTTCTTTGCCCTCTTTCCCCTTTGCCTATTTAGAAAAGTTTCAAGCTATTAGCCAATCGGGTCAAGCTTAGAATGTGAGGTCCCGTTCTGACCAATGGAAATGGGACACAGCCATAGGACGATTGTATCAGGTTACAAAGATTATAAATGTCCCTGTCTCCTTTGTTTGGGTGTGCTCTTGTGGCAAGACTGCTAGTGAGCGACACCCTTTCTGCAGAAAGTAAAAGAGCCTTGCTGAGAGATCCTTTGTCTCAATGTTGATTTTGCAACAATGAGCACCCATTTCGAACAATTTGGTGGCCCATAAAGGGAGTCTGTTTCCCTTCTGGGACAGTCCTTGGTCCTCTCTTGTGGGGAGCCCTGCCACCCTATTGCAGTGGCCTCCAGGGAGAAAGCCGGGACTTACCTGGTGCAGGAAACACACTTGGATTCTCAGCAACGTGGGGGAGAAGGAGAGACTTTCAAAACCGCAGGACCAGAAGACCTCATGTGTGAGCCAAGGTAGGAAAAACCACAAGGGAGCAGTAAAGTACTTCCTTGATGGTCAGTTCTTGAAGGGAATGTGTGTATGAGTGAATGGTTTCAGTTAAGACAGAGTGAGTGTGAGAGGAATGTGTATAACCTTCAGGAGAGAAAATAGAAGGGAGAAACATTATCATCTCCCAAGGAAAAAGCAATACAGGAGAGAAAATAGAAGGCAGAAAGGTTATCTCCTGGGGAAAAAGGATACAGGCAAGATATTTCTGGGGTAAGAAATTTAGCCTTAAAAAGCCATTAAGGACAAGACAGGTGAGACATCCCTGGTCTGGAGGATCTGGGGGATTGAGTCTGCTGGGAAAGATTTTCACCCAACATGGGGAATACTTCTAGCAAGCCTGGAACAGGAAGTAAGGCAGGTAACAAAGGAGGTGAGAAAGAGCAAATCCCTCCTGATAGTCCTTTAGGACTCATTCTTAAACACTGGAAAGAGAATGAAAGGACCAAATGTAAGAAATGTAAGAAAAAGCAACTAATGATTAAGTACTGTTGTTTTCTTTGGACCCAAGAGCCTATCTTGAAACCTGCCATTTTCTGGCCAAAATATGGCTCAGATGAAGACTGGGTCTGCCAACTTTTAATAATGTATGTTAATAACAAAATCCTGCATCCTCAATTATGCCCTATGCTGGCAGCAAGGGCCGGTTTCTTTTTATCCCTTGAAGGATTTAAAACAAGAAATAGATTCGGGCAAAAAGTCAGAAAGTATGCAATGGGACCCTTTAAACCATCTTCCCCTGTTTCTAGTCCCACCTCCCCTTCTGCAGGTGGTAGTCCCACCTCCCCTTCCTCAGGCAGATGTTCCACCTCCCCTTCCGCAGGCAGATGTTCCACCTCCCCTTCCGCAGGTGGTAGTCCCACCTCCCCTTCCGCAGGTGGTAGTCCCATCTCCCCTTCCACCTCAGGTGACTATTCTGATTCTGGAAGCAGAAGTCCCTGAGGAACATGATCACTGTCATTTCTCTTCAAAACGAGGACTCCAAAGAGCAATAGAACAATGCAGAAAGGATATTCAGAATCTTCCCTTTCTTTGCACTTCCTAAGAGTCAGCTTTTTAGTTCTTTCCTCAAAAGGAAGTGCCACAAGGTGGGGGTGCAACTGGATTCATAAATCCCCCTTAACTGCTCCTGAAGTTCAGGGTCTAAAGAAAGAACTCAACCCTCTGCGAGATGACCCAGAAGGAGTAGCAGAGCAAATCAATCAGTTCTTAGGTCCCCAACTATATACCTGGACAAAATTAATGTTGATCCTAGGTATTCTCTTCTCAAAGGAAGAGTGAAACATGATTCACAGAGCTGCTATGGCAGCCTGGGAACATGATCATCTGCCGGCCAAGATAATCCGGCAGCAGATACCAAATTCCCTGCTCAAGACCCGCAATGGGATAATAATAATGCAGCTCACCAGGAAAATATGGAAGATTTGCATGAGCTAATCATAAGAGGGATTAAAGAGTCTGCACCCAGACTGCAAAACCTTACTAAGGCTTTTGATTTGCAGCAAGAGAAAGATGAAGGGCCCATGCACTTTTTAGACAGGTTGAGAGAACAGACGAGAAGGTATGCTGACTTAGATCCTGATAGTACTCCAGGGCAAGGTATGTTAAAATTACATTTTGTTACAAATAGTTGGCCAGATATTGCGAAAAAGTTACAAAAGATGGAGGAGTTCGAGACTAGCCTGGCCAACATAGTGAAACCTGTCACTACTAAACATACAAAAATTAGTCGGGCACGGTGGCACACACCTGCAATCCCAGCACTCGGGAGGCTGAGACACAAGAATCACTTGAGCCTGGGAGGCGGAGTTTGCTGTGAGCTGAGATTGTGCCACTGCACTCCATCCTGGGTGACAGAGTGAGACTCTGTCTCAAATAGAATAAAATAAAATGTGACTGTTGGATGAGGCAGTTCAGAGCTCAGTCGAAGGACACTGGCTGCTGCAGCACGATCTGTGAAGACAGGTCAATCAAAGTAGATCAAACTGCTTTGGAAAGGAGACTATGAAGCCATCTGAAGACCAGGGCTATGAATGAACAGCTGCACAGATTCCATGTGCTGTCAGAAAACAGAACTTAGAGGAAACAGTGTAAGTCATAAAGAAGCCATCAGCAAATGTCAAGTTGAACAAAGAACTTTCTAAGCATCATAGCTTGAGGGTCCTGTCAGTGGAGAGGTTCTGGGAGCTTGGTGGGGACCTGGTGGACAGGGTTCAGACACTGAATTAGGCATTAAAGAAGGGGGACTCTCCACTGCCCTCCAGCCCTGAGATTCCATGAGGCTGTAATGCTTTGGGTCACACCCACCCCACCCCATGTATGACAGTAGGGGCAGGGGATGCCGACCTCAGCTTCCCTAAATCACAAGCAACATTCGCAATCACATCACATTTCAATTTATCTGAAAAAAAAAAAAAAAAAAAAAAAGGGTCTTGTGAGTGCTATTTGGCAGTTGCAAACAGGAGACGGCAAGTAAATTAATGTTTTCTGTGAACCTTGACCCCTGTATCACAAAGCAAGGGTTTACCCCTCATCCCAATATTTACTCTTCTCACTCAATATTTCACATATGGGTTTGTGTCATTGATTTTTTGCATGGGAACATTTATACATGTAATATTGAGATTGAAGATTTAAATTCACACACACACAACTATTTAGGCTGGGGGAAACCTGACCTCCAGACTCACGCACACATTTAAGTGATGGTTTAAATGGCCACATTTCGTCCAGATGGCGGAACTATGTAGAAAGAACTAAATTGACTTTCATGAAAAGACGTGAGCTCAAATAACAACAGCAGCAGCAAAATAATAACAGTAGGTATTCACGTAAGCACCACAGGGGCAGAGATTTTTGTCTTTTCAATAGCTGCTGTAATCACCAGCATCTAGAACAAACCCTGGTGGGAAGGAGGTTCTCGGTGAAAATATGTTGAAAAAACAGTAATTCTGCTGTCTTTCCTTCCCTATTAGTGGAGGATGTTGAAGGAAATTTTCTGTAACCTGCAATGTTTTCATTTCAGGCGGAAAGAACAGGGGACCTCTCCTCAAGTTCCTGGTTATTTCCCTGCTGTAGGTTAAATGCATATGTCTTTAATTTCTATTTTTAAAAACTGGCCAACACACCATCAGCAATAAGCCTATTTACTTGGATTGTGGCTTCTAAATATCATTCTCCATGAAAAGGAACTAGGGCATCTCAGAGAAATGACTGATACCTGGGCTGAGGTGGGAAAAGCACAGGAGAGGCTGGAGCATCAGGTGTGCATGAAAAAGTGAAAAAGCAGAGGTGAGCTGAGTGGTCATGAGAACACAGCAGAAGCATGCATGGGAGGCTTGCAATTCTGACCATGATGTAGTAACAGGGATCAGACTTAACCTGCCCCTTCCCCAGCCTTAAGCAATAAACAGGCAAAATATAGGAAGCAATGGCTTTGAAATGTGGGACAGCAGCCCTGAGGCAGCTCAGGGCTGATTCCTGAGAAGAGTGAAGCAAACAAGTTGAAGGCATGATAATTGTCCAAAGGTTGTAGCACAGACAGAGGAACTCAGGCAGTCAAGCAGTCTCACTGTATTGAAGATAAAAAGATGAGAGTTCAAGGAGTCCAAGAAGTTAAAATGTGTGAATCAGAATACCCAAGAGGGGGATGTTGCATTCCTGCATGTGTGCGTGCATGCGCGCGCACACACACACACACACACACACGCACACACACACACACACATAGATTGAGAGAGACAGAAATCTACAGAGAGGTGCCCTTAAGTCTGTGGCTGAGTACTAACCTGCATAAGCATAAGAGGAAACTACCCAGGGCTGGGGAAAGAACCACCAGAAGATAGTAGATCCAACACTTCTGAGGGCTCACAGAGGGCTGGGAATAGCTCACGGTCTCACCAACTGAGGTGAAAAGATCCACAGGGCATCACTGAGCAGGGTTCTCAGAAGGGTATCATCGGGATTCAAGGTTTCTCTGGATCTGCCCTATCAAAGTGTAGGAGCAAACCCTGAACAGATTCAATGGATTCTAAGCAACTTAACTGTGTGCTCATACAGATTCTAACACGAATTAAAGAATAAGCAATAAAATCTAGTACTCAACAACATAAAATCTTAATGTCTGGCATTTAATAAAAAATTAGCAGGCATGCAAAGAAGTGAGAGAATATGACCCATAACTAGAAGAGAAAATAATCAATAGAAACAGACCCAGAAATGAGACAAATGATAAAATTAGAAGAAAATAATATTAAAATGATTAAAAGTGTGCTGCATCTATTCAAGAACGTATCATGAAATGATGAAGAAAAGAATGAAAGATGTTTCTGAAACAATCCAAATGGAATTCCTATAGTTGAAAAATACACAGAATGGGATTAACGGCAGATAAGGTACTGCAGAAGAAAGGATCAACAAAATTGAAGACATAGCAACAGAAACTCTTCAGGATAAAACAGAGAGAAAAAGCACGGGGAAAAATACACAGAACATCATAGATTTGTGGAACAATACCAAATAGTCCAACACATGTGTGCTAAAAGTCCAAGAAATGGAAGTGGGTGCAGAAAAAGTATTTGAAGAAAAAAATGATAAAAAAATTTTTCCATTGTTAATGAGAAGTATAAGCCCACAGATCTAAAAAGCTTAATAAATTTCAATCAGAAGAAACACGAAGAAAACACACCAAGGCACATCATAATCAAACTGCTGAAAACAAGTGATAAAGAAAAAAAATCTTAAAAGCAGTTGGAGAAAAAGGACATATTATGTAGAGGAACAAGAGTTTGGCATACTTCTCATCAAAGTATATGCTAGTCAGAAGACAATGGAACAACATCTTTAAAGTATGAAAGAAACAAAATGCCAACCTAGAATTCTACACTCAGCAAAAATATATTTCAAAAATAAAGGTGAAATAAAGACTTTCACAGAAGAACAAAAGCTGAGAAAATTCATTGCTAGCAGACCTATACCACAAGAAATGATAAAGGAAGTTATTCAGGCAAAAGGAAAATTGTAACAGATGAAATTGGGACACACACAAAAGGATGGATTGCACCAGAATTAGTATATAATAATAAATATGTAGGTTAATATAAAAACATTTTCTCAGTTTTAATCTCCTTAAAAGATAATTAACTGTGTATACCAAAAATAATAACTGTATTATAGGGCTTATTACATACATAGAAATAAAATGTAATAGGACAGTAGCACAAAGGAAAGAGAAATGGAAGTATATTGTTGAAAGATTTTTAAACTATATGCGAAGTGGTATAATATTTGAAAATATACCATCATAAGTTTAAAACTATGTTGTAAACTCAAAAGCGACCACTAAATAAAAGTAAAATAAAACAAAAAGTGCTAAGAATCCAACAATAAAGATAAAATGGAATAACAAACATTTTATACAAAAAGCACACATTTGCTATATATATTATATATATATATCAAGATGGTAGATTTATATGCACATTTATTAATATGTTAAATGTAAATGGTCTACACACTCCAATTAAAAGGCAGAAATTATAGTTCAAATCAAAAGCAAAACCCAATTGTATGCTATTTCCCTTAAAGGGACAGAGAAGTCAGCTGGAAGGTGCTACCATGGGTCAAGTATAGAACAACTTATTCATCAAAATAAATAATGATAGTACTTGATTGTAACCAATTGAGTAAAATCGGAATCCATTAGTCCAAATGGAAATAAATAAATAATAAACAATGAAGAAGGAAAATTCTTCTTTACAATAGAATGCCAACTTATAAATATAGAAGGAAACCATCAATAGATTCTAAAGCTAGTGTTGATAGTAAATGTTTGATGAGGAACAGGATATTTACATAGTCATGAAGTATCTCCCCATCAATTTCTCATTAATTGCAAAGGTCAAGACAGTGGCTGGCATATATTCTTTGAAACTATTATGATCACAAAGGCCGTTATCATGACAAAGGCTGAAACTGTTCCAGATTAACAGAGTCTAAGAAGACATGACAACTCCCTGTAATACCTGATCTTAGATTGAATCCTGGACCTGGAAAAATAAGCTCTGAAGGACATTATTGGAACAGTGCATGAAATTTGAATAAAGACTATAGATTAGATTGTAGTATTACAATGTTTTCAAACATAAAGAAATATTCAGTAAAGTACTTACTCTTTAAATTACACTCCCATGGTTTAGAGGAAAATGCGTAGATATGTACAAATACAAAGATAGAACTAGAAATGGGGATATGAGAGGATAGAAAGATAAGATAGAAGGCAAATAAGAAATATAAGGTAGAACAAAATGATAAAGAAAATGTGGCAAAGCATAAACAACTAGTGAATCCACGTGAAGGCTAAACAGGCATTCCTTGTGCAATCTTGGCAATTTTTTTATATATTTGGGATTATATCAATATAAAGAGTTACCAAAAAATATGTGACATATACATTTTTAAAAATCCAATATTTCCTGTTTCATTGGTAGAAGTCCAACTCACAAATACTCTAGAAGCAAAATTTCTGAAACTGCCATGATGCCCTAGAAGTGAAATCTCTGTAACTGCCAGGATGTTAAGAAGCTCTGCTTGTGTAGAAAGAAAACAAATCCGAAGAATACGTTTTCTTGAGAGAAAAAAATATCATCAGTAATCTTCCACTCGACCCTAAAATTCTATGATTGGTGACATTAAAGAACAACAGCAACAAAATCAGAAAATATTCCAGGCCAGGCCACCAGGGCAAATGCTTGATCTATTAATTGATGGAGCTTCTAGCTTGTCTGGATGTGAGGCTGGACACGACTCACGCAACTGATTTTTTGTGTATCATATGGGAAGGGTGTTTAAGGGAAGATCTTCGCTTTCCAAGACTCTCTTCCCACAACATCCACATGAAAACATGTTTCAAGATGAGCTCTCCCCAGCAGAGCCAGAACCATACTGGCTTCAGACCCAAAGGAGGATTCCTGTGTTGTGTGAGATGGAATGGACTAATGCTAGAAAAATTGAGAAAGATACAAATGTAAGATGGTGAGGGTTTTGTTCATTTGGGAACTGGACTTTAGAGAACAAGGAATGTGCCTCACCCCTCTACCCAGTCTTTTCTTGCTCTGGACATCTAACTCATGTCAACTTAGACAACTGTTCAAAAACCAGGTGAGGGAGAGGATGGCGGAGTTCAGTCCCCAGATCACTGGGACTCTGTCCTTGAGTCTGGCTGTGATTCAAGTTAACATGGGCTGAAGAGGCATGAGCAAAAAGGACTCTGGATGCATGACAAAGGTGCAGGAATAATTATGAAATAAAGGTTGAGCTCACAGGGTTCAGCAGAAATGCCCAGTGTTAGTCTATGCCATTGTGCCAATTTTCTGATCTTTTTAATAAAAGCATATATGGTTCCCTGCAAAATGATTTGCAGGACTCTTTTTATTTATTCAACATTTGCATGCCAAGGCACGATGGCACACACCGTAGCTGGTCATCGTCTGCTGTCAAACTAAGACTTCATGTCTCGGGGTGGGAGGCCGTTAATAGTAAGTGCAGCTCTGAGACCCCCGTATTCCAGGGACAGTGGACTGGGGAGACAGCTTAGCAAAACCTACCTGTGCGAAAGAAGAGGCTAAGAATATCTCAAAAGCACGGTTTGGAAGAAATAAATTAAACGTAGCTTGTTATTTCAAGCTTTTCTAAGAATACGGCCATTTGAGATGCATGAGACTACCCGGACACTGAGAGAAGTGGCCAATTCCAGGTCCCAGGGTGAAAAGGGGCTGAATGAGCCTGGAGGATCTCACTCTTCCAGGTGGCAAGGAACTCCTCAAAGCTGAATGAGTCAGGTCAGAAAGACACAGGGGCTCCTGGAGGGGCTCTTGTTGGCCAAAAATGATGCAATTTGGGTATCAAAAAGAATTATGATGTAAGATGGGATCCTGGAAAGAAAAAGGACATTAAGCTGGGTGTGGTGGCTTACACCTGTAATCCCAGAACTTTGGGAGGCTGAGATGGGAGGATCACCTGAGGTCAGGAGTTCAAGACCAGCCTGGTCAACATGGTGAACCCTGTCTCTACTAAAAATACAAAAAAATAAAGATTAGCTGTGCCTGGTGGCAGGCACCTGTAATTGCAGCTACTCAGGAGGCTGAGGTAGGAGAATCACTTGAGCCCAGAAGATGGAGGTCGCAGTGAGCCAAGATCACACCATTGCATTCCAGCCTGGGTGACAAGAGCAAGACTCTGTCAAAAAGGAAGGAAGGAAGGAAGGAAGGAAGGAAGGAAGGAAGGAAGGAAGGAAGGAAGGAAGGAAGGAAGGAAGGAAGGAAGGAAGGGAGGGAGGGAGGGAGGGAGGGAGGGAGGGAGGGAGGGAGGGAGGAAGGGAGAAAGAGAGGAAAGAAAGAAGCAGCAGAAGAAAGAGGAGGAGGAGGAGGAGGAAGAAGAAGAAGAAGAAGAAGAAGAGGAGGAGGAGGAGGAGAAGGAGGAGGAGGAGGAGGAGGAGAAGAAGAGAAGAAGAAGAAGAAGAAGAAGAAGAAGAAGAAGAAGAAGAAGAAGAAGAAGAAGAAGAAGAAGAAGAAGAAGAAGAAGAAGAAGAAGAAGAAGAAGAAGAAAAAGAAGAAGAAGAAGAGGAAGAAGAAAAAGACAAGAGAAAGAAAGAAAGAGAAAGAAAGAAGACATTAAGTAAAAACTAAGAAAATCTGAATGAAGTATGAGACTCTAATACTATATTGTGATTGAGTATGAGATTTTAATAATAATACATTGGGATTGGTCCATTAATTGTAACAAATGTATCATCCTAATGTAAGATGTTGGCAATAAAGGAAATTGGGCGCTGGATATGCAGAAGCTCTCTACTATCGTCGTATTTTTCTGTAAACCTAAAAGTATTCTAAAAAATAATTTTAATTATACGGAGAAATAAGAACTATGGCTACAATAGATTGAAACACATTGGAGATATAAGAATCTTTGAATGATGAGAGAGCGAGCTAACAAGAGAGGCCAAAGCTTGATAGATAAACTGTGAAGAAGACGGAAAAATTGGCTAAAGAACTCTTTCTCTTCAGTGGGGGTGGAGAACAAAAGACCAAAGACACACTCTTGATCAAGAATAACTTTTGTTTATATTTTGGATCTCTGAAGACTTTCTTCTTAACTGAAAACAGAGACAACATTTTCTGTACAATGGTTTGAATCATAACGACTTCTTTTTGCCATTCAGACTTCTCATGACACTCTAAAATAATTTTGATGATTGCATAATAAAATCATTTTTAAAAGACCCAGAAATATCTCAAAAATGGAGGCATCAGCATCAATTAAAACAGTCCCCATAGGTTCTGCCTTTTTTACCTGAGACAGGGGCAAATGACAGAAAGGAAGAATGGTATTTTCTTTGGAGACATTAGGGTTTTACAAGTACTGCAGTTAAACAGGCAGTTTCTGGCTGGTAGGACACTTTTTGAAATAAATTGTATCATTGTGGAATGAGAATGTTTTAAATCACAATCAAAGCCCACTTCCAAATGCTCCAGCTTCCTGGATTCTGCTGAAACCTCCCTTGCAAAAGTTATATTGAATCTAGGTGTCCAAACTTAAAATAAAATGGCTTTTCCAAATATTTTGGTGAAAATAGAAACTTTCCGTTTTATGAGATATTGTTTTTGTCTTCCATCTGCACTCAAAGTAAAACAAAATATTAAGGCTTAATTCCATTTTATTTCAACTGTTTAACTTTGCCCCTGAACTTTTAGATAAACATTTACCCAATGGTTGAACTGGTGGATTTGAATTTTTGAAACATAGTAAACATTTTCCTATTTAATAATCCATCTAGTTTCTATAAACTCTATCGGATAGTTATCAGATGTTTTAGCTTCTTTTAAGGTGGAATAAAGTTTAAGGTTCACATAGATTTTTTTTTTAACAGATCAGTTTCTATTCTTTTTTTCCCCCCATCTTGTTTCCAAACTGGTTATGGAAGTCATCTCTGCTTGTGCTGAATCAAGTTTTTGAGATTAGGCAATGAGTGGGGTGTGATTTATCGATTAGACGTAAGATCGAAGTTCAGAAAATCCAAACCTTGAAATAAACTTTGTCCTGGGATGTCTGTCTCTGTCTGTCTCTCTTCCTCTCTCTCCCCCACCTCCCTCTCTCTTTTCCACTCTCTCTGTCTCTCTGTCTCTGTTTCTCTCTCTGTGTCTCCCCTCACTTCCCTCCCTCCTCCCCTTCTCCCCACTCTTCTCCACACCCCCCCTACCCCTGACCACCCCCCAACCGTGGTTACTGATGCACAGTTACCTTTTCTGACCACTAGGTGCTGTTTTGTGCGTGCTGGAGACCTCTCCACATCGGTGAGTGGTTTCTGCTCCTCAGGAAATTATATCCCTTGGGGGGGCCTCACTGCCTCAGCAGAAAGTGGACAGACAGGATCCTGGGCAGTGTGTTTACCAGTGGAAACAGGTTCTTCTTGAATGCCGAGGGCCACACCTGGTTTCTTTGGGTCTGTGTGTGTGTCCTGTGAACAGCTGGGCATACGCTTCCCGGACAAGCAGGATGTGTTTTCTTCCTGAACCACAACTGTTTTTTCACAGCAATTGCCACTGATGCTGGCCCCCTGCTTGCTTTCTGGTGGCTTATGGGAGGAGCTGGCTGTGACATCTCGGAGGTGGAAATCTAAGACGCATAAAGATGCCAAAAGCCCACCTCAGCAGGATAAACCATGACCCAACGTGAAGTGGGAGCAGGAAGCTCAGCTCCCACCACCAGCGCTTCTCAATGCTCCCAAGTCACCCACCGGAAACAACAGAAGGCCCCGTGGTGGTATGGCCAACCGCTCTGGCTTTGCAGTTGACAGATCAGGTTTCAAAGCCTGACTGTTCCCAGTCAGGTGATCTTGGACAAGTGACGTGGCCTCTCTATGCCTTGGTTTCCTCATCCGTCAAATGGGGATATGATAGTCCCTGACTCAAAGGTTATCTTGAAGATGACCCGAACAACCAGCCTGAAGTGCAATGCCTGCCACATAGCTGGCATGGAATAAGTGGCAGTTGGTTCATTTATTCAGCGGGTCATGCTCTGAGCACCTCCTGTGTTCCGGGAGCTGTTATGGGCACTGGGGATGGAGGATAAATGCTAAAAGGTAATGGTGGGGATAACTATTCCAGGAAGTGAGTGAATATTCGAATGAATGAGCAAGCAAGATGGCTACCTAATCTTCTATGAATCTGCATGCTGTGTTTTTTTGTTTGTTTATTTGTTTTGTTTTGTTTTGTTTTTTTGAGATGGAGCCTCACTCTGTCACCCAAGCTGGAGTACAGTGGCACGATCTCAACTCAGTGCAATCTCTGCCTCCCGGGTTCAAGTGATTCTCCTGCCTCAGTCTCCTGAGTAGCTGGGATTTCAGGTGCCTGCCACCACGCCCAGCTAATTTTTGTATTTGTAGTAGAGACAGGGTTTCACCATGTTGGTCAGGCTGGTCTCGAACTCCTGACCTCTGGTGATCCACCTGCTCAGCCTCCTGAAGTGCTGGGATTACAGGTGTGAACCATCACGCCCAGCCACTGTCTGCATTTTAAGCAATAGAGATGGCTCCCTGGGCTGTTTTAGGAATGATTCTTCCATTCCTGGAGATGACAGACTGCATTCTGCGAAAATCACCTGAATATTGCCTGGAGCTTTTCCTCCTGGCATGGCCACTTCACCTGGAAACCCCTGCATCCTATTCGGGGTGCAAAATACATAATGACAAAACTAGCCAAACCCTGAAATCCATGGCAGCTGTGATAACACAGCTGTTTAGTACCTGTTACAGGTGAGGTTTGAATTTCGTTGACTATTGACACAGAAGTGCTGGGAACAGGCTGCAGGATTGGAGGGCCAGGTCCTCCGCCCCACAGTGCAGGTGCAGGTCATGATCCACTTACTTAGCACCACATCACACCATTGCTCCTGCTGCCTCTCACTCGGAGCCGCCTTCCTCGTTCCCCAGGCAGCTCCTAAGCCCAGCCCTATGGCTCCTCCTCCCTGGAGGCTTCTCTGACTTCCCGCTCCCTGTGCTTTTCCTTTCTCTGTTGACCTTGGTCCCACCTCCACCACCCCCAAGGTAACTGCTGCACCACTGTTGGGAGCCCCAAAGGTAATGGTGGGGATAACTAATCTCTCCTGTGCTGCCCTCAAGCTTTTCCTCCTAACTTCTATAACATCGAGAACAGTGCTCCCTGTAGGCACCTCACAAATGTTTAGTGCTTGTGGTTCTAGTTCACCTCAGGAGTAGTTAAATTAAAAGGCAGAAGACGTGGTATTTGAAGATAAGACCTGGATTTAAATCCTACTTTTCTATTCTCTAGCTGTGTGACCTAGGGCAACTTCACTCACACCTCTGACCTCAATTTCCTTACCTGTCAAATGGGGATATTAACAGGGTTATAGGAAAACTAAGGGAGAGGACATGCTTGGAAATTCTCATGAGGACGGAAAGCAACGTGATGCATGGTTGACCACCAGTGTCAGCATTTACCCAGGCTTATTTGTGCTTCAAGAACCTACCATTGCCATATACACTTTTTTTTTTATTTGAAAGCAAACAGTTTTTATTGCAGTAGACGTTCATAAAAGTGTACACATCATAATTTTACAGTTTGAAGAATTTTTACAACATGAATGTATCCGATGATTACCACCCAGATCAAGCTAAAGAACATTACTAGCTCCCCTGAAGCCCCCTTCATGATGCCCACCCACCCCCAGTCATTACCCTCCACCTATCACTGTGGATTCAACTTGCCTGTTGTTGAATTCAGTGGAATCCAGCTTTTGCTCTAACTTCATATGTTAGATTCTTCAACGTGGTTACATGTAGAAGTCCTTCATTCTTGTTGCTCTAAAGTATTCTGTTGTATAAACACACCACAGATTTCCTGTTGACATTGTCAGGTTTTGGCTTGGGGTCTGGTCTTGGTTTGCTTTGAGCCATTCTGGTGTGTGTGTTGTGGTATCTCATTGTGGTTTTACGTTGTGTCTTTTTGAGGACTAATGCTGGTGGTCACCGTATCATAGGCATATGGATCATTTGAAGAGCCTCTTTTGAGGAAGTGCTCATACGAGAATTTTTTTTAATTGGGTTATTTGTCTTTTTCTATTCCTTTGTAAGAGTGGTTTACATATTTTGGAGACAAGTCCTTTGAGATTTATATGCATTTCAAATATCTTCTCCCGCTCTGTGTCTTACCTTTTCACTTACTTAATGTTGTCTTTTGATCAACACGGGTTTCTAATTTTATTGAAGATTTATCAATCTTTTCCTTTGTGGTTACTGATTTCTGTGTTCTGTTTAAGAGATATTTGTGAATCCTAAGGTCATGAAGGTAGCCCTCTGTGGTATATTCTAGAAGCTTTATGGTTGGCCTTTTTGCATCTGGAATTGGCTTTGTGTATGACATAAGGTAGGTGGTCAAGGTCCAGCTTTCTCCCTATGACTTTCCACACCATTTATTGATTCCATACCACTTACTGATTCCACACCACTTACTGATTACACACTACTCATTGAAAACACAGTCCTTTCCCACACTGCACTACAGCAGCACCTTTGTAGTAAATCAAATTGTGGAATATAATGCAGGTCAGTTTCTAGAATCTCCACTTTGATCCATGTATCCTTGAATATTACACTGTTATAACTATTGTTGGTCAATATGAATATCAGATAGTATACATCCTCTCACTTTTCCCTTGAGGGAGTCTTTACTCTTGTTGGCCTTTGGCATTTCTGTATAAATTTCAGTATCAGCTTGTCAACCTCTCTTACACACACACACGCACATACACACATGCCTTCTGACATTTTGATTGGGATCACATTGAATCTATAGGTCAAGACCAATTTGGGGAGAATTTTTTTTTTTTTTTTTGAGACTCAGTTTTGTTCTTATCACCCAGGCTGGAGTGCCATGGCACGATCTTGGCTCACTGCAACCTCCGCCTCTCAGGTTCAAGCGATTCTCCTACCTCAGCCTCCCAAGCAGCTGGGATTATAGACGCCCACCACCACACCCAGCCAATTTTTTTGTATTTTTAGTAGAGACAGGATTTCACCATGTTGGCCAGGCTGGTCTTGAACTTCTGACCTCAGATGATCTGCCCATCTCGGCCTCCCAAAGTCCTGGGATTACAGATGTGAGCCATCGTGCCTGGCCCCAGTTTGGGGAGAATTGATGGTTATACTTATTGAGACTTCCAATTCATGAACATGGACCATCCTGCCATTCATTCTGGTTTTCTTTCATGTCTCTTAGTAATGTTTGGTGATTTTTCTTTGTTGAGGGCATGCATCTTTTTTGTTTGTTCTTATACATTTAATTTTTTTAATATTGTTTAAAAAGGCATGAGTTTTTAGGATTTTATTTGTTCCTAGTATATAGAAGAACAATTGACTTTTGAGTCTTAATCTTGTATTCAGTGACTTTGCCAAATTTACTTTTTAATTCCAATAGTTCATCTGGTTTGCCAAATTTACTTTTTAATTCCAATAGTTCATCTGAATTTTCTCCTTTCAAAATCATGCTTTTGGGGATAATGTCAGTTTCATTTTTTCCTTTCCAATCCATAACTTTTTATTTATTTTTCTTGCCTTATTACATCCGTAGAACATCCAATGCAATGTTGAATAGGAGTGGAGGTGGCAGACATCTGTGTTTCAATTCCAGCATCAGAGTATAGCTTTCGATAGCTTACTATTTAACATGCTATTTGTTGTAGGTTTAGTCATTTCTCTTTAATTTGCTAAGAGAGAACAGGTGTTTACAAACAGGTGTTAAATTTTACCAAATGCTTTTTGTAGCACCTACCAAGATGATCATTTGGGGTTTTTTTCTCCTTTATTTTGTTAATTTTTGAGTATTAAACCAACCTTATGTCCCTGAAATAAGTTCAATTTGGTCATAATATTTTAACCTTGTTAATGGAATTGGTTTGCTGGTATTTTTGTTTAGGATTTATAAGAGATATGTATATTTATAAGATACATTGTCTCATATTGTAAGATCCTTTTCAGGTTCAAATTCACTGGGAAATGGTCTCTCTACCTATTCCTGGAAGTTTGTGGAAGATTGGTGTTATTTCTTCCAGAAATGTCTAGAAAATTTTTACCAATGGAGCTCTGTGTACCTAGAGTTCTCTTTACAAAAAGAATTTTAATTAGAAATCAAATTTATTTATAGATACAGACATTGTGATTGTTTACCTCCTCTAATGCAAGTGTTGGGAAGTGGTGCTTTTCTGGAAAATGGTCCATTTCATCTAGATTTTCCCATGTATTTGAATAGTTATTAATAATGTACTCACATTATCTTTTTCCTGTCTGTAGAAACTGTTGTAAAGTCTGCTTTCTCGTTCTTGTTACCCATCATTTGTGTCTGTCTTCTCTATTTTGTACTCTGTCTCCAATATAGCCCTCAGGCCCAGGAAAGAAGGGCCCCTGCTCAGGACCCTGAGCTACCACATCCCTCCTCTGGTCCGCACCCCTCACCACAGGTATAAAGTTCATGGAGCTAAGGAAACTGCACAGCCAGGGCCCACACACCCCTTCCGAGACCATGCCTAGATATTCAGGCCCCAAATGTCCCTAACTAACGGCCCCCAGCCTGCTCCCAGAGCCTGCAAGTCCTCCCCACTGGCTTTGTCCTTTCAAAGACAAGCCATGGGAACATGGTATAGGCCAAGCAGGTAGCTAAGGGGCAGATGTTGTGGGGCTGTGGTCAGACTTTGGAGGTACAGGCTCCTCACAGCACAGGATGGTGCCAGGGTGGCGAAAGTGTGTGGCAGGTACCAGCTCCCCATCACCTCAGCTGCTGGCACACATCTCCAAGGAGTCCGAGACTCCTAAATTTGAACCTAGCCTTCTCTGTTGTAGGAAGGTATATTTGTTAAAGCAGAAACAGAAAACATTTCATTCCATTGTTTGCTAGCTTGATTTATAACTTAACTATTTAGACATGTGGCATGTGGTCTCCACTCTTGTGAGAGGCAGGCCTGAGTCTTGATTGAGTTTTATCAATTTTATTAGTCTTTTAAATAAGCAATTTTAGTTTTGTTGATTTCTCCATTATAAATTTGATTTCTAAATTGTTGGTTTCTGTTCTTTATTATTTGTGTCCTTCTACTTTGGGTCTAATATACAGTCCTTTTTTAGCTTCCTGAGTCATAAATTTAGATCATTAATTTTCAGCCTTCTTTTTGGGCTCAAATGCATTTAGGGCTGTACAATTATTTTCAAACACAGATTTAGCTACATGTGATGATACTGTAATATGATATGGGATATCTTATTTTCATGATATCCAGTTCAAACTGTTTCTAAATTTTCACTGTGATTTAGTCTTGTTCTATAGATAACTTAGAAGGGTATCACTTAATTTCCAAAGACTGAGTTTTTTTATAGTTGTCCTTTTGTTATTGGTCTTTACTTGTTTCTTTTGTTATCAGAGGACAAAATTTCAGTCCTTTGAACTGTGTTGAGGCTGGCTTTATGGCTCACCATGGGCTATTGTGGTAAATGATTTTTTGTGCACTTAAAAATACATATATATTCGGTAATTTTTGTCGATTTTGTGTGTGTGTGTATGAAATTCTATGATTTCCTGAAAGAGTTGTGCTAAATTTTAAGTTAAAATATGCAATCACAATTAATGGTTTATTCCTTATTTTAGTTCTGTCAGTTTTGGGTTTATGTATTTTGATATGTACATAATTTAAAATTGTTATATCTTTCTGTTGACTATAAAGCATCCCTTTTTATCTCTAGTAAAATTTCTTATTTTGAAATATATTTATTTGATATTTCTATAGCTGCAGCAAGTTTCTTTCAAGTGTTTGCATGGTATATTGATATTTTTTCCGTCCTTTGACTTTTAATCATTCTGGTTCTTTATATTAAAGTGTGTCTTCTGTATATAATATATAGTTGAAGTTTTTAAAAAAAATCAGTCTGATAACTTTGTCATTTAATTGGAATATTTAGGCCATTTATGTTTATTATAATTACTGATATATGTCTGGGTTTACATCCACTATATTACTATAAGTTTTATAGCTATACCATTTGTTTTTTGGACTTTTTTACCTCCTACTTTTTGGTTAATCAATTCTTTTTTAAATTGCCATTTCTCTCTATTATTTGGTTAGTTATGTGTGTCTTTATCATTCTTCAAGTGGTTGCACTAGAAATTGCCACTTGCATTCCTGGCTTTTTAGAGTCTTTCTTAAAACAATATTTATATCACCTTTGGACAATGTGAAAACCTTAACTTAAGGTTTTAAAAATGCTTTTAACTTCATTTACCTTCCCCCCCACCCCACCTTTTGTTTATTTTTGTCATGTATTAATGCTACTTATATTTAATCCCCACAAGACATTGTTATTGCTATTTTAAACCATCAATATTCATTAGCTTTACTCACATATATATTTTCCTTTCCAATGTTCTTTATTCTTTTCTACCTTATCAGACTTTCATATGGGATTATTTTCCCTCTGTCTAAAAATTCCTTTTAGTATTTCTTTTAGTGCAGGTCTGCTGGCAATGAATTCTCTTAGTTTTTGTTCATCCAAAAACATATTTATTTCATTTTCATTTTTGAAAGATATTTTATCTAGATATAGAACCCTAGATTGGCAGTAATTTTCTTTCAGCAATTTCAATATGTCACTCTATTGTCTTTGGTTTCTATTGCTTCTGTTGAAAAGTCAGCCATTCACCTTATTATTAATCTTTTCAAAGTAGATGTCTTTTTTCTCTGGCTGTTTTGTCATTTTTCCCTTTTTTTTTTGTTTTCACCAATTTTGCTATGATGGGCTGGGATTATTCTGATAGGGTCTGGGCCATACTTTTCAACATTGTGCTAGATATCCTAGGAAAAAAATAAGGTAAGAAAAATAAATAAAACTATGGATAGAAAAGGAAAAAATAATACTGACATTATGCAAATATAACCTGTTTGGGGTTCATAGAGCACATCATATTCTTAACTAAACATGGCCTGATGTCTCTCATCAGTTTTGGAAAATTCTTGGTCAGACACCTCAAATATTGCTTCTGCCCCATTTTCTCCCTTCTGTTTTTTCAGAATTCCAGCTGCATTTAGGTTAGGTATGTTTACAAGACGTGGATGCCTTTCATGGTCTTTTCTGTGTTTTATATCTTTTTTTTCTCCTGTGCTTCAATTTTAGTGCTTTCTATTAACCATCTTTCAGTTTAGCTAATCTCTTATATTCTATCTAATCTGCAGCTCTACCTACCTTTTGAGTTATCATTTTTGGCTTTGGAATTCCCATTGGATTCTATCTGTACATTCTCATTCTCAAGTGAAATTCTCCATCTTTGCATTTACTGTATTCATCATATTAACGGATGTGTCTAATTACCCCAATATCTGGATCTGCTGTTGGTCTGTTTCTATTGTCCTTTGGTTTTTGTTTGCTTGTTTTACTTTGTTTTGTTTCTGTGCTTCTTGATTATTTAGCTCTGCTTCCTGGCATGTGTGGTGATCTTTAATTGAATCTTGGATATCACGTGTGGACAATGCAGAGGCTCCAGATGATGTTCTCTTCTTCCAAGAGGATTCTTGTCTTTTTAGCAGGCAAAATGCAGAAAGGCCGGCTGGTTTCTGTCAGAGTTGGAGATGATTTGAGATTAGACTTAAGGACTTATGGAAGGCAGGTCTTTTTCTGGGTTCTTGATTGAAAGCCTGGAGAGTTTACTAGGACTCTACCTCCTTAGAGTACCCTGAACTCCAATTATGTGTGTGTGTGTGTGTGTGTGTGTGTGTGTGTGTGTGTGTGACGTGTGAGCAATAAAGCTTTTTAATCACCTGGGTGCAGGCGAGGCAGACTGAGTCCGAAAAAGGAGTCAGCAAAGGGAGATGGGGTGGGGCAGTTTTATAGGATTTGAGTAGTGTAGTGGAAAATTACAATTAAAGGGGGTTTTCTCTTGCAGGCAGGGGCAGGGGTTACAAAGTGCTCGGTGGGGAGCTTCTGATACTCATTGTCCAGGAGAAGGAATGTCACAAGGTCAATTCATCAGTTAGGGTGGGGCAGGAACAAATCACCATGGTGGAGTGTCATCAGTTAAGGCAGGAACTGTCTATTCTCACTTCTTTTGTGGGTCTTCAGTTGCTTCAGGCCATCTGGATGTATACGTGCAGGTCACAGGGGATATGAAGGCTTAGGTTGGGCTCAGAGGTCTGACATTACTGTCTTCTTATATTAATAAGAAAAACAAAACAGTGGTGAAGTGTTGGAGCGGCAAAAAATTTTGGGGGTGGTATGGAGAGATAATGGGTGGTTTTTCTCAGGGCTGCTTTGAGTGGGATTAGGGGTGGCATGGGAACCTAGAGTGGGAAAGATTAAACTGAAGAAAGATTTTGGGGTAAAGGGTGATATTGTGGGGTTGTTAGAAGGAGCATTTGTTGTATAGAATGATTGGTGATGGCTTCGATGTGGTTTTGTATGAATTGAGAAACTAAACGGAAGACACAAGGTACAAATAAGAGAAGCAGAAAAACAGGTATTAAAGGACTAAGAATTGGGAGGACCCAGGACATCCAGTTAGAGAGTGCCCAAGGGGGTTCAGCATAATTATTTACTTGGTTGGTGAGTTTTTGGGCTCTATCCTTGATTTTTTTATGTTGTCATATACTAGGCCAGATTGATTTAGGTAAAAACAACACTCTTCATTTAAAAATATACAAAGTCCTCCTTTTTCAGCAGTAAGTCAAGGCCTCGGTGGTCTTGGAGGACAACCGCAGCTAAAGAGTCAACCTGGGCCTGAAGGATTGATAAAGTCTGTGATATGTCTGCGATGCTAGCAGAGAAGTTATTAGAGAGGCTACAGAAGATTGTGAGAAGATTAGCAGCCTGGTGAATTTCCTGTCTAGCTTGCTAGAGGACTGGAAGATAGTTGCCCAGAGGGCTGGTGTCTGGAACAAGGTTGGGGCTGAGCAAGAAAGTGTGTCCATATAAAAGTTCAAATGGACTGTACCCTGTAGCATTTCAAGGGCAAGCTCTAATTCTGGGAAGGGCAAGAGGTAGGAGTACTGTCCAGTCCTTTTTAAGTTGGAGGCTGAGCTTGGTGAGGTGTATTTTTAAAAGACCATTAGTCCATTCTACCTTTCCTGAAGATTGAGGACGGTAAGGGGTATGAAGGTTCCACTGAATACTAAGAGCCTGAGAGACGGCTTGGGTGATTTGACCGATAAAAGCCGGATCGATGTCGGCCGGGCATGGTGGCTGATGCCTGTAATCTCAGCACTTCAGGAGGCTGAGGTGGGCAGATCATGAGATCAGGAGATCGAGACCATCCTGGCTAACATGGTGAAACCCCATCTCTACCAAAAATACAAAAAACTAGCCAGGGGTGATGGCAGGTGCCTGTAGTCCCAGCTCTCTCAGGAGGCTGAGGCAGGAGAACTGCGTGAACCTGGGAGGCGGAGCTTGCAGTGAGCCAAGATTGCGCCACTGCACTCCAGCCTGGGCGACAGAGTGAGACTCCATCTCAAAAAAAAAAAAAATAAATAAATAAAAAAAAGCCGTACCCTTGTCAGATTGAACAGAATTAAGAAGGCCAAATAGGGGAATTATATCTGTTAGAAGGGAAGGGATGACTGCAGTAGCCTTTTCGAGCTAGTGGGAAAGGCCTCGACCCATCTGGTGAAGGTGTCAATCCAAACTAGCAGATACTCAAATTTATGGACACGGGGCATATGAGTGAAGTCAATCTGCCAATCTTGTGTTGGAGTAAATCCATGAGCCTGATGCGCAGGAGAAGGAGGAGACCTGAGAAAGCCTTGGGGGCTGGTGGCATGGCAGATAGAGCATTGAGAGGTGATGGTCTTAAGGATGGATTTCCAGGAAGGGAAGGAGATGAGGGGCGGCAGGAGGCAAGCCAGAGGCTTGTATCCCACATGGAGGTGATCATGAAGGGAAGAAAGAATGGATTGAGCTTGTGAGGCAGGAAGAATAAATTTTCCATGATTGAAGGACCACTTGTCCTGAATTGGAAAAGCCCGGTAGAGTAGGTTTTCAGAAGAAGAGTAGGTGGGAGTGATAAAGGAGAAAGAAAAATACTGGCCTTCTGGAGTGGGGACTAGGATATTGGTGGGTATGGAGGCATTGGTTATTTTATAAATTTTTATTTTTATTTTATTTATTTATTTTTTTAATTTAATTTTATTTATTTATTTATTTTTTATTTTTTATTTTTTTGGTTGTCCTGTCAGCATAGGCATTTTCCTTTGCAATAAGAGCAGTAGGTTTCTGGTGTCCTTTATAATGAATGACTCCAGCCTTGGCCGGCAGGAGAGCAGCCTTAATGAGGGCCTTTATTAGGGCGGCGTTGATCATGGAAGAGCCTTGTGTGGTAAGGCAGCCTCTTTAGGCCCAGATGACCGCATGGTTATGGAGGATGAGGAAAGCATATTTGAAGTCAGTATAAATGTTAATGTGCATTCCTTCATCGAAAGAGAGCGCACAAGTTAAAGCAATCAGTTCGGCTTGTCGGGAAGTGGTGGCAGGGGAAAGTGCAGCAGCTTTGATAATAGTGGTGTGGGACATGACAGCATATCCAGACTTAGCTATTGAAAATTGGTTGGGTTTAGAACTGCCATCGATAAACCAAGTGTGGTCTTGGTTTGGAATTGGAAGAGTAGAACTCTGAGGAAAGGGGGAAGATGCTATGTGTATTGGGGAAACACAGGTATGTGGTTCAGGACTTGTGTTGGGTGTTAAGTGAGAAACTGGGCTGAAATCGGGCGCATGGGTAATAGTTACTGTTGGAGTTTCAACAAAGAGCGAATAGAGCTGGAGGAGTCGAGGGGCAGACGATAAATGTGAAAGGTGTGAGGAGGATATTCATGTTTGAAGGTTGTGAGAACTGTAAAGGGTAAGTGGAGCACAGCCCGTGATTTTGAAGGTCTCTAGAAGTATTAAAGCGGCGGCTGCCACCGCATGCAGACATGAGGGCCAGCCTAGAACTGTGAGGTCAAGTTGTTCTGATAGAAAGGCAACAGGTTGTGGGCCTGGCTCCTGTGTGAGGACTCCAGCAGCACAGCCTTGGATTTCAGTTGTGTGTAAGGAAACGGGATGGAATGAGTCGGGGAGTGCTAGTGTGGGAGCTGTCTCCAGGGCCTTCATGAGAGAGCAAAAGGAGGAATGGGGAAAAGACTTAGGGTCTATGGGATCAGTTAAGTTACCCTTTGTGAGCTTGTAAAGTGGTTTGGTTAGGATAGCAAAGCCTGGTATCCAGAGTCAGAAGTATCCAACAACGCCTTAGAACGAAAGGAGTTGTTTTCTGGTGGTGGAGACTGGGGTCTGGGAGATTAACTGAACACAGTCTGCAAGAAGGGCGTGTGTGTGCTGATGGAGGATTATACCGAGATGGGTAACACTAGGGGAAGAAGTCTATGCCTTAGAGAGGGATACTCGGTACCCCTTTGAGTAGATAGAGATGTTGAAGAAGCGGGATAGTGTCCTGCTGGGAAGATTGATAAGAAGGGCTGCAAAGAGGAAGATCATCAAAATATTGAATAAAGTGGAAGGCAGACGGGCGAAAAGAAAGCAGATCATGAGAAAGGGCCTGGCCAAAGTAGTGTGGGCTGTCCCTGAAACGTTGGGGCAGAATAGTCCAGATGAGTTAGGATTGGTGAGTGCCTGAACTCCAATTTTTGCCTCCCCTTTCTCTCTCTCTCTCTCTCTCTCTCTCTCTCTCTCTCTCTCTCTCTCCTTTCTCTCTTTCTCCCCCCTCCCACCTCCTCCAGAATGTTGAGCTTATTTCTCTGCAGCTCCCTTCTCTTAGCCCTCAAGTCCCGTCTGCCTTGGTTGTCTTCCAATTCTTTCTAGCAGCTGCTTATAGCAGCTGAGTTTCTCTGTTTTTTAATCCGGCCTTTATAGATGTTCTTGACATCTATAAAGTTAACAGTTGCCTACTGGAGCACCTTGTGCCGTAGATGGTTGGACACACAGAGGAGTGGCTGAGACCGCTAGAGCTTCACACTAACAACAGAGGAAAAGTCTGCTGTTAGGGTCAACCAATTAGGGGAGGGTCTCTACCTCTGTTGCTTCCAACTGCAAGATCTTGAGTAAACCACAGGAATTGTCTGGGCCTTAGTTTCCTCATCTGCAAAATGGGTCTAATAATACAAAGGCCATGTATTTCATAGACTTTGTGTGAGGATGAACAATAGGGTATGCAACCAATGGTACTTTGGAAATAAAGAGGTGATTTTTTTGTTTGCTTTCTTTTTTTCTTTTTCTTTGTTTTTTGTTTGTTTGTTTGTTTTGTTTTGTTTTTTTGAGATGGGGTTTTACTCTTTTTCCCAGGCTGGAGTGCAATGGTGCAATCTTGGTTCATTGCAACCTCTGCCTCCCAGGTTCAAGCGATTCTCCTGCCTCAGCCTCCCAAGTAGCTGGAATTACAGATGCGTACCACCACACCTGGCTATCTTTGTATTTCTAGTAGAGATGGGGTTTCACCATGTTGGCCAGGCTGGTCTCGAACTCCTGACCTCAGGTGATCCACCTGCCTCGGCCTCCCACAGTGCTGGGATTACAGGCGTGAGCCACCGCGCCCGGCGGAGGTGATTTTTTTAAATGACAAACGTGCAATGGACTCCAAATATAGGGACACATTTAGGACAAGAACCATTTGCTGTGTGAGTCTCCTACACCCCTCCACAGGCACAGATGAAGGAGAACAACTGAGAACTCGTGTGCACGGAGGCTGCATGTTCTGAACAGACTATGCTGGGGTCAGAGTGTTCAGGAGCTGCTTTTCCTCTGGAGCCTTGCCCAGGGTCCCCTCACCTGGACTACCATGGGTGCCATGTCTGTCTCAGCAAGGCGGTTCTGGAATCACGGTCACCTGTGTGCATGTCTATCCTCCATGAGACTGGGCAGGTCTCATGGAGACCTGCCTGCCCTCTGGGCCCACTAGGGACTGTTGAAAATCCCTGAGTGGGAAGTCCTAGAATATGGATATTTGAAAGCTCTTTGGGTAAAGCAGGGATTATCTAGATGAGCACTCTGTAAATATTGGGCAAGACATTGGACTTCCCCAGGGCAGGAAACTGCCATAGATCAGAATGTGTCTGTTATGTTGTTTGTTGTTGTTGTTGTTGTTGTTGTTGTTACTTGAGACAGAGTCTCACTCTGTCACCCAGGCTGGAGTACAGTGGCACAATCTGGGCTTACTGCAGCCTCCGCCTCCCAGGTTCAAGTGATTCTCCTCCCTCATCCTCCTGAGTAGCTGGGACTACAGGCACATGCCACCACGCCCGGCTAATTTTTGTATTTTTTAGTAGAGATGGGGTTTCACCATATTGGCTAGGCTGGTCTCAAATTCCTGACCTCGTGATCCATCCACCTCGGCCTCCCAAAGGGCTGGGATTACAGGCGTGAGCCATGGCACCCGGCCAACAATGATTTTTTTTTTTTTTTTTTTTTTTTTTTTTTTTTTTTTTGAGACGGAGTCTCGCTGTGTCTCCCAGGCTGGAGTGCAGTGGCGTGATCTCGGCTCACTGCAAGCTCCGCCTCCCGGGTTCACGCCATTCTCCCGCCTCAGCCTCCCAAGTAGCTGAGACTACAGGCGCCCGCCACCACGCCCGGCTAGTTTTTTGTATTTTTAGTAGAGACGAGGTTTCACCATGTTAGCCAGGATAGTCTCGATCTCCTGACCTTGTGATCCACCCGCCTCGGCCTCCCAAAGTGCTGGGATTACAGGCTTGAGCCACCGCGCCCGGCCCCAACAATGATTTTTACTGCATCAATTGGTGTTTGTTGAATAAAGGCAGGGAGGGGAGGAAAGAATGGGATGGGGGTAGAGAAGAGCAAGATCAGGGAGAATTCCAGCTCCTCAGGCCTAGACCTGTCATCTTATCAGAACAATCCCAATCACCTGACAGTGGTCTGGAGACCAGTGGCCCTTCGACAAGAGCATTTGAGCTGAGCAATTTTTGCCTTTCTTAAAGATAAGATTAAATTAATATGAATCCAAGTCTTACCACGAGGACGTTGCCCTTTGCTGGGAAGCTGAGCAGTCCCCAAGTACCTCACCCATGATTTTCTTGGTGCCTCATTACACATTGTAGCAAAAATGGCAAGCCCCTAAGAGGACCACTGTGATCCTCTGAAGATGGGGGTTCCCGATCCCGCGAACCCAGTTCTTCAGAACGCTGTTTGTTCTGGAGAAATAAGAACTGGTCATATCTAGTCTTTGTTTCCCTCTCTTTTGATCATTTTTTGGATGAGTCAAAATCAGGTCACCACCAGCACCAGGATGTGACATGAAGGGACGCGCCTCAGCCCCACAGGGCACATTCCTGCCCTCTCCCCAGACTCAGGTCTTCCCTGCCTCTGAATCTTGCTCTCTCTTTCCCTTGTTCTCACTTTTCTTTCTTTTTTTTTCTGCCCTTCCCTTCTTTTCTTTAATTCCTCTTTCTTTTTTACCTGCGGAAAAAGTCTTCAGACTTCTGGAGTGGATTCATGAGTGTGAGCGGGGTGCAGGCTGCCAACATCATTTTTCCTCAAGGCACAGAGGCTGTTTCTGTGGCTGGGCACAGCTGAGAGGACCCTCTCGCGGCACTGGGGGATTGATGGCTGATGGAGGGAAGGAAGCTCATAGAACATCAGGCAGAGTTCGTCCTGCTCCCCTCAGACTCCCTATATCACACTGATGGGGATGCAGCCCTGGGCTGCAGGGGTAGGTCCGGCCTGACGGAGGCTGGGACATCTGGAAACCAGTGGCCTCTCAGCCAGCCCCTGGCTCCTGTGCACATTCTCCGGGAAGAGCCCCAGGTCTCTTCTTCACTCCCCCTCACCCTCCCAGTGGGGGTTCTCTGACCCCAGCAACACGGATGGGCAGGGAGGCGTCTCCAAAGGCCAGACGCTTAGCTAAGAAATAATTTCTCAGTCCCTGTGTGGCCCCTTGCTCTTAACCTTTTCCTCCTTTGTTCTTAGTCCTGTTTTTGCCCTGATTTTTCAGCTGGGTGCCCTGGACTGAGTCAAACTTTAAAATTGCCCCTGGGATTAGACACACGCTGGCCGCCTCTCTGGCTATGATGGCCTCCCTGTTTAGGGCAGCAGGTAGGGAACAGCTGGCTCAGTCCAGGCCAGATGAGCAGGAAATAAAGGTTTTCCTTGTCCCCCTTCCTCCAAGCCTCCTCCTTCTTCCCTTTCCCCTTGCCATGGGAAGTTCTTCTCTTCCTCCACTCCTTCCATCCCTCACCGTCTGTGGGCCTGATGCTGATTATCCTGTTCACTATCAAAATTATTTGGGAGAAGAAAGTCATTTATACTTTAGTATGAGTTTGATCGATAGTTTGTTTTTCCTTGGTCTATTTGCTCTCTGAGTCTCACTGGCAGATGAAAAGTTGAGGGCTGCATTACAGACATTTGGGGCCATTACAGGAGAATGGAGGTGAGGGATGCGTGGCGGGGGCGGGGCGCTGACCGTAGAAGGACCCCCCAGAGCCCAAGCAGTCACACACACAAGCTGCCACCCCCAGTCCTCGATCGGTTTCCACACCGTTCATAGTCTGAGACAAAGGAGTTTAAAAGTATGTGGTTGAGAGTGGCTTGGAGCCCAGCTAGGTACAGGGAGCAAGGGGAACTGAGGCTGCTTGACTGGGCAAGGCGAAAATGCAGGGAGTTTTTAAGACGGCTGACTGTAGCTCTGATTTTTTTTCTTGTGAAGGAGGAATCCTGTTTGGCTCCAAGCCTGGGGATGGGGCTGGCTCTGTGGAGCAGGTTGCATCTGAGCTGGGTGGGCCTGCCCCGAGAGTCGTCGGCTGCCTCCAGAGGGGGTGAGGTTTCCATCACAGGGGTTGAGGTCTCCTGGATTCAGCCATCATTAGAGGAGGCTTTGCATATTGCCGGGGTTGTGCCAGACCGGATACACGGGGGCCTTGACTAAAATGTGTTTCTTGGGCCCTGCCCCCAGCTCACTGAACCCAGGAGCAGCCCTGGGATCATTGTGATCTCACAGCTCAGACAGCATCAGTCCCCCGTGGGGGCCGCCTTTCCAGCCCCTCTTCCCAGCGGAGGATCCCAGTGCCTTCCTGGCCTGACGGCCCTGCAGGCCTGGCCCTCCCAACTTCCTCTCTGCCCTTGTCCCCCGTCATTCCCCCAGTTGGAGGGTGCCCCAGCCTGGCTGACGTCAGTTCTTGTCCCCAGCACACACAACTCTTCCCAGCCTCAAGGCCTTCACCTGGCTGTGCCGCTGCCTGCGATGTTCCTCCCAATCTTGTCAGGGCTGGCTCCTGGGGATAAGATATCTGCTCAGATGTCACCTCCCCAGAAGGGCCTTCCACAGCCAGCCACGTCGTGTCTCCCCACACCTGCCCCCACACTCGCTAGCCCACCATCCCCTCTTCCTTCTCCCATCCTCCACAGGGGTCATCACCATCTAATATTCCTGGGCATGCATCTGTTTGCCTTTCTGGCTTCTGGTTTTGGTTGCCTTCCCCCGGAAGGTAGCTCTGTGGGAGTAGAGCAGGGACTTGTTTGCACTGTTTATTCCGTGACCCAGCCCCGGCTCTGTGTCTGGCACATAGAATTGTCACTGAATGAATGAATGAATATCCACTGTGTGAATGAATGAGTGACAGGTTTGGAGGTCACTGGAGCAGATGGCCGAATCTGTGACAGCTGTGACAATAAACAGCAATTACAAGCAGAGGGCCAGATGCCGAGCTGCCCTCGTGGACATTAATGGTCCCAGGCCCTGAGCTTGCATTCCCAAGGGACCCCTTGCTTGGTGTTTTGGGCCCACTCTCGACATCCTGACAGCCTGTCTTCTAAATGGGACTGAGGTGGAAATGGGGGGCGGGGTCCCAGAGCCCACGTGACTTGTCCAAGGACACCTTGCAGGGTTGCAGGGACAGAGGGGGAAGAGGCCTATGCCTGGCACCCATCATCAGTCTCTAGAAAGTTCCATTCTGAAACATGAGTCAGCCATGCCCAACAGTCTCCTGGGATAATCCCCCACACAAACTTTTGCCGAGCGCCTGCTGTGTGTTGAGGGCACATGGAGTCCTCCTCTCCTTGGTGATTTGGTGGCGGGGGTAGGGAGGTGGCAGCCCTGACTTTGGCTTCCCTGAATGACGGCACAACAGAGAAACATCTGGTCTCCAGTGGAGATTAGATCTCCGTCAGCGGCAGGGATGCAGCCGGCCCCAACACTGGAACTCCACGGTGGAGTAAAGCACCCCGGAGGCTGTCCTGGCACAACCTCACCGCAGTCATAGACCAGTCAGCCCCGGGAGGGACACTCTGCCCCGGCCCGGATGCTGCCAGCCGGCCCCATGGATGCCACAAGTCCAGCCAAGGAAGTGCCTGTCCCCACTCCCAGGGCCATGCAAAGGGGTCCAAAATAAACTTGAAAAAGCAACCCCCCAACGGGGAGGCCAGTTTGTCCGGGGTGTCCGGGGGCCATGATGGGCACTGCTGTTTTCCTAACTCACGTGACCAAAAGTCCTTTCATTTGCATAAAAATGGAACCTGGTTGTCTAAGTCTTCCCAAAGTTTCCTTATACCAAGCAGCCGTGAAGGGCCCCCCACAGAGCAAGGTCTCGACTGGCCACCATGAGAAGCCGCCGTCCCCACCCTCCAGTCACCTCCAAACCCCTCTACGCCGTGGGGCTTAACCACCTCTGAGCATCCCACGTGCGTGTCACTCACTTCTGTCTTGTCGATGGTCTGCCTGCTCCTCCCTCGCTGGACAGCAGCTCCAAGGGGACAAGGAATCGTGCATGGTTTTATTTATTTATTTTTTTATTTTATTTTGTTTTATTTTTGAGAAGGAGTCTCCCTCTGTTGCCCAGGCTGGAGTGCAGTGGCGCAATCTCGGCTCACTGCAACTTCTGCACCCTGGGTTTAAGCAATTCTCCTGCCTCAGTCTCCCGAATAGCTTGGATTACAGGTGCCTGCCACCATGCCTGGCTAATTTTTGTATTTTTAGTAGAGAGAGGATTTCACTGTGTTGGCCAGGCTGGTCTTGAACTCCTGACCTCAAGTGATCCATCCGCCTTGGCCTCCCAAAGTGTTGGGATTACAGGCATGAACCACAGAACCCGGCCTGTGCGTGTTTTGCTGGCTGCTTCTTCCCCAGTGCCTCGGAACCTTGAGAAGATGCTCTTAGGCACCCGGTGGATGCACAGGCAGCCCCAAGGCCCTTCCCAGCCTTCCTATCCCTCCAAGCCTCCCGACCCCTGACTCTGGCTTGGGGCAGTTGACCGCTCCTCTTCATCTTCCTAGTTCCCAGTGACCCTTTAGGATTGAGCTGAGAAGCCACTCCCTGTGCAAAGCCTTCCGGAATCAACCGTGACCTTTCCTCCCCCCGGTCCTTCGGCATTTTTCTGTGGCTGTCAGATTTCTGACTTCTTGGCCGACTATCAGCCCCACACCTGTGGGTCTGTGCCCAGGGCTCACAGCTTAACACATAGGGGGACCTTAATAAATACACTGATTTCCCCTGTGGAGGGGTCACACTCCTGCCAGGAAAACCCAGCCCACCTCCTCCCCGGACAGGAGTCCTCACGTTGGAGAAGGCCTGGCTCTCAATGGGGCTTTTGTGGCGGGTGGCAGTGGCCTCAGCAGCTTTCCCCGGCAGCTCCACCAGCCGGAAAATGTTAAGACAACACCTCCATCCTTGCCCCTAGGGAGAACCTGTTTGTGAAGATTCCACAGCCTCTCTTTAAGAAGCAAGTGTCCGTGCTGGGGTTGGTTGAGTCGGGTAAAAATCGCCATGTGGGTAAACTCTTCATTGTCCTCCACTAGGCGGATGCTAGAATCTGTGGACACTGACGAAGGACATTCTCTCATTTGCTCATCCTTTCAAAGGATACTTTGCATACCTACTGTGTGCCGGGCTCTGCTAGGTCCTGATAATATAGAGAGAAAAAAACAACGGTCCCTGCTTTCCTGGTGCAGGGAGAATAATAAGCTGTCAGATAACAGATGCGGGGAAGCAGAGGAAGGAGCTGGGAGCAGGGCCAGGGCAGACCCTGGAAAGGTGGTTTCTTAGCAGAAATCTCGGAAATATGAGCGAGCCAGGAGGGAGGGAGGGTCACAGCTCCCAGAAAACTTGAAGTCCAGTCCCAGAGAATACAGTTAACTCCTGGGAGGAGGATGCAGTTAGCCTATGTCTGCTCCACGGTAAGGGGCTCTATCCCTGGCACACCCCCCACTCTTTCCCCAGCCTGCTCCTCCAACTGTTCTGAAGTGGTGGGAAGGCAGGTAGGGGCTGTCCCAGTGGTTATCTAAGGGAAAACTGCCCCCCTCTGTTTAGTCCCCAAGCTGAACAGATTTGAGATCTGTTTAACATGGAAGATCTGGGCTGTGATGAGCTTAAAGTGGGAGGGGGACGCTTGATTTTTCAGAAAGCCTGATTTCAGACGTAATCATTCATGCTTAAGAAGCAGGGATGCTGAGTCTTGGGAATAGCTTTTGGAAAATGGTAATCTACGTTAGAGGGCAGGGCAGGCAGCCCTGTGGCCCCTGGGCTCTGTATGACTATGTGTCTTGGAGGATCCGGGCTGTGATGAGCTTAAACATCTTAAATATCTGCATTCAGGAAGAGCTTCTGGATGGACACTGGAACCACTAATTATGCATGCCATTGGGAAGGAGGTCCCATGTTGGGTCATTTTTAACGCTTCATGGATGAGTTGTCGTATGTGTATGTGTGCAAGTGTGTGCATGCATGTACTTACCAACTCTATAGGACACAGATCTTTGGATTTTGTCTACATAAGCAAAGGGATTGAAACGACTTGATTAATTTGCTGTTGGCCACTAATGCATTTTGCAAAGACAGGCAGCCACTGTCTGTCACAAAGGCTACTCTGTCTCACGCCCTCCCCTCCTTACGTTTTAAGAGTCAATGCCTTGGGGCCCAACTTTGTTGGACAGCTGGCTCGATTCTGTGCATTTTTCTAGGTCTCCATGGCTCATGTCATTTTCAGGCATGAATATGAGCCATCAAATTATGACTAAATCGCCTGGAGCCGCCATTCTAGCCAAGGAGGGTGAGGGGAGGTGGAAGGAAAGCAAGATGATGAAGCGAATTCCTCTGCAGATAAAGGGTGGCAGATTCTATGGAGAAGTACAAAGTCGGGAAGGGGTTTGAGGAGGTAGAGGTATAAAAGAATGCGTGAACGAGGCAGGGCACCATGGCTCACGCCAGTGATCCCAGCACTGTGGGAGACCGAGGTGGGCGGATCACCTGAGGTCAGGAGTTCAAGACCAGCCTGACCAACATGGTAAATCTCCGTCTCTACTAATAATACAAAAGTTAGCCGTGACGGGTGCCTGTAATCCCAGCTACTTGGAAGGCTGAGACGGGAGAACGGCTTGAACCCAGGAGGCAGAGGTTGCAGTGAGCCAAGATCATGCCAATGCACTCCAGCCTGGGCAACCGAGTGAAACTCCAAGTGAATAAATGAATCGTGAGTGCATGGTGAGTGGGTAAGTAAGTGGGGAACGGGGTGAGCCAATGAGCGAGTGAGCAGGTGGATGAGTGGACAAACAGTTGAGCGAATGAATGAGTATGTGGCTGAATGAACCCCTCGCTCTAGCGGAAAAGCCAGAGGAAGGGGCCCGAGCATCTCCTTCAGGGGTACCTGCCAAGGCGGAGTCCTGGAACCCCTGCCCAGGACCTCTCCTGGAGGGCATCTTGGTCAGTCCCTTGCTCCCTAGCGCTGTCAGCCCCTGCCTCAGATCTCTTACCCAACCTCATCGCTTCCACCTGGCAAGGTAGATGGCCCATGTACTGGGAGTACTACATGGTAGGATCCCTGGGAGGGTGCCCCTGGGTGTCCTCCTGGGTCTTTCTGGTGTGAAATAGGGAGCTCTCTCGGCTTCTTCAATTGAACACCTGTGTGACCAGCTCTGTCATCAGATACGTTTTGTAATTAAAGGCTACTCTGTCATAATATTTCAGGAATGTGCTGTGATTGGCCTTGGGGCAAAGGTCGGTTTCTCTGCATGTGTGCTGTACAGAGAAAAAGCTGTTCAACTATTTTTCCCTGAATAGTAAAAGGGTCCAATATGAGTCCACAGGTTACAAAGTGTATCAGTCCCTTAAATGATTGTCACCCTTTTCCTACCTATCAACCTATTCCATGTCACTGCAGAAATCTTAAAAAACAGGAAATGACAAGGCGGAAAATAAAAGCCATCCAATATAGTGTTCCTTAAACAATAAGAAAAGGTTCTGTAGCTAAGCAGTCCAGGCTCATTGTTCCTTTCCACATGTGGCTTTCAGCCCTGGAACGGTGGCTTTTCTGAACTGAGATGTGCCGTAAAGTAACAGTCACATACCAGATTTCAAATATGTAGTTGGAAAAGAGAGAATGTCCAAGGTCTGATTAATAACTTTTTTTTTGTTTTTGAGACAGGGTCTCACTCTGTCACCCAGGCTGGAGTGCATTGGTGCAATCATAGCTCGCTGCAGCCTCAAACTTCTGGGCTTAGGCAATCTTCCCACCTCAATTTCCCAAGTAGCTGGGATTACAGGCAGGCACCGCCATGCCTGGCTCATTTTTGTTTTTTCTTTTTTAGAAATGGTATCTGACTGTGTTGCCTAGGCTGGTCTCTGACTCCTGGCCTCAAGTGATCCTCCACTTTAGCCTCTCAAAGTGCTGGGATTACGAGTGTGAGCCACCATGCCTGGCCAGGAACTTTTATATTGAGGACATGTTGAAATGATATTCTATGTATAATAGGTTACATACCATAGATTATTGATTTCCCCTGATTATTTTTACTCTTGTTAGCGTGGGTAGTAGAATATCTCAATGACACACGCTCCACAGGGCCCAGTAATGCACTCCTTTATTGTACAGAAACATTGCATCAGGAGGACGAGGTCTCCCGCGCCAAACCCAGAGGGCCTTCAAGGTTCTGATTCCCCAGTGCAGGGTTGGGAAGATTCCTCCACTAACTGGTGATGCTCCTGGCTCATTTTCCCATTCATTTCTCCCACAAACCTGGGGCCCAGGGTGTACAGCCAGCGGTTGTCACACACAGTTTCCCCCCAAGAGAAACCTGCAGCCCAGAAGTTCAGTTGCAGGACAGAGACCCCCAGCCTGGCAGAGGCCTTGACACAAAACAGAAGTTTGGCACCAAATGATATATACGTGAAGGCACAATGAAATGAACAGCAAGGGTTCAAACAAAAGGCCATGCATGGCATAACAAAATTCTGGAACATCTTTTGTTCCAACCATAGGGTTTCCCAGGAAGGCGTCAGGATCTCCTATAAAGATAACTGAGGCTCACAGTCGGCCCTGGAGCTGTGGCTTCCTTGACTTTGGGGAGGGGAGGGTGTGATGAGACCCCAGAGGATTCGCTCCAGAGTGAGACGCTTGCTGCAGCCAGTGCCTGCAACATTAGGGAAATCAGGGCCTTGGGCGGGTCACTGACACCAGGGGAGTGATGCAGGTTTGGTGCGCTCACGCCCGGCACACAGCCCATGGAAGGTGCAGGGATAAGTCTGTGGCTGAGAGCAGCTCTCATGGGGTTCGTGTACTCTCAACAGTGCAGGGGTGCCAATCCATGTCCCAACTCACGGCCTTGGAACCTCAAGTCACCTTCAGCCCCTCAGGCCAGAGGACAGGAGAACCAGGACTTGTCCTTCTCTATCAGAAGCTGCATCGTATCTAGGGAGAAAATACACAATCGGGGCAGGGGCTCAGAGGAAGCCATAAGGGTCAGCCTCGTCTCTCTGGAGTGGCACGAGCTCAGACAGAGGCCACCCACCTCTGTGAGGGGGAGGTTCCTTACTCTCGGAAAGTATGCTGGTGAAAGGAAATTGCCAGGCAATCTGGAACTTTTCTTCTTTCAAGCCCTGGGAAGAAGAATTGAACCAGTGGCGGGCAGCTAGGTGCTCTGTTTGGCAGGGTGGGCAGGTGCTGTCCTGCTGCAGGGAGTCCCACCCTGTCCCCCACGGCAGGGTTTCTGATGGCAATGCACCCATCATCTTGGGGAGGAAGGCTGTGCCTCCTGCAGAGTCCCTGGGGAGGAAGCAGCTGTTTAAGATTTCGTCTACACTTCTTCCCACACCTCCTGAGAAAGGACACAGGAGGAGGTTGTCTGTGTGAATGCACTTGCAGATGACTGTAATCACCCTAACAGGGCGACTTAACATTTGTAAAGAGCTTAGCACAGGGCTGGCTGTAGTAAGCACTGAGCAGCTGCTTGTTAAATAAATAAACATAAATGGGGAAAATCCATAGTGTGCCAAGGATGGGAAGGAGAGTAAAAAGCGCAGAAATGAAGCCCGAAAAACTGAGGATGGTGGGCAGAAGGGAACATGAGTGGCTGAAGCCAAGGATGGAAGGAGCAGAGGTGAGGGATGCCATCTGAGCTGGACCAGAAAGGCTTCCAGGAGAAGGTGGCCTGGCCAGGCTCTCAGCTACCCCTGGTGAGTTTTAAAGCTCTTGGGATTCTCAGAAGGCAGGCCTTGGGTTCACAAAACACATTATGAATCTGAAAACCCTCCTATGGAAACTGGATGTCCATGAATTCTGTTGGAGAAAAAAAAAAAAAATCCGCACCCTCCCCTCCGCCCCAGGCAGAACTTCATGCTTTGGCTGCGTTTCCGAGCTTCGGCTGGCAGTTTCCGAGCCCGTGGAGTCCCGCCGTCATGCTGCGGTTGGCCGGCCTCTGCTTGGGCACTGACATCATGCAAGGGAAGGAAATGACAGTGACCCGTCTCCCGCCCACCGTATCTCAGTTGTAAATTCCCCAGGCACGTCTTCCCCGGGGTAATTACAGCCCAAGTTGCTTTTAGGAGGTGATATCATTTACCTGTTTGGCCTCTGTTTCTGTCCTACGCGGGTTGTCCAGCAGCATGGGGCTGGTGGGGAGTGGGACGGGTGGCCGTTGGCGCTCACAATGGCCCTGAGTCATGACTGCTCACTCCTTCCATGCTCCTTTTCCTCCCCTGGGCTGCTCGTGAGTCAACAGCACTTATTAAACCCCTCTGAATGCAGAGATTTGTACTGGGCCAATCGAGGGCCAGGGCAGGCTCAGTGCACCCGGGCTGTGCGGGTGCCACCACCACTACCAACGGAGAGCAACCCTGGGCACCTGCGTATTTCTGTTTTGTAAAAAGAAACCCAATCTCCTTTCTGCCACCTCTCTAATTCTAGGTGTGCGTTGAATTCATGGAGTGAGCTCCGGTTTGAGGGGTGGGGATCAGAAGAGCTAGATTGAAAGCCAAGTTTGCTCTCTTGCCTGACCTTAAGCCAAGTACATCACCTCTCCAGGTGTGCGCACCTGTGAAATGGGGACTGATAACGCTGTCCTCCCAGGTCCAGGTGACAGTGCAGGTGAGGGCTGCTGAGAAACCTGACAGCAGTGGTGCTCAACTGGGGCTGATTTTGTCCCCTGGAGGATATTTGACAACACCAAGAAACATTTTTAGTTGTCACACTGGGGCTGGAGGCAGAGGGTGCTGCTGGCATCTTGTGGGTGGGTAGAGGCCACCAGGGAGCCTGCAAAATGTCCCACACTGCACAAAACAGCTCCCACCGCAGAGGATGATCTGGCCCCACACATCCACGTGCTCAGACACCTACTGTGTCACACCCTAGAGCTCGTTTATTAGAAGAGGCGTTTGCATCCCTGGCTTGGACTCACCATGGCCAGGCGCTGGGCCTCTTGGTCCTCGCCCACCATCCAGAGGGAGACACTTCATGCCTCACTTTACAAAAGAGGAAATCGAGGCAAACCAAGGCCGTGAGGTTGGTTAATGGGGAGTGAGGTTCGTGTTCCGGCCTGTGGTCTCAGTAACCAGTCCCTGCATCTCCATCATTTGGGGCACCTCGCTCTGCCTCCCTTTGTAAAGTGTGGTATGTTGGACTTCCCACTGAGTTGCAGACAGCTTGGCCAGTGCTCTGAGGTATTCTTCCCTGTGGGCAATGCCAACGGGATGGAAATAAAATACCATTGAAAAGGGCTTCCCTGTGCTGCCTCCTACCAGGAAGCCACCCTCCTAACAGCTTTGTCGGTCTGCGCTCCTCGTCACCTGATGCTTGTATCCTCGGTGACTATTAAAACGTCAGCAACGTGCTCGCTTTGGCGGCACATACACTAAAATTGGAACGATACACAGAAGATTAGCATGGCCCCCACGCAAGGATGACCTGCAAATTCGTGAAGCGTTCCATATTTAAAAAAAAAAAATGGTCAGCAAAGACACCTGTATCAGTTGGTGCATGCCATCAAATGACACTGAAGGGCAACACTGTGGCCAAACAGGCCAACTGGGAAGCCTGGAGCTTCCCATAACGAAATGCACCATCTAGACAAATTACAGCGGTGTTTTACTAATTCATGAGCAGGGAATTAATCCTCTGCCCGCGAAATCTGTACCTGTAGGGTTTCAGTGATGAAAATCACTGAGACAAAAAGAAAACTGAGTGCAGCAGTTTATGGAGAGGCCCCACGTATAAGCAGCTAGTGACTGGAGTGGAGAGAGAATCCCAACAAAATGACCCATGGGACACAGGCGGGGACAGGGAACTAGACAAGGGAACCATCTGTGGAACAAAAAGGACCCTGTAAACTTGTCCTGGCTTGGGAGATATCTCCACTTACAGGAATTATTTTCCCACTCCTATTTTTGGGGACTATTGTTTTTACTTTGTGTCGGTCTCTGAAGTCCCTAGACCCACGAACCCCCGGCAAAGGCCACGAGAGGCCTGGAGGCAGAACTGGTCCTCTCTGGCCCTTGCTGCTCAGAGGCCACACTGCATTTTCTCTGCCCTTGTCTGTGGCGTGTCCACACTGTCCACCTCGGAAGACTTGGGGGAGGGGCGAGAGGAAACAGAATGCGGGGATACTGGAGAGAAAAAAAGAAACACACTGGCAATAGCAAAGAAAGTGGAGTCTTACAGGCAAGACGATGCCTTGAGCCTGGCTACAGTCTAAATCACAGAAACCAGAGAGGTTAAGCACTGTTTCTTGAGTAAAGCCACAAGTGGTGCTGTGGAGGAGAGGGTGGGGCCACCCTGCCTAGGAGATGGCCCCTCAGCAGGCAGCCCCTGAGCCCCAGAGCCCTCTGGGGCCAGAAGTGTCACTTCCCAAACCTTTGGGAACACCAGTGTGTCCAGATTTGGCCAAGCATATTTTAACTTTTTTTTTTTGCGGCAAACTGTGCCTCGTAGAGCTCTGGAAGGTCCTTTGCCACTCGAACATAAATGTGAAAAGACAGTACATTAGTATTACACAATGTTGGTTGTTTACCAACAAGGATAAGCAGATGGAATTACATAATCCTCTGTATGTGCGTGTGGGATTCTCCCAGCCCTGGACACTTGAACTTTTAGGGGCAGAGGCTGTGGAGCACTGTTCCTGGTATGGATTTGGCCAGCCTGGGGCACTTCTCCAAACCCTCTCTCACTGTCCAAGGTGCAGACAAAGGGTCCTTTAGGGCCACTCAGCTCCCGTTGGCACCACCAGCCTGAGAACCGAATAGCCTTCCTGCACTGCCCCAAGTTCAAGGAAGTCACGGACTTGTACCTAAAGCGGGAAGTCCCACTGAGGCACCAGGAAAGGGGAGGTCATGACAAGATGATAGTAATGGTGACAGCAGTCACCGCTGCCGAGCCTGGCAGCATCAGGCACGCTGAAGACTCCCATGAGAAGGCGGAAGCTCTGAGGCCCAGGAGGTTCTGAGGCCAAAGAGGCTGGCACAAGGTCACAAGGTCACAAGGCTGGAAGGTGCCAGAGCTGGAGCTAGACCCCAACCCCATCCTAGCTGACTCCAGATTCCATGCTTGGAACCATGGCATGCTGACGACATTGTGGCCTTGAAAGACAATTTTCTAATCACTTCTGTAGGCCTTGAATGTTCCCAAGTGACCATTTAACAAGCAATTATTGAGCACTGGCTGTGTGAACCTGGTAGACAACCCACTGTAAAATGAGACAGAATAAATGAAGTGTTCGTTGAGGTTCAGGCAGGTTCTTTGGGTAGAGAGGAAGGCCTGCATATTTGGGTGGGAAGGGGACAGTGGGGGAGAATCCAGCAGGACTTCCTGCAGGAGGTGCTTTCTGATGCACACCATGAAGAACTCATAGGATGTCAGAGGCAGAGGGACACTTTATTTCCACTGGATGTGGTTGCCAGCATGGCCCCTGGGGCTTCACCTGAGTGTGGCTGTCCCCTGGGGACCTGCCTTATTCTCCTTAGGGGAAGAAGACTTGAAGATCTGCAGTGTGCCAGACCCCTGCTAGGTCCGGGGGTGAGAGAGATCAAAGCCACCATCCCACCCCACTCCCCTGCCCCTCCAGAAAGCAGGACAGCCTCGCCCAGCAGTGGGGAAAGCTCTGCAGGAGCCCCGCCCCACCTCAGAGGATGGGGACTGGTCCTTGGCCTTCCTGAGCCTGGGTGTCCTCTGCAAAATGAGGACCCGCATTCCAACCCTGCAGGTGCAGGGTTAAGTGAGATGATACACACTCACGCCCTGCATCGGGGACGCTGCACGCGCCTGGGCACAGAACAGTAAGCGCTCCGTAAACTGGGGGGACACCGGAACATCAGTGGGCTCCAGAGAGATGACTGCCCCGGGAGAGACTCCCCCAGGAGCGCGGGCAGCTGGAGGGGGCGGGTCGGCAGGAATCAGGCAAGCTCCCCGGAGGAGGTGAGCGCTGACTGACAGCAGGAGTTTGCCAGGGTGGAGGGAAAGGGGCAGAGATCCAGACTCCAGTCTCAGAAGCTTCGCTCCCCCGGAGGCGGAGGTGACCCGCCACAGAAGCGCCTGCCACGCAGGGACTTTATTTCAGGTGGGGCCATACTGAACGTTCCCCCCTTTCATACCCGGTATGAAAACCCTCAAAACATCCAAAGGGGCACTTTCCCCGGATAAAAATAAAACTTGGAGGGGCCCGCAGGAATGGAATACTTTTTCTTCCTGTGTTTAAATTTCTACGGAAAATCTGACCCGCGCGGCCACCGCCCCTGCCATAGGCGGGCGGAGAGCGCTTATATCTTTAAGGCAAAGGCGGGCCGGCTGGCGTCCAAGTTCCTGACCAGGCGCGGGCCGGCCCGCGGGACCAGCAGCCGGGTGGCGGCGCGATCGGCCCCGAGAGGCTCAGGCGCACCCCGCACCGAGCGCGCGGGCCAGGCGGGCCAGGGCGGCGGGCGGAGCGGGAGGCGGCCACGTCCCCGGCGGGCCTGGGCGCGGGGAGGTCCGGCCCCCTGAGAGCGCGCCGCGAACGCTGCGGTCTCCGCCCGCAGAGGCCGCCAGGGCCGTGGATGGGGAGGGCGCGCCGCCCGGCGGTCCCAGCGCACAGGCGGCCACGATGAGGGTCAACGAGAAGTACTCGACGCTCCCGGCCGAGGACCGCAGCGTCCACATCATCAACATCTGCGCCATCGAGGACATCGGTTACCTGCCGTCCGAGGGCACGGTGAGTGCGGGCGGCCGCGACCCGGGCGGGAGGGCCGCGCACCTGCACCGCGGCGGGGGCGGGAACCGGACGGCGGCGGGGCCTCCCGGGACCCCGGGGGGGTGCCGCACCCTCTGCGCAGGGTTTGCGGCGCCCACCCGCGCACGTGCGTGCCGGGAAGGGCGCGCCGGCCCCGGCCAAGTGCGTGAGCCCAGCCTGCGCTCTGAGTGTTCGGAGCGCAGCGCCCACTCAGCCCAGCGCAGCACCAGGCCCCCAGGCATGGCCTGGCCCGGGAGCTCTGCGGCTCCGAAGCTGCCTGGCCCGGGGCTGGAGCTCAGAGCCCAACCAAGAGCTCACAGCTGGCGCCCTGGATGGGACCTTCCCTTCCTGGCTCGCGGCCAGGGGTGCCCGTTGGGGCAGCCAGAGGGAGGGTGATGGTGGGGGTCTTGGGCGAAGGCCAAGTTGGTCGCCACTCCACGACGATGGTAGCTACCAGGCCCCACTGCTTCACTACCCTCTGGAGTCAGAGCCCGGGGTCCTCACTTGCCAGAAACGCACATTGCGCCCAGGGCACTGGGCGTGGTACCCTGGCATTGGCAGCGAAAATCTCAAAGCCCAGGGTGTCAATCATTGGAGATTGCTTTCTACCCTCGCCCCTGTCTCCCCTGGGCGCCCAGGCCTGGTTCAGGTGGGGGCACTGGTAGGAAGCCAGTCATGTAAGTTGGGGACCCCATCCTGAGGTCCCCAGTATCCCCACCGCCCTCCCCAGGGTCAGACCCAGAGGTCTAGGGAACCCTATGTTTTAGGGAGGGGGGCGGAATTCTCCCAGGAAGGGTTTGGCTTGAAGGATAAAGTTCGCTGGAAGAGGATAGGACAGGGCTGGGACTGGCTATCTCCTCTCGGGGTGAGGGAAGCTCTCAGCAGCACTTTCCGGGAACTAAGGACAGAACCTCCTTTCTCCCTCCTTCCCCTGCAGACCCCATCAAGGCCCCTCTCCGGGTGTCAGGCCCAGCAGGGCTGCTTCAAGCAGGATGGAGACGGCCCTGGCTTATCCCTCTAGTCTCTGGGGCACACAGAGAGGCAGGGAATGAAGCAGGGGCAAAGCTCCTGCTTTGGGTCTCTGTTCCAGCAACAGCAGGGACTCTGGCCTTGGTCAGGCCTTGCACCCTTTGGGTCACAGTGAAGGGGGTTGGCCTGGGGGCATCTCTTCGGGAACTGAGATTGCACAGAGCTGCCAAGAGCACTGGGAACAGGTATAGATGGAGAGGGAGCCTACCTGTGAGTCACAGGACTGGCCGGAGGAGCTCAGGGATTGCCATTTGATCAAAGCCATGTGCCAGGCCATGCTGGCCCCTGGGCACCCTTAAAGAATGAGACAGAGAAGGCTCCACCCATCTGGAGCTTACTTAAATGGTGATGGAACGTTACCCGTTATCCACGGCAGTGACAGGGACAATTCCATAGTGCTAGGCCAGTGCTGTGCCTCAGCTCATGGAACTCTCACAACGTGTGAGGTAGGTGCTATTACTACAGGCAAGGAAACTGAGGCCCAGAAGGCAGGTGACCAGCTCCAAGTCACCCACCAGCTGGGAGGACAGTTAGGAAGGGCCCAGGACACAGACCAGGTAGCTGCAGAAAGTCTACCTGAAGAACAAACCTTCTGGAGAAGAAGCTAATTCTACCCAATAACAGGTGGGGACTGCATCCTTCAAAAACATTGCGTATTCAATGTCCCAAGGTGGGGCCATGGGGATACCAGCCAGGAGCCAGGGGATGGTAGTGCTGGCCAAGGTAATGGAGAAATGGATGTTCTGGGGGTAGATTGGACAAGACCTGATGGTGAATTGAATGTTCAATAAGAAATGGAGCCTTCCATGAATAGCCCCCGGTCTCCACAGTTTTTGTTCTAGGACCCGTTGCTTATCCAGACTCAGAAACTATCAGCCTCCTGTAACCCCAGGTGAAGGCCACAAAGTCTGCAAACAGGCAGCTGGGCCCAGATGAGACCATCAGCTCTTAGATTCCACACAATACTTCCATTGCACATACTTTGTTTTGTGAGCTTGGAAGGCTGAATCAGAGGCGCTCGCTGCGGGGGGCAGAGCCTGGGAGCAGCATCTGCCAGTAGATGGCCAGACAGGCTGGAGGCTGCAGCCGTGGAGCAGGGGCCTGTTGGTGCGGGGCAGGCCGCATGGCAGGGAGAGCCTCCCAGGGCATCCCTGGCACTCCTCAAGCCAACAGTGGTTGCTCAGTCATTACCCTGAGTCACCCAGCGAAGGCGGCTCTGTACACACCAGGGCCAGAGGGCGTGGGCTGTATTTCAAAAGTCCCTATCCCGTTCTCAGGCGTGCAACTCATACATGCACAAGTCAACCACAAGATAAGTTCATCTGATTCAGGCTGCGGTTCCCAGCCTATGGCTTTTGCCTCGCCTCATTCCCAAGTTCAAGGGTGGAAATCGCTGCATTGTTTCTGTGCATTGAGATATAAGAAGAAATGACTTGAAAGCCAGAGGCCAGGTTGGACGCAATTTGTTTCCATTTCCTTCTGTTAATCTTTGAGTGTTTCTACTTTCTTCCTTGAAACTGGTGGCTGTCTGTGGCCTGGGATCTGAGTGCCCCTAACAAGCCCAGACACTCCAGAGATACCTGATTTGCTGGTATCTGCCCAGTATTTCCTGATTTATCTGCTGTGGGAGATGATCTGCTCATAAATTATGCATCATGTCCCATAATCATACATTGATATGTAGTGATCTGATTTTTAAAAAATTTTTTAGAAGACAAGGGAAGCTTAAAACTGATGTTCCCTTCTTAACTATAATTTGAAAAGTCTCAAAACCAAAAGAAATTTTACAGGTCACTGATTTCATTTAGCCCATTTTCAGAGAAAGTGAACATTGTAGATTCCCTTGAGTGATCAAGATATTTCATATGGATATGAATTCAGTTCCTGGAGCACCAACTCCAGAGACAAGCGGAAGAAGCCAATGCCCAGAGTCCCAGGACAGTGTTAAAGGTTAAAGGACATAGGATTCCTTCCCCGTTTCTGCCGTTTTCTTGGAGTTTGAGGAAGGGGTTCATAGAGGCAGGTGTGGACCAGGTATAGGCTGTCATTCATGGTGCCTGGGACAGGGCTTCCAGGACACTCCTGCCACGAAAGGAACCTTCGTCCTTCACATTTTCCCATGTGGCCTCAGGGAAGTATTTCTCTTCTACCATTTTCCTATCTTCCTTAGGGAGGCACCTTCCGGGAGTACCTCCCTCAGTTATGCAGAAGGAAGTCTTCAAAATACCTTCAGATCATCCAGCACATTTTATCCCCACAAGAATCCTGTGACCTAAGTCCGGATGTCTTTGTCGGCATCTCACAGATGAGAGAAAATGGAGGCTCCCAGTTGGGGGTTGTGGTGTTGAAGTTGCTGGCCTGCCTGGGTCTCAGCTTCTGTATCCTTGGATCTGATGGCCACAGCCAGCCACAGTATACGAGACCCAGCCTCTGTTATTCGTTCACACATGCCCGCATTCATTCATTCAGCAACCGCATATTCAGTGCCGACCATCGAAAAGACGAATAAGAGGGCTGGGTGCCATGGCTCCCACCTCTAATCCCAGCACCTTGGGAGGCCAAGGCAGGCGGATCACCTGAGGTCTAGAGTTCAAGACCAGCCTGGCCAACATGGTGAAACCCCCGTCTCTATTGAAATTATGAAATTAACCAGGCATGGTGGTACGCACGTGTAATCCCAGCTACTTGGGAGGCTAAGGCACAAGAATCGCTTGAACCCAGAAGGTGGAGGTTGTAGTGAGCCGAGATCACACCACTGCGCTCCAGCTTGGGCGACAGAGCAAGAATTCGTCTCAAAAGAAAAGATGAATGAGAAACCCCTTGCCCTCAGCAAAAGTGCACGGAGGGGTTGCTAGCCCCCTTCTTAAGAATACAGAAACAGAAATGTTCTGACGCTTCCCAGGCCTTCGAATTTGGAAGTTATGCACAAAGTCTCACCCACATCCCTCCCACTGCAATTACATCTTTGCCTTTTTTCTCCCGTCCTACACAAGAAAGGCACCCCCTCCACTGCTCCGTGGAAGGACACCATAGAGTCACACGCCACCATGGCGACCGCACTGGTCCTTGTTGTACATTCACCTCCTGACTCTCTCCAAGCCCAGCTCAGGATTGCTCTCCAGACCCTGGGAGCCTCCCAGCCCTTTAGAGTATAGACGGGAGATAGCCCACACCTTACAAACTAATACCTAAACAGACAAAGCAGCTTATCCAGGGCCACACAGCAAATCAGTGACAGAGTCAGGCCCTGGGACTCCCACACCTGTGTTTGGTGCTGCCTCCTGCTGGTCCCAGCATCGCATCCGGCTCCTTTTGTAACTTTTTAAAGTCTGGATTTGGCACTGCTACCATCTTTCACTTGTGGTCCACTCCGGCCACAAGATTTTTTCCCCCTGTCCTCCCCTAGTTCTTTATTTGTGCGTGTGTCTCAGTTCCCAATTAGAGCAAACTTCTGTTGAAGGTTCACTCTATGCTAGGCCCTGCTGTAGACTCTTTATAAGATATAAAGGATTCATCCTTCCAGCAACCCCATGAGGGAGATCATATAACATGAGGGAGGTCTTAGGGATATGGAGAGACAAAAACACGAAACTGTGTGCCTAGGGTCACACAGGTGGTTAGTGGCAGAGCTGGTGTTTGAACACAGGTAGGAGGATGCCCACTCTTGATCAGGCCCTGGTGCTGTCTCTCCCTCCACCATGCATGGGAAGTTAGATGATGTTTCTGCTCCCCAAAGACTGTCAGGCCCCTGAGGGTAGGCGTGCGCCTTGATAGGGCCCCAGTGGACAGATGATGGGGGTTCGTATTGAACCTGGTAACCTTCCCTGTTTCACCCTGATAAAGGATTTTTGGCCACTCCTTAGCATAAATCCATGCTTTCTGGCTTGAAGGGATCCCTGCGAATTTCCTCCCTTTCTCTAAGGATTTGTTTGCTATTACCATTATCCCTGCCAACCAGGGGGGTTTATGGGGCCCCAACTAGGTTCTGAGTCCCTGTGTACTGAGGTCAGGGTGGAACTGTGTTCTAACACATCTCTAGACAGTCCCTGGCCAGGCCTCTGGGGTCCTGCCATCCAGGTTTGGGGCTAATTTGCAAGTTGAGAACTTACGGGTAGACGGCTCAGAGACAGTCCCAGCACAGAGAGACCTGCAGAGGCCAGAGGGGCTGGCCACTTTCAGATCCCAGAGGATGCTGGATTTGCCCCGTGCCCTGAAAACCAGGTTGAATTACAAAGGGTTGAGAAGGACGGAAAGGTCATGCAGGGAGGGACACAGTGTCTGCAAAGGCAAGGAGGAGGGACTGGAGAAGGCCTGGGGGAGGGGGAGAGGAGGTTGGGTAAGGCAGTATGGGGAGGAGATGAGGAGGAATAGCCGAAGCTCTCAGGTGCACCTGGGACTCAGGCAGGTGTGCCCTTCGACCCCTCGAGACTGCGTATTCACCTGTTGGGCCCTGGCGCATTCCCTGTGCATGGGCTTACGTCTTCCAAGAGCAGCTTCTGGTTGGGCTCTTTTGCCCACTCGGCTGTGGGGAGAGAAAAGCACCTTTAGTCGCCACCTCCTTGTGACCCTGCCCTTGTCTGACCTCCCTGAGATGTTAAGGCGAAGGCATATCTGCCATTGGGTGGCCGTCGGGGTGATAGGGATGGCCTCAGGCGCCTGGCCCCAGAATTAGATGGAGCATCCATCCCGGCACGTTCTGGCCAGTGTGTGCTGAGCTTAGCGAAACCGTCATCTCCTCGGTGAAGCCTCCCGCCGTTCCTCATTTAGCAGAAACTGACCCTGGGGCTCAGAGTATCCAGAGCCTCCCCCAGGCCTTGCAGCTGGAGAGGGGCCAAGCCTAGATGTAGACCCAGGTCTGGCTGACCACAGGGTCTACCATGAAGCCACTGCCCTGTCCCGGGCTGGCCTCACCTGCTGCCCCACACTGTCCCAGACATACCTGTGGCCTGGTGTTGCCCAAACCTCCCCACTAGCCTGTGCTTATCTGCGGTCTGCACTGGCCCTGCTTAACCGCTGCCTCAGGCCCCAGGACAGAACTGAGGCCCGCTAAATGGCTGCACTCTCCCCGTGCCCCTCAGCACCAGAGACAGAGCCCTGCACTGGGGTCAGCCAGCAGGAGTCTGGTATTCAGGGCCACTGAGCTGGGCAGCTCACCCATGGGAGCCTCAGTTCCCTCCAGGTCAAATAAACCTAACTATAGTAACCCCTTCATAGGGTCAGTTTGTGGGGACTCAGTGAGATGACATACCTGGGCTGAGAAACAGCGTCACCCTGAGTCGCGGCTCCCACACCTTGGGCGTGCAGATGGGACTTGAGGCTGAGCTCAGCCTCCCGCCTGCTCTGTAACCTGGGCTGTCCTGCCCTGCTGGGCCTGTTTCCTCCTTGGCACATTGAGAAGAATAGCTCTTTCATGCTTCTCCTGCAGAAGGAATGCAGGCCCCTCCGTGCTGGCTGCAGACTTGCAATACTGGGGTCTTCTATGAACCCTGTCCTTCACAGGGCTGGGCATGGGAACCCACTGCCCTCAAAAGCCAGCCCTCCCCCACCCTGCCCCCTGAGCCCTCCCAAGCCACCCACCCACATGGGCGTGGCCCCAGCCCCTAAGCACCCTCAGACTTCGTCACAGAGGGCAAGCTGGGCGGGGCATGCACACTGAGTCCAGGTCCTCCTGAAGGCCACCAGCACAGCAGGGCCCTGTGTTACTGTAGAGAGAAGTCAGTTGCTTAGTTTCAGCCTCCTGCCGGCACCAGATGCTGACCGGGCCCTCCCAGGCGGTGAGCAATGCTGTTTCCAGGAGAGGCATCCTAGGGCCAGAGAGGCCAAGGTGCCAGGGACATGGCCCCACCTGTCCCCTAACCAGGGGTGGAGGAGTCTAGACCCTTGACATCAACACCTATGAAAGGTGGGGCAGGCCCCAGCCAGCAGCCCTGGCCCAGAGCCTCCTCTCTCCTTCCCCTACAACTAAAAAGGACAGCCTCCACTCGAGGCCTTCCTTCCCCCATCCCCTGCTGTAGCGCTGACCATTTGGTGAGGGGCTCCACCCTCCGGCTTCCCTGATGCAGTTTGGGTTGTATACAGCTCACCCGCCTCAAATAAGGGATTCTGCCTGCCCCTTTTCCCGACCAGTGCACAGCCATTTAGAGCCATGGTGCAGCCAGAAGCTGCCCAGGGGCTCCGGGTGACCACGTGGGGAGACCCACCAGGCCAGCGAGGCCCAAGCGCAGCTCTGTCCAAAGACTACGGGTGCTCAGGCCCTGCCTGGTGCAGCACGCTGTCCCTGCAGTCCATCGGGGAGGCCCTCTTCTCGAATGATGCCCCCCGGGGACTGATAGTACCATAGGGAGCGTCCTCACATAGCCACAGGAACCTGAGGTGGAAACCAGCTCGAGGATGAGGCACAGCTCTGTGGACCATTAGCAGCTTGGAGTTGCCGGTTAGGCTCTATCCAGCATGGCTTTATTTATTTTTTCTTATTTCGGAAACCCAGATTGCTGATGGACCTGTCTGTCTTGATAACCAGCCAAACCCCTCGGGAATTCCAGCAATGCAGGCTTGGCTTTTGCCATGGTCCGTCACATTGCCACTGTGGGAATATCTGGTTTTTAAACCAACCGCTCCACACTGCGATCCCCTGTGGCCCCCTAGAGTCCTTCAATCAAATAAGGAAACTGAGGTGGGGCGGGCCCTGTAGGAGCCCTAACCCCGCCCCCTTGGTCACCCCAGGGCACCCACCAGCGGTGCCCATCCATTCCATACCAGTGGCTCGCTGTCCTCTGCACCCAAAGGTGACCGACGGTGCAGGTGCTACCGAAGGCCACGTGAGGGGAAGGCGCAAGTGCAGGGGCGTTAACATCCCAGGAGCGACCCCCAGCCAAGAAAGGGCCAGAGTGGGTGCCTGATCACCCAACTTCCTCCCCCTCTGGGTACCGGCTGTGGGGTGTGCCCTTCAAGGTCACTCCGAGGGTCCCCAGCAGGACGGAGCCCAGCTGCACATAGCAGTGGCCGCTCCTTAACCCACCCCTGTCAGCCTCTCTCCCCTTCACCGTACTCTGGCACCTGAGATCACCTCCCAAGTGAAACACTTGCACCCCTGGCCTCCGCTCAGGCTCCGTTTGGGGAACAGCCCTGACTAAGACGGCAAAAGCCTCACCTCTGGACACACAGCTCGTCAGTGGCCCTGTGACCACCTTGAATGGCACTGCCTCTGGCGCTGGCCATCAGAGATGGAGATTCGTGCGCACAGAACCTGGGCTCAGCTCTGCCTCAGCCCCATCCATGTACGTAGGGAGCCCTCATTCACTTGGTAGCTTTTGCCATAGCTTTTGTTGTTGTTGGGGGATATTTTGTTTGTTCGTTTAATTTTTAATTTGGGTGGGTACATAGTGGGTGTATAGATTTATGGGGTACAGGAGGTATTTGGGTACAGGTAATGCAATACGTAATAGTCGCCTCATGGAAAATTGGGTATCTCTCCCCGCAAGCATTTATCCTGTGCGTTACAAGCAATCCAGTTATGCTCCTTTAGTTACCTGTCCATGTACAATTAAATTATTATTGATGATAGTCCCCTGTTGTACTCTCAAATACTAGGTCTTATTCTTTCTCATTTTTTTGTGCCCATTAACCATCCCCTACCATAGCTTTTTGCAATCAGTCAGGGAGGTTCTTGACACCCAGCCTGGTCTAGTTCCATAGACCAGGAGGGCTTCCGGGGGACCATATGTGGCTTGACACCCTCATGACCTCATGAATGGTTAGCAGGGAATACCTCCTTCTCGAAGGTCAGCTCCCTGAACACAGGGTCTTCTGCTGTGTTCCCAGGTGTATCTCAGCCCCTAGGACAGCGCCTGGCCCGTGGAGGGCGCTCAGGGAGTGTTTGTTGAATGAGTGAGTGTTTGTTGAATGAGTGGACGAAGGGAGCAGCGCACGCTCCAAAGGCCCATCAGCAGCAGCTCAATGGTGAATGGGTGCCTTTTCTTCCACCCTTAGCTGCTGAGCTCCTTATCCGTGGACCCTGATGCCGAGTGCAAGTATGGCCTGTACTTCAGAGACGGCCGGCGCAAGGTGGACTACATCCTGGTGTACCATCACAAGAGGTCCTCGGGCAGCCGGACCCTGGTCAGGAGGGTGCAGCACAGTGACACCACCTCTGGGGCTCGCAGCATCAAGCAGGACCACCCCCTGCCGGGCAAGGGGGCACCGCTGGACACGGGCTCGGCCGAGCCCCCGATGGACTACCACGAGGATGACAAGCGCTTCCGCAGGGAGGAGTATGAGGGCAACCTCCTGGAGGCGGGCCTGGAGCTGGAGCGGGACGAGGACGTAACTATCTCACTGCGCGCTGGCTTGTGGGGGTGGGCTGCGTGGGGGCAGCGGGCGGCGGCCGCTTTCATCGTCAGAGGGTGCGATGCCGGTGTCTTGTTTTAGCTTTAATCTGTTCTTAAAGAAGGGGCAGATGGGCTGGGCGTGGTGGCTCACACCTTAATCCCAGTACTTTGGGAGGCCGAGGCGGGTGGATCACGAAGTCAAGAGATCGAGGCCATCCTGGCCAATATGGTGAAACCCCATCTCTACCAAAAATACAAAAATTAGCCGGGCGTGGTAGCATGAGTCTGTGGCCCCCCTACTTGGGAGGCTGAGGCAGGAGAATCGCTTGAACCTGGGAGGCGGAGGTTGCAGTGAGCGGAGATCACACCACTGCACTCCAGCCTGGCAACAGAGCGAGACTCTGTCTCAAAAAAAAAAAAAAAAAAAAAAAAAAAAAGAAGATAGATGGAGCAGACAAAAACGCCGCTCTTGTTAAGTTGGGGTAAAAACTGCTTTTGAACAGCTTTGGGGAGTCCCGACCCGCTCCTCCGGCCACATCTGCTCTGGGAGAGGGTCTGCCCTTCACAGCCACGACCTTCAGGGTAGAGCGTTGCCTGCTTCTGGTCAGCTGCTTTCCTGGGAATATTTGCCCGATCAGGGGGAGGGAGGACAAAGCTCTCCTGGGAGCCTTCCTGGATAGCGTCGGCCCTTCTCTGGGCCTGTTTCTTATCTGTAGAGTGAGGCGTGGGTCTGGCTGAGCCCTGGGAGTCCCTGGTGCTCTGAAGTCCGTGGCTCTGTAACGCTGTGCTCTGAAGCCCTGTTCCCTAGCAAAGCCTATGAATCTTCCTAGGATAAAGATTTCTAGAGAGAAGAAGAGGTCGAGCCACCTCGCGCGCCTGGCTGCCTGGCCGCCGCGGTGCCAAGGGTGCAGCTATGTACAGAGAGAATGACTTTAGCAGCCCTGGCACAGTGGTGCTTCCTTCAGCGGCTCTGCTGGCTGCTGTGTGCTCCCCGGCTGGCATCTTAACCTCTCTGTGCACAGGAGCCCTTCCTTCCATGAATATTGGGGGAAGGGCCCCAGCCTGCAGAGCCATCACTGTGCGGATGACCCAAGAATCAGCGAAGTCTCTAAAGCACATCGAAAACAGAAAAAGTAGTCGGCAGGTTAACTTAGAAACCATGGAGTCCCTGTGAATGCTGAAAATGAATGTTGGCATTGGTTTGATGTTCCATCCATAGGCACCACCGTGCCTTGAAATCACAAATGCTTTTGGTCCAGTGATAAGAATGTCCTTGGAGTATTTAGACCAAAAAGCAAGTTAATCAGGGAACCTGGAGTGGAACCGTCTCTGTTTTGTGACAAGTAGATATCGCTTTCCTTAAAAACAATCGAACATGCTCCGTGGGGCCTGCCCAGACCTTGGCCTAGTGAGTCAAAGGGTCTTGTTTAACCTGGGGCATCTGTCTAGGTCTCCTTTTGCCTTCCCGAGGTCTGGCAAGCCGTCTGGAGACTGTGAGTTCGGCCACCCAGGCGGGTCTCTTTGGGGTTTTGAGGGCAGGGGAGGAGCCTTACAAGTTTTGATGATCAGGAAGCCGAGATTTGATCCTGACAAGGATTCAGAGACTTTCTCCCTCCCTGCCTGACTTTGTCTTAGACACTTGGAAGAGGTGAGCAGTGGATTCCTGCTGGGTTTTCTCATGGTCCTGCCCTCCAGCCCTGTGGCTTTCAGAACAATGCGGCCACTATACAGGGCTGGTTTCAGCTACAGGGTTGGTTTCAGCATGTCAACTTATAACTGGAGGAAGGAATCGGCTCCATCAGGGGCACGAGAGACCAGGGAAGTGGCGGTCGGGGCCACTCTCTGGGAGCTGAGGCTGGGAGAGCTGGATTTTCTTTTTATTATTATTATTATTATACTTTATGCTCTAGGGTACATGTGCACAACGTGCGGGTTTGTTACATGTGTATACATGGATTTTGAGCTTCGTGGTTCTTGTGTCATCTATTCCCCAGAGGATTTCTTTTTCTTTCTTTCTCTTTTTTTTGAGGCAGAGTCTCGCTGTGTCACCCAAACTAGAGTGCCGTGGCGTGATCTCGGCTCACTGCAAGCTCCGCCTCCCGGGTTCGTGCCATTCTCCTGCCTCAGCCTCCCAAGTAGCTGGGACTACAGGCGCCCGCCACCGCGCCCGGCTAATTTTTTGTATTTTTAGCAGAGACAGGGTTTCACCCTGTTAGCCAGGATGGTCTCGATCTCCTGACCTTGTGATCCGCCCGCCTCGGCCTCCCAAAGTGCTGGGATTACAGGCGTGAGCCACCGCGCCCGGCCCCTCCCTAGGGGATTTTACCCTCCATCCCTGTCATTCTTTCCTGACTACAACTTTGAGATCTGACACTCAATGGGAACTTCTGGGGCCTGGTAATTCTGCCTGACTTCTGCCAGCTCCCTGACCTTCCACTTATCCCGATGGAAAAGCTAGGCCTCAGTTTCCCCATTTGTAAAATGGAGATAGCAAGAGTATTTGCATCACTGAGTTATCATAAGTAACCTTTGTGAAGTGCTTAAGTCAGAGTCTGGCGTATGGCAGATGCTTGGCTGATATTGTATCACATGTTGTTGTTCATACTGAAGCAGCAAGAAGGGCGAGAAAAGACCCTTCCCAAGTCTCGTTAAATACTATCCCATAAGTATCTTTTTAAACGTTTTATATTCTCTATCATGACTTTGGACAGTAACATTGGTTACTGTCACCAAAATGATCTAGTTTTTAACCAGTGAAACAACCCCAGCTTTTCATTGGTAATTTGGCTCGAGAGCTACATGAGGCTTTTCAGCAGTTGATCTGGCCGTGTTTAAGATGAAACCGTGATTGTGGGGTAGACGCGTCCGTTCAGGTTTGCAAAGGGCTGAAGCTGAGATGTTCCCGCATCCCTGCTGGGGCCTCTCAAATCAAAAACTGTTTCATGAGGGCCTCCTGGTAACCCTGCAGCTCTCATCTGAGCTGCACCAGCCCCTAGAGCTGTTGGAAGGAGCCATGGTTTGGGTGGCCTGTTGCTTTCCCTGCTCTCCTGGAGAGGGGCACAGCCAGAGTGTATTAAAAGGTCGCTTGGGCACACGCAGCATCTGAGGTGTGTGTGGGCCCCTGCCAGCGTGGTTAGCAGACAGAGCTGCTGCCGTATTCATTTCAGGGGGATGAGCGACTCTTGGGAATGAACCTTTCCCGGAGGGTGCTCAGAGGACAAGGAGCAAAGGGTTTGCAATTTGGGAAGTAAGATCAGCTCCAAGAGAGTCCGTTGCACAATCTTACCCAAATGGAAGCAAAATTCAGAGCTTATGTGAGCTTTCCTGGGGAGAAAAATCCACAGAGTCTATCAGATACTCACATGCCCTTTGACCTCCACCCCCAAAATTAAGACTGGTTGCTTTGAAGCAGGTGATATTTAACAGCAGCCCTGGCCTCTACCTGGCCAGTAGCATCTCCCTCCCCGAGTTGTGAAAACAAGCCAGAAGTGTCCCCCGACATTGCCAGTGTACGTGGGGGACAAAACCGCCCCCAGTTGCGAATCCCTGCACTGAAGGCTGGATGAGCAGGCAGAGGGAGAAGAGGACCTGGAGGGAGAGAAAGGAGGACAGATGAGCAAGAGGGTCCCCTGGGGGGGTGCCAGCCACCTCTGGGACCGTCTGCTGCGGCCAGGACAGGCAGCCTTACGGAGGTCACCAGCTGTGCAGGTGTGACCTGGCCTCTGTTCCTAAGGTGCCGGTGGGTGTGACACACTGCGTCACTCCCGGGCAAAGTGTGCTGCGAGCCCCCCACAGGTGTGAGCAACCCCTAGCCCCCGCCCGTGCCTCCTCACTGAGTCGGGAGGTTCATTGTGTCGAGACATCTCATGATGACCTGAAGGACGGGCTTGGCTGAGTGCACAACGGGGCCAGTTCTTGGAGATCAGATAATAGCTGTGTCATGCCCTGCACCTGCCATAACTAAGGGCCACAGGTTGGGGGCTTACAACAACACAGATGGATGCTGTCGTAGCTTTGGAGGAGAGAAGTCCACACTCAAGGTACCGGCAGGGCCGTGCTCCCTCTAGGGCTCCAGGGGAGGACCCTCCCTGCCTCTCCCAGCTCCTGGGTCTCCAGGTGTTCCTTGGCTGGTGGTCGCATCACTCTAATCTCAGCCTCTGTGGTCACTCGGCCCTCTCTGTTGTGTGTCTCTGTTGTGTGTCCTCTTCTTGTCAGGACACCAGTCATTCTATTTGGGGCCCACCCCTACGACTTTATCTTTACTCAGTTACATCTGCAAAGACCCTGTTTCCAAGTAAGATCACACTGATAGGTGCCAGGAGTTAGGACTTGAACATATCTTTGTAGGGGACACCATTCAGCCCACTCCAGTAGCTGAGATGCTGCACTGGGCAGGTAATCCTGGAGTGGGCTGCCTTGGACGGGGCAGGCTGGAGCACCCAGGTAGCAGCATGGGGCAGGGTCATGACTGAGGGCCAGGGCAGGCCGATGGTCTGGGAGAGTGACAGGCTCCAGCCTTGACCTGGTCTGCCTCACTGCAGGGCCCAGGATGTGCACAGGAACCCCTGGGGGTCTTGTCAAAATGCAGACTCTGGCTCAGCCGGTCTGGGGGACCCAGCACCTGGGGTGGCCGAGGCTCTGGTCCTGCCCAGACCATGCTCTGAGGTGTGAGGAGTGTGGGAAGCATCTTTTGCACAAGCCAGGAGAGGCCTCCCCAGAGCAAGACCCCCAGCGTCCACCTGAGCCCCTGGAGCACCGTGTGGTACCCCGGGGTGACCCCAGACCCAGACCCCAGCACCGGCTCCAGAGAGCCAAGAGCCTGCGGAGGATGGAACCAAGTCCCAAAGAGAGACCCGGGGGTGGGTCAAGAAGGCACGGGCACTTAGATCCACAGGGTGGCCTTCAAAGTGGATTTCCAGGAGGGGCTCAGAGACCCCAGGACAGCACTGCAGGGCAGGAAAAGGCAGGAAGAGAGAAGGGCCCTGAGGCAGGGGACCAGGGCTTCAGGAGTCTCTCCCCTCTCCCTCCCTCTTGCTCCATCTCTCCCTCCTTCTCTCTCTCCCTCTCGGTCTCCCTCTCTCTCTTTCTGTCTCTCTCCTCCTCACCTCTTTGTCATCTCTACCTCCCTCTCTCTCTGTCTCTCACTTATCTCTGTCTCTCTCTCCCGTCTGTCTCCTCTCCCTCTCTCTCATTCCCTTTCTCTCACTTCTCTCTCTCCTCTTTCTTCCCCTCTCTGTCTCTGTCTCTCTCTCTCTCCCCCCACTTCCCTCTTTTTCACTTTTTCTCTACCCCCTCTCACTTTTTCTCTCCTCTCTCCCTCTCTCTGTCTCTCTTCTTCTCCCTCCCTCTCTCTCCATCTCTTTCCCTCTCCCTCCCCTTCTCTCTCTCCCTCTTTGACAGCCATGGGGTCAGCTTCCAGGGTTCCTAGCTTCCCATTAAAAGGACAAAAGAAGATTGTGGCCAACATGTTTTCTTGCAACTAAGACCCATTAGCCTTTTTGAAGTCCAGCCTCAAAGCCTGCTGGACGTTATTTATGTCCCTGGGGTCATTGCAGAGAACGCCACACACTAAACTCTTGGCTGTGTGTGCTGGGGGGCGGCTGAGGCCTGCACTGCCCTGATGTTGAACCTGACCCAGGCTTTGGTAGATCCTGAGAAGGCCGTGGACACTGGACCCCTATAAAAGGCTGTTTGCTTTCATGCCACTGCCCAGGGCTCAAGTCCGCACCCCGCTGGCTCACGGCTGGTTCTCTGCATGCGTCCCCGTAGCGGGTGGGGCCGTCCCCGCAGCAGAATCTGTTCACCATCTTCATGGATGCTGCTTTTGAAAAGCAAGTGAGGGCAGACTCCATGGGAGAAGGGCTGCTGCTTTCAGACAAAGCCCAGGGCTGGATGCGTGGGTGGTGGAGACGCGGCCTCTGAGCTCCAAGTGCGAGTTCAGACCCCACCCAGCCCCTCTGAGAGCCCAGTATGCGGATGTGGACCCAACTCAACCACTTCCTGGCTGAGCAACCCTGGGCAGGTGGTTTCACCTCTCTGGGTCTCAACGTCCCCATCTGTAAAATGGAGGTGGTCGTGTGCCCTTCCTTGTGGAGTGGTGGGTGAGGGTTAAGAGAGTTAATCCTCGAGCCCACACAGGGACAGAGCTGGCCGGCGTTGGCTGTGAACTCCGCTTACCCGCAGGCCTGGGGCACAGCCCACTCCTCACCGCTCCCAGAGCCTGGCCCTGCTCCTGCCAGAGGGGAACCACAAGTCCCCCTTGGAAGAGAAGGGTCTCCATATGCAGGGAGGGTGGTGGCAGGGTTGCCATGGCCTCAGGACAGGGAGGGGCAGCCTTTTCTTTCCATTTCCCATGGAGGCCTTGTGGATGTGGGCAGGTGTGGGAGGCAGTCCTGGGGCTGCATTCATTGTCCGCAGGGCCCTGGGCACTGGCAGGGACTGGGGAGAGGCCCTCACAGATTTGAGAATCGGGGGTGGGGGCCTGGAATTTGAGGAGTCTCAGGTCTAATCCCAGCTCCTCAGCACAAATAAAAGCAACAAACATGCTCATGAGACTTGTCAGCTCCCCACCCCTACCAGAACCATGAGTAGGCGGGGCAGAAATTCCATCCTGAACTGAGAGTGGCCTTTGAACCTGGCCCCTAACCTCACCCAGAGGCTCTTTGCACTAAAACTTGCAGTCCCCGTTCTCCCCCAGGGAGGAAGAATGGGCGTCTTGCACAAAGGGATGTTAGGAACCTCTAGTCTACTCCTGAAGCTATTGCTCTGCTCTTGATTCCACCGCTACAGACTTCTTTGGTCCCTAAAGATTTTATGCCTCCCCGGTCTTCAGCTGAGGCCCAAAACAGACTGGATGACTTTTATCACTGCCTGTTTTTCTTTAGGCTTGTCTTAGTTTCATGGAAACATATTTCTTTTAAAGTGAATTCTGGGCTGGGCGCCATGGCTCACGCCTGTAATCCCAGCACTTTGGGAGGCCAAGGTGGGTGGATTACCTCAGGTCAGGAGTTCGAGACCAGCCTGGCCACACGGCGAAACCCCATCTGTATTAAAAATACAAAAATTAGCCGAGTGTGGTGGCCGGTGCCTGTAGTCCCAGCTACTCAGGAGGCTGAGGCAAGAGAATTGCTTGAACCCAGGAGGTGGAGGTTGCAGTGAGTTGAGATCATGCCACTGCACTTCAGCCTGGGTGACAGAGTGAGACTCTGTCGAAAGAGAGAGAGAGAGAGAGAGAGAGAGAGAGAGAGAGAGAGAGAGAGAAGGAAGGAAAGAAGGAAAGAAGGAAGGAAGGAAGGAAGGAAGGAAGGAAGGAAGGAAGGAAGGAAGGAAGGAAGGAAGGAAGGAAGGAAGAAAGGAAGGAAGGAAGGAAGGAAGGAAGGAAGGAAGGAAGGAATAAAGGACGGACAGAAGGAAGGATGGAAGGAAGGAAGGAGGGAAGGAAGGAAGGAAGGAAGGAAAGAAAAGAAAAGAAGGAAGGAAAGAAGGAAGGAAGGAAGGAAAGGAAAGGAAGGAAGGAAGGAAAAGAAAAGAAGGAAGGAAAGAAGGAAGAAAGGAAGGAAGGAAGGAAGGAAGGAAGGAAGGAAGGAAGGAAGGAAGGAAGGAAGGAAGGAAGGAGAGAGAATTCTGGACATTTTTTTAAATTCATGTTTTTAAAGTGACCCCAAGACCATCGTTGCACAGCTCTGCCGGGAGGCATCCCAGGCTGCTGGGGTGAAATCTTTGCCATTCTGGCTGCAGTTCTGAGCTCCTCATCTGTGTCCGGGTCCATGGTGTGCTGGAGTCGTGTCCTTCTGGAATTCCGCAAGCTGGCTGTTACCCGTTGCTGGCTTGAAATAGGCCACGGTGGGGTATTTACACCATGGAAATTGGCAGATGCTGCAAATCAGGGCTCCCCTCGCCCCCGCCAGAGCCCCTCACCAGCATCTTCCTGTACCAGCCCCATGTGCCTTCTTGTATTTGGAGGGGTTGAGTATTTCCCAACATGTCTGTTAAGTTTGTAATTCTTTTTATGATCTTTTTTATTTCTAGGAGTTCTATTTGGTTCCTTTCCAAGTCAGCTATGTCATGTTTTAATAGTTTCCTGTCCTTTGCAGATCTTTTCTATCTTGAGATTTATGTCTTTAAACGAGGTAAGCATAGCTGATTTATTACCCAGCTCATCCTTTGCTAATCCCAAGCTGAGTGGGCCGATTTCTATCTCGGTCACTTCAGCTGGTTCTCCTCCTGGGGCTGTCTCTTGTCCTGGTGGGGGTGGATTTGGTTCGCTTGTCTGCTAGTCATTGACCTTTTATAATCTGTGGGGTTTCCCAAAGCCTGGGATAAAGGTGACCTTGTCCAGAAAGGTTTGCAGCGTTACAGACGAGAGCCACCTCGAACCAAAGCTGCAGTCTGAGGTGCCCAGGTCTTCACAGGTGCCATGGCTGTAGGGACCAGAGCTTCTCAGGGTGGGTTCCAGTCCTCCTTTTCCTTCCCTTTCTCTCCTCCTGCTCTGCTGGGCACCCATATAGGTCCGTGACCTTTTAGGAGCCCGACCCCACAGCAGGAGGTGAGTGGTGGGCAAGCGAGCATTCCTCCTGAGCTCCGCCTCCTGTCGGATCAGCAGTGACGACATTACATTCTCATGGGAGCTCAAATCCTGTTATGAACAGCACATGTGAGAGATCTAGATTGTGTGCTCCTTGTGAGAATCTAATGCCTGATGATCAGAGGTGGAACAGTTTAGGCCGGGAGGGGTGGCTCATGCCTGTAATCCCACCACTTTGGGAGGCAGAGGTGGGAGGATCACCTGAGGTCAGGAGTTCGAGACCAACCTAACCAACATGGTGAAACCCCATCTCTACTAAAAATACAAAAATTAGCTGGGTGTGGTGGCGCTCGCCTGTAGTCCCAGCTACTCGGGAGGTTGAGGCAGGAGAATTGCTGGAACCTGGGAAGCGAAGGTTGCAGTGAATGAACATTATGCCACTGCACTCCAACCTGGGTGACAGAGCGAGACTCTGTCTTAAAAAAAAAAAAAATTGAGGAGTAGAACAGTTTTATCTTGAAACCATCCCCCACCCCCAGCACTGTCCTGTGGAAAAATTGCCTTCCATGATACCAGTCCTCCCCGGTGCCAAAAAGGTGGGGGACTGCTGTTTTAGGTCATTGAATTTCTTGTTTCTTTTCTTGTGGTGTATTCTTTACTATGTAAAGGGTTGATCTGGGTAATCTACCACCTTCAACAGAAGCAAGAATGTGAAACGCTATTTCTGCTGACTTAGCTATCATTTATTTCTTGACCAAGACATCACTGAGCAGGCCTAGGACCAGACCCCGTGGTGAGGACTGGGGTTAAAGATGTCCCCAGCCCAGTCCCTGCCCCATGCTCGGGAAAGAGCAATGGCGCCTGATCCATCCACAGAGCTATGTTCCTTGGGTCCTCGGCTCACTTCAAGTCTGGAGACCATGTCAGGATAATGGGGGATGTGTGCTTGCTCCAGAGACAATCCCTCAACTGTGCTTCATGGTGGTGTCCCTGCCGTGGGGAGCCAGGTCTTCCTATGCAGCGTGGACGTGCTCAGCAGTAACTGTGGGGTGAGAAATGCCAGGCACGGACAATGACTGCTCCAGGCAGACCCCTGCCCAGGGACTGAGAGCATCTCCCGTCCTGCCCACGTGCCCTCTGGAGCCGTGTGGGTGGAGGGTAGGAGTGAGCATTGCAGGGTCAAGGTCGGGCTGAGATCCCTCCACGTCTACTGTTCATGGGCCTGGGACGAGGGGCTCTGGGCCTTCCCCGCCGCCTCGTCCATATTTACTGAAGTGGACAAACCGATAGCTACCAAAAGGTCAGAGAGGAGGCGGGTGGGAGTCTGAAAGCCAGGGCTGTCCTCAGCTGGCGCAGAGTAGGCGCTTTATAAAGACGGGAACCTTCCCTCTGCCTTCTCCCTCACTCGGTGGATGTCGTTGAGCCCCTGCTCTGTGGCCACTGCTGTTCCCCGTCCTAGAGACACATCCGTCAGCTAAACAGATAAGCCTGGCTTCAGACCCAGTGTTCCAGCTCCTATCCGTGCTGGAAGCTGGTGCCAATGGGGAGAGGCAGGCAGATGCCAGGGCTGCTGAAAACTCGCCTGGTCATGAAGGGCTGACCAGGGATGCAGCGCTGGGCATCACATGCCCCAAAAGCCTATTTATGGCAGAGAATGTGAACCCCTTGGGGCAGCCACCAAGCATCCTGGTGTCTGCCCCGAGTCTGACGGCAGAAGGATTAGACCACAGCAGCCCCGCGTCCTCGTGGACAGACAGGGTCAGAAGAGGCCTGTGCCTTCCTGATGGGGCCGCACGGCTCCCCGCAGGGCTGGGTGTTCTCCTCTTTGGGAGTTGAGGAAGCTGCGAACAGGGAAATGGGGATTTGCCCAGGTGTTCTGTGGGTGCTCAAGGGCCTCGGGGCCCAAACCCCAACAATGATGAGGCTCCTGGGCTTTCCTCTGCACCCAGCGGCCTGGACTGCTATGCACAGCACACACCCGTGGTTCCTGCCTGATACAGGAGGGGCCTGGACCGCTATGCACAGCACACACCCGTGGTTCCTGCCCAATACAGGAGGTGCCTGGACCGCTGTGCACAGCACACACCCGTGGTTCCTGCCCGATACAGGAGGTGCCTGGACTGCTATGCACCGCACACACCCGTGGTTCCTGCCCGATACAGGAGGGGCCTGGACCGCTATGCACAGCACACACCCGTGGTTCCTGCCCGATACAGGAGGGGCCTGGACCGCTATGCACAGCACACACCCGTGGTTCCTGCCCAATACAGGAGGTGCCTGGACCGCTGTGCACAGCACACACACCCCACGGTTCCTGCCTGACATGGGAGGTGCTGTCTGGGGAGGCCCCTCTCAGTAGCCCTCTGACCTTCAGGCTTCCGCCCTCCAGCACCCCGACCCCATGACTGAGGGCTGGACGTCCATACTGAGTGGTGCCCTCCAGGGTGTGGAGCAGCCTGTGAGGACCACGGTAGGTGAGGAAGGAAGCTCAACCCCTAGGAAGCCAAGGGCAACCCGAAAACCAACCAGGTCTGATCTTTAGGGGTGCAAACCTTCAAATCTTCTAGCAATTTCGAGTCCACGCTCCCCCTGCAGGGAGTCCCGTCCGTGGCCATGATCGGACGATAGAAGCACGCAGGGCCACCGTGTGGACTGAGGGTCTAGGCCCTCGGGCCACAGGGACTGTAACGGGGAACCCTGGGCATCCCTGCCCACTGTGTATCCGCCACGGGGACTCGCTTGTCCTTTCTGTTTGTGATTTTCTTCTTCCTTCTGAAACGAAAATGTCAGAAGCGATTCCAGGAAGGTCAGAGTTCTTTGGGGCTGGGTTCAGCGGGAGGTTTCCGCCTGCAGAGTCAGTCTCTGGAATAAGGTCAGCATCTTCTGTCCCCTCTGGTTGGGGGCCATCTGGGGGGTTGACTCTGTCCCCTTGCAGAGCCCCATGGTCTGGCCAGATGGGGCCTCACCACCCCCACAGCTGTGGCTCTTGGCCAAGTAGGTTCATGAACCTTAAAGACTCCAGCTAGAGGGCCCAGAGTCGGGGCAGAATGCACTCCTCAGGGCGCTGGCGGGGGGCGAAGGGGACACGGCTGTCACTCCCAGTGTCTTCCTGCCGGGGACAGGCTGTGGTCAGTCCGGGCACCATGCTTTAAAACATCCCACATGTGTTTTTGCCGAACTGGTCCCATGACCCCTTTCCCGAATCTCACCAGATGTTTCCCTGGGAGAGACCCCGTTGCTCACGTAAACAGGGGTGCGTGTTTTCCCAGGGAGGCCAGCAGCAGGCACCGGCTCCTTGACCACCAGGCAGAAATCTTCACGGACTCAGAGGAATATATTTTGGGTCTTTGCCTGTGAGCGAGCGGAGCCCAGAAATAAATCTGTGTCTGTAACAGGAAAAGACAGGCTCTCCCGCACGTGGGCTGCCTTTTCTCCTGACTCAGAAGTGCCCCGTGGAGTCAGTGCTGTTCCTGTGGGTCACCAGGCTGGAAGACCACCACCTCTCCAGCCTCAGTGCCCTCCGTGGCTCCCCAGCACTGAGGAGGTGGCTTTGAGCTTCTTGGCCGAAGGAGTCGGTGCTTACGCAGGCTGGGGCTCAGCTGGACCAGGGCTGCTGAGAGCACCAGGGGCTCCCCTGCTGGGAAACAGGTCTTGTAATACCCAGTTGGCGATGAGGAAATGCAGGCTCAGAGAGGTTAAGTCACTTTGTGGAAACCACACAGGGGCAGGGCAGGATTCCAGCCCAGGCCACGCCATCCCAGGCCTCTAAGCACGGTGCCCACTCAATCTGCCCCTCGAGGGCCACAGAAGGATCTGGGCTCATCTTGCCAGAGCCCCTGGTGCTGCCTCCTCCAGTTCACTCTGAGATCATCAGTTCTCAACCCACACCTTACGTCCTTCAGCCCTGGGCTCCCCACAAGAGTCCCCAGGCCGCTGTCTCCCTGAAGCAGCCTCAGGCCCCCACTCCTGGGTCCACGCTTCTGCACAGCTCCCCTAACCACTGGGACAGGCCCCTGCACAAAGCCCTGCAGGACCCCAACCTACAGCTTCAGGGTGGGAGCAGGGGCTGAGCAGTGGCCCCCGAGCCACATGCTCCTGGAGCATGCAAACGTGGCCTTGTTTGGAGGAAGGGTCTTCACAGAAGGAATTAAGTTAAACATTTCTGGATGAGATCATCCTGGATTTAAGGTGGGCCATAAATCCAATAGCAGAGAATGGCAGAGGGAGATTCGAGACCTAGTGAGGAGAGGAGACCGTGCCACCGAGGAGCCAGCAGCTGGAGCGATGTGGCCACAGCCAGGGAACACCTGGAGCCCCCGGAAGCTGGGAGAGGCAGGAAGGATCCTCTCCTAGGGCCTTCGGAGAGAGTGCGGCCCTGGAGACACTTTGACTGTTGACTTCAGGCCTCCAGAGCTGAAGGAGAATGAACCTCTGTAGTTTTAAGCTGCCCACTTTGGGGTCACGTGTTACAGCAGCTGCAGGAGGATCCCACAATGATCAGCATGGCACACACCTCAGGGCCTCAGTTTTCCCAGCTGTGAAATGAGGATGATGATGGGACCTGCCTCACAGGCTTGCGGTGAGGACGAAATGAGTTAATATGCATGGAATGCATGCAGCAGGGACTGGCGCATAACTGACATTGAGTGGATGTCAGCCTCTGTCAACATTACTATTACTATTACTGTATTATTGCCCTTCGTTCATTCATTCCATAAATATGTGCAAAGCGGCTGCTCTGAGCCTGCCGTGGGCAGCAGGGCAGCACGGAAGAGACCTGAGTGGCGGTGCTGGGGAGAGGATGGCGTAGGGCAGGCCTCGTGGATGCAGCCGGAGGCCTCACCATCAGCATAAACCACTGTGGGTGGGGCTTCCGGAGGAGTGACAGGACAGGATTCACCCCATGGCCATTTGCTTTTCTGTCGGATCAGGAAGAAGCATGGGATGAAGCTGGGGCGTCAAGGAGGGTCTCCCTTCCTCGGTGGGTCACCTGAGGTGCCGGGGCCCTGCGTTTAACTCTCTTTGCTGGACCTGGAAGCTTCGCCCAGGTCCCCGGGACGGTCGCACTCACAGGCTTCCACCAAGGCTCTCACTGAGTACATTGACTTCACCCACTTCAGATTTTGTTTTCTTTTTTTTTTTTGAGACGGAGTCTGGCTCTGTCGCCCAGTCTGGAGTGCAGTGTCCAGATCTCAGCTCACTGCAAGCTCCGCCTCCCGGGTTCCCGCCATTCTCCTGCCTCAGCCTCCCGAGTAGCTGGGACTACAGGCGCCCGCCACCTCGCCCGGCTAGTTTTTTGTATTTTTTAGTAGAGACGGGGGTTCACCATGTTAGCCAGGATGGTCTCAATCTCCTGACTTCGTGATCTACCCGTCTCAGCCTCCCAAAGTGCTGAGATTACAGGCTTGAGCCACCACGCCCGGCCAGATTTTGTTTTCTTAAAACTCATCCCCAAGTACACTTTGGGAGGCCGAGGCAGGCAGATCGCCTGAGGTCAGGAGTTCCAGACCAGCCTGGCCAACATGGTGAAATCCCATCTCTACTAAAAATACAGAAATTAGCCAGGCATGGTGGTGCACACCTGTAATCCCAGCTACTCGGGAGACTGAGGTAGGAGAATCGCTTGAACCCAGGAGGCGGAGGTTGCAGTGAGCTGAGATCACGCCACTGCACTCCAGCCTGGGCAACAAGAGTGAGACTCCATCTCAAAAAAACAAAAAATGATTAAAAACAAAACAAACAAACAAAAACTCATCCCCAAGTGACTCTGGCTTCATTGCTTTTTGTCAACAAGCTACAACGAACCTATGTACTTGTGTCAAACGCTCAAGGGGTCCAGAACCTAGGTCAGGCCCTGAGCCTGCACCTGGTCGCTCTGCACCCAGAGGGGACGGATGAGGTCCCAGCCGGCACTCGCTCTTCCTTCCGTCTGCCTTTTTGCCAAGACTTCCCATCCCTTCCTTTAAGTCTCAGAATTGTGGAAAGGAGAGGTGGATGGGACTTCAGTCTGGAAGCCCCGGTCTGACCCCCAAGCCCCGGGGGACCAAGGACCCCACTGCCCTTAGGCAGCTCTGGCTCAGGAGGACTCGGCGCCGTCTTGCTTCTTGTTGCATCAGCACCCCGGGCAGCTGGGTGGTCTCAGGGTGACGGGAAGGCCGATGGATGTGACATGTGTCTTCGATGGGGAAAAACGTTGCGGCCGTATACATGCTGCTCCTTTGGTAAAGGGACTCTCTTAAATGCGAAATCCAGAGGGGAGAGGGAAAGCTGGAGACGTTGGGGGCATCTTTGCACCTGATCCCCGATTAAGAGCGGGGAGTCCGGGCAGGGCTGCCTGTGTTTGAGCGCAGCCTGTGTTTGTGGTGACTTCATCTCCCCCAGCCTCAGTGTTCCCATCTGTAAAGGCGGCCTTTCTCATCAAGCTGGCCATGGAGGTTGATGGAGTCATTTCTCATGAAGCCCCTAGCTCATGCCGCATCCTCGCCAGCCAGCGCTCGGTGACTCTCTGCTGTTCACTGTTGTCATTGAGGACCAAAGAGAGGTGACTTGGCCAAGCTTGCAGCTGTTTAGGGAGGGCGCTGGACTTGAACTCAGGCCTGCCTTCGAGCCCGTGCACCAGGCTGCCCATTCTCTTTAGGATAAAGTCAGTGCAGATACAAGGGAACCCGGGAAGTGGACCCGGAGCAGGCAGAGGTGTGGCCCTGACCCACAGGGGGAAGATGCCCAGAGTAGGGACCATCTTCAGCCATCTCCCCCTCGGCACTGCTCAGGCACCCACAGGTCCCTGAGTGATCCCAGGTGGAGGCCGAGGGGCCTGGGCTCTGCGTCCTGAAAGGTCCTCTTTTGTGGCCTGGGCCACTCTGGGGGCCCTCGGCTAAACCCTCCTGAAAACTTCCCCCTTGTTTTGGAGTCTGTACCCCCCGGGGATCCTCCTCTAAACCCTCCTGGCTCTTAAAGGTTCCCGTGTGACCTGGGGGAGCTCCCATAGCCCCCTGTACTTCCTCCCACCTTCTGCTAAAAGGGGATTCTAGATGCACCTCAAAGTGTTGTCAACGTGGAATGAGGTCGCGGTGAAAGCAGCCATACCCAGTAGCTGCTCAATAAGTTGTGGCGGTATCTGAAGATCAAGGTAGTTTTCCACACAGATCCACCCACCCTGACCCAGAACCTTCCTTCTCTCTCCAGACTAAAATCCATGGAGTCGGGTTTGTGAAAATCCACGCGCCCTGGAACGTGCTGTGCAGAGAGGCCGAGTTTCTGAAACTGAAGATGCCGACGAAGAAGGTTGGTATTGATGGTTCTGCTCCGAAATGAATCGCCAAGTCTAGAGGTCACTTGGACGCCCGGCGGTGAAACATGCATACCTCGAGGCCCTGAGTTTTATAAAAAGCCTAGTGGGCTTCACGGCTACCCCTGGGAGGACCATGTGGCTCGACGTGACAAGGCCCCCAGGCTCCGGAGTCCTGATGACCCAGCCCTGGGCGGTCTTTACAGACCCCAGACCAAACCCCACCAAGAGGTGGTGCAGGCAGAAGAGCCCACCTCTCAGCTCCCAAGGAATCGTCTGTACATGCAGACGCAGTTACAGTTCGGGCCCTGGGGCTTTCGTGTTTGTGGCATCTCAGCTAATTTATCAGATTCACTTTAATTACGTTTTCTGGCTTACTGGGATTTTTCTTTTTAATCTGTGAAAACCTTGTATCTAAAAAGCAGTTTGACAGTGTGTTCCCAGAAGCTTAGCTTGGAGTCGGTATTTACTCTGGCAGGCGGACGGGTGAAGCTGAGCTAGCTATAGCAAATCAACCTCCTGCTTCTCGCGCCCTCAGAGACCACTTGGATTCCCTCTTTCGAAGCAAAAGTAAAGTTTAGGGGGGAAATTCTCTGGAATGCATTGTAATTGTGCTTTTGGCTGGGCGCTCCTGAAACTCTGGGCTTTCACGGCATGGGCGGGGAGGGGCGGTGTATTCCGGCCCACCCAGGCGCTCTGCTCTCAGGACGCGCCATTGCATGGGGTGGGATGGTTCTCTGGCCGTCTGAGAACAGATTCCATGGATCGTGGTCCAGCCGGGTGACGCGGCTCCCCGATTGCTTGTCTTATCTGCAGATGTACCACATTAATGAGACGCGTGGCCTTCTGAAAAAAATCAACTCTGTGCTCCAGAAAATCACAGACCCCATCCAGCCCAAAGTGGCTGAGCACAGGCCCCAGACCATGAAGAGACTCTCCTATCCCTTCTCCCGGGAGAAGCAGCATCTGTAAGTGAGGACCCCCAACCTGCTCCCCAAAGGGTCCTGTGCGTAGGGATTTCACCTTCTAGCATGAGAAATGCAGATTGATTATCTGCCCCCCCGCCAAAGAAGAGCGTGTTCTTGGTTTTTTTTTTTTTGAGATGGAGTCTCGCTCTGCCGCCCAGGCTGGAGTGCAGTGGCCGGATCTCAGCTCACTGCAAGCTCCGCCTCCCGGGTTCACGCCATTCTCCTGCCTCAGCCTCCCGAGTAGCTGGGACTACAGGCGCCCGCCACCTCGCCCGGCTAGTTTTTCGTATTTTTCAGTAGAGACGGGGTTTCACCGTGTTAGCCAGGATGGTCTCGATCTCCTGACCTCGCGATCCGCCCGTCTCGGCCTCCCAAAGTGCTGGGATTACAGGCTTGAGCCACCGCGCCCGGCCGAGCGTGTTCTTGTAAGAGCTTGGTGGTTGCTGAGCCCAGAAGACGTCGTGGAAATGATTTCTAAGATCACTGTTAACTGAGGAGTTAGGAGGACACAGAATCTTGTTCTGCTTGGCGACACAGGAAAAACTTCTTTGGCCTGTGTGAGGACCCCAAAGCAGTGGTCTGGACATGCCTTCCCGCCCGCTCCCTGCCGCCGCCACCCCACCCCGCTCCAGGGTCTGGCTAACGAGGCCTCCTGCAGTCCAGGTAGCCTTGAGCCCAAGTGAGTCTCACTCCTTGTGGCAGAAATTGAAAAGCATCCCTAGGCAGGAGGCCTGAGGCCCCAGGGACTCACCGCCAGCTGGCTTGCCTGGCAGGGCCATGCCTATTCTGGAACCTTCCCTCCTCCTCCGCTCCCGAGGGCAGTGGGGCGTAGCCACCTGGGTCAGCAGTGACTGCAAGGCCTCTGCGGGCCTCACCGGGCAGAGCTGGAGCATGGGCAGAGGTGGGAATAGAAAGCTTGAGCCGTGGGAACCCAGACGGACTTTGGATGGAAGTTCAAGGGGCAGGAGGGCTCCTGGACAGTGCCGGCCTCACAGGGTCGGGGGCGTGGAAGAGCAGACAGGGAGCTCACAGGGGCCCTTGCTCATAAATGTAGTAGGGGTGGAGCCATGAGCATCACAGGATGCTTTAACCAGGTCCTCATTCCTAGAGGGGACAGGACATGCCACCAGAGAGAAAGAAGCGACCCCCAAGCCCAGCCCTTTCCTCCAGCTCCAGAACAGGGACTTGGGACATTAGAGGAAACCGCCCTCCTTCCAGGACCCCCACCAACCTCCCTCGTCTCTGCCCTGGGTTGACTGTCAGCCCTACTGCCTGGCCAGGGCTGGGATCACCTCCAGGCTCCGTGGAGGTGGAAACCCAGGCACCCTCCCCAGCTCTCCCCCAAGAGCCTTGGAGCGCAGGGAGAGCAGGGAGTGTGTTCCCAAGATGCCCCCCCACCCTCAGGAAGCCTTGGGCCATCCCTATGCAGCCCATCAGGACCCAAACCATTGGAAGGGAGATTGTTTTCAAGGTTGGAACTGTCTGCCTGTGGCGGTGATACTGCCCCTGTCCCCCACCTTATTGAAGCAGAGGCTTTCAAAACTGCCCGCTGAGGATGTCACCAAAAGGAAGCAGGGATCTTCCGGGGGGGCTGTGTGGGGGGGTGGGGGGCTGGGGGGTGGTCTGACCATACTTGCCTCTTAGGTCACTTCCCACCTGTGTGGGTCTCAGGCTGCGCCCGGGTGCAGGGGCGGTGAAACAGACTGTTCCAAATGCCCAGGGGCGGACGGGTCATACCTGGCGCGCGGACAGAGTTCCGTCCATTTCGCAGTCGCCGCTAATGGGGACAATATGGTTTCCCGGGGCCTTGAAACCCGGAGAACCACGGGCTCTGGTGAACTGTGTCTTATTTCCTTCCTGGTATTTCCACAGGTTTGACCTGTCTGATAAGGATTCGTTTTTTGACAGTAAAACCCGGAGTACGATTGTAAGTATCTCGCGCGCCTGGAAACGGCTCCCTGGCAAGGTGGCCCTGGGGATCCAGATGATAATTTCATTTTGGTGAAACTCCTCCCGGTGGAAACCGGCTCTAATTGTCTGTGACAGAAATAATTAGAATAATGAAAGGGAGAGGGCAGCGAGGGGCCCAGGGGATAGTCGTGCCCCAGGCTGGGGCAGCTCAGAGGAAGGGAATAAGCACGGAGCTCGGGAAAGCAGGAGGGAAGCCAGACCCCTGGAATGATTTCAGAGGTCGGTGTTTCTGGATCTGTGCAGCTCCCAGCACATCTCTCAGAGCCTCTTCGTGGTGGGGTTGTACGTGCCTGACCATCAATCCACGATGCGGGGCTTTCGGGGCAGGCAGGTGTGGGCAGGAGGGAGGGGGTGATGGAGGCGAAGGCATGTGGGTTGAGATCTCTTTCCAGGCCTTTGCCAGAGGAGCCAACTGAGGTTTGAAATCTGAACAGGCCACCCTGCCCTACTCAAGGCACTGGCTCCGTGTTTATCCAACCTGTCCACCAGCCAAGCTAGGGCTGTGCATGGCTCAGGACCCAACTTCAATCTAAACAAGAAATTAACCTGGCAGCCAAACTGTTGCTGTTGTTCTCTCTTCCCCGCCCAGAAAGCCCAGCCTGGTTGGGCAGAGACAGAGAGCTGGGAGGAGGCAGCTCGACCTTGTCCAGACGACTGCTCCTCATGACCACCACCTGAGACTGGCAGGCAGCCAGCGGGAAGGTGGTGCAGGTCGCAGCAGCACGGGGGTTCTGAGCCACTGCTGGGACAGGCAGATCTGGGGCGGGGAGGAGGGGATCTCTCTCCTAGAGACCCTGGAGGCCAGTTTCTACATGGCCAACATGCTCCAAAGAAACTGAGAATTCATGGCTTTGGCCTTGGTTAGTCGGGCCTAATAGTCATCAAAATCCAACAGCATGTAGGGTTGGCTGAGGTTCTAGGCAAAGGCGTGGAGGAGTAACAGCCCTTCCCCACTCCTCTCCTCCACACCATTCACTCTCTCCTGGCATTGGGGTGGCCCAGTGTGCAAGTGGATAGGAGTCAGAGAACAGCAGTGCTCGATAGGGAGAGGCCCACTGTGCTGGTCTTGGGTTTTAGACCTTTGGCCTGTAGGTACTGGGGAGCCATAGAAGGTTGTGGAGCAAGGTTGAGGATATGGTGAGATCTGTTCCAGAAGGATCACTGCCAGTGACCAGCTGTGGGAGGGCAGGTGACTGGTAGATGAGGGCTCATGGCAGTGGTCATCAATGGGGGCCACAACTACATGTGGAAGGCAGGAGGTGGTTACAAGAGAATCGGCAAGGTCAGGACCGATTAGATCTGAGGGATGATGGGGAGGGAGCCATGGAGAACAGCTGAGTGGGTGATTCCTTCCTTCATTCAGCAGGGATGTATTGGGTACCTGCTGTGTGCCCGAACCTGGTGGAAGAAAAGAGGCACTGAGGACATTTATAATCTGGCAGGTGGGGAGAGGCAAGCCGAGCTGGAAGACAGAGCCGCCGGGAAGGTGGTGGCTTTAGGGCCTGGTTGTTAACGAGACCCTGGACCTATTCCTATCTGAAGGGGACAAGTGCTTCTAGGAGAAGGAACAGCCAGGGCGGAGGCCCTGTGGCTTCAGGAGTGGTTTCGGAAAGTGAGAGAGGCAGCCAGGGGGCAGGATTGTTGGGACAGGTGGGTCCGGTGGAGGCAGAGGAGAAGAGGTCAGATGGTCTGGGCCTGGGGACACTGGAAGGACGTTGGCCTTGCCTGAGAGAGTAGAGGCAGAATTGGTGTGCTCTGAAATGCACATCTGCATAGCAGGACCAGTTCTTCTCACCCCAGTTTACAGATTGAAAAACTGAGGCTGGGGTGGTGATGTCATTGGTCCAAAATCACACAGCTGCAAATGGCAGAGCTGGCACCAGGGTCCAGGCAGACAGACTCCCGAGCCAGAGCTGCCGAGGCCACCAAACAAAATATTTCACTAGTCAAGGGGCAGGCGGCTGGGGTGGGATCCCTTCAGCAGGGCTCTGCCCAGGCACCGGGAACCCAGAGCCCGATGGTGGCCACCTCCTGCCGCCGTGGGGAATGGATCCCAAGGCCCGCCTCACCGCCACCACCCCCGATCCCCCAGAGTCCTAGAACATTCAGGGTTGTGTCACGGGGTGGTGCTGTTCCAACTCAGCTCTCAGCACTAGGGTGCTGTAAACCCACCAGGCAGGGTATGTGGCACAGCTGTGACACAGGACACCAGCATTAGGCCCAGGAGAGCATAACAGTGCTTTGCTGGGACCAGCTGCCATCACTCCCAAATGAAAGTGGGAAGTGAACGATGGGAACTGCAGGTGGTACCTGTTTCTCCCTGAGGATCTCAAGCCTTTGACGGTGTTGAGAGCCCTCAGCTGGGTCAACCCTCCCTGAATAAAGGCCGTTGTCTTTCCTTAGAAAATAGCACCAAAGAGGTCTTCATGGGTAATGTGTGACCAGGTCCTCTCCAGCCACAACAGACTGTTTCTGCTGGTGGGAGGTGCCTTCAGTAACTACTCACCCCTCCTTCTTGTCTCTGCAATAGGTCTATGAGATCTTGAAGAGAACGACGTGTACCAAGGCCAAGTACAGCATGGGTAAGCATGTTTTTGGGGCTTGAGATCAGCGTTGGTCTCCAAGTGGGAATCTCGCCTCCGAGTCATCTCTGTGGGAGGCGGGCAGCCGGCTTGGGGTGTTTAAGAGGGTTTTGATTTAAGCCTGTGTAACAGTTTCAGACAGGAGGGCTGGGTTGGGAGCGTGCAGGGCGGTTTTATGGCCCAGCACTTTTAAACACAAACGCATCCTTCACTTTGGCCTGAGCGGTTTGTCAGCTGTGTGGCAGACTCTCCCTGCAGGGGCGGTAAATCCAGGCTGGAAATAGACCAGCGTTAGGGGTGACTGGGGGTTCCTGGCCCTCTCTTAACCCTCACGGTCCCGTGGGAAGTAATCGGGGTTCCAGCCAGGGGACATCGTGCGGTGTTCCAGACCCTTAAAAGCTCACCAGGGCTTGCTGAAATCAGGGCCCCTGACGAGGCACCACCAGGTACAGACAGCCTGATTCCAGAAGCTGCCACAAAACCATCCTGACCAGGCTCCCTGGGTACCAGTTTCCAGAACCCCTTAAGCCATAGATACAAAATCTTCCTGATTAAATTGTGTAGCTGGGAACCTCCCCCGTCAGTAGGTCCCTTGCCCACAGCTGCAGGCAGTTTGTGAAAGCCAAAACATTGCAGAGCAAAGGAATGCCTTTTCCGGCCTCTCTTCCCCTCCTTCTTGAGCTGTCTTTTGCTCTGCTGAGAGCCATGCCATAGGGTAGCATCCATCACTCTGTAGAAGCCTCTGAAATGACGAGGCCATGGCTCCCCGGGGACACAGCAGGTCTGGTGAGAGCTGGAGTCTGTGCATACGGGAGGGACCATCTTGCTGCCTTGGCTTCCTGTGGTGGCAGGAATGCCGTGGGAAGTAAAAATGGAGAGCAGTGGGAGTCAACGGCTCAGAACTTGAATTCCTGGGGTCAGTCCCGGGAGACAGAAAGAAGACGAACCCTTGACTGCTCGGGTGGCTGCTTGACCCCCGACCGTATGGCCTGTGGTCACTCACAGGGATACCCTTGCAGGCCCGAAGTCTCTAAGTCCATGTCCTAAGTCAAGGGGAGTGTGGAGGAGTCCCATCCAGGGTCAAAAGGACTGAGATCCTCTAGAATGGCCAAGCCCTAGTCCACACGACTGCAGTGAGGTCAGGCAGAAAAGAAGGTGACGTCGGGAGTTTGGGTTTTTGAAATTGCTCCTCTAGGTCGCTGCTGCCAGGGCACAGCCTTGGAAAGGTCACTAGAGGTAAGGAGGAGGTGTGGTTCTGGTCCCAGGGCTAGGTCTTGGACCTCAGTTTCCCCCTGGGTCTCTGCAGCGTTCCTTCCAGTAGAAACGTGTATGGTTGCAGTAGAAGTCCAGCAGCTTCGGGCTGCATGGCCTGGGCTGGCTCTCTGCCCGGGCTGGTCCCTGGGGACATGGGGTCTCTGTGCTCCCACCGGTTTTGTGGCAGGGCTGGTTCCCTGCACCTGGTGACAGGGCAGATAGACGTGGGTCCTCCTCTTCAGCCCTGCTTCACCACGGCACCTTGTCTGAGAGTTGACCCACCTCTGAGTTCATCCTCAAGTACGTCACCCACCAAGCTGTGTACCATAGTCTTGCAGGATGAGCAGGGTGGGGCTGGCTGGGGGATTTAGGAACTGTGATGAGAAAAGGCCTTCCAGATAGAGGGAGTGGCACGTGCAAAGGCCCTGCAGCAGGCAGCACCAGGCTAGCAGCATTCCAGCAACAGGAAGGAGGCCAGCGAGCCTGGATCAGGTCCTATGTCCACTTTCTATTGCAGACAAACTTTTCACTCACACATGTGACTTAAACCCCTTCCTCTGGTTTTGATTTCTAAGCATCCCTCAGGTCCCCTGATCATTCCAGGTCACTGACCACAGAGATGGCCCATTTTTGAGGGGACTCCAGGAGGTCACTTTCCCACCGCTATCAGGTGGAGTCTCAGAGGGTGGGCCGCCCAGGCTGCTGTGAAAAACGCTCTTACTGCCTAGGAAGCCTCTTCAGCCAAGCAGGCGGTTCCATGAGCAGCAAAGGGTCCCATGGAAACGCCCCCACCCGGCTGGACCCCCACGATGTGTTTGGAGCAAGATCAGATTTCCAGGAAACCCTTTCCTACACATGGCCCTAGCTCTCCCGTCCTCTCTCGCAGTCTCCTGGGGCTGGGTGCCTGCATGCACACGTGTTAGGACACACAGGCGTGGTGTTTTATAATGTGCCCATGGTGTTTTTTTATGTGGCCCTGGGGGCCACATAAAAAGGGGCCCCACCAGCATTCCACTGCCTCCAGGAGCACTGGCCGGCCGTGAGTCCGCCAGAATCGCTGGCCACCTGCGCTTGCTGCCCCAAATGTAGCTTTGGTCCTGTCAGGCCTTTCCACATCACTAATAGCCAATGTATAAACAGGGCAAGGCGAGGGAAGAAAGAAGGACTCCGCCCTTCTAAGTAAAAGGCGGAAATGTGGGAAGTATGGTAAGTGTGGGCCTCCTCCGGTTTTCCCAATCAATCTAAAATCTAATTCCGAATTGTATGTGTGTTTTCTGACACCATCAATTTTTCCATCCGTATGTTTCCTCATGATTCAGCTTCTCTAACCGCTTACATCCCACCTTCCCCATCTGCAGGCTTGCCTCGGACAGGTGGGGGGGCTGGTGAATCGGAGGCTTGGGGTGACAGTGAAGCCACGGTCCGCTCACACCGCCTGCCTCTGAGACGGAGTCGCCTCTTGGGGTTTTCTCTGTGTCTTCCTAATTCTGCCAATCGAGCATGTGTTCCGTCATCTCCTAGTTGATAGATCAATAACCCGGCTGTGCCCTGTCATTCCTGGGGAAGAAATCCCAGAGGTGGCGGGCTCTGTGTAGTCAGGTTCGTTTCATTTTGAGAAGCTCTTGGTGGCTGAGACAGCCCTGTGACCGCTGTGACTTTACAATGTGAAGCGGGAGACCCGCCTGCCCCGTAACGTTCTCTCTGCCTCTGTTTTTAAGGCATCACGAGCCTGCTGGCCAATGGCGTGTACGCGGCTGCATACCCACTGCACGATGTAAGTAACCTGAACACACGATTTATCTCTGCGTCATTTGACTCCCCCAAATCCCTCCGGGCCACACCCCCCGGGGAGCTGTAATTATCCTGTGGTCACAGCTTCCTGCTTGGCTCCTGCTGTAAATGTCAACTGTACACAGGCCTTCCCTGTTCCCCGGGTGGGGACCAAGAATTTACACACAGGGCCATCTTTTCTTGCAGAACAATCCCACCAAAACGGGGGCACGGGTGGCAGGTGCTCTGCCTTGACGTCCTCTGAACCTCACAGCCAGTGGGTCCACAGAACGTCTTCCCTGGCCCGGGCTCCCTACCCCCGGCTGGTCCGGGTCTCTGGCAGAATGACCAGGGCTCTGTACGTGTCTATTCCTGCAGAGCAAGTGGCCAACTTCCTGAGCTGAAGCTCCAGATCCCACTAGTATCCCTTTGACAAATATAGCTGACATGGGGTGGAGAGAGAGAAGGTTGTCTCTTGTTGTCTCTATGGAAACAGGGACTTAAGTTCACAAGGGCACTGGGAATGGGCCTCGGGGCCTGAGCAGTGTGGGAATACCAGACAGAGGAGCTCTGAAACTTTGCAAATGTGCAAAGGCCAGGAGCCAAGAAGCAGGAGAGAAGAGAAGGGACAGGCCTGGGACTAAGGAGACCCAGATTCCAGTCCCAGCCACTTACCCACTCTTCTGCCTTAAGTGGTGGAGTCGGCCCCTTGTCTCACTGAGCCTCAGTGTCCCCATCTGTGGGTCAGGAATCAGAACTAGTCCTAACTCCTCTTTTATTTATTTATTTATTTTATGTGTGTGTGGTTTTTTTTGTTTTGTTTCGTTTTCTTTTGTTTTTGAGACGGAGTCTTTCTCTGTCACCCAGGCTGGAGTTCAATGGCATGATCTCAGCTCACTGCAACCTCTACCTCCTGGGTTCAAGCAATTCTGCAGCCTCAGCCTCCCAACTAGCTGGGACTACAGGCACGCACCACTACACCCAGCTAATATTTTGTATTTTTAGTAAAGACCCAGTTTCACCATGTTGGCCAGGCTGGTCTCAAACTCCTGACCTTAAGTGACCCGCCCACCTCAGCCTCCCAAAGTGCTGGGATTACAGGCGTGAGCCGCTGCGCCCAGCCTAATTCCTCTCTTCTTGAGGAAGAAACGCTGGATTAGACAAACGTAAGGTGCAGGGATCCCGCAGGGCAATCCAGAGACGTCTTCTCCAGAGGGTTGACCCCAAGGGAAGGAGTCTGGGCAGATCTGCCGCCCGTCACCTCGTGGCCTCCCTGTCAGGGCCTCCTCCTCCCTGTAGGTCCGGGGATTGGGGTGTTTGAGCAGCCCCATTTCCTCCCTTCGTATGTTCACACGTGCTGTTCCTTCTACAGTACTCTTCCCTGCCCCACCCCACCCCAGGCGGACAGATGCTCCCACACCAAGCCTTCCTGTTGCCTTCCTCCCCAGGACTAGTGGCTTCTTCTTCCCTTCTCTGGGCCTCGGATGGTCCCTGACCTGCAAAGACACCGCCGTCTGACCACTTTAGTTATGTGTGTCATCTCAAGGAAGCCCCAGCGCTCAGCACTTAATAGGTGCTCAGTAAACGTGGTGTGGATTCGGATTGGACTGAGTCAGTTTGCCTCGGCCAGTGACCTGCTGTCTGGGGAGGTTCCAAGGGCAGGGCTCAAGCCCCTAGACCGTGGCAGTGGCTCCGGGTTCCTGCCCTGAAGCCCTGAGTCTGGAGGAGCCCACTCCTCCCCTCTGTCAGGCTTTCCTCCAGAGGACCCAGCCGGTCTGGCTGTTCTGCTCCACCCTGTGCAGGCTCTGGCTGGGTGCCAAGAAGACACAGCCCTGCCTGGCACAGCCCATGATCCCAAGAAGGCAGCCTAGAGCTACATCCATGCTCCCGATTGACCTTTAAGCAGGTAATCCCTGCTGAGAGGTTGAGTACCGAAGCCAAAATGTTTCCGGCCCTTCCTGCCTGTTTTGAGTCAGCCCTTTAAGTCTTAAAAGGGAAAGGGGAGAAATGAACGTATTTAATCTCCTACTGTGTGCAGAGCCCTCTGTTTAGAAGAAACTGTACCTCATATAACCTGTTCAGACGCAGAGACTCAGAGCGGTTTAGTAACTTGCCTGAGGTCGAACAGCCCCCGGGGAGGAGCCGGGGCCAAAAGCCGTCCCTAGTGACACTCTGCAACTCCGGCGCCTCACTGCGTACCCACCTCATCCTGTCACGGAGGCCAAATGCATCCCTCTTCTTGGCGGCCACTCCTGCATTTGTCTTAGGGATTGACTGTCAACAGTTTAAACTGACTGGTGCAAACCTCCCTCATCAGCTGGATCTATTTCTTGTCAGAGAGCCAGCCTCACAAGAAGCATCTCCAAGATCCTTGCAGAGAATCTCCTCTTTCAAAATCTTCATCGTGCCTTATGCAGTCATGTGGGGTCTGTTCCCACTGTAAAGATGGAGAAACAGGCTGGAGGGGCTCCGGCCACTTGCCCAGGGGTGCACAGTCCAGAAGGAGTGGGACCCAGAAGCCCTGGGCTGTGGGTGTCAGGTATCCTTAGGGAATCTAGAATTTTACAGCCACGGATTTTCCATACAACTGAAGGGCACCCATGCTGCTAAGTACCACAACTGATGTTTAAGCATTTGGGGAGGTGACTGGTTCTGGCCTGAGCCGTGTGAACCCATGTCCTTACCCAGAACACTGACTGAAGGGAAGTTCAGGCTGGCCTCGGCGGCCATGGTGAGGCTCTCACTGCATGCTATGTAGTTCCGGCTTTACATTTTTACTTCCATCTTCCTCACCATGAAGCTGTCCTGCATCCTACCCCATTCCAATCCTGTGCTTATTGCATCCATCCATCCATCCATTCATTCATTCATTCATTCATTCATTCATTCATTTGTCAAAAATATCTGGTCGGTTGGGCACAGTGACTCATGCCTGTAATCACAGCACTTCGGGAGGCTGAGACGGGCGGATCACCTGAGGTCAGGAGGTCGAAACCAGCTTAGCCAGCATAGCAAAACCTCATCTCTACTAAAAATACAAAAATTAGCTGGGCATGGTGGCACATGCCTGTAATCCCAGCTACTTAGGAGGCTGAGGCAGGAGAATTGCTTGAACCCGGGAGGCAGAGGTTGCAGTGAGCCAAGATTATGCCGCTGCACTGCACTCTGGGAGACAGAGCAAAACTCCATCTCAGAAAAAAAAAAAAAAAAAAGAGTATCTGGTAAATGCCATTGCCAACCAGATAACAACCTGGTAGAACTGTGTGTGGGTAAGAGTCACGTGCTCCAGGCGAGACCCTGAGGAAGTCTCCTGGAATCAGAGTGTATCACCTGAACTGAAAGGACTTTGATATTTATGTCGGCTACTTGGTGACTTTTTGGCTTTCCTCCTGACTAACATCTCCCTGCCTGAGGTCCCCAGCGTAGGGACCTCCATATAAATGAGACGCTGCTGGGATCGTGTGGCTGTCTCATCCACGTCAAGAGACTGGTAAACACAAAGGAATCAGGCTTGGGTGGGTGAGGACCCCCTGAAGACTCAGGAGGAAATTGGTTAAACTGCTCTCAGAGCATCTTGGTTCCAAGACCACCCGCACTGGGTCGCTTGCTTGAGTGTGTGGTCAAGTTGTCCCCACCTGGCAGGGGTTACAGGAGTCATGGAAGTTGCCAGTGAGTGCAGAGGGCACTGGACAGACCCCCAAGAGTCCCATAGCTTTGTCTGCCTGGATATTCTTAAAACTCGTTGGCCAGGCCAGGCGCCGTGGCTCACACCTGTAATCCCAGCACTTTGGGAGGCCGAGGCGGGCAGATCACTTGAGGTCAGGAGTTTGAGACCAGCCTGGCCAACACGGTGAAACCCCGTCCCTACTAAACATACAAAAATTAGCTGGGTGTGGTGTTAGTCCCAACTACTTGGGAGACTGAGGCAGGAGAATCACTTGAACCCAGAAGCAAAGGTTGCAGTGAGCCGAGATCACGCCACTGTACTCCAGCCTGAGCGATAAGACTGAAGGGAAGTTCAGGCTGGCCTCGGCGGCCATGACGAGGCTCTCACTGCATGCTATGTAGTTTCGGCTTTACATTTTTACTTCCATCTTCCTCACCGTGAAGCTGTCCTGCATCCTACCCCATTCCAGTCCTGTGCTTATTGCATCCATTCGTTCATTCATTCATTCGTCAAAAATATCTGGTTGATTGGGCACGGTGGCTCATGCCTATAATCTCGAAAAAAAAAAAACCATTAGCCAGGCCAGGCCAGCCATGCCCTGAACCTCGACAGAGCCATTCCCTTGCTGCTCCTCCCCAGTTACTTATGTCAACTGTAGTTATTTGGGGCTCACTGAATGACAGTTCAGTATCATTTTGAGTGTCTGCGAGGGTAACGTGCACACAGCCATAGGCAGTCTAGACCCATGATGTCCCAAGACGGGCTTTCAACCCTTACACCTTTCTCTTCCTTTAGGTTTGAAGGTCTGGATCCAAGTCAGGGTCTGACCAATCTTAGCTGTGTGTCCTCAGAAATACCAGTTTGCTTCTCGGAGCCTCAGTGTTTCCATCTGTAAAATGGGAGTGTTGGACTCACTGATCTAGACGACAGTGACCATGTCATTTACTGTCCCTCTTGGGATGCTCCACAGCGAAAGGGAGCAAGACACGGACTGTCCCAGCAGAGTGGGACGTATGCGCACCCTATGATAGGACTCTTCCTGCCTCCGAAAGACCCCTTTCTTTTTTTTTTTTTGAGACGGTCTCGCTCTGTTGCCCAGGCTGGAGTGCAGTGGCGCAATCTCGGCTCACGAAAGCACCCTTTCATTTGTGTTTCTGGTTCCAAGGACCCGACCGTGGATCCTCTCCTAGAGTCCCCTCGTGTCGAGGGAAGAGGCCGCCCAGGCCATCCTGGAGGCCAACAGGGACTGGCATGGCCTTTCTATCAGAACAGGGGGCACACCCGGGCAACCCTCCTGCTCTCTGTGAAATGTTGTCCCAGGATGATCTAATCTGTGTCAACGACGGCTGCTGGGGTTTGTGTTTTGAAACATTATGGATGTGAGTGCCTCCAAAGCTCCACCGGATGATAAGAAAGTCCCTTTCCTCTTTTTTAACAGGGAGACTACGAGGGTGAAAACGTGGAGTTCAACGACAGAAAAGTAAGTTGATGGAGCGGAGCAGGAGGCGGCTCTGTTGAGGCTGCAGGTATTCTGGGGCGGGGGTGGGTCTACAGCTGGACCGAGGACTCGCTGGCCTCCAGGGCCTCCCCAGGGCGCTCGCTGCAGGGGGCTGAGCAGCGGGTGTCCCCTCTCGCCGTTTCAGGAGAAAAGTCCCTGAGCTTTGTGTGGCTGGTTTGTTTTCCTCTTTCTGATTCTCAAAAGTGCCCTCGGCAGGTGGCTGTGAGCATGGGAAAGGGAAAGCCGTCCTCCCAGAGCCCACTCCTCACACGCTGTCCTTCCCTTATCTTCTCAGGACAATCTGAACTGTGCCTGGGCCTCCAGCAGTCCTTGCTGGCACGTGGCCTAATCCCACAGGGCTCCCAGGCAAATAAACTTGGGAACCACTGAGACCAGGTGCACAGAGAACAATGGCCCCCAGCAGCGCGTTGGGGAAACCTGTTTGATGGTGGTCAATGAAGCGTTTATCAAATTTACCTCACCTGGAACCCTTTTAAATGGATAAGTTGTCGAGTTAGTGTTCCAGGGAACACACCTTGGGAAACACTGGGTGACCCCTTTATTCTTTTTTTTGGTGGGGGGATGGAGTCTCACTCTGTCATCCAGGCTGGAGTACAATGGTGCAGTCTCGGCTCTCTGCAGCCTCTGCCTCCTGGTTCAAGTGATTCTCCTGCCTCAGCCTCCAGAGTAGCTGGGATTACAGGTGCCTGCCGGCACACCCTGCTAATTTTTGTATTTTTAGTAGAGACGGGCTTTCGCCATGTTGGCCAGGCTGGTCTTGAACTCCTGGTCTCAAGTGATCCACCCGCCTCGGCCTCCCAAAGTGCTGGAATTACAAGCGTGAGTCACCGCACCCAGCCAGCCCCTTTATTCTTTAGTGGCTGTTGCTAATCCCTCACTCCCCAAAGCGTCAGTCCCCACCCTCTGCCCCTCGCTCTGAGCATGGGAACTCCACCCTTCCCACCCAGGCTCCCCAGGAAGCTCTGCTCCTCTACCATGCGCCCCAAAAGAACATGTCCCCACCACAACCATTTGCTCTTCCCTTCTCCCCCATGGGCCCACACCCGATACCAGCCTTCCCCCCAGGTCTCCACGTCAGCCTCTGCTCCCCAAACGTGCCCAGCCTTCCCTCCCGGGAAGCAGTCCTTCCTAGACCTTGCCTCAACTGCTGGTCCTTCCGCAGGTGGTGGGTAGAGATGCTTCCCTGACAACCTCACAATAGTGGCCTTGTCCCAATTCCCAGGGGCCAGGACCTCTGTGTATGGAACGTTCCTCCTTTCAGCCTCCCCCCACAGGCCCCCATACATGTTTTTAAATCTTTGGTACTTGATACAGCTTGCCTGCCCGGGAGTCCAGATGAAGATGCTATCTAACTTAGCACAAAAATTACATATTTGGTTATTTTTAGTGTAACATCTGGCATCGTCTGAGACCCCATGACTTGCAGAACTCCCCACCGCGATCCTGTTGGAAAAGGAACATCCCCTCCACAGGCCTGTCCTGACCAATGCCAGCCTCAGAGTCCAGCCCCCTTCATTCCTCCGCACCCCTCTGGCGCTTAGCAGATGCCTATCCTCCCCCTAAAGATGCTTCTTCCATGGACACCAGCAATTCCTTTCTGGCTGAATTCAGTTCTCTGGGTCACAGGCCCCTGAACCCTACCCCCTCCTCCCCCTCCTCCATTCTCAAGCCACACTGGCTGCTTTTCTAATCTCAGGATTGCTTGGCTGATGGTCACATCAGTGCCAGGACTAGCTCATTCAGTTACTTATTCATTCAAGAAATACTTACTGTGCACTACTGTGTGCCAGGCCCAGCAAACACAATGTGGGTTTGTCCAGGCCCAGCTGTTTACCTGGAATGCTTCCCACTCCCCATTTAATTTTAGGTCCTAGCAGTGGATACAATGCCTGGCCCATGGGGGTAGTCAGGGAGTAATGAATGACAGTTTGGTGGATGAGTGGATTAAGGGATGATAAATGGATGGATAGAGATGGAGATGAATAAGTGTATAATGGATAAATGGATGGAGGGATGGAGGGATGGATGGATGGATGGATGGATGGATGGATAAATTACAGATGAGCGAATGGGTGGATGGATGAATAGATGATTGATGGGCAGGTGGGTGGACGGATGGGTGGTGGAGAGATGAATGATGATTGATGGATAAGTGGGTGAGTGGATGGGTGAATGGGTGGATGGACAGATGGATGGTTGATGGATGGGTAGGTGTGTGGGTGGATGGATGGATGGATGCTGAAGGGATGAATGATAGATGATGAGTGGGTGGGTGGATGGGCAGCTGATGGAAGGATGAATGATGGATGATAGGTGGGTGAGCAGATAGGTGGATGGATGGATGCTGGAGGGATGAATAATCAATGATGGATGGATGGATGATAGGTAGGTGGGTGAATGGGTAGATGGGTGGATGGATCCTGGAAGAATGGATGATGGATGATGGATGATGGATGATGGGTGGGTGGATGGATGGATGGATGCTGGAGGAATGAATGATGGATGATGGGTGGGTGGATGGATGATGGAAGGATGAAGGATGGATGAAGGGTGGGTGGATGAATGATGGATGGATGGTTGGATAGATGATAGGTGGGTGGGTAGGTGAATGGATGGATGCCTGAGGGATGAATAATTAATATGGATGGATGGATGACCATTGGAAGGATGAATGATGGATGCTGGAGGAATGAATGATGGGTGATGGGTGATGGGTGATGGGTAGGTGGGTGGGTGGGTGGGTGGATGGATGGATGGATGGATGAATGAATGGATGGATGAGTCCTGGAGGAATTAATGATGGATGATGGGTGGATGGGTGGATGATGGAAGGATGAATGATAGATGATGTGTTGGTGGGTGGGTAGGTGAATGGATGGATGCTGGAGGGATGAATAATTAATGATTTTTGGATGGGTGGCTGATGGAAGGATGAATGATGGATGCTGAAGGAATAAATGATGGCTGGTGGGTGGGTGGGTGGATGGATGGATGGATGGATAGATGGATGGACGGGTGCTGGAGGAATGAATGATGGATGATGGGTGAATGGTGGCTGATGGAAGGATGAATGATGGATGCTGGAGGAATAAATGATGGCTGATGGGTGGATGGATGGATGGATGGATAGATGGATGGACGGGTGCTAGAGGAATGAATGATGGAGGATGGATGGATGGATGGATGAATGGATGGATGGACGGGTGCTGGAGGAATGAATGATGGATGATGGGTGGGTGGATGGGTAGGTAAATAGATGGATGCCAGGGGGATGAATAATTAATGATGGATGATGGGTGGGTAGATAGATGATGGATGGATGGGTGGATGGATGATGGGTGGATGGGTAGGTGAATAGATGGATGCCAGAGGGATGAATAATTAATGATGGATGGATGATGGAGGGATGAATGATGGATGCTGGAGGAATGAATGATGGATGATGGGTAGGTAGATGGATGATGGAAAGAAGAAAAGGAGGGAGGATTAGATGGGTGTTTGGGTCCTGACTCAGAGCTGCGGGGAACTCTGCATTCTGCCGCGATGGCTCCACATCACAGCCTGGCACTGAGTTTTTGCCTTTCCAGTGACAGACCCCATGCCTTCTCCATTATTGTTGCCATCAGTGGCAGGAGCCCCGCGTGCCTGACCCTGGGTACCTCACAGGGCAGAAAGGAAATTGCAGCCAAGGACATTTTCCTGTGCTGAGCTGGAGGGTGGGCAGAAAAGAGTGTAGGGAAGTTTAAGCAGGAGGCAGGTCTGGGCCACAGCAGGGCAGCCATCACTCTTGGTCTGATCATGGGACCACAAACACGTAGGAGTACTTGAGAGTGAGCGCCTTCCTCCAGGATCTTGAGCGAGTTCACACCCAACAGAACTAAACCCCGGGTGAGCAAGACATGCCCCCAGAGTTGTCTTTGGATGTGCAGAAGGTGTTCTGCTGGGCAGCTGCTGCCTCCTCCTGCCAGGGCACTGGAAGAGTAGGACCACCTGGGCCCTGTGGGGGAGCGGGGTGGCTTGGGTTGTGGGGGATTGACTCCAGGTGTGGACTGAGGTCTGCTGCATTCCTGGGCTGGACTGGGAGCCACAGAGCCCAACATGGTATTCATCCATCCATTTATCCATTCATTCAACAGTCACTTACTGAAAACCCACAGGCCCTGTTGGAGGCATGGAGGGTGAGAAGGACCAGACAAACCTGGTCCCTCTGGTGCCTCTGTTCTAGAGGGAAAGGAAGGGGCAAGGGGCAAGGATGTACACCAATTAAAGACTGCATCCATGTCACCAAGGGCCGGCGGCAGCCATGTGAGTCCTGGCAGGGGGTTTCGACAAGAGAGACGCCTGAGGGTTTTTGGGATCCCTCCAGGGTCCGGATGCTGGAAGGCTCCCAGGTCACAGTGACTGAAGCCACCTGGCTGGCCTGGTTCTCCAGTCCACAGCCCCCATGCCTGGACACCCCCCTGCCTGCTCACCGAGGCTAAGGTGCCACCTTGGAGTCCTTCCAGCACTAACAGTGGAGTCTTTAGCTGGATTTCTTTGCCTTGATGGTGCAGAGTGATTGATGTCACCTCTTGGCAGGAAGAAAAGTCCACCAAGGTCAAGTGGTTTATGTAGAAAGCTGGGGGTGGGCCCCCTCCATGCGTCTGTCAGAAGATGGTGGGAACCACTGAGGGCGGGTCCTTCCTCCTCCCGTGCAGAACTGTGTCCTTTCTCCCTGTCCCTGTCTCGCTCCCTCCCTCCTTCTGTCCCCATCTCCCTCCCTCACCTCTCTCTCCATCTCTCTATCTCTGTCTCTCCATCTGCCTCTGTCTCCCTCTCCTCCACCTCTCTCTCTGTCTCCCTGCATCCCTTCTTCTCTCTGTCTCTGTCTCTCCATCTGTCCCTGTCTCTCTCCCTCGCCCCCACCTTTCTCTTGTCTCTGTCTCAGTCTCTCTCCCTCTTTTCCTCCCTCCCCCTTCTCTCTCTCTCTGTCTCTGTCTCTGCATCTGTCTCTGTCTCTCTCTCCTTCTCCCCTACCTCTCTCTGCCTCTCCCTCTGCCTCCTTCCTTCTCTCTCTGTCTGTCTCTCCCTCTCCCCACCTCTCTCTGTCTCTCTCCCTGCCTCTCTTCTTCTCTCTGTCTCTCCATCCATCTCCGTCTCTGTCTCTCTCTCCCTCTCCCCCACCTCTCTCTGTCTCTGACTCTCCATCTGTCTCTGTCTCTTTCCCTCTCCCCTACCTTTCTCTGTCTCTCTCCCTGCTTCTCTCCTTCTGTCTCTGTCTCTCTCTCCCTCTCCCCCACCTCTCTCTGTCTCTGTCTCTCCATCTGTCTCTGTATCTCTCTCCCTCCCCCCTACTTCTCTCTGTCTCTTTCCCTGCCTCCCTCCTTCTCTCTCTGTCTCTCCGTCTGTCTCTGTCTCTCCCTCTTCCTCCTTCTGTCTCTCTGTCCCCTCCCTCCCTCCTCCTCCCTCTCTGCCGCATCTTCCACCTATCTATGGCATAAATCAGCGGTTTGACTCTAGGTGAGGGGAGGAAGCTGCCCAGGTCAGCGATGGCTGCTTTGCTTTTGCAGAGGTGCAGCTCTGCTTCATCAAGGCTTGCTGGCCGAGGCCTCCCTATGTACACAGTGAAACTGTGGCCTTTTCATCGTTATCTGCGTAAGAAAACACACTGATGCAGAACCACCCGGTGCCTTCTGCACGTCACGAACTCACATGAGCCCATCTGCCTTCTCTCCGTGCCCTGGGAGGAGAGATCCCATCCTTCAGTGTAAAGGAGGAGACAGGGATGGGGGAAGGGGTCTGCCCAGGACTCTGGATTCGGGGGTGGGGGAACCTGCCCAGGCCGCAGACAAGTCACAAGCCCCTCCATAGCCATGCTCAGCTGCAGTTGATGCTGGTGGCTTCGAGGGGCTGTGCAGCAGCAGGCGGCCCCTCTGTGGATTTCAGAAACACGCCCTCCACCTGTGACTTTGGGTGGGGGCAGCTGTGGGTACGCCTGCGCTGTTTCCCTTCCCTGTTTGTCAGTGGGGGGGTTTCTATAGTGCACAGCCCCAGTGTTACCCCAGACGAGACGTTCAGGCACGCAAGGCTATGTCAGCTGTGGAGACGGCTCACATTTACTTCCCGCCCTCCAGACACTGGGAGGAGTTACGGAGGCTCCAAGGGGTTCCCTCGTCCCCCAGCTGTGATCTTGACTCTGAGTTTGGGAGGCAGCTTGACCCCAGAATGGGCTCTGAACTGAGGAGGAGGGCAGCTGCCCCGCCTCTGGCTGCTGGTGGGCAGCTACTCTGTCCCGGGACAGCCTCTGGGCCCCTCGCAGCACCTGCATCCTGCCTTCCCTGAGTGTGGCCCTGTCGCTGGGCTTTGAGTTGAGGTCTGTAAAGCGTTAACCACCCACACGCGTGGGTTTATTTTATTTTATTTTTTTTTACCAGCAGTCCTAACCCGGCGTCTTCCTCAGGACATCCTCTGCATGTTCACACAAGGCTTCCAATCCACCAAACTCATTACCGTCCCTGCCCAAAGCCTGGGGGGGTAACAGGGTGTGTGTGTCAATTTCATTTATTTCACGAAGCACTGTTAATCAGACAGCCCATCTCAGGAGATAAACCTCGGGTATCTTTGCATCCCGTGAGAGTTTTTAAAATTTCGCCACTGGTATTTCTCTGCTCAAAACCCTGGTGGTTTTGTGCCCTTTATAAAGAATGGTTTGGTGTCTGACGGGGACGACCAAAAACCCTAAAGGTGAGAAGCCGTACAGCGTCCGGCCCATTTAGGTCAATTCCAGGTCAAATCACGAAGAGTTCACATTCCATAACCTGCCAGAAGCTTCTTTTCCATCCCCACGTTCACCTACAAAGGGAGGCCCGCTCTTGCTCGCACACAGCCCAGTCTCAGGAAGTGTTTGTGGGATGAATGAATCATGTCACGGAGGCTCAGTCCTCACTGCTGCGTTCCAAGGAGCAACCTCAGAGTGCCACATGGTCACCAACCCCACTGCTTCCTCCCCCTCAGCTCCTGTACGAAGAGTGGGCGTGTTACGGGGTCTTCTATAAGTACCAGCCCATCGACCTGGTCAGGTAAGAACGTGCTACAGCCTGCGGGGATCAAGTGCCTAGTCCGATGGCAGTTGGATAACGTCCGCCAACGTCCCCGTGGGTTTCTACCACTCTGAATATTCAGTACCTGGGAACGTGTTTGAACTCGAAGAGCTTGTGTAGGAGGACCCAAAATGTCCCTGCAGGGCTGAGAGCCTGGGCCAGCATTAGTTGAAGCAATTTATTCAAATTCCCTGGAGGTTGGGCCCTTTTTTGTCACATTTACCATCTCCTAAATTCACTGCCTGGCCTGGCCTCACGGGGCGGCTGGAGGAGTTTCCCGCTTTGAGATGTGGAGGGGAAGGAAAGAACTGCCTCTGATGTGTAAGGATTTCTCCTCTCCCAAGAGGATCTCTGTCCCCACAGGGCAGGAAGGAGGGGCAGACCAGGTGAGGTAACCTGCCCACCAGAGCTCGGCTGGTAGAAATCCATTCAAGCCATCAAGGTGCCAACCACACTTAATATGAGGAGCAACTGGGTTTCTTGGAACCTCCCGGCCGAGGTGCTTTCCAGTCCTTACGCTGAACAGGGCTTGGAATGGAGCCCACAGCCCCAGGGGAAGTACACCCACACCCACCAGCGTGGGCCATCACACACAGAAATGCACCCACCTTCCCGGGGCACCACAGAGAAGGGGGGGCCAGGCGTGGTTGCTCACACCTGTAATCCTGGCACTTTGGGAGGCTGAGGCAAGTGGATTACTTGAGGTCAGGAGTTCGAGACCAGCCTGGCCAACATGGTGAAACCCTGTCTCTATTCAAAATACAAAAGTTAGCTGGCAGTGGTGGTGCATGCCTGTAATCCCAGCTACTAGGGAGGCTGAGACAGGAGAATAGCTTGAACCTCGGAGGCGGAGGTTGCAGTGAGCCGAGATCGCGCCACTGCACTCCAGCCTGGGTGACAGAGCAAGACTCCATCTCAAAAACAAATAAATAAATAAATGCAATGGGTGTGGTGGCGGGCACCTGTAATCCCAGCTACTCGGGAGGCTGAGGCAAGAGAATCTCTTGGACCCAAGAGGCAGAGGTTGCAGTGAGTCCAGATCGTGCCACTGCACTCCAGCCTGGGCAACAGGAGCAAAACTCCATCTCAAAAAAAAAAGAGAAGAGGGGAGGGCTTCATAAAAGCAGAGAGCACCCCCAACCTGATGGGGTGGCCCAGGACCCCACTTTCTGCTTCTCAGATGAGAGAACCAGTACCCCCGGTTTGAGTTGCTCCTTGCTGGGGAGGGCCGGGGGCATGTTTCCCTGCTAGTATTGAATGACAGTGGGCTTGACTCTGCTCTGCTCCCCTGGTGTAGGAAGTACTTTGGGGAGAAGATCGGCCTGTACTTCGCCTGGCTGGGCGTGTACACCCAGATGCTCATCCCTGCCTCCATCGTGGGAATCATTGTCTTCCTGTACGGATGTGCCACCGTGGACGAAAACATCCCCAGGTAGGCGGCAGCCCCCCCACCACCCCGCGGCACACACCAGGGAGCCCTCTCCTGCCATCCCAGCTGCACGATTCATTGGGACACTGGCCTGTCACTCCAATTCCTGTACACATGAAACCTCACGCCAAGCCACGAGCCGTCAGGAGGAAAGGACATGGTTCGAAGCCGTCTAGGAGTCTGGGTGCCCTTCTCAGGCCCATCTGTGCTAGGCTATGTTTTATTGTTAAGAGAAAGGCATAAAACAAACATCTGACCATTTTCATTCTTTGAAGGTTGTTATGGTTTGCTCGTTCCTTTTCACTGTTGGTCATTATGTGACAAGAAAGTTCTCTGTTTCCTTGTGTGCCCGGGAGGTGAGACATGGATGCCAGAGGCCTCAGTGCAGGCTGGCGCTCGTGGGAGGTGAAACTTGGATGCTAGTGGCCTCGGTGCAGGCCGGCACTTGCAGGAGGTGAGACAAGAATGCTAGAGGCCTTGGTGCAGGCTGGCACTCGCGGGAGGTGAGACATGAATGCCAGAGGCCTCAGTGCAGGCTGGTGCTCCCAGGAGGTGAGACATGAACACTAGTGGCCTCCGTGCAGGCTGGCGCTTCTGGGAGGTGAGACTTGGATGCTAGTGGCCTCGGTGCAGGCTGGCGCTTGCAGGAGGTGAGACATGAATGCCAGAGGCCTCGGTGCAGGCTGGCACTTGTGGGCTGTACAGTAGGTTCCACCTGCCCAGCTTCCTAAGGCTACCTGCAGCCCCGGGAAATCCTGCAGGAACTGCTCCATCAGGGAGGATTGCATCCCACAGCACAGGCAGGCGTCTGAATGTAGATCCGATGTGCCTTCTGCTGTTCACCCAGGGTATGTCAGACGTCAGGGAGCTCAGAAAAGAAGGCCCAGACCTGAGACAGCTGAGCCCCACTTAGAGGCCCAGCTCCCCGCTGGTGACTCCAGAACAAGAGTCCAGTTTTGCCTGGTGCGGTGGCACATGCCTGTAATCCCAACACGTTGGGAGGCTAAGGTTGGATGATCCCTTGAGCCCGGGAGGTCGAGGCCACAGTGAGCCATGGTCTCACCACTGCACTACAGCCTGGGGAAACAGAGTGAGGCCCTATAGCCAAAACAAAAAAACAAAAAAAACAAGAGTCAAGTTTTGAGAAGCTCAGCCTCACTGCGCAGAGCCCCTCTGGTGCTTTTGTAGCTGTTTCTTAGATCTCCTGACACGAACCTAAGGATAATTCCAGGCTCCCAACCTCTGGCAGGGTCTCTACGTCGACAGGCGGCGCCTTCAGTGTGCAAATTGCTCCACCAAGAAATTGACTGTCAAGGGAAATTTGGGCTGGCCCTGCCCTGCAGGGGCTCAAAGTCTCAGAAAAGTCCAAAATGTTAGTCTGGTTATTTTTCAAACCACTCCTGCCAAGTATCTCTAAAGCAGAGCTATAGTTTGGAAAATGTATCAACTGAGCCTGTCTGTAAAGACGCCATCAGTCTTAGCTAGGAAAGAAACTGGCTCTTAGCAGCACAAAAAGACCATATCTGGTCAATTTGTGTTTAAATGATGTTTTGATACATGAATAACACCTACAATATTCCACCCTGAGCTCTGAGGAATCTGGCTTCTCTCCCCTTCGGTGCTATTTGGTCCTAGGCAGGAGAAAGGGTGTCCCTTTGTGAATATGATACGAGGTCCTGGGCACTTGGGTTTGGTTGTGGTAAAGATCAAGGTAGCCCAGATTTGGTGGGGAGTGTAAGGCTGGCTTTAGGCTAAGAGCTCAAAGCCAGAGGGAAATGGTGAGTGCAAGGTGGGGATTCTCCCCATGACCTCCTGGAGGAAGCCTGGGGGACCTCCATCTTCCTTCCTTCCTGCCTTTGGAGGGTGGCCTCAGCAGGGAGGCTCTGCCAGCCCAGGGGTTGGCCGTGCGAGCTCGGCCCTTCCACCACATGGTCAGAAATGCAAACAGCAGTTACTCAGGATTCAACCACTGTGGGCGGAGATGAGGCCAAAGCCAAGACCTCTGCCCAGTAGGTGACCTGGAGCGAAGCGGGAGGTGCGTGCTTCCTGCAGCTTCCACCCCATCCCCACCAAGCTTGCAGGGAAGCCGGTGCTCAGTGTGGAGCCGCCTGCCGCCCTTGCACCTCCGGTCCCCTCTGAAGAAGAGAGCTTCCTGCTCTTTGTATTTTGGCTAAAGGCGGTGAAGTGAGAGGCGGAGGGGGATTTAAAACCATCAGAAAAAGGCTTCTAGTTGGGCTGATGGTGTTTGTGCTAGAAGCTGAGGGGGGCAGGGAGGAGAGCCCAGGAGAGCCGTAGGGCTCATGGGCAGGCCGTTGGTATACACCTTGGCCTCCCTGTCCCCAATCCCACCGCCAGCGACTCCAGGCCACCCTCAGGCCACATGCTGGCGATGACAGGGGTGGCCTTCCACATGCCTGTTCTCTGGGAGAGGAGCTCATGTTGTGCCCAACTGGGGACGTCCTGCCCCCACCCCCCAACACTCTGCTTTCCTCTGCCCTCGAGAGGCCCTCAGAAGAGAGGAGGCTGAGTGAGGGGCACAAGATAAACCCCGAAAGGCCGGCTCCTGGCTTAGGTTTAGAACTCACTGCTGCTGCAGGGCACTTGGCTATTGCATGACGATGACAACAGCATTGATGACCACATGATGGCTGAGGCGTGCCAGGCACTGTTCCAAGGGCCACACTCGTACTGGTTGTTGGTTGTTTAATCCTCCTGACAACCTATTAACACAGCTTCTCTTCACTATCAGCTACCCCATTCTGCAGCCGGGAAAACTAAGGCACACGGACCACAAAATGCAAGAGCTGAGATACAAACCCAGAGCTAGCTAACCACAGAGTGCAGGTTCTCCCACCACCTGTGTGCGCCTGCCCACCCCACCCAACCCCTGCTGCCATGCGCGCGCGCGCACGCGCACACACACACACACACACACACACACACACACTTCCTCCCTGCTCCAGGCCACGGCCATGGCTTCAATGAATCATTCTTAATGTACCCATCTTTTGTGCCTGGAACATGCAGTACCTACACCACTCTGTCACCCAGGCTGGAGTGCAGTGGTGCGATCTCAACTCACTGCAACCTCCGCCTCCCAGGTTCAAGTGATTCTCCTGCCTCAGCCTCCCGAGTAGCTGGGATTACAGGCGCCCACCACCACGCCCGGATACTTCTTGTATTTTTAGTAGAGACAGGGTTTCACCGTGTTGGCCAGGCTGATCTCAAACTCCTGACCTGGAGTGATCTGCCCGCCTGGGCCTCCCAGTGCTGGGATTACAGGTGTGAGCCACCGTGCCTGACCCTACACCACTTTTTAATAAATGTTTAGGGACTGTACCCGAAGGAAGAGAATTGAACCAGAATGCCCATGATGCTGGGCCCAGAGGAGACCCCTCAGAGCCTTGCAGGTGACATTTATGAAGTACCAGCGGCTGTGGACCAGGCATGATTCTGTGCCTAAGTTCGGTGTATCCAGAAAGTCAAAAAACAAACGCCCTCTTCAGCGTCCTCCCAGATAACCCTCTGGCCCAGCCAGCCAGGGTGTGTGTTTAGAGCCCAGAACCTTGTCCAAGGCAGCAGAAAGGAGAAAGTTCAAAGCGGGCCAGAGCGGGAAGGACCTTATTCTGACCCCTCCTCATTTTCCAGAAAGAAAAACTGAATCTGAGGCTGAAGGACTTGGCCAGGGTCACAGAGGGTTTGAGTAGCCAACTGAGGGCCCAGTTCAGGCCACCCATCTTCCGCAGGGAGCCCCCCACGGCCCTTGAGCAGTAGAGGAGAGCCGTGCAGTGCTCGGGCTTTGAAGACAGAGACCAGAATTCCATTCTCACTCTGCCGTGTGGCCCTGAACAAGTTACTTCCCCTCTCTGGGCTGTGGGATTGCAACGGTCCCCAGTGCTGGTCCAGGCGAGGTGGAACATCTGTGCCGGCCAATAATGAGGCTCCTGCTCGCACCGCTGATAGGCTGGAAGTATTGGTATTTTCTAATATCAGTGGGAGTGAGTCAGTGCACAGCGATGGGTCTCGGGCATCACAAAGATCCTTTCTCCTGGCCGCAGTGGTTGAGATCTGGTCCCTGGCTTGCCTGTGCTTAGCAAAGCAGAACCTGCACTGAGCAGGACCATCGTCCCTGCCAGGGCCCCCTTGCTTCCCGAGGGAGCCTACAGGCTGGGCCTCTGCTGCGCCAGGCAGCTGGGGACCTATTCCTCCCGGCCCAGCCCCCGGTCTCCCAGAGAGGAGTCCTGGGGTCCCTGTTTCTCTACCTCATGTGTCCAGAGCACCCAGGCCACGTCCAAGGCAGCCGCCCCACCAGGCGGATGGAGATAGAGCAAGGACCCTCGTCATCTCACTGTTTTCCAGGACCTTATAACATAAAGACCTGGCTAGCATTTGCTATTGGCACAAGGCTTGCTGATTAGATGGGGGCAGGCTGGGGACTCTGCCTCTCCTAGAAGTGGCTGGAGGACAGGCTGCAGAGGCTTCCGCCTCAGGGTCACCCCAGGGGTGAATGTTCCGGGGCCCATCTACCACAAAACAGGCCTGGGTGAGTCCACCTCCAGGGCCGGCAACAGAGGTTGCAGGGCCCCATACAAGAGGAAAATACAGGTCCCTAGTTCAAAATTCATTGTGTGTGTGTGTGTGTGTGTGTGTGTATGTGTATGTGTATGTGTGTATGCTGTGTGTGTGTGTGTATGGTGTATGTGTATTTGTGTGTGTGTATGTGTGTATGCTGTGTGTGTGTATGCTCTGTGTGTGTGTGTGTGTGTGTGTGTGTGTGTGTGTGTGTGTGTTGAGATGGAGTCTCGCTCTCTTACCCAGGCTGGAGTGCAGTGACATGATCTCGGCTCACTGCAACCTCTGCGTCCAGGGTTCAAGCGATTCTTCTGCCTCAGCCTCCCAAGTAGCTGGGATTACAGGCACGTGCCACCATGCCCGGCTAATTTTTGTATTTTTAGTAGAGACGGGGGTTTCACCATATTGGCCAGGCTGGTCTTGAACCCCTGACCTCAGGTGATCCGCCTGTCTTGGCTTTCCAAAGTACTGGGGTTACAGGCGTGAGCCACAGCATCAGGCCCATTGTGTGTTTTTTTTTGTTTTGTTTTGTTTTTGTTTTTTTGTTTTTTGAGACGGAGTCTCGCTCTGTCGCCCAGGCTGGAGTGCAGTGGCGCGATCTCGGCTCACTGCAAGCTCCGCCTCCTGGGTTCACGCCATTCTCCTGCCTCAGCCTCCTGAGTAGCTGGGACTACAGGCGCCCGCCACCGCGCCCGGCTAATTTTTTGTATTTTTAGTAGAGACGGGGTTTCACCGTGGTCTCGATCTCCTGACCTTGTGATCCGCCCGCCTCGGCCTCCCAAAGTGCTGGGATTACAGGCGTGAGCCACCGCGCCCGGCCCATTGTGTGTTTTAAGACAGCAACAGGGGAGCATTAAACCAAGCATGAGGCCCTGCTGAGCTCAGGGCCGGTGCAACAGCATGGGTCACACGCCTGTGAAGCTGCCCTGGATGACAAGGAGGGACAGGGCATGGCTAAGTACCCGGTCTATGTCCACCACGGCAGGGACCTGGGGGACCCTCGCCAACCCCCAGCTCGAGCCCAGCGCTTTCTCCCCGGCCAGCTCGCCATCCAGGAGGCTCTTCATCCACGCAGCCTGGCCAGGCGATTCCAGGGCTGCCTCTTTCTTGCAGCATGGAGATGTGTGACCAGAGACAAAATATCACCATGTGCCCGCTTTGCGACAAGACCTGCAGCTACTGGAAGATGAGCTCAGCCTGCGCCACGGCCCGCGCCAGCCACCTCTTCGACAACCCCGCCACCGTCTTCTTCTCTGTCTTCATGGCCCTCTGGGGTAAGCAGAGCTCCAGCACACTGGGTTTTTGGGCGGTGGTGAGTCTGAGTGGCACCTACGCTGCTTCTGTCTGTCTTGGTGAAATCATCCTCAGGCAGGGGTTGTCAGGAAAAAACATAGGAGATGACCCCCGTTTTATGTTCAGGTTACTGGGGTCCGCACTGCATCGGGAGAGACACACAGGTTCTCCTGACCCTGCCCAGAGTCTCTTAGGAAAAGCCTAGCAGGGACGTTTTACTCTGAGAAATCCTGACACCAAGGTGTGTTGGCCTGGGAAGGGCAGCTGATTTAGTGCAGGGAGGCCCGAGGGTCCTGCTTCCATCCCTGCTGCTGCTGGTGAGCACCACACCCTGAAGGAAAGCTGACCTGGGCCAGGTCCCGGAGGCACCATCGCTCACTAGAGCCTGCAGCATCCCTGCAGGCTTCATGCACCCATTTACGGATAAGGAGGCAAAGGCCTAAAAGAGTTGGGAATTGCCAGGGGTCACTCAGCTCCTGATTGCCACTGGGCTGCACTGCCACCCAAATCTAAGGCACTGGGCTCCTCCAGGAAGATTCCCTAACCCCAGTGCCCTTACTTGATGAGTCCTCTGATGTCTCAGAACCTCATCTATGTGTCTATAAAATGGAGTGCGTCATCCCTGCATGGAGGGGGCTGGGGCAGGATCCAAGGGGATCAGGCGTGGGAAAGCACCGTGCCCAGCACCTGGCGGCAGCTGGGTATTATACAACATTTGTATGAGGTGGTTGGCACATTGGCAAGGAGGACCAGGATTGGGAGCCTGAGAGGGCAGGAATCGGAACTCGTGTAGGTAAGGAGGGAGGACTCGGGGTCCCTAACCCCAGTCCTACCCGACACCCATCTTCAGCTTTTGGGGCTCGGGAGGTTGGGAAGTGGTGGCTGAATGCATTTCTACAGAGGTTTTGGGGGAGCAAGCAGGGCCGTTCTGTCCTCCGCAGCCCCATGTCACAGCCTGTGCCAGCTGGGCTTCAAGATGCCCACAGTAGGCATCCTTGTGCTGAGCCTGGCCCCATGCCGGGCAGTTAAGCCCCCATCCTTACCTGTGAGCTCCCACCTTGTAGGAGATGGGGCAGAGACGGCACAGAAGGGAATTCAGGAGGGAATTCTGGAAGAGGTATGAGGCCCTTCAGCTGACTTGACATGGGTGTGGGGGAGGGAGCATTTGTGGCAGAGAGACCAGGTGTAGAACAGAGGGGTCTCTTGGTCCCACCTCACATCCCTGCTTGGGGCAGGCTCCCGGGGCCGGAATAGCGCCACCTCACCTGCAGCTCCACATGCTTGGCACTGCCCTGTGTGCTCCATGGGTAGGCAAGGGGCAAACGCAGACTGAAAAGGCAATTGTGAGGACGGAGGCCAGCCAGGTGAGGGGCTCTGTGCGGCCCTCACCCGCCAGCGTGCTGATCCTGGAGATCAGACCTAGGATTCAGTACTGTGCCCCATCACTAAGCAGGGCATTGGCTGGCATTGTCAAAGCCGTGCCAGCATCCTCCGTGGAGAGCACCGCGAAGTCAGGCCTGTGATTCCAGCTCAGCAGCCTCCTGACCAAGGGACAGCTGCTCGGGGGAGGCCGGAAACCTAGGGGAGGTTGGGAGGATGAAGGCGGAGCTAGGTCTCTGGTCTGCACAGAAGCACCCAGCAAGTTGGGCAGAGAGGGACTGAAGTGCCGGCACCCGGCTCCAAGTCCAGCGTGCTGCTCCCCTCTTCCTCTTTATGGCTCCTCGGTTCTCTCCAGCCCTGAGCCCCGTCCCTACACAGCTCGGCAGCCTCCTCCCCTGCTCCGGAGGCTGCATTCAGGGCTGGTGTTCCCTCCAACAGTGCATAAGAGAATTCCCCACGAGGCTGAGGAGGCTAAGGAAGCCGACGGGCTGTGGTTATCCTCACACTTGGTGCAGACGTCCTGCAGCTGGGACTCGGTTTGACTCAGTCTGTGTGATTTGGGGGTGGGTGTGCACAGCAGAGCCAAGGGATGTATCAGGAGAGGTGAGGGAGGGGAGGTCTGGCCCACCCTCTGCAGCTCCTGCTCCACCCTGGGCAGCTGGGCTGGGTCCTCTTGCCTCTGCTCACCCATCACATTCCGGAGACCCAGGACAGAGGCAGCCAGCTCTGAGCATGGGTGCTGGCAAGAGTGGGAGTTGGAGCTTCTCCACTTAGATGCTGTGTGGACGGCCACCTCCCTCAAGCCCCTCCTCACCCTGGAATCTTATTGGGCAGCTCCGTGTCCTTAGCAGAGTTCCCTCCACTGAGTCCTTGGCCCCGAGGCACCTCCCTGCAGCCCCCACCCTCTGTGTGCCCAGCTGGAAGGGCCCGGCTCCCGTGAGGGCTTCCTCCACGTGGTGGCCAGCAGCTCTGTTTCCTCATTTCGGTCCCCTGGGCCTGTGCGGCCACTGAGACCGTACTTCGGGTGGCCCATAGCAAGACCCACAAATAAGTGTGCCCCTGTAGCACTGAGCCCCCAAGCCGCTAGGAGACTGTTCAGTACCACCTTCTGTGGTCAGCCCTGCTGCCCCGTGTGCATTTCTACAGCCCCCCGGGGCTCAGACTCCCCCTCTGCCAGTCCCCACCTCACTGCTCTGAACCTCAGCTTCCTCGTCTGCAGAATGGGGCTGCATGAGGATTAGAGGCGGCGGACATGAACTCTCAGCCGAGGCTTCACACGTAGCTCACTCTAGATAGGTGGTCACTGCCGTCTTACAACGTTGGAGCATGTGAGAACCAAAGAAAACCTACATGAGAGTGTGCACGCACCTGGTGTGTAGGAGGTACTCTTCGGTCCGTGTGTACTGAGGGCGTGTGTCCCGCCTACATGAGGGTGTGCACCCCTGGTGTGTGGGAGGTACTCATGGGCCCGTGTGTACTGAGGGCGTGTGTCCCACCTACATGAGGGTGTGCATGCCTGGTGTGTAGGAGGTACTCTTCGGCCTATGTGTACTGAGGGCGTGTGTCCCACCTACATGAAGGTGTGCACGCCTGGTGTGTGGGAGGTACTCATGGGCCCGTGTGTACTGAGGGTGCGTGTCCCACCTACATGAGGGTGTGCATGCCTGGTGTGTAGGAGGTACTCTTCGGCCTATGTGTACTGAGGGTGCGTGTCCCACCTACATGAGAGTTTTGCACACGCCTGGTGTATTACTCACCGGCCCATGTGTACTGAGGGCGTGTGTCCCGCCTACATGAGAGTTTTGCACGCGCCTGGTGTATTACTCACCGGCCCATGTGTACTGAGGGCGTGTGTCCCGCCTACATGAGGGTGTGCACGCGCCTGGTATATGGGAGGTACTCATCGGCCGGTGTGTACTGAGTGAAGTGTGTGTCCCACACTGTGCCGGGCCCCAGGGGAACCACAGGAAGCAAACCTGATGTATCTGCTGCTCTAAAAGCTGCAGCATCTGTTTCAAGAGAAGGCCCCATGGGAAGGGTGCAGGGCTGTGGCAGGAGTTCCAGGTGCAGGGAGCAGGTGGGAGGGGCGTCAGAGCTTCCGGAGAGGTCAGCAAGGACTCGCTGAGAAGAGCTTAGTGCGCTTGCTCGGAGGAATCTGAACCCAGTGCCGTTGGCTGCTGTGTCAAAGACGCTTTCCTGTCTTATGCTTGAGTCGGAGACCGCAAGTCTAACAGGGAACTCGTGCAGTGATTAAGAGAGGGGTGCCATAGTGGGGGCCTAACTCCAGGAAGGGTACCCATGGGAAGGTGCGAGAGAAGCGATTGGGAGCCTCATGGCACCCTCCCTGCCTGGCCCTGGGGGCCCCTGATTTCATCCATCTATTTCCTCTTTCCCTGCTGAAATCCCTGGGAGAAATCCAGCCCCTAGACTCCCTATAGCCACTTCTCCAAAGAAAGGGCCTCCGATGGAAAAGAGAGACTTTCGATTATTCCAAAGGACTCTACACTTTGTTTCAGCTCTCCTGCTATTCCCATGAGTTAAGGAGACGCTGGCGGGCTTGACCAAGACAACTCCCACACTTGACCATGAATAATAGGATTTTAAGGGCCCTGGAGAGAGCGGCCACCATGTCCTTCCACCCCACGCTCTGCCCATCCCTAGCATCCCCTTAGGATCTGGGAGGGTGCAGCCATCTGAGAGCCCCTGGCTGGTGTTCTTCTCTATAGCGGACTCCAAAGGCACCCACTTTTGTGGGACTCTCCACACATCCAGTAATTCCTGGGTGCATGGAACTGGGCCTCCCTCCTCCGCAGACAAAGAAGGATGTGGTGTTTCATTTTCTCCTTCTCCAGTTACGGACACGCCCAGTAAGAGTGGGTTCCCAGGGGAAGGCAGCAGAGAGGCTGAAGGAGCCCAGATGAAGAAAGAAGCCTATTTCTCCATTTATTAAATAGGGAATCCTTTCCCCATTTCTTGTTTTTCTCAGGTTTGTCAAAGATCAGATGGCTGTAGATGTGTGGTATTATTTCTGAAGGCTCTGTTCTGTTCCATTGGTCTATATCTCTGTTTTGGTACCAGTACCATGCTGTTTTGGTTACTGTAGCCTTGTAGTATAGTTTGAAGTCAGATAGCGTGATGCCTCCAGGTTTGTTCTTTTGACTTAGGATTGTCTTGGCAATGCGGGGTCTTTTTTGGTTCCATATGAACTTTAAAGCTGGTGCTGGAGAGGATGTGGAGAAGAGGATGTGGAGAAACAGGAACACTTTTACACTGTTGATGGGATTGTAAACTGGTTCAACCATTGTGGAAAACAGTATGGTGATTCCTCAAGGATCTAGAACTAGAAATACCATTTGACCCAGCCATCCCATTACTGGGTATATACCCAAAGGATTATAAATCATGCTGCTATAAAGACACATGCACACATATGTTTATTGAGGCACTATTCACAATAGCAAAGACTTGGAATCAACCCAAATGTCCATCAGTGACAGACTGGATTAAGAAAATGTGGCACATATACACCATGGAATACTATGCAGCCATAAAAAAAGATGAGTTCGTGTCCTTTGTAGGGACATGGATGCAGCTGGAAACCATCATTCTCAGCAAACTATTGCAAGGACAGAAAACCAAATACCGCATGTTCTCACTCATAGGTGGGAATTGAACAATGAGATCACTTGGACTCGGGAAGGGGAGCATCACACACAGGGGCCTATTATGGGGAAGGGGGAGGGGGGAGGGATGCCATTGGGAGTTATCCTGATGTAAATGACGAGTTGATGGGTGCTGACGAGTTGATGGGTGCAGCACACCAACATGGCACATGCATACGTATATAACAAACCTGCACGTTGTGCACATGTACCCTAGAACTTAAAGTATAATAAAAAAGAAAGAAGCCATCTTGGGCTGTAATTATCCCATTTTGAGCTTAGCACACCGGGCGATAAGAGATCTCTGTGATGAGCGCCTGTTGCGGTTCTTGTTTTGGGAGCCCAAAGCACTACGTGGCATTCTGGTCACTGCAAATTCCTTCTTCTGCGTGCCAGGGCATCACCCACTCACGCCTTCCAGGTCAGCTGTGGGAGTGCCTACTGGGCAGGCGTGGGTGCTGCACCCACAGAACAAGCCCCTCCCCCCAGGCCTCCCTCCTTCTTGGTGTTCCTTCTGCACGGTCGTCCTTTGAGAGGATGTGGGCTGCGCAGATTGCTCAGCACCCTGGTTGTTTGCGGAGAAACCCACAAGGGTCTGGTCCCTTATGTATTGGGCTGGCTAGCAGCCCTGTGGCCCCCGGGCCTGTGGACCCTCCGAGAATAGAGCGTCCAGGGCTGGCTGACCCTGCTATTACCCCATTTGGCGGATGAATAAACTAGGGCGACTTTCCCAAGCTTACACCAGCTCTTAAGCAGGGCTTGAACCCCCGAATTCTGATTTCTGAGTCCCAAATACTTTTCATAGCTTTTTTTTAGTTACAGTTTTTTGTTTGTTTGTTTCCTTTCCAACTTTTATTTTAGGCTCGGAGGTTACATGCGCAGATCTGTTACATGGGTAAATTGCGTGCCATTGGTTCGGTGCACAGGTTATTTTGTCACCCAGATAATCAGCACAGAACCCTGCAGATAGTTTTTCCATCTTCACCTTCCTCCCAACCTCCACCCTCAAGTAGGCCCCGGTGTCTCCTGTCACCTGCTTGGTGTCCCTGTGTACTCAACATTTAGCTCCTACTTAAAGGTGAGAACACATGGCATTTGGTTTTCTGTTCCTGCATTAGTTTAGTCCGCTTAGGACAATGGTCTCTAGCTCCATCCTTGTTACTGCAAAGGCCTTCCTTTTATGACTGTATAGTGTTCCATGATGTATACAGACCACATATCCTTTTTTAGTTTTTTTTTGAGACAGAGTGCCTGTTGCCCAGGCTGGAGTACAGTGGCATGATCTTGGCTCACTGCAAACTCTGCCTCCCGTGTTCAAGTGATTCTCCTGCCTCAGCCTCCCGAGAAGCTGACATTACAGGCACCCACCACCACGTCCAGCTATTTTTTCTATTTTTAGTAGAGACAGTGTTTCGCTCTTGTTGTCCAGGCTGGAGCGCAGTGGCACAATCTCAGCTCACTGCAACCTTTGCCTCCCATGTTCAATCAATTCTTCTGCTTCGGCATCCCTAATAGCTGGGATTACAGCCGCCCACCGCCACACCCAGCTAAATTTTGTATTTTTAGAAGAGACGGGATTTCACCATGTTGGCCAGGCTGGTCTCAAACTCCTAACCTCAGGTGATCTGCCCGCCTCAGCCTCCCAAAGTGCTGGGATTACAGGTGTGAGCCACCATGCCCAGCCTGGACCAAATATTCTCTACCCAGTTAACCATTGATGGGCATTTTCGTCGACTCCATGTCTTTGCTCTCATAAATAATGCTACAGGAAACATATGCATACATGTGTCTTTATGGTAGAACAATTGATATTTCTTTGGGCATATATCCAGTAATGGCATTGCTGAGTTAAATGGTACTTCTGTTTTAAGTTATTTGAGAAATCTCCGTCTTGAGCCCCAAATATCTGACTCTAGGCCCTACTCCACGGGCATTACTAACTGGCTCCGGCTGGCGTGTGTGCTGAACGTGTGCCTGGCTTATTCCTCACTGGATTACCTCCAAGTTTTTCTCTCGCCTAGAGGAGTTTCCCCGTCTGTCTCCACAAAAATACACCTCCTTCACTTTGGGAGCTGCGCTGAGGACTGCCTCTGTGCCAGTCCAGGCTAAGGGCTCTGCCCTGGCTCTCTCTGTAACTCCACAACAGTCCCAGACCGAGGCTCTGTTCTTTTCTCTGTTGAAGATGCTAAAGTGTTACCAGAAAGGGGTCTTGATCCACACCCCAGGAGAGGGTCTTTGGATCTCACACAAGAAAGAATTCAGGGTGAGTTCACAGTCTAAAGCAAAAGCAAGTTTATTAAGAAAGTAAAGGAGTGGTCCAGTACGGTGGCTCACACTTGTAATCCCAGCACTTTGGGAGGCTGAGGCGGGTGGATCACCTGAAGTCAGGAATTCCAGACCAGCCTGGCCAACATGTTGAAACCCCCTCTCTACTAAAAATATGAAAAATTAGCTGGGCATGGTGGTGGGTGCCTATAATCCCAACTACTTGGGAGGCTGAGGCAGAAGAATCGCTTGAACCCAGGAGGCGGAGGTTGCAGTGGGCCGAGATCGTGCCATTGCACTCCAGCCTAGGTGACAACAGCAAGACTCTGTCTAAAGAAGAAGGAGAAGGAGGAGAAGGAGGAGAAGGAGGAGGAGGAGGATAAGAAGAAGAAAAAGAAGGAGAAGGAGAAGGAGGAGAAGGAGAAGAAGAAAGAAGGTAAAGGAGTGAAAGAATGGCTACAGAATAGAGCATTCCGAAAGTAAGAGGAGGAACGTGCCCACCCTAGGTACAGTGCTTGTTTATATAAAGGATAACAAAGAAAATCATGGGGAGATGTACTCTGTCACAAGGGTTTATGATAAAAGATTAATTGTCTTAATTACTATATTTTGTGAGAATCAATATTATTATCTCTAAAGTAAAATTAGGAATGCTTTTATTCTCAACATATCGGGATATCAGGACATTCCTGAGTCTGGGTCTGTTTAGCAAACATTATCAATCTGTTCCCTTAACGTAAACATCTAGGGGCTGGGAATGCCTCACTTTCTGGGAATGCAGCCCGGCAAGCCCCAGCCTCATTTTTCCTAATCCTCACTCAAGATGGAGTTGCAGCAAGTCCCAGCCTCATTTTTCCTAGTCCTCACTCAAGATGGAGTTGCAGCAAGTCCCAGCCTCATTTTTCCTAGTCCTCACTCAAGATGGAGTTGCAGCAAGCCCCAGCCTCATTTTTCCTAGTCCTCACTCAAGATGGAGTCGCTCTGGTTGGAATGCCTCTGATAGAAGCACAGAGAGGGTAAGAGATTTGCCTGAGATCACACAGCTAACAGGTCCCTAACAGACATCTCAGATGCGCACCCTGGCCCATCTGCCTCCAAGGTTTCAGCACGTGCCCTGGTCCCACCTCTCCGTCCAAACGTTTCCCAGGCCCTCATCATGGGCCCTCTTGGGGTAGCAGAAATGCACCGTGAGCCAGTAGTGGGGGGCATGTAGGCGTAGTACTGCTGAGCGCGCCGGCCCCCACGGGCTGTGGTTGTTCATTCGGTGGCCCTGTTTCATGAAGCCAGCTTGCCTGTTGTACAGTTCTTCACCCCGCAACTAGCGCCTTGTGTCCCAAAAGCTGCGGGCCAGCCCCTTCCTAGTAGATGGCTGCACTCCCCTGACGCTGGGAGAGGGGGACTCTGTGCCTGCTGACCCCACAGGAGGCTTCACTGCTTGTCTCACCCCTCCCTAGCTCCACTTCAGCCCTGGGAGATAACAAATGGGCCCCGACTGTCAAATAGAGTCAAGCACAAGTTCCGTCTGCACACTCCCATTTTGAGCGGGGGTGGGGGGAATTCACAAAAAAGCCAGGCCACTCCCACGAAGCACTTGCTTTAGAGAAAAGAAGCTTATTCTAAATCCACAGGAAAGAACCCACTGCGGCTGAGAGGTGTGAGCGGAGAGGGGAGGGACAAAGCCCCCATCCCAGGCCCTTTTCACACTGGCTGTCAAGGGCAATTACCAGGGATGGCTCCTTGTGTGTTTTTTAATCCCTTATTCAATTATTTGTTCTTTACCCTCTAAGGGATTATTTTCCCTCTGGTGTTTCTTCTCCCCTTGTGTCCTTTCTTTTCCTGCCTCCAGCTGTTCACATTTCTGCTCCTACAATGGCAAAGAGACGTAAACCTGTGACTGCCTGGCAGCCGAGAGCCTGGTCGTGGCCACCCGCCTGCCGGGGTGTGGGGCTCTGTATTCATGGCGGATGAATCACCTCCAGCCTGCTGTTTTAATCTTTGCTTCCACTGCACTGTGGGGTCCAGCTTTCCTGGAGCTGACATGTCGGTCCCAGAGCCTTCAGCTTGCTGCTGTCTGGGATTTCTGACATTTGAAAGCCTCAAATAAGGTGTCTCATTAAGTAACGTTGAGCCCTATTTAGCTATTCACTTGGATCCATTTTCTGAAATTATAGCATAATAATGGGGTTTTAACTGCTTGTCAGTTCCCCGAAGAACAAAGGAGTTTATCTGATTTGAGCCTGGCTGCAAAAAGCCCGAGAAAGATGGTCCCAACTTTAATGAAATGTCAGAGGTGGAACTGTAATCCTTTCCAGGGCCTGGGCCTGAGATTTCACATGGAGTTGACAAGTCACCCAGCTGAGTCACTCCCAGCTAGGTGGGGACGAAGGGGATGCACTGTGATCATCTGTCTGTGGGAACTAAACTTGTTCCAGGGATAAATAGGTAGGGTGCCTGGTGACTCAGATCGAAAGGGAAGGCTGGAGGCCTTTGTGCCCCGCCCATCTCTGCACTCACGTGCAGGACCAGAGCTCTGCCCCTGCCCCGCCACTCCCCAGGAGACCCCTCTCTGACCACCAGTTCGTGGAAATGGAGTCTGCGCTAAGCAACATTGCACTTTTCGGGAACTGGAGGTTAGCGAAGGGTGGTTTCTATTCCCAGGGGGTGGGTGTCTTAGTCAACTCCAGCTGCCATAACCAAATACCACAGACAGGTGCCTGCAAAAACCGGCTCGTATTTCCCACAATTCTGAGTATGGAGAAGTCCAAGATCAAAGTGCCAGCTGATTCAGCCCATGCCTTGGCTTTCAGACAGCCACCTTCTCCCTGTGTTCTCAGGTGGCAAAGGCAGAGACAGGAAGCCTGTTCTCTGCTGTCTCTTCTTCCAAGGGCAGGAATCCCATCATAAGGGTCCCACCCTCATGACCTCAGCCAAACCCAATCAGCCCCCAAAGGCCCCATCTTCAAATACCATCACCTGGTGGGTTAGGGCTTCCATGTGAATTTAGAGGGATGCAAGTCAGGCCAGAGCAGGGGGTCACGTTTCAAGGAGGGGACTGGATAGGGACCCCACATGCACAGTTTGGCAGGATGCATCCCTGCTCCGTGGTCATGTGTGACCGTGCCCTGCCTGCCTCCCAGAGCTGGTGGGCTCGGGGGTGGAGGGCAGAGGCCTGGAAGACATGACCCCTGCCCGTGAGGAGCATGGATCTCACTGGGGAGATGGGGCTGTCCACCGGGCGGCTGCAGAGCAGGTTGCAGCTCGCTCAGGGGAACCAAGAGAGCATCAGATGAAGCGCCTGAGATGTGCCCTGGTTTGGGCAACAGCATCTCAGGGGAGAGAGAGCTCAGGAAGGGTGTCCGCCAGCCGGTCCAGGAGGGGCCATGGGATTAGGGAAATTGGAGTGAGGCCTGCGTAGTAGAGACCTTGGGATAGGTCGAGGCGGGGTGGGATGCAGCCTGGGAGGAGAGGCAGCTAACCTAATGGATGGAGGGACGGTTGGAGAAGGATGGCAGAAAGACGGAGGGGTCGGTACTTCCAGATGCCTGCTGGCTTGAGCGCAGCCTATGGAGCTTGTTCAGAATGCAGATTCCGGGGACCCTGGGTGACTCTGAGGTCAGACAACTGCATTTTAACAAGCTCCCTGGGGAGATTCAGGAACACTCCAGATTCCCAGACCCACACCGAGAAATCCTGGAGGAAATGAACAGATTTCCCCCTGCCATAGGTAACCACACATGTGTGTGTCCCTCCAGCCCATTCTCCTGTGGTTCCTCCAAGATGTGGCAGGCGCACATTAACACATAAGGAGAATCTACGCCCATCATTCTATCATTCGCTTTTTGTAAACTGCATTGAAATTCACACAACATAAAATTAACCATTTTAGGTGCACAGTTCAGTGGCATTTAGCATGTGTTATGTATCCACACCTCTATCTAATTCCAGAACATTTTGATGACCTCAAAGGGAAACCCTGTCCCCATGAAGTAATCGGTCCCCCTTTCCCCCAACCCCAGCCCCTGGCAACTACCAATCTGCTTTCTGTCTCTGTGGATTTACCTATAAATATTCTGACTATTTTATACAAATGGGGCGATACAAAATGTAGCTTCTGTCCTGTGCTGTGCCTCTAAAGGGGACACATGGAGATCCCCGCGACCAAGCTGGGCTGTAAGAGCGGTCCTCTGTCAAGCCCTTACAGAGACATGGGCCCCACCCTGAGCACCGCTTGTGGATGAAGTCAGGGACACTATGATAGACCCTCTCAGGCAGGCACTGGTAACAAGCCCATTTCTCAGAGACTGAGGTTGGCAGCAGTGTGGTCAGCTGCCCACGCTCATCCCGATGAGATCCCACGTAGACCTAGAGTCTTTCGCTCACCTGCTGCCTCTGTGGTGGAGTTTGGACGCCTCTGTGAGGAGTTTGTGTGTCTCTGTGCTGTGAAAATCAATGTGGGAAGGGACCATAGCCCAACCACCTGCTCCCGTCCGGCCTGGCTTCTCGCTCGCTGCCACCCTCTGTGCTGTGTGCTGTGGTGACTCCTGGGCTCCAGATTTCAGGGGGATGGGCTTGTCCCTTTGACCACCTTGTAAGGCTGCCGCACTCAAGGCCGTTTCTTCATTGTACACTCGTGGGTGGGAAGCCCCGTCCCTGATACCAGTTGATCTGAGGCCTGGGTCCAGGTTTCTGCCCTTACTTGATGAGTCCCCTGACGTCTCAGAACCTCATCTATGTGTCTATAAAATGGAGCGCGTCATCCCTGCGTGGAGGGGGCCGGGGCAGGATCCGAGGGGATCAGGCATGGGAAAGCACCGTGCCCAGCGCCTGGCGGCAGCTGGGTAGTATACAACATTTGTATGAGGTGGTTGGCACATTGGCAAGGAGGACCAGGATTGGGGGCCTCAGAGGGCAGGAATCGGAACTCGTGTGGGTGAGGAGGGAGGACTCGGGAGCAGGAGAATTGCTTGCAGAAGAGGGTGCTCAGGGTCCCTGCTGCCTTCGCTCACCCCGCTAGAAGGTGGTTCTTCATACTGCTCACAATACCAGCTTTGAGGACCGGCCACCAGGTGCAGCACGAGTCTTCACATCTCCTTTCCTGCGGGCGAAGCCTAGACTCTACAGCTCCACCCCGACACTCAGTGCCCACAAAAGCCAGACAATAGGGCATGGTGGGGTCTGTGGCCAAGTGGAAACGCATACCCAAGTTTTGACAAAGGAATGATCATTGCTCAGCCGCAGCCTTCTGCTGCCAATGCTTCTGGCTTTTAAAGGAGAAGCAGGAAAGGCATAATTTTTATGTCAAATGTCTATATTTTTTAAACGTGTCTGAGCCAAACAAGCCACGTCTTTGTATCATCTCCACCCTCCACCCCACCCCCAGCCACCAGGTTACATTCTAGGCTCCAGTCTGGGTCCTGGTCAATCTACAGACAAGACACCTCCAGGACAGGGCCTCTGCTTCTGTCTGAAGACACAGTACAAATTTTAGAGCAAGAATACCATGGTTCAATACCAGGTGCGGTGGCTCACAACTGTAATCCCAGCACTTTGGGAGGCCAAGGCAGGCAGATCATTTGAGGCCAGGAGTTCAAGATCAGCCTGGCCAACATGGTGAAACCTTGTCTCTACTAAAAATACAGAAATTAGCCAGGCGTGGTGGCATGCACCTGTAGTCCCAGCTACTTGGGAGGCTGAGGCAGGAGAAGTACTTGAACTCAGGAGGCGGAAGTTGCAGTGAGCTGAGATCACACCACTGCACTCCAGCCTGAGCGACAGACAGAGACTCCATCTCAAAAAAAAAAAAAAGAATACCAGGGTTCAATACCAGCTACCAAGCTCTGTGACCTTAGGCAAGTTGGTTAACCTCTCTGTGCCCCCATTTCCTCATCCATAGGTGGTACACTTTAATAATCAGACTTGTGGCAACTACAGCTATTGTTTCCTTAAGGAAAGTTAAATATCTGCACAGAGAGTTTCTCCAGTATCGTGGTTCCGAAGACTCGAGTCCGAGAGAATGAGGTTCAAATGCAATGGCTGCTGCTCCCCTGCAGCTGACCCTGGACACAGCACTCTGAATCTCAGTTTTGTAAATGGTTTCCACTTTGTCAGTCTGTGAATGGGAATCATCCTGCCTGCCTGTGGTCATTATGAAGATGAGATTAACTGATGTCTGTAAAATGTGAGTGCACGGATACGTCCTCATTAACTGGTGACTGTTGATATGCTGCAAGCTGGCGAGTGCAGAGAGGGCGAGCCGGGGCGGCAGTGGGGTGAGTGTCATAACGGAGGCCAAGTCCGGGAAAGAGGAGGAGCTGGGGAGGCCGGGACAGGGAAGGTGCATGAGTCACGGTTCTCTGGAAGGACAGAACTAACAGGATATTGTACGCATGAAAGGGAGTTGATTCAGGAGAATCGACGACTCACACGATCACAAGGTCAAGCCTCACAATAGGCCGTCTGCAAGTAGAGGAGAAGGGAAGCCAGCAGTGGATCAGTCTGAGTCCCAAACCCTTGAAAGTAGGAAAGCCGGCAGTGCAGCCTTCGGTCTGTGGCCAAAGGCCTGAGAGCCCCTGACAAACCGCTGTTGTAAGTCCAAGAGTCCAAAAGCTGAAGAACTCGGAGTCTGATGTTCCAGGGCAGGAAGCATCCAGCATGGGAGAAAGATGAAGGCCGGAAGACTGAGTGAGTCTGCGCTTCCACGTTCTCCTGCCTGCTTTTTCTAGCCGTGCTGGCAGCAGAGGGGATGGTGCCCACCCAGGTTAAGGGTGGGTCTGCCTCTCCCCCTGACATTGACTCAAACGTTAATCTCTAGCAACACCCTCACAGACACACCCAGAACCAATACTTTGCATCCTTCCATCCCATCAAGTTGACACTCAGTACTAACCATCGTGGCAGGTAAACAGGCCAACTCTGCAGGTGTGAGTGGAGCCAGCCCTCCTGGGCAGTGCTCAGCCCCAAAAAAGCGTCGTAAAAGGGCGTTGTTACCCTGGGTGGGCAGAGGAGGACAGAGAGAGGCAGCTTTCACAGCCCAGTGGAGGAGTGGCTGGGGGCCTTGCAGACCAGGCAGAGACCGGGAAACGGCTGTCCTCCTCCACCGCTCCACAGCAGCTGCAGGGGCCAAAGGACATCTTCAAAGAGGCAGAGACCTCCCCGCATTGCCTCCTGGGGAGGGTGCCCACCGCAGACAGGCCACTCCCACCGTCTGCCTCCTGAGAGTCAGGGGCCCCCGTGGCCCCCCTCACCTGCCGCAGCCATGGCACTCAGTGCGTGTCTGCTGAGTGGCTGGGTTTCCGGCAGGTGTTTCAGCGATAGCCGTTCCCTCGCCTGCTCAGCTCTGCATCTTGGGAAGCCACGTTCCCCAGGCTCCCTAGCTCTCCCTCTTCCTAGTAGGTTCAGCCAGTGGGAAGTCCTTTTGGGAAATCAGAAGGCGGGAGGGAGGGAGCAGCCGAGATATTGCTCCCCATCTCCCTCCACTTCCTGGGACATCCCCAGCAATGACTGTGTCTTCTCCAGGCTCTGACTTCCTCCGGGGAAGCGCTTCCTCCGTGATCCCGGCTTCTTCTGGGCAGCTCCAATTTCTGGCTCCAGCATGGGCGCTGAGCACATCCTACTGTCCTGCCATCCTGAAACGGATGCCAGCTCCTGCTGTGGGTCATCTCTGGGTGGTCCCACCATCCCCCATGTGGCTTCTCAGCTTTTCCATTGCCTGTGCGAGCAAGTCCCAGGATTACATTACCCTGCTGTGAAAGACCTGGGTAGGGGGGTCCTATTTCCAGGCTGGGCCAGTTGATAGAGTTGCCATCCTAGACAAACCGCTGCATGCTCGGAAGCCTCATTCACACCTCGCCTTAATGGGAATGGGGTGTGTTATGCATAGACTCACGTCCTCTGAAACAGGTTCACACTCATGACTTCCGTTCTTTCCTGCCACACGTCACCTTCAGTTAAGGGCCACGTTTGTGAATTCACTCTGCACGTTCACCGTCACACAGCCCATTTTACTTGCACATCAGTGCTGCTGCTTCTCAGATAAACCATTTGATCCCTCTGAGCCTCAGTTTCCCCCTCTGTAAAATGGAGAGGATGGGAATAGTGCCTACCTGCTATGATCACTGTGAGGCTTAAATAACACTGATGCTTCCTCACTGATACTCCAAGTCTGATTATTAGAAGGCACCATTTTACAGATGAGGAAACAGAGGCACAGAGAGGCTAAATAACTTGCCAAAGGTCACAGAGCTCAGTGGCTGGTGTTGAACTCCGGTAGTATTGCCCGAAAATTTGTACTAAGCATCTTCAGACAAATGCAAGGACCCTGTCCTGGAGAGGTCTGTAGATCGACCAGCTCCCAACAGTGCCTGGCGTGGAACAGCTCGAGAATCGTGAGCTCTGAGGAACTCTGTGGCCTTCCTGTTACTCTGCCCCTCAGCCTCTGCAGATTTTCTTTTGTAGGGAGAAGCGATCAGGATAAACACTTCGGCCAGGGGCATCTCCTTTTGCAAGCTGTGTGCTCACAAAAGTCAGTCATTCAGTGCCTACTCGAGCACCTGTCTGTCCCAGGCACCTCTGGGAACTGGGGACCCAGGGGAACGAGGCCCCATCCCTGCCCCACACACAAGTCATGGGATGGGGATCCTGATGGAAGGCAGCACTGACACCATAGGCAAGACAGACGCAGGCTGAGGAAGGTCCCGAGAGGAGCTGGGTTTTTCTCACACTGAGGGGGATGATCAGTGGCTTCCTGGAGGAGGCGGCATTTGAACCATGCTTTGCCTGTTGGGAATATGAAGCCGAATGCAGCAGCCGCCAGTGCAGTTCAGCAGGCAGACTCCTGGGGTGGTTTGAAGCCCGAGTGAGTGAGTGGCCTGGGCTCACCCCTCGTTCCTCCTGACCTCCAAAGCGGGTTCCCCAAGAGCAATGGGGCAGGATGGTTGAGACACGGGCTCTGGGACCAGGCTGCCCATCCTCACTAGCTGGGTAACCTCGGTTGGGACTGGAGTGTCCCGTGCCTCAGTTTCCTCATCTGTAAAAAGGGAGAATGACGGTTCCTGCCCCACAGGATTGGTGGGAGGGCTGAACACATGAATTCAGATAAAGTTCTCAGCCCAGTACATCACCCTTGCTCACCAAACACCGATAAAAAAAGAAAAGAATGCCCTGGCTGGGCGCGGTGGCTCACGCCTGTAATCCCAGCACTTTGGGAGGCTGAGGCAGGCAGATCACCTGAGGTCAGGAGATCGAGACCAGCCTGGCCAACATGGTGAAACCCAGTCTCTACTAAAAATACAATAATTAACTGGGTGTGGTGGCGCATGCCTATAATCCCAGCTACTCAGGGGACTCAGGCAGGAGAATTGCTTAAACCCAGGAGGCGAGGTTGCAGTGGGCCGAGATCGCGCCATTGCACTCCAGCCTGGGCACAAGAGCAAAACTCTGTCTCAAAAAAAAAAAAGAAAATGCCTTTATTCATCGGAGATTCTGGTTTTGCCCCTGCCCGCAGCTGCCACCTTCATGGAGCACTGGAAGCGGAAACAGATGCGGCTCAACTACCTCTGGGACCTCACGGGCTTCGAGGAGGAGGAGGTCAGTGGGTTTGGCGCCTTGCACGTCACGCCCTTCCCCCACATTCCCCCTGCCCCAGGACCTCCTTGGGACTTACACGGAGGCCCAAGGTCAGAAAGCGCTCCTGGTCCAAGCTGAGGCAAGGCCGCCCCCCGCCCCCCGCCCCCCGCCTGCCTCGCCGCTCATCACCCTGGTGTTCTGAACACCCTCCGTGGCCAGAGTGACCATTCCCTGTCTGCTGAAGTGTTCTCATCCCCATGATCACGTGGACACGCCAGCCACCAGCGTGGTCTCAGGCGCATGCCAGGGCTCACCACACTGACCTCATCGCGTCTGGGGGCTGCCCGGGCTGTCGGCACCACCCGTGGAGGTGGAGAGGGAATGGACACTGTCCATGGGTCTCCCAAGGTGGCCGTGAGCATCTGCCTCCCCGGGTGCCAAGCCCGCATTCCCTGGGGCCAGCTCTGTGCCTGCAGCCGGGCGTGGCTGACAAGAGGGAACGGATCCTTGACTAACGTAGAGGGAAAGCCAGTGTCTGGCATCTTCATGCTCCAGAGAGAGGGACATTCAGTATTACGTGGCCCCTGGGATGCCGGGTGAACTGTACTCACAGGGATCCCAAGTCCAGCAGGAATTCCCTTCAGGGTAAGTGGAAATGAAAAGGAGTAACAGTCCCCACAATTAGCCTTGGTGCACAACAGAGGCGACCTCATGCACACGCTGTAAGGTGCAACCACGCTGACCACTATTTAATGTTATAAAACATGCTCCCCACTTTTTGGGAGACAGGGTCCCCCTCTGTCACCTAAGCTGCAGTGCAATGGCATGATCATAACTCACTGCAGCGTTGACCTCCCGGGCTCAAGCCCTCCTCCCATTTCAGCCTCCCAAGTAGCTGGGGCCACGGGCACACACGACCACGCCTGGCAAATTGTTTAATTTTTTGTAAGAGTCAGGGTCTTGCTATGTTGCCCAGGCTACACATGCTCCTTTTAAAAAGAGAAACTTTTCATGCATTTTTATTGTAATGTGGACATTTCTTTTAAAAGATATTTTTCTTTTAAAGGATTTTTTTCTTTAAAAACTTTTTCTTAACTTTTCTGTTGTATTTTCTCACACAATCTGCTCCCTCTCACACTGAACCCATGGGCCACTCTTCAGCCAAATGTGCCAGCTTCGGGCTGACAATATTGTCAACAGACAAGGGGACTAGAGTTTTCTGGGAGAGGCACGGCAGCTCAGAGGGTACAAGACGGGCCTCTGCGGCCAGGCTGCCAGAGTTCCATCCAGATTCGGCAGCAGCCTTGCTGCGTGACCCCAGGCAGATTGCTTAACATCTCTGTACCTCAGTGTCCTCACTTGATGGCATTTGTAGGGTCTCAATGGGTCAATAGATATAAAGCACTTAGAACCTGACCCAGCACACAGTGCCCCATAAATGGCTGCCCAGCTTGTGGCCACTGGGCCACACCTTTACCTGCCCAGATAACAGCCTCCACCCTCTTCCTCAGCCGGTCTCATTATCCTGTCCACAAATGACTAGGCGGAGATCAATGCAACCTGTTCACGGCACACAGCTCTGCAGGGCAGACCCGGGACACAGCCAGAGCCCTGTCCGTGGCGGGGGCTCTCTGGGTGTTCTCTTCCTTGCCGTTTCAATTAGAAAGATTCAGATAGGCCGGGCACGGTGGCTCAAGCCTGTAATCCCAGCACTTTGGGAGGCCGAGACGGGCAGATCACGAGGTCAGGAGATCGAGACCATCCTGGCTAAAACGGTGAAACCCCGTCTCTACTAAAAAATACAAAAAACTAGCCGGGTGAGGCGGCGGGCGCCTGTAGTCCCAGCTACTCGGGAGGCTGAGGCAGGAGAATGGCCTGAACCCGGGAGGCGGAGCTTGCAGTGAGCTGAGATCCGGCCACTGCACTCCAGCCTGGGCAACAGAGCAAGACTCCGTCTCAAAAAAAAAAAAAAAAAAAAAAGAAAGATTCAGATAGAAGAAAAAAAAAGCAGTCGCTGTCTTGTTCAGGAGTCAATTTCAAATGTCCTTTCTGTGATGTCCTTGTGGCTGGGGAAAGTTGGCAGTGAGCTCCAGTCCCCTTTGCTCAACCCCTTGGGGTCCCATTCCCTGATCTCCTGACTCCGATGGTTTGGGATCTTGATTTTGGGGGTGACAACCGAAGTCACTGGGCACACACAGTGCCAAGGGGCCTGAATGAATTTCCCACAGTGAGCCACTCGCACCCCCCAGCAGCTGGTCAGGGCCTCCTTTGGGAGTAATAACTACAGGCGAACGGGGCCTCCCCTCCATATAGCCTGAACCCCGGACTTCGGTACTGAAGCAGGACACTTGTGTCCCATCATGTGGCCCATGTATCCCTTAGCTGAGTCTGAGACATTTCAGTCCAGCACTGAAATTTGGAAATTTGGGGAATTTCCAAAACTATGGGAAAAGGCCACAGCTACAAAGGCCACAGCCCATAGTCACCCTCAAGCAGCAGTGAACCTTAAAGGAACCCAGGATCACCCACCCATCCCAGCTCACCTGCATCTTTTACCTTCATCCTAGTTCTGAAGAAAGTTGTCTTTAGGGCCGGGCGCGGTGGCTCACGCCTGTAACCCCAGCACTTTGGGAGGCCGAGGAGGGCAGATCACGAGGTCAGGAGATCAAGACCATCCTGGCTAACATGGTGAAACCCCGTCTCTACTAAAAATACAAAAAATTAGCTGGGTGTGGTGGTGGGCGCCTGTCATTCCAGCTACTCGGGAGGCTGAGGCAGGAGAATCACTTGAACCCAGGAGGCAGAGCTTGCAGTGAGCCAAGATCACGCCATTGCACTCCAGCCTGGGCAATGGAGCAAGACTCCATCTCAAAAAAAAAGAAAGTTGTCTTTAGTGGACAGGTCCTATTTCTAAAATAACAACCTAAATAATGACATCTTTGTGTTTTTGTTTTTACTTTTCTGGTTCCCTGAAGGAGGCTGTCAAGGTTTGGAATTTTTTGTCGCTCCTCTATCTTCCCACGGCCTGTCTCCCTGGGAGAGGGACCTTCTCTTGCACCTAATCTATTTCTACCATGCAGTTCCCGCAGTTTCTCCACGCAGGCGGGGTCTCTGCTTTCTCTTTACCTCCGGTCTCTCCTAACCCATTCTTCCCTTCCAGCACCCTTCGCTGACCTGCTCTGAGCTCCCCAAGGCCTGGCACCTCTGGGCTGCCCGCGCTTGCCGACACGTACTGCATCTCTTCCGACCCCCACAGCTCCTCCGTAGAATGTTCTAAGGGCCAGTTCATGGCTGGGTGTTCACTGCAGCCTGGTACAGGTTTCTCCACCTCTAGGAGGACACAGAGGCCAGACTCGGTGGCCCTCTCAATGGGCTGGGGTTCCCCACAAGCGGGATAATCCTGGGTCACTATCCAGACGACAGACGGGGGGATTACATTGGAAATATTCTCAGCAGCCAACTATGAACTGGACCCAAAGGGTGCCCGAGGCTAATCCATGGACTGATTTGCCAAGTATGCTGACGCTGAGAAGCTCAGACTCACAATTAACAAGGCCTCCGTCTTGACTTGGTTTCATTCATAGGATCATCCCAGAGCTGAATATGAAGCCAGAGTCTTGGAGAAGTCTCTGAAGAAAGAGTACAAAAACAAAGAGGTATGGTGGCCACTGCGGGTTAACTTTCCCAGCAATAAAACACTGTGTTCATCAACAATGTAGACCTGGGATCAGCCCAGATAACAAAGATTGTAGGCAGTGTAACCCCGTGTTGCAGCTGCTCAATTCTGCCATGGTAGCATCAAAAGGAGCCATAGACAGTAGGTAAACACATGGGCCTGTGTTCCACACACTGTGTTCCAATAAAACTTTATTTGCAAAAACAGACAGGGGGCCAGATTTGGCCGAAGGGCTATAGTTTATCAAACCTCCTCTAGATCTCTGTCTTGATGTATCCTGAGGGTGATCTCAAATTTCAGCAAGCATTTCAACCACAAGAACCATGTGGCTTTGAGGCTTCAAAGTTTTTTCACAGTACACCGCTCCTGTTCTATGTCAAACAACGAAACAGAAGCCTTTGCCAAACCAGCACCCCTGAGCAAATGGCCAGTTCCTTGTTTCACTCAGACTGTGAGAATGAGGGTGAGACATGTTTTGCAATGTTTTTGAGGTCATCATCTTTTTATAATAATTGCTCTTCTTTTTCCCCAAACGTCTCATTCAAATTAAGTCGTATGTGCAGCCAGGATTCTCGAAGACCTCCAGAGGTGCTTGCCAGCTTTGTTTGTTTGTTTGTTTGTTTGTTCATTTGTTTGTTTGTTAAGACAGAGTCTCTCTCTGTCGCTCAGGCTGGAGTGCATGGCGTGATCTCGGCTCACTGGTCCCCCCGCCTCCCGGGTTCAAGTAATTCTCATGCCTCAACCTCCCGGGTAGCTGGGACTACAGGCGTGCACCACCGTGCCCAGCTAATTTTTTGTGTTTCACTGTGTTGCCCAGGCTGGTCTCGAACTCCTGACCCCAAGAGATCTGCTTGCCTTGGCCTCCCAAAGTGCTGGGATTACAGACGTGAGCCACGGTGCCCAGCCAAGTTTTTTTAATGGTGTTTTTCACATGATATGGGACAAGCAGGCATGGAGTTCCTGGCCTTGTCAGCCTCTAACGGAGGCTGGAGATGCCTGCACTGAGGGATGAGGGCAGTCGAGGGAGCTCTCACAGGTCCCGACCTTGTGTCATATCTACATTTTCAGCTTTGGGGACCGATCAAGACAAACCCCTGGGTTTGTCTTTCCTTGTCGATGTGTCAGGGGATAGTGCTCCACAGGTTCAAAGTGGTCAGGGGTTGCAGTTGCCAAAATCCCATCTGGAGGGTAAAGTGGGTGCTCTAGAAAGCCTCCTCCCAAGGCCCAGCTCTTCAAACACAATGAGAATTTGGGGTACAGCTCGGTCCTCCTATAGCCAGGAAGTACGTCTTTTTAAACACCCCTGAGGATCTGAGCAGGACTCAAAGGTGTGCAGAATACAACCATAAAAGCAGGAGTTATCGCCCTAAAATAGACTGTCTGTCTGACTTAACTCATCGGACATGCACGCCGGGTGCCAGCTGCCCTCTGAACTGGCCCTTCAGGCCCTCTGCCCCTCATTCCCTCCTGGGAAAGCAAAAGGCCTGGATGCCACCATCTCTAGGGCCCTGCAGGCGTCCGGCGTGTTTTCAGGGCAGCGTCCCGGCCCCCAAGCCTGGGTGGAAATGTCAGTGTGTGGCCCCCAAGACAGCCCACCCTGTAGCTGTGTGGTCGCACCTCTTAGAGTGAGCATGGGTGGGTATTCCACTCCTTCCTGAGGGGGAGAAAAGGGCTTTGTGGCACACACTATGTCCATTTAAGGCAAGGGACCTAACCAAGCCACAACAGTGCATCTGGGCAACGGGGGCCGAAAGGAAGCCACCACTTGGAACAGGGTCCGTCTGCCTCTGTGGCCCGTGGCTTGCCTTCAGCCCACGCTCTCTGATCACATGAAAGCAACAGAGGCATGGGGGTTTATTTTTGCAGAGCTCAGAGGTACCCCCAGGCCCTGTCTGCTTCTGATGGGCCGTACCCTTTATTTCCTCCTCCGTTCCATTTGGCTCCCAGCGGCTGCCCTCTGGTTTTGATTTCCCTCCAGCTATGGCACTGAATTCATTTATGAATTCATTTGTGAAAAGAGGCCCACCACCTAATCGGCACATGAGCTTGGGCTTCTGGGTGTGGCTTCCTTCCTGCTGTCATAAGATGCTGGTGTTGGCCGCTACCTCCCGCTGGAATCCAGCTGCCCTCTGCGAGGTGGGGCATGACGCGGTCCAGTGGAGGGTGCCTACTGGAGTCCCTCCTGTCCACCACTTGGTTACAGATGTTCCTTCCCAACGTGGGTCTCTGCCATCTCTTATCTGTTTAAAATGCCCAGAACCCAAGTCAGCCTTGGCAGTGAGCTTACGGCTGGCACCGGGAGGGGCCAGCCTGCTGCCAAGATGGGGACGGTTCCCTGGGCCCCGCGGTCTGCGGCCCACCTCCCGCTTCACCGCACGGTGCTCTCTTTCCCCCCACCCGCCCTCAGAAGCGCCGGCATATCCCAGAGGAGTCAACAAACAAATGGAAGCAGAGGGTTAAGACAGCCATGGCGGGGGTGAAATTGGTACTTTTCTATTTTGCGGGCAACGCGCGTCTTGACTGTTTGCAGGCAATCAAAGTCGATTGTGTTTTTCTTCAACAAACTGTTGTTTTTTTGTTTTTTTTTTTTTAACATTCACATCCATGTTTCTCTGTCTTCCTTCGGCACCCAGCGAGCCCGGCGTGTTGCGATGGCACTGCATGGCTGTGGTGGGTCTGCGGTGGCGGGGGCGGGGGGGCTCTGGCTTGATTTGGAGCTCGTGAAACGTGCTTGTCACAATTGCCTGCAAGCGATTCTTGGTCTTCTCGTTAACACGCATGCCACCCACCCCTGGAATGAGTGGCCTCAGGTGTCGCGCCCCTGTCCGCATTCCGTGACCTAATACATGCATTTTCCCATGGAAGAAATCCACCTCCATTTGAAACGTCCCGGGTTAGTGATGAGCTTCTACCTAGGGTTTCTCCAGACCAAGCCAACCTTGGGTGCTGAGAGCCTTCGGGCCATGTGTCACCACAGACGACGTTTGAACTTGTAGTACTAGCTGCTTGTTTCAACTTGCTCCACAAAGGAAAAATAACTATTATGGTCTGGGTGGCACTGGGAAAACATCTTCCATCTTCTAGACTTAGAAGTGAGACTTTTAGCTGAAGACATGGACTCCAGGTCCAAGTTTCTCCCAGACGTGGATCCAACAGTCTTTAGAAAGGCAGCTGGCATTACAATGCCCTGTACACAGAGGAATCACAGTATTTAACGGCTCTTAGTCCCGTTATCCTGTGACATAGGTGATAAACCCCCAAATGCTTCTTGGAACCCTATGTGTTTGCCCTGGCTCATCACCTGTGGGCATTTTTGAAGGCTTTTCTGAGTATTTCTGTTGTTCAAGTTGTCCCTGGGCCCATGCACACACACACACACCCCCCCACGCTGACACACAGACATGTCTCATCGTGATGGTTCCAGCCAGTGACGGGCATCGTTTTGTGTTGTAGACTGACAAAGTGAAGCTGACCTGGAGAGATCGGTTCCCAGCCTACCTCACCAACTTGGTCTCCATCATCTTCATGGTAAGTTCCAGAAGGTTAAGGCCAGAGGAAGTCAGGGGAAACCGCAAGGAAGTGATTGGCATCAGCTGGGCGTGGTGGTTCACACCTGTAATCCCAACACTTTGGGAGGCCGAGGCAGGCGGATCACTTGACGTCAGGAGTTCGAGACCAGCCTGGCCAATATGGTGAAACTCCGTCTCTGCTAAAAATACAAAAATTAGCTGGTGTCGTGGTTCATGCCTGTAGTCCCAGCTACTCAGGAGGCTGAGGCAGGAGAATCACTTGAACCTTGGAGGCAGAAGTTGCAGTGAGTAGAGATCACGCCATTGCACTCCAGCCCGGGGGACAGAGCAAGACTCTGTCTCAAAAAAAAAAAAAAAAAAAAAAAAGGAAGTGATTGGTGTCCTCCAAGACCTGATTCAGCCTTTCACATGGCAGTACCATTGGTCCCAGGGTGCGCCGGCCCCATCTCCTCAGGGCAGTGGGTAGGTGGGGAAGACTCACCACTACCCCTGAAATGGGAAGGGACCAGGGTTCCAAAGTGACCCCCAGTGGGGGCTTCACATGCCAGCGGGTACATAAGATGATTTCAGTGGTCCCTGATACACAGCTTTCATTTTGAGAGACATGATTTTTTAAGTATCTAGTAATTCAAGCCTGGGATTCAAAGATACCATTTAAGAAGAAACTGAAGACTTTTTAAGAAAGCCATTAAACTGACTGAGTGCAGTGGCTCACACCTGTATTCCCAGCACTTTGGGAGGCTGAAGCAGGAGGATTGCTTGAGCTTAGGAGTTTGAGACCAGCCTGGGCCACATCGCAAAACCAAAAATACAAAAAGTAGCTGGCGTGGTGGTGTATGCCTGTGGTCCCAGCTATTCGGGAGGCTGTAGTGGGAGGATTGCTGGAGCCTGAGAAGTCGAGGCTGCAGTGAGCTGTGGTTGCATCACTGCATTCCGGCCTGGGCAATACAGCGGGACCCTGTCTCAAAAAAAAACTGTTTATTTTGTGACCAAACATGACTTGAGCCCTGATACAGGCATCAGCATTAAATTAAGTAAAACCAAATTTTAAAAAGTTTTTAAAAAGAAAACTATTAAATAAATAACACGCAGACAGGACACGATAGTGCTACTCAGGGGACCGCAAGTCTGTGACGCGGCTCGTGGGCAAACATCTTGTGGCTTTTAGGGGATTTCAATCCCAGGGATTTCAACCCCCAGTGGATTCGGCCTTGGCCGCATACTAGCTGTGTTTCCATCACCCAGCAAGGGCTCGGAGCCAGCTGTGGTCATGTTAGAAATGACCCTGCCCTTGTCCAGTCTGACAGCTTGAAGGCAGCGCCTCCTGCGGCCACCAAGCCCAGAGACCTGGTACTCGGAGACCCAGGTTGGCAGCTGTGCACTGAGGCCCTCACTGGAGTGTCTCATTCAGTCCTTGCCACTGGCCAGTCCTGGTACCATCCCTCTCCTGCTGACACAGAAACTAAAGCCGGAAGACTGCACCCTCTCCTCTGGTGCCAGCCAGAGGCGGTGGCCGTGGTCACCATGTAGTCACTGGCATATGCCTGCAGAAACCGGTGCCAGTTGGACTGCCTGCTCCAAGATCCATGCCATTCCGTAGGAACTTGGAGAGACAGGGGCAGGGGGCTGTCTTTGTTTTCCGGGTTGAGTGAGGGGCCAAGGGCCCCCTGATCGAGTCATGGAAGCAGCGGGAAGATCCAGTGTCCCCTCACGCTCTCAGGTACAGTAAGAGGGACCCCGGCCGACATAAAGAAGTCCAGAGCAGGGTGGTCTCAGCGGCGGGGCCTGCCCCTCCCCCTTACCTGGGGAAGGAGAGCCCCTCAGTGGGAGCTGGGGGCTGTTGTGCTCTCCAGTGACTTGGTGGGAGGGCACCTGGCCTCGTGTTGAGGGGATGTGTCCCCTCTGGCCAGGCGCCAGGCGAGGGGGCTGGGAGATAGCCGGAGGCTCCCCATCCCTCACCCAGCAGAGGCTAGCCTGAGGTTCAGCCACTCCCACTGCAGAAGCAACAGCATTGTCACAGAAGGGCCAGTGAGGGGCTGGGAAGGAGGTGGCCATCTAGGGCTGGTCTGGTGGCCTCATGATGCCATCAGAGTCACTGGCTTCTCTGACCTTCTACTCGCCTGTCCTAGGAGTAGGTCCCCTCTTGGTCACAACATGGCTGCTGCACCTCCAACATCACTTCCACTCTCCAGGCTGGAAGAAGGGGAAGGGCGGGGGAAGAGATGGGCCAGGGGTGGCAGGCCCTGTCTGAAGGTGCTTTTGCAGAAGACCTGCCACACCTCTGCTTGTATCTCATTGGTCAGAACTGGTTCAGCCTCTGCAGGGAGGCTGAGGAATGAGCACGCACTGCCGTCTCAGCAAGGCAGGATGGTAGAGGAAAGACAGAGAGGACATTGGATAGGGAAGTAGCCGGCTCTTTTCCCAGCCTTGACATCCTGGTAAACCCGTCAAGGGCTTCATAGGGTTGAAGAGGACACGGCTTTGTCTTCAACTTGGGAGTTTCATTCAGTGAACAAACATTGGCTGAGCACCTAGGATGTGCCCCCTCATGCCCCTGGTCCTGGAGATGCAGGGGAGATGGACCAGGGAGACTGGAAGGGAGCCTGCCGCAGGGTGTGCCTGTTGTGGGCCCGACTGCCCCGTGGCAGGGCAGGGGACGTGCTTGCTGGGGTGGAGGGCCTCCCCCGCTGAGTCTCCCACAGGCCCGGTGCTCCACCTGCACCTCCGCATGCTGGCACGGGGACAGACGTCCTGGAGGCCTCTTGGCAGGACCGAGGGCTTTTCCAAGGAAAACCCTCATTCCCCGGAACTGGCCAGGGAGTGGTCCCCACGCCTCGCAGCAGGGCTACTCCTTCGTCAGGGTGTGGTGAGGGCTGCAGGCGTTTTCCTGGACAGGGTGTGGTCACCATGTGTTACTGGCAGATGCCTGCAGAAGCCGGTGGTAATGGCCCAGAACGTGAAATGAGAGCTTTTCTAGGTTTCTGAAAGCTGCGGACTCCCTCTGGGGCAGACAGACCCATCCCACGCTGCAACTGGGAGACGCAGAGGGCAGCCCCAGGCCTCCTGGGTCTGTCCTGGGAGCCACCCGTGACCGTGCTAGCAGGGACGGGACCTGCCCTCTGCACCGTTGCATGGGAGCAAATGTGCGATTTCCTGGAACGCGGGGACACAGGGTGACAAGACAGAGCCTGTGTCCTGTGGGTGGTTTCACGCCTAGGGGAGGAGCCTGACTTTGCTCTGTGCTTCTCCTACCCAGCCCTCGGTCCCTCCGTCCTCAATGAGGGCTCAGAATGGGGCATCCACACCCCTGGGCAGGGCAGGGCAGGGCAGGGCAGGGTGAGGGAGCCCAGACAGACAGACAGACAGCAGTGTGTGGAACAATCTTGTCATTGTAGCCAGCTCCCACCACGGTTTCTCAGGCAACCGCCAACCCAAGTTTTATGGAATGTTCTGGTCCCACGGTAGGTTTGGCAAGAGGAGGAGCTCGCTCTGGTGGGGGAGCTGGAAGGGAGCTGCTGGCTGGGAGAAGGGACCCAAAGCAACTCCAGCCAGACCCAAAGCCCTGCCCCATCCCAGGCAGCACCCGCCTCCTTTACCAGGGGAGTCCCCAGGAGGTGGCTGTGAGGGAGGCACACCTCAGCCCTGCACACCATGTGAGGATGTCCCTGAGCTCACCATGGGTTGGGGGAGAAGCCCCTCCCAGCAGTCAGCCTGCTCTGGGACCAGCCACTGGCCTGGTGGCCATACTGTGTCCTGGGCTCTGCTTGGGGACCGTGCTTGGGCTCCAGGAAGATGGTAGCGCAAAGATCTTGTGAACTGCAGACTTGGGTAGACCGCCTGGTAAATCCCAGCTCCTGAGCTGGGTGACCTGGCCTGTCTATGTGATCTCTCTGAACCTCAGTGTCCTCTTCCTTGGAACAGAAACTAGCCCCTCGTCCATCTGTCTCTAGTTAATGCACAGAAAGTGCCTAGCATTTGGCAGGTGCTCAAGAAATGTCAGTCCTTGTTTTGAAGCAGAAGAGCAGGAAGGTTGGGGGACAGCTGGGCTGAGGGAGTAGATGGGGCAGGCCCAGGAAGGTCCTGGGTGGGCCCCCAACCAAGAGTGCCCCTTCCCCCCCCTGCAGATTGCAGTGACTTTTGCCATCGTCCTTGGCGTCATCATCTACAGAATCTCCATGGCCGCCGCCTTGGCCATGAACTCCTCCCCCTCCGTGCGGTCCAACATCCGGGTCACAGTCACAGCTACTGCGGTCATCATCAACCTAGTGGTCATCATCCTCCTGGATGAGGTGTACGGCTGCATAGCCCGGTGGCTCACCAAGATCGGTGAGTGCCCACATTCCAGGTACCCATGGCCTGGACTCAGGCAGCCGGAGTCGCCTGCCTCTTGCTGTGCACCCTTGAGTTTGTTGCTTAACTCCTCTGGGCCCCAGCTCCCTGGCTCTGAACGGGGATCCTGATCACAGGCCCTGGCGCGCCTATGAGAGCCAACTGAGTGACGGTGTCAGTGGCCAGCCAGAGACTGGACCAGGCTGTTGGGGGCCATCCCAGCCACAGCCTCAGTATCATCCTACCCCTCCCTCTAGAGGTCCCGAAGACGGAGAAAAGCTTCGAGGAGAGGCTGATCTTCAAGGCTTTCCTGCTGAAGTTTGTGAACTCCTACACCCCCATCTTTTACGTGGCGTTCTTCAAAGGCCGGTAGGGACATCTTCAGCATTTTCCCCACCTCGCTTCTCCCAAGTCCAGGGGAGGGCTCTCCCTCCCCACAGGCGGGGGGCACCTGGAGCCCAAGACAGGGCAGACACTGTGGCACCTGCAGCCGATGAGGGTCAGGGAGAAGGCCTGGGCCCTGCTAAGGCTCCAGAGCGGCCGGACCCTGGGCAGCAGGGAGCCCAGGCAGTCGAGACCTCAGGCAGTGAGGATGGGGCAGTGAGGACCCGGGAGTGAGGACCCTGGGCAGTGAGGACCCCGGGCAGTGGGAACCCCGGGAAGTGAGGGGTAGGGAGGAGTCCACAGAGTGGGGACAAGGAGAGAGGAGGGCGTGGAAGTGCGGCTGCTGGCCACTTGAGCCCTCTTCACAGCTCCTGGTGGGGTGAAACCTGCCCCGCCTGGACCCTCTGGAGCCATCCCAGGCTGTGGTGGGGCCTGCGGCCCACCCACAATGATGCCCCCACCTCCACCGCCACTCCCGCAAGGGGCTGGCTGGTCTCATCTCAGAGCCCCCCAAAAGGCCGCCTCCTCCACATCATGTGATTTACCAGTGCCATGCCCGCCCTCCTGGCCCAGGTTCCCAGGGCCCTGCCAAGGGGTCCAGTCCTCGCTGAGTGCATCCAGGATGGAGCAGGCTCTCGGAAGCCTCCACACCCCACACCAGCCCCTAGAAGGCTAAGAGGCTGTCTATCCCCACCCAAGGTGGCCTTTGGCCACCACCTGCCCCAGCTGCCCGAGGTCCCCAGAGTGCTTCTGTGCCAGCTGTCCACGGACATCACTGTGCCAGCGGCACGTCCTGAGTCCCGGGGAAGCTAGCGCAGCAGCTTGCAGTCTTCAGACCACGGTGGTCTTTGCCTTAATGCCCCGCTGGGCCCCCTTCCCACTGCCTCTCAGTCTCATGACCTCTCACTGAAGAAGTTCCTTTTTCTGACCCATCTCTGGGTTTGGGAATCCAACCTTTGACCAGTGAAAACCACTGTGGTCATCTTTTAGCAGATGTGACCAGGCAGGGAGAGCCACCTGTAGATACCCTTGAGGCTGGGCCTGCAGGACTCACACGCCGCACAGTCCCCACTTGGGGGTCTCTCCCGGAGCTGAGCTAGGGGCTCATCTTCTTTCTAATGACCTCCCCCATCGTTTCAGGTTTGTCGGACGCCCGGGCGACTACGTGTACATTTTCCGTTCCTTCCGAATGGAAGAGGTAACCGAAATTTTATTCGTTTCTGGTAGCCCCTTGTGTTTTGCTTACGATTTGTCTACACCGTGCTTGGGAGAAGCACTTGGGAGAAGCAGCCGCAGCATATTTGTTCAGCAAAGAACAGTGGTTTCTTTCCTTCCTGCTGGGAACTTTTCTGTTCCCCTGACGTGGTGGGGCGGGCTTTGATCTTATTTGGTGTGTTCATATAGAATCACCTAGAAGGGTAAACTCGCTATAGAGTTTATGAAAGAAAAGCAGGACATCTGGTTTTTCTTTTCATTTCTTTTTTTGTGAGACTGAATATTTCTCTTCTGGTTAAGATGAATGAATGAAGGCTGGGCGCAGTGGCTCATGCCTGTAATCTCAGCACTTTGGGAGGCCGAGACTGTTGGATCACCTGAGGTCAGGAGTTCGAGAGCAGCCTGGCCAACATGGTGAAACCCCATCTCTACTAAAAACACAAAAAATTAGCTGGGCGCATTGGTGTATGCTTGTAATCCCAGCTACTCAAGAGGCTGAGGCATGAGAATCGCTTGAACCTGGAAGGTGGAGGTTGCAGTGAGCTGAGATTTCGCCACTACACTCCAACCTGGGTGACAGAGCAAGGCTCCATTTCAAAAAAAAAGATGAATTAATGAGGACAAAACAGAACTTGGCTACCTTTGTTTGTTTGTTTTTTTAGCTAGACATTGAAATGCTTGTCTCTTTACCCTCAAACACCACGCTCGTGGCATTTCACTTCTGCCCAGCGATCCTGGCCACAGAAGGTCTGGTTGTGCCAGCCTGGTTCAGCCTCTGTCACGGCCCATGGACTTGCTCCACTGTCTGTTTCACAACCAGGGGCTCCATCAGACCAAGCCGGGGCTTCAGGGCCTATCAGTGGTTCTGGTCTCAACATTTCCAATCCACAGCGTAATTCAGCTTATCAGAAAATAAGAGGGTGGGTCTTCTTGATAAAGACCCTGTGAAACAAGGTATCGAGGATAGGGTGGACATCAGGTACAGGGTGATCTGGCTGTCTGGAGCGCAGCCTAGAGGTTCAACTACCTGAATGCAGGCCCCTGGGCAGCCCAAGACATGGGCGTCCTCCACAGTAATGGGCATCTGTGCCAAACTTATGAAATGCTCTTTCCTTTTTGTATCATCATCCCCTGTCACACTCGTCCCGGGTCAGAGAAGTCATATAATAAAGCAAATGGTGTAATTGCTTTTTCTGAAAGCATGGCTCTCCAAGACAGATGTGGGCATTTACTAGGTTTTATTTGGAATGCAGAACAAATTTGCTGTGCCTCAGGGGTCACCACGCATCCCTGGTGTTCCCTTTGCTTGGACAAGTTAAACTTCCAGCGCAGATAGGTTTCTGACTGTCGCCTGCTTGCGGGGTCCCTGGCCTGAGGTGGCACAGGCCCACTGCGTCAGGGGCATTAGGCCTTAGGGGTGACTTCCGCCTCCTGTGGAGCTTGCCTGCTGCATGCGCTCAGCCTGCCATGGTGGTGCAGAGGCAGTGGATGGTGACTGGTGCATGGGACCGGCCAGTGGCACTGGGAAAAAGGAGGCGCCCTGAGGCCCTGCCCCACCCCTGCCTACTCCCTCCCAATGTGCTCCCAGCTCCCAGCCGCAGCCCCCAAGCCCAGCAGCCTGTAGGCGGGGTGTGCCAGTTTCCCAGGGCTGCCGCAACTCAATCCCACAGACTGGGCAGCTTCAAATAACAGAGATGGAGTCTCACAGTTCTGAAGGTTGGAAGTGCAGCATCCAGGTGTTAGCCAGGCTGTGTTCCCTTCAAGGGTTCTAGGGGAGGACCTGCCTTGCCTCTCCCAGCTTCTGGGGACTACAGAAGTTCTCATGGTTCCTTTACTCGGCCACTCCACCCTCTGCCTCCATCTTCACGCGGCCTCTTCCCTCTGTGCCCGCGTCTTCTCTTCTTCTGAGCACACCAGTCCTCGGATGGGCGCCCACCCTACCCCAGCATGAACACCCCCTGACCTGACTACATCTGCAAAGACCCTTTTTGCAAATAAGGCCACGTTCCCAGGTGGCGGGGATTAGAACCTGAGTGTCTTTTTTTGGAGGATGCAGGTCAACCCATGGCATGAGGGTGGGCCTCCTTGCAGGGCTGCGGTCCCTCTCCCGGTGTCCCTGTAGCGGGGCTGATGCTGCTCTCTGTCCACAGTGTGCGCCAGGAGGCTGCCTGATGGAGCTATGCATCCAGCTTAGCATCATCATGCTGGGGAAACAGCTGATCCAGAACAACCTGTTCGAGATTGGCATCCCGTGAGTGTGGCGGGTTAGAGTGACAGAGGCGAGGCGGGCGGAGGGGTGTGTGGATGGCTCCTGCGGTGGTCTGGGTGGACGCAGGGCTTCAACCAAGATGGGGGCACCAGAAACAGGGAGAGAAGGAGGACACAGAGGGAAGATGAGGCAAAAGCCACCCCAGGTCAGGCATGGTGGCTGACGCCTGCAATCCCAGCACTTTGGGAAGCCGAGGCAGAAGGACCATTTGAGCCTAGGAAATCAAGACCAGCCTGGGCACAAAGCAAGACTGCACCTCTACAAAAAATAAAAAGTTAGCCAGGTGTGGTGGTGCGTGCCTGTAGTCCCAGCTACTCAGGAGGCTGAGGCAGGAGGATCGCTGGAGCCCAGGAGTTCCAGGCTGCAGTGAGCTGTGATTGTACCACTGCACTCTGTCTAGCCTGGGCCACAGAGTGAGACCCTGTTTTAAAAAACAAAAACAGGGCCAAGCGCAGTGGCTCATAACTGTAATCCCAGCACTTTGGGAGGCTGAGGTGGGCGGATCACTTGAGGTCAAGAATTCGAGACCAGACTGGCCAACACGGTGAAACCCGTCTCTACCAAAAATACAAAAATTAGCCAGGCGTGGTGGTGGATGCCTGTAGTCCCAGCTACATGGGAGGCTGAGGCAGGAGAACCCCTTGAACCCAGGAGGTGGAGGTTGCAGTCAGCCAAGATCGCATCACTGCACTCCAGCCTGGGCGACAGACTAAGACTCTGTCTCAAAAAATAAATAAATAATAAAAACATTAAAAAATAAAGCCACTCCATTTTGGACAAAGGAGGGAGAGGAAGTCAGAATGACACCCCACTCCATGCTGGCTGGGGATGTGGGGTACCACCAGGTGCCCCCAAGCCCAATGCTGGCTCCCCAGGGTTTCCAGATGGAGGCTGGGGGACTCAGCCTCCTTATTACCTTGTACCTTCAGAAATCCATATCCCATTCCCGCCTCCCCAACGGCTCCTAGGTCTCTGGAGTCAGGAACTTGTTGGGCCATTTTCCATGATCTGTGTCTTTCCCCAAGAGTCCACTTGGGCATGACCAGCCTCCACTGTTCTTGTGTCCCTGATGCCTGCTGGGCCCTCCTGTGGGTCACAAGTGGCCGTTTGCCCTCCCTGCACCTCCATTTCCTTCTGTAGCCAGCAAAGCCATGACGCTTACCCCTTGCCTTTTGGGGAAACGGCAGAGGAGATCATATAAAGAAATGATTGCAAACAAGTGAATTTTAGATTTAAAGCAGAAACTTAGAAATATCACTAGAGGCCAGGCGCAGTGGCTCATGCCTATAATCCTAGTACTTTGGGAGGCAGAGACGGGCGGATTGCCTGAGCTCAGGAGTTCAAGACCAGCCTGGGCAGTACTATGAAACCCCATCTCGACTTAAAATACAAAAAATTAGCTGGGCGTGGCAGCGTGTGCCTGTAGTCCCAGCTACTCGGGAGGCTGAGGCAAGAGAATTGCTTGATCCCGGGAGGCAGAGGTTGCAGTGAGCTGAGACAGTGCCACTGCACTCCAGCCTGAGCAAAGAGAGTGAAACTCTGTCTCAAAAAAAAAAAAAAAAAAGACACATCACCAGAGGTGCCAGACCCGAGCCCCAGATTCACCTTTCTGCAAACCTAACTGTGTGGTGTCACATCTCTCAGGAAGATGAAGAAGCTCATCCGTTACCTGAAGCTGAAGCGGCAGAGCCCCCCTGACCACGAGGAGTGTGTGAAGAGGAAGCAGCGGTATGAGGTGGATTACAACCTGGAGCCCTTCGCGGGCCTCACCCCAGAGTACATGGAAATGAGTGAGTGACAGCCGGGACAGGCAGGTGACGTCAGGATAGAAATCAGGCCAGCATGCCACCTGGAGTGGGGAGGGGCTGCAGGGGCATGATGCCCCCGACCCCGCGGTGCCCAGCATCCCTCCGGAAGCACTGGGCGGGGAGGAGGGAGATGCAGACCCTGGGATCCTGGTGCTGCTGCTCCCTTGGGTCGGTGAGCATGGCTGTCCTGTCTTCCAGAGGCCCAGGTCAAGCAGCCACGGTCCCCAGGCACGGTCCCCAGGCATGGTCCCCAGGCATGGTCCCCAGGCACAGTCCCCAGGCACGATCCCCAGGCACGGTCCCCAGGCATGGTCCCCAGGCACAGTTCCCTTCAGGGCAACCCGAACTCGACCTCGGCTGTGCAGCTCTTCCTCCTCCCTCAGTCTCCCTCAGCAGCCGAGGGCTCAGCCCTGCTAAGCTACAAGATCCTCCTCACTTGAAACCCCCCGCAATCCGAGGTCCCTCGTCTCAGCCCCAGGGCCCTTCAAGCCTCCTGCTTTGGGTCCATGACTCATCTCCCCTTCCTGGTGGTGAGCTCCTGAGTTGCAGGAGCCAGGACTTGCTCACCTGTGGGCTGGCGACAGCTGCCCCTAGCACAGGGCAGGTGCTCAAAGGAGACCCAGGGATTGAGCCTTACCCCCCTCAATCGTGTGGCTGGCCAGGAGGATGCCAAGAGGCGGCACATACCTTTAGGGGGTGGCCAAGGAGAGCTGGGAAAAAGCCAGGTGCGGTCCGCACGGCTCTGGACTCTCCCTGACCTGGTCACTTACCTCTCCCTCCTGCTCCTGTGCTCTGCACATGCTGGCCTCCTTGCTGCTCCCCAGCCCCACAGAGCTTGGGCCGCCCCAGGGCCTTTGCACTAGATGTGCCCTGCTGGAATGCCCTCCCCCAAATACCTGCATGACTCACTCTCTCCTGCCTGCCGGGCTCTATTCAGAATGTTCCCCAACAGAGAAGCCTTCCCTGACCACCGTGTTTGAAAGGGGCAGCCCCTGCCTGACACGGCCACGACCCCCACCCCTCCTCTGCTTGGTGTTTCTGCTTCCCAGCAGACAGCCTCACCCCGTCATCCCTCTTCTGTCTCCCCCTGGTAGGATGGCAGCCTCGCCCTCTCTTACTCCTCATCCCATAGCCCTGCTCCTAGAGCAGGTCCAGGTATACAGTGGGTACTCAATGGGTGTTTGCTGACTAAATGGATGAGCAAAAGTAGTCAGGAAGACTGCTGTAGACGGGGCTCCCAGCATGCAGTGCCCCGGCCACCAAAGTCAAGTTCTGTAAAAGGCCCGTTCCCAGGCTTGTCCCTGGTCTGCTCCAGGTGAGACCTGGCAGGCTGCATTTTGAACAAAGGCCTGGGAGTAAGGGCCCCTTAGAGGGCGGGGAGCGTTTCTGTTTAATTTCACCGCAAGTGCTGCCCTGTGCCCCTCCTGTTGGCCGAAGTGTCCACATATGTCACTCCTGGCTCCCCAGACAATTGTGCAAGGAGCACCCTGCCGCTGACCAGAGGAGAGGAATCTTAAGTGTGGCGTTCTGTGGCTCCTCTCTGTTTTCTCCTGGAATAAAGTCCAAGCTGAACCAGGGTCAGGCCAGTGGGCAAACAGCTCTCAGCTGTTTAAATTCAGCATTGGCCACTCATCCAGGAGGGACGGGGTCTGGGAGGTGGCCTCCCCTGCCTGCAGGGTCACTCCTTCCACAGGAAACCCTAGGGAGAATAGAGCCCCAGACACCAGCACAGCCTGCAGTGGGCCACGAGACTGGTAGCCCCTTCCCTGGATTTATTTTCCTAGTGGCTGGACGTCACGTCCCGAGTTCCTGATAGGTTTGGACAAAGGGGATTTCTGGAGCAGGCGCCTCCTGCCCACATACACGGGGAGTGGTTCACCCGTGCCCCACCCTGCCCCCACTGACCGAGGCACATTTCCACACCCACTGGCTTTCTCCCCACCCCGTGGGCTGCCAGTCTGTTCCTCCAAGGAAGGCTCAAGCCACGGATGTGGATAGATGGGGAGAACAAGCCCATTTGGGAATGCCCCACCTCCCCACCCCCTGTACCCTCCCTCCCTGGCCCCAGCCCTGGCAGTGTCTCCAGCTCCCCGGTCATACCCTTAGTGCCAGAGTAGGCAGCACCACTCGGAAGTGAGAAAGCCCACCCTGGTGAGTGACCCACAGCCTCAGGCCTCAGCAGCCCCCCGCCCTCATGCACAGCACACACCACCCTACATAAGCAATCCCTCATCCCCTCCAGGGACCTCAGGCAGGACCAGAGAACTCCCACTCAGCCCACCTTGCCAGGGCGAGCAAGACAGCCCAGGGACAGAACTTGCAGGGCACTCCCCGCCATGGCCCATCCTGCATGCTAACAGTGCTCACACTCAGGGCACCCCGCACGGCCTACCCCACATGCTAACAATGCCCACACTCAGCCCGCCAGGCACACAGTTACATTCTGCCAGCTTCCTTGTTTACCGCCTGGCACCAAACGCCCTTGGACTGGGTCCTGCTGTGCAGTTCCTGAACCAGCTTTCCTGCTCAGTTCCACTCAGCAACCTTTTCCTGACCTTCTCCTAGGAGCCCAGCCCCGTGCTGGATGCAGCATCCAAAGCCAAAGAAGCCCCAGAGCCAGCTCCTGGGCGGGACGATCCCCAGGGGGAGGGCCGCAGGGGCAGAGGTGAGGGACTGTCCTGGGTCCCACCCAGATCCAGGAGGCCTGATGCAAGGGAAAGTTGGGGGCTCTGGAAGATGCAGCCATGCAGGCAGGTCCCCCAGGTCCCAGGGAGCCCCCATGATGGAAGCAGCAGAGCCACTGCCACGTCCCTTCCCAGCACAGGCAGGGGAATGACCACAGGCTGGGCCTTTGAGCTCACGATGGTCCTTTTCCTTTTGGTGATGATTTTTTTAAATTTGACATAGGCTGGCGAGGTGGCTTATGCCTGGAATCCCAGCACTTTGGGTGGATGACTTGAGCTCAGGAGTTTGAGACCACCCTGGGCAACATAGCAAAATCCCAGCTCTACAAAAAATACAAAAATTAAGTAGTCATAGTGGTGCATGCCTTGGTCCCAGCTACTCGGGAGGCTGAAGTGGGAGGATTCATTGAGCCTGGGAGGTCGAGGCTGCAGTGAGCCATGGTTGTGCCACTGTACTGCAGCCTGGTGACCGATCGAGACTATCTCAAAAAAGATTAGCCATAGCTAAGTGAGCACTCCCTTTATTCAAGAGTCCAACACAGATTCAGAGCCAAATTTGGAATTCTGCCTTCAGTCCACTCCTGGAGGTCACCCAGGGTCATGGAGGGTCCGTCCCAACAGGTGGTCTATGCAGGTGGGCTTGTTGGAGGTGGGGCAGCAGCCAGACCTGTGCAGCTCGGCACACGGGGTGGTGGAGTCCCCGCTTATGGGCTGTGGCTCATGGGGTGCTGACTGGCACTGGGCTCTCTCTGCAGTCATCCAGTTTGGCTTTGTCACCCTGTTTGTCGCCTCCTTCCCCCTGGCCCCGCTGTTTGCGCTGCTGAACAACATCATTGAGATCCGCCTGGACGCCAAAAAGTTTGTCACTGAGCTCCGAAGGCCGGTGGCTGTCAGAGCCAAAGACATCGGTGAGTGACCCCACGGGCCGGCAGGACCAGTTCCACATGCGTGCTGGGTTTGGGGAGGGGATTGCCACGCTCCAGAAGCTAGAGCCAGAGCTGACCAGGTGTCCCTCCTGGGGCTCTTCACTCAGCCTTTGCCGGGTGGAGCCTGGGGGGCAGGTAACACAAGACGTGGAGGCTCGCTTAGCCCTGTCCCCACCCGTTCCCTCCTAAGATGCATTGGTCACAGACGACATTTGGAAAGTGTGGGTCCCAGACATCTGAATGTCTCAACAACCTGCTGCTTTAGGAGGTACAAGAGACTACATTGCCTCTCTGATGGCTGGCAACACCCACCTGTAGCAGAGCCAGGGCAAGACCAACGGGAAAGGAGTGTTAGCTGTTCAGCATGTGCCTTCCTACATTGCATGTCATGGCATCATTTAATGTTCACAAAAGAGAAAAGGAAGGAAGGAGCCCCCCTCTGTAGACAGGGAAGAACAGTCCCAGTCATTGCATGGCTTGCCTACAGGAATCAAAGCCAAGATGCAACTCAACTCCAGCTTTTTAACCCCGTCACTAAGGCACCTTGACCACGTGGAGAAAGGGTGTGAGGTTGGGAGAATGTATATTTCAGGTCAGCATAAAGAATAACTTGAGCTGAGCACCGTGGCTCACTCCTGTAATCCCAGTGCTTTGGGAGGCCCAGGAGAAGGCACAGCTTGAGCCCAGGAGTTCAAGACCAGCCTAGGCAACATGGCGAAACTCTGTCTCCACATTGAGCCCAGGAATTCAAGACCAGCGTAGGCAACATGGCGAAACCCTGTCTCTACGAAAAATAGAAAAATTTGCTGGGCATGATGGTGCATGCCTGTAGTCGCAGCTACTCAGGAGGCTGAGGTGGGAGGTTCAGTGAGCCCACGCAGATTGTGGCTGCAGTGAGCTGTGCCCACGCCTGGGCAACAGAGTGAGATCCTGTCTCAAAAACATAAGTAAAATTAGCTGGATATGGTAGCGCAGACCTGTGGTCCCAGCTACTTGGGAGGCTGAGGCAGGAGGATCGTGTGAGCCCAGGAGGTCAAGGCTGCAGTGAGATGTGATCATGCCACTACACTCCAGCCTGGGCAACAGAGAGACCCTGCCTCAAAAAAAAAAGAAAAAGAAAAAGAATAACTTTAATAGTCAGAGGGGTCAAAAACAGAGCAGACTTCCTTGTGGGTTAGAGAGCTCCCTGTTACCCGAGGCATTTAAGCAGAGATAGGACGACAATCTGTCCAGGAGGGTGAGGGGTATGGGAGCCCCACACAGGCCTCCACCAGAGCCAGCCCTCACAGGAAGGGTGATCCCATCTTATCTTATGGTAGGACCCAATTTTCAGGGTGAAAACAAAATTACAAACATACATTCATTTTATCTCAAATTTAACAAATTTTAGTGAGAATAGCACCTTTGTACTAATTATTGGAATAAACAAAAGGTTGGATTACGTATTGGGGATATCACCTTGCTGAAATAAAGATTCCATATCAGCTTGATAAGATAGTTTTGGGTTAGGCTTTTGTAGGCCAAACGTAATCTTACAAAAAGTGGGAAACTGACCGGGTGCAGTGGCTCATGCCTGTAATCCCAGCACTTTGGGAGGCCAAAGCAGGTGGATCACCTGAGGTCAGGAGTTCGAGACCAGCCTGACTAACATGGTGAAACCCCGTCTCTACTAAAAATACAAAATTAGCCGGGTATGGTGGTGGGAGCCTGTAATCCCAGCTCCTCAGGAGGCTAAGGCAGGAGAATTCCTTGATTCCGGGAGGCAGAAGTTGCAGTGAGCCGAGATCGTGCTACTGCACTCCAGCCTGGGCGACAGAGCAAGACTCCATCGCAAAAAAAAAAAAAAAAAAAGAAATGTGGGAAGCCTTTTCAGTTGTTCCAAGGGCTTCTCCAGTCCTTGGTATGTGTGTCATTCTCGCTGGCAACACCCTTCGGATCACCTCACCCTAGTCCGTGTTCTCTCCTTAAGTTGTTAGCGGCTCTGTCCTGGTTGGAAGCTCCTTGGTCGACACCTTGGCCCCTTGTGGCAAGCCCAGCATCCACTGGTGACCAAATCCACCAATCCTCCACTGTCTGGCTCCAAGATAACTTCAACTCTGGCTTCTCTTAACACTTGGCTGTCTTGTAGACTAAAACAGATGAAATTGTCATTTTCACAGCTCAAAGACCATCAGATAGCAGTGATTCACCCTGCAGTTCACCCTGCAGCTTCACATTTGCCCTGCGTAAGGCCCTGGCTTTGAAAGGGGCCTGGAAACTTCGGTGACTTATAGGGAGGGACATCCCAGGGCTCGTAGGTAAGAGGTCATGGCACTGTGTTTGGATACTTTTGCTTCCCTACGTCATCTCTTCTCTGGGTGACCCAGGTAATGAAGACTCAGAACACAGACACTCTATATTAGACTGCCCTGTGAGATTTTGTTTACAAATTTCAAAGGCTTTAAAAACCATGAGCTAACTAACCCTCCAAAGACCCCGCTAACCACCAGCATCCCTGTTCTGCCTCTGCTGAGGCCATGGGTGAGCTCCTCGCCCCTCGCCCCTCATACCACAGCCCTACATGGCCAGAGGTGGCGCAAGGCTGAAGCGCTGATTTGCTGGTGCTCTAGGTCAGAGGTCAGCACTTGTCTTCAGTAAAGAGCCAGAGTGAATGTTTTAGGCTTCCTGGACCCAGAAACGACGTCCTCAAGTCTTAGGCAGTGGTTCTCACCCAAAGGCTACATTTTTCGTACATTTTTCATTTCATACTTAAAAGTGGAAAAGGTCAGGGCCTGGCGTGGTGGCTCATGCCTGTAATCGCAGCACTTTGGGAGGCCGAGGCAGGTGGATCACCTGAGGTCAGGAGTTTGAGACCAGCCTGGCCAATATGGTGAAACCCCATCTCTACTAAAAATACAAAAATTAGCTGGGAGCGCTAATTTTTGTGGTGGCATTTTAATTTTTAATGGTGGCAGGCACCTGTAATCCCAGCTACTTGGGAGGCTGAGGCAGGAGAATGGCGTGAACTTGGGAGGTGGAGCTTGCAGTGAGCCGAGATCGTGCCACCGCACTCCAGCTTGGGCAACAGCAAGACTCCGTTTCAAAAAAAAAAAAAAAAGGTCATTTTTAGCTGGCGGGACAAGTGAAAAAGAGGCTATCGAAAAACAGGCCACCATGGCCATCTTTGCACACCCGCTCTCAGGAGCAAGGCGAGATTGCATCCCAGGCTGTGCCTCCGCATAGCGCTGCTTTGAAGATCGCGCCACAGAGCTGCCTCCAACATGAACTTTCCTCAGAACCTCAGCCTGTCGTGTCCTCCAGGGAACCCCGGGGGGGAAGCCTGAGTGAATCTTCCCTCGGTGCCACTTTCCAGATGGGAAACCGAGGCCCAGACGGTCACAGCTGAGCGGGAACCAGAGAGCTCAAGCCCTAGGCCTCCTGCATGCATAGAGGGTTTGCCTCTGAAAACCTCACCCTGTGTACCAAAGACCCCAAAGGGGGAGCTCCGGGCCCGCTCACCAGGTGCTCCCTGCAGTCCTCGGAAATTCTGGAGCTCCCTGCCCCACGGCAGTAAAGAAAAGAGTGCCATCCCATTCCAGCAGGTACAGCTGAAAACAAAGAGAAGAATGCAGCCCACGCTGAGTCCTCACAAAGGCCCGATGATCAGGCACCTGACAGTGCCCTACCCCTGCCCGCCACCTGCCGCATCACAGTGTGCATGTGTTTGCTCTGGTGCCCTCTGCTTCGAGAAGCTCTGGCTGTCCCCAGACGGTGGCTGAATGAAGCTTGCAAACCCACCAGGGTGAAAGAGAGCAGCAGCTCAATGGCCTTGGCTTCCTGCAGTCCCTCTGCAGGCATTGGCGTCCCCACCAGCAGCAGGCCTTCCGCGTGCCTCTTTGGACTCTTTGCACCTGGCTTGTTTTTGCTCAGTTCTTACGGATCAGCTACTCACTTCCTGGTTCCTGTCCGGTTGGCTGAAGGCATAATCTGCCCTCCTTTCACTCGTTTGTTTGTGGATTCCTTAACCATAGCCTTTCCTTGAAGAGGCTTTTGTATTCCTTCTATGATCCGTGCAGGGCCCCCAGGCGAGCTCCTCGAGGGGACAGAGGGCCCCTGTGGCCCCTGTGACCTGCACCTCTGAGGCCCTGGGTGGCTGGGGGAAGCTGTGCCACAAAGCACAGGTGCCTAGATCACCCTGCCATCCAGCGGGTCACAGCAGGGACCCAGCCATGCGTGGGAATCTGCTCCAGCTCCCCAGCCCTGGCTTCGACTTCCTGTTCTCTTCCTGGTGCTTCACAGCCTGCTGGTGGGAAAGCGCAGCCTCCATTCGGCTCCCAGGCACTGCCTGTGGGCAGCAGTGGTGGCCTCGCCAAGCACCTGGCTTTGTCCAAATACCTCCCTGTACTGTTCTGGGAAATGGGGCTTAGCATCCCCTAGAGTGGGAAAAATTCCTTGGGAAAGAAACCAAGGAATTTACTTGGGGAAGTAAAAATGAGGCAGTTTTCCCCAACAGGACTGTCATCAAAGAAGCCCACCCAAAGAGTATTCCAAAAGCACAGCATCCCCTTTTACTTAGAGATGTCAATGAAAAGAGTCAAACTCTGTCAAATATTTGAAGACATTTATTCTGAGCCAAATATGAGTGACCACGGCCCATGACACAGCCCTCAGGAGGTGCTGAGAACATGGGCCCAAGGTGGTCGCGGTACAGCTTGGTTTTGTACATTTTAGGGAGACACGAAACATCAATCAGATATATCTAAGATATACATTGATTTGGTCCAGAAAGGCGGGACAGGGTGGGGCGACTTCCAGGTTATAGGTGTATATATATATATATATATATATATATATATGTGTGTGTGTGTGTGTGTGTGTGTGTGTGTGTGTGTTTGAGAGAGAGAGTTTCACTCTTGTCACCCAGGCTGGAGTGCAATGGCATGATGCAACCTCCGCCTCCTGGGTTCAAGCGATTCTCCTGCCTTAGCCTCCTGAGTAGCTGGGATTGCAGGTGTGTGCCACCAGATTTGGCTAATTTTGTATTTTTAGTAGATACAAGACTTCACCATGTTTCTCCAACTTGTGACCTCAGGTGATCTGCCCACCTCTGCCTCCCAAAGTGCCCCAGCAGTGAGCCACCGCACCCAGCCTATTTTTAAAATTTCTGATTGTCAATTGTTTGAGTTATTATCAATAGAAAGAAAAAGTCTGGGTTATGATAAGGGGTTGTGGAAACCAAGGTTTTATCATGCAGATGAAACCTCCAGGTAACATGGTCAGAGAGAATAGACTGTAAATGTTTATCAGACTTAAGGTCTGTGTTGATGGTCACACTGGTCGGCTTTTGCTGAATTCCAAAAGGGAGGAGGGCATGAGGAGGCCTGTCTGACCCTCCCCATGCCCCCTGCTTCCTGTCATGGCCTGAACCAGTTTTTCAGGTTAACTTGAGGGTTCCCTAGCTGAGATAATGGACCCCATTTAAATGGTTGAGGAGGGGATTAGAATTTTATTTTTAGTTTACAGAGATCCTCAGAGCAGTGAGTGTCTCCCTGGAGTGTGCCTCAGAATAACTCGGGGTTCCCAGCCCCACCCCAGGAGAGGCGGATTCTGTAGGCTGGGGCTGGGGCTGGGCTGTCGGTTCTGCATTTCTCTAACACACCCCACGGATGTGCAGGGCCACACGGAGAGTCATCCTCCTGGACATAGAAATCCTGCAGACCTGTCAGGACAGGCTCCATCCGGGCCTGGAAACGAGGAAGACCCCGCTCCCGGCTCCATCTCATCCCCTCCTCATCCCTCCCACTTCCTGTTGTCTCTCTGGGCCCGCTGGGCAATCACCTGGACAGACCCCCTCGCCTGCCTGAATCTTGCCCTTCCAAGGCCCTGAGCTCAGGAGCCGCGTCCCTCGGGAGCCCCACAGCCAAAGACTTCAACCCCCACCCCAGGCCCACCCCACCTCAGAGGTCTCAAACTCAGAGCCCCAAGGGCCAGGTGGGCCACACGCGCAAGTGAGACTAAGTCCTAGGAGTGTTCTTCATGGCCACAGAGCAGTGTGCCCGTTCCCACATTGCTTGAAACATTCAACTCTCTAGTCCGGGTCTGGGTTTGGATGCTAAGGCGGCCATAATGGAAGTCTGAGGTCAGAGGTCGCCTGGAGGCCCCCGGCACAGACAGCAGAGCTGTGGTGCACAGCCCGACCTGCAGGGGGCGCCCCGGGCATCACAGCATCACAGCCAGCTGTTGCCAAGGAGACGCAGCAGCCAGCCAGGACCAGAGCCGAGGAGTCTCGATTTTTTTTTTTGGTTTGTTTGGTTTTTTTTGTTTTTTGAGACGGAGTCTCACTCATTTGCCAGGGCTGGAGTGAAGTGGCACAATATCGGCTCACTGCAACCTCCATCCCCCAGGTTCTAGCAATTCTCCTGCCTCAGCCTCCTGAGTAGCTGGGATTACAGGCGCCTGCCACCACACCCAGCTAATTTTTGTATTTTTAATAGAGCGGGGCTTCGCCATGTTGGCCAGACTGGACTCGAACTCCCGACCTCAGGTGATCCACCCGCCTCAGCCTCCCAAAGTGCTAGAATTACAGGCGTGAGCCAATGCGCCCGGCCTTGATTTTTTTAAATACATTTTCCCGGTTTTTAAGCATCAGTCTGCATTTTTAAGCAGTAGGCAAGCGTAACAAAATGGCCATGTAGCGTGGATGCGGCCTGCCTGCCACTGCTTTGCAGCCTCTGCTCCGGCGCCAGCATCCGGTTGGAAAGGGCTTTCTACGCTCGTGCAGTCACTCAGCAGGCATTTATCCAGCAGCACCCACCTCATGTGCCAGACACCAAGCTAGACCCAGAAGCTACAGGGACGTGCAATTAGCAGCCTGCCCCAGGAGCTTGGAGTCCACGGAGGGCCCTCAGCCCTGACACCCAGCCAGGAGAAGCAGAGCGGGAAGTGTTCCCACTCCTGAGGGAGCACTTCAGTGCTGACTTTGTAGGGCTGTGCCATCCAGCCCTTACGCACCTGCGTTCCCAGGTGCTTTATTCAGGATGGGGTGGCCCTGGGGCTGCTAGTGTGCAGAGCCCATGTGACTGCCCCACCACCTGCTCCAGCAGAAAAATAAACTGAGGATCGCTGCGCCCGTGCAAAAGATCAATGGAGCTACAATTAGGTGATGGCTCCCGTGGCCCGAGGACTGGAGAGAGGGGTCAGGGAATAGTGATCGTCACTTCTCAAACTGCCCACCAGCAATGGGTTGCAGTGGGTATTTCTCTCTTTTTTTGAGACAGAACCTTTCTCTGTTGCCCATGCTGGAATGCAGTGGCGTGAACTCGGCTCACCATAACCTCAGCCTCCCTGGCTCAAACTATTCTTGTGCCTCAGCCTTCCGAGTAGCTGGGATTACAGGCATGTGCCACCATGCCCAGCTAATTTTTGTATTTTTAGTAGAGATGGTGTTTTGCCATATTGGCAAGGCTGGTCTCAAACTCCTGGCTTCAAGTCATCTGTCCACCTCAGCCTCCCAAAATGCTAGGATTATAGTCGTGAGCCTCCACACCCAGCCTACAGTGGCATTTTTGATTGATGATGATTGTGACTGTGGTCTGTCATTGAATTGGAGCTGGCTGGGGGCAGGGAGCAAGAGATCCTGGTCTCGGAGGTTTCATCTGAGCCTGTGGTTTCTAGCTCTGGGCCACACAGGGGGCCTGAACTCTTGCTGCCTTTGCAGACCACCAGCATGCACCCCAGAAATGGGGACTGAGAGGCTCCCCTTGGCTACCAGGGCAGAAGCGCTATGTACAGCTCTCCCTGCAGCCTCTTGCACAGGCAGGAAGTCCATCTGCTCCGTCTTGGTCCTTTCTGACGAGTGCTGGTTATCACCCATCTCAGAGCCGGCTCAGGGCATGGAGAGCAGGCCTCAGGATTGGGCTCCCAGCCAAACCGCTGCATACGACACTGCTGGGCATGATAGGGTGCAATTAGGGTGAGCCAGGGGTCAGTCCGGGACACTGGACCATTTCCAGGAATTGCAACACTGTGGCCCTGCTTCCTGGGCCATTGAGGGACTCCTTCCTGGGCCCTGCTAGATCTCGTGGCCGCTGGGAAGACAATGGAGAGGCCAGCATGGCCCCGGGCGTTGTGTTGTGATCTTCTTGTTCATCTGTGATTTGGTGCAACCCTGGGTCTTGGAGTAAAGGGAGCAAGGGGGTGTGCAGATGGGGAACGGTTCAACCTGCACTCCTGTGTCTGGCCTAGCCCTGAATACAGGTATCCTCCGCCAGAGCTTTGGGAGCTGCACCCCAATTGAATCTTAGTCACTTTAGGAATAAAAAACGTTTCATCTGAGCCAACTAGTATTTACACAGGTGCACGGGGAGATCGTGCAGAACCACTGAGGGAGCAGCTGTCTTTAAGCCCCTCTTTTAGAAGCTGGTGAGCTTGTCAGAAAGGGCTGGTGCACACCAGGCCCTGGCACTGACCTGGCTTCCTCAGGACCTGAGCAAATGACTCTTGGTTGCCGTAAGCCTCTGACTACTGTGAGAGAGCCTGGCCCCTGCAAGGATGGTACCCGCTCAGGCTGTTGCCTGGTGGCTGCAATGACTGAGAGTGTAGGGTTCTTTAAAACCGTGACTTCTTCTTCCCCCAGGAATCTGGTACAATATCCTCAGAGGCATTGGGAAGCTTGCTGTCATCATAAATGTAAGTGACGTCAGGGACCTCGGTGGAAGGAAGTCCTGGCTGAACTGCCAGGAGGCCGGGGGCCCCTTGGAGAAGGAGCTGGGCATGGGTCTTCTACCCCAGCCACGGTGCAGCCCCAGGCTGCCGGGATTCTCTAGTTATAAATGTCCCTTGACCGCATGGGGTGGGGAGGGTGCATTCTGGGGAGGCATAAAAAATTCTCTTCAAACTTTTCCTGCAAGTTTTTTGTTTAATTTTTTTTGAGTCAGAGTCTCACTCTGTGGTCCAGGCTGCAGTGCAGTGGCACTATCTCAGCTCACTACAACCTCTGCCTCCCAGGTGCAAGCAATTCTCGTGCCTCGGTCTCCCAAGTAGCTGGGATTACAGGCGCCCACCACCACGCCAGACTAACTTTTGTATTTTTAGTAGAGACAGGGTTTTGACATGTTGACCAGGCTGGTCTCAAACTCCTGACCTCACGTGATCCGCCCTCCTTGGCCTCCCAAAGTGCTGGGATTACATTCATGAGCCACTGTGCCCAGCCTTTCTGCAAGCTTTGAGCAAAATTCTCCACCATGCCCACCTTGGCCCCTAAGTCCACTGAGAATAAACAACAGACAGATGTAAGAGGGAAGACAGAGACAGAGATAGGAGGGAAGACAGAGACAGAGACAGGAGGGAAGACAGAGACAGAGACAGGAGGGAAGACAGAGACAGAGACAGGAGGGAAGACAGAGACAGAGACAGGAGGGAAGACAGAGACAGAGACAGGAGGGAAGACAGAGACAGAGACAGGAGGGAAGACAGAGACAGGAGGGAAGACAGAGACAGAGATAGGAGGGAAGACAGAGACAGAGATAGGAGGGAAGACAGAGACAGAGACAGGAGGGAAGACAGAGACAGAGACAGGAGGGAAGACAGAGACAGAGGGAGACACACAGAGATTCCTTGCTGACAATCTTTCTGGTCTCTTATTTAAAGAAAAAAGTTGGTTTTTCTCCTTAATCTGAAACGTATGGCTGCTCTATAGAGAAGGTTTGGGAGATGCTGAAACGGGGCGAGAAGGACGCTCTCATCAGCCTCACACATGGCTCTGCTAAGAATCAGGGCTCCAGGCCCCTCAGCCTCCTCTCCAGCATGGCAGCCCCTTCTAGCCTCTCCCATCCCCAGACCCACAGGCTAGGATGGCCCGGCCCTCAGCCTTTCCCGTCAGGATCTGTCTGACTCTGCCCATGGCCTGGATGCCCCCTGGGTTTAGCTGTGCCCAGCTGTCTCCAGCATATACTTCAAGCCCAAGGCTGCATCCCAGACATGAGAACCCCAGGCAGCCACGGGGAGTCCACTGTGCCAGGGCCCCATGGCTCTCGTCCCTTCCACCCTCTGGCTGAGCCAAATCCTCCCCACCAAAAGCTGACACCGTGCCCACGGGGGACACGGGGTGGCTCCCCAGAGCTGACGATCAATGCCCCTGCAGGGCCGTGATGCCAAGTCAGGGTCTCAGCAGGCCCTGGGGCTCAGTCCCCACAGAGGGCAGGGGGTGACACTCAGCCCCGGAGAAGGGCCCCTCAGAGCCCTCTGACAGAGCCCTTTCCCGGCGGGCAACCCCTTCTGCCAGGCACACGCTCCCTCCAGACTACAGGGAGACTGCGGGCAGAGTGTGCACACCGGGATGGCTCCTTATCCCGCCCAGACAAGGGAACACAGGGTCCCGAGACAGAGCCCACGCTGTGCTGGAGCTGGGGGAGCTGGGAACAGAGGTACATCCTGTCTGCAACGAGTGGGCGCTGTGAGCAGCTGCAGAGCACGGTGCGCATCTCCTGAGGAGAACAGCAGCAACAACAATAACAGCAGGCTGAGTGCGGTGGCTCACACCTGTAATCCCAGCACTTTGGGAGGCTGAGGCGGGAGGATCGCTTCAGGCCAGGAATTCAAGACCAGCCTGGCCAGCATAATGAAACATAGTGAGACCATATCTCTCTCTCTAAAAAAAAAAGATAGTAGCAGGTACATTCACCAGGCACCTAGAATGTTCTAGACCCTTCTAAGCTCTTTCCACACACAAGCCCACTAGTCTGCACACAGCCCTTGGAGGCGGGGACTGTCATGGCCCCATCTGACAGGGAAGACACCAGAGGCATAGACAGGTTAGGTGATTTGCCCAAGGCCACACAGCCACGTGAGAGGCAGCCGTTGGGCCTTGGGTTCCTCTCTTGTAAGGGCACCAGCCAGAGCTGGTGCTATAATAGAATGAGCTGGGTGAGGACTTGAGAGCTTGCAAAGCACTTTCCCTTCCTGCCTCATTCCCTTCTCCAACAAGCCCAAAGGCACAGTGCATACATGGTGTGCGTATCAGCAGGCCCTGTTTTGACAAGAAGAAAATGGAGGCACAGAGAGGTTGGGTGATTTGCCCAAGGCCACACAGTCAGCAAGAGTCAGCCAGTGTCTACCTGGCGCCTTCTCTCCTAGGAGTGCGTTGTTCTGGCCCCCAGGCACTCTCCTTCAGTTGCCAGGGGGCTGAGAGTAGCACCCATGACCCCGCATCCGTTCACTCAGCGTGCCAAGGCTGTGCGGCTATGGTCCCCGCCAGGGGCAGTGGCACATGGCCAGGGCCCAGTGTGGCCGTGGACAGGTCACCCCAGTTGTGGCCAGCCCTTCCACGCCCAGGCTGGGGGTCCTCCTCACTGTCACGTCCCCTGTGCAGGCCTTCGTGATCTCCTTCACGTCTGACTTCATCCCGCGCCTGGTGTACCTCTACATGTACAGTAAGAACGGGACCATGCATGGCTTCGTCAACCATACCCTCTCCTCCTTCAACGTCAGCGACTTCCAGAACGGCACAGCCCCCAATGACCCCCTGGAACTGGGCTACGAGGTGCAGATCTGCAGGTACTGCTCTCTGCTCCCCTCTTTGAAAAGCCATGTTTATGGGGTTTCTGGGAGAGCCTGGGTTTGGACGGGGCTCAAATCAGGGGCAAGTCAAGAAACAACGCAAACTCGCTTAAAAAGAAGAAAAAAGAAAAAGGCTGGTGCAGTGGCTCACACCCGTAATCCCAGCACTTCGGGAGGGCCAGGCAGGAGGATCACTTGAGCTGAGGAGTCAGAGACCAGCCTGAGCCACATAGTGAGACCCCATCCCTACAAAAAAAAAAAAAAAAATTAAACAGCTGGGCCTTGTGGCACGCACCTGTAGTTCTAGCTACTTGGGAGGCTGAGGTGGGAGATCAATTGAGCCTAGGAATTTGAGGCTGCAGTGAGCTATGATTGCACCATTGCACTCCAGCCTGGGCAACAGAGTGAGATCCTATCTATAATTAGTTAATTAATTAAATTAATTAATTAATTAATGCTTGAGGGGAGGAAATTAGAGGTGATTTACCAGTTCCTATAACTAAGAAGCCCAGGATAGCTTCAGGCATGGCTGGATCCAGGAGCTACAGTTTGCCATCAGGCTCCACTTTGATTTCCTCTGTGTAGCATTGTTCTCTTGCTGGTGGAAAGGATCCCCAGCAGCTCCTGGCTTAAATCCTCTCTGCTCTGCAGTCCCTGTGGGAAGACCTTCTGTTTCTCAATAGTCAGTGAAAATCCAGAGACTGAGTCTTACTGCCCCATCTTGAGTCAAATGTCCATTCCCGAACCAACCACTATTGCCACGAGGAGGAGGGCTCTCCTTGGCTTGGCCTGGGTCATGTGCCAGGGTGAGAGGTCACAGAGAATTGGGGGGTCCTAAGGAAAACTGGGGTGCTATGACTTGAAGAAGAGGAGACAGATGCTAGCAGGCAAAGCCTTGAGCACAGAATAAAGAGGAACGAGCTGGTGCGTGTGGCTTCTGACACTGGGAGGACAGGGCTGCTCGTTCCCATGGGAAAGCAGGTTGTGCAACTTCTGCCTGGCCCAGCAGCTGGCACCACAGCCGTGGCCCAGCCCAATCCTATCTCAGGGATTGGCAGCTCAGTGCTAAATAGGCCCTCGGAGACTCCCATCCAGCTCCCTCCAGAAATCAAGCTCCGTGGGCAAGGGCCCTATCTGTTGTGCACCCCCCTGAATTCTCCATCCCTGGAGTGGGGTCTGGCACATAGTAGTTGGTCAATAAATGCTTGTGACATAAGTAAGTGAGAGAATACCCAGACTGAGGCCCAGAGAGGTCAAGTGATTGCCTAGGGGACACACAGCAAGGTGGCAGTTGGAGTGGGTGAGCACCAGGGATGTGGGTCCAGGCCAGGGCTGTGCCTGCAAATCCAGGTGGACCTTCTCCTGGTCTCCCCGACTGACCTCAGCTTTTAGTGACCAGCAGGGGCACAAACTGCAGCTGAGCCCCTGGAAGCCCTGCCCCTCGTGGGGGCGTTTTCTGTCCAGCTTTGGGAAGCTTTTCCAATGAAGGGTGGGGACGTCAGCTCCATTCAAGCCAAGTTCCAGCTGATGTGTGGCACCCCCCAGATTCAGGGAGCCGTGGAGGGAGGGAGGCCCTAGGCAGAGACCTCACCCTGAGCCCACAGACCCTGGGCGTCTCGGGGTCTCTGAAAGAGGAAGGGGCTGGGGAGAACTGGAGCATGGGCAGTGGTCATGAATGGGGCGAGTCTCCTTCCTAAGGCTCCAAGCATATCCATGGTCAGTGGCAGGACCTTGGCGGGGAAGGGGGTATGAGTGAGCTTGACTCTCCAAGCAGGAGATCAGTCAGCTACATCTAAAGCTGGTAACGAGAACCGGGGGCAGCTCGCGTTCTCTCGAGATAAGGCGGTGAGGACCAAGCAGCAACCCTGGAGGAGGGAAAGCAGCCCCAGACCCGGGCAGGGCAGGGCGGGCCGGGCCGGCTGCCTCACAGGCCTCTGCCTGCACCAATGGAATGCTTAGCTTCATTCTTTCGCAAATGTTTGAGAAGCTGTTTAAGTGACTTTGATAAAATGTTCAGGGTATTGGTTTGCTGGGTGTTTTGGTGGTTGTTTGGTTGGCTTTTTTTAGAGACAGGGTCTCACTTTGCGGCCAGGCTGAAGAGCAGTGGCGTGATCAAAAACTCACTACGACCTCCCGGGCTCAGGTGATCCTCCCACCTCAGCCTCCCGAGTAGCTGGGAATGCCGGCATGCGCTGCCATGCCCGGCTAATTTTTGTATTTTTTTTGCAGAGACAGGGTTTTACTGTGTTGCCCAGACTGACCTCTGACTCCTCAGCCTGAGATTACAGTGCTGAGGTTACAGGCCACCCCTCCTGGCTGATAAGGTGCTCAGGGCTTTTCTTCAGTAGTTTCCCTCAAAGAGGGGATAGACTGCAGAGGTGGTTTTCAAACTGTGTTTCACGGAACCCATCCTGGAGCTCTGTGGAGCGTGAGGGTTGGGGTGAGGTTCAGGGAGTTCAAGCTTTGGGAACCCCCTGCCCCCACCCGACTTCAACCAAGTAGGCTCTGCACTCTTGGGACCCTATTGGAGTATCCAGTGAGATTTCTTTTGGGAACAAAGGCTCCACTGCTTTTAAAAGTTTGGAATCTCCTGGACCACATGGTCCCTGCCCTTGATTCTGTGAGCCCACGGCTGGGCCCGGGGGATACTTCCTGCCACATATGTTTTACACGAAGCCCCTCAGGTCCTGCCTGGCCCGTGGGGGGTCCTGACCACCCCCCTCCACCGTGGAGAGACACTCCCTGGGTGCGGGGCCGCAGGCTGCTCACCCAAGAGAGGGCTGTCCTCCCGGAGGCAGCCGCACACCAAGCTGAGCCTCTCCCAGGTGTCCCTCGAGCTGCCTGGCTCCAGCCAGAGCCTGAGCCCCGCCGAAGTCCCACCACCGTCTCCACCACCGTCTTTTGTAGGTACAAAGACTACCGAGAGCCACCGTGGTCGGAAAACAAGTACGACATCTCCAAGGACTTCTGGGCCGTCCTGGCAGCCCGGCTGGCGTTCGTCATCGTCTTCCAGGTACGGTGCGTCCCTCTTTGTTTCCGGTTTGAGGATGGGGGCACTAAGGGACCACCCCGTGCCCACAGTCTGGAAGGCACGAGCTGCTAAAGCCGGGGGTTCAGAGACCCTTCCAGAGGCCTGGAGAACTTGCTCTGGGACACCCGAGGAGGGGACCTGGCCGACCCCAGACCCCCTGCACCAACAGGGCCCAAGACAACCTCATGAGAGAGGAAGGCAAAGAGAGGGGCCGGATAAGTGCCTGCAGAAGGGTTCTGACTGGCTGGTGGGTTAAATCCAGTAGAAGTGTCTTTATTGAAAGAGACAGGGGCCAGGCACGGTGGCTCACACCTGTAATCTCAACATTTCGGGAGGCCGAGCTGGGCAGATCACCTGAGGTCAGGAGTTTGAGACCTGCCTGGCCAACATGGTAAAACCCTGTGTCTACTAAAAATACAAAAATTAGCCAGGCATGATGGTGGGTGCCTGTAATCTCAGCTACTTGGGAGGCTGAGGCAGGAGAATCACTTGAACCCAGGAGGCAGAGGTTGCCGTGAGCTGAGATTATACCATTGCACTCCAGCCTGAGCAATGAGACTGAAACTCCATCTCAAAAGAAAGGGGGGAGAGAGAGAGAGAGAGAGAGAGAGAGAGAGAGAGAGAGAGAGAGGAGAAAGGAAGGAAGAGAGAGAGAGAAAGAGGAAAGAAAGCAAGAAAGCAAGCAAGAGAAAGAGAGAAAGAAAGAGAAAGAAAGAGAGAAAGAAAGAGAGAGAAAGAGAGAGAAAGAAAGAAAAGAAAGAAAGAAAGAAAGAAAGAAAGAAAGAAAGAAAGAAAGAAAGAAAGAGTAAGAGAAAGAAAAAAGAGAGAAAGAGAGAGAGACATGGAGAAGGGGGACTCTACCTCTGTCCCTCTTGTTCTCATACTGTGTCTGTGGTAGCAGCCAGAACCAGGACAGACAGAAGGGCAGTGGGTTCTCAGATGACCCCAGCCACAGCCAACAGCCAGGGGACCCAGGCCCAGCTGGCCCAGCCTCTGGGGTGGGGTCTGGGCCAACTCTCTGATGCCAGAGGGACTCCCAGTGGAACGGGACCCCCTGCTAGGGTGCCAGCTATGCACCAGCAGCTGAGGTCCCAGAGAGGGGGCCCCTGGGCTGTGGGCACTGCCAAGGTTCTGCTCACCGGTGTCCCTCTAGCCTTGATTAAGTCGATGCTAGGAAGGCAGTGGGCCGAGGGCTCTGATTCTGGAATTCCCAGGACTGGGTTCAAGTCCCAGCTCTGTCACAGGGCAGGCCCTTCCACTCCTCTAAGCTCAGCGGCCTCATCCATCAGCTTTTCACAGCAAGCGGTGTAAAAGGTGTGTGGGGCTGGGTTCCGCAGGCCAGAGCCTGAGAGCCCAGCAAGGAGGGGTCTCGGCCAGAGACAGCCCAGCCTTACCCCAAGGGAGCCCCGGAGCATGCATGGCACCCCAGACCTGGCCTTACCCGGAGGCAAGGCCACCCCTAGATGGGCCGGCCACTGCTTTGGGCTGACCAGGCTGGGAAGAGGGAGATGGGAGGGGGCATACGTTCTGCAGCTGCGAGCATGAGCAGCCGGTCCCAGCCACAGCTGGGGACTGGGACCGCCAACCAGGAGAAGACACCAATCCAGGGGGCACCAGCACCGCCCATGGCGGGAACCTGCTCAGCCCGGGGTGCTCACACATGCTTGCTGGACAGATGTTCAGCAAACGACAAGATTCCATTTTTCCATAAAAACTGACTTGTGTTGCCTTCTATCCACCAGAAATGTCTCCACGGAGGTGGTAGATGTTCAGGGGGGCCCTGGGAGGCTTTGCAAACTAAAAGTTTGATCCATTTGTGGCTATTTCCAGTTTCATGCTTTTCCCCAAAGCCTCGATGCTTGTTAGATTTGGCGATGCGTGACCCATCAGGTCACTTCCTGAGTCTCCTGGTCGAGGAATTCAGAATGACTCAGGTGATTTTCCCAATTACTGAGTTCAGATGTGTTCGAGAAAGTCGGCTAACATTTCCCAAAGACCTGCCGGGTGGTTCTGTGCCTCCTTTATACCTTCTGGGAACTGAGGCCCAGGGAGGTCAACAGGCGAGGAGGTCATGGGGCGGCGCTCCACCAGGTGGGGGCCAGGCAGAGAGGTCGGGAGCACTTCCCCAGGCACCATCCTCCCCGCTGCCACGCGCTGCCTCTCCTCCTTCCAGAACCTGGTCATGTTCATGAGCGACTTCGTGGACTGGGTCATCCCAGACATCCCCAAGGACATCAGCCAGCAGATCCACAAGGAGAAGGTGCTCATGGTGGAGCTGTTCATGCGGGAGGAGCAAGACAAGCAGCAGCTGCTGGAAACCTGGATGGAGAAGGAGCGGCAGAAGGACGAGCCGCCGTGCAACCACCACAACCCCAAAGCCTGCCCAGACAGCCTCAGCAGCCCAGCCCCCAGCCATACCTACCACGGGGGCGTCCTGTAGCTATGCCAGCGGGGCTGGGCAGGCCAGCCGGGCATCCCGACTGACGGGCAACCTCTCCCAGGGGCAGGTGGCTTCCCGCTCCCGCCAGGGCCCGGTGGGTCCTGGGTTTTCTGCAAACATGGAGGACCACTTTCTGATAGGACATTTTCCTTTCTTCTTTCTGTTTTCTTTCCCTTGTTTTTGCACAAAGCCATTATGCAGGGGATTGTTTTTAATCTGTAGTATTCAAGATGAATCAAAATGATGGCTGGTAATAGGGCAATAAGGTAACAAAGGCAGATGCTTTGCAGAAAGAATGCTTGGAATCTTGAGTCTCCCTAGCAGTGAAAAGTGAGCAGAGGCCCCTAGAAACCCTCCTCTGAATCCTCCTAATTCCTTAAGATAGATGCAAAATGGTAAGCCGAGGCATCGGGCCAAAGCTGGTGCGATGCTTCAGGGAAAATGGAAACCCCAACCAAAAATAATGATTGATTCTGGTTCCAAAAGGTGTCACCTGCCTGTTTCAGAAAAGTTAGACTTTCCATTGCCTTTTCCTCCCGTCAGTTCAGCGGCTGAGAGAGAAGTGTCCCATCCCTGAACCACACAGGGGGCGTGGGAGCATCCCAGTTATTCCTGGAAAGCGAGAAGGGGGCACAGGTGTCCCTGATTAAGCAGGAACCAGCACCCTTGGCATCCCTGGCAGGCTCCCCGCTGTCAGCCACACACCTGCCCCCTCACACCAAGCTGACCTCAGAGTTGGTCGTCTTCCTTATGGGACAAAACCAGTTGACCAGAAAATGGGCAGAGAGAGAGGACCTCGGAAGCATTAAAACAGATGGTGTCAGGGTTTCAAGAAGTCTTAGGGCTTCCAGGGGTCCCCTGGAAGCTTTAGAATATTTATGGGTTTTTTTTTCAAGTGTCAATTATATGGTAGATTGAGGATATTTTTTTCTGCAGCTCAAAGGTGGAGGGAGTTTATTAGTTAACCGAATAGCGTTGAGAGGAATTTAAAATACTGTTACTACCAAAGAATTTTATTAATAAAGCCTTCTATTTTGGTAACACTTCTCTATATTTTTACTCATAGGAATGTCACTGTTGGACAATTATTTTAAAAGTGTATAAACCAAGTCTCATAAATGATATGAGTGATCTAAATTTGCAGCAATGATACTAAACAACTCTCTGAAATTTCTCGAGCACCGAGAGAAACATCATTTTAGCAAAGGCCAAGAGGAAAAACAGAAATATATTTGTCTCGAACACATCATTGATGTGATGTTGACATTCCCTTTAATCTGCCAACTGTGATCAAAGTTCATAGGTGTCATAGATTTCCATTATTTGCTAAAATCATGCAATCTGATGCTTCTCTTTTCTCTTGTACAGTAAGTAGTTTGAAATGAGTTTTGTATATAAATACTGTATTAAAAATTAGGCGATTACCAAAAATCCTTTTATGGAAACCGTTTTTTAAAAAAGTGAATGTACACAAATCCACAGAAGACTGTGGCTGGACATTCATCTAAATAAATTTGAATATACGACACTTTTCCCACTTGAATGCTGTCTGCCTGAGTCCGCCTGGGAAACTCACAGGCCGTCCCCAAAGTCCAGTGGACCCTGCAAACTCAGCACTGACTGCCAGGCGTCTCTTTCCTTTGGTGCCGGCCTGTGCATGGCTCTAAATGTTCTTGGGACTTTGTCTCTCTGTGCGTGTGTGCATTTGTGCATGCACACGTGTGTGCCTATTCATTTGCATTTGTTTTGCATGTATCATGTGCACTCCTGTTCACATTTGCTTGTGTGCATGTGCCTGTGTGTTTACATGTTTGTGTGCATCACGTGTGTATGCATTTGTATTTGCTTGTATGTGCATATGGGTGCGGGTGTGTGTGCATGTGGACACGTGTGCATATATGCATGTGTGTGTATGTCTATGCGTGCATGCACGTGTGTATGCAGTGTGTGCGTGCTTGTGAATGCTTGTGTTTATGTGTTTGCATGGTTTGTGTATGTATTATCCATTCTCACACTGCTATAAAGAACTACCTGAGGCCGGGTGTGGTGGCTCACACCTATAATCCCAGCACTTTGGGAGGACAAGGGGGGTGGATTTCTGGAGGAGTTCAAGACCAGCCTGGCCAACATGGCGAAATCCCGTCTCTACTGAAAAAAAAGTGAGACAAAAATTAGTTGGGCATGGTGGTGCACACCTGTCATCTCAGCTACTGGAGAGGCTGAGGCAGAGAATCACTTGAACCTGGGAGGCAAAGGCTGCAGTGAACCAAGATCGTGCCATCACACTCCAATCTGGGTGACAGAGTGAGACTCCACCTCAAAAAAATATAAATAAAGAGAACTACCTGAGACTGAATAATTTACGAAGAAAAGAGGTTTAATTGACTCACACTTTTGCATGCTTGACAGGAGGCATGACTGAGAGGTCTCAGGAAACTTAATGATCATAGCAGAGAGCAAAGGGGACGCAAGCACGTCTTCACAATGCTGGAGCAGGAGAGAGCGAGCAAAGGGGGCACGTGCCACACTTTCCAACCATCAGATGTCCTGAGAACTCACCCACTATCACGAGAATAGCATGGGGGAAATGCGCCCCATGATTCAACCACCTCCCACCAGGTCCCACCCACAACACATGGGGATTACAATTTGACATGAGATGTGGGTGGGGACACAGAGCCAAACCATGTCAGTGTGCATCACCCCAGGGTTCACACGCCTGTTTGCCTTTGCCTGTGTCTGTATATGTATATGTGCTGGTGTATGTGTGCATATGTGCTGGGGTGTGTGTGCATATGTGCTGGTGTGTGTATGTGCATATGTGCTGGTGTGTGTGTGTGCATATGTGCTGGGGTGTGTGTGCATATGTGCTGGTGTGTGTGTGTGCATATGTGCTGGTGTGTGTGTGCATATGTGCTGGTGTGTGTGTGTGCATATGTGCTGGTGTGTGTGTGTGCATATGTGCTGGTGTGTGTGTGCATATGTGCTGGGGTGTGTGTGCATATGTGCTGGTGTGTGTGCATATGTGCTGGGGTGTGTGTGCATATGTGCTGGTGTGTGTGTGTGCATATGTGCTGGGGTGTGTGTGCATATGTGCTGGTGTGTGTGTGTGCATATGCGTATGTGCTGGGGTGTGTGTGCATATGTGCTGGTGTGTGTGTGTGCATATGTGCTGGGGTGTGTGTGCATATGTGCTGGTGTGTGTGTGCATATGTGCTGGGGTGTGTGTGCATATGTGCTGGTGTGTGTGTGTGCATATGTGCTGGGGTGTGTGTGCATATGTGCTGGTGTGTGTGCATATGTGCTGGTGTGTGTGTGCATATGTGCTGATGTGTGTGCATATGTGCTCGTGTTTGTGCACATATGCTGGTGTGTGTGCATATGTACTGGTGTGTGTGCATATGTGCTGGGGTGTGTGTGTGCATATGTGCTGGTGTGTGTATGTGCATATGTGTTGGTGTGTGTGCATATGTGCTAGTGTGTGTATGTGCATATGTGCTGGTATGCGCATGTGTGCTGGCATGTGTGCATATGTGCTGGTGTGTGTATGTGCATATGTGCTGGTATGCGCATATGTGCTGGCATGTGTGCATATGTGCTGGTGTGTGTATGTGCATATTTGCTGGTGTGTGTATGCATATGTGCTGGTGTGTTTTCGTGTGCTTGTGTATATGCACACATGTGCCACATATTCCTGTGTGTGTGTGTGTGTGTGTTGGGATGAGGGATTGTGGTCACATTTTCTCAGCAGGCTCTTCCAAGAACCCCATATCTAGACCTCTGATCCCACAACCCAACAGACTAGTATTTAGGATTTCATGGACCCCAAATTTCTCCAAAACCTTTTGAGACTGACCTTGGGTTGCCAATGTTTTCATCTGGGCAAGTGGGGACATGTCTTTAGAACCACCACCTATAATCACTATCACTTCACAAAAGAACGTATTTAACACCAAAATATCAGCAAAGCAGTCGGCGCTTGGGACTGGGGACATTGTCCTTGTGCGGCCCTCGGCGTGGCCCACCTTCCCTTCACCGCCAGGACAAGGCAGAGCCTCTTCTGACCTGCAGCAGGCCTCGGGCGCCCCCTTGTGCTGGCTCTCCTCAGCACAGCGCCTTGCCACCTTGGTCAGGGGCATCCTCCTAAAGCTTGGGCCCCACATTCTCGATCCTGTAGGGAGGGCCCAGCGAGAATGGTACCCAGGATCGGCACCGCGGGAACCCCTTCCCTCTGCCCTGTTGTCTCCATGGGTCCTCCCAGAGCCTGGGAGGGCACAGGTGGGGACCTTCAGCCACACCTGATAGATGAGGAAACAGGCTCTTGACCAAGATCTCAGGGTGCTTTAATGCCAAGTCTGAAGGCCAGACCTCATAAGCATGTATGGAACATTCAAGAAACATTTATTGAACTCCTAGTGTAGGCCGAGTGCAATGGCTCATGCCTGTAATCCCAGCACTTTGAGACACCCAGGCAGGAGGACTGCTTGAGCCCAGGAGTTTGAGACCAGCCTGGGCAACATAGCAAGACTCTGTCTCTACAAGAAATTTAAAAAAAAAATGCCACCTGGGCATGGTGGCAAGCACCCGTGGCCCCAGCTACTCGAGAGACTGAGGTAGGAGCATCGCTTGAGCCCAGGAGGTCGAGGCTGCAGTGAGCTATGATTGCATCACTCACTCCAGCCTGGGCAAGAGAGAAAAACCCTGTCTCAAAAAAATAGATAAAAATTAGACCAGTTGCAGTGGCTCACACCTGTAATTCTAGCACTTTGGGAGGCCGAGGTGGGTGGATCACTTGAGGCCAGAAGTTCAAGATCAGCCTGGCCAACAGAGTGAAACCCAGTCTCTACTAAAAATATACATATATACAAAAAAATAAAAAATGAACTCCCAGTGTGTGTCAGGCCTTAGGACGAGAAAGGTGAAGAACAAGGACACAGCGCCTTCCCTCCCACATGACATCCTCACAAAGGAAGTCCAATGCTGAACCCGAAAATCAACCATGGAACCAGACAACTTCAGAAAAGGGATTGCTGATGAAAATCCAGCAGGGAGTGTGACTGACTGAGGGTGACTACGCTGTGCAGGGAGGCCCCTTGGGACCTGAGCAATGCGGAGCCAGAAACACACACCAGAGGGGCCAGCAGGTGCAGAGGCCGAGGCAGCAGCTGCTGGACGGGCTCCAGGAGCAGAGGGGTGGGGAGGTGACAGGAGACGCAGGAGAGGTGGCTAGAGCTGACTCATGCAGGGCTCCGGCTGAGTGGAGACTTTGAACTTGGTGATAGGTGCCATGGGCAAGGCTGGGCGGTGCCTATGAGGGCAGTGATGGGATGTGACTTATGTTTGAGGTCATGGCCGCTGTAGGGTGGAAACTGCAGCCAGTGCCGCTACCATGCAGATGGGCACAGGAGGCTCGGAGAGGCCCAGGGCTCCACTGCAGCCATCCGCAAGCTGGCAGCACACAATCCTTGGACCCAGGAGCCTGGCACGAAAAGTCTTCTACTACTGGTCCCTGGAGTACTGTGGCTGGGGGCAGGGCTGGCGGCGAGCCCAGTGGGCCCTGAGGTCTGAGGGCACCAGCTGCACCACCAAGCCTGGCAATGACACACTGGTTGCCAGCCATGCGGGTTCTGCTGCTCCGCTCTGAGGGTGGAGGCTGACCATGAATAGCATCCAGCCCAAGACATCCTCTGTTTTGTAGGCTCAGCGCATGTTAACTTTTGAAGTTAATTTAATATATAAAGACCAGGCATTTAAAGTCCACGTCTGCATGTTCTCCTGAGAAATCACACCTCTACTGCACAGTCCCACGTTCGCCAGGTCTCATGCTCACATTCGACTGCAGCCGGCGGGGCCTGCCCTTCCCGAGTCTCCCCACCCTCCCAAACATGCCTGCCCACTGGCTATGGGGGCAGCTGAGGCTGGGACCCTTCTAGACAAGCCTCAGACCAAGGTCCCTGTCTGTGGATCTGGAACCAGCAGTGGGATTCAGAGCTTGGCCAAAGTATGTGCTTGAAGCAGGGCTGTCTCCACCCCAAAGCTGGACTCAGAGCCCTGCCCAAAGCACTCACATCACCAAGTCCCACACACACACTCATCTTCAGGCCCCCAGGAGTTATTTGTGTGCCCCTGCCCCCAGGTGATACGTGTCCTCACACGTCAGGCAACATTTACCTGCCCGTGTTTTGAAAGAGCCACAGCAAAGAAGATAAATGTTAACACTTGCCAGAAAACTGGCCAGAAGAAAGTACTGGCACAGTGGCAGGCACAGAGGAGGCACCAGAAAGTGCTGAATTAATGAAGAAGCAAGTGAGGAATAGATGGATGGATGGATGGATGGATGGATGGATGGATGGATGGGGGATAGATAGATGAACGTTTGGATGGTGGATAGATGGATGGGTGGATGGAAGGATGGATGGATGGATAAATTGATGGATGGATGTGTGGGTGGGTGGATGGATGGATGGATGGCGGATGGGCGAATGGATAAATGTGTGGATGGATAGATGAATATGTAGATGGCTGGATGGTGGATGGATGGATGAGTGGATGGATGGATGGATGGATTGGGTGAATGAATGGATGTCTGGATGGATGGATGGAAGGATGGTGGATGGGTGGATGGACGTATGGATGGATTGGGCGGGATGGATGTGTAAATAGATGGATGGATTGGGTGGACGGATGGATGGATTGGGTGAATGGATGGATGGATGGTGGATGAGTGAGTGGATGTGTGGGTGAATGGATGCATTGATTGGATGGATGGATGGATGGTGGATGGGTGGATGGATGTGTGGATAGATGGACTGGGTGGATGGATGTGTGAATGGATGGATGGATTGGGTGAATGGATGGATGGATGGTGGATGAATGCGTGGATGTGTGGGTGAATGGATGCATTGATTGGGTGGATGGATGGATGGATGTGTGGATGGATGGTGGATGGATGGATAGATGGTAGATGGATGGTGGATGTATAGATGAATGGATAGAAGGATGGATGGATGTGTGGATGGATGGACAGAGGGATGGATGCTGGATGAATGGATGAATGGATGGTGGATGGGCAGACGGATGTGTGGATGGATGAATGGGTGAAAGGATGGATGGTGGATGGATGGATGTGTGGATGGATGTATAGGTGGATGGTTGGATAGATGTGTGGATGGACGGGTGGATGGATGAATGGATGGGTAGATGGGTGAGTAGATGAATGGATGGATAGGTGGATGGATGAATAGATGGGTGGACGGGTGGATGGATGGAAAATAGACTGACAACTGAGTCTTTTTGCCTTCGAGCTGAATGGGCCTCAGGATCAAGTTAGCAGGGGTGTTGGTGGAGAAGGTAAGGGGGTAGTAGAAGGTAAACCTGATGCCTTCTGACCTGAAGACATGCTCACAGCAAGCAGTTCACCCCCACTCGCTCACACAGCCTTGGCAGAAGAGCAAATGGCAAAGAAACAGCTTATGCCTGGAGACATAGGACCAGCCCAGGCATTTTCATCTGGCTTCCTCAGATGAGATGGTGTCTGCTGCCCCTGCCGGAGCCTGCCCAGAATGCAGCCATGGGGCAAAGGCTCAGCAGACACTGATTTCCTCAGCCCTGCCAAGTCATGTATTTACTACTGTCTATTTCCCTTCCCTTCTCCCCATCTCCCCCACACAATTTTCATTGAAGTAAAACATAGAGAAAATTGCACAAAGTGTACAGTCAATCAACTTCCACAAAAAAATACACACTTTTGGGGCTGGGCACAGTGGCTCACACTTTGGGAGGCTGAGGTGAGAGGATCCCTTGAGTTCAAGAGTTTGAGACCAACCTGGGCAACATGGCAAGACCCCGTCTCTACAAAAAATAAATTTAAAAAAAAAGCTAAATATTAGTCAGGTGTGGTGGCTTGCACCTGTAGTCCCAGCTACTTGGGAGGCTGAGGTGGGAGGATGGTTTGAGCCTGAGAGATCGAGGCTGCAGTGAGCTGTGATTATGTCACTGTACCCCAACCTGGGCAACAGAGAAAGAATTTGTCTCCAAAAACAAAAACCCACTTCTGTAGCCAGGACTCAGACACTGAATGTCAACGCATGTCCTAAGTATCCCCTCAAACTCTTTTCTCCCAGTGGCTGTAGCCACTACCCGGACCCAGTTCCAACTTCTGCAGCAGAAATTCTCTCTCCTGCTTTTGCTTGTTGATGGCTGCCGCCCTCTGCTGGCTGCCTGCAGGAGCTGCACTCAGGGAAGGGAAAGGCCCCGCACCCGGCGTTGTTGTGTTGTGTTGTGCTGTGCTGTGCTGTGCTGTGCTGTGTTGTGTTGTGTTTGTTGTATTGTGTTGTGTTGTGCTTGTTGTATTGTGTTGTGCTTTTTTGAGATGGAGTCTCGCTCTGTCACCCAGGCTGGAGTGCAGTGGTGTGACCTCAGCTCACTGCAACCTCCGCCTCCCTGGTTCAAGTGATTCTCCTGCCTCAGCCTCCTGAGTAGCTGTGACTACAAGCGCCCGCCACCACACCCGGCTAATTTTTGTATTTTTAGTAGAGACAGGGTTTCACCATATTGGCCAGGCTGATCTGGAACTTCTGACCTTGTGATCAGCCCGCCTCGGCCTCCCAAAGTGCTGGGATTACAGGTGTGAGCCACCGCGCCCGACCTTAGTTTTCCATTAGGTTGGTGCAAAACCACAATTAGTTTGCACCAACCTAAAATATTTGCTGTGGTGGCAAATCACCACCAACTCTGCGGCCCAAAACAACATGAACGTATTCTCTTACTGTAGGTCAGGTTTCCGGCACAGGCCTCACCGGGCTAAAATCGACGTGCCTACAGGGCCGGCTCCCTCTGGAAGCTCCGGGGGAGAAGCCATTGTGCCTTCTGCAGCGTCCAGAAACCGTTGTCTTCCTGTCTGTGACCCCTTCCTGGCCACGTCTCCGCGCTGCCTCTTCTCTGGTTCTTCTTTTATGAGGATTCATGAGTAGACTGGGTCTGCGGGGATAAACCAAGACAATCTCCCCATCTCAAAGTTCTTAATCTTCATGGCGTGGTTTTTTTGTTTTGTTTTGGTTTTGGTTTTTTTGCTTTTGGTTTTTTTGTTTTGTTTTGTTTTTTGTTTTTTTGAGATGGAGTTTCAGTCTCATCACCCAGGCTGGAGTGCAATGGAGCAGTCTCGGCTCACTGCAACTTCTACCTCTCAGGTTCAAGGGATTCTCCTGCCTCAGCCTCCCAAGTAGCTGGGATTATAGGCGTGGGCCACCACGTCCAGCTAATTTTTGTATTTTAGTAGAGACGGGGTTTCATCACATTGACCAGGCTGATCTTGAACTCCTGACCTCAGGTCATTCGCCCACCTCAGCCCTCCAAATTACTGAGATTATAGGCGTGAACCACTGCACCCGATCTCTTCATGGCATCTTAAAGTCTCTTTTGCCATGCAGACGAACACAGCTGCAGATCTGGGGATCACGGTGAGGGCCGGTGGGGATATGGACATCTGGGGTATTCTGTGGACATCTGGGGGTATTCTGTCTACCACATAGCCCTCCCCCTCAGGAAACAGTCTCTTTTTTTGGAAAAAATACTACCCCCAAGGAGAGTCAAGGATGCCCACATATTTAGAATAGCCTTGGGTGTTAACGACAAAGACCAAAATGGGCCGGGTGTGCTGGCTCACGCCTGTAATCTCAGCACTTTGGGAGGCCGAAGCAGGCGGATCACAAGGTCAGAAGATCGAGACCATTCTGGCTAACACGGTGAGACCCCGTCTCTACTAAAAAATACAAAAAAAAAAGCCAGGCGTGATGGCAGGCACCTGTGGTCCCAGCTACTTGGGAGGCTGAGGCAGGAGAATGGCGTGAACCCAGGAGGCGGAGCTTGCAGTGAGCTGACATAGAGCCACTGCACTCCAGCCTGGGTGACAGAACAAGACTCCATCTCAAAAAAAAAAATAAAAAGACCAAAATGAACGGGAAAAGAAAGACAGAAAAAACCCAAAGACACTGAGACAACATAAAGGAAAAGGAAGCAGGACCCCGCATGGGGGCTCACGCCTGTAATCCCAACACTTTGAAAGGCCAAGGTGGGCAAATCTCAAGGCCAGGAGTGCGAAACCAGCCTGGCCACACTGGGAGACCCGCCTCGACAAACGATGTAAAACATAAATTAGCTAGATGAGGTGCCTCATTCCTCTAACCCCAGCACTTCGGGAGGCCGAGATGAGAATATCACTTCAGCCCAGGTGTTTGAGACCAGCCTGGGCGACATAGTGAGACCTCATCTCTACAAATAATTTTAAAATTAGCCCCAGGTGCGGTGACTCATGCCTGTAATCCCAGCACTTTGGGAGGCCGAGGTGGGCAGATTGCCTGAGGTCAGGAGCTCGAGACCAGCCTGGCTAACATGGTGAAACCCCATCTTTACTAAAAATACAAAAATTAACCAGGCGTGGTGGGGGGTGCCTATAATCCCAGCTACCCGGGAGGCTGAGGCAGGAGAATCACCTGAACTCCAGAGGTGGAGGTTGCAGTGAGCCAAGATCACGCCATTGCACTTCAGCCTGGATGAAGCGAGCGAAACTCTGCCTCAAAAACAAAAACAACAACAACAACAAAATAGCTGGGCATGGTGTTTTGTGCCTGTGGTCCCAGCTATTCAGGAGACTGAGGTGGGAGGATTGCTTGAGCCTGGGAGGTCAAGGCTGCAGTGAGCCATGATCGTGCCACTGCATTCCAGCCTGGGAAACACAGTAAGACCAGACTTAAAAAAAAAAAAAAAAAAAAGAAAGAAAGCAAAAGGATTCTGACCATCATCCTCAAAAATAAAAGACGAATTTGCTTCCACAAAGCAAGTACAAGATACTGTTTTCTTTCTTCTTTCTTTCTTTCTTTCTTTCTTTCTCTCTTTCTCTCTTTCTTCCTTCCTTTCTCTTTCTTTCCATTTTTTTTTTTTTTTTTTTCCGATATGGAGTCTCACTCTGTCACCCAGGCTGGAGTGCAGTGGCATGATCTCGGCTCACTGCAACCTCCGCCTCCCAAGTTCAAACGATTCTCCTGCCTTAGCCTCCCTAGTAGCTGGAACTACAGACATGCACCACTGCACCCAGCTAATTTTTGTATTTTTAGTAGAGACAGGGTTTCACTATGTTGGCCAGGCTGGTCTCGAACTGCTGACCTCATGATCCACCCGCCTCGGCCTCCCAAAGTGCTGGGATTACAGGCATGAGCCACCTCGCCCGGCCTCTTTCTTTATTGTATTAAGGCACAACGCTTAGTGAAAGAAAAAATACATAAACTGGACTTCATCAAAATTAAGCACTTTTTTTTTTTTGGCCAGGGAAGGTGGCTGACGCCTTTAATCCCAGCACTTTGGGAGGCCAAGACAGGAAGATCACTTGAGGTCAGAAGCTCAAGACCAGCCTGGCCAACATGATGAAATCCTGTCTCTACTAAAAATATAAAAATTAGCCAGGCGTGGTGGTGCCCGCCTGTACTCCCAGCTACTTGGGAGGCTGAGGCGCAAGAATTACTTGAAGCTGGGAGGTACAGGTTGCAGTGAGCTAAGATCACGCCACTGCATGCACTCCAATCTGTGTGAGAGAGCGACTGTCTCCAAAAAATAAAATAAAATAAAATAAGCATTTTTGCGATTCAAATTCAGCTGGATTTTTTTAAACTAAGCATTTTTGCACATCACAGATTACTATCAATGGACTGAAAAGGCAGCTCACAAAATGGGAGAAAATATTTACAAATCACATATGTGATAAGGGACTAATATCCGGAATACATAAAAACTCATATAACTCAACAACAACCAAAAAAACAAACAATCCGATTAAAAATGGACAGAGGACTTAGAAAGACATTTCTCCAAAGAAAATATATAAATGGCTGATAGACCCATGAAAAGATGCTCAACATCATGAGTCTTTCAGGAAATGCAAATCAGAACCGCGAGACACCATCTTACACCTGTTAGGATGGCTACCGTCACAAAAAAAAACGGGGCCAGGCACAGTGGCTCGTACCTGTGAGCCAGCACTTTGGGAGGCTGAGGTAGGCGGTTCACTTGAGCCCAGGAGTTTGAGACCAGCCTGGGCAACATAGTGAGACCACCTCCCCATCTCTACAAAAAATGTAAAAATGAGCTGGGTGTGGGCCAAGCATGGTGGCTCACGCGGTAGCTCATGCATGTTGGGAGGCCAAGGTGGGTGAATCACATGAGGTCAGGAGTTCGAGACCAGCCTAGGCAACATGGTGAAACCCCATCTCTACTAAAAATACAGATATTAGCCAGGTATGGTGGCGCATGCGTGTAATCCCGGCTATTCAAGAGGCTGAGGCACAAGAATCACTTGAGTCCGGGAGGCGGAGGTTGCAGTGAGCTGAGATCATGCCACTGTACTCCAGCCTGGGTGACAGAGCAAGGCTTTTTTCAAAAAGAAAAAAAAGAAATATCTGGGTGTGGTGGTGCACACCTGTAGTCCCAGCTACTTGGGAGGCTGATACACGAGGATCACTTGAGCCCAGAAGGTTGAGGCTGTGGTGAGCCATGATTATGCCACTGCACTCCAGCCTGGGTAACAGTGAGAGCCTGTCTCAAAGAGGAGAAAAAAAAAAAAAAAAAAAAACAGAAAGTAGTAAGAATTGAAAGGGAAATAATTGAAAGAATTGACTGGGATCCTTGCTGGTAGAGATGTCTAGTGGTACAGCCACTGTGAAAAGAGTTTGGTGATTTCTAAACAAATATTAAACATGGAATTAGCACATAATCCAGCAATTCCACATCTGGATGTATCCCCAGAAGAAGTGAAAGCAGGGACTAGAACAGATATTTGCACACCCATGCTCATAGCTGCATCATTCAAACAACTAAAACACAGAAGCAATCCAAGTGTCTCTCCATGGATGAACAGATCAACAAAATGTGTTCTATCCATATAATGGAATATAATTCAGCCTTAAAAAGGCAGGAAATGCTGACACATGCTACTGTATGGATGAGCCTCTGAAGACCTTATGCTCAGTAAAATAAGCCAGCATACACTTGTAGTCCCAGCTACTCAGGAGGCTGAAGCAGGAGGCTCACTTGAGCCCAGGAGTTTGAGGCTGCAGTAAGTGATGATTGCACCACTGCACTCCAGCCTGGGCAACAGAGCAAGACCCTGTCTCTAAAAAATATAACATAGGCTGGGCATGGTGGCTCAGGCCTGTAATCCCAGCACTTTGGGAGACCAAGGTGGGTGGATCACTTGAGGTCAGGAGTTCGAGACCAGCCTGGCCAATATGGTGAAACTCTGTTTCTACTAAAAATACAAAAATTAGCCAGGCATGGTGGTGAGTGCTTTTAATCTCAGCTACTGGGGAAGCTGAGGCAGAAGAATGGCTTAAACCTGGGAGACCAGGGGTTGCAATGAGCCAAGATCGTGCTGCTGCACTCCAGCCTGGGCGACAGAGGGAGACTCCGTCTCAAAAAAAAAAAAAAAAAAAAATGTTTAAAGATAAAATAATAACAAGCCAGTCACAAACAGACAGAATACTGCAGGATTCCACTTACATGAGGCCCCTAGAGTCATCGAATTCATAGAGACAAAAAGTAGAACGGGGGTCCAGGGGCTACGGGAGGGGAATAGGGCATTACTTAACGAGTACAGTTTCCGCTTTGCAAGATGAAGAGGGCTCTGGAGATGGGTGGTAGTGGTGATTTCGACCATGTGAATGGACTTAACGCCACTGACTTGTTCACTTAAAAATGGTTAAGATGGTCAATGCTATTCTATGTACATTTTATCACAATAAGGAAAAAGGAAGGCCAGGCACGGTGGCTCAAGCCTGTAATCCCAGCACTTTGGGAGGCTCAGGCAGGCAGATTACGAGGTTAGGAGTTCAAAGCTTGCCTGGCCAACAGGGTGAAGCCCCGTCTCTACTAAAAATACAAAAATTAGCTGGGTGTGGTGGTGCACGCCTATAGTCCCAGCTACTCAGGAGGCTGAAGCAGGAGAATTGTTTGAACTCGGAAGGTAGAGGTTGCAGTGGGTCCAGATGGTGCCACTGCACTCCAGCCTGAGCCATAGATCGAGACTCTGTCTAAAAAAAGAAAAAAAAAGGAGATTCGTGGTTGGTGGGGGAGGGGAGGAGTAAATGCTAACAGGTTTCCTCTTGGTGTGATGAAAATGTCCTAAAGTTAGACAGCAGTAAGGGTTGCACAACCTTGTGACCACATTGAAAACCACTGAAGTGTAACTTTAAAAGGGTGAATTGTATGGTATGTGAATTATATCTCAATTAAAAAAACAAACTCAACTGGCATCACCCCCTGCCCCACCCTGTAGTAAAGCTGGGTCCTTGTTGGCTGGTGAGGGCTTTCCTAATCTGCACCCCCTCCTCACCTCCAGACCCACGGCCTCGCTGCTCCTGGAACCCCAGCCCTCCCCTGTGCTCTGCTCTTCTGTTCTCCGTGTGCCCAACTCTTCCCCCCACACCTAGGTACCTGGCTCCTCCCAGCCTTCACCTGCACCTTTACAGAGACCCCATCAGACCACCCGGCCCCCCACCCTCCATACGCCCACCCCGTGAACAGACTCCCTTTCCCCTGGCTCTTCTGAATTTCTGGCATACTGTATGATTTCCTTATTTTTATTTTTTTAATAGAGATGGGGTCTTGCTATGTTACCCAGGCTGGTCTCGAACTCCTGGGCTCAATCAATCCTGCCTCAGCCTCCCAAAGTGCAGGCATTGCAGGCTAAGCCACCATGCCCACCACGACCTTATCTTCTGGAGCGTGTTGCTTTTGTACTTATGATGTAAACTCCGGGCACGCAGGGACCCTCGAACTTCGCTAATTTGTCCCCAGCCCCTACTACCTGACACAGTAGGCGCTCAATAATGTTGATTTAATAAAAGATTGTTACTTTGGAAATCATGTATTATTTAAATCACATTTTTAAACACAAATAAACTTCTGAGTAGTGTTTTCTGCACACACAAGAGGTCCCCAGGGGCACCAAAGAACGCATTTTCCACGTTTGTCCCTAAACGTTAACGCATAAGTAACGCTTGTCACTAACAGGTGTGAGGTCACGTGACGTTCGGGCTGCGCCCTCCCCGGCCCGACCCTGCCCTGCATACAGTAGCGCCGCACTGCGCTTTGCAAGCAGGTGGACTCTGCAGAGGCGCGACCGCCCTCACCGCAGAGAGCTGAGCCGCCGGCACAGTCTCTGGACACCCAAGACCCCACCTCCCACCCGGAAAAGAGACGATCCGCCGGGCGCAGGCGCAGACGCCACTCCCGGCCGCTGCGCCGCCAGCCAGGGCGGAAACGGCTACGGCTTCGCTCGGGGCGCATGCGCGGTTCCCGGAGTTTTCGCGAGATAACAGTCCAAAAGGCGCCTTGGTCGACTTCCGGTAGGGGATCCGGCACCGAAGTGCACGGCCGAGGGTGGAACTTTGGGCTGCTGGGCAAGCGGCGATACGTGGCCAGGGCCAGACAGCCGAAGACAGCGGGCGCGCCACCGGCCAGGCCACAGCCCCGGCCGCCTGCAGGCCCCGCCATGGACCCGTTCCTGGTGCTGCTGCACTCGGTGTCGTCCAGCCTGTCGAGCAGCGAGCTGACCGAGCTCAAGTTCCTATGCCTCGGGCGCGTGGGCAAGCGCAAGCTGGAGCGCGTGCAGAGCGGCCTGGACCTCTTCTCCGTACTGCTGGAGCAGAACGACCTGGAGCCCGGGCACACAGACCTCCTGCGCGAGCTGCTCGTCTCCCTGCGGCGCCACGACCTGCTGCGGCGCCTCGACGACTTCGAGGCGGGGGTGGCGGCCGGGGCCGCGCCTGGGGAAGAAGGTGGGCTCCGGGTCGGGCCGAGGGAGCCAGGGCCTGGTCGTCCGGATGTAGGTGCTGCGAGGCTCCTCCCGTTGGCCTCCAGGCGCTTCCCCTTTGCCGGGTTTGATTTGCGTGGGTTTTCTCCGTACCACCCTGGCTTTGCAGATGGGAGAGCCAAAAACGCAGAAAAGTTCACTTAAGGTTGCAGGGCCTGGACACGCGCAGTTCTTTTTCTTCCACCCCATTCTGCCCGGGTAAATTAGAAAACTCACTGAAGAAAAGGTGAGGAGGAGTCAGAGAAGGTGCGGGGGAGGGGCAGAGGTTGCGTGAGCCTGCTCGCATCATTTCCCTTCTGTCTCGGAATATATCCAGGGACTGCCCTTCTCGGCTGTCTGAGAGTAATACTGTCATTCAGTAACTCTTACCCAGGGGCTTACAGTGTGCCGCTTACCCCTCTAACAGCCAAATACAATTTTCGCAGTAGCCCTGTGGCTGAGATACTGTTACCTATCACTGTTCGCATTTTACAGAGGACAGGACTGTGGCTCACAGGTCAAGTGGCTTGCGGAAATGCGCAGCCGATAACTAACAGAGCTAGGCTTGAACCGAGCAGTCCGGCATCCGGATGGGTGGTGGTAGCCCCTGCACTGCCACTCTGGTCAAGTTCATTGTGGAGTGGCTTCCTGTCCTGCTCTCGGTCACTCCCCCTCCACCCTCGCCTGTGGCTTGCGGCAGCTTCCAGGATAAAAATGAGAAACCCAGAGTACAGCAGTTTCTCAGCCCTACCCCCTTGTTCTCAGAGGCGGGAGAGGCTTGGGAGTGCACTGGGGACGCCTCTCAGAGGCTTTCAAACTGTGGCCTGGAATCCACCATTCAGTCACGAATCAGGGCATCAGTGTGACACTCTATAAGGACTAGTGCCTGTTCAGGGCGGGATGGACAGAACAGCTCTGCCTGAAAACAGTCAAGTCCAGATTTTAAAAAAACAAAAGTGCTGAACAAGCACAACAGGACGGGATTCATGGATATTTAATGTCTGGAAAAACACTGATAAATTGCATTTTACAGGCAGTCTGCGAAACATAGCTGGCATTTGAGATGTATGTGTGCTTGGTTTATGTCGTCACGTAGTTAACTGTGTGCTGGAAGAAGTACACCAGAACGTGAACAGTGGGTGTAGGCAGGTTGGTAGTAGGTGATCTGCCTCCCTCCTTCCCAGAAGTTCAGCATAGTGGTTAAGGGTGGACTTTGGCACCGCACTGTCAGGGTTTCAGAACATGGCTCTGCCATGGGTTAGCTACACAATCTCAGGAATGTCCATCAGCTTCCCTGTGCCTGAGTTTCCTCATCTGTACAGTCATAACACAGTGCCCAGCCCACACGGCTGTCAGAGCTGCAGGAGCTGGTACACCTGCTAATGGTGTCTCAGAATTGCCAGGAGCAGTCCAAGCAGCACCCTGTCCTGCCTCTCCTTTCCTCTCTTCATGTTCCAGAAATGGCCTTTTATGGTCTTGTGACCAGCTCCCTGATCTCAGTGGTGATGTCAGCAGATGAGGAGTATGGTAGCCAGGGACTGAAGACTGGTGGTCAGTCGGGGCAGCTTTCAAAATAACAATTGGAGTGCCTGCTAGTTTCCTGTGATTGCCATAACAAATGATCACAAATCTGGTGGCCTAAAGCGATAGAAATCTATCCCCTCAGTCTGGAGGCTAGAAAGCTGAACAAGCAGGGTGCCACAGACCCGCACACCCTGTAAATGTTGTTGGGGAGGGTCCTTCCACGTCTCTTCCGCTTTGTGGTGGCTCCAGGCATTCTTTGACTTGTGGCCGCTTCACTCCAGGCTCACACAGCCTTCCCTGTGTGTCTCCTACAAGGATGCCTGTCACTGGTGCATCCAGGTCATCCAGGATGATCTCTCAAGACCCTGAGCTTTCCTTTGCAAAGACCCGTTTTCCAAAGAAGTTAACCTTCATGGTTTCAGCAGTTTCACATGAACATCCCTTGAGGTGACATCATTCAACCTGCTGTAGGGCAGGATGTGGGATCAACCCTATTTTCTTCCCTCCGACAACTCCCCAGCCCGTCCCTCAGTGTCTCCTGCCCTCAGTAGGTAGCTCTACTGCAACTTCCTTTGGCACTTGAGTCTTCAGTGGGCCACACCTCCTAGGATAGTATTGGAGAGCAGGGGGTTTGCCTGAGGTGGAATCAGGCCACTCTTGGGCATTTGGTGACAGCCCCTCTGCTGCCAGGCGACTCTAGCCTCTACGGAGGAGCTCGTGTAGGTACCTCTGTCCCCTGAGCACTCGGCGTCAGTGCTGAAAAGCCCTGGGGAGGGTTGTGGGGTTGCTTGTCTCCAAACCCCCGGTAAACCGCTCTGTTCTTTCCTTCTCAGATCTGTGTGCAGCATTTAACGTCATATGTGATAATGTGGGGAAAGACTGGAGAAGGCTGGCTCGTCAGCTCAAAGTCTCAGACGCCAAGATCGACAGCATCGAGGACAGATACCCCCGCAACCTGACAGAGCGCGTGCGGGAGTCACTGAGAACCTGGAAGAACGCAGAGAAGGAGAACGCCACGGTGGCCTGCCTGGTGGCGGCTCTCAGGGCCTGCCAGATGAACCTGGTGGCCGACCTGGTACAAGAGGTGCAGCAGGCCCGGGACCTCCAGAACAGGAGTGGGGCCATGTCCCCGATGTCATGGAACTCGGACGCATCCACCTCCGAAGCATCCTGATGGGCCGCTGCTCTGCCCTGGTGGACCACAGGCATCGGCGCAGCCTGGAGTTCGGTTCTCTCCGGGAAGGTAGCCCAGCACTGTGAAGACCCAGCAGGAAGCCAGGCTGAGTGAGCCACAGACCAGCTGCTTCTGAACTCAAGCTGCATTTATTGATACCTCTCCCGCACCAGGCCGGGCTTGGGCCCTGCACAGGTATTTCCATTTCTTCCTCACTATCAGTCTGAGCAAGATCCTGTTGTTTCCACTAAACGAACTCCTACGGGAGTAGCTGGAAAGTTGGAACCGTGTCCAGCACAGAAGGAATCTGTGCAGATGAGCAGTCTCACTGTTACTCCACAGCGGAGGAGACCAGCTCAGAGGCCCAGGAACCCGGAGCAAAGCAGGGAGGTGTGGGAGAACTGGGATATGAACCCCCGCCATCCGGCACCAGAGCCCGTGCTCAACCACTGTGTCGTTCTGCTGCCCCCGCAGTTGGCAGCGAGGCTGTTTTGTCCTGTTTCCTTGGAGGCCACCGCGGCAGACCTGGACACTAGGGTCAGGCGGGGTGGCGTGGCGGGGAGAGGCGTTGCTGGGGTCGGGGTGGGGAGACCTGGTTGGCCGTGGTCCAGCTCTTGGCCCCTGCGTGAGTTGAGTCTCCTCTCTGAGACTGCTAAGTAGGGACAGTGATGGTTGCCAGGACGAATTGAGATAATATCTGTTTGGTGCTCATGAGTGACGGACACACAGCACTCTAAATCTTCCTTGTAAGGATTATGGGTCTTGCAATTCTACAGTTTCTTACTATTTTGTATCAAAACCACTATCTTTCTGATAACAGAATTGTCAAGGCAGCGGGATCTTGTGTCTTTAAAAAGCAGTCCTCTTGTTTCTAAGGTAATCCCGTTAAAACACTTTACAACTTCCATATTACAAAGAATTTTCCATTCCTGTTGGTGATTCTTTCATTTCGGATATGCTGGTTAGTCCCAGTACCGCCGATTTCAGGATCCCTGTCAAGGCCTCCAGCCTGGGATGGGGCGGCTGGATTTCCTGACAGCTCGCTAGCTGCTCATGAGCAGGGTCTGCCCTTAGCGAACGGTGATCTGCTAGGGTAGCTTTTGCCACTCTTAGAATTTCCCTGCCCCACCAAGAGAATCAGAATCAAAGCCAAGTGGCTGTTCTCTGTCCCAGCTCACCAGCTGTGACGTGGGTAAGTCCAGTGTGCCGTGCTGTAGGTGGGATCTCAGCCAAGGCCGCAGGACACTGTCCACACTAAGCTGTGGACCCCGGCCTTTGAGCCCCTCCACACCGTCGCCTGACACTTCCAGGTGCCAGACACCTTGCTAGGAGCAAAGGCCACAGCAGTGAATGGGACAGAAGTGGAGACCCGCCCCGTTTGCCTCGGAAACCTAGCAGAAACAAGCTTTACCCCGTTCATCACTAGCTTGGGTGCCGCCGTGGAGCTGAGCTGGTTGCCATCCGAAAACGGCATGGCCTGACCTCCTACACACTGTGCACCCCCGACCCGCTCTCAAGGTGCAGGTCAGGGCTAGTTCTGTAGAGAACAGACACATCGCGCCTCACTGTCCCTAAGTGTGAGCACCTTGGCTTTGGGGAAGAGATTTTCATGCGATGAGTGGGAAAGTAATCTTTTTTTTTTTTTTTTTTTTTTTTTGAGATGGAGTCTCACTCTGTTGCCCAGGCTGGAGTACAGTGGCACAATCATGGGTCGCTGCAACCTCCACCTCCCAGATTCAAAGGATTCTCCTGCCTCAGCCTCCCGAGTAGCTGGGATTATAGATATGCACTACCATGCCTGGCTAATTTTTTGTAGTTTTAGTAGAGACAAGGTTTTACCATCTTGGCCCGGCTAGTCTCGATCCCCTGACATTAGGCGATCCACCCATCTCGGCCTCCCAAAGTGCTGGGATTACAGGTGTGAGCCATCGCACCCGGCCTGTGTTTCCATTCTCAGTAGTCCTGCCTGTCCTCCCTTCTGGGCCACCGCTGTCCATGTCTAGGACAGGGGAGGTGGACCAGCCCCTGGCAGCAAAGCCACAGAGCATGGTGACATGCAGCAGACTTGCTCCCTGGGGACAACTCAGCATGGTCAAGAAACTGCCTCCAGAAGACGTGATTCAAAGCCAGGTAGAAACACCCATTTGTTCAGCCAACCCATCAATCCATTCACCAAGCGGCTGCCATAACGGCGCTGGGCTTATGCTGAGGCTACCGCAGAGCAAGACGGGCAGCTGTCCTCAGGACACAGAATGTTCTTCGTAAAACAAAAGGGAGCAGTGTAGAACACACATCTGAGGGTACAGAAAACGCAAATACTTCTCTGGGCACTACAGAAGGACAGGTGATGGTGGCATGTATTTGATCATGGCAGTTATTTTCTGGGTGATAAGCTGTGTATACTTTTTGTACTTCCCACATGTTCTTTTCCTTTTCTTTCTTTTTTTGTTTGATGAGATGGAGTTTTGCTCTTGTCGCCCAGGCTGGAGTGCAACGGCGCGATCTCGGCTCAGTGCAACCTCCGCCTCCCGGGTTCAAGCTTCTTCTGTCTCAGCCCTCCTGGAGTAGCTGGAATTATAGGCACCTGCCACTATGCCTGGCAAATTGTTGTACTTTTAGTAGACACAGAGTTTCGCCATGTTGGCCAGGCTGGTCTCGAACTCCTGCTCTCAGGTGATCCACCCGCCTCAGCCTCCCAAAGTGCTGAGATTACAGGTGTGAGCCACCATGCCTGGCCACTTTCCACATTTTCTGTGATTTTTTTTTTTTTCTTTTTCTTTTTTTTTTTGAGATGGAGTCTCTCTGTCACCCAGGCTGGAGTGCAGTGGTGTGATCTCGGCTCACAGCAAGCTCCACCTCCCAGGTTCACGCCATTCTCCTGCCTCAGCCTCCGGAGTAACTGGGACTACAGGCACCCGCCATTATGCTCGGCTAATTTTTTTGTATTTTTAGTAGAGACGGGGTTTCACTGTGTTAGCCAGGATGGTCTCGATCTCCTGACCTCATGATCCACCCGCCTCTGCCTCCCAAAGTGCTGGGATTGCAGGCACGAGCCACCACGCCCCGCTGTGTTTTTCATTTTTAAAAAATTGTCTGCCAGATACAGTAGTAGGTGTAACCTGAACCATTTGATGGGGCGTGTTTCCGGAGAGCGGGGGAGAACATGGGTGTCAGTCCTGGCTCACTCCCTTCGGCCGCCATCCCTCTGAAAGGGGCCACTAGATAAATTTTAATTGCTTGCCAAAATCTGGGGCAACTTGCTTCTCAGCCTTCAAAAATAAGCAGTGAGGCTGGATGCAGTGGCTCAACTGTAATCCCAACACTTTGGGTGGCCAAGGTGGGTGGATCACTTGAGGTCAGGAGTTCGAGACCAGCCTGGCCAACATGGTGAAACCCTGTCTCTACTACAAAAATTAGCCGGTCGTGGTGGGACGTGCCTGTAATCCCAGCTACCTGGGAGGCTGAGGCAGGAGAATCACTTGCACCCAGGAGGCAAAAGCTGCAGTGAGCAGAGATCGATTGCACGTCTGCACTCCAGCCTGGGTGACAGAGCAAGACTCCATTTCAAAAAATAAAAATAAGCAGTGAGATTTCGCCCAGAACCCCAGAGGCCAGGCCCCAGGTCATTCTGTTGCCTCACTGGCCCACAGAGCCCTTGGGCCCAGCTTCTGCCTCTGGTCCTGAGATGTCGCCTCTCACCCCCCTGTCTCTGCAGCTGAGATGGGAGAGGCAGAGGCAGAGCGTTTGCCTGCCACTGACATGAAGGGCTGCTCCAAGGGGAAGGCGTTCTGGATCTTCAGAACCTCTCTGGGGCAGGACAGCGCCACCCCCCGACCCTAAGTGGAGGCTGCTGCAGTTTTCGAACATGGATTTCTTAAAGCAACTTGAAAAACAAATTCCATGTTTTTTTTTTGCTTTTTGTTTTTTTTCTTTTACTATCAGGTAGAATTTGTGTTTCTGGAAAAGGTACACACAGATCTTGGGCTTACTTGAAAGCTGGAGGTAACAGCCACCCCTTGCTCTCTGACTCCTTTTTCCCCTGAGAAAGAAGAGAGAAGACAAGTCCAAATGTCTGTGCTTTGTGGGGGACTTCAAGGGAATTTGATCAAGCGTTTCCTGAAACAGAGGGTCGACCCTCTGGTCTTCAGGTTCCAGCAGCCTCCCCGCTTCCTGCCCTTCTGCCTTCTGTTACACAGTGCCCCCTCCACGCCGCACTCACACTCGCTGCCAGATTCTCACGGCCGCCCCTCTCCAGGCCTCACTCCCTGGTGCTCCTGAGACCACACCCCTCACAAACTGTACTTGCTCAAGTCACAGGCTGCTGCAGCTTTGTTGTTGTGTCGGAATCTCTAGGGCATCTGACACCTTCCGTGACCATTCTCTCCAGGAGCTCTTCTCTCCGCTCCCCACTGCACTCCTCTCAGGCTTCCTCATGCTCTCCCCCAGCCCCAGCCTCACCCCTCCTCTAGGGAGCACAGCTGTTTCTTAGCCTCACCCATCCTGGGTCCCTGGTACCTGCCACGTATCTCTGTAGCCCAGATCTTTCTCTTGCCCCAGACCCCAGCTGCCTAGGGGCAGCCTCACAGCGGCTGCTACAGCAATCTACCACATAGTTACCACCTTAAGCAGCACAAATTTCTCTTACGGTTCTGGAGGCCAGAGGTCCAAAGTGGCTCTCCCTAGTCTACAGATCAGGTGTCAGCAGGCTCCTCCTGGAAGACCTAGATGAGAATCCATGTCTTGCCTTTTGCATCTTCTAGAGGCCGCCTGCAATCTTTAACTCATGGCCCCTCCCTCCATCTTCAGGTCCACAGACGAGCATCTTCCCATCTCTCTGACTGATTCTCCTGCTTTTCTCTTACAAAAACTCTTGTGACTGCATTGGGCCACCTGGATAACCCAGGATCCTCTTCCCATCTCAGCATCCTTAATTTAAACACATCTGCAGAATTTCTTTGCCATGTAAGGGAACATATTCACAGATCCCAGGGATTAGGACATGGGTACTGCCAGGCATGCAAGCCACACCTCACATTCAGCCTCCCTGCAGTCTGAGCCGCGTTCCATGCCTGACACCACCGTCTAGTCAGTTGCCCAAGCCACAAACCCTCCTTCCTCTCCCCACTGTCACTCTCTTCCGTCAATTAAAACTGAGCCCTGGGCCAGGTGCAGTGGCTTTCATCTGTAATCCCCGCCCTTTGGGAGGCTGAGGGGGGAGGATCACTTGAACCCAGGAGTTTTAAGGCCAGCCTGGCCAACATAGGGAAACCTCATCTCTAAAAAAAAAAAAAAGTAAAAATAAATGTAGCTGGATGTGGTCGTGTGCACCTGTGCTCCCAGCTACTCGGGAGACTGAGGCAGGAGGATTGCTTGAGCCCAGGAGGATGAGGCTGCAGTGAGCCGTGATCACACTACTGCAATCCAGCCTGGGTAACAGAGCAAGACCCTCTCTCAAAAAAAGTAAAAACAAAACTGAGCACCAGGTCCTACACCTTGTAACTCACAAGTGTCTCACCTGTCCACCTCTTCTGCTCCCTGCTGCCACCCCCACTCCTAGTGGGGCCTCCGCGCTTTCCACTGGACAACTACAGTGAGTGACCTCCCAATTCATCTCCCGCCTCTACCGCTGCCCCCTGCCCCCTCCACTCATCCAGCCTGTGTCCCGTCAGCAGCCAGAAATAAACTGAGTCATGACAGTCCCCTGACTCTTCTTAGAAGCCGTGAGCTCTGCCACATTTTTTCATTTTACAATTTTTTCTGTGATAATTAATCTGAGTCATCTTGCTGACTGCTTGCGAGCCACACAAATCCTGTGTGAATTGCATTTGGAATCAGACAGGCAAACGACGTGGGGTACCATGTGCTCATGCCAGAGTGACCCGTCCCCCAGTGTCTGCTGAGATAAAGGCAAGACTTCTCTTTTACAGGGAAATTTGCAATTGAAAGACACTTCCATCAAAGAAGCCCTTAGTTTCTTGAATCATTTACTAAGTTGAGACCCCGTGGCAAGAATCATGGATGCCAACCCCAGTAATGGTCACCAAGGAACAGAGGCCAATTCAATGCATGAATGGGGTCCTCATGGAAAGCCAAATGACGTATGATTTAAGTTTTTAAGGTGTGGCTCAAATAGAAAAAGAATATCGTAGGCCATTTGAGTCACCCCAGGCACATGGCAAGCACAAGGCCTTCCAAACTCCCATGGCTCCTTGATGAGTCTGTAGACGTGAAGCTACAATTTTGTTTCAGCAAAACAGCATCATACGTCCTGTTTAATTCAACAGAATACACTTCTGTTTGGAATGAATTAAAAATGCTGAGCCCGGCACAGTCGTTCATGCCTATAATCCCAGCACTTTGGGAGGCAGAGGTGGGAGATCTCTTGAAGCCAAGAGTTCAAAAGCCTGGGCTGCAAAGCAAGACTCCACATCTAAAAAATAATAATAATAAATAAATTAGGCCGGGTGTGGTGGCTCATACCTGTAATCTGAGCACTTTGGGAGGCCGAGGCATGCAGATCATGTGAGGTCACTAGTTCAAGACCAGCCTGGCCAACATGGTGAAATCTCATCTCTACTAAAAATACAAAACTAGCTGGGTGTGGTGGTACATGGCCGTAGACCCAGCTAATCGGGAGGTTGGGGCAGAAGAACTGCTTGAACCTGGCAGGGGGAGGTTGCACTGAGCCAAGATCACGCCACTGCACTCCAGCCTGGGCAACAGAACAAAACTCTTTCTCAAAATAAAATAAAAAATAATAAAATAAAATAAATTAGCTGGCCATAGTGGTATATTCCTGTAGTTCCAGCTACCTGGGAGGCTGAGGCAGGAGGATCACTTGAGCCCAGGAGTTCGAGGCTACAGTGAGCCATCATTGCGCCACTGTACAAGCCTGGGCAGCAGAGCAAGACCCTGTCTCAAAAGCAAACAAAAGAAAAGAAAGGAAAAAATAATAATCATACCTGACGTTAAATATGTGATTAATCTAAATTCGAGTTTTTTAGGCTTCTCTCTCCCTAATTTGCAATTTTATTGGCGATTTATAGTTTCCAAGGGCTAGACACATCGGCTTATATTATATTCCACATCTGGCTATACATTTGTGCCTATTGATGTTTCATTATTGAAACGAAAACCTGGTCATCACTAGGAGTCTGGGACAATGTTTTACTCCTGCCAAATCGGTTTCTGACTGGAGAAGCCCAGCTACAGAGTCCCCATGCCCCTCAGGATGAAATCTTAATCCACGCGTCATCATGCATGGGACGGGGTACACGACTGTACAGAGCCCAGCCCGGTGCCACGTTCCCTCCACAGCAAGGCTCTCACCTCACCCCCTCCCACCCTCCCCCACAGCCCTTGCCCCGGCTGTCTCCTCTCCCTGCAGCCTTCCTCACTCTCCACCCCAAGCCCCCCCAGCTCAGAAGACGTTCTGATGCAGCCTTGCCCATGCACCTACTCTCACAGTGGGACCCCTGCACCCCGCACCCATGTCCGGGTCCTGCTCCGCCCAGCATGGCTCCCTGAGGGCCGCTTCCAGCACTTTCCAGCGGCTTCTGAGTGAAAGCTTATTCTGTGTTTGCTGAGTGAATTAATAAGTAAACAGCAGTGATCAAAGTCCCACTAGTGTCTCTCAGGGGCTCTCTGAGTTCCTTGCAAGCAGGAAAACAAAAGATGCCTCCGCCCCAGGGTTTCAGATTCCTGGATTCCCATTCAGCTTTCACTTTTGGTTGGGCTGGGAAGTCAGCCGGGCTGGGAAAGCACTTGCCCTGCAGTGGGCACGAGCAGGACAAGCGGGCGTCTTCTCAGGGGAGCCAGGTATGCCCCTTGGTCTGTCACCCATGCATCATATGCCCCTGTGCCCTGAGCCTCTGCTCCCCGCCCTTGATCCACATACCCCTGCCCCGGTGCCCTTCGGTCTGACCAGGCCCAGTGAGCTCCTTCTGTAATTTTGCTGAAGAACAGGTTGGTGCTTTAAGAAAAACCTGTTATGCTTTTACTTCAATGTCCAGTTCACAGAAAAACTGGATGATACTTCTTTAACTTTAGCTAATATGTTTACACACAGAATTTTCTTTACAATTAACGTTTTAAAACTTGCTTAAGGCCGGGCGTGGTGGCTCAAGCCTGTAATCCCAGCACTTTGGGAGGCTGAGACGGGCGGATCACGAGGTCAGGAGATCCAGACCATCCTGGCTAATATGGTGAAACCCCGTCTCTACTAAAAAATACAAAAAACTAGCCGGGCGAGGTGGCGGGCGCCTGTAGTCCCAGCTACTCGGGAGGCTGAGGCAGGAGAATGGCATGAACCCAGGAGGCGGAGCTTGCAGTGAGCTGAGATCCGGCCACTGCACCCCAGCCTGGGTGACAGAGCAAGACTCCGTCTCAAAAAAAATAATAATAATAACTTGCTTAAACCTTCAAAACAATATATATTTTTTAACTTTCTAATGTAGGTAAAAATGTACATTCTTATGCCTCCTTATAATCCTTTACCAAAGGTATATTTTACTTTTCTTATACACCTTGCACATAAAGTTGTTTTTTTTTTTTCTATAGTTTTACATTCAGGAGGCCTAGTTACTTTTAAATTATACAACATTTTTGGCATAAATTCTTTTTTCATTTTTCTTTTTCACGATTTTCGCAGACAATTCTTCGACATGCCTCAAGTTTCTGAGTTATTACAAATATTTCTTTCTTTAAACAACCGGTTAATTTATTTCAGGACAAGAATTTACCATGCAATACTCTTTTTATATAAATTCCGCCCCCTCTTTTTTTTTTCCTTTTTTTTTTCCTTAGGATACTTCTGAACTGGTGAGGTGTGCTCACAGTGAGGTTTCCTCTAAAACTTATTTTTTTTTACTTTGTTGTTGTTGTTGTTAGCAAAGCAATTGCCGCTACAGATTAAATGCATTTGGGCCATCCGCGGGTTACTGGGTTAAGGATTTTTTATAGGAAGGCCTCAGTGCTTTTGGGATACACCCTCGTTTACACTGACAACAAAGTGGTATTGGAGTGTTATCGGGTTATGGAGAATACCTTCAGTTATCAATTATAAGTTTTAAATTTACCTTGGCTTTTAAAGAAATGGGGTATACTTTTTTTTTCATAACTACTTATATATCTCTCTCTTTCTCTCTTTAACTTTGTCTTTCTCTGACTTTCCTTTTGCCTCTGTCTCTTCCTCTCTCTCTCTGCCTCTTTTCCTCTCTGTCTCTTTCCTTTCTCTCTCTCTGCTGGTCTTTCCTTGCCTCTGCCAGCCTCTTATGCTGCTGTTCTCTCAACCACTGTGTGTTGGGGGCGGGGGGTCTAAAACCGGTTGTAACCAAGTGTCTATGTACAGGAATTGGTCTGGGTTCCCTGGCTTACATGTTACCTTGTGCCATACCTTTGAAACAAGGGACCTGTCCAGGCTTCTTTCTAATGGCCAGCCTACCTCTAATGCTGGCCAGTCTATCTTACACAAAGTTTTAAGTTTTCCTGGTGTCATAGTACTCCATAGTCTCCCTTAAATTCTTTTTTGAAAATTTTCAACGTAGTTCCTAGTAGGGCGGGCTTATTTGTGCCTGACCTATGCTTCTTCAAGACAAAACACGATGCTCACACCACATGCACACCACAAAACAAAGAATGGATAAAAAGGGCACACACACACTTAGGCAGTTTTCACCAAACCAAAATCAGAGTATCCAGAAATCCAAGCCGGGCCAAAACCAAAACCAAAGTATCAAGCAATCCAAGTCAAGTCAAAAACAAAGACCAAAGTGCTGGTACAAGCACACCGTGGGTGATCAGGCCACACTTCCACTCAAATGGAGCGGGCAAGTTCTTAAGACCAGTCCTGTCAAGCAATTCAAACCAAGTCAAAGCCAAAACCAAAGTGCCGATAAAGGCACACTGTGGGTGATCAGGCCACGCTTCCACTCAAATGGAGTGGGTAAGTTTCCGAGACTAGTCTTACCAACTTTTAGATGTCCAGACTCCAAGTGCCTGTTCCTTCCTGGTGTTCAGCCACTGCGTTGATCCTCCACGGGGGCCTGCCACACACCGCTCTTGCGAGGTGTCCTACCGCGGCAAATGCCTACCCAGGAGCTCTCTCAGGATCCGCATCGCTCTGGCTGGTGGGAGTCTCCTGCAGGGATGTTCCACAGGGCAGGCTTAAGCTGCCTAAGGAGCTGCCTCAACCATCCGCCAATCACCTTACTTCCTAGTCAGGGAACCAAGAAATGTAGCAGGACGAACCGCAGACAAAACTCCTCAGACACCAAGTTAAAGAAGGAAGGGGTTTATTCGGCCGGGGGCATCGACAAGACTGCTGTCTCAAGAGCCCAACTCCCCGTGTGAGCAATTCCTGTCCCTTTTAAGGGCTCACAACTCTAAGGGGGTGTGTGTGAGAGGGTCGTGATTGATTGAGCAAGCAGGGGGTACCTGACTGGGGGCTACGTTCTGATCTGGTAATTAGATCAGAATAAAACAGGATAGGGATTTTCACAGTGCTTTTCTTTTTTTTTTTTTTTTTTTTTTTTTTTGAGACGGAGTCTCACTCTGTCGCCCAGGCTGGAGTGCAGTGGCCGGATCTCAGCTCACTGCAAGCTCCGCCTCCCGGGTTCACGCCATTCTCCGGCCTCAGCCTCCCGAGTAGCTGGGACTACAGGCGCCCGCCACCTCGCCCGGCTAGTTTTTTTGTATTTCTTAATAGAAACGGGGTTTCACCGTGTTAGCCAGGATGGTTTCGATCTCCTGACCTCGTGATCCACCCGTCTCGGCCTCCCAAAGTGCTGGGATTACAGGCTTGAGCCACCGCGCCCGGCCTTCACAGTGCTTTTCTATACAATGTCTGTAATCTATAGATAACAGAACCGATTAGGTCGGGGTCGATCTTTAACTACCAGCAGGGTGTGGCGCCGGGCTGTCTGCTTGTGGATTTCATTTCTGCCTTTTAGTTTTTACTTTTTCTTTCTTTGGAGGCAGAAATTGGGCATAAGACAATATGAGGGGTGGTCTCCTCCCTCAAACAGGCTACATACCCCCACTTAAAAGGCATAGAGTGGGGCAGACGTGGTGCCTCACACCTATAATCCTGTTGGGAGGCCAAGGCGGGCGGATCACGAGGTCAGGAGATCGAGACCATCCTGGCTAACATGGTGAAACCCCATCTCTACTAAAAATACAAAAAATTAGCTGGGCATGGTGGCGGGCATCTGTAGTCCCAGCTACTTGGGAGGCTGAGGCAGGAGAATGGCATGAACCCGGGAGGCGGAGCTTGCAGTGAGCCAAGAGGGCACCACTGCACTCCAGCCTGGATGACAAAGCAAGACTCTAAGAAAAAAAAAAAAAAAAAAAGGCATAGAATGGCAAACTGGATAAAAAGAGAAGACCCAGCTGTTTGCTATCTTCAAGAGACCCATCTCCCGTGTAGCTACACCCACAGGTTCAAAGAGGATAGTGAACCAGAAATAAAGCTATACATTTATAACCATCCAATCTTCAACAAAATCAACAAAAACAAGCAAGGAGAGGAAAGAAGCTCCTATTCAATAAATGGTGCTTGGATAACTGGCTAGGCATATGCAGAAGAATGAAACTGGACCCTTGCCTTTCACCACATACAAAAATTAGAACAGACTAAAGATTTAACTGTAAGCCCTCAACTACAAAAATCCTAGAGAAACTCTAAGAAATACCCTCCTCAACACCAGCCAGGGCAAATAATTTATGGCTAAGTCCTCAAAAGCAATTGCAACCAACACAAAAATGATAAGTGGGACCTAATTAAATGAAAGAGCTTCTGCACAACAAAGAAACTATCAACAGAATGAACAGACAGCCTACAGAATGGGAGAACATATTTGCAAACTAGGCATCCAACAAAGGTCTAATATCCAGAATCTATCAGGAACTTAACAAGAAAAAAAAAATTCCATTGAAAAATGGGCAAAATACATGAACAAACACTTCTCAGAAGAAGACATTGGCCGGGCGCGGTGGCTCACACCTGTAATCCCAGCACTTTGGGAGGCCGAGATGGGCGGATCACGAGGTCAGGAGATCGAGACCATCCTGGCTAACATGGTGAAATCCCGTCTCTACTAAAAAATACCAAAAAAAAAACTAGCCGGGTGAGGTGGCGGGCGCCTGTAGTCCCAGCGACTCGGGAGGCTGAGGCAGGAGTATGGCGTGAACCCGGGAGGCGGAGCTTGCAGTGAGCTGAGATCCGGCCACTGCACTCCAGCCTGGGCGACAGAGCGAGACTCTGTCACAAAAAAAAAAAAAAAAGACATATAAGCAGCCCACAAACACATGAAAAATGCTTGTCATCACTAATCATCAGAGAAATGCAAATCAAAACCACAATGTCACTTCTGTAGTCCTAGTTACTCAGGAGGCTGAGGCAAAAGGGTCACTGGAGTCCAGGAGGCAGAAGTTGCAGTGAGCCAAGATCACACCACTCCACTCCAGCCTGGGTGACAGCAAGACCCTTTCTAAAAATAAAATAACCTACAATGAGTTACCATCTCATACTAGCCAGAATGGCTATTATTAAAAAGTCAAAAAACAACAGATGGTGGCAAGGCTGTGGAGAAAAGGGAATGTTTACTTATACACTATTAATGGGAATGTGAATATGTACATTAGTTCAGCCACTCTGGAAAGCAGTTTGCAGATCTGTCAAAGGACTTAAAACAGAACTACCATTTGACCCAGCAATTGGATTACTGGGTATATACCCAAAAGAAAATAAATTATTCTACAAAAAAGACACAAGCACTTGTATGTTCCTTGCAGCATTATTCACAATAGCAAAGACATGGAATCAACCTAGGTACACATCAGCGGTGGATTGGATAAAGAAAATATGGTACGCCAGGCCCGGTGGCTCACACCTGTAATCCCAGCACTTTCGGAGGCCGAGGCGGGTGGATCACCTGAGGTCAGGAGTTCGAGAGCAGCCTGGCCAACATGGCAAAACCCCTTCTCCACTAAAAATACAAAAATTAGGTGGGCTTGATGGCATGTGCTTCTAATCCCAGATACTGGGGAGGGCTGAGGCAGGAAAATCGCTTGAACCTGAGAGGCAGAGTTTGCAGTGAGCCGAGATTGCACCACTGCACTCCAGCCTGGGAGACAGAGCGAAACTCCATCTGAAGAAAACAAACAATTTAAGCCAGTTTGAGTTGAGCTTTCTGATATTTGTAGTGAAAGGCATCATAGTGCTACATATGGAAATTTAGAATATGGTAAAATGGTGTTTCAAACGTATAAGAACAAATCACTAATGGGCTTGGCACAGTGGGGAAAATTGTGGCATTCCTACCTCACTCCTTCTACCAAAATAAATCCCAAATGGATACAAGATATGAATGGAAAAAAGAAAAGCTACAAACCTGGGAGAATTTCCTTATAATTATGATCAGGAAGGAGAGGGCTGTGAAATAAAACCCTGACCAATTTGATTGCTTAAAAAACTAAAAATGGGCCGGACGTGGTGGTTCACGCCTGCAATTCCAGCACTTTGGGAGGCCAAGGCGGGTGGACCACCTGAGGTCAGGAGTTCAAGACCACCCTGGCCAACATGGTGAAATCCTGTCTACTAAAAATACAAAAATTAAGTAGGCATGGTGGCAGAGATTTGCAGTGAGCAGAGATTGTACCATTGCACTCCATCCTGGGCAACAAGAGCAAAACTCTGTCTCAAAAAAAAAATTGTTGTAAACAAATTTGAGAGGCAGATAACCACCTGTGTTCCCATTTTATAGTGAAAGAAATGAAATGTCGGTTACAGAGCTTCCCCAAATCATTCGTTCGTTCACTTTTTGACAAGTATTTGTTGAGCACCTACTAAGTGATCAACGTAGCCAGGACCAGAGGGATGCCCCTGCCTTCGTGGAGTTCCCATTCTAGCAGGAGAGACAGACTTAAGTCCACTAACCACACAAACAGAAGTGATTACACTGGGGCTATATGGGGCCTGGCCACGGGTGGGCGAACAAGGACAGCTTCTCTGAGGAAAGATGGTGGTGGCAGTCAGCCAGTTGGAAAGGGCTGGGATAAAGTGCCTTCTTGGCAGGGGCCAGGCTGTATGGGGGACAGCCTGTACACAGCCTGGAACCAGGAGAGGGAACAGGACTCCTAGAAGGAACTGAAGGGCCAAGGTGGCCGAGGGCTGGGGCGAGGCTTGGGTGGGGCGTCACAGCAGCGGAGGTTGGAGGGCAAAGGTCCCTCTGTCATTCTAAGATTCGAGGAAGGAGGGGCCTACCCATCCGTTGGAATGCCCTGCCCGTGTCTAAGAAATGCGCCAGGCTCCAGGCCAACCTTGTGTGCCAGCCTCCTTTGCAGCTTGAGCTGGCCGGAGGCCCCAGGACCCAGACAGGGTTGGTGACACAAGCAAGCTCATTTCCCAGGCTGGCAGCAGAGCTGTCAGGTTTCTGAACATGCAGAGGTGCTGTGTTGGCATTTGGTGGCTGGCCCCCGTGGCTGAGGCAGCTCACTTGTCCTTCCGAGGACTGCCAGCTGCCTACTGTCCTTTGACCACTTGCTTTTTTGCTTAAACAGCTTCCAGCCCTGTTCTGTTTTGTCTTCTGGTTCTGTTTTGCAGCTAGAGCCTGCATGAGCTTGGTTTTGTCCCAAGAGCCAGGGCAGGGCCCTAAAGAAGTCCAGGCAGGGAGGTGAGATTTGCATTTTTCAAGCCTCAGCCACAGGGTAGGCTGCAGGGAGCAAGGGAGGATGTGGGAAGCCAGGTTAGGAGGCCTCTGGAATGGCCAAGGGGTGGGGGGATGGTGGCAGAAGGAGGGGCGTGGGGCAGTTTGTAGTGAGGGCATGCATTTAAGGGGTGTTGGGGGCTTGGCATGGATATGGGCATGAGAGGGTGGGGTTGGCATGAAGGAGGCTGAGAGGAGGGGACGCAGAGACCATGTTCAGGATGAGGACAGAACCACAAAGACGATGGCCTGGTTTTGATCAACCCCAAATATGAGGTTCCCCAGGAGGTGTCTGGGGGCAAGGAGGTGTGTCCTAGGGCCTAGAGGAGAATTCCCTGAGTGTGGGAATGTCTGGCCAGGGAGAGCTGGGCAGACCCCATGAGGGCCTTTCAGGGCAAGGACAGGGAGATGAGGTGTTGAGGGCTGGGCAGCGACAGCTCAGGAATCAAGCCCTGCACCCGCTCCACGCACACATGCAGCTTCAGTTTCAAAACACGCGTGGAAGGATCTTTTGGAAACACGTCCAGACTGCAGACACCCAGGGCCCTCCACTAGGAAGTCCGACTCAGTCCCGGGTGGAGCTCAGGAATGACTCCACCACTGCTCCAAGCAAAAGGACGATTTCGCCTTCAGCTGTTAAGCACTACTAATTGCTCTATCTCATCTTCCCAACCAAATTGTTCAGGACATACATTGTAACTCCTCTTTGATCTCAGACCGCTGGTGAAAAGCAGGTTTTACAGACCAGGGCCACAGGGGGCGCCTCCTGCAGAGACTCCAGGTGGTGCCCAGGCTCCGAGATGACCATCCTCACCCTTTAACCCCCAGACTTGGACCCCCGAGAGCACACAGTGTGTTTCCCCAGGGAAGTGGATGGTCTGCTGGTGAACTGAATGCCCAGAAGAGCTGAGCCCCAGATTTAAAACCTGCCTAGTGGCCAGGCGCAGTGACTCAGGCCTAGAATGTAAGCACTTTGAGAGGCGGAGGCAGGCGGAACACTTGAGGTCAGGAGTTCAAGACCAGCCTGGCCAACATGGCGAAACCTCGTCTCTAATAAAAATACAAAAAGTAGCCAGGTGTGGTGGTGGGCACCTGTAGTCCCAGTCTCTCGGGAGGCTGAGGCAGAAGAATGGCCAAGATTGCGCCAATGAACTCCAGCCTGGGCGACAGAGACTCTGTCTCAAAAAATAAAACAAAACCTGCCCCGCCCCTCCGTACACCACGGAATATGACCCAGCCATAAAAAGAAGGAAATCCTGCCTTTGCTGCACCATGGACAGAGCTGGAGGCCATTACCCTAAGTGAAATGATACAGAACTGGCAAGCCAAAGCCACCTATTCTTACTTATAAGCAGGCGTTAAGCATTGGGTACATGTGGACACACAGAGGTACACTGGAAACTGCAGAAGGTGGAAGGGCAGGACATGCCTCATTACTCCTCTCTAGCATCAACGGCAACACAGATCTGGAACCAGCATGCCTTATGTCTCCCTAAAATGTATAAAAGCAAACTATACCTTGACCACCTTGGGCTGATGTTGTCAGGACCCCCTGAGGCTGTCACAGGCACGTCCTTAACCTTGGCAAAATAAACTTTCTAAACCAATGGAGACCTGTCCAGATGCTTTTTGGTTTACAGGTGCTACTTGGTGATTTGAGTTCTTATTTATCCTGAGATACTAATGCAATATCCCCATGCTTTTAGGGACTGGGAGGAAGGAGAGGACCCAAGGATGAATACAATGCAGTTCCAGACCTTAAGGAGTTCCTAATGGGAGAGACAAACAGGGAAATAATTCCACATGAAAACAAACTGAGTCCTGAGAGCTGCAGTGATTTATCAAGTCACAAGGTGCAGCTAGGACTCCAACCCAAGGCCCATAGGGTTTCCAGCACACCAAACCGCCTTTCCAGAGAGGGGGACCTTTGAGTTGCTTTCCTAGGACGAGGAGGAATTCATCAGGCAGCAAGCAGCTCAGACACAGGGAATAGCAAGTGCTAAGGCCAGGGTCACGGAATCAGAGGCGCCTCCCAGAGGCAGCAAGCTCTTAGCAAGCCGGTTCCAGGAAGACTCAGGAGAGGGCTTAGAGCCTGGAGGTAGAGGAAGGGCCGGGATTTTATCTTTTAAACACCAAGAAGCCGGCAGGCTGGGCGTGGTGGCTCAAGCCTGTAATCCCAACACTTTGAGAGGCCGATAGGAGAGGACTGCTGGATCCCAGGAATTTGAGACCAGCCTGGGCAACATGGTGACGCCCTGTCTCTACGAAAAATTTTAAAATTAGCTGGCGTGGTGGTGCACATCTGTAGTCGCAGCTACTCAGGAGGCTGAGGCGGGAGGATCACTTGACCCAGGAGGTCAAGCTGTGATTGCGTCACGGCACTCCAGCCTGGTGACAGAGAGAAACTCAGTTTCTTTTTTTTTTTTTTTCCGCTTCTTCAGGACATTTATTCCATTACAGTATACCAAAGCCACAGAGAACCTCAAATTTGACCTTGCTTTCTCCTTTGATCTGCCAACACAGGTCCTAAGTCCAATCCAGAGCTGCTTTTGATAGGAAAAAGAGTTAATAGAGTGCTATTTCTGCCTTTACAAATCCTCCAAGGAGGTTTGGGCAATACTGAGTTCCAGGCTTTGAGCACTCTCTAACTTGAAGGTACAAAGTCAGGAACTGAATGAGAAACCCAGTTTCTTAAAAAAGTAAAAATAAAGGAGCCAGCAAAACCCTTTACACAGGACAATGACATGATGAAATAGTGTCTCACTTTATTGGAGATCCAGAGCACGTGGTTGTTCACTGGAAAATCAGAAAAGAAAACAACTAGATTCCTGAAGGTTGTCGTCAACTTTCTGGCTGTTATGGGGAGCGCGTAATCATATATTATCACTTAGGAAGAACGGCGAGTGTTAATTAAGGCTGCCTAGTAGCTTTATTTTTTCCCCAAAGTTCTTTGAGGGCTAGCAACTCGTTTTGGTTTCAGGGGAACCTTGAGCTGTCGTTAAGGCAGGTTCTGCTTGTCCCATTTGACAGGTTTGGTGATTAGCATGGGGGTTGCCCCGTAAGAAGTGGAGGAGTGAGGGTTGCGACCCAGATCACCCGATGTTCTGCAGGCTGCCCTGCCCTGCACAAGCTTCTAGCTCCCAGACAGGCACGGCAGGCCCAGAAAGGGGCCCAGCCTGGGGCAGGGGCGAAGCCCATCGCAGCCCACAGTCCTTGGCGGTTTTCCGTCCCTTTCTGGGGACTCCCAGGGAAGACCAGCCACTGTCCCCATCTTACAGCAGGCGGTCACCGGGAGCATGAAGGACCAGGTGATTTCACAGCAGCACGGGAACAGCCGCGAAAACTAAAACAAGGCTTGTTGACACTCCAAAAATACTCCACTGAAAGCGCTGGCCAGCATTGAAAATAAACGTGTCTGCTGGCTGCCCGCCCAGAGGAGCCAGGGAGGGGCCACTGAGCCACACTTCCGGCCCCACACCCTTTTATTTTGGGAAAATCAAACTCTTCCCACCATGAGCTTGCCTGTGGGAGGGAAGCTGAGGCTGCCATTGTCCTGTGAGATTTCGCTGGACGATGCTCAGGTGCAGAAGCGGGAGCCGACCCTTCCATTCATTCCTTCGTCCACCCGCAGTCACGTGCGCCTCCCTCTGTGCGCCAAGCGCTGTCTGTGGCATCAGGGCAGATGGAGCAGGGTCCGCCGGACTCGGCTGGAATCTGCTGTGCTGTGGACAGGCCTGGAGAGCTCGGGGAACCCTTTCCCTCTAGGAGATGGGAGTGGGCTTATTGTGCTGTGAGGGGATAAAAAGGCAGGGAGATCTTGTCTGTGCCAGGCACATCCTGGGTCCCACGCAGATGACCACCCTGATTAGCACGTTATCTGCACTCGCTCATGCAGCCTCACCCCTGTGTGCGTGGCAGGAGGCCCTGGCCTTTAATATTCCTGCCGTCTGACAGCCCCACCTGCTTCAAAGCTTCCGCACGCTTCTTAACCCCTGGGCAGACCTGCAACCCCTATCTGTGGCCTTGGCTCCCACTTCCAAGACCCTGATGAGCTTTGCTGGGAGGGCCCAGTCGCTGCTTTCTTCTTGGAGGAAAGTGGCCCTTTCTGACCTCACTCAGCCTCCTGCTCCCCTGCCCTGGCTCTGGCCGGCCCACTTCTGGAACAAGCTCCTGCTTCCTCCTGGCCTTCCCATCTCTGGTCTCTTCCTGATCTGGATCTTTCTCTCTCAATCTCTCTTTTTTTTTTTTTGGAGATAGGGGCTCACTCTGTTGCCCAGGCTGGAGTACACCGGTGCAATCACAGCTCACGGCAGCCCGGACTTTGCAGGCTCCAGTCATCCTCCCATCTCAGCCTCCCGAGTAGCTGGGACGACAGGCCCAACTAATATTTGTATTTTTGGTAGAGATGGGGTTTCGCCATGTTGCCAAGGTTGGTCTCCAACTCCTGAGCTCACACTTGAGCTCCACCTGCCTTGGCCTCCCAAAGTGCTGGGATTACAGACGTGAGCCGCAGTGCCTGGCGACCCACATCCCTTTCTAACTGCGGGCAGAGATTTCCTTCTAAATAGAAAACTTGACCCCCCATCCCCGGTCCTCGGGCGAGACACCTCTTTTCCTTTTTCGCAGTTCGTAGCTCCTTTCCCAAAGCTCAGTGACTCCAGGGTCAGCTTGGTAGTTTTTGCCATAGCCATGTACCCTCTGTCTTTTGTTTGTTTTTTGTTTTTGTTTTTGTTTTTTTGTTTTTTTTGTTTTTTTTTTTGAGACGGAGTCTCGGTCTGTCGCCCAGGCTGGAGTGCAGTGGCCGGATCTCAGCTCACTGCAAGCTCCGCCTCCCGGGTTCACGCCATTCTCCTGCCTCAGCCTCCCGAGTAGCTGGGACTACAGGCGCCCACCGCCTCGCCCGGCTAGTTTTTTGTATTTTTTAGTAGAGACGGGGGTTTCACCATGTTAGCCAGGATGGTCTCGATCTCCTGACCTCGTGATCCGCCGGTCTCGGCCTCCCAAAGTGCTGGGATTACAGGCTTGAGCCACCGCGCCCGGCCTGTTTTTTGTTTTGAGACGGAGTCTCACCCTGTCACTCAGGCTGGAGTGCAATGGTGTGACCATGGCTCACTGCAACCTCTGCCTCCCAGGTTCAAGCGATTCTCCTGACTCAGCCTCCCGAGTAGTTGGGATTACAGGCACCCACCACCACACCCAGCTAATTTTTGTATTTTTAGTAAAGATGGGGTTTTGCCATGTTGGTCAGGCTGCTCTCGAACTCCTGACCTCAGGTGATCCACCCCCCTCTTGGCCTCCCAAAGTGTTGGGATGACAGGAGTGTGCCACCACGCCTGGCCTCCCCTTGTCGTTTTATCTACTTAGCTTTTTCTTGAAAGCGACTCTCTTAAAAACTTAAAATTTAAAAATGTTAAATTTTTTGTGTCTCTGTTACAGAAAGAAAACAGTCTATGGCAAAGATTGCTGGTGTCACCCAGTATCTTTTCATCCCTTCTCACTTTACACGAGATCCCCAATTTTTAGCTGAGCAGTCAAGGCTGCATTTCCCAACCTCCCCTGCAGCCAGATGTGGCCCTTTGATGAAGTTCTGCTTGTGTGCAGAAATGGAGTGTGGAACTTCCTAAAAACAGCCTTAAAGGAGGGAGAGAGTTGTGCCCTTCAGCATCCCTTTCTTCCTTCCTTCTGCCTGGAATGCAAGTGTGATAGCTGGAGCACAGGCAGCTATATTGGGTCATGAGGAATCAATGCAGCAGGATAGAAGGATCCCGGGTTCTTAATGATTACAGAGCCTCCCTGCCAGCCCTGGAAAGCTTTCATCATGGTTGCCTTTGTATGAGAAAAATAAACTTCTCTCATTGAAGCCACTGTGATTTGGAGACTTCAAACACACAAAGCTACTGAAACACAGTATCACTTGGAATAATCAGGAGGTGACTATGAAAAGGAATGCAATAAAAAAGTGACATTCTGAAACTCATCATACACTCCACTGCCTTCCAGGCTCTGAACCTGAGGGCTACTCACTTTGTTTAAGAAGACATTAGTCATCACTAGCCCGAGATGAAATCTCACTTTGTTCAGAGGGACTGACCGATCATTGAAAAGGGAAAGACGATCTCACCGCGTGACTCAACACTGTTCAGTGCCAAGTTCCTCACCTCACCATTAACTAGAGACGTTGACTGTTACACCTGCAGGCTGAGCGTACCTCCCCAGGATGAAGTGTGAGTCCTCAGCATCCCAGGGGGGTTAGTGTCCTCCTGCGGAGCTCCAGCCTAGGGCGTGCCTCCACGTCCAGTCTGGAGCCACCTCCCCACTCCCTCTCCCCAGGGCCCAGCACAGTCAGCCGTCATGAGTGTCCCAGCTAGAGTCAACCAGCAGAGGATGTTTAGTGCCTCTCCGTGCGTTCAGAAATGCTCCCCACCCTCGGGAATTCCAATGCCTGCTTCTCTCTCCTGCCGCACTCTTACTCATTGCCTATCTCTGTTCAGATGCCCCAGCGGATCACCATTCAGTAGACATTTGCCAGGCACTGCCTGTTCGGGGGTGAGTGTTGGCTATGGAGTTAGCCGCCAGGAGCCTGCCTCCTGCTGACTGGCCAATCTGGGCAAGTTATTTAGTTTCTCCGCCTCAGTCCTTCTTATCCGTAAAATGGGGATAGGAATGGCACCTTCCTCAAGGGTGTTGGTGAAGGTTAGACCAGTTGATATGCTAAGTGCTTAGAACTCATTAACCCCCTGGGACATCTCAGCTGCTGCTGTTGTCTGTCAGTCTAGGAGGCTAAGGGATCTGCTTTCATGCAGGGATGGAGTGACCTTCTAGAACCTGCTGCAGATAGAGCCTCGGCTTCAGCCTCTGTATTAAGCGTGACCCATGGGGGTATGGGTTGGATGGTGGTCGACTTACTTTTTTACTGGCTTCCTCCCAACATGACAGCCTGAGAGCAGCTAAATTGCCCACTTGGTGGCCTGTGCGTCACAAACTCACCCAGGTTCAAAAGGAGAATTAGACTCCAGACATTTTGTTTTTGTTTTTGAGACGGGGTCTCGCTCTGTCGTCCAGGCTGGACTGCAGTGCTGCGATCTCAGCTCATTGCAACCTCCGCCTCTCACACCTGTCTAATTTTTGTATTTTTGGTAGAGACAGGGTTTCACTGCGTTGTCCAGGCTGTAAACTCTAGACTTTGATGGGGCAGTGGAAAGGTGGGAAATTGGAAAGGTGGAAAGTGGAAGAGTATATGGAATAGGTGTCACTGCTGCAACCACCTGTTGGGAGATACGGTCCACCACAGATGATAGCTCTCACATCCACTGGGAGGGTTATGGGTGTGAAGCAACTGGAATATCTTTTTTTTTTTTTTTTTTTTTTTTTTGAGACGGAGTCTCGCTCTGTCGCCCAGGCTGGAGTGCAGTGGCGCAATCTCGGCTCACTGCAAGCTCCGCCTCCCGGGTTCACGCCATTCTCCTGCCTCAGCCTCCCGAGTAGCTGGGACTACAGGTGCCCGCCACTGCGCCCGGCTAATTTTTTCTATTTTTAGTAGAGACGGAGTTTCACCATGGTCTCGATCTCCTGACCTTGTGATCCGGGCCTCCCAAAGTGCTGGGATTACAGGCGTGAGCCACCGCGCCCGGCCTTTTTTTTTTTTTTTTTAAGAGATGGGGTCTTACCCTGTCACCCAGCCTGGAGTGCAGTGGTGCAATCATGGCTCACTGCAACCTCGATCTCCTGGGGTCAAGCAGTCCTCCTTCCTCAGCCTCCCAGATAGCTGGGACTACAGGCTTGAGCCACCACATCTGGTGCCTGGAATATCTTACCTGCCCATAAGGGATCTCTGTGGTGACCACAGCTGCATCATTGCAGGTTGGCTGACCACATCTGTCCCTTCTCTTCCTATCCCACCTCGGTGCAAGTCGCGCCATTTATGGTCCACAGGAATCAGCTCACAGGAGACAGTTGGACAAGCCAAGAATCCATTGGTCCACGTGGGGTGGCCAACCATTAGGTGGAGAGCAGTGAGTGGAGCACCGAGCCCAGGCCAGGTGAGCGGGTGGAGGCACCTGGGACCAGCACAGGATGTTACATGGGAGCTGGGCATTCAGAAGGGGCCTTGCCATTAAGCCGAGTGAGCCCGTGGGGCCACACGCCTCCACCTCCTCCAGGAGGGAGGGATACATCAGCGTGGAGCCTGGGAACCTAGCAGCCTATTTCAGATCCTGCCAGAGCCTGATCACTTGATTTCATCTCCCTTCCAAAGTAGTGGCACTTAATTAAGAATTTCTAGGTGGCCGGGCGCGGTGGCTCAAGTCTGTAATCCCAGCACTTTGGGAGGCCGAGATGGGCGGATCGCAAGGTCAGGAGATCGAGACCATCCTGGCTAACCTGGTGAAACCCCGTCTCTACTAAAAAAAAATACAAAACACTAGCCGGGCGAGGTGGCGGGCGCCTGTAGTCCCAGCTACTTGAGAGGCTGAGGCAGGAGAATGGCGTGAACCCGGGAGGCGGAGCTTGCAGTGAGCTGAGATCTGGCCACTGCACTCCAGCCTGGGCGACAGAGCAAGACTCCGTCTCAAAAAAAAAAAAAAAAAAAAGAATTTCTAGGTCAGGCGCAGTAGCTCACATCCATATCATTCCAGCGCTCTGGGAAGCTGAGACAGAAGAAAAAACTGGAGGCCACGAGTTCAAGACCAGCTTGGGCAACATAGTGAGACCTACCCCGTCTCTACCAAAAAAAAAAAAAAAAAATTGTTTTTTTCATGGGCAGAATGTGGTGGCATGCACCAGTGGTCCCAGTTACTCGGAGGCTGAGGCGAGAGGATCACCTGAGCCCAGAAGTTGGAGGCTGTGGTAAGCTATGATTGTGCCACTGCACTCCAGCCTGGGTGACAGAGCGCTACTCTGTCTGTAAAAAATAAAATAAAATAAAATAATTAATAATTAATAAATAAATAATTTGGGAAAAGACTTACTATCTAAGAAACCTTTCTCCTGCACCCCAGGGCCCCTGGTTTACTTTCACGTCTCAGGAAATAAGAATCATAAAAAAGTCACTTTCCTTGAGTGGAGGGAAGAAGGGAAGGCTGGCCAGACCCTGGGCCTCTGTCTCCTCCCTCCATCTCAGCCATCTAGACAGAAGGGGCCTTTATTTAACCGGATGCTTCTCCACAGTCCTGTCACCCAGGGTTGCAAACTTGTCCTGTGGTCTCTTGTGGCCTCTGACATGTGGATCGGGATCAGCAGTTCTGAAGCTGATGATCCCCTTCTTTAAAAAGGTGGTAAACACATGTAACATGTAAATTACCATCTTAACCTTTTGAAGTATATAGTTCAGGGGCCTTAAGAACATTCATGGCTAGGCACAGTGGCTCAAGCCTGTAATCCCAGCACTTTGGGAGGCCAAGGTGGGCAGATCACCTGAGGTCAGGAGTTCAAGACCATCCCGGCTAACATGGTGAAACCCCATTTCTTCTGAAAATATAAAAATTAGCGGGGCATGGTGGAGTGCATCTGTAATCCCAGCTACTCAGGAGGCTGAGGCAGGATAATCACTTGAACCCGGTGGGTGGAGGATGTAGTGAGCCAAGATGGTGCCACTGCACTCCAGCCTGGGCGATAGAGCGAGACTCCCTCTCAAAAAAAAAAAAAGAAAGAAAGAAAAAGAAACATTCACAATGTGGCACCACCATCACCACCATCCATCTCCAGAATTCTGTTCCATCTTCCCAAACGGAAACTCTGTCTCCATTAAACACTAACTCCCCATTCCCCCGTCCCTGAAACGCGACAACCACCAGCTTCTTTCTGTCTGTGAATCTGACTACTCTAGACACCTCGTGTAGGTTGAATCTTACAGTACAGTCAGACCCCCATGTCTATGTGTCCCAAATCGATTCTTAGATTCAAGCACCCACTGATTAAAAATATTCTCAGGCCAGCCACGGTGGCATACGCCTATAATCCCAGCACTTTCAGAGGCTGAGGTGGGAGGGTCACTTGAGCCCAGGAGCTCAAGACCCCATCTCTACAAAAAAAAAAAAAATCATTATTATTATTATTGAGAGAGAATCTTGCTCTGTCTCCCAGGCTGGAGTGCAGTGGTGCAATCTTGGCTCACTACAACCTCTGCCTTCTGGGTTCAAGCAATTATCCTGCCTCAGTCTCCTGAATAGCTGGAATTACAGGCACCCGGCCACCACACCCAACTAATTTTCGATTTTTAGTAGAGATGGGGCTTCACCGTGTTGCCCAGGCTGGTCTTGAACTCCTGACCTCAAGTAATCTGCCTGCCTCAATCTCCCAAAGTGCTGGGATTACAGGCGGGTGCATCTGTAGTCCCAGCGACTTGGAAGGCTGAGGTTGGAGGATTGCTTGAGCCTGAGAGATCAAGACTGTGAGCCATGATCATACCACTGCACTCCAGCCTGGGTGACAGAGCACAACCCCGTCTCAGAAAAAAGAAAGAAAGAGAGAGAGAGAGAGGGAGGGAGAGAGAGGGAAAAGGAAGGAAGGAAGGAAGGAAGGAAGGAAGGAAGGAAGGAAGGAAGGAAGGAAGGAAGGAAAGAGGGAAGGAGAAAAAAAATGCAGAAAAAACTTTTTACAAAGTTCCAAGGAAGGAAGGAAGGGAAGGAAGGAAGGGAGGGAGGGAGGGAGGGAAAAAAATGCAGAAAAAAAGCAAAACTTGAATTTACCGCTTGCTGAGTATCGCACTGAATCCACGCAAATGAAGCAATGCGTAGGCATTTTATTCGGTGTTACGAGCCATCTAGAGATGATTTAGAGTCTACGGGGGGACATGTATAGGTTATATGCAAACACTACTCCATTTTATATAAGTGATTTGAGCATCCGAGGATTTTGGTATCCACAGGGGGTCCTGGAATGAACCCTCTGTGGACAGGGAGTTGTATTTGTCTCTTTGTGTCAGGTTTATTTCACTGAGCATAATAGTCTCAAGGTTTATCCATGGAGTAGAATGGGTCAGAATTCTGATGCCCTTTTTTATAACACACATCTTGTACAGTTCTCTTTACTCTCTCTCTTTTTTTTTTTTTGGAGACAGGGTCTTACTCTGTCTGTCAGGTTGGAAGTGTTCAGTGGCATAGTCTTGGCTCACTTGACCTCCCAGGCTCAGGCGATCCTCCCACCTCAGCCTCCTGAGTAGCTGGGACTACAGGTGTATGCTACCACACCCACCTAATTTTTGTATTTTTTGTAGAGATGGTGGTCTCGCTATGTTGCCTGGGCAGGTCTCAAACTCCCAGTGTCAAGTGATCCTCCTGCCTCAGCCTCCCAAAGTGCTAGGGATTACAGATGTAAGCCAGCACATCTGGCCCCTCTTCACTCTCCTGAAATGAAATGTCTAGAATGATCTAGAACGCTGCCCTGCCCTCTGCCAGTAGACATCCAGTAGAACTCACCATGACAAGCAGGCCCCCATTCTGCATTTCCAGAACGTTCTCTAACTGTCATGCAGTGTGACCCCCAGACCACACGGAAAACCGCTCTCCCAAATGAAGTTTTTTCCTAAGGAGCCCAGAGGACTTTGTTCCTCATTATCTTCCTCAAGTCTTAGGCCCCGACATCCCTGTAAAGAGTCTTCCTTGCTGGCAAACAGCGTGTGCAAAAGGCTTCCATGGGCGGCCCACCAGCCCTACAACCAACCTTGGCTTTGGCTCAGCTGAGAACCCACCCACAATTTCCCCTCTATCATCAGTGACCACTCTCATTTCAAAGACATGGAAAGTAAAGTTCAGAAACAGATGAAGACATCGGGACTGACACATCCTGCACGCCTTCTAGATGTGCACGCAGTGTGTCTTTACTGCTCCCGGCATCCTGGGTAGAGAAGACATCATCCCATTTTTACGGAGGTAAAAATTGAGGCTGAGCACGGTGGCTGACGCCTGTGGTCCCAGCACTTTGGGAGGTTGAGGCAGGCAGATCACCTGAGGTCAGGAGTTCGAGACCAGCCTGGTCAACATGGTGAAACCCCGTCTCTAGTAAAACTACAAAAATTAGCCGGGTGTGTCGGCTGACGCCTGTAATTTTGGGAGGCTGGGAGGCTGAGGCAGGAAAAGAGCTTGAACCCGGGAGGCAGAGGTTGCAGTGAGCCGAAACCACAGCACTGCACCACTGCACTCCAGCCTGGACGACACAGTGAGACTTCGTCTCAAAAAAAAAAAAAAAAAAAAAAAAAATTGAGTAGCAGGGCACCAAGGACCTTTTCTCTGGGTCACAAAGCTATTGGGTGGCAAAACGAGAACCAGGAGGTAGGACACCTAATTCTAAGCCACTCCCCGCTACTGCCTCTGTGACGAAGGATAGAGGGGCTGGGATCCACTCTCCCCACAGCAGCTGCGATCGAATCAGAAAGGCACTCAGATGCTGGGAGTCAGTGCTCAGAGGAGGAAGAGGAGGCCATCGTGCACAGGGCAGTCACCGCAGTCCTGGCACGGCCGGGTCTCTGCCGTGCACTGCCACAGCCCACCTGGCTCGGTTCGTGGCCAGGAAGGCATGTTCCTTCCATGAGCAGGAGGTGATTTTTTTTTTTTTGAGACGGAGTCTCGCTCTGTTGCCCAGGCTGGAGTGCAGTGGCGCGATCCCGGCTCATTGCAAGCTCCGCCTCCTGGGTTCACACCATTCTTCTGCCTCAGCCTCCCGAGTAGCTGGGACTACAGGCACCCACCACCATGCCCAGCTAATTTTTTTTTTTTTTTTTTTTTTGTATTTTTAGTAGAGACGGGGTTTCTCCGTGTTAGCCAGGATGGTCTCGATCTCCTGACCTCGTGATCCACCTGCCTCAGCCTCCCAAAGTGCTGGGATTACAGGTGTGAGCCACCACGCCCGGCCAAGCGGGAGGTGACTAACGAACACCGGGTGAGGACGAGCAGGTAGAACAAGGTCAGAATCTCAACTAAGCCTTCGAGATCGTGTCAGGCTCATTTCCCTGCGATGTCTGGTCTCTGTCCCACTCTGGGGTGTCAGCCTCCCAGAGACTCGCCCAGGTCTCCTGCCTTCCGAGCTCTTGCCCTGCTGCAGCCTTCAGCCCTGCCTTTCACAGGAGCTAGGCGCCCACTCCTTCACCTGGCATTCAAGGCTGCAATGCCAACTTCAGCTTCACCCTCATTTCCTGACACAAACCCTCCACTCTGGCCAAATTCCTCCCATGCCATGACTTTCCTGCCTCTGAGCCTCTGCCTATGATCCCCTCCACTGCCCCCCAGGCCTGCCCTCCTCACCCATTTCACTTGTTAGGCTGACAGGGCAGGTTTGAGTCCAATGCACCTGATTCCAATCCCTGACTTCGCCAACTTATCAACCTGTGAGGCATCAGGCAACCTCCTGAATCTCTCTGAGCTGCTGCTGCTTTTTTTTTTTTTTTTTTTTTTTTTTTTTTTTTTTTGGCAGAGTCTCATTCTGTTGCCATGCTGGGATCACTGCAGCCTCCATCTCCCGGGTTCAAGTGGTTCTAATGCCTCAGCCTCCTGAGTAGCTGGATTACAAGTGCTCACCACCACACTGGCTAATTTTTGTATTTTTAGTACAGACAGGATTTCGACACGTCGGCCAGGGTGGTTTTGAACTCCTGACCTCAAGTGATCCGCCCGCCTCAGCCTCCCAAAGTGCTGGGATTACAGATGTGAGCCACTGTGCCAGGCCAAGGTAATTTATAATGAACTGAAATTTATTGGCTCACAGTTCTGGAGGCTGAGAAGTCAAGGGACCACATCTGGCAAAGGCTTTCTTGCTGCATCATCCCATGGCAGAAGGCCCGAGAGAGGGTAGGGAGTGGGGCAAGAGGGAGCCAAACTAGTCCTTTTATAAGGAACCCACTCCCCAATAACGGCATTAATGTATTCAGGAAGGCAGTACCCCCCATGGCCCCCAAATACTACCCCCAGTTAGGCCCACCTCCCAACACTGTCACATTGGGGATGGGGTTTCCAGCACATGAACTTTGGGGGACACATTGAAACCACGGCACACACCTGCCATGTGCCGGCTCTTCTGCCAGGTGGGTAGGAGAGAATGATACAACAGTTCCAATCTTTCCCCTCTTACAGGTTTCTTCTGGGTAAGGGAGAGAGGACCCCACGTGGAAAGGGAAAGTATTTGCTACACAATGTACGAGCTTTGTAGATTATATGCAGAGTGCATGTGCTCCGTAGAGCAGGTGGCACGAGCAAAGGACTTGCGGAGAAGGGACATCAAGTTGAGACCTGAAGATGGTCCCGGCAGATGAAGGCAGAGGAGTGGACATTCCATGGGCAAGGCGGGCGGTAAGAAGGTGTGTAGAGAAGATAAGAGCAGTCGGAATGTGGAGTTTCGTGTTGAGAGGAGCAAGGGGCTGGAGAGGTGACCAAGGACCTCATAGATTATGTAAGGAATGTGATCCTTGTCCCAGGAGCAGGCTTCAGAGGGCTTCCAGCAAGGGAGGGCCATGAGAAAGCTCTGGCATTGGAGAGAGAACTCTGACTGCACTGTGGTCACCAGGTTGAAGTGGACAGGATTGGGTTTGGTGGTGATGGTGTGTGGAAGCCATCCGGCAAAGCTGGAGCAGAGGTTCCCCAAGCAGGAGGGGTGCTGGGGGTCTGCAGCAGAGCATGGAAGTGGGAGCAGAGAATGAGGAAGGTCAGAAGATTCCCCCGATCTTTTTTTTTTTTTTTTTTTTTGAGATGGAGTCTAGCTCTATCACCTAGGCTGGAGTGCAGTGGTGCCATCATGGCTCACTGCAACCTCCACCTCCTGGGTTCAAGCAAGTCTCCTGCCTCAGCCTCCCAAATAGCTGGGATTACAGCCACCACCACACCCAGCTAATTTTTGTATTTTTAGTAGAGACAGGGTTTCACTGTGTTGGCCAGGCTAGTCTTGAACTCCTGACCTCGTGATTCGCCTGTCTCGGCCTCCCAAAGTGCTGGGATTACAGGTGTGAGCCACCGTGCCTGGCCTCCCCCCAACTTTTTACCAGAGAAATTCTTACCTTCCTGAAAAGTTGAAAGACCAGTACCACAAACACATCTGTCTCTACCTAGAGTCAACAATCTAATATCTCCAGCTTTGCTGTCTCAAGACATAGCAAAGCGGGTGGATTTTCTTTTTCTGTACCATTTGGAAGTCAGTTTCAGACGTGGACATGAGCTTCACCCGGAGACCCTCAGCTGCATCTCCTGAGAATGAGGGCAGTTTTCTCCTGAATCGCAGAACCAGTATCACACCACGGAAACCCAAGAGGAGTGACGTCTGCTGCCCAGTTTGTGTCCAGATTGTCCCGAGTGTTCCAGGATGGCCTTTCATGGTTGGGTTTTTGTTTTGAGAGCCGGGGTCCCATCAAGATCCCAGGGTCACATTTGGTTGTCTCTTTAGTCTCTAAGAAAGACTCTGGAGGTGGAATGTGCAGGGCTTGATGAGTCAGTCACTGGGTTTCAGGGGTGGAGGGCAGGGAGGATCCAGGCAATGACCGGGTTCTGGTTTGGGCAGCCGGTGGTGCAATCCTTGGCATGAGGAATTCTGGAGAGGGAACAGATCTCAGGGAGAGTGGGTTTTGGAAGGGCCGAGTGTGAGGAATTGTCTGGCTGTCAGGTGGGAAGCTCAGGAGATGGCGGTGAGATATAGTGAGGGCTGTGTTAGCTTCCTGGGGCTGCCAAACAAATGGCCAGAGTTGGGGTGGCTTAAAGCAACAGAAACGTGCTTTCTCTTAGCTCTGGAGGCTGGAAGTCCAAAATCTATGTGTCAGCAGAGTCCTGCTTTTCCCAAGGGCTCGAGGGAAGAATCCTTCCTTGTCTCTTCCAGCTCCTGGTGGTTTTCAGCAATCCTTGGCGACGCCTCCAATCTCTGCCTTTGTTTCGGCACATGGTCACCTTTCCTCTTATAGTTCACATGGCCCTCTTATAAGGACACCAGTCATTAGGTTTAGGGCATACCCTCCTGCACTGTGACCTCATCTTAATTTAACCAATCACATCAGCAAAGACCCTGTTTCCAAATAAGCTCACGTCCTGAGGTTCCTGCTGGACACCGAATTTGGGTGGCACCCCTATCCAACTCAGTATACGGTCAGCAGCATCTAAATGGTGACTGAGACAGCAGGAATGGCTGTAACTGGCCAGGGAGAGCAGATGGAGGGGGAGGAGAGGGAAGGAGGGGAAGGGGCCCTAGAAAAGAACCAGGGGGGCCGGGCGCGGTGGCTCACGCCTGTGATTCCAGCACTTTGGGAGGCCAAGGCAGGTGGATCACCTGAGGTCAGAAGTTCGAGACAAGCCTGGCCACATGGTGAAACCCTGTCTCTACTAAAAATACAAAAATTAGCCGGGTGTGGTGACACGCGCCTGTAATCCCAGCTACTCAGGAGGCTGAGGCAGGAGAATCGCTTGAACCAGGAGGCAGAGGTGACAGGGAGCTGAGATCACACCATTGCACTCCAGCCTAGGTGACAAGAGTGAGACTCCATCTAAAAAAAAAAAAAAAAAAAGGAAAGAACCAGGGGACTTAGTCACAGTCTGGAAGGGAGGAGGCTGTGGGCTCTACAGGGTCAAGTGCTGTGGGGTGTCAAGTAGAGAAGGGCTGAGCCACATGCAGCCTCTGGATTCCACGATGAGCTGGCCGGAGAATTTGGCAAGAGCAGTGTCAGGAGACCGCTTGGGGAAAACGCAGACTGCATGGAATTTTGTTTTTACATTTCAGACCCGGCCTCCTAGACCTATTTTTTATTTGTTTGTTTTTTGAGACAGAATCTTGCTCTGACACCCAGGCTGGAGTGCAGTGGTGCCATCTTGGCTCACTGCAACCTCTGCCTTTTGGGTTCAAGCAATTCTTATGTCCCAGCCTCGTGGGTAGCTGGGACTACAGGGGTGCACCACCACACCTGGCTGATTTTTGTATTTTTAGTAGAGACAGGATTTCATTATGTTGGCCAGGCTGGTCTCAAACTCCTGGCCTCAAGCGATTCGCCCGCCTCGGCCTCCCAAAGTGTTGGGATTACAGATGTGAGCCACGGGGCCCCACCCTCATAGGCCTCTCGAAGGCAAGTGGAATAAGTGGCTCTTCTTACGTATTTATCTTGCTGTTGTCAGTTCTTCCCTCGGGCTGTAAGCCCCTCCAGATTAGACGCTAGATTAGATTTTGATCCCTGTAACTCTCCCAGACCCCTGTAGGACCCGTGGCCTCCTGTGAGCATCAGCACTCACAGCCCCAGCATGTCTGCCCTGGTCTGTGCTGAGAGAGGGTTCCTTATAGGATAGGAAGGTACCAATTCCAGCTGCAACTATTGACCTTTTTTGTGTGACTTCACATGCATGGATTTGCTCATTGAACCCTAACCCTAACCTCTAGTAGTAGGAGAGTACTATAGTACTAAAATACCACAGGAGTACTACTGTTACTCCAACATAGCAGGTGAGGTAACGAAGGCATAGAGAAGTCAAGTCACGCAGGAATTGAGGGAGCCAGGATCCAGACTCGGTGATCTGACTCCGGAGAGCACAGTGCGTTGCAGAGCACGTGGCTTCACGTTGACCATTGAATGGGTTCCAAGGTCATCAGCAGATCTCAGGCGGACTTGTGGATGCGCTCCTCGAGCTCCCTGGAGTTCTTCTAGGTCTGACCTCAGCTGGGGCCTGGCTACACGCTGTTCTTTACTTCCTGGGATAAAGAGCAAACACTGACCCTGAGCACTGTGCATCATCAGAAGGGCAGGTGCAGGCCCAGAGCAGGGGGCTTCCAACCTAAGCATGATCATGCTCCCCACAGAGCCCCTGCAGACTGGAGACTTTGACCCCACAGGTCACTCGCAGCCTGCCCACCACTTTCTCACCTCACCTTTCCTGTCTCAGGTGTGCTGCTTTCAGCTGAAAGCCCCAGAGGGACCACGCCTAGCCCTTCCTGGCTCAGCTGCCCCAGAGTGGTGAGGTTTTCTGGTTTATTTTTTCAGTTGTTATTAGAGGTCTTCGTTATCTTTCTCGTGAGTGACTAAAGCCTATTATCCCTAGGCAAGTTCCTGCCTGGCGGGTGGGTGGGAGCCTCCAGTGTCTGCATCTTCTCCCACACCACCCCCGGAGCCTGAGCTCACACAGCTGGGGTGGGGAAGAACCTGCCTGCGGCCCGTGGGAAAGCTGGGGAAGGAGGGGAGGCTTCTGTCCATGCCGAGGGAGCAGCTGCCATGCCAGCCTGGCCAGGGGGCTCTTCTCTGCTGTTCTCTAGGTGTCCTGGAGACCACAGGCTGCTCCCAAAGAGAAAGGGATGGGACAAAGGGATGTCCTTCTTCCCTCTTGCAAAACTTCTTGCACCTGAGGTAGAGTAAATCTAAGCTCCCCCCTACCCCAGATCTTTGAGAAGAAGGTAAGGGACCCATGCCAGGTGCAGTGTCTCACACCTGTAATCCCGGCACTTTGGGAGGCTGAGGGGGGCAGATCACTTGAGGTCAGGAGTTCGAGACCAGCCTGGCCAAAATGGTGAAACCTCGACTCTACTAAAAATACAAAAATTAGCCGGGTGTGGTGGGACACGTCTGTAATCCCAGTTACTAGGGAGGCTGAGGCAGGAGAATTGCTTGAACCAGGAGGTGGAGGTTGCAGTGAGCTGAGATTGAGCCATGGCACTCCAGCCTGGCGATAGAGCAAGACTCCATCTTAAAAAAAAAAAAAGAAAGAAGGGAAGGGACCCTGTATTAGGCCAATCTTCACTGCTGTGAAGAACTACCTGAGACTGGGTAATTTATGAAGAAAAGAGGTTTTAAATGACTCACAGTTCCACAGGCTAACAGAAAGCATGACTGGGAGGCCTCAGGAAACTTACAGTCATGGCAGAAGGTGAAGGGGAAGCAGGCACATCTTCACAAGGTGGCAGGAGAGAGAGAGAGCAAAGGGGGAGGTGCCACACACTTTCAAACCATCAGATCTACTGAGAACTCACGCACTATCATGAGAACAGCAAGGGGAAAGTCACCCATGATCCAATCACTTCCTACCAGGTCCCTCCCTTGGCCCATGGGGATTACAATTTGACATGAGATTTCAGTAGGGACCCAGAGCCAAACTGTGTGAGACCCCAGCCTCAGTGGACACGGTGTGCCTGCCAGCTTTCATGCTAGCTTGTCCTCTGCCAGGGGCCCTCTCCCCACTCTGCTCACATGACAAGCTCTTACTCCTCCTTGCTGTTTCACCTTCAAAGTTGCTGCTTCCAAGGAAACCTCCCTGCTTCCCCCGTGCCGCCAGAACACGCTGCCCGCTCCCTTTTGTCTTTTTCACCGTGGAATTTAGCCTCCTGCCGGGCAGAACCTGTGTCTTGTCGCCCACCCCGTATCCTCAGCACCTGGTCTTACAAAACAGCACAGGTTTGCCACAGTTGAATCGGCAGGTGGCCTGGTCATTTTCCTCTCCTTCCCCTCCCAGAGCCAGGCTCATCTTCTCACGCCTGAGGCTCCTGGCTTCCCTCCCCAAGTGGGACCGAGGCAAGCAGCAAGCAAAGAGTGCAGGGAGCTGAAAAAGTGCCAAGCCAGAGGACAAGACTCCTTGGCAGGATGACCTCCTGGAAGAGGTGACTTCATGGCCCAAGAGCTCAGTGGCTGCAAGATGTCAGTCTCACAGAGGGCTGGCTCGGAGTGTCCTGGGCTCGGAGAACCATGAGTGCAAGGACCCCGGGGCAGGAACCAGCGTGGCAGATCTGAGGGCCACAGAGACGGCCAGTAAGAGCAGAGCGAACTGTAGACTTTACCCCAGGTGTGTTGGAAGTTGGGGAGCAGTGCCGGGGGGAGGTGCTTTTGATGCCAGAGTGGCTGGATGAACTAAAGTTGAGGGCCTCCTCACAGCCGCCTCTGCCGTCCTGCAGACGCTGGCCAATTATTTGGAAACATTCACAGAAAACACAGCAAGAAAAGCCTCCAGAGTCTGGGGGCAGTGAGAGCACTTCTCACCTATCAGTTCATATTAGATGGTGGGAAATAGACCAGGGGCAAAGAGAACCTGTTTTTCAGCCACCCACAGGGATGGAGACGGTAGCATTATGAGGATTCCAGCCCCTTCTGGGTTTAAGTTATTTACACAAAGGTATAAGGCATGTCATAAGAAGGTATTGGGTTATATGGCCACAAGAGCCATTCTTCTCTCTTATTGGAAAGGAGCTGAGCGGCTGTGGAGACCAGCTATGTGCTTGGATGCTCAGGGACTGATCACGTGTGCCCACCCGGCCAGCTACTGATCTCTGCAGTGCTGAAAGGAGGCATCATCACGGCCCCTGCTTGCTCACTGAGGAAACTGAGGCTCGGAGAACTTTGGAGACCTGCCTCAGTCACAGGCCAGCACAGGCAGACAGTGAGCTCAATGCCTGGACTCTTCAAATCTTGTGCCCTTTTTAAAAACCTTTTGTTATGAACTATTTCATTAATTCGCCAACAACGGTGGTGGTGTTTTGCAAGATGAAAATAATGATCACATAATGTGGACACCCACACACCACTCTCCACTTAAGAAATAAAACGTGCTGGGACCAACCACCCTTGCTTTGCTCCTGATGGTTGAATCACCACCACTTGGCCCCCAGGTACCCAGGACGACTCTGGATTTTACTTGTATCTTTCCCTTGCCCCGTGCACCTCTTGCTTTCTGCCAAATGCTTTGTGGTTTCATAGTGTACCTAGGATATTACTATGGACTACTCAAAATGCAGAAATGCATAAATTTGTATGAGAGTGTGTTAATTTCCTGGCCAGGCACGGTGCTTCACGCCCGTAATCCCAGCACTTTCGGAGGCTAAGGTGGGAGGATTGCTTGAGCTCAGGAGTTCAAGACCAGCCTGGGCAACATGGTGAGACATCGTCTCTACAAAAAATACAAAAACAAGCCGGGCATGGTGGCGCACGCCTGTACTCTCAGCTACTAGGAAGGCTGAGGTGGGAGGATCGCTGGAGCCTGGAAAGTCAAGGCTGCAGTGAGCCATGATTGTGCCACTGCACCCAACCTGGGCAACAGAGCAAGACATTGTCTAAAAAACAAACAAACAAACAAAACAAATAAACAAACATAGTGTGTTCATTCCCTGAGGCTGCTGTAATCAATGACCACAGACTGAGTAGCTTTAACAGCAGAAATTGATTCTCTCACAGTTCTGGAGGCTGGAAGTCTGAAGTCAAGGCGTCTGCACACAGAGTGGGTTCCTTCTAGAGGCTCTGAGGGCGTATCTGTTCCAGGCTTCTCCCAGCTTCTGGGGGCTGCTGGCACCCCTCAGTGTGCCCCAGCTCACAGCCGCACCCCTCTAGTCTCTGCTTCTGTCTCTCGTGGCCTCATCCCTGTGTGTCTCTGTGTCTCTTCTTCTTCTTCTCCTTCTTCTTTTTTTTTTTTTTTTTTTTTGAGATGGAGTCTTGCTCTGTCACCCAGGCTGGAGTGTAGTGTCATGATCTCAGCTCACTGCAACCTCCACCTCCTGGGTTCAACCAATTCTCCAGTCTCAGCCTCCCGAGCAGCTGGGATTACAGGCACATGCCATTACACCCGGCTAATTTTTGTACTTTTAGTAGAGACAGGGTTTCACCATATTGGTCAGGCTGTTCTCGAACTCCTCGCCTCAGGTGATCCACTCGCCTCAGCCTCCCAAGGTACTGGGATTACAGGTGTGAGCCACCGTGCCTGGCCTCTGCGTCCTTTCTTCTTCTGATAAGGACACAGTCATTGTATTTAGGGCCACTCTAAATCCAGGATACTTTCATCGTGAGATCCCTAAGTCAATTACATTTGCAAAGACCCTTAATTTGTTTGTTTGTTTGTTTGTTTTTGAGAAGAGTCTCGCTGTGTCACCCAAGCTGGAGTGTAGTGGTACAATCTTGGCTCACTGCAACCTCCACCTCTTGGGTTCAAGCAATTCTCCTGTCTCAGCCTCTCTAGTAGCTGGGACTACAGGTGCGTGCCACCATGCCCAGCTAATTTTTTTGTATTTTTAATAGAGACAGGGTTTCACCATATTGTTTAGGCTGGTCTCTAACTCCTGACCTCAGGTGATCCACTTACCTTGGCCTCCCAAAGTGCTGGGATTACAGGCATGAGCCATCATGCTCGGCCAAAGACCCTTATTGTACACAAGGTCGTATTCACAGGTACCAAAGATTGGGACATGAACATATCTTTTTGGGGGCCACTATTCACCTACTACTTATAGGAAGGCACTCAAAATTTACTTAGTGGTCAAAGTGCTTGATCAAAAATTTAGGGCGCCCTATGGTGTGCAGATGTCTGTGGTATTGTCTCTGTCTCGGGGCAGGGGCCACATCTCATGCCCCCTCCAACCCCACCGGCTGCTCAGTAGGATGGAGGGAAGGGGCCTCTGGACCGTGGCCTGAGTTTGCCAGGATGCAACTGAGAATGAGAGTGGGGGCTGGGTCTTCCCTCCTGCGTTGCCGTCGCAGAGCCCACTTGCCCACCGCCCTCCCCCAACAGACTAGCTCAGAGCTTGCAGTGTGCTTCACCCCAGTTGTCAGCTCTCCTTGCACCCTGTCCTTGTCCTGTGGGGCACATCTCACCTCGTAATGAAGGAAATCATGGGTGTCATTTGTGTTTAAGGCTCACCTTCTCCCCAGATCCTGCCTTCCCAGTTCTTCCTTTGTAGACCCTCAAGAGATCATTGCCACCTAAATGAACGAGGTCCTGTGGGGTGATCTGGACCCTTCTTGGCCTGATCCAAAGGAGACTGCAGGGTGGGCTGTGTCACAGTGAGGCGTTCAGCTAGCACAGGAGGAAGGAATTACCATAAGTCAAGTAAGTGGATTTAGCCTGCTTGGCCTATGGAGCTGAGAGCACAAAGCAAACGGCTGCTCGGACACCATGGCTGGGCACCTAGGAAGCCCCTGTGGGCAGCAGTTCCCCCAAAATGATGCCCAAACACCTGCTTTGTGCTGGAGACCGAGACAGGTGGACACACAGATGGAGGCACGTGGACAGACCGCGTCTCCAGCCCCACCCGCAGTAGGATAAAAGTCTTGCCTCCTGACCCCAAGGCCACCCCCACCCTCGGGCCCCCTCCCACTCTACTTTGGCCCTGGGCTCGCCTTCCTGCCTTCCTTCCTGCCTGCCTTCTTGCCTTCCCTGCCTTCCCTGCCTTTCCTTCCTTCCTTCTTTCCTTCCTTCCTTCCTTCCTTCCTTCCTTCCTTCCTTCCTTCCTTCCTTCCTTCCTTCCTTCCTTCCTTCCTTTTCTTTTTCTTTTTTTATTTTTGAGATGGAGTCTCGCTCTGTCACCCAGGCTGGAGGCAGTGGCGCAATCTTGGCTCACTGCAACCTCCGCCTCCTGGGTTCAAGCCATTCTCCTGCCACGGTCTCCCGAGTACCTGGAACTACAGGCGGGACCACCACATGGCCCTGGGCTATTTCTAACCATCTGGGTGCTCAGGCTTGGGCGAGGGCCGCCTTTGTCTGCAGTGGGAAGGTTCTACCCTACAACTTTACCATGTTGGGAAGCGGCTTGGGAATCTTCATCATGATTCCCACACGTGTTCATTCCATTCTGCCCATGTGAAAAGCCTGGAACCATTGAGTGCAACGAGCTAACAGGGTCTGGCTCCCCCGGGAGGCGGCGGCCCTCAGGGGTTTCGGAGCCCCCAGTCTGTGTGTTCCCAGAGCTAGGGCTGGGAGCCCTGCCTGGCTTCTCTTTGATAATTAGTTCTTGGAAATCTGCTGTGGCAACACTTCCCGGCACAACCATGGGTTCCTTTTGTGTCCCGGCTGGAGCCATCTCGGGGGTGGTGTTGGCTGCTGGCTGGAGGCGCAGGCCCCACTCCCCCAGGAGCTTCGCGCCTCCTTTCTGCAGCCCTGCCTCTCAGGGCAGCTCCTAAACCCCAGGCTCAGGCCTTCTCGGCTCCTTTCCGTGTCCACAGGTGCCGCCTTCTCTGGCACAAGCCGACCGTTACTCAGAGCTGAAAATTTCAATCCAATTTAAAAAGAAAAAAGAAAAATCCCCACCTCCACTGCCCAAGAAACAGGCCTCATTTCTCCTTTGTTCTGAATCACAGCCAGCGGGTTCTCAGAATGCTGGGATACCGAACAATATGATGTCCTCCATCCATCCTGGCCACGTTGTGAGCAGTCATTTCGCCATCCCAGGGCCAGGAGAAGGTGTGGCGGGAGAGGCTTCCGGGGCCTGAGGCATCGGTGGGGTCTCAGGCCGTTGGGTTGAGGGGAGATGAGGAGGGTGGACTGGGGGCCCAGGCCTCATGCAGCATGCAAGGGCAGGCTCTTAAGGCTCCATTCATGGGACATGTTTCCTTGATATGTGGCGACTTTTTTCTTTTTCTTTTCTTTTTTTTTTTTTTTTTTGAGAAATAGTTTTACTCTGTCACCTAGGCTGGAATACAATGGCACAATCTCCGCTCACTGCAATCTCTGCCTCCTGCATTCAAGCGATTCTCCAACCTCAGCCTCCGGAGTAGCTGGGATTACAGGTGCCTGCCAGTATGCCCGGCTGATTTTGGTGTTTTTAGTAGAGATGGGGTTTCACCATATTAGCCAGGCTGGTCTCAAACTCCGGACCTCAGGTGATCCGCCCGCCTCAGCCTCCCAAAATGCTGGGATTACAGGCGTGAGCCACCGCACCTGGCTGATATGTGGGGACTTTTCACGTTTGAAGAGACCCGACCAACCTAAACCTACTGCAACATAAAGCACAGATCTGTGAAGATCTGTAAGTCGCACAGAAAGCACTGATGTGTGAAGATCTGTAAGTCGCACAGAAAGCACTGATGTGTGAAGATCTGTAAGACCACAGCTTCCTTCCCGAACACAGTGTGAACACAAGGCCACGGAGAGACAACAGTCAGGATCAAGAACCTGATACCCGCTGCATGTGAAAGCAAACTGGTTAACAACCTACAACTCCAGCCGGTCACGGTGGCTCACGCCTGGAACCCCGGTGCTTTGGGAAGCTGAGACGGGTGCGTCGCTTGAGCCTAGGACTCTGAGACCAGCCTGGGCAATAGGACGAAACCCCGTCTCCACTAAAAATACAAAAATTAGCTGGGTGCGGTGGCATGTGCCTCTGGTCCCAGCTACTTGGGAGGCTGAGATGGGAGGATTGCTTGAGCCGGACCAGCTACTTGGGAGGCTGAGATGGGAGGATTGCTTGAGCCCAGGAAGTCAAGGCTGCAGTGAGCCATCATTGTGCCACTGCACACCAGCCTGGGTGACAGAGCAAGACTCTGTCTCAAAACAACAACAAAAATGACACACGTGGTGTAAGGGAATGACTCTCCGGTATTCTTTAAGGCACGACAGTGAAAAACGTCATGTGAAAATAGGGATTTACCCTGACAGATAACACTGTAATTGCTCGGTCTCTTGGAAATATGGCATCATCTGCGAAGAATCTGATTCATGAGATCTATATCATCGGGAAACGTTTCAAGGAAGCAAGTAAAGACCGGGTGCAGTGGCTCACGCCTGTGATCCCAGCACTGTGGGAGACTGAGGTGGGTGGATCATCTGAGGTCAAGTGCTGAGAACAGCCTGGCCTACATAGTGAAACCCTGTCTCTACTAAAAAGACAAAAATTAGCCAGGCGTGGTGGTGGGTGCCTGTAATCCCGGCTACTCAAGAGGCTGAGGCAGGAGAATTGCTTGAACCCGGGAGGCGGAGGTTTCAGTGAGCCGAGATGGTGCCACTGCACTCCGGCCTGGGTAGCAAAGTGAGGTTCATCTCAAAAAACAAAAAGGAGCAAGTAACCTCCAATCATGGCCCTTCAAATTATCCTCTACCATGATTCTTATTATTATTATTATTTTTGAGACACAGTCTCGCTCTTGTCCCCCAGGCTGGAGTGCGATGGTGCAATCTCAGTTCACTGCAACCTCTGCCTCAGGGTTCAAGCCGTTCTCCTGCCTCACCCTCCCAAGTAGCTGGGATTATAGGTGTCTGCCACCACACCCGGCTAACTTTTGTATTTTTAGTAGAGACAGGTTTGCCATGATTATTTTTGTAATCTGGTCAGTTAATAAACAGTGACTGCTCTCAAACTGAAAAAGTGTGTGTGTGGGGATCATTTAGCCCAAGAATCTACTCCCAACTGGGGTGTTCTCGGTTCATTTTTATTATCATTATTTTTTGAGATGGAATCTCGCTCTGCCGTCCAGGCACAAGTGCGGTAGTGTGATCTCAGCTCACTGTAACCTCTGCCTCCCAGGTTCCAGCAATTCTCATGCCTCAGTCTCCCAAGTAGCTGGGACTACAGGCGTGTGCTACCATGCCTGGTTAATTTTGTGTATTTTTAGTAGAGATGGGGTTTCACCATGTTGGCCAGGCTGGTCTTGAACTCCTGACCTCAGGTGATCCACCCACCTCAGCCTCCAGAGGAGCTGGGATTACAGGCGTGAGCCACTGCACCCGGTCTCCTCAGTTTCTTTCTTTTTTTTTTTTTTTTGAGATGGAGTCTTGCTCGTTGCCCAGGCTGGAGTGCAGTGGCGCGATCTTGGCTCACTGCAAGCTCTGCCTCCTGGGTTCATGCCATTCTCCTGTCTCAGTCTCCCGAGTAGCTGGAACTACAGGTGCCCACCACCACGCCTGGCTAATTTTTTGTATTTTTAGTAGTAACAGCGTTTCACAATGTTAGCCAGGATGGTCTCGATCTCCTGATCTCGTGATCTGCCCGTCTCGGCCTCCCAAAGTGCTGGGATTACAGGCGTGAGCCACCGCACCCGGCCTCAGTTTCATTTTTAAAATGAGGCTCTCGATAGGGTAAAGTGTGTTCTGGGATCTTTGAGTCTCGTCCCTGGCAGTTCTGGCTTAGCCTTGTCAGCTGTCTCGCCTGGAAAATGGAAATGTGGTATCCAGGCGCTGATGCTGAAGATGGGGGAGGAGTCCCATGCGTCTCACCAGAGATGGTCTAGGCCGCCATCGAGGCGGGCTGTTACGGCCTGAACTGTGCCCCCACTTTCTCCGATTCCGATGTTGACACTCTAACCCCCAGTACTCAAGAAATCGACTGTATTTAGAAATGGGATCTTTAGAGAGGTGATTAAATTCAAATGAGGCTGTTAGGGTGGGTCCTAGTCCCATATCCCATATGACTGGTGTCCTTATCAGAAGAGATTAGGACACAGACATGCACAGGGGGACAATCATGTGAGGACACAGGGAAAAGTCCGCCAACCAGGGAGAGAGACACCAACCTTTTCATGCCATGGTCTCGGACTTCAGCCTCCAGAATGTGTGATGATAATTGTCTGTTGAAGCCACCCCATCTGTAGTTAGTCCCCTGTGAGTTTGTCTGCCTCGCTGGCTTCTTTTGGGAGCAGCTCATTGCGTTTCCCATGTGATGGGAGGAGCTGGAGGGCCCTCCCTTCTTAGGGAGACTGAGCGGAGCTCACAGCCTCAGGGCAAGCTCAACTCTGTGCCTCCATTTAGCAGATCCAATTAACACGCACCCCTTTAAAGAGCTGTCACTACCGGCAGCACACACCACGTTTCAAACCGGATACACATTTTTTGCTGCTTCATCTGTTTAGCTGCCGAGACAATGCGTTCTGATGTCTTGATTTATTGACGTACTCTCAGCGCCTGGCCCGGTGCCTGGCATAAAGTGGCTCCACACCAGAATGCCTGTGGGATGAATGAATGAAAAGAATACAATTACAACATCTAACAGTTGTCACATCCTCTATATTAAAAAAAAAAAAAAAGTAATTTTAAGAAGTGTCACTGGCCAGGCGTGGTGTGGCTCACGCCTATAATCCCAGCACTTAGGGAGGCCAAGGTAGGAAGATCCCTTGAGCCCAGGAGTTCAAAACCAGCCTGGGCAACATAGGGAGACCCCATCTCTATAAAAAATTAAAAGCCCAGCCCAGTGGCACATGCCGTGAGTCCTCGCTACTCGAGAGGTTGAGGCTGGAGGATCCCTTGAGTCCAGGAGGTCAAGGCTGCAGTAAGTTGAGATCGTGCCACTGCACTCCAGCCTGGGTGACAGAGTGAGACTCTGTCTCAAACAACAATAACAATAACAACAACAAAACAAATTAGCGAAATAGCTTACATTCATATTATTTTATTTACTTATTTATTTATTTATTTATTTATTTTTTATTTTTTTTTTTTGAGACGGAGTCTTGCTCTGTCACCCAGGCTGGAGTGCAGTGGCCGGATCTCAGCTCACTGCAAGCTCCTCCTCTCGGGTTCACGCCATTCTCCTGCCTCAGCCTCCCGAGTAGCTGGGACTACAGGCACCCGCCACTTCGCCCGGCTAGTTTTTTGTATTTTTTAGTAGAGACGGGGTTTCACCGTATTAGCCAGGATGGTCTCGATCTCCTGACCTCATGATCCGCCCGTCTCGGCCTCCCAAAGTGCTGGGATTACAGGCTTGAGCCACCGCGCCCGGCCTATTTATTTTTTTTTGAGATGAAGTCTCATTCTGTCACCCAGGCTGGAGTGCAATGGCATGATCTCGACTCACTGCAACCTCTGCCTCCTGGGTTCAAGCGATTCTCCTGCCTCAGACTCCCAAGTAGCTGGGATTACAGGCACGTGCCACCACGCCTGGGTAATTTTTGTATTTTTAGTAGAGACAGGTTTCACCTTGTTGGCCAAGCTGGTCTCAAACTCCTCACCTCAGGTGATCCACCCACCTCGGCCACCCAAAGTGGTGGGATTACAGGCATGAGCCACCGCACCTGGCTAATTTTTGTATTTTTAGTAGAGATGTGGTTTCACCATGTTGGGCAGGCTGGTCTCAAACTCCTGACCTCAGGTGATCCACCCGCCTCGGCCTCCCAAAGTGCTGGGATTACAGGCTTGAGCAACCACTCCTGGCCCAATTTTCGATTCCATACTTCTGCCCCGTGTTGTTTTGTCTCAGAATCCATTTATTTAAAAAATAAATATGTTGCAGATTTGGAAAGAAAAAAAAAAAAGACATGGGTATGAGATATCAGAATTCCCCAAACCCTAAGTTATTTTGTATTTATTAAAAACATTGTGTTTACTTGCTTGTAAATAATGGGTGACCATAATAAGCAGGTTCAGAGGTTTTCTGTAAAAAAATTTTTAAAAATCTGAAGTGCATGGTTTCTAATTATAAACCAATATATTTTGACAATATTGCTTTTTTTTTTTTTTTTTTGAGACAGTCTCCAGGCTGGAATGTAGTGGCACAATCTTGGCTCACTGCAACCTCCGCCTCCTGAGTTCAGGTGATTCTCCTGCCTCAGCCTCTGGAGTAGCTGGGACTACAGTCGTGCACCACCACTGCCAGCTAATTTTTGTATTTTTAGTAAAGTCAGGGTTTCACTATGTTGGCCAGGCTGGTCTTCAACTCCTGGCCTCAAGAGATCTGCCTGCCTTGGCCCCCCAAAGGGCTGGGATTACAGGCATGAGCCACTGCGCCCAGCCAGTATTACATATTTTAATAACATAAAAAATCTCCATCTGATGTAGACATTTGATAATAAAAAACATTAAAAGAAAAGAATATTAGTAAACAATAAATGTCAAATTAAAGTAATTTTTAAAACTTAGAATAATTCCACAAATATCCAACATTTTATTAAAAGCTTAATTGTCCTGTCTCATAATCTTGATCTTTGTTTCATCATAAATATTCCAGCTGTGGAAAAATTTCTTAGGACTGTGCCCAAAAGTATCCTCAAGTTGGACAATAGGAAGACTATAGGGTTGTTTGTTTGAGACAAGGTCTTGCTTTGTCACCCAAGCTGGAGGGCAGTGGTGCAATCATAGGTCACTGCAGCCTCAGGCGCCGAGGCTCAAGTGATCCTCCCACCTCAGCCTCTAGAGTGACTGGGACTATAGGCATGCTCAGCTCATTTTATTTTTTTTGAGATGGAGTCTTGTTCTGTCACCCAGGCTGGAGTGCAGAGGTGCGATCTCGGCTCACTGCAACCTCCACCTCCTGGGTTCAAGCAATTTTCCTGCCTCAGGCTCCCTAATAGCTGGGATCACAGACACTTGCCACCACACCTGGCTGATTTTTGTATTTTTCGTAGAGATGGGGTTTCACCATATATTAGCCGGGCTGATCTTGAACTCCTGACCTCAGGTGATCTGCCACCTTGGCCTCCCAAAGTGCTGGGATTACAGGTGTGAGCCACCATGTCTGGCCTCATATTTTATTTTTTGAGACGGTCTTGCTCTGTTGCCCAGGCTGGAGTGCAGTGGTATGACCTTGGGTCACTGTAAACTTCACCTCCCGAGTTCAAGCAATTCTCCTGCCTTTGCGTCCCGAGTAGCTGGAATTACAGGCGTGCACCACCACGCCCAGCTAATTTTTATATTTATAGTAGAGAAAGAGTTTGGCCATGTTGGCCAGGCTGATCTTGAACTCCTGACCTCAAGTGATCCACTCACCTCAGCTTCCCTTAGTGCTGGGATTACAAGTGTGAGCCACCACACCTGGCCTTCATTTTTTTTTTTTTTTGTAAAACAGGATCTCACTATGTTGCCCTCACTGGTAGAGTTTTTTTTTGTTCTTTTTTTTTTATTTTTTTATTTTTTTTATTTTGCGGTAAAATACACATAACACAAAATTTACCATCTTAACCACTTTTGAGTACATAGTTCAGTGGCATTAAGTACTTTCACAGTGTTTCACTGCGTGCAACCATCACCACCATCCATCTCCAGAATTTTTCTTTTTCGACTCAGTCTTGCTCTGTCACCCAGGCTGGAGTGCAATGGGGAGATCTCGGCTCACCACAACTTCTGCCTCGTGGGTTCAAACGATTCTCCTGCCTCAGCCTCCCAAGTAGCTGGGATTACAGGCATGTGCCACCACACCTGGCTAATTTTGTATTTTTAGTAGAGACGGGGTTTCTTCATGTTGGTCAGGCTGGTCTCGAACTCCTGACCTCAGGTGATAACACCCGCCTAGTCCTCCCAAAGTGCTGGGATTACAGGCGTGAGCCACTGCGCCCGGCTGTCTCCAGAATTTTTCATCTTGCAAAACTGGAACTCTGTCCCCATTAAATAGTAACTCCCCATTTTCCTTCCCCCAGCCCCTGGCACCCACCATTCTACTGTCTGTCTTTATGGATTTGACTACTCTAGGGACCTCAGATAAGTGGAATCACATGGTGTTTGCCCTTTGTGTTTGACTCAGTTCACTGAGCATCATGCCTTTGAGACTCATCCGTAAGGTTACTTTTAAATTTTTTTTAATTTTATTTTTTCTGAGACAGGATCTCACTCTGTCACCCAGGCTGGAGCGCAGTGGCATGATCACCACTCAATGCAGGCACAACCTCCTGGGCTCAGGTGATCCTCCCACTTCGGCCTCCTGAGTAGCTGGGACTACAGGTGTGCATCCACCACACCCGGCTATGTTTTTGTATTTTTAGTAGAGATGGGGTTTCACCGTGTTGCTCAGGCTGGTCTCAAACTCCTGGGCTCAAGCCATCTACCCGCCTTGGCCTCCCAAAGTGCTGGAATTACAGGTGTGAGCCACCGCACCCAGCCCAGATTACCTTTTTTTTTTTTTTGAGACAGAGTCTCACTCTGTCGCCCAGGCTGGAGTGCAGTGGCGCATCTTGGCTCACTGCAAGCTCTGCCTCCCGGGGTCACGCCATTCTTCTGCCTCAGTCTCCCGTGTAGCTGGGACTACAGGTGCCCGCCACCATGCCCGGCTAATTTTTCTGTATTTTGAGTAGAGACAGGGTTTCACCATGTTAGCCAGGATGGTCTCGATCTCCTGGCCTCATGATCCGCCTACCTCAGCCTCCAAAAGTGCTGGGATTACAGGCGTGAGCCACTGCACCCGGCCCAGATTACTTTTTTAATGGTGAAATTATTTCATCTGCTTCACAAAAAAACTATAGCCCACAGTGAGTACTCAGACTCTGGAAAATGCCAGCAAATACATTGGGTAGGATTCAAATCACACGAACATTGAGATCTGTTAGCAAGGTGAACAGCGCTAACATTCAGAATCACGCGTTGAAGTTGCCAGTTTGAGGACTTAGTTGCTTATTTCTTAGAATACCACTCATAGGATTTGGATTTGGATTAAACACACTATGTGTAGAAACTCAACAACATTTATTTTCAAGAATAACTCACCGTTTGGCAGAGGCGGGGGCCAGGGCAGGCATACACAACAGGGCACAGCCACAGGCAAGACAGACTGGTTCTCTCGCACACACGTCTGTCCTGGTTCCAGGAATGTTGGCCTTAACCTTCAGCTCCATGTGTCAGCGCTTCCTGCCCTAGCTTTTTTTTTTTTTTTCTTTTGAGACGGGGTCTCACTCTATCACCCAGACCAGAGTGCAGTGGCATGATTACTTCTTCTTCTTCTTCTTTCTATTTTTTTTGAGACAGAGTCTTGCTCTGTTGCCCAGGCTGGAGTAAGAGGCAAGATCTCAGCTCGCTGCAATCTCTGCCTCTTGGGTTCAAGCAATTCTCCTGCCTCAGCCTCCCAAGTGGCTGGCATTACAGGCATGCACCATCACGCCAGGCTACTTTTTGTATTTTTAGTAGAGATGGAGTTTCACCATGTTGACATGGCTGATCTCGAACTCCTGACTTCAGGTGATCCACCCATCTCAGCCTCCCAAAGTACTGGGATAACAAGCATGAGTTGCTGTGCCCAGCCTGCGCTAGCTTTTCTTTTGTTTGAGACAGAGTCTCGCACTGCCGCCTGGCTAGAGTGCAGTGGCGCTATCTCAGCTCACTGCAACTTTCGCCTCCCGGGTTCAAGTGATTCTCCTGCCTCAGCCTCCTGAGTAGCTGGGATTATAGATGCCTACCACCATGCCTGGTTTTTTGTATTTTTAGTAGAAACAGGGTTTCACCATGTTGGCCAGGCTGGTCTCGAACTCTTGACCTCCTTATCTGCCTGCCCCGGCCTCCCAAAGTCCTGGGATTATAGGCGTGAGCCACCATGCCCAGCCCTGTCCTAGCTTGTGACTTGACATTAGTGCATTCCTTTGAGCCAGTAACCTCTCTCTATGTTGATTAAGTTTGTTTCTCCAGTGAGAATCCTACTCTTTCCTTTTTTTTCCATCTATCGGCTGATTTTTTTTTTTTGAGACCAAACAAGTTTTGCTCTTGTTGCCGGCTACAATGCAATGGCACGATCTCGGCTCACTGCAACCTCTGCGTCCCAGGTTCAAGGGATTCTCCTGCCTCGGCCTCCTGAGTAGCGGGACTATTGGTGACTGCCACCACACCTGGCTAATTTTTTGTAGTTTTAGTAGAGATGGGGTTTCACTATGTTGGCCAGGCTGGTGTCAAACTCCTGAGCTCAGGTGATCCACTCACCTTGGCCTCCCGAAGTGCTGGGATTACAAGCGTGAGCCACTGTACTCAACCTTATTGACTGATTTTTCTTGTTATTCAGGATTGGGAAAGGGACCAATTTCCTGCGAGATGGTGGGAAGGAATTTCCTGGAAGCACAGTGGGCAGAATATTTCCTTATGGTCTGACGGCAGCTGCCACAGCCCCCAGTCCCAGTCCTCAAGGACAGAGGCCTTGGGGCTTTCTTCTGCTCGCTCTTTCTTCAGAGAGGGAAGTCCCAGGAGTCTCTGCACACTTTCCCTTGTGTGTCATGGGTGAGAACAGGACTGTAGCTTATCAGGAGAAAAGGGGAAGAAGATGCTAGCGGAGTTGGTCCAAGCCTGATTCATGCTGTGGGGATGAGCATGGCTCAGATTCAAAGGACTTCTACCAGTGACAATATTGCTCATATGGCACTTCCCAACTCAACCCTCACGGCAATCCTATGAGGTGGTGCTACCATCTTTGCTTTACAAATGAGGGCAGTGTGGCCCAGAGAGGCCAAGAAGATTACCTGGGAGCATACAGCTACGGCAAAGAAGTAGAGCCAAATCTGACCCAAGCTACCTGGCTCCAGGGTCGGCGTCCACACCCACTGTGCAGAAGTGTCTTCAAAGTGGGCACGGTGACCAGGCAGGGGGCCAGCTGGGGGGGTTGCCACAGTCAACTCTCATTTCCAGCCGTAAGAGTCTCACAACGAATATCGCAGGGTGGTCTGTGGGTGTTATGATCCCCATTTGACAGATGAGGAGATGGAGGCTTAGAGGTTAGTGCCTTGCCCCAGGGCAAGGTAAAGAGCTGGGAGTGCAGCTGAGACCTCTGAGAGCTGGACTACCTCTGTCTGGGCCCTTCTCCCTATAATAGTGGGACATTTTTATTAGGTGGCTCTGTTTGATGAACACAATGAGGTTGTCAAGAGAAGCAAGTTGCAAAATGCTTGACTTCCCTTTGAAATATAATTATACGTATACATTATATTATGAATGAGACAAAAATCTTCATGCCCACGCAGGAGGCCATGAGATGCCCAAAGCGTTGGGAACCTCCCTGTACCTGGTGTTAGGACAGGGGCAATGGAGACGATTTCAGACAAGATGGATCAGGGAGACAGATTCATAGACCGGGGCTCAGGACCTTGGTGTCCCATCCCTGGTGGAAGGGTTTGACTCCTGCTTTGGGGGCTTGGAGATAACTTTTGATGTGGCAGCAAGAACATTGGCTTTGGAGCCAGAGAGTTTTGGGCTCAAGTCACTGTTTCTACCAAATCATAAACTGTGGGGTGTGGGGTACATTATCTAATCCTTCTGGGTCTCAGTACTTTCAACTGTAAAAGGAAGTAGGATATACTTGTGAGGATTTGTGGAGTTATATGGGTTAAAGGTTTTTTGTAAAATGCTCTGGAAATTGTAAAATGCTCTGGGATTTTCTTATTGTCACTTAATCCAGAGATGTCCATGCTCTTCGGACTGACCTGAACAAACCAAGCTCCCAACATAGTCATTGATGGACCAATTTTTTTTTTTTTTTTTAAGTCTCGCTCTGTCACCCAGGCTGGAATGCAGTAGCACAATCTCAGCTCACTGCAACCTCCGCCTCCCAGGTTCAAGTGATTCTCGTGCCTCTCAGCCTCCCGAGTACTGGGACTACAGACGCGTGTCACCACGCTCTGCTAATTTTTGTATTTTTTTTTTTTTTTGTAGAGATCGTGTTTCGCCATGTTGGCCAGTCTGGTCTCAAACTCCTGACCTCAAGTGATCCACCCACCTCAGCCTCCCAAAGTGCTAGGATTCCACCACTCCTGGCCAATGGACCAATGTTTAATTAATCAGTTTACCACGAGGCATCGAACTGCCATAGAAACCAGAACACTCGAGCTAATGATCTCCCCAGCTTAGTGGCCACTAGGGGCTCAGTTTCCTCATCTGCAAAATGGAAAGCATACAGGCATAACCAGGCAGAGAAATATATATATATATATATTTTTTTTTTTGGAGATGGAGTCTCACTCTGTCGCCTAGGTTGGAGTGCAGTGGCACCATCTTGGCTCATTGCAAGCTCTGCCTCCCGGCCCCGGAGAACTATTTTAAGAATGAAATGGTGGCCGGGTACAGTGGCTCACACTTGTAATCCCAGCACTTTGGAAGGCCGAGGTGGGCGGATCACCTGAGGTCAGGAGTTTGAGACCAGCCTGACCAATATGGTGAAACCTCATCTCTACCAAAGATACAAAAATTATCCGGGCGTGGTGGCGCACGCCTGTAATCCCAGCTACTCAGGAGGCTGAGGCAGGAGAATTGCTTGAACCTGAGAGGGGGAGGTTGCAGTGAGCCGAGATTGCACCACTGCACTCCATCCTGGGCGACAGAGTGAGACTTCATCTCAAAAATAAAGAAGAAAAAAAAAGAATGAAATGAGATGAATAAGTAAAACGGTAGCTCTTGACCCTGGGAACTGAATTATCTGGGCTGCACTGCAGACCAACTGGTAAAATGTTTTCTCCTCAGTTGTTCCTTAAAGAGGCCACTCCTTGATCACAGCAACATGCAGACAGGACCGGGAATCGAGAACCCTGGGTTCACTCAAGCCTCCACCTCCAGCTCTGCCCCAAACTATCTGAGTGTCTACAGGGAAATCTGTTTTGCATCTCTGGGTTTCACCTTCCTCCTCTTAAAGGAAGGACTACATCCTCCACCATCCACCGCCCCCAGGCTCCTCCAGCTCAGACCTTCCCCTGAACTGTGTTGTCACAACACCCATTCATTAGGTGGCTTTACATGTTCTGGGTAATTTGGGCACGTCCTGATCTCTGTGATTGAGGTCGAGCCACACCCTGATCCCCGCAGGAACCTCCTTCTCGGGCCGCTTACATCTCTGGAGTGGAGAGGTGTCCTGGGTGATGCTCATGGTTGACAACTAACTGCATCGTCCAGGCACCTCCTAGAAAGCAGAGGCTGGCTGACCTCCACTGCAGCCACATTTGTGAACATGAAACCCACGCGTAGTGATAAATTCTCTGCTCCCTCCTCACTCCTTCTGTCATGTTTTATTTATCAAGCCTTTAACAGAAGAACTGGAGTGAAAACATTTTCCATCTTTGCTGTTTTCCTGACGTGGCCTTGTGTGACAGCATGTCACCCAAGCTCTGAGAAGTGTTTTCCAGAGAAATACTTCTGGGAAGTCGTTTAGTTGGGTGGCGTGAGTAACGCCACCTGAAAGTCATGTTAACTTCCTGAAAGCAATTCTCCATGGTTCTTGCTTGTCCAGATTGAATTTTAATGAACATTTATTGGAGGTTTTCCTACTGATTATAATAATGATGCACATTCATGATAAAGTATCTGGAAAATAAAGACTAGCAAAATGGAAATGCAGCTTCCAGCCACAATCACACTCAAAGATAACCACTGCGAACCTTCTGATGGGTCTCCTTCCAGGAATATATACATATATATATGTGAAGGAAGTGGTGAAAGAGAAAAAACTAATTGACTATAGTAACAATATTTTCATATGTAGACATATATGTTTTTCTTTTATAATTTGAAACTTAAAATTTAATTTCGCATTTCAAAAATAGTTCATTTCATATAAAACTCATTTTATTAAAAATATATTACCTTAACATTCTAGAGTTATTCATATACAAGATAAATTTTACATAATACAGTCTTAATCTAAACATAGACTGTTTTCTTTTTCCGATTGGGGTTCACACTCTGTATACTTGTTTGCATTTGCTTTTTTTAAAAAGTTTTTGTTTAACCATGTATAAAAATTAAGGCATACTATATTAATGTACAGGTATTTGACAAACATATAGTAATGTAACTACCACCACAATCATGATATACATAATTATCTAAAATATGACTGTGGGCCAGGTGCTGTGGCTCACGCCTGTAATCCTAGCACTTTAGGAGGCTGAGGTGGGTGGATCACCTGAGGTCAGGAGTTCGAAACCAGCCTGTCCAACATGGTGAAACCCTGTCTCTACTAAAAATACAAAAATTAGCCAGGTGTGCCTGTAATCCCAGCTACTCGGGAGGCTGAGGCAGGAGAATCGCTGGAACCCTATGACATGGAGACCGCAGTGAGCCGAGATCACGCCACTGCACTCCAGCCTAGGCGACAGGGCAAGATTCAGTCTCAAAAAAAAAATGGCTGTGAATGTCATCAACTTTTCTGTCATTTGGAAGTGCAATAATTTAACCAATTTTGTTTTCTTGGCCATTTAGGTTGTTTACGATTTCTCCCTTACCGATTTCCAATCTGGGGGAATGAAATCAATGAATTAAAATGCATGAGGGCCATGAGTGGTGGCATCATGCCTGTAATTCCAGCACTTTGGGAGGGCGAGGTGGGTGGATTGCTTGAGCTCCGGAGTTTGAGACCATCCTGGGTAACATGGTGAAAACTCTTTTCTACCAAAAATACAAAAAAGTTAGCCAGGCATGGTGGTCTGTGCCGGTAGTCCCAGCTACTTGTCGGGGAGCTGAGGTGAGAGGATTGATTGGGCCTGGGAAGCAGAGGCTGCAGTAAACTGTGTTCGAACCACTATACCTCAGCCTAGGTAACTAAATGAGATCCTGTCTCAAAAAAAAAAAAAGAGAAAAAGAAGGAAGGAAGGGCAAGGGGAAGGGAGGGGAGGGGAGGGAGAGAGAGGAAGAGAGGAAGGAAGGAAGGAAGGAAGGAAGGAAGGAAGGAAGGAAGGAAGGAAGGAAGGAAGGCAGGCAGGCAGGCAGGCAGGCAGGCAGGCATAAAATGAATGAAATTCGGAATTTTGATTTTCCTGGAGCTATACCAACTGGGTGTCTCCCTTCTCCACTGGAAAAATCCCACATCATTCAAGACCCAGCTCAGATATTGCCTCCTCTATGAAACCCCCATGATGCCAGCTGGAGAGAGGGTTCCTCCCTTCCCTGTGATTCCACAGCACCAAGTCATACACTGTTTATGGGACAGACATTGCAATAGTCTGATTTTCTTCTCTCCTCCAGACTGTGAATTCATACTAGAAGTGATGTCTTAGCTCTGTGTTCCCAAAACCTAAGCCATGCTTGGCTCATACATGCTCCACAAATGTCCATGAAATGAATGAACATTCTACCCTGCTGAACTAAATTTTGATCTTGAGCCGATTTCTTAGAAAACAGACACTTTATGCCGGGCGCGGTGGCTCACGCCTGTAATCCCAGCACTTTGGGAGGCCGAGGCGGGCGGATCACAAGGTCAGGAGATCGAGACCACGGTGAAACCCCGTCTCTACTAAAAAATACAAAAAATTAGCCGGGCGCGGTGGCGGGCGCCTGTAGTCCCAGCTACTCAGGAGGCTGAGGCAGGAGAATGGCGTAAACCCGGGAGGCGGAGCTTGCAGTGAGCCGAGATCGCGCCACTGCACTCCAGCCTGGGCGACAGAGCGAGACTCCGTCTCAAAAAAAAAAAAAAAAACAGACACTTTATGAGCATGGTGCAAACATAAGCTGGCTGCATTAAGCAGGTACCCCTAAGGAGAGCTGGAAATTTGCTGGTTTTGGACAGTGGTTCAGGGGAACTTGGGAGTGGTGCAGAATTGCTGGCATGTGGAAAGGTACAGGGTACTTGCAGAACACCTCATCTAAGTGATCATCTTTACAATTTTATTTTTTATTTTTGAGACAGAGTCTCGCTTTGGCACCCAGGCTGGAGTGCAGTGGCACAATCACAGCTCAGTGCAGCCTCGACCTCTCAGACTCAAGCAATCCTCCCACCTCAGCCCCCCAAGTAGCTGGGACTACAGGCGTGGCCCACCTCGCTGGACTAATTTTTAATTTTTTGTATAGACGCAGGTCTCGATATATTGCCCAGGCTCAAGCAATCCTCCCACGTTGGACTCCCAGTGTGCTGGGATTACAGACGTGAGCCACTGCACCTGGCCAATTTTTTTTTTTTTTTTGAGACAGAGTCTCGCTCTGTCTCCCAGGCTGGAGTGCAGTGGCATGATCTCGGCTCATTGCAACCTCCACCTCCCAGGTTCAAGCTATTCTTCCACCTCAGCCTCCCGAGTAGCTGGGATTACAGATGCCCGCCACCACACCTGACTAATTTTTGTATTTTTAGTAGGGATGGGGTTTCACCATGTTGGCCAGGCTGGTTTTGAACTCCTGACCTCAAGTGATCTCCCCGCCTGGGTCTCCCAAAGTGCTGGGATTATAGGCGTGAGCCACCACACCCGACCTCACCTGGCCATTTTTACACTTTTAAAATAGCAAGAAACTAGGGGCAAAAAGTACAAATTCATATTTATGTGTAGTCAGTCAATAAATATTTATTGAATGAACTAATAAATTAATGGAAGGTGTACCAGATCCTGACAGGCGAGAAAGTCAGTCGGAGGCAGTGCTTGTTCTTAGTGCACTCACAATGGAGAATCAAGGAATTCACCTTGGACGGGCTCATTTCTCCCTCCCCTGTGCAGTCTCTTCTCAGACTTATTAGTTCTGAGGGGCTCCTGGCTGCCTCACACCAACAACGGTGGCCAGTGGACACTGGCGATGGTGTCCTGTCATTCTGGTTTGTGAAGAGTTTTTGCGCCAAGTCAAACCCTGGGAGGAGTGGGGAGAGCACCCTCTTTCATTAATTAGAGGTGTCTCTATTCATCTCCGTAAATACAACATCTAGCACAAGACTTGGCCCACAGTAGGTGTTTAAAAATGCTTGCTGAGGCCGGGCGCAGTGGCTCACGCCTGTAATCCCAGCACTTTGGGAAGCCGAGGCGGGCAGACCACGTGAGGTCGGGAGTTCAAGACCAGCCTGACCAATATGGAGAAACCCCGTCTCTACTAAAAATACAAAATTAGCTGGACTAGGTGGCGTGCGCCTGTAATCCCAGCTACTCGGGAGGCTGAGGCAGGAGACTCACTTGAACCCGGAGGCAGAGGTTGCAGTGAGCCGAGATGGCGCCATTGCACTCCAGCCTGGGCGACGAGAGTGAAACAACGTCTGGGAAAACAAAACAAAACAAAACTTGCGGAAAGAATGAAATGACCAAGACTTCTGCAGGGCCGCCCGTCAGGTTCTCAACTAGTCACTCTTCACATCTGATTCATATCTTAAAGCAGCCTCGCAGGTAGGTCTGCATCATTTTCCCATCCTACATCGGAGGCGCTGAAGCCCAGGCGGGCTTCCCGAATCGCCCGGGCCCACGCTGCAGAGTGAAAGCCACAGCGGCAAAGCCTGCACGCTGGACGCTGCGCCGGAGCGTCCCCAGGTGCAGCAGGCTGCGCTCCGTAAGTCGGTCCTGGGGGGAACCGCGTCCTGCTGAACCCCGATCAGGCCCGGGGAGACCCTGGGAGCGACGCGGCGGGAGGGGTCTGGGCCCGCGGCAGTGGCTGAAGCCTCGGCTCGCTCTTCCTCACAAGGTGCGAATCCAGCGCCTCCAGCTCGGGAGGGACCTGACGTGCGGGACGCGTCCGCCTCAGAACCCGAGGCGCGGCACATACTCGGCAAAGGCCGCCGGCGTCCCCGCAGCAGTGGGAGGAGACTAGGGATGCCCGGAGGAAGACGCTGACCCGGCGAGCACCTGAGCGCCCACCTGTGGCTCATCCCGGAGACCCCCCCACCGACCCGGGCGGGGCCTGGGGGCGTGGCTCCCGTCTCGCTCAGCCAATCAGTTCCCCGGAGCAGCCGCCCGCCCCCTCCTGAGGCGACAGCGCTTGCGCACTCGGGCCGCGGTCCTCCTCGGGCCCCGCCCCCGGGGCGGTGCTGACGCTCGCGCCGACGCGCTCGACGTCGGGCACGTCGACGCCGGCGCCGCGCAGCCGGGCCCGCTCCTCCTCCGCTCCGCCAGTGTCCGGCCGCGGGCCGGCCTTAGTGACTGGGGCGGCGGGCCCCGGGGCCGCGGCGTGGGGCGGGCAGGCGGACGCCGGCCGCGGGCTGCCTTCGTCGGCTCCCAAGCTCGCCCGGAGCGAGCAGCCGCCCGCGAGCCGCCGCGGAGCCTCCTCGCCCGCTCCCGCCGGTGAGCAAGGTAAGGGAGCGGGACACTGAGGCAGGCTCGGGGCCCAGGCGTCACCGGCTGGTCCCGGTCTCCGCGGCGGCCACGCAGCCGGTTGGATGTGTTCGCGAGGAATGGTGCGCTCCGGGGCGGGTGGGGGCGAGGCCGCGGCGCCGGGTCGCGCTGGGAGAGCTCTGGCGGGACCCCAGCGCCCCGAGGGATGGCTCCGGGGACTGCGCGCCGCCCCTCCCCGAGCCCTGCGCCCCGTGACCTGGGCGCTGGGGCGAGGGGCGGGGAACTGCGGCCGCTGAAAGCCCCGGCCCGAGCGGGCTCCGTTGTCAACGGTCCTCACCTCCGGGGTCCGGGGCTCCCGCCGCACCTGATACAGGAGGGGAAGGAGTACGGTTCGAGCAGGCTGGAGGTCATCCCCATCAGGTGCGCCGCCTGGGCCATCCTCTCTCAGGGGTCCATCGCGCCCCGAATACTGCCCGAAAGACTCAGAAGCGACTTCCCCATCCCCTCGCGCTGTCTTTACATCCCAGACACTTAATAGCCTCTCATCATCTCACCTTTCACTTTTCCCTCTTTCCTAGCCGCCTCCGGCTGTATATCGACCTGCTATATTTCCATTGTGAGTTTTTTTTTTTTTTTCGGTTGTAAACTTACGTAAGTTAGGTTGACTGATCAACCGTTGCAGCCATTGAAAAAAAACACTTCTGCCAGCGTTTAACGAATCCAGTTCCTTTTAGTGCTCACCAGCTCCAGCTCAAGAATTCAGGGAGCCGTCAGTTCTTCACAGGAGCTGACTGCACACATTCCTGCAAGATGCCTGATGGATTTTGTACTTGTCAGTTTTGCTGGCTGTATGCTCCTTCTGTGCTTTTCCTGAAAAATGATTGGGTGACATGTGTTTTGACTTTCTTCCCCCCCCCCCCCCCCACTGGGAAGTAAAAAAAAAATTAGGTAACAGAAGCACACTTGTTTTCGACAAAAACAAGTACAGCTTTGCAAACAGACTACCCCAGGGTTTGCCCTTTTTTGTGAGGGTAGTCCTCTGGTATCTTGACCCCTTCCCTGGATTTTGGTCTGTGTTAATGTCTTCATGTTGTGTATTTCTGCACTTAATATTTGCCCGGTATATGTTTTCCCAGCTTATTTACACACAAAGCGTAACAGATCTGAGGATAATGAGGCTGCCCCTCTTTTTAGCTACAGATACCTGTAAAGTTGCATATTTGTGGGAACCTGTATTCTGCACTTGATGACTGTAGCCTGGCTCTTTCATTTCAAGATGATGTGCGAGGTGATGCCGACCATCAGCGAAGCAGAAGGCCCCCCTGGAGGAGGTGGAAGCCATGGTTCCGGCTCCCCTTCGCAGCCAGACGCAGATTCACATTTTGAACAGTTGATGGTCTCCATGTTGGAAGAAAGGGACCGCCTTCTTGACACACTGAGAGAGACTCAAGAAACGCTGGCCTTAACCCAGGGGAAGTTACATGAGGTTGGTCATGAAAGAGATTCCTTGCAGAGACAGCTCAACACGGCACTTCCACAGGTATGAGTGCTTTTAACTTGAGACTCTGTAGATTATTCTCCACTAAATGTTTTTTTTTTTTAATTGGTGTCATCTTTTGTTAATGTTTCAGATGAGTATTTTCCATAACCATTTGTGAAATGATGGTTTCTGGTGTTTCTAAGTCAAATACAAAGTTCCTAGGGATTAAACTTCTTAGGGAGAACAAATTGTTGTACTCTAAAGTCATGTGAAAATACCTCATTATTTTCATTCCTATCTTTGGGAACTGCCTAGGTTCAGAAAGTTCTCCAGAGTTTCTGAAAAAGGGCTCTGAAGCAACCAATCTATGTGGTCTGTTGTCTTCAACCTTCTCTTGCTAAACTTGTGCTTCCCATGGATTGTGTCTCATGTGTTTCTAATTTCCTAATATAATTTAGTAGACAAATAGGATTTCACAGAAAAAAATATTATTTTGATAGCCCACCTTTATCAGAACATCTAGGTTTTGTAAGTCACATTTGTTTTAGGGGATAGAAGACTGGAGATTGATTCCTTAGGAACTTCTTCCTTGGTAGACGAGAATTTTAAAGCTTAGGCCGGGTGTGTTGGCTCATGCCTGTAATCCCAGCACTTTGGGAGGCTAAGGCAGGCGGATCACCTGAGGTCAGGAGTTTGAGACCAGCCTGGCCAACATGGCAAAACCCTGTCTCTACCAAAAATACAAAAATTAGTGGAGCGTGGTAACACACACCTGTAGTCCCAGCTACTCAGAGGCTGAGGCATAAGAATCACTTGAGACAGGGAGGCAGAGGTTGCAGAGGAGCCAAGATTGCACCACTGTCTCAAAAAAAAAAAAAAAAATTTAAAGCTTAGAACAACTGAAATTATTTCTCTGAGTATATTACATTTGGACCAGTGTTTGAAAGACTTTGCTCATGGAGTTGAATGAGGATTTGCTTAATGGTAGGTAAAGGGAGAAAGTGTAAAAACTAGAAAAGTGTCAGGTGAGTGTCACGGAGCATAGTGGGAGAGAAGTGGGTTACTTAGGTGTTTCAGAGCTGTCTAGGCCCCATGTTACTCATCCTAAGTGCCTTTGGGGTGCATTCAGGTAGACCCGCAGAAACACACATTTATACTCACATGATGGGTCTGCAGTGATAACTTAGTAAATGAATAATTACTAGCCTTAATGTATTTCTTGGCTGTAGTCAGTTCTCTGGGAAGATTGATGAGCCAAACGTGGGTTTCCTTTATAGCAACAATGATTTGACATTAGAGCTGTATGTTCCTTTTTTGTTGGATTAGAGAATCATTAAGATTTTTCTCATTTTAATCTTATAAAATACTAAGTTTATGAAGGTCGAATTTTATTACTACAATTTTTTTTTTTTTTTTTTGAGACGGAGTCTTGCTCTGTCCCCCAGGCTGGAGTGCAGTGGTGCAATCTCAGCTCACTGCAAGCTCCGCCTTCTGGGTTTACGCCATTCTCCTGCCTCAGCCTCCCGAGTAGCTGGGACTACAGGCGCCCGCCACCTCGCCCGGCTAGTTTTTCGTATTTTTTAGTAGAGATGGGGTTTCACCGTGTTAGCCAGGATGATTTCGATCTCCTGACCTCGTGATCCACTCGTCTCGGCCTCCCAAAGTGCTGGGATTACAGTCTTGAGCCACTGCACCCGGCCTTGTTGGGTCTTTTAATTTTAGCTGTTCTGGTGGCTGTTAGCTGGTAGGTGGCTCAGTATGGTCTGAATTTGCTGCTCCCTGATGGCCAGGAACATGCAGAGGTAAAGCATCTCTTCCTGTGTTCACTGACCATCTGGATGTCTTGTGAGACGGTTATCTTTTGCCCATCGGTTGGTTGGGTTGTCTATTTTGTTTCTTACTGATTTGAAGGAGTTTTCTCTATATTCTGAGTACATATGTGCATGACAGATTGTTTTTAGACTCTCGTGTTTACCTTTTCACTTTCTCAGTGGTATCTTTTGATACACAGAAGTTTTAAATTTTTAATGTAGCCCAGTTGATCAATCTTTTCAGTAATGTTTAATGCTCTTTGTGTCCTGCTTAAGAAATTTGCTAGGTCAAGTTCATGAAGATACTCTACATTGTCTTCTGAAAACTGTATTTTTAAATCTTCTGTCTGAAATTGACTTTGTTTATGGTATGTGATGGGGCCAAGAGTCTCTCTTTTTTTTTTTTTTTTAATGGATATCTAGTTGACCCTGCATAATTTCTTAAAAAGACCATTCTTTCCCCAGTGTACTACATGCAGTGTCATCTATGTCATCTCAGTCCAGTGACTGTAAGTGTGTGGGTCTGTTTCTGGACTCTCTTCTGCTCCTTTGATCTTTTTGTCATCTTTGCATAAATAGCACAATGTCTAAATTACCGTAGATATAGTCTGTCTTGAGATCTGGTAATTTAAGAAAAAGGTTCTCACTCGGTTGCCCAGACTAGTGTCAAACTCCTGGTCTCCAGCAATCCTCTCTCCTTGGTCTCCCAAAGTGCTGGGATTTCCATTGTGAGCCACCACACCTGGCCCTGTAGATGTTCTTTATCCAGATGTAAAAATTCTTCTCTTCTTAGTTTGCCAAGAGTTTTTTAAATACCATGAGCAGATGTTATATTTCTTAACATGGATTTTCTGCATCTTTTGAGACAGTCATGTGATTTTTCTGTTATGTGGGAATTTAACTGTTTTTATTTGTTTGTTTATTTTTGAGGTGGGGTCTTGCTCCATTACCCAGCCCCGAGTGCAGTGGCGCCATCATAGCTCTCTGTAGCCTTGAACTCCTGGGCTAAAGTGATCTTCCCACTCAGCCTCTCAGGTAGTTGGAATTATAGATGCACGTCACTGCACCTTGCTTTTTTTTTTTTTTTTAATTGCTTATTGTTTGTAGCCTGGGGAAACAACCTCAGGAACTCCTGAGAAAGAGCACCTCCCTTTTAAAAAAGATTTACAATTGTAGAATAATTCCAACCTGATCTTGATGTATTCTCCTTTTACTGGATTGTATTTGGTAATATTTTGTTTAGGATTATTGCATTTATATTCACGAGAAAGATTGACTTGTAATTTTACTTTCCTTCAGTGCCCTTGTTGGGATTTGGTATTGAGGTTATGCTGGTTTCGTAAAACAAGGTGGAATATATTCCTTCTTTTTCTACTCCCTAGAAGAGTTCCTTCGAAATTTGTGTTACCTTCCTTAAATGTTTGAAAACATTCTTTGGCAAAACCAGCTCCTGTAGTATTTTTAGAATTAATTTTATAGGTAGATGTAGGATTTTGAGTATTTCTTCATGTGTCTATTTAGATAAAGCATTTTTCCCTGCTAGGGATTTGTTCAGGCCACCCAGACTTTCCAATTTGTAAGTTTAAAGTGGTTTACAGTCCTTATTATCTGCAAGATCTGTAGTGATGTCCCCTTTTAATAATTTTTGATATTGGTAATTCGTATATTGTCTCTTAATCAGTCTTGAGGGTTTGTCAGTTTTGTAAGTTCTTTCAAGGGACCAACTGTTAGCTTTACTTTTTTTCTACTTACATTTGTTTCTATTGCATTAGTTTCTACTTTTTTTTTTTTTTTTTTTTTTGAGACGGAGTCTCGCTGTGTCTCCCAGGCTGGAGTGCAGTGGCGTGATCTCGGCTCACTGCAAGCTCCACCTCCCGGGTTCACGCCATTCTCCTGCCTCAGCCTCCCAAGTAGCTGAGACTGCAGGCGCCCGCCACCACGCCCGGCTAGTTTTTTGTATTTTTAGTAGAGACGGGGTTTCACCATGTTAGCCAGGATAGTCTCGATCTCCTGACCTCGTGATCCACCCGCCTCGGCCTCCCAAAGTGCTGGGATTACAGGCTTGAGCCACCGCGCCCGGCCAATTTCTACTTTTTTTTAAACTTCGTGGCCGGGCGCGGTGGCTCAAGCCTGTAATCCCAGCACTTTGGGAGGCCGAGGTGGGTGGATCACGAGGTCAGGAGATCGAGACTATCCTGGCTAACATGGTGAAACCCCGTCTCTACTAAAAATACAAAAAAAACTAGCAGGGCGTGGTGGCGGGCGCCTGTAATCCCAGCTACTTGGGAGGCTGAGGCGGGAGAATGGCGTGAACCCGGGAGGCGGAGCTTGCAGTGAGCCGAGATCACCACTGCACTCCAGCCTGGGAGACACAGCGAGACTCCGTCTCAAAAAAAAAAAAAAAATAAAAAAATAAAAAAAATAAAAAAAATAAACTTCGTTTTTTGAGATTTTATATATATATATATATATGTATATGTATATGTCTTTTTTTTTTTTTTTTTTTTTGAGGCAGAGTCTCATTGTGTCTCCCAGGCTGGAGTGCAGTGGCATGATCTCAGCTCACTGCAACCTCTGCCTCCAGGTTTCAAGCAATTCTCCTGCCTCAGCCCCCTCCCGGGTAGCTGAGATTACAGGCACCCGCCACCACGCCCAGCTAATTTTTGTATTTTTAATAGAGATGGGGTTTTGCCATGTTGGCCAGGCTGGTCTCGAACTCCTGGCCGCAAGTGATCCACCCGCTTTGGCCTCCCAAAGTGCTGGGATTACAGATGTGAGCCATTGCACCTGGCCTTTTCTAGTTTCTTGAATAGATACTTGTTTTAACTTTTTTCTTTCTAATATATGTTTTTAAGCCTATACATTTCTCTCTAAACACACTTTTAGATGCATGTCACAAGTTTTTTTTTTTTTTTTTTGAGACGGAGTCTCGCTCTGTCGCCCAGGCTGGAGTGCAGTGGCCGGATCTCAGCTCACTGCAAGCTCCGCCTCCCAGGTTTACGCCATTCTCCTGCCTCAGCCTCCTGAGTAGCTGGGACTACAGGCGCCCAACACCTCGCCCGGCTAGTTTTTTGTATTTTTTAGTAGAGATGGGTTTTCACCGGGTTAGCCAGGATGGTCTTGATCCCCTGACCTCGTGATCCGCCCGTCTCAGCCTCCCAAAGTGCTGGGATTACAGGCTTGAGCCACCGCGCCCGGCCTACAAGTTTTGATATGTCAAATTTTCATTATCTTTTATGTAAAAATAATGTTGTAATTTTCGCTGCGGTGTTGTTTGTTGTTCATACAATTTTTAGAAGTGTATTTCTCAACTTCCCTGTTTGTGGGGATTTTCTTTTTTTTGTTGTTGTTGAGACAGAGTCTCCCTGTGTCGCCCAGACTGGAGTGCAGTGGCCGGATCTCAGCTCACTGCAAGCTCCGCCTCCCGGGTTCACGCCATTCTCCTGCCTCAGCCTCCCGAGTAGCTGGGACTACAGGCGTCCGCCACCTCGCCCGGCTAGTTTTTGTATTTTTTAGTAGAGACGGGGTTTCACCGTGTTAGCCAGGATGGTCTCGATCTCCTGACCTTGTGATCCGCCCGTCTCGGCCTCCCAAAGTGCTGGGATTACAGGCTTGAGCCACCGCGCCCGGCAAATCTTGGTGTGGGGATTTTCTAGATACCTTTTTGTCGATTTCTAGCTTAATTATTTTAAGATCCCTAAATATATTCTGCATTATTTAAATCCTTTGAAATGTGTTGAACTTTCCTAATAGCCCAGCATGTACTCAGTTTTGTTAAATGTTTCCCAGCCACTTGAAAGTAATATATATTGATAGGAATGTAGTGTTCTATGTACATCAGTTATATCAATTGTTTGAGTCATGTAATTCAAATTCTAGTAGCCACCTGCACAGATACAGTATACATTTTCAATTTAAGCCTGATTTATTACTTTTACTGCTTCCCAGACACTGCTGTTTCCTTAGATACTTGAGCTGGATTTAACTCCCTCCTACCTTTTGTGTCATTGTTTTATATATTTCAGTTTAATTTAATTTATATTTATTTTTAAAAATAGAGACAGCGTCTTGCTGTACTGCCCCAGCTGGTCTTCAGCTCCTGGCCTCAGGTGATCCTCCGCTGTTAGCCTCCCAAAACAGTGGGATCCAGGTGTGAGCCACTACACACTTTTAGCTGCGTCTTACAAGTTTATGTATTTTAGTTTTAGATATACTTTTCGCAGTATCATAATTGTTTTGTACAGTTAATGTTTATTTAGATTTATCCTCATAGTTACCATTTTTTTTTTTTGCTCTTCATTCTTTATTGTTGTTTCATGTTTCTGTCGGGGATTGCAGTTGTTGTTTGTTTGTTTTTTTCTTTTTTTCTTTTTTGAGACAGAGTCTCACTCTGTCACCTAGGCTGGAGTGCAGTAGCACAATCTCGGCTCACTGCAACCTCCATCTCCCGTGTTTGAGCGATTTTCTTGCCTCAACCTTCTGAGTAGCTGGAACTACAGGCGTGTGCCACCACATCCGGCTAATTATTGTATTTTTAGTAGAGACTGGGTTTCACCATGTTGGCCAGGCTGGTCTCAAGCTCCTGACCTCAAGTGATCTGCCTGCCTCAGCCTCCAAAGTGCTGGGAGTACAGATGTGAGCCCCTGCACCCAGCCTGTATTTCTTTTCCCTGAAGAACTTTCTAAGGCATTTCTTTTAGTTCATATCTGTGGATAATGAATTGTCATTTTTGTTGGCCTGAAAATTTTCTATTTTACCTTTAGTTTTTTGTTTCTTGTTTTTTTGTAAGATGGAGTCTTGCTCCGTCGCCAGTCTGGAATGCAGTGGCACGATCTTGGCCCACTGCAGCCTCTGCCCCCGGGGTTCAAGCAATTCTTCTGCCTCAGCCTCCCGAGTAGCTGGGTCTACAGGCACGTGCCACCACACCCAGCTAATTTTTGTATTTTTTACTAGAGACAGGGCTTCACCATGTTGGCCAGGATGGTCTCGATCTCTTGACCTTGTGATCTGCCCTCCTCAGCCTCCCAAAGTGCTGGGATTACAGGCATGAGCCACCACTCCTGGCCTTTTTTTTTTTTTTTTAAATAGAGGCGATGTTTTACCATGTTGCCCAGGCTGGGGTCAAACTCCTTGGCTCAAGCAGCTGCCTGCCTCAGCCTCCTAAAGTGCTGGGATTACCGGTGTGAACCACCGTGCCCAACTTGCCTTCACTTTTGAAGAATGATTTTGCTGGGTATAGAATTATGGGTTCATGGTCATTTCCTTGCACCATTTTGTAGCAGCGAATTCATTGTTTTTTAGCTCACTTCCTTCTTCTTGACAAGTCAGCTTTTGGTGTTATTGTTGTTCCATTTGAAGTAATACTTCTTTTTTTTTTCCCCTTCTGGTTGCTTTTATTTTTATTTTTTGGAGAGGATATGACTTTTCTGAGTTTATCCACCAGAGTGGAAATAATGTCTGTGCAAAACCAAATGTTTGTTACTATAACTCTCCATCACAATTAAAATCCAAACAGTTTTTTGAAAACAGTCAACTCAATCAAAACCCACTACTTCAGAATCAATAGCTTCTTTGAAGCCACGGTAACAAATATGGTTAAGACTTGAATGTAGAAATTTGTTGGTTGGAAAGCTAATTAAACTTCCTACTTGCTCAAGTAGAATTACAGAAAGGCAGAATTGTGTTTTTCACAGAGATACAGTTCACTGGAATCAGCAACACTGGACAGCTGGTAGAGTGTTTAGGGTCCTGAGATAATAAGGAATCCAGGCAGCCTTTAGACAGTCTGCTGTTGTCCTTTGTTCCCAATTAGATATTTGTGGATGTGTGGAATGACACCTTTACCAGCAATTGTAGACTTGATGAGAGACTGCAATTCTTCATCTCCACGAATGGCAAGTTGCAAGTAATGAGGGATAATATACTGTACTGTGAAGTCTTTTGATGGGTTTCTTGCCAGTTCAAGTACCTCCGCAGTGAGGTACTCCAGGATGGCTGTGCTATTCACAGCGGCAGTTGCGCCCACATGTCCAGGACTGATTGTCCTAGATTTCAGGTGTCAGTGAATACGGCCCACCAGGAACTGCAAATTGGCTCTCTGTGAGTGGGAAGCTGCCTTTGTTGGCCTTTCTGGAGTCCTTCCCAGCCTTACTGCCAGCCATTTTCAATTCTGCTGAAGCTCAAACAGGCAAGGCAGTGAAGGGACTAATCAGACACACAGCAAGATCTCACCAGCTACTCTTTCCTTCCACCAGGATTTGAAGCTGCCTCTGGTGGCTTGTAAGATTTTCTTTGCTTTAGGCATTAGCAAAACTCGATATTTATTGTATTGGTGGCCTGTTCCTAATCAATTTTGGAAGTTTTGGCTCTTCTCTGTATAAATACTCCTATTTTTCACTCATCTTCACTCTGAAGGCCTCCATTTTTGTGTACATTAGGCTTTTCTTTTTTTTGAGATGGAGTTTCGCTCTTGTTGCCCAAGCTGGAGTGCAATGGCGCGATATACATTAGGCTTTTGTCATGTCCTACATGTCTCTTGTGCTCCTTTCTGTATTTTCTAGACCTTTTCTGTGTATGTGTCTAGATGTGTGTGTGTGTGTGTATATATGTGCATGTTTATATATATATTTATTTATTTATTTTTTAGAGACTGGGTCTCTCTCTTGCCCAGGCTGGTCTTGAACTCTTGGGCTCAGGCAGTCTTCCTACCTTGGCCTCCTAAACTGTGAGGATTACAGACATGAGCCACTGTGTCTGGCCTGTGTGGCGGGGGTGTGTGTGTGTATATGTATATATGTATATATATATTTTTGGGATAGGGTCTTGCTCTGTTGCCCAGGCTGGAGTGTAGTGGTGCAATCTCAGCTCACTGCAGCCTCTGCCTTCTGGGCTTAAGCGGTCCTCCCACTTCAGCTCCTGAGTAGCAGGGACTACAGGTGCGCACCACCACACCTGGCTAATTTCTGTATTTTCAGTGGAGATGGGGTTTTGCCGTGTTGCACAGACTGGTCTCAAACTCCTGGGCTTAAGCGATCCACTCGCCTTACTCTCCTAGTGTGTTGGCAATACAGGCTTGAGGCAGCGTGTGTGTGTGTGTGTGTATTTAAGAGACAGGTGGCTGGATGCGGTGGCTCACGCCTGTAATCCCAGCACTTTGGGAGGCCAAGGTGGGCGGATCACCTGAACTCAGGAGTTCAAGACCAGCCTGGCCAACATGGTGAAACCCCGTCTCTACTAAAAATACAAAAAATAGCCGGGCGTGGCCAGCGCCTGTCTTCCCAGCTACTCGGGAGGCTGAGGCAGGAGACTTGCTTGATCCTGGGAGGCGGAGGTTTCAGTGAGCCAAGATCACACCATCGCACTCCAGCCTGGGTGGCAAGAGCGAAACTCCGTCTCGGAAAAAAAAAAAAAAGAGACAGGTACTCTGTTGTTGCCGAGGCTGGAGTGCAGTGGTGCGCGCGATCACTGTTCACTGCAGCCTCAAACTCCAGGGCTTATGCAATCCTTTTGCCTTAGCCTTTTGAGTAGCTGAGACTATGGGCATGTGCCACCATGCCCAGCTAATTTTTAAATTTTTTGTAGAGGCGGGGTCTTGCTGTTTTACCCAGGCTGGTCTTAAACTCCTGACCTCAAGTGATCCTCCCACCTCTACATGTCAAAGCACTGGGATGACAGGTGTGAGCTATTGTGCCCAAACTCTCAAGTCCAGGTATTTTTACTGACCCATCTTCCACCTCACTCACCCTCTCTTCATTTGTGTCCATCACCGTTTAGCCCATAGATTGAGTTCTTAATTTCAGTTATAATTTTCAGTTCTAGAGTCTGCATCATTCCTTTTACTATTCTAGTTCTCTAGTGAAATGCTTTCCTTTTGTCAAGTATATTTTTGACTAGCTGACATTTGCGTCGGGTAACTTATTATATAGGTCACCTCTGGATCCATTTCTGTTTTTCTTTTTTCTCTTGGTTCATTTGTTGATAGGCTTATTTTTATTTTTTTAATTGAGTCAGACATTATGTATGAAAAACTGTAGAAGCACTGGGGGATGCCCTCTTCCTTCAGAAAGTTTCCCTGTGTCATCTGGCACATGCCCAGAGTAGGAACAGATCATCTCAGCTCAGGGCCTGGGTGACCAGAGGCTGGGATTCAGTCAGTAAGCCTCAGTTGGAGCTGCCTTCCCCCAAACCCCTGCTCCCGGTGTAACCATCCAGGGGTTCCATCTGAAACCCTGGAGTGTTTCCCAGGGCCCCTCTTTCTTGGCGTGTCTTGGAGCCCAAGTTTTGTCTCCCTAACACCATGAGACTACTGAAAGCCCAGCTTCTCAGCCAGGTTTGCAGAGTGTTGGGCTCATTTCCCTTTTCTCTGGGATCTTGGCCCCTTAAGTCCTGGCTGACTGTCAGGCCTGTACTTCTTTTTGTCTTCCCAGACCCTTGGGGCTTTCTAGAGCTCTTTAGCCGCTACTTTCTGCTGAGTTTTCTTCCCAGTTTATCAGTGTACTGCCCCCACATCCTTCCAAATTGTCAAATGCATTGACAGAAAGAGTGGGGGCTCTGAATAGTGGACTCACCTCAGTGGGCCTCTCTTTTGTTTGGAATATTGGTCCCTTCAGTTGTGGCTGCCTTGGCATCTCTTTGATGCCTGCAGACTTTTAAGTCATACTCTCCTTTTCCAGTTCTTGGTGGGTTGCCGTGCTACAGGCCACCCTGCATATCACTGAAAGTGCAGTCAAAGCGGGCGTGCTCGCTCTGTCTGCGGCATGTGCGGAGGCTGTAGACATTGGTTATCGTTACTTGATAGGGAGCATACAGAACCCCCTTACCTTGCTTAGTCTGCCTTGTCCAGTTTCTTTCTTTTTTTCCAGTCTGCTTCTCATGACATTGTCCAGTTTCTAATCAGAATCCCCCATTTGCCCCTACCCAGTCACTTAACACTTAAAGACAATAGAGCAAGTGGCCCGCCCAGCGGGAGACACAGCCCTTGGCCTCCAGTTCCCGTCTTGGCCACTGTATGGGCTCTTCCATCCTGCTCTAGTCTTTACTCTTCCCTTTGCCCTGTGCCAGACCAAGGGAGGGTTTGTGATGACATATGTGGCAGTGGCAAAGGAGGAGGCTAGGGAGGTAGGAGAGGTTGTGTGCGTGGTGTTTAGTCTTTTTTTGGAGATGGGGTCTTGCTATGTTGCCCAGGCTGGTCTCGAACTCCAGGGCTCAAGCAATCCTTCTGACTTGGCTTCCTGAGTAGCTATCACTACAGATATGAACCACTGTGCCCAGCTACCTAATGTTTATTCTTTTTTTTTTTTTTTTTTTTTTTTTGAGACGGAGTCTTGCTCTGTTGCCCAGGCTGGAGTGCAGTGGCCTGATCTCAGCTCACTGCAAGCTCCGCCTCCCGGGTTCACGCCATTCTCCTGCCTCAGCCTCCCGAGTAGCTGGGACTACAGGCGCCCGCCACCGCGCCCGGCTAGTTTTTTGTATTTTTTAGTAGAGACGGGGTTTCATCGTGTTAGCCAGGATGGTCTCGATCTCCTGACCTCGTGATCCACCCATCTCGGCCTCCCAAAGTGCTGGGATTACAGGCTTGAGCCACCGCGCCCGGCCCCTAATGTTTATTCTGTGACTTGATCACATGTGTGTTTTCTTTTCAGTGCTGCTTTTTTTTTTTTGAAACAGAGTCTTGCTATGTTGCCCAGGCTGGAGTACAGTGGCGTGATCTCGGCTCACTGCAAGCTCTGCCTCCTGGGTTCACGCCACTCTCCTCAGCCTCCCCAGTAGCTGGGACTACAGGCATCTGCCACTACACCCAGCTAATTTTTGTTTTGTATTTTTAGTAGAGTTGGGGTTTCACCATGTTAGCCAGGATGGTCTCGATCTCTTGACTTCATGATCTGCCAGCCTTGGCCTCCCAAAGTGTTGGGATTACAGGCGTGAGCCACTGCACCCAGCCTTTTTGTTTTTTGTTTTGTTTTTTTTTAGAAGGAGTTTTGCTCTTGTCGCCCAGGCTGGAGTGCAGTGGCGTTTAGTGCAATGGCTGGAGTGCAAAGACAGCCCGTTTAGGAGGCGATCTCAGCTCACTGCAACCTCCGCCTCCCAGGTTCAAGCGATTCTCCTGCCTCAGCCTCCTGAGTAGCTGGGACTATAGGTGCGCATCACCATGCCCGGCTGATTTTTGTATTTTTAGTAGAGACAGGGTTTCACCATGTTGGTCAGGCTGGTCTCGAACTTCTGACCTCAGGTGATCTGCCCGCCTTGGCCTCCCACAGAGCTGGGATTACAGACATGAGCCATCATGCCTGACCAACCAACCGAGTGCTTTTTTTTTTTTTTAAACAAATACTGCCTGTGGGCTTCTCTCTAATTTCATTTTAAAGTTTCAGCTGCATTTTCAAATTGAGATTTTATTTTAAACTTGAGTACAGTGATTTTTACAGTCTTTTTGAAAGCAACAAATGAGATTTTTAGAAGACCTCTCGCTTGAAGAACTCTAATGTATGAAACCTAGAAAAGAGACTGTTCACCTTTCATTGCAGGCGAGGTCCCAAATTTTGCCAGTCTGTCTCCCAGTCTGCTAATCCCTGAGGCAGGGCGTACAAAACTCAGAAGACTCTAACAAATGAGGTCTTCAAATCAAATCCAAACTTAGTGAAAAAGAAGTCTACCTGTGTCAGGGGTGTTCCCTGTCAAAGTGATGGGTGAGCTTCTGCTGGTTGCAGTGGAAGGTGTGCTGGTTGGATTGGGAAGGCAAGAGGGTGCAAGACAGCCCGTTTAGGAGGCGGTTCCTGCATTGTGGGCATGAAGTGTTACAGCCCAAACTAGGATGCTAGAATCCAAGGGCAGAGGGCAGTAGAAAAGCACAACCTGGCAGAACTGTGTGGGACTAGAGGATGAGAGCCGAGTGGCAGATGCCATGGTCAGGCTTGCTGGGAGATGGGGGTGGGGGAGGGTAAAGAGGAGACGCTGGTGTTTGGCAGTGTTGAGAGGTATTTGTGGTTGTCACAACTAGGGGCAGGGGTGCTCCTAAACATTCTGCGGTGGAGCCCCCTCAACAAAGAATTATCTGGCCCCAAATGTTGGAAGTGTCCAGGTTTAGGTATAAAGAATCAGAAGCTTTTCTCAAGTATTGCTATTAGGTTGGTGCAATAGTGTTTGTGTTTTTGCTTTATTTTTAATGGCAAAAACCGCAATTATTTTTCCTTCCACCTAATATGATGCAAAGTTGGCTACAACTGTAATTTGTTAAGTGCTGCAAACAAGGTACTTGCTAAGCTTAACTTAGTGAACAAGTTAGGAAGAATTGGAATTAGGTAAAACTAGCTAAATGACTCTTCCCCGAGGATAAATACTAATGACTACCCCTTCAGATGGTGCCCCTCATGTGCTTTACTGACTGCTTTCTTAGTAGTAGTTGGTAAAACACCTCTTAAAATATCATACTTGCTTTCATCCTCTTTGGTTTATGAAATCGTTGAATATATCCTTTCAGAATAATATTTGGCCATTTACATCTCTCTTTTGCACACACTGAACTTGCCATCTTGTCTTCCTGTTTCTACACCTTTAATTGTCAGCAAGGAGACAGAGCCCTCCCTCCTATTTTGTTGAGCCCTGTGTGAATATTACCGTTCTAGGCTCCTGCAGACACTGGTAGAGACAGACAGGGTCTCCGCCAGAAGGCTTTCACAGTACACCCATGTTCAAAGCAGGTGCGGGTTGTGAGACACATCCAGATAGAATGAAGGGGTTCACAAGAAATCCATTATCTCGGTTGAGTAGGGTGGGCTGCCAAGCACACTGTGGTCCAGGAAGGTGAGGCTTTCGAGGGGATTGGCTTGGAGCTGAGAGATGAAGGCTAAGAGGAACCAGGTATGAGAGCTTTCTTGGCAGTGGGGCTACTTGAGCAAAATCCAGAGCAAGGGAGAGCTTAGCATTTAGCTGAGTCAAAGCTGGGGTCTGTGGCCATGGTTACTCAGCCTGGAGGGAAGGGAAGAGTGAACAAGGTAAGGTTGGCTAGGTACGTTGACATGGGATCAGACAGAGGCAAAGATTTGCTTGTTTCTGTTTTGTTTAAGTACCTTAGGGCTTCAGTACTTTGTGTGCATCGTGGCCTCAGGGGAGGGAATGATGTGATTTGGCTGCGTTGTTATTTATTTATTTTTATTTTTGTATTTATTTATTTAAGATGGAGTCTCACACTGTTGCCCAGGCTGTAGTGCAGTGGCATGATCTCGGCTCACTGCAACCTCCGCCTCACGGGTTCAAGCGATTCTCCTGCCTCAGCCTCCCAAGTAACTGGGATTACAGGCGCCCGCCACCATGCCCAGCTAATTTTTAGTAGAGATGGGAGTTTCACCATGTTGCCCAGGCTGGTCTCGAACTCCTGACGTCAGGTGATCCTCCTGCCTCGGCCTGCCAAGTTTTTAAAAGATCATGCTATGTGGATAATGAGCTGGGGATGGAGGGAAGAATGGACCTAGGGTGGAAACCACTGGTTAGAGTAGAGCCACTTCGAGTGCATGGGTTTGGGCTACAAAGTTAGCAAAAATTAAAAACTCTTGCTGGGTGCGGTGGCTCATGCCTGTAATAGGAGGCTGAGATGGGCGGATCACCTTGAGGTCAGGAGTTCGAGACCAGCTTGGCCAACATGGTGAAACCCTGTCTCTACTAAAAATACAAACATTGGCTGGGTGTGGTGGTGGGCGCCTGTAGTCCCAGCTACTCAGGAGGCTGAAGCAGGAGAGTCGCTTGAACCCGGGAGGTGGAGGTTACAGTGAGCTGTGATCGCACCACTACACTCCAGCCTGGGGGACAGAGCGAGACTCCATCTCAAAAAAAACCCCAAAAACCCCTTAACATCACCCATCCCATAAAGCACAGAACAAGGTATACTTTTTAATTATCATACACATAAATGCATACTGTTTTAATGCAGTATACATAATGTTTATGTATGTAATGTATACATTTATTCAGGTATTTTGAGTGTCTGTATGTGCCATGCACTGTTGTAGATGCTGAATATTCCATAGGTAAAAAGGGTTATTTAGCCCACATTTCTTTTCGTTGTATGAAGAGAAATGGAAAAACCAGACTTACGTAGTTCAGTTTGAACAAGGTAAATGCATGGATGATGTAATGTGGGAGCACTTTCCGCTTTTCATTTACGTTTGTGTAGACAGAACTCAGGGAGGTGGTTTTGCTTGGGAGTTTCACTGCCCACTGTACTCCTCCGCTCTCGACACCTGTGCCTTGCAGATGCGTTACCTGACTGTCACGCTGTGTACTTTCCTTTGGGTAGGCTTTGGGCTCCTTAAATTCAACATGGACTCAAACCATCTTTCCCCCACATGGGTCCCCCTCCTGTGAATGGCAGTTTTCTACGTAGTCAGGTGGCTATGTCTCTTTTCTTCTGAGATGGAGTCTCGCCCTGTTGCCCAGGCTGGAGTACAGTGTCGCAATCTCAGCTCAGTGCAACCTCTGGCTCCTGCGTTCAAGCGATTTTCCTCCCTCAGCCTCCCAAATAGCTGGGACCGCAGGCACATGCCACCACGCCCAGCTGATTTTTGTATTTTTGTAGAGACGGTTTCACCGTGTTGGCCAGGCTGGTCTTGAACTCCTGACCTCTGGTGATCTGCCCGCCTTGGCCTCCCAAAGTGCTGGGATTACAGGCGTGAGCCACTGCTCCCGGCCCTATGTCTCTTTTGTGCGCTAACCTTATCCTTCTAGTCTCCAGGACCTGTGGCATGGACCTTTCCATCTCTTGGAGGTTACCCCTGAGGCCCACCGACTCTCAGGCCTGAACCCTTTGTCTTCACTGGGTTGACTCCCATGGCCCCTGGCTGTTGTAGAGCTTCTTTCCAGTATCTTATACCTCATTGCAGCAAGATCTTTCTTTTTTTCTTTTTGAGACAGGGTCTCACTTTGTCACCCAGGCGGAGTGCAGTGGTGTGATCGGGCTCAAGCAATGCTCCTACCTCAGCCTTGTAAGAAGCTGGGACTACAGGTGTGCGCCATTACGGCTGGCTAATTTTTGTGTGTGTGTGTGTGTTTATACACATATATATACACATACACACACACAGACACATATATGTCATTATTATTATTTTGTAGAGGAGTGGGGTCTTGCTATGTTGCCTAGGCTGGTCTCGAACTCTTGAGCTCAAGTGATTCGCCCACCTCAGCTTCCCAGAGTGCTGGGATTACAGGCATGAGCCACCACGCCGGGCCAGTATCTTTCTAAAATGCATCTGTCTTTCCTTTGCTCAGAACACTTCAACTCTCCATCGCCCCTCGGGCTGAAGACTCCTGTGTCATCACATCCTGGCCCAGCCCCTCCCTGCTCTCCCAGTCATGGGTAGTTCCTCACATGCAGACTCCTTGTTTTTGTACAACTTTGTAAATAAGCCGTTTTCTGAGATTAGGCCTTTTATATCTTCTACTTGCCAACTTTATTCTAGCTACAACAAGTAATTTGGTACGGCTCTTTCAGCAATCCGGTTTTGCCTTTTGTATACTGATCCTCAAAAATTCGCATATTCTGATGCAGTGGTTTGACTTCAGCTAAGTTTTTTGGTTTTTTTGTTTGTTTGTTTGTTTGTTTTTAGTAGATACAGGAGTCTTTATGTTGCCCAGGCTGGTCTCGAACTCCTGGTCTCAAGCAATCCTCCTGCCTTAGCCTCCCAAAGTGTTGAGATTACAGTCATCAGCCACTACACCCGGCCCTTTTTTTGTTGTTTTTTTAAAACATTTGGTTTTAGAGACGGGGTCTCTGTTTCCTAGGCTGGAACGCAGTGACAGAGTCACAGCTCACTGTATCCTCAACCTCCCTAGCTCAGGCAATCCTCCCACTTCAGCCTGTTGAGCAGCTGGAACCACATGCATGTGCCACCACACCTTGCTAATTTTTTGTTTTATTTTTGAAAGATGAGGTCTCCCTATGTGCCCCAGGCTGGTCTTGAACTCCTGGGCTCAAGTGATCCTCCCACTTGGCCTCCCAAAGTGCTGGGATTACATAATGATGTTGATCCTAACAACTTGTATAGTTAGATTTTTAAATTCAGACATTTAAAGTCTAAGTGTGTGTAGGTCCCATTGCACTGGGGCTCAACATCTCTCACTTGCCCTCCAGTCATGCCCCATGTCACCTCTGCTTTTTTTTTTGAGATGGAGTCTTGCTCTGTCTCCCAGGCTGGAGTGCAGTGGCACAATCTGGCTCACCGCAGCCTCTGCCAACTGGCTTCGAGCAATTCTCTGCCTCAGCCTCCCAAGTAGCTAGGATTACAGGCGCTGCCACCATGCCCGGCTAATTTTTGCATTTTTAGTAGAGATGGGGTTTCACCATCTTGGCCAGTCTGGTCTTGAACTCCTGACCTTGTGATCCGCCCGCCTCGGCCTCCCAAAGTGCTGGGATTACAGACATGAGCCACCGTGCCCGGCCCCCCCCTCTGCTTTTTGTATCCCTTCGAGGCTCACAGTTCCCAGAGGTCTCCTTCTTGGTGGTAGAAAGTGGGGTCACTGCCTGAGGTGTGATTGCAGACCGCTCCTCTGACTCTCTCTCTGCAATTACTTGTTCCCGGGAGACTTTCAGCCTCATGGTTGTAGTGTCCATTGGTGTTCCCTGCTCGTGTCACTTCTTACCTGGAAGTTGCAAAGAGGTGATTTTTCCAGCTCTCCGTCTGTGTACAGTGATGAACAGATATTCCTCTACGAAGAAGAGCGTTCTCCTTTGTTCGCTTTCCAGCTCTCTCAGTCACTGAGGACACTGCGTATTAGAGTCAGGCATCGTCGTTACTCCTTGGATGCTCATATTGTCCCTTTCAGATTGGCTCCTGTGTCTTTTTGCCAAGACCCCATTAGTTTTTGAGTGCTTCATTGCTTTCTGGCACAGAAATTTGTCCCAGGCCTGCTTTGTACTTTTCCTGCGTCAGATCTGAAATCATTCCTCTCAGGAGGCCTGGTTCCCTTTAGTTGGAAGTGGCGTTTAGAAATCAGCATTTGGGGCTAGGTGTACCCATTTTCACGGGGATAGCTTTTTTTTTTTTTTTTTGAGACGGAGTCTTGCTATGTCGCCCAGACTGGGGTACAGTGGCGCCATCTCAGCTCACTGCAAGCTCCGCCTTCCGGGTTCAAGTGATTCTCCTGCCTCACTCTCCTGAGTAGCTGGGATTACAGGCCAACACCACCACGCTTGGCTAATTTTTCTTTTTGTATTTTTAGTATTGACAGAATTTCACCATGTTGGCTAGGCTGGTCTCAAACTCCTGACCTCAGAACTCCACCTGTCCTGGCCTCCCAAAGTGCTGGGATTACAGGTGTGAGCCCCTGTGCCCTGCTGAAGGTAGCATCTTTTATGTCCTTTCATTGGACCAGAGCTAGAAAAAAGTGTTCATTAAAACTTCCAATTTCATATTGATTCTTCAAAATAAAATTTTCCCCCTTGTTTTATATTTATACAGCTTAAACTGATGATTTTGATTTCTAATGATATTAACATTGTTTTCCTTATCTATGATATACATAAAATGGGTTCAACATTTTAATACATTGTTCTTATAATCAACCCTTTGAGTGAAGTTTAGGATTCCTTAGCAATTCTTTTGGCTTTAGAAATAAATACATCTTAAGAATATATAGTTAGAATAGGCCGGGCGCGGTGGCTCAAGCCTGTAATCCCAGCACTTTGGGAGGCCGAGGCGGGTGGATCACGAGGTCAGGAGATCTAGACCATCCTGGCTAACATGGTGAAACCCCGTCTCTACTAAAAATACAAAAAACTAGCCGGGCGTGGTGGCGGCGCCTGTAGTCCCAGCTACTCGGAGGCTGAGGCGGGAGAATGGCGTGAACCCGGGAGGTGGAGCTTGCAGTGAGCCGAGATCGCGCCACTGCACTCCAGCCTGGGCAACACAGCGAGACTCCGTCTCAAAAAAAAAAAAAAAAAAGAATATATAGTTAGAATAATGGGTTTAAAACAATTTGTTGTAACATAACCAAAGTAATTACCAATTCGATAAACAGGTTCATTTGTTCCTATTTATTCTTAATTTCAGAGTTTGCATTTTATAAACTTTTTAAGTAGCTGGGACTACAGGCATGCGCCACCAGCATGCGCCACCATGTCCAGCTTTTTAAGTGTTGGGATTACAGGCATGACTCACTGCACCCAGCCAAGTCTATTCTTTTTCAAACCAGGTGTGGTGGCACACGCCTGTAGTCCAAGCTGTTTGAGAGGCTGAGGTGGGAGGATCGCTTGAGAACAGGAGTTTGAGGCCAGCCTGGTTAACATAGCAAGACCCTGTCTCTCAAAAACACATTTTTAAAAAAGTTTTTCAGCCAGGTGCAGTGGCTCACGCTTGTAATCCCAGGACTTTGGGAGGCCGAGGCAGGTGGATCACTTGAGCTCAGGTGTTTGAGAGCAGCCTGGGCAACATGGCGAAACCCCGTCTCTACAAAAAGTAAAAAAATTAGCCAGGCTTGGTGGTGCATGTCTGTAGTCCCAGCTACTCAGGAGGCTGAGGCCCGAGAATCGCTTGAGCCTGGGAGATGGAGGTTGCAGTGATCCAAGACCATACCACTGCACTCCAGCCTGGGTGACAGAGCGAAACTTTGTGTAAAAAAAAAAAAGTTTATTATTTTTCAAATACACAAAACATGTACGTGGTTCAAAAGACCAGAACTGTGTAAAAATGTAAGGTCAGAAGTCTTGCACCCAGCCCTGTGGCACCCACCGCCAATAGGCGGAGTGAGGACATGTTGGGTTTGCGTGGAATAGTCCCAGTTTGTGCCTATTATCCTGGAGCAGTTAGTGACAGCACCTTCTTTCACTCTCAGGACTGAAGCACAGCTAAGGCTTTGTTGGCGCCTGCTCGTGCTAATTTAGAGATGTGGACAAAATGTTTCCACTTTGTGGATTTTTTTCCCCTGTAGCTAAAAGTAAGGGCTTGGCCGAATCCTGCAGACTTGGATTGAGGTTCTCTTGGCAGGGGAGGTCTAACCATGGAGTTCATACTCTTTTCACAGAGTCTCATTCTTATTCGGAGGAGGAAATTTCATTTTACTCTGAAAATAAATTTGGGAGCTTGAAGCATATTGTACATTTCCAAGTTTTTCTGCTTTGCAAAGGACTAATTATTCTTCCTGCCTATGTAGTTTTAAACCTTTGCCAGTACTAATATAAAAATTGATTTCAGGTAGTGACATGCTGAAGTTGTTGAATCATATAGAAAAATTAAAGTTCTACTTAAGATGAATCAGTATTTCTGAGCGATTGATCTCTTGAAATCTTTTTTTTTTCTTGAGACAGTTTCACTCTTGTTGCCCAGGCTAGAAGGTAGTGGCAAGATCTCGGCTCACTGCAACCTCTGCCTGCCAGGTTCAGGCGATTCTCCTGCCTCCGCCTCCCGAGTAGCTGGGATTACAGGCACGCGCCACCACGACCAGCTAATTTTGTATTTTTAGTAGAGATGGGGTTTCTCCATGTTGGTCAGGCTGGTCTTGAACTCCTGACCTCAGGTGATCCGCCCGCCTGGGCCTCCCAAAGTGCTGGGATTACAGGCGTGAGCCACTGCGCCCGGCCCATCTCTTGAAATCTTAAGGTGCTGTGAAGAAGCTAGTGCAGTCTCTTCCACCTTAAAAATAATTTATGGGGGAAAACATGAATGACAGCCGAGGCCATAGTATCCTACGTACCCTAAAAGAAATGTGGCGGGATGAGACTATTTTGATTTGTCTGAGTATTAATTTGAATACTCTGATGTGGTATTTCTTTTCATACAAATTAAAATCTAAAGAACTTCACTTGTGATTACGTGTGAGATCCCACTGATGCAGGAAGGCTTAAAGAAATTCTAAGTAAAATTTTACTTAGCTGCCCCGTGGCTCAGCTCGTTTTCCTCCACCATAGACGCTGAGACATTCACATTGGCGGGTGATGCTTAGCCGACAGGCATTGTGCTCTTTGTGCTACCTGAAGGCACTTTACAAACAGTGATTCAGTGCATTTCCCTTCCTCTTTCTTTTTGTGACTGATGGAGATCTGTTGACTTAAATGAATAGTTTATTTATGTAATTATGTATTTTTGAGACAGAGTCTCACTCTGTCATCCAGGCTGGAGTGCAGTAGCATGGTCACAGCTCACCATGGCCTCCATCTCTCTGGGCTCAGGTGATCCTCCCACATCAGCCTCCCCAGTAGCTGGAACCACAGGCATGTGCCACCACACCTGGCTAAGTTATTTATTTATTTATTTATTTATTTATTTAGAGACAGTCTAGCACTGTTGCCCAGGCTGGAGTGCAGTGGCATGATCTCGGGTTCAAGCAATTCTCCTGCCTCAGCCTCCTGAGTAGCTGGGACTGCAGGCGCCCACCACCACGCCCGGCTAATTTTTTGTGTTTTTAGTAGAGACGGGGTTTCACTGTGTTAGCCAGGATGGTCTCGATCTCCTGACCTCATGATCCGCCCGCCTCCGCCTCCCAAAGTGCTAGGATTACAGGCGTGAGCCACTGCGCCCGGCCAGTCGCCTGGCTAATTTTTGTATTTTTTTGTAGACAGAGGGTTTTCCCATGTTTCCTAGGCTGGTCTTGAACTCCTGGGCTCAAGTGACCCCCCTGCCTAGGCCTCCCAGGTGCTGGGATCACTCATGTGAGCCATCACGCCAAGCTAGTGAGTAGTTTAGAAGCAGGCCATGTGCATCCTTTCTGCTTGCCTCTGTAGGTAGATTCCACTCTGCCTCCCCTGTGTGGATTCCCACGTTGGGGTGCGGGCTGGGAGGGTGGCAAGGAGAGCTGTAGGTTTGTGTGGAGCGTGGGCTTGGAGCTAGCTGAACTCACACGTCCCCTTTCCCTTGTTACCTTTGTCACGTTCCCTTATCACTGAGCCTTCTGTTTTCTTACAATAAATTAGAGATAATAATCATTTGAGTAGTTTTTAGCAAGTAGGTATTGTCTACTGTGTGTAGGGTACCGTTCAGGGGCTGGGTATATGGATGTTTGGGAGACAGAATGAGATAATGGTGAATGTGTATTGCCTCTAAGCCTCTTTATCGGAATGAGCCACTGAAACCTCGTAACAGCACTATAAAGCAGAGCACTATTATATACCCCATTTTGTAGATGAAGAAATTGAGGCATAGAGATGTTTGGAAACTCGTTCGGGATCCCCTAGACATTACATGGTAGCGGCTGTTTTTGAACCTAAGCAGTCTGACTCCAGAGTTCTTCAACTGCATGAAAAGATTGGGCACAACAGTATTCCTCGCACCCCTCTGTCCCTCTGTAGTATTACTGGAGTGCACACACTTACGGTTCTTTAGCAGAGGGATTTGTCTCTCAGTCAGATCCCCTTCCTCCCCTCGGTACCTGCTCCACCTTTGAGCAGCCAGGGCAGCTGCTTGGGCTTCCCTGCCCGGGATGGGTGCCTAGTCTGAGCAAAGTGCCTGCCCATGTGGCCTGCTGCCTGGTGCTATTCTGTCCCCAGTGTTGAGCATAGCCCCTGGCACACAGTAGACACACACACAGTGATGCGTCCTGGAATGATGAAATAATTTCCTAAACAGGATCTTTTAACAATTACCTACCTGTTTTTCAGTGGCTCATCTAATTCTGTTCCTAGCTCTTCCACGCGGTTAATCCAAGGCATTTAAAGTTTCAGTTTTTTTCCCCTTCTTCATTGCTTTTTCCAGAAACTTTTTCACAGTGCAGAACAAGGGGATTTAAGTGTGCTATATGTTGGCTTCATAGCAAGTGTGTGACGCTATTGTTTGGTTTCCCATCAATCAACTCTTGGCCCATCATAAAATTAAAATTTGCTAACCTGCAATTTCGTTGGTATTTTGATGATAACTTGAAACAAATCACTGGAACAGTAGAGAAGCAAATGAAACCAATGACTTGGGAACAGAACAGAGTCGTGGTGGCAAGGCCACTCCCCCTACCCCACTGCGTTTGGCACGTAGGAGCTGCGGATTCACAGAGTGTGAGAGCAGGTGGCTCAGGAGCCAGCGGCATCTTCTGGTCTGCCATCACTTAATCTGCCGGAGTCTTGTGTTCCTTCTCTGTAGAATAAAGTAGGCGGACTGGGCCCTGTAGTTTACCTTCTCTGTAGAATAAAGTAGGCGGACTGGGCCCTGTAGTTTAAAGCTTTCTGGAAGAAGCCAGGCTCCGAAGGGTCTTTTCCGTAGGTAAAACTGTGCAGAGTGGCTCAGGGCAAAGTCAGCTGCCCTGGGGAGCCACTTGCTGAGACCCTCAGCCTCTGCTTTACCCTGCCCTCGAAGGGGTCTTAGGAAGACAGTTGGAAAGCCCTAGGACTAGTGATTTGATCCCTTTCAGCTCTCTGATTCTTGAAATATTCTGTACTTGCTGCACAGTTTTTTTTGGTTTTTTTGACAGGGTCTTCCTGTGTCACCCAGGCTGGAGAATGCAGTGTGATCAAGGCTCACTGTAGCCTCAACTTCCTGGGCTCAAGCAATCCTCCCGTCTCAGCCTCTCGAGTAGCTGGGACCATCGGTGTGCTGTGCACCACCATGCCCAGCTGAGTTTTGTGTTTTTTGTAGACACAGGGTTTTGCCATGTTTCCCAGACTGGTCTCAAACTCCTGGCCTCAAGCGATCCTTCTACCTTGGCCTCCCGAAGTGCTGGGATTACAGGTGTGAGCCACTACACATGGGCTGCACAGTTCTTTTTTTGCAAATTGTAGATAAAGGTTAAACTTTGATTCCAGTATTCACCTGCAGAAGACATGAGTGGGTATTTGGAGATGGCGAGGCGATGAAAGTTGGTGAGGGTCAAGGGAGAGGAACACTGGGAAGGAAATCCAGTGTTCCTGCTAAAGGGATACGTCCACATCCTTTAGACATGTGACAGAAAGCAGGATTTTGGTGCCTTTGAGTGGGATGTAACTCCTACCTTGAGTATCATGAGGCTTTGCAACAAAGGCAAAAAGTCAAAAGGGAAATGGTGAGAATTTTCTTCATCACATTTGTTTCTGTGTTTATGGAGAGTTGCTTGTTAGTGCGGTTTGATTTTGAGGTTGTGTGTAAGAGCATGGCCTCGGGGTCTGGGCTGTTCCGTTAGCTCTCCGCTGCTCACTGTGAGATGTGCTTCACAGACTTGTGGTGAAGATAGTTAATTCCCATGAAGCTCTCAGAAGAGAGCCTGGTATTTAATAAGCATTCAATAAATGTTAGTCATTCTTCTAATAGTCATTATTGAATGGGCTACAGAAGTTTGGTTTTGGTGAAGAATGCTTTTCCTTGTGATTCCCAAAGTTGATTGTGGTCAATAGAAAACAAAACTAGAGAGGCTGGGCACGATGGCTCATGCCTGTCATCCCAGCACTTTGGGAGGCTGAGGTGGGAGGATCACTTGAGGTCAGGAGTTCGAGACCAGCCTGGGCAACATAGCAGGACCCTATTTCTACAAAAAATAAAAAAGATTTGTGTGTGGTGGTGCATGCTTGTAGTCCCAGCTACTCAGGAGGCTGAGGCAAGAGGATCGCCTGAACCTAGCAGATTAAGGCTGCAGTGAGCCATGATCACACCACTAGTACTCCAGCCTGGGTGACAGAGCAAGACTTGTCTCTAAAATGAAAAAAAAAAGAGAAAAATGAAAAGGTGTAAACCGTATGGAAACGTATGGTGTCCACAGTAACAGTCTCTCCTTGCACTCAGTGTGTCCACAGTGGGTGTATTGTCTGAAGGGCGCATTCATGCTTGAGAAGAATGGATGAAATTCAAAATATGAGTAACGGGTAAAATAAGCCTGCTAAGTCAAAGGGCCTGTTACGCACTATCTGTGTATACGAGTAACGGGTAAAATAAACCTGCTAAGTCAAAGGGCTTGTTATGCACTACCTGTGTGTTCGGCACAGAACAATTATTGTAAGGATTCTGACTGGGTCACAGTGTCTCTGGGAAGGTGGAGAACTAGACTTGGAGGACGCTGGTTAGCCAGGCCCCGCTAGCTGGGCCCCGTTTTCCCCTAATGTCTGTGCTCTGAGGTTGTCACCAGCAGATGCAGGAGGCTGGGAGAGCAAGTTTCTGCTGCTTTCAGCCCCTCGTCTGGGCCACTTGCTGTTCCTCAAGAGTGGACCGTTTCCCATCCATAGGAAGAGGCTCAGATGCTGGGTGGCCAGCATGCCTGACAAATGGCAACAGCATAACTGAAACCCTTGACAGCTGGGCCTTAAGATCTGAAGAGAGCAGTTTTGCATTTGTTTGCATGGCGGTGGTAATGCTCCTTCCCTCTGGAATGATCAGGAAAAAATGCCATGTGATTCTCTCCTCTCTGCTCTGACTTTCCTCTAGAAAGAAAAAAGAACACATATTGAATGAAAATCCAAATCAGGTGTTTGGATTTCCTTCCGTCAACTTTTCTGTTGTATCACTGTCCATGTTACTTTTATTCCTGTTCCTGATTATTCCATTTCAAGGAGAAAGGTTCATAAACAAGAAATATTGCCTTTTTGATGGTGTGTAGTGGGGTGCCTGGTTGTCAGCTGAGTGGTAGAAGGCTCATGCAGGAGGAAGTAGTGGGTGGGTAGAATAAAGGTTTCACATTGGAAAGAATCTGCATTCCAAGGTTGTTTTCTTGTGCAAACCATAGAAATACTTGTTCCTAGAACAGTTCAATGATGAATTAAGAGATTGCTTAAAAGCACATTCCTATAGATAGGGTCTGGGTGCTTTTCACAAACCCACGAATGCCTGGCACTTTCTTTTTTATGTTCTCTAAACTATTTTTACTCTAAAGGGTTGTTATTAAAAGGCCCAGGTGCTGCCAGGAAGTGACATTTTCTAGAGTGTACCTGATAGTGTTCATTCCAGAACCTGTTTATTAAAAGACTTCCAGGCTGATCTGTCCCACAGTGCTGGCCTGAGAACATCAGCTGCTGCTCAGAGGGCTTCCCTGGGCTCAGGGGATATTATAGGTAGAATTAATGAGAACTAACATAAAGTATCTACCATGCTAGCCTGCACAGAGTAGACATTCGTTTGATGTGAGGCATCTCTCTGCAAACCGCTCAGCACAGCCCCCCAACACAGGGAAGATGGAGAGAACTCAGCTGCTCTGTGCACTTGGTTTTGGTCCTCACCATGGTATCTTCCCCTGAAGACACCATCTGCATTGGGCTGAGTCCCGAGCCACTTACTAGCTGAGTGACCTTTGTACCTCTCTCATCTGCCTGGGTCTGTATTCTAATTTGTAAAATGAGGTAATTATGAGTGCCTTACTGGGCTGCTGAGAGTAAAATGTGATAAAATATATGAAAGTATTTTAAAAATTATAAGGCATTAGAGAAATATAGTTATTGCAGTTTACATCTTTTGAGTACCTAGTATATAGCACCTTAGAAATATTTTTTGTTCAGGAAATTGCTTGAATTTTGTTCAGGAAATTGCTTGAATTAATAGGGGTACTTGTTCTTAAGCTTGTATTTCTATTTACTAAGCTTAATAGAACACAGGGAGAAAATTTCTCATAAAGGACCTTCGTTTACAGTTGTGTATCTGGACCTTTGGCTCATCTTGAGATGCCTTCTTGTTAAAGTAGAGGGTGAAACCATTCATAGAGCTCTGGTCAGACTGCTTTGCCAGTCGCAGTATGCAGCACATGAACGTTTCACGGGACCACCGTGCAGTAACGTGAGCTGTCAGTATTACTCAGTTAATTCCATATGCACTGACCATGTGAACACTTCTGCTTTGCTCGGTTCCTTGTTGTGGCTTGGGGTTTTAACAGTGATGGGCACAGACTTTCAGCTGGGAAGCGTGGAGTCTAAGTAGACTCATGGAAGTGCAGTGAAGCGGTGGCTGTGCAGTGGCACAGTAGACAGAATCCAGCGTAGCTCAGGAAAGGAGCTGGCCCCGTTGCCCTCCGAGGGGCCAGGAGAGCCTTCCCAGGGGAGGTGGAATGGTTGAACTGAGGGTTGTGAGGTCTGATTCAGCATCGAGGGGATCATGGGAGTGAGCAGCAGTGGGAAGAGAGGCTTGATTGGAGGAGGGAGCACCCAGCAGCTGTGTAGGGTAGGGCAGCCACACTGGTCCTTAGAGGGGATGCTTTCCCAGGGAGCAGTGGGAGAAGGGTGGCTGACCAGGAAACAGGAAAGGCAGGGAGGGCTGTGAGCTCACAAGAAGGTGGCTATCCGGGGCTGAAGTACGTTCTCTAAGAGCCTTGTGGGAGGTTGGAGATGGGCAGTGGAGTCTGGACAGGCAGAGGGAGGGCACTGCAGCAGCTGAGCTGTGAGCTGGAGACAGGGCACTTGAGGCACTTCCTTGGTTGACAATAAACCCTTTCTTTTTATCATTTCTACCAGTCAGTTATGTCGTTTTCTGGTAGGCAATGTCGTGCTTGTTAAGAAAACTGCGTGAGAGAGAATCAAAAACTTTTACAAGTCCATTTATATTTGTACATTCAGCCTTAGCTGTATGGTCTCGAACACTAGAGTGTTGTGTTTTCTTGACTCATCAGCAGAATATCATACTCTGACACACTTTTTTTTTTTTTAAGAGATGTGATCCCACTGTGTTGCCCAGGCTGATCTTGAACTCCTGGGCTCAAGCAATCCTCCTGCCTTGGCGTCCCAAGTAGCTGGGACTACAGATGTGCCACCACACCACAGGAGGAAATCCCTAATAAAGCATCTTTCACTTCCAGCTTTATACCAAGACCTTTGATTCATTCTGAGATACCTGTTTATTAAATGAGCAAACTTCCCATCTTTGACCTGATATCTCTAAGACCATGTCACAGACTGAAAGGAAAGTGGCAGCCCAGTTTTCCTTGGTCTTGCGTATGCTGAGGCTTGAGTTTTCAGTTGTGGTCTTCCGTGTCTGTGAAAATACTGGCCAGTGTTCTCAGCTGGCGTTCCTTGCATTCTTTCAGCATTGCACTGTGGTTCTAGACCCCGGTCTGACGCAGTGTCGGGCAGCCCTGCCGCGTGTTTGTGCTGCTCTTCGGTAGCACTTGGTCTAGCAGAACATACCAAGTCCTGTCTGCAGAACCTTGACATGTCAGGCTTGGAAAGTGGGCTCAGAATCTTACTCACACACATCTGGGACATTTCCAATTTAATAAATGTCTCGGAAAAAGTTTGGCAGATTGTTTAATTACATGTAAAAGCCGCTTGTGGCTTTCCTTGCTAATATGAGCCTGAAAAATGCTAACTACAATTTTAATGAAATCAGGGAAAGCTTGCACATATGCTATGGTTTTTCTGGAGAATTGCTTACCTGTGAACTCTGAAGCCGTTCCTGAGTGGTGCCAGTGTGACATTGTAGCATAAGAAGAAATGTACATTTGGTCTGTGCCCTGGCCCCTGGCACAGAGCTCCTCAAACCCCTGGACTCTCTGGAGTGCTGAGAGTGTCCTTATGTGCTGATCAGGTGACTGGTGACTGGCCACCCTAGGTAGCCTCAAGGTAAGGACTGGTCACTGGAGGCCGGGCATGGTGGCTCACGCCTATAACCCCAGCACTTTGGGAGGCTGAGGCAGGCAGATCACTTGAGGTCAGGAGTTCAAGAACAGCCTGGCTAACATGGTGAAACCCCGTCTCTACTAAAAATACAAAAATTAGCTGGGCGTGGTGGTGTGCGCCTCTAATCCCAGCTACTCGAGAGGCTGAGACAGGAGAATCGCTTGAACCCGGGAGGCCGAGGTTGCCGTGAGCTGAGATTGTACCACTGCACTCCAGCCTGGGAGACAGAGCGAGACTTTGTCTCAAAAAAAGAAAAGAAAAAAAAAAGAAAAAAGGGCTGGTCACTGGAAAGACCTAGGCAGGATTAGAGGGTTAGGACTTTGAACTCCATGCCTTAGCTTCTGGTTGAAGGTTGGATTATCTAGTGGCCAATGATGTAATCAGCCATGCCTATGTAATGAAGCCTAAAACCCTAAAATGATAGGATTCTGGGGGCTCTGGGTTCCTGAACATGTAGCAGTTTCTGGAGGGTAGTGCCCTAAGAGGGCATGGAAGCACCACACTCCTTCCCACTTACTTTGCCCTGTGCATCTCTCCTGTGCACCTGGGTCCTTTGTGATAGCCTTAAAAAATAATAATTAAAGATGGGAACGCACTGTGTTGCCCAGGCTGGTCTCAAATTCCTGGCCTTAAGCAGCCCTCCCGCCTTAGCCTCCCAAAGTGCTGGGATTACAGATGTGAGCCAACATGCTCAGCCTGTGATATCCTTTATAATAAATGGGTAAATGTAAGTAAAGTGCTTCTCTGAGTTCTGTGAGCTGCTGCAGCAAATTTAGTCGAACCTGAGAAGGGTATTATGGGAACCATGATTCATAGCTGCTTGGTCTGAAGCACAGGTCACAACCTGGGACTTGTGCTTAGCACCTGCAGAGGACTGGAGCGGTCTTGTGGGACTAAGCCTTAGCCCTGTGGGATCGACACACTCTCCAGGTAGACAGTGCAAAATTGCGTGGGATTAGAGGCACACAGCTGCAGAATTGCATGGGATTAGAGGCACACAGCTGCAGAATTGCATGGGATTAGAGGCACACAGCTGCAGAATTGCATGGGATTAGAGGCACACAGCTGCAGAATTGCATGGGACTAGAGGCACACAGCTGCAGAATTGCGTGGGATGAGAGGCACACAGCTGCAGAATTGCGTGGGATGAGAGGCACGCAGCTGCAGAATTGCGTGGGATGAGAGGCACGCAGCTGCAGAATTGCGTGGGATGAGAGGCACACAGCTACAGAATTGCGTGGGATGAGAGGCACACAGCTGCAGAATTGCGTGGGATTAGAGGCAGAATTGCGTGGGATTAGAGGCACACAGCTGCAGAATTGCGTGGGATTAGAGGCACACAGCTGCAGAATTGCGTGGGATTAGAGGCACACAGCTGCAGAATTGCGTGGGATTAGAGGCACACAGCTGCAGAATTGCATGGGATTAGAGGCAGAATTGCGTGGGATTAGAGGCACACAGCTGCAGAATTGCGTGGGATTTGAGGCACACAGCTGCAGAATTGCGTGGGATTAGAGGCACACAGCTGCAGAATTGCGTGGGATTAGAGGCAGAATTGCGTGGGATTTGAGGCACACAGCTGCAGAATTGCGTGGGATTTGAGGCACACAGCTGCAGAATTGCATGGGATTAGAGGCACACAGCTGCAGAATTGTGTGGGATTAGAGGCACACAGCTGCAGAATTGCATGGGATTAGAGGCACACAGCTGCAGAATTGCATGGGATTAGAGGCATACAGCTGCAGAATTGTGTGGGATTAGAGGCATACAGCTGCAGAATTGCGTGGGATTAGAGGCACACAGCTGCAGAATTGCGTGGGATTTGAGGCACACAGCTGCAGAATTGCGTGGGATTTGAGGCACACAGCTGCAGAATTGCGTGGGATTTGAGGCACACAGCTGCAGAATTGCATGGGATTAGAGGCACACAGCTGCAGAATTGTGTGGGATTAGAGGCACACAGCTGCAGAATTGCATGGGATTAGAGGCACACAGCTGCAGAATTGTGTGGGATTAGAGGCATACAGCTGCAGAATTGCGTGGGATTTGAGGCACACAGCTGCAGAATTGCATGGGATTAGAGGCACACAGCTGCAGAATTGCATGGGATTAGAGGCACACAGCTGTAGAATTACTTTACACCCCCGACATGTGGTGTCAGCAGTGGCGGTGTAGGTGGAAGTAGGGAAAACACTTTGATTTTTCCTATCCTCATTAGCCAGGGAGGTCAGCACCCCCTCGTTTTACTAGAGAAGGGATGTTAATCAAGTGCTCTGCCCTTCTCAAGTTCAAGGTGCCTGAGACACTGGCACCCCTCCTGGCACCTGTGTCTGTTTGCTCCATATTTTGATTGTTCTATCACTGCCAGCATCACTAGGCATGACCACCGTGTTCCAGTGTCCCGTGCCTAGTGTCCCACAGGCAGAGCAGACTGTTTGTTTCTCTATGGCAGGTATGTGGCAGTGCCACCAAATGGTGGTGTCAAATGATGCCCAAATGGCTCACCAAAAGCTGAGTGACAGTTGCCACGGCAAAAAAAGGGGGGGGGGAGAAAACATAGCTTCAGAATTTCTTGGAAATGTTTGAAATGCATGTGATAGAACTCTAGGTAGGAAATTGGTTTGTTAGATACTTAGCATACATGCAACTAGAGTAAACAGTTTGACCTACCAACCCAGCGACGCATCTGTTTATTTTACTTTTTTTTTTTTTGAGACAAGGTCTCACTCTGGCCAAGATAGAGTGCGGTGGCATGATCACCGCTTCCGCAGCTTCGACCTCCTGGGCTCAAGGGATCCTCTCACCCCAGCCTCTTAAGTAACTGGGACTGCAGAGGCACACCACCACGCCTGGCTAATTTTTGTAATTTTTGTAGAGATGGGTTTTCACCCTGCTGCCTAGGTTGGTCTCGAACTGCTGAGTTCAAGCAGTCTGCCTGCCTTGGCTCCCGAAGTGTTGGATTACAGACGTGAGCCCCTGAGGCTGGCCCCCATCTGTTTGTTTTAATAAATATGTAGGACTGAATTTGACTCACAGTTGACTAAGTTACATTCTAAAGTGGCCAGAAAACTTTTATTGGTAGTTTCCTTCATAGGAAAATTGGGAGGTTCTCACTCAAAATTGGCTTATATGGCCGGGCACAGTGGCTCACGCCTGTAATCCCAGCACTTTGGGAGGCCGAGGCGGGCAGATCACAAGGTCAGGAGATTGAGACCATCCTGGCTAACATGGTGAAACCCCATCTCTACTAAAAATACAGAAAATTAGCTGGGTGTGGTGGCGGGCACCAGTAGTCCCAGCTACTTGGGAGGCTGAGGCAGGAGAATGGTGTGAACCCGGGAGGTGGAGCTTGCAGTGAGCCGAGATGCGCCACTGCACTCCAGCCTGGGCGACAGAGCAAGACTCTCTCAAAAAAAAAAAATTGGCTTATATTTGGGCATATGTTAGGATACATGTAATGTTTAAATAAAAGCAATAATTTGAATATCAAGGTAACTAGTGATAAGTTTATGGTTATTTATACTGTTAAGTAATAGGGTATTTTAATCTACCCCTTATTGCCATGGGGAGGTTTAAAAAAGCAACATTAAAAAAGGAGAAATTGTGCTGACATTTGAACAAAATAAATGGATTAGTTTTCAAGTAATGTTTTGTTTTTAGGAATAGTAAGGCAGCCCTCATTTTGCGTGGTGGTACTGTGGGACTAGAAAATGGCCTTTTGGGCCAAAGTGGTGCAAAGTGACCTTTTTCTTTTGGAGTAAACATATGCGCACGCACGCGCGCTTACCTGCGAAGCAATCTGAATTGCCAGTGGGGAAATGGATTACTTGCGATCTTTAATTTTTGTTGTTGTTGTTAAGGCATAAAAATCTCTCTTACTGTAAATTGTAAACATAGAGGAATGACAAGCAGTAACACATTGATGAAATACACTGTAATTTATAACATTAGAAACATTGATAGTTAAAGTACATAACCCTTTGACACAGCAGGTTCATTTCTAGGTGGATAGCTTAGAGCAATCTGGCGTCTCCTTTTAATAGTATTTTAAAGTACAATTTTTATCATAAAATGACATTCCTAAAAAAACCTTACCTAAGCACATAATTTTAGAAAAATCAATACAGTGTCTCAATTGTAATGTAAAATAAATAAGAGGAAATTAGTTTACAGTAAAATGTTTCATTGTATAAATGCTTGGGCATGACAACACTAGAAGACAACAGGCCCGATGTGTGTACTTTCTGATGACCAATGTTTGGCTTTAAGAGAAGATTGTCAGAAGCTACTGCAAAGAAGAATATAGGAACACGAAGGAAGAGGTGACTCTGCTGGATAAAAATGTGTTAGGATAGGTAAAAGTAGACCAGTCATTTATATGTAATAAGAGAAAAGGTAAATAATGAAGTTGGAAATAACATGCCATTCGTATTATAGATTGTCACCTGGAGACAATGAGGAAGTATTATAATCTCACAAAAAAACCCCTAAGCCTTCTTTGTTTCCAATGAAATGTCAGAATCATTCCCTGGGTCATGTCAGACTCGGAGGAGCAACAAGGCACCACAGAAAACATATGCTTCCCACCTCACCCAGCAGATGGCCAGGCACACACCCAGTCGAGTACATGAAAAGATTTTGGAGATTCCTGTATGATAGGCAATGGGGAATGGAGAATGGATCTGAAAAAAGGGAAAATTAACATCAAGGTTTAATAACACACCAGGATGGTAAGGCCACAAGGAAACAAGCATTTTATTATGTTGCTGGCCTACTGGGGATAATTTAGCAGTATCTTTTAAATTACAAATTCCCTTTGACCCAGAAATTCTAAGATTTTATCTTACTGATATACTTTGCACAGGTATAGAATGATGCATGTACAAGGTTATTCATTGCCATATTATTTGTCATAGCAAAAGATTGGAAGCAGGAACATAAACCTCATCAGTAGGTGAACAGTTAAATTATGATTCATATTCTATGTATGCCAGGAAGCTGTAAAAAGGGAGGAGGATGTTATGAGCTGATATGGAAATATCCTTAACTGAAGAAAAGCAAGGACGAAGGAATATATTTGCCTATATATGCATTAAAAAACATCTCTAGATAAACAGGAAAGGCACAAGTTTATTACCTACTGTGTGGAAGAGTGAACAAGGCTGAAAGGGAGATTTCTCTATATACACCTTTATTACTGATTCAAAAAAAATTTAGTACTTTTTCTAAAGGTGTGTGTAAAAAAAAAGAAATAAAAAGGTCTATTAGGCTGGGTGTGATAGCCCCTGTAATCCCAGCACTTTGGGAAGCCATGGCAGGAGGATCCCTTGAGCCAGGAGTTCAAGACCAGCCTGGGCAACATAGACAGACCTTATCTCTACAAAAAAAATTTTAAAAATTAACTGGGCATGATGGTGTGCACCTGTGGTCCCAGCTCTTAGGAGGCTGAAGTGGGAGGATTGGTTGAGTATGGGTGTTCAGGGCTGCAGTGAGCCATGGTTACAGCACTGCACTCTGGCCTGGGCAACAGAGCAAGACTTGTCTCTAAAAGCAAATAAAAAAGCTCTGTCCTAAGCTCCTTTCCTTTGCTGCTGCTACCACTGTTATTAAACCTTGTTGGGGCCAAAATGTATTTAGAAATACGGGTTATACACTGACCTTAGTGATGGCTTTATTATTTATTTATTTATTTATTTTGAGACAAGAGTTTTCCTCCTGTTGCCCAGGCTGCAGTGCAGTGGCGCGATCTCGGCTCACCGCAACCTCCGCCTCCTGGGTTCAAGCGATTCTCCTGCCTCAGCCTCCTGAGTAGCTGGGATTACAGGCATGCGCTACCATGCCCGGCTAATTTTGTATTTTTAGTAGAGATGGGGTTTCTTCATGTTGGTCAGGCTGGTCTTGAACTCCTGACCTCAGGTGATCCACTTGCCTCAGCCTCCTAAAGTGCTGGGATTACAGGCATTAGCCACTGTGTCTGGTCATTGATGGCTTTAGACTATCAAGTTCAAACAGGCGTTTTCTGATTTCATGCTTTGAAGACAGTTTATGATTCAGTAATTTTTTGGCACGTGCATAGGTCTATTAGATATTTGAAATTGAAAAATATTTTGTATTCCTGTAAGCATGATCAGTGCCAAAAGTCACATACTTGCTCTGTTGGGAACTTCGAAAAATACTATATAAACTGGATGTCGTATGTTAATGTTATTTTCTAGTGTTTTAAATTTATCCGAAACTCTTGTAAGCGAATATTCTTTTTAAAAAATTGATTGCAGAGGCTGGGCACAGTGGCTCACCCCTATAATCCCAGCATTTTGGGAGGTCAAGGTGGGAGGTTCGCTTGAGGCCAGGAGTTCAAGACCAGTCTGGGCAACATCACATCTCTTAAAAAACAAACAAACAAACAAATGACTTGGGCACTGTGGTGCACATCTGTAGCCCTAGCTACTTGGGAGGCTGATCCTAGGAGTCGGAGGCTGCAGGGAGCTATGATTGTGCCACTTCACTTCAGTCTGGGTGACAGGGCGAGACTCTTGAAGAGGTAAACAAATATAAGAATAAAAAGGTGATTGTAGAAGGCTTTCATTTCTATTAGAATCAAGGGTTTCTGCCCTTTATTTATTTTTATTTTATTGGTTTGGTTCTGCCCCTCCCCTCAGGCTAAGTTTAAACATGTTAATTAGAATGTTTTTTCTTTGGCTTTTTTTACTAATATATACTTGAATTCTGAAGTATATGAAATATACATTCTCAGTAATATTTCAGGTTGTTTTGAAACATTCATGCTAACATTAAAAAAATTTTTTTTTTTTTTGAAACGGAGTCTCGCCGTGTTGACCAGGCTGGAGTGCAATGGCGCGATCTCGGCCGACCGCAGCCTATGCCTCTCGAGTTCAAGCGATTCTCCTGCCTCAGCCTCCTGAGTAGCTGGGATTATAGGCATGCGCCACCATGCCCGGCTAATTTGTATTTTTAGTAGAGACGGGGGTTTCTCCATGTCGGTCAGGCTGGTCTCGAACTCCTGACCTCAGGTGATCCGCCTGCCTTGACCTCCCACAGTGCTGAGTTTATAGGCATGAGCCACTGTGCCTGGCTGCTAATATTTTTAATTGTCTTGCTTGTTTATTCTATGGAATTGTATGTGTTTAAGTATTGAAATGCTAAAAACAACCAAAAATAGTTTGGTTTGCTCTTAGCAGAATGATAAAAGTACAGGAAGCAAAACTTAGAAACTCCCATGAGAAAATCCCAGTTTTGCCAAAAAAAATAAGTTTTCCAAAAAAGAGAAAGGAATAAAAAGGAGTGGAGCTACCATACGCTACAACATATATGACCTTGAAAATACTATGCCAAGTGAAAGAAGCCAGGTACAAAAGGCCACAGAGTGTATGATTCCATCCTGTGAAATGTCCAGAACAGGCAGATCCACAGACACAGAAAGCAGATTGGTGGGTGCCTAGGGTGGAGTGGGGAGGGAGGGTTGGTGATGATTACTGATAGCTATGGGGTTTTTTTGGGGGGCTGACGAAAATGTGCTGTATTAGATAGTGGTAATGGTAGCACAACATTGTGAATATGCTAAAAACCACTGAATTGTACTCTTAAAATGGTTGGGATTGAGAATTTTATGTGACTTTTATCTTGACAAAAGTTTTAAAACATAAGAGCAGTATGGTCATAAGTTTTTTGAGTGGAAATTCACATCAGTGTTTCAGTTACTATGAAGTAATGCAGCTCCCTTCAGAGTGAAAACAAAAAACAAGTTAAATTGTCAAGGATAATATAGTTTCAGAGCTGACAGACCAGATGGATTATAAATTGTGTTCATTATAAAGTGGCTGACAATGCCACTTTAGCTGGTGAAGAAACCACATCTTGAATTAAGGTGTCCCACGTTTGGCCTTCAGTGATACTGATTTGACATTTAGAAACGCACAAATGCACCCTCCTCAGTTGCTAAGCCAGAAGTGAAGAGAGAGGCACAGTGAATTTTTTTTTTTTTTTTTTTTGAGACGGAGTCTCGCTCTGTCACCCAGGCTGGAGTGCAGTGGCCGGATCTCAGCTCACTGCAAGCTCCGCCTCCCGGGTTCACGCCATTCTCCTGCCTCAGCCTCCTGAGTAGCTGGGACTACAGGCGCCCGCCACCTCGCCCGGCTAAGTTTTTGTATTTTTAGTAGAGACAGGGTTTCACCGTGTTAGCCAGGATGGTCTCGATCTCCTGACCTCGTGATCCGCCCGTCTCGGCCTCCCAAGGTGCTGGGATTACAGGCTTGAGCCACCGCGCCCGGCCGGCACAGTGAATTTTTAACCTCTTCATCCATGTACTTTTTCTTTTTTTTGAGACGGAGTCTCCCTTTATCGCCAGGCTGGAGTGCAGTGGGGTGATTTCGGCACAGTGCAACCTCCGCCTCCCAGGTTCAAGTGATTCTCTTGCCTCAGCCTCCCGAGTAGCTGGGACTACAAGTGTGTGCCACCATGCCCAGTTAATTTTTGTATTTTTAGTAGAGACAGGGTTTCACCATGTTGGCCAGAATGGTTTCCATCTTTTGACCTCGTGATCTACCCGCATCAGCCTCCCAACGTTCTGGGATTACAGGCATGAGCCACCACACCCGGCCCCTTGTACTTTTTAAAAAGCACCAAGGGCTTTTGGCTGGGCGTGGTGGCTCACACCTGTTATCCCAGCACTTTGGGAGGCCGAGGCAGGCGGATCACGAGGTCAGGAGATCTAGACCATCCTGGCTAACACAGTGAAACCCCGTCTCTACTAAAAATACAAAAAATTTAGCAGGGCATGGTGGTGGGCACCTGTAGTCCCAGCTACTCAGGAGGCTGAGGCAGGAGAATGGCGTGAACCCAGGAGGTGGAGCTTGCAGTGAGCCGAGATCACACCACTGCACTCCAGCCTGGGTGACACAGCAAGACTCTGTCTCAAAAAAATAAAATAAAATAAAAGCACTAAGGGCCTTTTTCCTCTTTTTCTCTTCCAAATGAAAACCACATTCTGTTTTTGTTAAGTTCAAGGTGCAGTTGGTAGTGGTGGGCTCCTTGTCATTTAACAGAGACTGAACAAGTTCTGGAAGACAGGACCAGGTCTGAGGGTCAAGTGCTGTTAGCCGTCCACCCACAAGCCAAGGACCCAGTATCGGGAGAGCAGAGAGGCCGAGGACACACTGGTTCTTAGGGGCGCTCCAGGTTGTTCACCCTTGGAAGCAGTTTGTGAGCAGTGAAGGCAGGAAGGCAAGCCGTGAGCACCCAGGAAGGAGAGGCAGAGAATGTGGACATTCTTGGAGGATTTTTGTTAGCAAAGATAAAGGCTTTGGGAGGCCGAGGTGGGCGGTTAATCTGAGGTCAGGAGTTCGAGACCAGCCTGACCAACATGGAGAAACTCCGTCTCTACTAAAAATACAAAATTAGCCAGGTGTGGTGGTGCATGTCTGTAATCCCAGGTACTCAGGAGGCTGAGGCAGGAGAATTGCTTGAAGTTGGAAGGCGGAGGTTGTGGTGAACTGAGATTGCACCACTGCACCCCAACCCAGACAGCAAGTGCGAAACTCCATCGCAAAAAAAAAAAAAAAAAAAAAAGGCAGGTGCAGGGCAGGCTAGAAATCCAGAAGGTTGTCAATAGACTGACAGTGATGGGGGCATGTATGATCATTTTCCACTTTATGTGTCGGAATGCATATACCTGCTTTCTTCAAACTGTTAACAGTACTGCTGAGAACTGAGTTAACAGTTGAGGTATTAAGTAACTTCATTTTAGCCATGTGGCAAAAATCAACCAATGCATCACAAGCCAAGGATTTGCATTTGAGGGGCAGACAGAGAGGAGGTGTTAATGTGGAAGGGGCTGCAGGACACCTGTCGAGCCACTCTCCTGGGTTAGAGGGCTGGTGGCGATACTGCCTTTCAGTTGAATGGCACGTTTGATGGTTTTCTCATTTGATTGTTACGGTTGTGGACCATGGGTAGAATGTAGCTATCTTTGCACACATTTTGTAGATACATAAACCAAGGGGAATAATAACTTAAGTGACGTGTTTGAGGTTGGAAGGGTCAGTTCTTTTCAAACATGGAAGGACAGTGAATTAGCTTTTTTTTTTTTTTTTTTTTTTTTTTTGAGACAGGGTTCACCTTGTCACCTAGGCTGGAGTAGAGTGGTGTAGACATAGCTCACTGCGGCCTCAACCTCCTGGACTCAAGCAGTCCCCACACCTCAGCCTCCCGAGCAGCAAGGGCTACAGGCATGCAACACCATGCCTGGCTATTTTCTGTATTTCCTTTTTAGAGTTGGGGTTTCACCATGTTGCCCAGGCTGCTCGAAATCCTGGGCTCAAGTGATCCTGCCCGCCTCAGCTTCTCAAAGTGCAGGGATTACAAGCATGAGCCACCACTCCTGGCCGTGAATTAGCATTTTGTTTTGTGTTTTGTGTTTTGTTTGGAGACAGGATCTTGCACTGTTGCCTAGGCTGGTATGCAGTAGTGTGATCATGGCTCACTACATCCTCAACTTCCTGGGCTCAAGTGGGAGCCTCCCACGTCAGCCCCCAAAGTAGCTGGGACTACAGGTGAGCACCACCACAACTGGATCATTTTTGTATTTTTGGTTGGGACCTGGTTTCACCATGTTGCTTGGGTTGGTCTCGAACTCCTGGCTTCAAATGATCCTCCCACCTAAGCCTCCCAAAGTGCTGGGATTACAGGCATGAGCCACAGTGCCTGGCTAGCGAATTACTATTTAAAAAATATGTACTTCTGGGTTCCCCCAACAGGAGTGTTGATTCAGCAGGGTGAGGCCCAGGAGTCTGTATTCGAATCAGCTGCAGAGGTGGTTACTGTGCAGCCAGTCTGTACTGCCCGTCATGCCCGTGCCACCTCAACACCGTGGAGTCTGCGTGCTTTGCTGATGCGAGAGCCCAGGTGTGCAGTGCATTGTTTTTCCTGATAGGCAGCATTCTGGTTTTGTGAATGGGTGTGCCTTTGGTCCCATTGCCATCACCTGGACTGTGGACATTGACTGGGTTTCTCCTGGGTGCCCAGAACGTTGCCACATGTGCAGGCTTCTGCTTTTCAGAGTAGAGTGGGGAAGACAGCTGGACATGCAGCCGGGAAGTGAGGAATGCTGGGGCTGGGGGTGGCTGTGACCACCTCGCAAGGGGACCTGTCTGTGTCCACGTGGGAAGCGGAGGAGGCCCCTGCAGGAAATGGCCTCAAGCTGTGAACATCAGGTAAGTGGGAGCTGGTCAGGGAAAGGCAGCAGATTCCGAGATCAGCAGGAACAGCCGTAGTGTGGAGGGCCAGCAGAGGAACAGACGGCATGTTGAGGGAGCTATAGATTGCTTTGTGACTGATGTGCTATGAGGCATGAGGTGAGGAGTGAGAAGTAGGAGTCAGAATGGGCAGAGCTGACTTCTGGAGCTGCCACTCTGACCTCTCTTCTGTGTGCTCCTGATAGAGTTTCAGGGACTGGATGAGGCAATCCGTGTTAAGTGCTTAGAACAATGTCTGGCAGATAGTGCAACAGAAGTGTGTGTTATGACTTCTCATTTGGGTTAGAAGTTATTAGGGGAGCTTTGGGCTTGACCTTAAGGGCAATGGGAAGTTACTGAAGGATTTTAAGCAGGAAAGTCACAGAGTCTGATTTGTTTCGGAAAACATAGAGAATGGATTGAAGTGGAGAAAGATTAGAGGCAGGGATGAGTTAGGCAGCTTTTGTAGTAGACTATGGAGACACAGTGGCCTGGATAAAGGAAGCTGGGGTGAGGAGGTAGAGGAGTGGGCAGTTCTAGAAGATACGTGTGTGAGGGCGAATTAGGGGTCCTCAGCAAGTGGTTACTGTGGAGGAGGAGGCGATGTGATGTCTCGGTGTCTGACTTGGACAACTGGATGTTGATGTCCACTGAGTGAAGGCTTATGAGGAGTTGGGAATTGGGGCAGGAAGAAGATGATGAGCTCAGTGTGGAGAAAGGTTTTTGAACCTCCAAGATAACTTGCCTGTAATCTCAGCACTTTGGGATGTGGAGGCAGGAGGATCACTTGAGCCCAGGAGTTGGAGGCCAGCCTGGACAACATGACAAACCCCCATCTCTCCAGAAAATTATCTGGGCATGGTGGCGTGTGCCTGTGGTCCCAGATAATTGGGAGACTGAGGCAGGAGAATCACCTGAGCCTAGGAAGTCGAGGTTTCAGTGAGCCATGATTGCCCCACTGCACTCCAGCCTGGGTGAGAGAGTGAGGCCCTGTCTCAAATAGAAATTTTAAAAAGGGCAGTTGGGCATTTGCCTAGAGTAGGTGATTGAAGCCGTGGACACAGGCTGGATCAGGCAGGCACACTGCATGGGGTGAGCAGCAGACCTGGAATGTGGAACCCCGGGAGCAGCAGCGTTCTGTGACTAGTCAGAGAGGAAACCGGGTGAGGTGAATAGATGGGGGTCAACAGTCAGAGGCTACCCAGTAGGTGAGGACTGGAGCTGGCCTTTGGGTTTAGCAGAGGAGAGGTGGTGAGTGCCATGCAAGCAGCAGGCGCTGGAGACAGTTGCAGTGGTGAGTAAGGGGGCAGGAAACAGAACTGAGGACCGACGGATGCAGGCTGGAGAAATGTTTCTGAACAAGTTACGTGTCCATGTGGACACCGTGTATTCTGATCATGTCCTTGGGTTTAGCATTGTTTAGAAAGACAAAAAGAGAAAGGAGTACTGATCTTTTTTGTTTTTAATGCTAAGCAATACAGACTTAAAAATCAAAACAAAAAAAAGTAAATTATCTTACTTCCAACCCTCATTCCCAACCATAGTGGGTAAGCAGCATCAGCAGCTTGGTGTGTTTCTTTCTAGATTTTATCTTATGTATACTTGAAAAATACAAGCATGTGCTTGCTTTTAACCAAGTAGGATCATACGGAAATGCGGTTCTATACTGTGTTTTTTTAACTCAGCATTTATTTGGTCACTAAATACTAAGTATGGGCATACGTTTTTTTCAGTATGTATTTCTTAAAGAGAAACTGACAGGGAAAATAAATAAGATACTGTATTAGTCCGTTCTCACACTGCCATGAAGAAATGCCAAGACTGGGTAATTCATAAAGGAAAGGATTAATTGACTCGCCGTTCCACATGGCTGGGGAGGCCTCAGGAAAGTTACAGTCATGGGGGAAGGCAAAGGATGAGCAGGTCCCTCTTTCACCTGGCGGCAGGACGGAGTGCATGCGAGCAGGGGAAATGCTAGACTCTTATAAAGTCATCAGATCTCGTGAGACTCATTCACTATCACGAGAACAGCACATGAGGGAACCGCCCTCATGATCCAATTACCTCCACCTGGTCCTGCCCTTGACCCATGGGGATTAGGGGGTTATAATTCAAGGTGAGACTTTGGGTGGGTTCACAGCCATATCAGATACAGTGGAACCTTAAAATGTTTGTGTAATCTGTTACATGCAAATAATGTCCGGTGATTGAAAAGCCAGTGCTACTTCAGTCACAGTGGCTTTGAATTCATGGTTAGAATTCAGTGAGATGATGAGACCAAATTTTCATAAAATTTATAAAAGTGTGAAGTTTGTGGTCTTCTTTTCTAGTGTCCTCCTGTCCCCCTTCTATCACTAGGAGTGGTCCACCCTTCCATCTTATCTGTGGACTGATGGGCAGATAGATATAGATGTTTATTAGCATACTTTTAATCATGGCACCAGAGTTTCAAAACATGATTTGCTCATTCATTTTAATATATAAACTTCCAATTTTCTTTATTTCAAATTTGACATACTTTTAAACCTAGACTGAGGCGAGTAGCTTCTACTGCCTGAAGATCACAGTGTGAGCTCTGCATGCCAGTTTCTCAGGTCCTTGTGTCCGTTTATTAGACCTCTCTTCGACTGAGAAGACACAGGCTTTGCCTCCTGTGAAGTTCTTTTTTTCTGGGTTTTTTTTTTTTTTTTTTTGTGGTAAAATACATGTAAGGTAAAAATTACATCTTAACCATTTTTAAGTGCCCAGTTCATGGCATTAAGTATAATCACATTGTTGTGCAACCATTACCACCATGCATTTCCAGAACTTTCTCATCTTCCCAAACTGAAACTCCATCCCCATTAAACACCAACTCCCTGTCTCACCCTCCCCACCCAGCATTGTCCAAACACCTACCATTCTGTTTTCCTCTGAGTTTGACTGCTCTAGAGACCTCATATAAGTGGAATCCTACAGTATTCTCCCTTTTCGTGACTGGCTTATTTCACTCAGCCCAGCATCCGCAAGGTTCACCCGTATTGTATTATGTGTCAGAATTTCCTTCCTTTTTAAAAAATTTTTATGTATTTATTTATTTTTGAGACGGAGTTTCGCTCTCGTTGCCCAGGCTGGAGTGCAATGGCGCAATCTTGGCTCACTGCAGCCTCTGCCTCCCAGGTTCAAGTGATTCTCATGCCTCAGCCTCCCAAATAGCTGGGATTAAGGCATGCACCACCATGCCTGGCTAAGTTTTGTATTTTTAGTAGAGATGAGGTTTTGCCATTTTGGCGAGGCTGGTCTTGAACTCCTTGCCTCAAGTAATCTGCCTGTTTTGGCCTCCCAATGTGCTGGGATTGCGGGCATGAGCCACCGTGTGCCACTGTGCCCTGCCAATTTCCCTTCCTTTTTATGGCTGAATAATATTCCACTGAGTGAAGTTTTATTTCATTTTCAGCAAAAGGTTAGTGAAATAATGAAAAGTAATTAAAAAGCAAAGCAGAGCTATTGAAGGAGATTATAGAGAATAAGAGATGTGGAATTGTAACATGTTATGGCCAAGTAAAGAAAACGGGAAGAGGAAAGGGTAAGGGGCAGGGCCCAGGCACCCCTGTGAGGGTGGGGACCATGAGCCTCTGCTACCCTTTCCCACTGGTGATGGGGGCTACCTCGAGCCATCGGAATGACAGGAAGAGAAAAGGTGGATCGCTTTTGGCAATAAACGTCACATTGATCCATAGGACTTAACTTGAAATTGACCTGATTGTGGCTTTTGAGTAATAATGTCTGGTCTATATAATATGAACCTATTATCCAGATCTAAACCTTTTGTCCAGAAATGATAAACATCGGCATTATCAGGCATTATGTGAAACTAAGTTCTTTAACTGATTTTAGTGTTATTTTCTGTCTTCTCAATCCTAGATAATGTCAGATAGAAATACATATTGGCATTCTTCTGGCTTATATTTTAAATGAAAATATTCCAGTAATTATTGCATCTATTCTGTTTCAGAAAATACTTGACACTTTAATTATTAAATAGAATGTTACTTTAAACTAGTGGTATATTTGACATAAACTTAACTTTTTTTTCTTAAATAGGAAAAAATGTACACTGACAATTAGATTCCTGTGATGTAATAAGGTAGATCATTTATTGCACATATTTGGGGTTCCTACCTTTTTTTTCTGCAATAATAATACAAGCAGTGCACATAGGAACATGCTTTTGAGATCTTAAACTTTGGAATTTCCTGTCTAATGTTTACCTAAACTCCTAAGTTTAAATTTGCTTTGATATATTTTCAGTTGTTGGATTCTTCTGAGCAGAGAGAAAGGTTTTTTCTTTGAGTAGAATAATCATCAACGTCTATAAATTTGTTTTCTACTGTAGCCACAGTAGTATACCACAGAATAGTTTTGGTAGTTGAATATATTGGGAATACTTACATTTAAGCAAAATAATAGGAATTATCTGTATTCTCTTTGGTTTTAGAGGCAAATCTAAAATCTGGAAATTGAATGAAGATAGTTTGGGGCTCTTAGGAAAACCTTAGGGAAACTGTATGAAAGAGAAAAAGGCTTGCTGCTGGTGCTGGAAGAGTGACAGCGTGCTGGGGGTTTGTGTGGGAGTGAAGGTGGGGCCAGGTGGGAGCCTTCCTGTTTCTGGAGGGTTGGTCTGTGCGGGATGTGTAGCAGTAACTCAGGCTGCATGGTTCTTGCACCATCTGAGTTGTGAAGTGCTCTTCCTCCACTTCCAGGTCCTCCTGGTTATGAGGACTTAGGCTCTGACTAGGTCTTTTATTTAAAGGTGACGAAATTTGTTCATAATAGACTTTAAAAATAAAATGCCGATATTCCACCTTCCTGGGACTGACAGTCCTGGGACCCTGCCACCTTGTCAGGATCCTGCATCTCCTCTTCTGGTCCATTATTACCCTCCCAGCCCTGCCAGCCTTTCAGCTCCCTTGCCTCTTCTACTTCATTGCGCTTACCTGGCAGAAACCACCCCATTCAGTCTGTTCTCCATGCCCATTCACCTCCACTGACCCGCAGAGGCCCTGACTGCCGCCAGCATCCCTGGTAGCACATCCTGCCCTCTTTCTTCTACCCATCCTCTCCTCTAGATGCCATTTCATACCTTCTCCCCTCCTGTCTTCCCCAAACGCAGATGCAGAATGATGACATTGTGTTTGTTTTTTCTCTGTGAAATTGGAAGAAATCAGAAAAGAACTTCCACCAACGCCCACCTCATCTGTGGATCTGCACCCCATGTAGTCTGCCCTCTTTCCCTTTACTGCGGGTGATCTGTGTGCCTCAGAAAATGTCAGCCTCTCCTCTTAGTCGCTGGACTTACCTGCTTTCCGTTGGAGTCTTATCAGTTCCCACCTCCCCCCTGGATTCTTGCCCTCACTATGCAGATGTCTGTCTCATCCTGCAAAGGTCTTCCTTGACCTCATATCTTCTCCAGCCACTGCACTGTTTTCCTTCCCCTTTACTGCAGAGTTCCTTGGAAGAATTTTCTGTACTACCTGCTTTACTTCCACTCTTCCCATTCTCTTTGAACTCCGTCTAGTGCGAGTTTTGACTCGCCACTGCAGCATGCTGCAGCTGTCACAGTCACCATTGATCTCCTTCCAGCAAGTCCAGCCAGCGAGCATCAGCCGGCTCATTTGATCCACCAGCATCAGTGAATACAGTTGATCATCCTCCTGGAAATAAGGATCTTCAAAGATCTTGAAGGGTTTCCTGGTTTTCCTCCTCCTCTCTGGTTGCTCCTACCCTCTTTTGCTGATGCCCCTCAATGAGACTGTGGGGGCTTGATCCCTATCTCTTCTCATCCTCCACCCAGGGCCTCACTGAATGCATGGAACAAAATGATTATCCCCATTTGCAGTCTCTGCAACACACCCAAGAACTTCAGACTGTGAATTGCGCTCGATTGTCTAATAACCACCTCAAATTTAGCACGTCCAAACCCAAACTTTGACATCTTCCCTTCGAACCATACTCTTCCCGTAGGCACTCTGTTCTCAGGAACCAACGACTCCATCATTCACTTGCTCCCTCCAGGCATCCTTGGGCCTTTCTTTCTCTGTGACCTTTGACCTGCCAGGAACTCCTGCTGGCTCTGCGGTGAACAGGTCCGGAGTCCCTGCTTCTCACCACCTGCAGTGCTCCCACCCTGGTCTACTGCGTAATTGCAGTCATTCCTTACCCATCTCCGTGCTTCCGGCCTCGTCTTCTCACAGGCTGTTCTGAACACAGCATCCAGGGGAATCCTTTGAAAACTGGTGAAGGGCACAGCTCATGAGAATTCTTACTTAGGCTCCTCCTTTTCTCTAATACTAATCTTAGTTCAGACCCTCGTTTTTCCCTGGGATTATTGCAGTGAACTCACCCAGCGACCTTTCATTGCTCCAACAAACCCATTTCGAGCACATCCCTTATGCTAATGATTGACTGAGACTTTACCAGTTTTGCCCCATTTTCTGTTCAGGGTCCTCAAAGTCTGTAGATAAGGCAATTTCTGTAGCCTTCAACATGAAATCCAGGTTCCGTGCCGTGTGCTGTGGTCTCTGAAGGGCTGCCCACTTCTGACCTCACCTGCTTCCTCCGTACACACTGCCCGTGCCCCAGCCCTGCTGAAGCCCTCGCTTATCAGATACCTTCCTGCTTTTGTGAAACAGGCTCTCACTGGCTCTACAGCTTGTTCCGAATTCAGCTCAATTCAAGTGCTGTGTCCTTCAGCAAACCTTCCGAGAAGCACTCCCACTTCCCATCATGGATGGCTTCTGTTCAGATCCTGCAGTATCTATCCTGGGCACTTCTCACCCAGAGCACTTGCTGCTCTGAGGTTCCTACCAGCTTGTCTGTCTGTTCTTTAAAGCATCCTGAGGAGTGGACAGGCCTTGTTTCTCTGTTGCTGCAGCGGCCAGTCTGGACGAGATATGCACTATTTCTTGAATGAACTGTAATGTCCGATCGAGGTGGAAGCACTCACTTGTGCTTTGATGCATCTCCCCTCCAAACACAGCAGTGAAAAGGTACAATTTAAGTAGAGAAATAAACCCAAAAGCATAGCCAGCCCTCGAAGCAAGAGAAATACCCTTCAGTACACAAACAGACGAGAAACCTAGCATGGTCAGCATGAATTGACTAGATTTCGCTGGCCACTGAGCTGCAAGCTCGAAGCAGGCAGTGTCAGTAGGAACCTAGGGTTTTTACAAGGGTAAGGGTAACAGGGACTAAAGTGTTCAGTGGAATTAGAACTAGATGTAGCTTTTTTTTTTTTTTTGAGACAGGGTCTCGTCACCTGGGCTGTAGTACAGTGGTACGCTCACAGCTCACTGCAGCGTCAACCTGCTGGGCTCAAGCAGTCCTCCTGTCTCAGCCTCCTGAGTAGCCGGGTCTGTGCTACTGGGTCTACGCATGGTGTGTGCTCATTTTTTATGTTTTGTAGAGATGGGGTCTCACTATGTTGCCCAAGCTGGTCTTGAACTCCTGGGCTCAAGCAGTCCTCCAACCTTGGCTTCCCAAAGTGCTGGGATTACAGGCGAGAGCCACCATGCCTGGCCTTAGATAGTTTTTGAAGCTGGAGTTAGATACGATTTCCCCATCTAAGGCAATTCTCTGCTATAGAGATTGGGGCTGTATTGGCAGTTGTGGTCCTAGGAAGGTAGAACGCAAGGCCTGGGATGAGTCCTGCTGTTCCATGATTCTCTGCCAGGGTCTGCACTGTCAGTGACGTAACCACGTGACAGAATCCTGCATCACCACGGAAAACCTAGTTCTGGACTGAGGCCTTGGAAGGCTCGGAGGGCAACCACAGAACACAGTGCTATGGGCTGAATACTTTTGTGTCCCCCGCTCTGCCAAAGTCACGTGCTCAAATCCCACTCTCTAGTTTCACTGTATTAGAAGGTAGAGCCCTTGGGAGGGGATTAGGTCATCAGGGTGGACTCCTTGTGAATGGAATAATGTGCTTAGAAGAGACCCCATAGAGATCCCTGGTCCCTTCTGTCTTGTGAGGTCACAGAAGCTGGCAGTTGGGCCCTCACCAGACACCGAATCTGCTGATGCCTTGCTCTTGAACTTCCAGCCTTGAGAACTGTGAAAAATGAATTTCTATTGTTTTAAGCCACTCAGGTAATGGGAGTTTGTTATAGCAGCCTGAGTGGACTGAGCCACTAGACAGGGAGGAGAACGCCAGCAACAGAAAACCTTCTGTCACCATGAGCCTGAAACCCAACATCAAACTTTCTACCACGATGAGCCTGAGACCCCAATTCCTCTATACTCTAATACACATCCTCACAGAGTTGATGCCTTACAGAGCTGTGCATTTACTGCATCGGAAATTTAAGGACAGACAGTCTGGCAAAAACTGTCAAAATAAGTATGTTTAAGATGCTTAAAAACATAAATTAGCATCCATGAAAACAAGAAATTTTCCAAAAGGAAACGAGCAAGAAGATGTGACCCAAAAATAAAGGAAGAAAAAAAGGAAGAAGAACTTGAAATCTAGTAAATGAAAAGGATATGAGCCAGGATGATAGACTCTGTACTGGACATAGTCAAAGATAAAATTAGTGGATTGGCAGTTACTTCACAAAATTGACCCAGACAACAGGGACAAGGTGGAGGGGCACAGTGATAAAATTCAAGGTCCTGTATTCAGGCAAGCCTGGAGGCAACTCTTTACTTTGACTTGACAGTTATGTGCCACAATAATGGCTATTTATTTATTTATTTATTATTTTGAGACGGAGTTTCGCTCTTGTTGCCCAGGCTGAAGTGCAATGGTACGATCTCGGCCCACCAGAACCTCTGTCTCCTGGGTTCAAGCGATTCTCCTGTCTCAGTGTCCTGAGTAGCTGGGATTACAGGCATGCACTACCACTTCCATCTAATTTTGTATTTTTAGTAGAGACGGGGTTTTTCTGTGTTGGTCAAACTGGTCTCGAACTTCCAACCTCAGGTGATCTGCCCACCTCAGCCTCCCAAAGTGTTGGGATTACAGGCGTGAGCCACCGTGCCTGGCCTAATAATGGCTTTTTAACTGAAGCTAGTTTGAGTCTGTTTGCTTTTTGCCTGCAAGAGGAATAATCTTTTCTCATGTACAAACCCCTTCATAAGATGACACTGTTTCATTAAAGTTAGGCATTAGATGATCTGACAGTCAGTTAGAGTTAATTATCAGAGAAGATGTAAATCAGGGCATTTGATATGATTAATATTGGCACATAAAAAAGAAATCTCTGAAACTTAAGACAAGGAAAACAAACTTGATGGGAGGACGTGGACAGGAGACCGGTTTGCTTAGCGGCCTATCTCCACCCGCCTCCTGCACACCACCCAGCCGAGGAGCCCACTTCCAGGAGACCCGTCTGCTCAGCGGCCTATCCCCACCCTCCTCCCTCATGCTGCCAAGCCCAGGAGCCCGCTTCTGAATGCTCCGTTTGATCTCTGAAGAGGTTTCAACACTTGACAGGATCCTTATCAGGTTTTAAGACACATTTGGGTGATCTTTATTAGTATTGTTGAAATTTCTTTGTGTTTGCAAGTATGCATTGAAATACTGATTTGGGCCGGGCGCAGTGGCTCGCGCTTGTAATCCCAGCACTTTGGGAGGCCGAGGTGGATGGATCACGAGGTCAGGAGATCGAGACCATCCTGGCTAACACAGTGAAACCCCACCTCTACTAAAAATACAAAGAATTAGCTGGGCCTGGTGGCAGGCGCCTGTAGTCCCAGCTAGTCAGGAGGCTGAGGCAGGAGAATGGCGTGAATTTGGGAGGCGGAGCTTGCAGTGAGCCAAGATTGCACCCCTGCACTCCGGCCTGGGAGACGGAGCGAGACTCCGTCTCAAAAAAAACAAAAAAAAAAACACCTGAATTGAAGAGATATTCATGTTCTTTAGCTAATGTTATGGTCTTAGGAGCAGCCTTGTCTCCAAAACTCACAGTGTAATATATTTATAATATTTATATATATATTTAATTGCAACAAACTATACTAACATAAAACTTGCCAGCTTCACCAGTTCAGTGAATGCTAGATTCATGTAGTGAAATGTGCTTGTGTCCCCTCCCCACCCCTGCCGTGTTCAGCCTCTGCTGTTAAACCCCAGCCAGGCGCAGCTTTGGGTGTGTCCACAGTCACCCTGCTGCTCTCTTCCACTCCCTCTGACCACACTCAGTTTTGAGCCCCACAAATGTTTCTGTTGTCTTCAGCAATGCCCTGGGATAATTAGGAACCAATTCAGTGAAATTGTGGCTAATTCTAAAAACAGTTTCTGAAGTCATTTTAGGAGATTTGTTCCCACCCTGGAGGGCTCCTGCAGCAAGAATTCTCCAGCTCTCCCTGCAGACTACCCAGCCGCAGTCCAGTCTGTGTCTCCATTAAACCCACACCTCCAGTTGCCTCCACTGCTCTTAGGTTTAAAGAGTGCCCTCAGGTTTGTTTAAACATCACCAAACTCGTTTCTCCCTGAATGACGCCCCTGGTCTTATGGTAGCAGCCAGGGCCCTCTCAGCTTGTCACTCCAGCCCTGCAACCACTGCCTCCCAGAGCCAGGGCACAGCTGATCAGGACCCCTGGTATTAGCCCGCCACACTCAAAGTTGAGCCTCCATTCCAGAGTGGAGGCTGGACAGAGGTAGGAAGGCCCCCGCCCAAGACTGCACTAGCCAGGATGTGGCAGCAGCAGCACATAGCTGGGGCGTGGTGGAGCGGGGAAGAGAGCACTGCGTCGTCAGCTATAGCAGTCTGGAATGGAGTTGCTGCCTCACTGGCCTGGAAAGGGGAGGCAGGGAGCAGTCTTGGTTCAAATGCAACAGACTCTGGCCTTTCTTACTGAATTTTCGATTGTTTGCTATGAACCCTTAGAATGATCTCCAGCGTCTTTGAATAGTTGTTTTCTTACAGGGTTCACCTGTTTTCCTTGGGAGCAAGCAGGTCAGTGGAGTTTCTTGTGCTGTCATGCTGGAAGTTGATTCCCCACAGTAGGGATTCTTGCAGAAGAAATATTACTTTAGAAGAGAGGCTGGGCACGGTGACTCAAGCCTGTGGTCTCAGCTACTTGGGAGGCTGAGGCAGGAGGATCACTTGAGCTCGGGAGGTCAAAGCTGTAGTAAGCCGTGGTCACACCATGCACTCTTGCCTGGGTGACACAGTGAGGCCCTGTCTCAGAAAGAAAAAGGAAGATAAGGAGGCTAGGACAGGGGTGGTGGCCTTCTAGGCCTTCTTTCCTCTCTCTCCAGCAACTCCAGATCACATGTCTGTGAGTCATTTAAAAATGTCTTCATTCAGTTCACGCCAGGATGCTGTTCAGGAAAATGTGTTGGACTTCTCTGGCTGCTGAGAAGGTGGACTTGGATTCCCCTTCTTTGCCTGCCGTCCTTGTGCCAGGGCCCAGGGATGGAAGAAAGTCAGATGGTCTGTCAGTGTTGTGATTTGTTAGGGAGTCTGTGGTCTTAGGCCAGTCCCTTGACACCCTCTTTCTCTGGAGGATCACAGAGATCTCTTCCCCATAACTTGCAATGAGATTGCCTTTGTGCGAGGACTGTGAAGCCTTGATGAAAGGCTTTCTTCAGAGGGTCTTTCTTATTTATTTAATTTTGTTTTGTGATTTTCTAGGAGTTTGCGGCACTTACTAAGGAACTCAATGTATGCAGGGAACAGCTTCTTGAAAGGGAAGAAGAAATTGCTGAACTGAAAGCAGAAAGGAATAACACCAGGGTGAGTGTGACCTTTCTGTTCACCGTCTGCCCCTGGAGCCACTGTCAGAAGGAGGGGTGCTGTCTCAAAACAAAAGGACGACCCACTCTGTCCGGCCTGAAACACTTTTCATACCTTTTCCCACTGAGCAGACTGTGATTAGTCAGCATGATCACACATTAATGACTTGAAATTTGTGATGAGAAGTTATGATATTTTAATACAATTGAGGGGAATTTGTCTTTCTGCTGAATTGAAGGGACTTCATTTTAGCATGAGTCTGTAAAGGAATTATTTGCCCCAGATTCAATCATGAAATTAAAAGTGCTCTTTAACGAGTCTTTATTTTGGCCTTTTATTTCAGCTGCTGTTAGAGCATTTGGAATGCCTCGTCTCCAGGCATGAGCGGTCTCTTAGGATGACCGTGGTGAAGAGACAAGCGCAGTCCCCAGCAGGCGTGTCCAGCGAAGTGGAAGTGCTGAAAGCACTGAAGTCCTTATTTGAACACCACAAAGCTCTGGATGAAAAGGTGCCATCAGCCACATAAGTCTTGGTTTGTGCAGATACCGTTAGGCCAGCTTCGCAAATGTTGGTGTAACTTTTATTTTTTGAAGCTTCTTGAACTCTTGGAAATAACTTCTCTAAGAAAACAGGGTTTTGTAGGTTTAAAAAGTACTAATTGGCATAAATGTCTTAAAATTACCAATATATATTGATTTGCTGTTACAGATTGGGTAGTATTAGGTTGTTGCAAAAGTAATTGTGGGCTTTGCTATTACTTTTAATGGCAAACCCTGCAATTACTTTTGCAACAACCTAGTATTTCAGGGGAAGATTTGTTTTTCTCAAACTTAGAGCCATTAACAAGTTTTCGTGACACTAAGATCAAGGACAGACATTAATGGTATTTTATGTTATATTACACTAATATATACATTAAGTGTATATATTACACTTAACTATGTATTAAGAATAAAATAAACAGTTTACACACATACACACAAACTCAACCCCTTTTATTTTCAGGTGAGAGAGCGATTACGAGTAGCACTTGAAAGATGTAGTTTGTTAGAAGAGGAATTAGGTGCCACACACAAAGAGGTAAGCTTGAGACTTCATCATCAGTTGAACTGGGAGGTTTTTATATTTATCCTTTAATTATTAAAAGAAGCATAAGGCCAGGCGCAGTGGCTCACGCCTGTCATCCCAGCACTTTGGGAGGCCAAGGCGGGTGGATCACCTGATGTCAGGAGTTCGAGACCAGCCTGACCAACATGGTGAAACACCATCTCTACTAAAAATACAAAATTAGCTGGGAGTGGTGGCATGTTCCTTTAGTCCCAGCTACTCAGGAGGCTGAGACATGAGAATCGCTTGAGCCCAGGAGGTGGAGGTTGCAGTGAGCTGAGATTGCGCCACTGCACTCCAGCCTGGGCGACAGAGCGAGACTCTTGTCTCAAAAAAAAAAAAAAAAAAAAAAAGTAAAAGAAGTATAAAGACAGTAGTTGTGTGTATCACATGTTATTCATCTTCCCGATTGAGGACCAACCTATCTGGGTCATTTTAAGGACTAGAAAACTATGGTTACCTAAGGACTCATTTGGCCAGTGGATAATAAATTCCGTCTTTAATGATCTGGTTATTTTCGGATTGGATAGCATTGCCATATGCTTTCTCTTTTATACTATATTAAGCAGTTTATAGTTGTGTTTTTCCAAAAGGAGTTTTGCTATCTTTACTTATTTCTCTTACGTAAGGTATTTTACACTCATATTCAATTTTTTGGTTTCAGCTAATGATTCTTAAAGAACAGAATAGTCAGAAAAAAACACTAACAGATGGAGTGCTGGACATAAACCACGAACAAGAAAATACACCAAGCACGAATGGAAAGGCAAGTCTGTAGGCTTTCTCTTCATTCTGTTTGATTTCATTTGTCCACAGCATGTGTCGGGTTATGTGGAAAATGGTTGCTAAAGTGCCGGCTTAGAGCTGAAGTGGTCGTGAAAATTGTGTAATCCAACAGATTGCATAAGTCAGTTTTGATTTTAGCTGTTTCCTGGAAGTATTTTTATTTTATAGCTCACCAAACAAGGGTATTTAGGGTGTTTTTTTTTTCCCCCCTATCAGAGATCTTCTGATGGTTCTTTAAGCCATGAGGAAGACCTTGCTAAAGTAATTGAGCTCCAAGAAATCATAAGTAAGCAGTCAAGGGAACAGAGCCAAATGAAAGAACGCCTGGCTTCCCTCTCCAGTCACGTGTCAGAGCTGGAAGAGGATCTGGACACTGCTAGAAAAGATCTCATCAAATCTGAAGAAATGAACACAAAATTGCAACGAGATGTCCGTGAAGTGAGCAATAACAAAAATTACAGGCTTGTCATGAAGTTGAATGTTTGGGAGGTTTTATTTAATGATTTTTTTTCTCCTTTTGTCCCTTGCTCTCCCAATTACTTTCAACCTTTGTATTATTATATAAGTTATATTGAAAAAGAAAGAGTGCTGTGAAACTGCGATAAGATACCTCCCCATTTTTGTTGTGAAATCTCCTGTCCCTGAGCGCTTCAAAATAGAGGAGAACTAGTACCACTGACTGATGTGGCCATGGAGTGGACGCCACACCAGCCCCTCCTACCTGTGCTGCTTTGATATTCTTTAATGTCCTTGTTTGTAGATTCTTCATCTGTGCAATTTCTAGGCTGTCTTAATTTGTTCTTATGTTCAGCAAGCAGACGTTGATCCTGGCTGTGCTAGTTCACGTAGGGCGATGTGACTATAGTCTGTTAACTGTGGGAAGGGGCGTTGCTGGCGGTCTTCTCGTTTTCTGACCTGCTCCTTCAAGGAACTCGTGGCATTGAATATTGATGGTCAGACAAATAATCAAGAGTGGAATTTGCTTCTACGTGGGTCATCAGGATCGTATAGTAAAAATATGTCGCAGTATACTCATTGCTGACAAGTATTTCTGCCATTATCACTATGAGAAACTATTTGATCATGGAACAGTGAGGCTGAGTTCTTTCTCAGGTGCCCTTCCTGTCACTTTCTAACCTGCGCTTTGTCCCTTGTCAGGCGCCTCAACCGTGGAACGTCTGCTTTTCAGTGTGATAGTTTGGCATGAGTAATTTCATGTAGGAATTCGCCACAGGAAGAGCATGTGTGTGTGCTGTATCACCTGCTAGGTTCTATTCTTTGGCTATAGCGGGAGATTATGTGGCAGAGATTAACATGCTGAGAATTTTGAAATTCTTTTAAGACCTATCACTTTTATTTTTTATTTTTTATTTTAACTTTTAAGTTTGGGGTACATGCTTAGGTCTGTTACGTAGGTAAACTTGTGTCCTGGGGGTTTGTTGTACAGATTATTTCATCATCCAGGTACCAAGCCTAGTACCCATTCGTTATTTTTCCTGATCCTCTTCTTCCTCCTACCCTCCAGTGTGTGTTGTTCCCCTCTGTGCGTCCCTGTGTTCTCATCATTTAGCTCCCACTTATAAGTGAGAACATGAGGTATGTTGTTTTTCTGTTCCTGTGTTTGCTAAAGATAGTGGCCGCCAGCTCCATCCATGTCTCTGCAAAGGACATGATCTCATTCTGTTTTATGGCTTCATAGTATTCCATGTTGTATATGTACCACATTTTCCTGATCCAGTCCACTATTGATGGGCATTTAGGTTGATTCCATGTCTTTGCTATTGTGAATAGTGCTACAGTGAACATACACATACATGTGTCTATATAATAGAACGATTTATATTCCTTTGGGTATATACCCAGTAATGAGATTTCTGGGTTGGTATTTCCATCTTTAGGTCTTTGAGGAATCTCCACACTGCCTTCCACAATGGTTGAACTAATTTACACTCCCACCAACAGTAGGAAAACATTCCTTTCTGTCCACAACCTCACCAGCATCTGTTACTGACTTTTCCATAATAGCCTTTCTGACTGGTGTGAGATCCTGTGTCATTGTGGTTTTGATTTGCATTTCTCTAATCAGTGATGTTGAGCTTTTTTCCCCTATGACTTTTAGTAGTCACTTTTAATAGTTATCACTTCGCTAACCTTAGTCATTTTATAAATAGGGAACAACTTGAAAATAGTGAATTCTGGGGGTGGAGGACAGGTATTTCACAAGCAAAAAGTTCTGGTCCTAGCCTTAAGTGTTTGATACTGTTTAGTAATCATCTTGCAGACTTCAGGTAGTTGCGTCCAATTAAATTGAACTTGTACTTCTGTTTCCATTTGTCAATATGCCTGAATCTTGTAATTGTATGAGATTTCATCTAACCCTTATCCTAGAAAGTGAGACTTGTATCTCACTACTGTATCCATTGAGAGAGGCCACACCCTGTCCTGTGTAAGACCATTTGTAGCGTGAGGCAGACACAGACTGCGTCGTCTTTGAGGTCACTTTCACCTCCTTGAAAAATATTTAGATATTTGAGTGTATATATGTTTATAATATTATGTAGAAATGGGAAAACTTGGTCAACTGAGTGGCTAGACATAGTATTAAGAGAGACAAGTCTTTGTTAATCGTATAGGTGAATATGATATTTGAGGTAGTTACATTTTCATTCACATTTGAGAAAATTGACGTCGTCTTCAATTTAATTTTGAGGACACTATTTTTTTTTTTTTTTGAGACAGGATCTCTCTCTGTTACCCAGGCTGGAGTGCAGTGGTGCCATCATAGCTCACTGCAGCCTTGAACTGCCGGACTCGAGCAATCCTCCTGCCTCAGCCTCCCAAGTACCTGGGACTACAGGGGCATGCCACCATGCGTGGCTAATTTTTGTTTCTTTAAAATTTTTTTGGCCAGGGATGCTGGCTCACGTCTGTAATCCTAACACTTTGGGAGGCCAAAGGAAGGCCAAGGAGGATCTCTTGAGCCCAGAAATTCAAGACCAGCCTGAGCGACATAGTAAGACCTCTATCTCTACAAAAAATTAAAAATTAGTGGATATAGTGGTATGCGCTTGTAGTCCCAGCTACTGGGAAGATTGAGGTGGAAGGATCCCTTGAGCCTGGGAAGTCAAGGCTGTGGTGAGCCCTGATTGCACCACAGCATTCCAGCCTAGGTGATAGAGGGAGACTGTGTCTCAAAAAATAAAATACAATATTTTTGTAGAGACAAGGTCTTGAACTCCTGGCCTCAAGCCATCCTCCCATCTTAGCGTCCCAATGTACTGTGATTATAGGAGTGAGCTGCTGTATCTGGCCTGAAGATGCTAATTTTTAATTTGATTGGAAATTTGGGATTTAGTTCAGTTTTTTTCTCTCTTAAGTATCTTAATGTGTAATCTGTTAATTACGTACTTTTTTGTCCCCTCTGAAATACTAATTTAGGCCATGGCCCAAAAGGAAGACATGGAAGAGAGAATCACTACTCTTGAAAAACGCTACCTCGCTGCACAGCGTGAAGCCACATCTGTGCATGACCTCAATGATAAACTTGAAAATGAAATTGCAAATAAAGATTCTATGCATCGACAGGTAATGGATTTTATCGATCTTTGTCTGGCTTCAGTTAATTATTAATGAAATTAAAGACCCTTTTTCTCTCACTTTCATGTTGGAAATCAAGTCCAAATATCAAGTTTTTATGACCTTAGAATATTATGTTCAAGATATGTGGGAGTTCCTTCAGTTTACAGGTTTTGATAACGTAGGATTTGATTTAACCATTTTGTCCTCAATTTTTTCTTTTGTTGTAATTGAAAGTTAATCTATTGCTTTTTAGCATTTTTACCAAAGGAGGAGAGAGTGGCAAAGAACTTCAAGGCAACTGGCTATTTGTTACTAAGTGGGAGCACTATGATAAATGAATGGTATGAGAAATAAAGTCTTGGTCAGACGCAGTGGCTCATGCCTGTCATTCTAACACTTTGGGAAGCTGAGGCGGGAAGATCACTTGAGCCCAGGAATGTGAGAACAGTCTGGTCAACATAGCAAGACCCTGTCTCTACAGAAAATTAAAAAAATAAATAATTAGCTCGGCATGGTGGAATGTGCCTTTAGCCCTAGCTACTCAAGAGGCTAAGGAGGGAGGATGACTTGAGCCTTGGAGTTCAAGGCTTCACTGTGCTATGATTGTGCCACTGGACTCCAGCCTGGGCCACAGAACAAGACCCCGTGTCTAAAATAAAAAATGCGGCTGGGCACGGTGGCTCACGCCTGTAATCCCAGCACTTTGGGAGGCCACGGCAGGCGGATCATGAGGTCAGGAGTTTGAGACCAGCCTGACTAACATGGTGAAACCCTGTCTCTACTAAAAATAGAAAAATTAGCTGGGCATAGTGATGCACATCTGTAATCCCAGCTGCTGCTCAGGAGGCTGAGGCAGGAGAATCGCTTGAACCTGAGAGGCAGAGATTGCAGTGAGCCAAGATTGCACCACTGCACTCCAGCCTGGGCGACACAGCTAGACTCCGTCTCAAAAAAAAAAAAGGCAATGAAGTCTATAGTAAGAAATTGTGTCTCCTGTGGTTTCGTTAAACCATACTTACTCTTGTAAGAGTATCACTGTACTCCAGCCTGGGTGACAGAGCGAGACTCTGTCTTTAAACAAAAAAAAAAAGTTTCTTAGAAGTTATTTAGGAAGAGCAAATACTTTGGCAAGAGGTGTTTTGCACATTGAAACGAAGCCCAGGAAAGTGGGCATGTACTCCAGGCAACAGGAAAATTTGACCCAGGCCAGGCACAGTGGCACACACGTGTAATCCCACCACTTTGGGAGGCTGAGGCAGTTGGATCACTTGAGGTTAGGAGTTCACGACCAGCCTGGCCAACATGCCAAAGCCCTGTCTCTACTAAAAATACAAAAATTAGCCAGGTGTGGTGGCACATGCCTATAATTGCGGCTACTCAGGAGGCTGAGGCAGGAGAATTGCTTGAACTCGGGAGGTAGAGGTTGCAGTGAGCCGAGACTGTGCCACTGCACTCCAGCCTGGGTGACAAAGCAAGACTATCTCAAAACACACACACACACACACACACACACACACACACACACACACACACACCAACACACACACACACACACACCACACACACACACACACACACACCTGACCCAGAAGCAACCCCCATCACTGTAGCTCTTCCATCATGACTCTCTTAGTCTGTATCTGCATTTCAGTTTGTTTCAATCTGCTAAAAACTGATACAGCTAGAAGATTTGCTGCATTTTGATGCTTTGCTCTCATTTTATAGACTGAAGATAAAAACCGCCAGTTACAGGAGCGCTTGGAATTGGCAGAGCAAAAGCTGCAGCAGACACTGAGGAAGGCAGAGACGCTCCCTGAGGTGGAGGCGGAGCTGGCCCAGAGGGTGGCAGCGCTTTCCAAGGTAGTGCCATGAGCTTTGTTCTGGTTCGGCTGCCAGGCCTGTGACTGTGCCTTGCCTGTGTACCTTGTTTGTCACTGTTCTTATTACATCAGCACCTAAATCCATGGAAGAGCACAGATTTGGTTTGAGTGCTCTTTCATCTGAGATTGGAACACTTCGTAAATGCCAGACATGATCCTTTTATCCTGAAGTCTCCCTTGGTGTTGTGAGCTGTATACTATTTGTCCACAGCATGTGTGATCTGAGAGTTACTGCTTCGTAAAATTGTTTTGGAAGGTAGTTTTTCTCAGAAATAGGAAGATGCCATTCTTTTAAAATTATCACATTTCAAAAAATCACATTTTTGAAATTACTTAAAAATGTGTTTTTAAGTAATATTTATTCATTTGTCCAACAACTGTTGACTAGGCATGTGCAAGGCACAGTCCCTCCAAGTTCTCACCATTCATGAGGGAAGCAGCTAAAGAGATAAATGCTGTCATAGGTCCTGGGACCAGCAAGAATCCAGGGAGCACATCACTGGGCAAACACCCAGCCTCTGGGGCATGGGGAGCCCAGCACTGCAGTGCCAGGCAGGCGAGCAGCAGGAGCCGAGGCCGCTGTCCGTCGTCCTGAGTCTCCTGGCTCAAGCTTTTCAAGCTGCTGGGGAGGGCATCCTTCTGGACCATTCAGATGGTTTTAGGGCCTACAGACCTGTTCCTTCTAGCAAGTTTGTTGCTAACAGCTTAAGAGAACCTTTCCTCCCACTCCATGATCTGCTTTTAAAGTCTCAATTTCTTTTCTCCCCTGTTATCTTTCCTGTCCCTTGTCGGCTATGTAGTCTGACCTTTTGTCTTCTGGGAGCTCTGCTGCTAAGGAAGCTAAACTGTTGGAACTTACTTCCAAGCTTAGGAAGGTAGAATGGGTGCACTGCTTCTTGCTTGTGCTTGCTGCTGCTTTCTGCTTTCCATGCTGACTGACCAGAAGCAGTCTAAGGATGGGGGAATCACAACTCCATTGAGATTGGGGATAGGGGTTGGGGGGAAACACCCAGTCAGTCACCAGCAGCAGCCATGCTTCAGAATCACCAACACAAGAGGGCTAGCCACCTCCCAGCCCAGCACGTGAAGCCCCGTAAGCTGTGTTGATGGATGAGTAAATGCTTTCCGTTTAGTATGGCGGAGGAGTCCACGCAGAGCATGTCCTGCCTGTTGCCACTGCAGTAGTATGCAGCATGTTGTTAATGAAGTGTAAGGATGAGGTAAGCTGATGCTATTTCTGCTGACAGGCTGAAGAGAGACACGGCAACATTGAAGAAAGGTTACGGCAGATGGAAGCACAGTTGGAGGAGAAGAATCAAGAACTGCAGCGGGTGAGCATGCAGCCCTGAGGGCGGGGGCGCTGAGTGGGTGCTGCAAGGGCATTGCTCGGGCTGTGGGGAGCTCGGGGCCTCTCACCCCTGACTGAGATGTTGGTCCTCCAGCTCAGTTCTGGTCACGTGCATTTGTTTTGTGCCCTCATCTGTGAGTCGCCTGCTAATGTGTACATCCCACACAGTAGCAGTTTTCAGTCAGTGTTGGGAGCCGCAGAAGAAATTTGAGATCATAGGCAGTGCTTCAGGGGGTAGATTAGATCCCCGCGTCCAAAAATGCTTCTTGCTTGTCTAGTGGCCTGTGAGGGGAATTGTTCTAGGTACCTGTGGTACCGGCGTGGGTAGAGGCAGGCCCATTGTCCTGGATGACTAGTCCACTTGCGTAGGATGTGGCACTGAATTCCCAAATGCAGGTCAGAGGCCTGACCTCTGTCCCAGGTTAAAACACTGCAGACATCGTGGTGTGTTGGAATGAATAGTTCTAAGCAAGAGCAACACCGTAATTGAGCTACGGTAAAAAGCACTAGGAAGGAGTGTGGCAGTGGAGACTTCTGTCCATTGAATCCTAAGATTGTCTTTCTGGAAGAGTTGGACGGATGTCAGTATGGAACATCCAGGAAAAAGTAATAGCAAGAGCAGTCCCAGGGCCAGCTGGTACCAGGCCTGGGGGTTGGGCCGGATTTCTCTTTAACAAGTAGGTGGAGAAAGGAAGTGTGCAGCATCTAATTGTAGAACTCTTGCACTCTCACATCAACCCGCTTTATAATTTAAGGCTACTAGATTTTGTTTTCACCAGAAATCTGTATTCTCGGCCATGCCCTGCAGAGAGTCAAATGAGCTTCCGGGAAACAATGATTCCCACTCCCAGTGAGAGGGTGCGTTTTAGGCAGTCCCCACCTCCCCTTCCAAAACGCACACTTATGCGCACAGACATAACAGTGAACTTTAAGCTGTGTTCTTTAAAAATTATTTAAATGCTGACAGAAAATAAGCACAAAGAAGGATATTGTTTCTTTCCTAAGAGGAAGTATGCGATACTCTGTATGCCCCATGATGTGCTGGACCCTTCCAGGTAATGAGAGTTGCTACATGTTAGACCTTGTGAGAAAAGGAGAGGTCACTCCCCATGTTTTCCCAGTGCAGAAACTGGACGCACGGGGGTTGAATGCACTACTGATGGTGCGGTCTCGTGGCTCTCTCCTCCTGCCTGGGCAGCATGACTCAAGTGCACGTCATAACCCCGTGCCACTGCCCCCTGCCTGGGAGGAGCCCCCGAGCACTGCAAGGGCACTTGGATGATGAGGGCGTGGAGGTGCCACCTGGACAGGTGCCACCTGCTGACACTTCCTGTCCCCTTCTGCCTGTCATTTGAGAAACAGGTTTGTTTTTTTTTTTTTTTTTTTTTGAGACAGAGTCTCGCTCTGTCACCCAGGCTGGAGTGCAGTGGCCGGATCTCAGCTCACTGCAAGCTCCGCCTCCCGGGTTTACGCCATTCTCCTGCCTCAGCCTCCCGAGTAGCTGGGACTACAGGCGCCCGCCACCTCGCCCGGCTAGTTTTTTGTATTTTTTTTAGTAGAGACAGGGTTTCACCGTGTTAGCCAGGATGGTCTCGATCTCCTGACCTTGTGATCCGCCCGTCTCGGCCTCCCAAAGTGCTGGGATTACAGGCTTGAGCCACCGCGCCCAGCCGAGAAACAGGTTTTAAACCATGAACTTAATTATGGTTTTATAAAATAACAGACATGTCAGTTTTGTTACTACATATTAAAATTACTTAAGGTAATTATTTATAATTTTTGAATATAAATTTCCATTACAAGAAATTTAAGCAACATAGAGGTATAAAGAAAAAATATGAAAGTCTCTCTAGTGCTACTAATTTTTTTTTTCCAAAACAAACTTTTTAGCTTTGTAAATTAAATTCACCCTTCCTCCCCAAATCCAGACCCAAGCTTTTAGTGACACAAGGGGAAATTCCTCTCCCAGCGTGGAGACAGGCTGCTCCTCTAAATATCTGCTATAAATCTGCTCCTTAAGTCCCTCTGACAGTTAACAACTAGGGACATTCCTGAGGAGTCCTGTCGCAGGAGCAGTGGGACCTTCTAGTTAATGATCTCTCCAAGACTTGTCCTGTGTTCCCCGTGTCCATGAGTTGGTTCTGGTCACCATGCAAAAATCCACTCAAGATGGCAGTGCGGGAAGCAACCAGGGAGGGGAGGGCACGCATGGGGCTCACCCTGTTGGTCCTTGTGCTTTTAAAATAATGATTGAGCATTTACATGAGGTTTATAAGTCTATGTTTCTCCTGCTGTAGGCAAGGCAAAGAGAAAAAATGAACGAAGAACATAATAAACGTTTATCAGACACTGTTGACAAGCTACTTTCAGAATCTAATGAGAGGCTTCAACTTCATCTTAAAGAGAGAATGGCTGCTTTGGAAGATAAGGTAGGTTAGATAACACGGACATCGCTGGCGCTTTCCCACCCTCTGCCAAAAGACTGCTCATCTGCCCCTGAGCAGGCATGTGTAACAGTGGTTAGCAGCTGTTACCGAAAGTGGGAATTACTCTTTAAAGTGGAAAAGGTACACACAGTTATCCAGTCACTGAATTAACTTACTGTTTGCTATGTCCTTGCCCCATTTGCATGTATGGGAAATTGTTTATCATTCTTATTCTCTAGAATAACAGTAGGTAAGTGATTTTTATAAAGGGCCAGATAATAAATATTTTAGGCTTTTAGTAATTACAAGTAATTAAATAATTTTATGCCAATCAAGTAATTAGCACAAAAGCAGCCATAAATAACATGTAAATGAATGGGTGTGGCTATGTTCCAATAAGATTCATTTGCAGAAATAAGCAGTGGGCTGGTTTTGGCCATCAAGTTCTAGTTTGCCAGCCCCTGCACTTGGATCATTTTTTGGGCCCAACCCTCACCCCTTTATTGTTCATGCATTAGAAGTTAATTTCTGGCCGGGCACGGTGGCTCACGTCTGTAATCCCAGCACTTTGGGACGCCGAGGCAGGCAGATGACTTCAGCTAGGAGTTCGAGACCAGCTTGGCCAACATGACCAAACCCCGTCTCTGCTAAAAATATAAAAATTAGCCTGACCCGGAAGCACCTGCCTGTAGTCCCAGCTACTCGAGAGGCTAAGGCATGAAAATCGCTTGAACCCAGGAGGTGGAGGTTGCAGTGAGCCGAGATCGTGCCACTCTGCTTCATTCAGCCTGTGTGACAGCAAGATCCTGTCTCAAAAAAAAAAAAAAAGAAAAAAGTTAATTTCTGTCTCATTTATAAACAGGTCACTTAGGGAGTATCGTGTGCTAGAAAGGGTTTAATCAGCTGAAACCAAATAAATATTCCAACCTCTACCTTCATTCTTTTTCATTTGATTTGGAAAAAGTTGAAGGCTGAGCCTGGACTCTGAGCACTGTCGTCATGGAAACATGTTAGCTGTCGCCAAAGGGAAGGGATATCCTAGAATCTGTGTCAGAGAAGCTCTAATGGGTAGCAGCTGGATTCCAGTTTGATAAAGCCTGTCCTGACTATGCAGTGTCCCTAGCGATGAGACTCAGAAACTGCGCTGAGATTGGCTGTTAGGATTGGGGTCTGCTCATCTCAGAGACTAATGATTCCCGCTCATTGCATGACACGTTTATTTACATGGTGCTGACCATGGAGGGCATTTCCAGAGACCACACAGAGTCGTTATCCCACTCACCTCCTTGATCAGTGGGTCAGCCTTAATGGAGCAGTGTTTTTATCTTTGATTTTTTTCTTTGATTATCTTTGAAACTTAAATTCAGGTTTCACAAGTGACCAAGAAATTATAAAGTCTAAAAGCTAGTATAAGCCAGTTTAACTGACTAAAATGAACTTGCACCGTGAACTTGACATACCTACCTAGAAAGTTCATTTGGTGAGGAGTAGATGTTACATTAGTAAGAGACATAAGAGAAGGTGTCGCCGCCTGAGGGTCTGACTCTGGGACTATAGCAATGCTTGCTGGTGTGCTTTCTGGCTCCGTTCCCTTTCTGTGGTCCTTTTTTTTTTTTAAACAGATACAGCCATGCTATGTATTTAAATGGGACATTTTAAAGAAACACTAAAGGACTATCTGTCTTTTTCAGAATTCTCTATTAAGAGAAGTTGAAAATGCAAAAAAACAATTAGAAGAAACACAACACGATAAGGTACTGAAATCTTCTCTAAATCCATGAAGAGCCGAGTTGAACTGAGTTGATGATGATGATAGTTACTGCAGATGTCTGACAGAGTGGAGATCAACTTGGTTTGTGGCTCTCATAGTCCACTGCCATAAGTTTCTAGCGCTCTCAGGCTTGTATGTTGAATGCCTTTGTATTTCAGGTGTATTTTGAGTCTGGCTGTGCATATGGTTCAGAATTCAGAGTCCTTTCTGGATTTATTTGAAGCTAAAATATTAGCATCAATGACAGTGCTGTCCAACAGAAATATTATATGAGCTGCATATGTAATGTTTAATTTTCTAATAGTCACATTTTAGAAAGTAAGAAATAGGTAAAATCTACTTTATTTAATTCAGTATATGTAAAATATTATTTCGTTATGTATGAATAGTAACAGAACTGAGCTACTTTACATTCTTTTTCCACTGTGTATTTCGTAGTCACAGCACATCTCCATTTAGACTAACCCATTACAAGGGCTCAGTAGCCACGTGTGGCTAGTGGTGGACAGCACAGCTCTAGAAATGAGATCAAGTATACTCATGACACAGGAATGGATGCATACCTGATGTAAGACAATTAAACACAATACAGAGACGCACAGGATGTGAATATTGGTCCCTTTCTCCCCTAAAAGAGTCTGCTTCTCTACAAAACTAATAATTGTTAATGGTTTGGTGTTTATCCTCTTAAAAGCTTTTCTATGACTAAGACACAGCTTTTCATTCATTAGGGCTTACAAAGTTAATATAGTAGTCTGAGTGTTTATGTTTATTGCAGTACTCTTGGAGAAAATTTTCCCAGAATTAAAATGTTTGGTATTTTTAACTGCTGATTTAACCTGTTAGGGTTATGCTCAACATCTGAGCACATTTGAAGTAAGTGATTTTAAAATCTCAAAGAGATAGCAATAATGTAAGTCTTTTGCTTTTCTGTAGGATCAGCTTGTCCTGAACATTGAAGCACTGAGAGCTGAACTAGACCAGATGAGGCTAAGAGGTGCTTCACTTCATCATGGGTATGGTATTAACCAGTGAGCAGCTGTATTGTCAGCACCTGTGGCAGGTCAGCTCTTGGCTCTGTGGGCAGCCTAACTGGGTGCGGCTAATGGTGTGGCCTCAAGGAGCCTATAGCTTAGTAGGAAGCAAGAGAGAAGAGTGAAATAACTCAAAGGTTAGAGCTTGGTACTGAGGACACACATCACTGGCAGAACTCCAAAACGCAGGAGTTTTGATCAGTTAGTATTTGGATATATTAATCAAGGTGCCAGCAGAGTGTGACACTGATGATGTAAGAGCAGGATGACAGATCCCAAGATTTCACACCACAGATGCTGGCACGGGTGGGACAATTGCAGAGCAGTTGAAGGCCAGCAGTGGCGTGTGGCTGTGTTTCTCGTCAGCCCTGGGAAAGTGGAGCAGAAATGCAGAGCCGGACACCTGGACCCAGAGGAGGGGTCTCAGGGGACCCGGGGTCTCTCTCATCCTAGACAGCTGGGCTCCTTGTTGCTCATCGCCGTGGCCATCTGCACAGCTTTTCCTGGAGAGCTTTCTACCTGGTGGGGCTGAGAGACTGAAACTGTTGTCCTGGAGGAGGCAACAAGTAGCTCTTGGGGCGGGTGAGAGCAGTGCCCTCCCTGGAGACCCTTTCCTGTGTGGAGTAACTTTTCCAAATTGATAGATTCTGCCTTAACTAGAAGAGAGTTTATTTCCTTTTCTTCTAATAATGATCATTCTTATTTTTCATATTTCAGCCGACCCCACTTGGGCAGTGTCCCAGATTTCAGGTTCCCCATGGCAGACGGCCACACAGACTCCTACAGCACCAGCGCAGTGCTGCGGCGCCCGCAGAAAGGCCGTCTGGCAGCCCTGCGAGATGAGCCTTCCAAGGCAAGGTCTTTGTGTGAAATACCTCTGCTTACGTGAAAGTTAACCTACTTATCCTGTGGCTTTCAGACTGCTTTGGATTAAAAATGTTGATAGGTCATTGCCTTTCTTGACCTCCTCTCATTTTCTATTTTCTGGCTAAGAGTTTAGCTTTTAGAGCATTTTTTAAAATAGGGTTTTGTTTTTGTTTTTGTTTTTTTTAAAGAGATAGGGTCTGTGTTGCCCAAGCTACTCTTGAACTCCTGGCCTCAAGCAGTCCTCTTGCCTCGGCCTCACAAAGTGCTGGGACTACAGGCGTGAGCCATTGTGCCTGGCGTCTGTAGTTTTTTTTTTTTTTTTTCCTTTCTTTCTTTTAATAGGAATTCTTATAAAAATACAGTCATTTTTAAATACAGTGATAATCATGGATTTAAAGTAGTGATTAAAAATAAATGAGTAGGCCAGGTGCGGGTGGCTCACGCCTGTAATCCCAGAACTTTGGGAGGCCAAGGCAGGTGGATCACCTGAGGTCAGGGGTTTGAGATCAGCCTGGCCAACATGGTGAAACCCCATCTGTACTAAAAATACAAAAAATTAGCTGGGCATGGTGGCAGGTGCCTGTAATCCCAGCTACTTGGGAGGCTGAGGCAGAAGAATCACTTGAACCCGGAGGCATTGCAGTGAGCTGAGAAAGCATCATTGCACTCCAGCCCGGGCTATAAGAGCAAAACTCCGTCTCAAAAAATAATAGAATAGAATAGAAATCTGGGTGCAGTGCCTCACACCAGTAATCCCAGTGCTTTGGGAGGATCGCTTGAAGCCAGGAGCTTGAGACCAGCTTCGGCAACACAGGGAGACCCCTGTCTCTATTTAAAAAAAAAAAAGAAAAACTTAGCTGGGTGTGGTAGTGTGTGCCTATAGTCCCAGCTACTCGGGAGGCTGAGGCAGAAGGGTCCTTTGAGCCCAGGAGATTGAGACCAGCCTGGGCAACATAGTAAGACCCTGTCTCTACAAATAAAGAAATTAGCTGGGCATGGTGGCATGCGCCTGCAGTCCCAGCTACTCTTGGGGCTGGGGTAGAAGGATCCTTTGGGCCCTGGGAGGTCAACGCTATAGTGAGCTATGATTGCACCACTGCGGTCCAGCTTGGTCAACAGAGTAAGACCTTGTTTCTAAAAAATAAAAGAAGTAATTGAATACATATATTCATCATTTAGTGAAAAGAATTCACCTTTGAACATTTACCTTCTTTCTTTGGTCTGTTCAGCAGCGTTTGTTTCAATACATGTAAGTGTAATTTTAGCCCCCATAGTCACTCAACAGCTAGTTTGGGCCCGGCCCCATTACAGCCCTGTAGAGACCTAGGGCTGCAGCAGTGTGTAGTGAAACAGGAAGAATGCCTGCATCCCAGAGGACACAAACAGTCGACATATAAAGTCTAGTAGTGTGTGTTCGTTGACTATTGGTGTGTAACAAATTACTACAGAGCTCAGTGGCTTAAAACAGTGAACATTTCATAGTTCACGGCTCCTGTGAGCGCGGGAGCAGCAGAGCAGGACAGTCCTGGCTCAATCTGGCAAGACTGGAGCCGCAGAAAAACCCAGCTGGGGCAGGAGGCCTCGGGGCCATCACCCACCACTTGGATCTGGCCACCAGGGCTGCTCTGTGGTCCTTGCATTGTGATGCGAGCAGCCCGTACTCTAGGAGAGGGCGAGAAGAAAGTCCCACAGCCTTTCCAGTCCTGGTCTTGGATGCTGCAGCCTTCACTTCCTCTCTAGTCTGTTCATTGGAGTGAGGCGCTAAGTCTTGCCCACACTCAGGGTTTGGGGTGAGAATCACCCTCCACCTCTTAAAGGGATGAGTGTTAAAAGTGTTTGTGGACATATTTTTAAACCATCCAGGTATGTCAGATGGTAATAAGCACGGAAATGGGACTCAGGGGGACCCTGAGTTGTGGAGTGAGCAGGGGAGTAAGAATTGTAAGTAGGGAGGCCAGGGAGACAGTATAGTGAGGGTGACGTCTGAGCAGGGATGTGAAGGGGGAAGGAGAAGCAGCACGTGGAACATGTTCAGTGTATTGTTATGGAGTGCCGACAAGATTTGCTGAGGGATTGGATCCAGGGTGAGAAGGAAAGAGAGGAGTCAGAGATGACTCCAAGGATTTGGGCTTGAGCAGCTGGAAGGATGAAGTCTGTTTCTTGAGATGAGGAAGACACTGGCTTGGGGGAGAGTAGGAATTGAGCCAGGGCCGTGTTCAGGTTGACAGGACTATCAGCTGTCCAGGGGAGGTGGCAGGTTGGCTGTTGAATATTCCAGTCTGGAACCCAAGAGAGACGGCTAGAACTAGAGATGAAAATTGAGACGTCTTGAGCATATGGATGGTATTAAGTAACATGAGACAAGATGACGTCATCTCATGGGTGCCTGTGGATGGAGACAAGGCCCAAGTATGGAGCTCTGGGGTGCTCCAAGACCATCGGTGGGGAGATTGGGAAGGAATGAGACAGAGGCATGACCAGCAAGGGGTAGGGTCCTGGGACCAACTGGGCAGAGTGCTCGGGGAAGAGAGGAGAGCAGCAGAGTCCAACCTGCTGATGGGCCAGGTCAGATGGGAGACGGGATCAAGGGACAGCTGGTGGCCTTAGTAACGAGGAGCACGTTGGAACTGCCATAGAGTAGTCCCGCTGGCAGGGAAGTAAGCACTCAAAGCTTGCCTGCAGCAAGGTCTGGAGAAGTGGGAACAGGAAGACAGAATGGAGGCGGCTCACCAGTATCTTTTACTCTGGTTGGGAGCAGAACAGTGGAGGGGCGGGTGAAAGGAGACCCGGGCAGGGACGGGGGAAGGGCCTTGGTTTCTGCTGTGGTGTTTTAAGGTGAGATGGGGGAGAAAATGTCCTTGTGCTAATGGGACGAGCTAGTGGAACTTGCTTATCCAGAGAGGGAGCCGTGATGGCCGGAGATCCGGGTGGGAGCCAGGGCTTGAGGCTGCTGCCCAGCAGGTGGGGCTGATCCTAGAGAGGAGGAAGGCTGAGTGCAGGCCTTGGTTTTGTCTCCATGAAATGGGAAGGTCACCGGCTGAGAGTGAGAATGGGAGAGGAGGTGTTCGGGGCTTGAAGAGTGAGGCGGCGTGAAAGAATCACACCTGGGGGATTGTGTAGGTCCCGGCACACACACTTTACCCTCTGCATTCTGATGACATACGTGATGCCTCAGTCAGACGTGGCCACTCAGCACTGAGCTGCCCATGCCGCGTACTCTGCCATTCTTTTTTTTTTTTTTTGAGACGGAGTCTCGCTGTCACCCAGGCTGGAGTGCAGTGGCTGGATCTCAGCTCACTGCAAGCTCCGCCTCCTGGGTTCCCGCCACTCTCCTGCCTCAGCCTCCCGAGTAGCTGGGACTACAGGCGCCCGCCACCACACCCGGCTAGTTTTTTGTATTTTTTAGTAGAGACAGGGTTTCACCGGGTTAGCCAGGATGGTCTCGATCTCCTGACCTCGTGATCTGCCTGTCTCGGCCTCCCAAAGTGCTGGGATTACAGGCTTGAGCCACCACGCCCGGCCCTTTGCCATTCTTGAGATCACCCTTGATTCTCTCAGTTGCTGCTGCCCTCCTTTGCTTGTTCAGGCTTGGTAGTAAGAGCCTCAGGTAGGGCAGGATGTGGACACACAGGTTGGTTAGAGGGTACTCGAAAACACGAAATTTACAACAACTGAGTGAACTCAATTGATATGGATTTAAATCTTTTTTTTTTTTTTTGTAACTTTCCAGTAGCATGTATAATTGGAGCACAGATGTATTTTTTTATTGATCCATATTGGGTATACATATTTAGGGGGTATATGTGATAATTTGATACATTCGTGTAATTACATCAGGGTAATTGGGATATCCATCACCTTACATATTTCTCCTTTCTTTACACTAGGAACATTCAAGTTATTCCCTTGCAGCTATTTTGAAATGTATCACCTTTTTTTTTTTTTTTTTTTTTTTTTTTTTGAGGCAGTCTCTCTCTTTCGCCCAGGCTGGAGTGCATTGGTGCGACCTGGGCTCACTGCATGTTCCACCTCCCAGGTTCAAGCAATTCTCCTGCCTCAGCCTCCCGAGTAGCTGGGATTACAGGCATGAGCCACTACGCCTGGCTAATTTTTGTATTTTTAGTAGAGGCAGGGTTTCGCCATGCTGGCCAGGTTGGTCTCGAACTCCTTACCTCAGGTGATTCATTCGCCTCAGCCTCCCAAAATGCTGGGTTTGCAGGTATGTGCCACCACGCCTGGCGTGTATCACCTAGTAATGTTAACTCTAGTCACCCTGCTGATCTATCCAACACCAGGTCTTGTTTCTTCTAAGGGTATATTTGCAGCCATTGATCAGCCTCTCTTCATCCTCCCCCTCCCCATCCTTCCCAGCTGATTTTCGGTTTTTGTTTCTGACTCTGTTCAGTCTCCCAGTTGTGTATTTCACCATGGAAGTGCCACATGTCCATGTTAGGGCATTAATATCACAAGGGTCCAAGGAATTGTTGCCCTCCCCAGTTTCTTAAATACTGCCTGCTTCATGTCAGTACCTTATAAGCATGGCCCATCTTTCTAAAATCTTTTGGGCTTTCATTAAGGAATTTATAAATTTCTGATAGATTTATGTTTCTACAACTAATGTTGTTACTTTATCTGCTGAGATTTGGTTTTCTTGTTTATAGGTACAGACTCTTAATGAGCAGGATTGGGAACGTGCCCAGCAAGCTAGTGTCTTGGCAAATGTAGCACAAGCATTCGAGAGTGATGCTGACGTGTCTGATGGTGAAGATGACAGGGACACTCTCCTCAGCTCAGTTGACCTGCTGTCGCCCAGCGGCCAGGCCGACGCGCACACTCTAGCCATGATGCTTCAGGAGCAGCTGGACGCCATCAACAAAGAGATCAGGTGTGTGCAGCCGTGCATGACACTCACCACACGCGTGGGTGTCTCTGAGGAATCTCATCCTGCCTGGAAAAGTCTGGATGAAATACTATTAACATTTCTAAGTGTTCCATAATAATAGAACTTACTTAACTTCTGTTTTAAGAATTTTAAGTTCTGAAATTGCCCTTGAATATAAAATTCAAGTAACCAGGGCACTCTCCCCACAGTCACGGCACTGGTACCTTTCGATAGAACATTGTGGGACCTGAGAGGTGTTCAGTCCTTCCCCTGGGAGGGTGCCTGAAGGGGCTCTGGGCCCGCCCGGCTCCCACTGCCGTCCTGAGAGCTGCACTTGGAAGGCCATGTGAGCTGAGCACATCTGGAGGAGGCCGATCGGCCTACCTTCCTGACCCGGAGTGCAGATGAAAGGTGTGCACGGCGGTGGACTGGAAAGAGATGACAGACTGAAGCCTGCCTTGGATGAACAGCCTCCACAGGCCAGTGCCACTCACTAGAGAGACCAGTGCTCAGAACAAGTGCATGCCAGAGCAAGCACATAGGGTGGGAAGGGAGAGGGAGGGTTGCTTATCATCCCCTTCTGGTCTGAGTGTCCCTCGTTGACCCTGAACCCTGAAAGGAGCGCGTTGCCGTCACCTGCCATGTGTGCAGCCTCCTGCACAGAAGAGGCTGTGTGTAGTGCGTCCGTCAACCTCACGTGTTCAGGTCCCATCACACAGTGGCCTGGCACAGAACGCTGGAGCTCTTCCGGAGTGCACGCGCCACTCCAGTGTGCCTTTCCCTGTGTGAAGTTAACACGGACAGTGAGTGCTCAGAGTGCAGGTTTGCCCTCTAGTCTCATCAGTATTTTAAAGGGTTTTTCTTTAGCAACTTTAGCAGTTACAATGCAGAACTTCCAAAATGGGCCAACTGTAGAATGGAATCCAAGAATTGCTTTTATATTGACAAAGAGACCGGTAAACCCTGCCCACGCTGGCTTGGCCTAGGGACACAGCAGTGTGACCAGGGGGTGCCTGGGATCTACCCCCCAGGCCCTGACCTGACGTGCCGCTTGGCCAGCCTGAATCCAAGTGAGGAACAGGTGTGTGCGTGGAGTCCTGTGGCGGGTCTGGGTGGGGTGCTGCCAGGACTTGGTTGTGAATTTTATGCGGGTAGAGGTGCCAGTCCTGAGAGAACAGGAGGTAAAGAAGAGAAGGTTAAGAGAAACATCAACAAGAGCTGTATTACTCCAGCTTTTTTTTTATTAAAAAGAAAAAAAAATAGGGCTGTATGTTCTGAAGTAAGAAGTTGGTATGCTGCTGGTGTTTTTGACTTTATAAACTCCCATTTCATGTGCCATGTTGAAAACTGGTGAAGAGGCCCCTGCAGCAATCTGTTGCCAGGCATGGGGGCCCTTTGAAGGAGGAGGTGCAAAATAATACGATGCGTTCAGAAAGATAGTCTTTCCTCATCATTATGGGAGCTGGGAAAGGATTATATACCTTTTGTTTTTATTTTTATTTTTATTTTTATTTTTGGAGACGGAGTCTTGCTCTGTCGCCCAGGCTGGAGTGCAGTGGCCAGATCTCAGCTCACTGCAAGCTCCGCCTCCCGGGTTCACGCCATTCTCCTGCCTCAGCCTCCCAAGTAGCTGGGACTACAGGCGCCCGCCACCTCGCCTGGCTAGTTTTTTGTATTTTTTTTAGTAGAGACGGGGTTTCACCGTGTTAGCCAGGATGGTCTCGATCTCCTGACCTCGTGATCCGCCCGTCTCGGCCTCCCAAAGTGCTGGGATTACAGGCTTGAGCTACCGCGCCCGGCCGGTTTTTATTTGTTATAATGTATCACTAGAGCCACCGCGCCGGCCTGTTTTTATTTTTTATAATGTATCACTAGAGCCACCGCGCCCGGCCGGTTTTTATTTTTTATAATGTATCACTAGAGCCACCGCGCCGGCCTGTTTTTATTTTTTATAATGTATCACTAGATAAAAGTGCTTCCTCTTTATGCAGAAAGCTGACCTGGTGTAAATGTTCTGTCCACTGGCTTGTGGATTTTCTTCTATTAATAATGATTAGAAATGTAAGTAGAGCTTTAATTGGAAGGGTTATTGCAAGGTTTCTATATTTTAATGCTAGAATAATTATTATTGGCACAGTCAAATATTAAAACTGCTGTCTAGTGATCCACTCTAGGATAGAGGATCATTAATCTTGAATTCCAAATTTATGTAGCATGGTTGGCATGAATCCAGAAATTTAGATGAGGATGGTAGAGAATCCCATCAGATAACACTCTGGTTCAAATTTAAACTTAAAAAAAAAAAAAAAAACTCAGTATTTTAATTTAATCTAAACAGTTAAGTGTTTGGAAACTCCTAATTGCTTTGTGGATCTGTTCTTTATATTAGAGTTCCTGATTTCCAGTTGAAGAAATCTGTAGAAGTCTTCAGCTTTGCTCTAAGAATAGGGGAGATAAGGGTCATAAAATTTTAAAATATTGCTTAGTAAAGAAACTATTAATTGCAACCATAGGAAAAATTGCCATCCAGCCTTCTCCAAAATTTTAGTGTAAATAAGTAAAATCAAATATGAATGATATCCAGAACCAACAAGACTCAATGGAAGGTTTACTTTTTGTTGTTGTAAGATGTAGTACATTAAAAAAGATTGAGGCCAGTGTGGTGGCTTATGCCAGTAATCCCACCACTTTGGGAGGAGGCTGAGGTTGGAGGATGGCTTGAAGCCAGGAGTTTGAGTCCAGCCTTGGCAACATAGGAAGACCTCGTCTGCACAAAACATTTTTTAAAAATGAGCCAGGCGTGGTGGTGCATACCTGTTGCCCCAGCTACTTGGGAGGCTGAGGCGGGAGGATCCCTTGAGCCCAGGAGTTCGAAGCTGCAGTGAGCTGTGATCATGCTACCGTACTCCAGCCAGGATGAGAGAGTGAGACTGTGTCTCAAAAAATATAAAAATTAGACTGGGCGCGGTGGCTCACGCCTGTAATCCCAGCACTTTGGGAGGCTGAGGCGGGCGGATCACAAGGTCAGAAGTTCGAGACCAGTCTGGCCAACATGGTGAAACTAAAAATACAAAAAATTAGCCGGGCATGGTGGCGCATGCCTGTAATCGCAGCTACTTGGGAGGCTGAGGCAGGAGAATTATTTGAACCCAGGAGGTGGAGGTTGCAGTGAGCTGAGATCGCACCATTGCACTCTAGCCTGGGCAGCAGAGCGAGACTCCATCTCAAAACAAACAAAAACATAAAAATTTTAAAAGAGTAGGACATTTTTGCTGAAGTGTTCATTGAGTAACTTATTATTGGAGTTTACTCATAGTAATACAGAGTATAAGCATGGTCTTTCTCATGCAAACACATTAATCTGTTTGCCGAAACGGGAGGACTGACTGCTTTTGTTTTATTTTAGGTTGATTCAGGAAGAAAAAGAAAACACAGAGCAGCGGGCAGAGGAGATTGAAAGTCGAGTTGGCAGCGGAAGTCTAGACAATCTTGGTCGTTTTAGATCAATGAGCTCCATTCCCCCCTACCCTGCTTCCTCACTTGCTAGCTCCTCCCCTCCGGGCAGTGGGCGCTCCACCCCACGAAGGATCCCTCACAGCCCAGCCCGGGAAGTGGACAGACTGGGCGTCATGACCCTTGTACGTATCCGCCCTTTCCCTGCTGTGGCTGCCCTCAGCATACCTGTATGCAATTTTGGACACTACAAATCTACCCACAAGAAAATCAAGTACATTCATTATTCTAAGAGGTTCAAGATTATAAAAACTAGTTATTATTTAATCATTCAGTTATGACAAACTAATTTTAACATTTGGGACTGGGCATGGTGGCTCACGCCTGTGATTCCTCAAACTTTGGGAGACTAAGGTGGGCAGATCACTTGAGCCCAGGAGGTCAAAACCAGCTGGGCAACATGGCAAAACCCTGTCTTTACAAAAAGTAGCTGGGCATGGTGGTGTATGCCTGTAGTCCCAGCTACTCTGGAGGCTGAGGCGGAAGGATCACCTGAGCCTAGGAGGTTGAGGCTACAGTGAGCCATGATTGCATCACTGCCCTCCAGCCTGGGCAGCAGAGTGAGACCCTATCTGAAAACAAATCCCAAAAAATATTAAATTTTTTTTTAATATTTGGCTGACCAGGCTAGCAATACACCATTTGTTTGTGTGACATTAGGCATGACAACTGTGCAAAAGTACAGCAGCCAGAAGGGGAAATATTTTCTGTTTTGTAGGAAAAACTACTTAGCAAAAGTAAATAAAGGCGGACATCAGAGTATATGGGAAAATGTATAAAGGGAGTCAGTGCATTTCTTTCCTTTTGGAGTGCCCAGCCAGCTTCCAGGGCATCTATTACCGGAAAAAAAAAAAAAAAAAAAAAAAAGGAAAACATGCGAAATGGGTTCTGCATGTGAAGCCGTGAACAAGCTAGCTGCTTCGTGGCTCCCTAAGGAAGCAGATGGGCTTCTTCCCTTCGCAGCTTAGGGTCACCTCTCACCTGGAAATGCGATGACCTTCTGGTGTTTGGCGTTTGCAAAGTGTGCGGGTCTGAGGAATGTTTAAAACTTTCCTGTGGGCCTGGCACGGTGTCTCACGCCTGTAATCCCAGCACTTTGGGAGGTCAAGGTAGGAGGATTGCTTGAGCTAGGAGTTAAGAGACCAGCCTGGGCAACATAATGAGAACCCCATCTTTATTTAAAAAAACAAAAAACAAAAAAACCATCTTGTATATTTAGGATTTGTCAGTATGCTGTCAATGAAATATTTCATAATTAGACGATTTGCTTTTTAACTGCGCTTCTATCATATTTTTTCCCGTTACCATCTATTTTCATTTTTAGTTGTGTTGTTAGCCAGCATGCAATTAAATCGATGGTGAATCATTTTAGTGGCATATGAGGTGGTAACTAGTCTATTTTGCAGTGTTTTGAAATACTGTTTTTATAATTTACATCATCTAATTAGGTAATATTTTAAACTCTTTGACTGTTTTATTTGTGGTTTTATGCTTATTTCTGTCCAGAGAATTTGTAAAAACAGTTGTGTATGTTTATATATTTTTTCTGGTTTTGTAATTCCGTATGCTGGCTGACAGTCTCTATGCTTCCGTCATTGGTTTTGATTTCCTGTCATCCTTTTGTTTTATTATTTTAGCCATCTCCAGATTCATTTTTAATCCAGACCTCAGGTCCCCATCAGTCTGTAGTTTACTCATCCACCTCCCCTCCCAGTTCCACCCCATGCTATAGCGATTCTTCACAGCATGCTCAGGTAACCACGCAACTGTGTGTGTTCGATCATGTGTGAGTCTGTGCTGTGATGACTTTATCAATGGGTTGCTTTTCTCTTAGTTAAAAGTATCTTTTTCTCAATGATAATAAATTTAAATTAGTGTATTACTATATAGTAAGTATGGATACAGGCAAGACATAGGTGTTTAAGAGTGTTTTTACTCAAATTATGTAGGATTTCTGTAATTCATAAGTGTTTCCTACATAAATAATCTATCTAAGCGTAGACTTAATGGAAGCTGTTTACACAGACAGTATGCTTTCTGGTTCTGATGATTGTATTCAAGACTGTAAATCTCATCAGCTTGTTGAATCTCATCAGCTGCTGTCTCTAATAGGTTATTTTTAAATTAAAATATCTTACTTGAATCATAGGATGGATGTAAAGATTCTACCTAACATTATGCTAGCTTTTGTTCTTATATATTTTCACAGGATACCTTGCTTTAAGCAATAACTTTATTTTTGAGAAGTGGTAAATCAAATTCTAGGTAAGGATTTCACATTAATGTCCAACAGGTGATTAACTAAAAGTAGGTTTGTTCAGTTTTATAATTGGTATTGCAGTAACTTCGTCATCAGTTGGAATATTTTTAATTATAACATGGATTTTATTAAAGAAAACTAAGTTATAGAGAGATTTGGCTTAGAATAGATGATTGTTAGGGTCGTTTATTATATAGAATGCCATATTTTAATAAAACACAAGAAATAGAATTTTATCTAAGTAATAATTTATAGTGTTTCTCTAATAAACCTTTAATAACTTGTATTTAACTTTTTTGGTGAAAAAATGGTTCTGTATCCAATTACATTTTCTCTAAATCGTGTCTCCTGTCATTTCTATTTTAATATATTTGCTTATACTGATCCTTGAACTTCTGACTTCAAAGTGTATAGTAAATCTGGTTTCTCTTCATTTCTTTGCACGCATCTATCAGCCTAGTGATTTAAGGAAACATCGTAGAAAGGTAAATTATTTAGTAATTTAACGTATCTTTGTATCTCAATAATGTATTGAAGAGTACCTATCATATTTTACATAAATACAGCATTATGTAGTTGTATAATAATGAACGGTTGGCATTTTAATGGAGGTGTCTAAAGTGACCTAGCACCTTACTGGATGATGGTTCTATTGGAAATTAGTCATTAGTGGTTTTCACAGAACACTGGGACAAATGTAACAGTTTGCCATTCTCTCACCTTTTTAGCCTTCTAGTCATCACATGCTTATTCATGGTAGACGTAGTTTTAAAAATAAGAAATTACTCGTGCAAAGCTATGGATTGTAGATTCGGGGGAACCCATTTTTGTAATAGTCACAGCTAGCGTTGGGCTCTTGCCGTATGCTGGGCACTGTGCTGAGTGTTTCCCCAGTCTGGTGCAGGCTGAGTGTCCCTGATCTGAGATGCTCAGGGCCAGAGGGATTTCAGATTTCAGATTTGTTTGAATTTTGAAATATTTGCATTACACTTACTAGTTGAGCCTCTCAAATCTGAAAATCCAAAATCTGAAATGCTCCATTGACCGTTTCCTTCAAGCATCATGTCAGCACTCAAATTAGAGATTTTGGAGCATTTTGAATTTCAAATTTTTGGGTTTGGGATGCTCAACCCGTATTTAATCCCCATACATATCCCCGTGAGGTTACTGTTGTTATCCCCATTTTACAGATGTGGAAACTAAAGCTTAGAGAGGCCCCACAGTGCACAGTGCTGATTTGAGTTCAGATTTGTCTGATTTCAAAATCTGACAGGTGACCGCTTCACCATCTAGCCTTACTTGTCTCAGATACTCTGACCTCCCTGGCAGCATTCCCACAGAAGGAGGCCCAAGACCACTTCTCTTTAGAGATAACTGTGGATTGGGCCTTCCTGTTCTCGAAGGAAGTAGAGTACATTAAGAGCAGATCTGCTCGGTGGCTGTTCTTTATGTTGACCCAAAATCTCCCCCTCATAACTTTCACACTCTGGTCTTTATTCTGTGCTGGTGTCTGAAACCCGCCTGATGATGCGGTGACTGGACAGCTGTTTAGATACCTAAAGGCATCTGTCTCTGACAAAAGCGTGGGACCTGGTCAGCAACTGTCTGTGAGCTCTCTGTTGGATGATTTAGTGAAACTGCTTGGGTTCGGATCCCAGTTTAATCACTGATGAGTTTGTGAGCTGGGGTCTGTTTCTACCTCGGTTTGCTCTCCTGAGAAGTGAAGATGATGATAGAACAGTGCCACTTAAAGTGGCATTGGACCTGTGGCTGGCTGTGGTGAGATAAGGAGCTTACACCAGCAGCAAAAGACACAGAGCACGGCCTTCAGTTCAGCTGACTTCTATTGGATTGTGTTTTCTTTATTTTTTGATAGCAAGATTTTCTCAGTGAAGGAAGCATCATGTTGATTGATACTTAGGCATGATAACCTGGCCCTGTTGGTCACTGGTAACTTCAGCGTGCTGCTTGGTGGCTTTGAGGAGCCTAGTCCTTGGGTGGTTGTGAGGTTAAACCAGGTGTGCGTGCAGAGTGCCAGGCCTGGTGCCAGACCTGGTCCACAGAAGACTGTCGCCTTCATTCTCTGTGTCAGTGGTGTTGGTGTGGACCAAGAGGACTTCCCTGCTCTCTAGTAGGCCTGAGCTGGGATGGAGGCGGAAGTCTGGCACGTGACACCACTACAGCGTACGGAGGAGTGCAGAGGGCGGCGTGTGGGGGAGTGCGGAGAGTGGCATGTGGAGGGATGCGGTGGGCAGCGCTGGCCAGGCTCTCGGGGCTTTCCCCAGACTCTGTTAACAGCTTACAGCCGGCTGCATGTCAGCTTGCCCTGTACCCTGTTTTTGGTTTTGTTTTTTTAAAACAGATGATTGTTTCAACCTGAATTTTGAAACTTAAGCTTCATATTGATAATTTCTAGATATGAAAGCCTTTCATTGTCTTGTGATTGTAACTGGAAAGTAGGAAAGGGTGCAGGATTCATTTGCATTTTAACTGTCAGTTGAGATTTGTCCTAAATGAGCACAGCTCCATTTTGCATTGAATGCACTTGGTCCTCCCTGAGCCACAGTGGGGCTACAGTAGGATTGATATACTTTACACAATCCCATTTAAAAAGCAGAAGTTCAAACTGAGCCCAGTGGTACATGCTTGTAGTCCCACCTACTTTGGAGGCCGAGGCAGAAGGATCAGTTGAGCACAGGAGTTTGAGGCCGTAGTGCAAAATGATCACATCTGCAAATAGCCACTGCAGTCCGGCCTGGGAATCATAGCAAGAACCTGGCTCTTAAAAATTTTTTTAATAAAATAAAGTTTACCGTTCAAGTCTTGCTGTTTATAGTAATGCTTGCTCAACGTGTTTTATGAAATCTAGTCCCAATCAAAACCAGAAAACACAGATGTATAAGCAGGATCTGCCTAGACCCTGCAGGGGTGAGTCTGTTCACTGTTGTTGCCACCATCCTGCTCCCTCAGCACATGGGCATATTCATGCTCCACTGCAAAAACGAAAAACCCTGGGAGTCTGACAAAGATCATCTTGTAATGATAAGCCTGGAAGTATTTTCTTTTAAGCCATATTGAAGAAAAATGTTTAAACTGCATAGAAGTGCTTCAATTTATAGTGTCCAGTCCAAACATTATTGAGAAATATGAGCCATAGACATGTGTATGGGTGGCCATGGGCTGTTCCTTGTTTATTTTTTACCCTTTCAGACAAAAAGGCATTTGACAATTTTGCCCCAGAGGTTTCTGCCGTCTCTAGAGTGTCTTTCGAAGTACATCAGGAGGTAAACGTTGCTGGCTCTTCATTAGTGCGAGTTAATGCTGTCTGACATTTGTAACGGTATGGTTTATAGGTGTTGTTCGGATCTCTGCAGCTGAGTGACTGTCCTCATAATGTGCCTAGGATAACCTTGGGCTGCATGGAGGAGGCTGAGGATGAGGGGCATCCCTGTGTCCTGCTGGGCCCAGCGCACGCTCGTGGGGAGGCAGACCAGGAGTCTGACGGCTCTGTGGTGCTGTGCCGCGTGGCCCTTCAGAATGGCGCCAGACTGAAACAAGACTTTCTGTGCTGGCAGAAAGCACAGCGAATCCATTTTCAAAAGAAGTTTATGGCTATTATTTAAGGCCTGAGTTTTTCACAGTCTGCTATTAACTGACTTTGCGCTTCTCTCACCCTTCAGTTGCCACCTTCCAGAGAAGAGGCACGAGATGACAAGACAACCATAAAGTGTGAAACCTCCCCGCCTTCCTCCCCGAGAGCCCTTCGGTTAGACCGGCTGCCCAAAGGGGCGCTGCACACCGTCAGCCACGAGGACATCAGGGACGTAAGGAAGTAAGGAGCCTGCAGCAGCCCCGTGCAGAGCGTACTTGTCTTTTCGTTTCCAGTGCTGAGAAATCGACGAATCTTTTCTTGACTAAAACAATGATTTTCTAGAATTGTCTGTTAATTCAGTTGAGTGTATTTACATGTTACACTTAGAATGCCTACCACTGCTCTGGGCTACAGTGAAATCCAGCAGAAAATGCATATCTGTTTGGGCAAGCTTAGTTTGGAAAGGAAGGAGTTAAATGATATCAGCAAGTTTTGGAAAAACTTCATGTCTTCAGAGTCTACAAATTGACTGCTTTCTATTCTTGATGGAGAGTTTGGCAAGCAAATGACAGACTTGGGATTGGAACCGCCCTCTAGGACAACCCGTGCCTTTCAGACGCCCTCTTGCGCCTTTTATAAGCTGTGAAGAGTTCCAAGTTGTACTTACCCATTTACTGAGTGTCCCCACTCAGGAAACCAATCAGCTGTTTTGTTACTAGTATGCCATCTATGCTCTCTTTTGTTTTTCTTTTTGAGACAGTCTCGCTCTATTGTCCAGGCTGGAGTGCAGTGGCATGATCTTGGCTCACCACAGCCTCCGCCTCCCCGGTAGCTGGGACTGCAGGCGCACGCCACCATGCCCGGCTACTTTTTGTATTTTTAGTAAAGATGGGGTATTACCATGCTGGCCAGGCTGGTCTTGAACTCCTGAGCTCATGATCCGCCAGCCTTGGCCTCCCAAAATGCTGGGATTACAGGCGTGAGCCACCGCGCCCAGCCCCTCTTTTTTCAAACTCCATTGGATTTCGGTTCTGTGCCAGGCAATATGCAGGGGAGGCATGTATGTTAATTTTTGCAGTAACCCCTCAGGCAGTTAACATTGCCACGTTTCTCAGCTGAGCAGAGTAATGCTCAGGGCAGTTGTGGGAACTGCTGGAGGGGTAGCAGGCGGACCACTGAGTTTTGGCACCTGATGGCGCGGAGTCAGGGCCTCCCCTGGAGGGAAGGGGAGCTCCGTGTCAGAGAGTCTCAGCTGCCCAGAATGGGTCTCTGTGCTGGCCTCACCGGGAGCCTGCCTTTGTCATGCATGATGCACTTGGTGAGGAAGATGTGTGTGAAAGAGACTGGAAGTGCTTGTAGGGAAGTTTGCAACTGTTAATATGTGAAGTATCCTACACGGGCACATGGTAAAGATCCGTTTTCTTTCCTCGAAGCTCCACAGGCTCCCAGGACGGTCCCGTGAGCAATCCCAGCAGTAGCAACAGTAGCCAGGACTCGCTCCACAAAGCCCCAAAGAAGAAAGGCATCAAGTCCTCCATTGGCCGCTTGTTTGGCAAGAAAGAAAAGGGCCGACCTGGACAAACTGGCAAAGAAGCATTAGGACAAGGTTGGTTGGTTTTCCGCACCCTTCCCAGCAGCCAGGGGTCGGGGAGGAAGGCACTGCCTTCGGTGCCAGCAGTTCCCATGCGGTGCTCCGGCAGCCGTGTGCTCTCCAGGGAGCAGCGGCTGTGAAGGCCTGGGAGCTAGAGAGCAGCGGTTTATGCTCACTTGCCACTCAGGTACCACACGTTTTCTGTCTTTGAGCATTTTTGTCTTGCGCATTTGGTTGTCTAGTCAGAAACTTAGGCTTAAGAAATGATTTCTCGGGCCGGGCGCGGTGGCTCACGCCTGTAATCCCAGCACTTTGGGAGGCCGAGGCGGGCGGATCACAAGGTCAGGAGATCGAGACCACAGTGAAACCTCGTCTCTACTAAAAATACAAAAAATTAGCCGGGCGCGGTTGTGGGCGCCTGTAGTCCCAGCTACTCAGGAGGCTGAGGCAGGAGAATGGCGTGAATCCGGGAGGCGGAGCTTGCAGTGAGCCGAGATCGCGCCACTGCACTCCAGCCTGGGCTGGGCGACAGAGCGAGACTCCGTCTCAAAAAAAAAAAAAAAAAAAAAAAAAAAAAAAGAAATGATTTCTCTCTGAACCTGCAAATATTCATCCGCCTATTTATGAAAACATAGAACTTTGTCATGCTGATTTTTACTTCTGGGCTGTTCTGCTTCCTCATAGCTGGCGTTTCCGAGACAGATAATTCATCTCAGGATGCCTTGGGACTTAGCAAATTGGGAGGACAGGCTGAAAAAAATCGTAAACTTCAAAAAAAGTAAGCTTTGTATTATTTCTTCATCTCATTGCATGGTTTTCAGTTGTGCCTAAGTAGTGTTCGTTAATTATAATATGTAGCTATGTATATATACATTGTATTCTGAAAGCTTTACCTACAGCCTTAGTTAAGCCGTACTTTCTGGAAGATTTAGAGTGTTTGTGAAATTTCGAAGAAACTCACACTGGTATCCCTATTGTCTTGGAAAGTTGTCCAACTAGGAGATAGGATGGGTGAGAGTTGGACTCGGCTGCCTGAGCACTGGAGTCGGCCCTGGCGCCTGCTCAGGTTCACTTTGTGACATCGAGGAAGTGACTTAGCATCTCTGTGCTTCAGTTTTCTCATCTGTAAAGTGGGGATCCTAGTAGTACATACCTTGTATGGCTTTTATGAGAATTAAATGGGATGATATGCATGAAGTTATTTAAACAGTGCCAGCAAGTCATAAACAAGTTGTAACTGTGGCCACTACAGCGACTGTTGTTTGCCAGCGTTCAGCATTTGCTCTTCATGCTAGTAATCTGCCTGAAACATTTGTCATGTTGCATTTTTTTCTCTTCTATAGATTTTGTACTTTTATCTCAGAGAGACTCCAGATTTTATAGCCTGTTTATTAAGTTTTAATTCTAAACTAAGTCTGCTTCTGACAATAAGCTGTAATATTTGGGATGGCTTTCAACAAAGGAGCACAGGCATTGTGATGCCCCGGGGTGAGGGTGTGGAGGAATCAGGTTCCTGTCCCTGGGCCTTCTGGGATGTGGGGTGAGTTGTGTGTTGGCTGACCGTAGATGAACTAGATAGGCTGAGACAATGCCTGAGTGAGCTAACAAACGATGAACAAAACTAAAGCCACTTCTGTAATAAAATAAGCAGTTTGTGTAGTCTATGGGGTAAGGCCTGAGCTTGAGAAATGTGGAAGATGGTAACGCCAGGCTTTGAGACAGGGTGAAACTTGATGGGCTGTGTGATGACTCTGAGTGTGGGAAAAATCATCTGGCCACTTTTAAGTGAGAAACCAACGCTCATCTGGAAATTGGGGCCCAAAGACACTGGTTCCCAGAAGCACCAGAGCCTGCAGGGACCCTCTGCCCTAGAGGCCCCTTTGCCTTTAGCCCCCAGAGTTGCCGGCTGATTTTTTCTGTTGTGAAATCTGTCTCATTTTAGTTTTCTTTTCAAAGCCTTTATAAATAACTTTATTGATTATATTTTAGGTAAAATGCTCTTAAATGTTAACAATACCATAAGAATACTCAGGTTTTTTGGTTTCCTGTAAATGGAAATTTATAGAAACCACTTAACAGCAAAATCTGATTTGAACATTGCTATGCTTGAACTGTGTAAGAATGTTTTTTTTGTTTGTTTGCTTTTGAGACGGAGTCTCACTCTGTCTCCCAGGCTGGCGTGCAGTGGTGCGATCTTGGTTCACTGCAAGCTCCACCTCCCGTGGTCACGCCATTCTCCTGCCTCAGCCTCCCGAGTAGCTGGGACTACAGGCACCCGCCACCACGCCCAGCTAATTTTTTTTGTATTTTTAGTAGAGACGGGGTTTCACCGTGTTAGCCAGGATGGTCTCCATATCCTGACCTCATGAGCCACCCACCTCGGCCTCCCAAAGTGCTGGGATTACAGGCATGAGCCACTGCGCCCAGCCAAGAATGTTTTAAAATAACTTGGGTAATTGCCATTTGGCCCTGTGAAACTTAATGTTAGGACTAAACTTTCTGCCTCCTGGAAACATCCTAGGAAAATTTCATTCCTTAGATTTTGCTAATGTTACTGTTTTTATTATAGTAAGTATGAGGAAGTGAAATAAAACTTCTCTGTCCTTTATGTTGTGCTTGGGATCCATGTGGAAGTTCTGAAATGTACCAGCTCCTTAGTGGGGAAAATTTCCAAGTACAAAGATTATTTGTCTGACTATAGAGGGCAGTTTCATTTCTTTCACTTAAACTGAGATAAAATTGATTTTAGAAAAAGTGCTTTATTGATTGATTGATTGATTGAGATGAAGTCTCTCACTGTGTCGCCCAGGCTGGAGTGCAATGGCACGATTCTGGCTCCCTGCAACCTCCACCTCCTGGTTTCAAGTGATTCTCCTGCCTCAGCCTCCCAGTAGCTGGAATTACAAGTGTGTGCCACCATGCCCAGCTAAATTTTTAGAATTTTTAGTAGAGATGGGGTTTCACCATGTTGGCCAGGCTGGTTTTGAATTCCTGACCTCAAGTGATCTGTCCACCTCTGCCTCCCAAAGTGTTGAGATTACAGGCATGAGCCACCACGCCCGGCCTAAGGTATCTACATATAAATGTGAAAAAAAGTTTGCGTTTTCCAGAAAAAGTATTATATGAATACAGTTTAATATTTATGCCATTCTTAAGAATGAAATTATATTTCTCAGAATTATTTTCTTCTTCTTAACCCCTGATTTCACTCAAAAGTGTGCTTTTAACTGCAAAATTTACACAGCCAGATGCTTTCACTTACAGAGAATTTAAGGAACCTGGTGAGTTTGGTAGCAAGCTGATTTCAAGTTTTGTAAGACACAGTGTGGTGGGCGCATTTGGTACCTGGGATACGTGGTAGTGAACCCGCAAGTCGGGGCTGGCTGTCCTAAAGACGTTCATCAGCTTTGATAGTGCATAGTGATTCCACAGCACTTCTGGAATTCCCCAGGGTTATTGAAACGCCATCTCTTGAAGTAACCTTGCTTTTAAAGTGTTCCCTTTTCACGTTCTCCTTTTTGTCTTCCTAGTGCTTTCTCAGGGTAATCAGACTTGGGAGATTTGCTGGGCTGAGTGTGGGCAGTCACCAGCCACAGGCTCTATGCTGAGCTTCCTGAGAGGATCTTTTTATTTTTTTATTTTCGCCCTTGCACGGTTGCCCAGGCTGAAGTGCAGTGGCACATTCACCACTCACTGCGGCCTTGACTTTTATTTTTAGTAGAGACAGCGGTCTGACTGTGTTGACCAGGCTGGTCTTGAACTCCTGGCCTCAAGTGATCTTCCTGCCTCTGCCTCTCAAAGTGTTGGGATTACAGGTGTGAGCCATCACATCTGGCCCAAGGATCTTTTTAGTTTTGCATGAGAAATGCTGATTCCATCCATTTCTCATCAGGGCGAGCCTACGTCTTTCCTCAGGATTCTGCCAGTGTGCCATGGCCATGGAGCGTGGGAGGGGCTGTGGCTGGGTCACAGAACCATACTTGTGGTGGTGGTATTTTTTTATGGTTTTTGGAGAGGGTCCTGCTCTGTCACCCAGGTGGCAACTGTACCTGTGAAAGCAAGTCTTGTTCACTGTGTGCAGGGTGCAGGGGATTGAACAGCTTCAGTCTTATGAAAGCAAGGTAATATATTTAGTTTGGATAGTTAAATGAAAGTACTTCCTCCCTATCCCTTACATACTGTTTGATCAGCAAAAACTCACACAAGCTTCTCATTATGAAAGACTTTACCATTATGCTATGTCTTAATTATAAAATGTACAGCATTATTCACAAATTATATGACCTTTTTGCATTATAGCATTCTCAGTAGCCAGTGAAAGAGCCAAGTCTGAGATCAAGCAATAAAGGAGGAATGTAGTTGTTCATGTAAAGGAACAGCCCAGAGGGCCAGGGTGGAGTGGCCTCAGCCATCTCCAAGTTCTGGACTCTGCATCCCCTCGACACAGGGGACTTCTTCCATAATTGGAACAGTTCCCCCAGAGAAAACAGGGGCTCTGGTGTTCCCACCTGGAGTGTCAGCCCAGGGGTAAGGTCCCATGTTTGATCTTAAAGATCATGGACTGGTCTGATAGGGGAGGGGAGCCAGGACACACACTGAGGCCTGGGCCTGCCACCCAGATGGGGTCTCCTCTGCCTTCTTCCTAACTTCCTGTGACTCTTACACACATCCGTCTACCTCCACTGTTTTAACAGTGTTTCCACTGTTGCTTCTGGACCCAGAAGCGTCTCCATTCTGGAAAAGACTTTATAAAAGCTAGTGATCATTGCCAGGAAGACGGTACTGGTGAAGTCCAGGACAGTGTACACCAGTCTCCAAGTAATAGAAGTAAAGGATTATTTTTTGACAGTTATTTTTGTTTACAGTGAGTATCTATTACGTGTTAAAAAATGAAGTCTCTGGCAGAGTGCCAAGGCTGAGCATAAGCTGGAAGCCCTCCTGACTTGGCAGCAGTCAGATCCTCCTTGCTCCTTGGCCAGGCCACGGATGCTCAAGGCCTTAGCAGTTAACCAGATAGTCAGCATTCAGAGCTTTTTCTGGGATTGATGTGGCAGGAATTACCTGTACTACTTCCTAGACCCACCAGTGTGTGAAGGAAGCTCTACTGACTGTCGTTGAGGGGCATTTGTCCCAAGGGAACGGAAAGCAGGGTTTCAGCCACCACCTGGTGACTGGTGCCATGCAGTGTGCCCTTCCTCCCAACCCCTTCATTTCACGTCTTGCGATACCACTTCATACTCCTAAGAAAAGTCTGCGGCTATTGAAATGTATTGAAGAGCCAATATCAAATTTTTAGAAATAAGAGATTCTGTGGTATGTCTTACAGAAATTATTATAGAAAAAATGGACTAAAAGCAGCCTAGGGATGTTTAAATGACTTGGGGATATCTTTATGTGCAAACCAAATGTACGTGTCCTCTCCGTTACAATGGCATCTTCTCTCTGAGGCTTTTTATTTTTTTAAACAATTAGCCTCTTTGAAAGCCTTGTAGGTAAACACTTGAGAAATAAAATGAGATTCACCAAGCTTATAGTGTTATTTCTCAAATACCTATGTTAGACAACATTATGTTAATCGTGGGTATTTAAAAATGAGGCATATAGAATATTTCCGATCATATAAAGAGATCTGTGGCAGGACTGACGCCTGCCTGCCTCCTTGTGGTCACCAGTGACACATGGATTCTTGCATTCAGGATTCCCCTGCACTGAGAAAACTGTTAGGGTTTCAAATCTCCCAGGTAGGAGGCCTGTGGGTTAAGCCACAGATGACCCAGTGACTTGATTCAGCAAGTAATCAGCTAAATAGCAGTGTAGAGACAGCCATCCACTGCTTGCCTGCTAGATTAGATCATAACATTGTAGTGTTAAAAAGCTGCAATATTCTTTTTCCTTCTTTCTTTGGGTAAATGCTGAACATTTTTAAAGATTCTCATTGAGATAGGCTACTTTGTTTAGACCAAGGTGTGGTTTCCTCTTTCCAGATAGTTGTCTTCATTGTTTAAAAAGGGAATTGTGATTGTTTTCCTTGAATGTCCTAGACCTTGGATGTGAAGGCTCTGCTGCTGTTTTTTTGTTGTTGTTGATTTTTTTGTTGTTTGTTTTTTGAGATAGAGTCTTGCTCTATCACCCAGGCTGGAGTGCAATGGCATGATCTCAGCTCACTGCAAATTCTGCCTCCCGGGTTCAAGTGATTCTCCTGCCTCAGCCTCCCGAGTAGCTGTGATTACAGGCATGCGTCACCATGTCCAGTTAATTTTTTGTATTTTTTAGTAGAGATGGGGTTTCACCGTGTTAGCCAGGATGGTCTCGATCTCCTGACCTCATGATCCGCCCGCCTCAGCCTCCCAAAGTTCTGGGGTTACAGGCATGAGCCACCGCGCCCAGCCTCTGCTGGTGTTTTTTAAGTTGGTAATAATTTTTTGATTCTGTAAGGAGGTGGGGATTCTGTAGGGAATCAGAGGGAGTCATTCAGTGTTTTCTCACTCAGGCATTCTTTGTAGTGTGCACAGAACTAATGTGGAATGGATGGTGTTGATAATGTAAAACTGTAGAAGATGAAAGGAAAATGATGAGAATTTATAGTCATGTCTCAGAGTCTGTGGGGGATTGGTTCCAGGACCCCTCCTGAAGACCCAAATCCATGGAAGCTTAAGTCTTCTGTATAAAATGTCACGGTGTTTCCATATAACATAGGCATAATCTCCTGTAGACTTCAAATCGTCTCTAGGTTCCTTAGAATACCCAGTGGAATGTAAATGCTTTGTAAATAGCTGTTGTGCTGCATTGATTTTTATTGTTTTTTCCCACTGAATATTTTTGATCTGCAGTTGGTTGAATGTGTGGATGTGGAAGCCACAGATACAGAGGGCAGACTGCGTACTGTTAGACTTTTGCAAATGCTCAGAACACTTTGTTAACTTATTTTATATATGCATATAATAGTGGTTCCTTGATTTTGTTTTTGTTTTTGCTGGTTTTAATTTTTGCTTTTTAGAGATAGGGTCTCACTCGGTTGCCTAGGCTGGAGTGCAGTGGCACAGTCATGGCTTACTGTAGCCTCGGCCTCCTGGACTCAGGCAGTCCTTCCACCTCAGCCTCCCAAGTAGCTGAGACTACAGGCATGCGTCACCATGCCTGGCTAATTCTTTTTAATTTCTTTTTTAATTTTTGTAGAGATGCATCTTATTATATTGCCCAGGCTGCTCTTGAACTACTGGCCTCAAGCAGTCTTCCTGCCTCAGCCTCCCGAGCAGCTGGGACTACAGAGGTGTGCCACTACACCGTGCTAATGTTTAAAATTTTCTGTAGAGATGGGGTCTCGCTGTGTTGTCTAGGCTGGTCTTGAACTCCTGGGCTCAAGTGGTCCTCCTGCCTCGGCCTCCCAAAGAGCTGGGATTACAGGTGTGAGCTACCATGCCTGGCTGATTCTCTAATTTTCAATATCTTCTCCTTTGTAGGCATGAATTGCTGGAGGAAGCCCGGAGACAAGGTTTACCTTTTGCCCAATGGGACGGGCCAACGGTTGTGGTCTGGCTGGAGGTACGTCCTTCATTTAACACGCAGTTGCATGGGTTACAGTATGTGAACTTGCAGTTCTGCCTTGTAGACTGTACCTCACTGTGCTGCCTTCCGCTTTCTGCCTCCAGCTCTGGGTTGGGATGCCAGCCTGGTATGTGGCTGCCTGCCGAGCAAATGTGAAAAGCGGGGCCATCATGTCGGCCCTGTCCGACACGGAGATCCAGCGTGAGATCGGCATCAGCAACCCCCTGCACAGACTGAAGCTGAGGCTGGCCATCCAGGAGATCATGTCGCTGACCAGCCCGTCCGCCCCACCCACGTCTAGAACGGTACGTTCAGAGATAAGCCCTGCATTCTTTGGAAACAGGGAATGCCTCTCTGAAGGTATCACTGCCCTGTTTACATTGCTTCTCCAGTTCCTTAACAGCACATCAAGTATAGTTCTAATTCAAAATTTTAGCATCAGATACATTAGGACTTTTAATTTTGGGGGAATTGGATGGTCAAAGAAACTTCATTAAATGCTTTTATGAAAGATTGGCTAGAATGGCATCATACTATAAAAAAATGAGCTTTTTTAAACATAGAAAAGCAATTATAAATTTAAATATGAAAATATGAAAAATATGAAATATGAAAATACTTAAAAAATTGGTAGAGATGGGGGTCTCGCTGTGTTGCCCAGGCTGGTCTTACACTCCTGGGCTCAAGCAGTCCTCCCACCTCAGCCTTCCAATGTGCTGGGATTACAGGCATGAGCCACCACGCCCGGCTGAGTTTATCAAAATTGAATCGGTCTAAGGGCCTCTTGAAGGAAAAAGTTAATATTTAAGGACACATTTTATAATTGTTTTGAATTTCATTTTTCAGTTTTTGTGATTCAAACTGAATGAGTAATTAACATTTGTACTATATATAAAGATATTTGCTAAGCCAATTATAGTGTGTTTTTAAATGTTACTGGAATATAATATACATATAGAGAAACACACATATGAGTGAACAGTTAAATGATTTGTAAGTCAGCATCCCCTGTGTGGTCCACGCCTACACTGAAAAATGGGATCTGACCAGGGCTCTGAAGGCCTCCTGCTCCTTTTGAGGCACTGCCCCTTCCCTAGGGGTGAGTGCTTGGCTCCTGACGCCATAGACTGCTCTGTTTGTTTCATTCTTTATGAGGATAAACAAGATCCTGTAGTATTCACTCTCTTGTGTCTGGCTTCTTTCACTTAATGTTATGTCTGTGAATTCATCTGTATCATTCTATGTGTAAGCAGCATCTTGAGTAAAATTTTTGTGTCTAGTTCAGAGGACTGGCTCTTCCGCCTTCTTAGAAGCACCCATTTATTTATATATTTATGTATGTATGTATGTATGTATTTAAGTTCTTTAGTTTTTAGAGGCAAGGTCTTACTCTGTCACCCAGGCTGGAGTGTAGTGGCTCAGTCATAGCTCACTGCAGCCTCAACCTCTTGGGTTCAAGCGATCCTCCCACCTCAGCCTCCCAAATACTTGGGACTACTGGTGTGCACCACCACACCTAGCTACTTTCTAAAAACTTTTTAGAGACAGGGTCTTGCTATGTTGACCAGGCTGGTCTCGAACTCCTGGCCTCAAGTAGTCCTCCTGCCTCAGCGTCCCTGAGTGCTGAAGTTACAGGTGTGAGCCACCACGCCCAGCCAGAAGCATCTATTGAAATATAGCTGACATACTAGTAAGAGATACTTGTTATCCCACCGTCAAAATTGATCCCTAAGGCATTTTTGTATTTTTTGTAGAGAATGGGTCTCACTGTGTTGCCTAGGCTGGTCTGGAACTCCTGGACTCAAGCGATCTTCCTGCCTCAGACTCCCAAGTAGCTGTGACTACAGGCATGCACAGCCATGCCTGGAAAAGGTCCCTAAAGAATTCTAATCCTCCCTTCCCCATCATTCCAGTTTGTGAACAATTTTTTTTTTTTTTTTTTTTTGAGACGGAGTCTTGCTCTGTCACCCAGGCTGGAGTGCAGTGACGCGATCTCGGCTCACTGCAAGCTCCGCCTCCCGGGTTCACGCCATTCTCCTGGCTCAGCCTCCTGAGTAGCTGGGACTACAGGCGCCAGCCACCGCGCCCGGCTAATTTTTTGTATTTTTAGTAGAGACTGGGTTTCACCGTGGTCTCGATCTCCTGACCTTGTGATCCGCCCGCCTCGGCCTCCCAAAGTGCTGGGATTACAGGCGTGAGCCACCATGCCCGGCCCTGTGAACAATTTTTTAAAATAAAAACTAAAGGGAAAAATAAAGATGAGATCACTGGTTGCCTTATAACCAGTGTTTTACTGTATTTGATTTGTTTGGCCTGTAGGTATTTTCCGTTTGGGGAGCTAAGGACCCTGGGAGCTCAGGATTTCAAGCAGTTCACAAATCTGCAAATGTTCATCCAACATGAGCTGTACTCATACAGTTTCTGTCCATGTGGGAAGTCCCTGAAAGCCCTTAAGAAGGGTTATCCTACTTGAGAAAGAAGAACTATGTTAATAAAAACAAGAATGGTTATTGGGAGATAAGGGCAGGCCAACTCCAGATGTATAAAGTTCAGACTTTTTACACTGGCTGGATTCCCAGTCTCTGCTTTTAGTCTCCTCAGGAGAACACAAATTGTTGTTGCGATGAAGAGCTCCCAGGCACACTTCTCCAAGGAGCACATCAGCGCTGGATTCAGGGCTCCCAGTTTACCTTACAAAACAAGTTTTGAGGGGTTTTATTTGTTTTATTTATTTTTTTCTTCTTAGTGAACAAATTATGGTGATGAACAATAAGCTTTGTCCTCCCCTGTTGCTCCGAGAGCTCCTTTCCCATGGCCTGCCTCGGGAGCAGTGTCTGAGCTCTTCTCTGGTTGTTCTACATGAGAGTGGCCTTGCTGAAAATGAAGGTGCTGAGTGGTTTCTCCCGTGTTTATCCACTGTCTTCAGTAATGACGGAGAACACCTCACCTAAGGCAAACTTCACACCATGTCAAAGTGTAAGGAAAAAATCTCCGTCAAGTAGACACACAGGCCACTGTCTGTCTCGTGTCTGGTTCTGATGGCTGCACAGAGCCATCGACACTGCTTAGCACATCCATGACCCCCTCTGCCTGTGGCCTGCCTTCAGCCTTCCAGGCCATCACGGAGCATCTGCGGCAGAAAGCCCTCCAATGGCCAAAGCAAGAGTTTCATGCTGGGTTCTTTGTTGTTAATCTGTTTTAAATATATTGAATCAATAGTTACTTGAGAATTACTCAAAGTTTCCAGAAGTACACAACGTGTTTTCTTCTCTTGATATTTCACATACCTCGGGTAAGCATGGCATCTAAAGCTCTGGGCATCGTGTGCTCTTCTCCTGGTGGTGTTGACCACACGGTGTTAACAGGGAATGGTTATTCTGTACGGGCATCTGAACTGAAAAGTGAGAAGAGCGAACTTTGCCTCCTCGGCCCCTTCTCTGTGCCTGTGGCTTATGCGTGTGCCCCTCTCCTCTTTGTCACTGCTTCCCTTGCCCTGGATGTGGTTGGTGCACTGGGGTCACCTTAGACCACAGGAAATGTCTGGTTAACACACGAAGAGATGGAAACGCTCGCAGCCACGCCGCAAACGGTTAGTCATGCACCACAGCCTGCACTCCCCCCGCGCATTTTCCACTAAGACCGTCTGGGTTCTTTGCCTTTTTGTTGAAACAAAAATGTTATTTTCCATTCAATTGTTCCAGATAAGTATTTCCTTTAGTTATTAGTTGAATGTGTAAGTAGAATTTGTATTGTACTTTAGGTTTTTTCCAGGAACTTAAAGTTGGTAGACTCTCTCTTTAGAATGGCTTTAACCTAGCTCTCTGTTTGGAGAGATCTCAGTTGAGCCTCCGTGTGTCTGTGTGACCCTTTCTCCTTCCATGGATGTGCTTGGCCTGGAGAGAGCCCGCTTCTTGCATGAGAAGGTGAAATTGTTGGTTTTGCATGAGTTTTGCATGATGCTTTGCTAGTCTGAACTTTGCCACTCAGTGAAGCTGCATCTCCCCTGCAGAGGTGCTTTGCTGCACTGCCGAGCTCACCAGTACTAATAGTTATGTTCTTTTGCATTCCTAACCGCGTAACCCCAGGAAGATGAGGAGGGAAGCTGGGCTCAGGTTGGAGTCTTTCTGTACTATATTCTTCACTACATGTACAGCAGCAAAAAGCAATTGGAGTATGAAAACTTGTGTAATCTACTTTTTTTGATGTTTATAGCATCTTAATTTATTCAGAGTACAGGACTGTTAATGATTTGAAAGCACTGGTCAAGCCTAGGATTAAAGAGTACGTCTCATGGACAATTTTGAACATTTCTCATATGGTGCCATGGCAGTTATTTTTAATTAATATAGATTGCTTTGTTTAACATATGATCTTTTATACAAAGTCTTGTGGCTTAGGCAGCTTCTGAGATTATGTATGTAATTTCCTGGTAGGGTAACGTTAATTACAAGCTATACTGATGGGGAAATTGTGTTCTAATAAATTTCCAAACATAGAAATTGGCGTAGTGACTTTTCCTCTGTGTCTTTGTGTTGATTTTATTTACTAAATACTATCCTAATACTATGTCCACTTAAAGATTTTCTTACTAATGGAATCCTAAGGAATTAAGCCTCTTCTCGAATACTGTACATTTGAATTTTCAGCTGCTCAATTCTTTAACTCACCAAAAGCTCTATCCCAACTGTTTTGCATTCTGTACATTCAGATAGCTTGCCGAAATGTCAGCGGTTCCTTCCGTGCGATGCCACCAGCCTTCTGTGGTCAGGGTGTGTGTCTCAGTGGCCTTCTGTGGTCAGGGTGTGTGTCTCAGTGGCACATCGCAGCCATGAGGCACGGACAGGCAGTTTTAGAGGCTTTCCCGAATGGACTGTATTTGAGGACTTCAGAAGAATCATTTTATATCTGAAAAGAATCAAAAAGATTTTAAGTCATAATTTTCCTGATTACGAGGTGATGATTGAAGCAGCTGTTTCCTATTCTTGGTGCTCCTAAATTCTAGCCCGTTAGACTGTCCCCACACCTTTATTTATTTTTTATTTTTTTTAACCAAATAGAGTAGCTATAATGTGACTCTGTGGGCTTTTTTCTCTCTTGATTTAAACATTCTGTGCCTCTCCTCCAGATAAATAACCTCATTGTTTAACTACAGGACCAATAATGACCATAAATGAATTATATAGGGTACATTTCATAATTACTTAAATTTCAGTATATTTTCCACCAAGTAGCAGAACTTGGTTAATACTTCAGTATGAAATTGCCTGAGTCAGAGACATGAAGTGTAAATTAAATAAGCTTGAGCTTGCTCTTTGCAGTGAAAATACAAACAAGACTGAGGTGTGGTGATGACTCCAGCACTAGCCGACATGCAGTCTAGTGGAAGCTCGTATCACTTTTCCCTCCTTCCTCCTTCCTGTCTTCCAGATGGGACTGCCACCGCTGCCAAGGGCAGTCCACAGTGGCCAGCTCTTAAACCGGGGAGAACTTTGAGCTGCCCCTAGACACTCAGGAGGAAAGCATCAAGGCGTGCTCAAAACCATGTATACCTCATTTGACAAATAGTAAGAGTGCTGGCTGTCCTGTGAGCAGGACACCCGTGGTCCCCCCATCATGGAGCTCCCATTTTATGGAGTTCATAAAACTGGGTTGTACTTGTGACTGTTTCAGTGATGGGAATAAACACTGTGCAGTGGGTGTCTCTTCTAGTTCGGATGTTCTCTTGACTGAGATCACCTGGTATGTTTTTTTTTTCTAGAAGGCTGCTAACGCAGCCCAGGAGAAGAGGTGGGTCTCCCTGGGATGGAGCCTGATCCTTCTGGGAGTTTATGTTAAAGGCCACTTCAGGAGTCTGAGCAGAGCATAAAATGAGGAAACAGAAATAAGTAGGGTTCTGCTTCCATGCAGTTTTCTATTTAGACATTTCCTTTGTTTAATTTCCCCATTTAAGAATACATAGTCAGCAAGCAAGAAAATAATACCAGATATCCATGCTACACGTATCAGGCCTGGGCCAGGTGTGGTGGGTGGCTCACGCCTGTAATCCCAGCACTTTGGGAGGCCAAGGCAGGTGGATCACTTTCAGCCCAGGAGTTCAAGACCAGCCTGGGCAACATGGGAAAACCCTGTCTCTACAAAGAATATAACAATTAGCCAGGTATCGGTGGCTTGAGACTGTAGTCCCAGATGTTTGGGGGGCTTAGGCTGGAAAATCGCTTGAGCCGGGAAATTGGAGGTTGCAGTAAGCCGAGATCATGCCACTGCACTCCAGCCTGGGTGACAGAGCAAGACCCTGTCTCTAAATAAATAAATAAATAAATATCAGGCCTGTAAGGGTAAGGTTTAGAAGAGTGAAACAAGCATGGTGATACTGTTAGATAGCTTGATGATTACCCAAAAATGTTTGGCATATTTCTTTCTTTTTAGAGAAAGTGGTGAAGCATTTTTTTTCTAGTAGAATTTAAACATTCTTTGTTAGAATTTGAGTTATTGCTTCTAGCTTGGACCAAATAACAAATGATACTGGAAGCCAGAGTTTCAAGACCAACATGGTGTTAGTTGAGAGCCATTACAAAGACCCCATAATGTAACTGCAGAATTCCGTGGCCATAACTTAGTCTTCCTCAGCTGGAGACTTCAGGTGCCTCGGGTACCTTCCTTCGGTGTGTGCGTGTATGTAATGTGTTCGTTATTTTTTATTGTATACATTTTGCATGCATTCTGTTACATTTATCCCTGAGGATTTTACAGGTTTTGATGCCACTATAAATGGTACTTTTTAAATTTCAATTTTCAGTTCATTGCTAGTATTTAGAAATACAGTTCATTTCTATAAATTGGCCTTGTATCCTACAACTTTGCTTAAACCCACTTATTCTGATAGCTATTTTGTAGATTCCTTTTCTACATTGATAATGTTATCATCTTCAAATAAAGACAATTTTATTTCTTTTGTAATTTATGTACTTTTTATTTCTCTTTCTTGACCTATTACAGTGGCTAGGATTTCCAGTACAGTGTAGAATGGAAGTGGTGAGAGTGGACATCCTTAGTTTGTTCCTTGTCTTAGGAGAAACACATTCAGTCTTTTTTTTTTTTTTTTTTTAAGAGACAGGATTTCACCCTGTTGCCCAGGCTGTTCTCAAACTCCTGACCTCAAGTGACCCACCCACCTCTGCCTCCCAAAGTGCTGGGATTATAGGCAAAAGCTGCCATGCCCAGCTGAACATTCAGTCTTTTACATTAAGTATGATGTTCGCTGTAGGGTTTTTGTAGATGCCTTTTATCCAGTTGAGGCACTTTTTTCTTACATTTCTGGAATGCTTGGAGTTCCATAAATGATGACAAATCTTGTCAAATGCTTATTCTGCATCTTTTGAGATGATACGGTTTTTTTCAATCTCTTCATATGGTGAGTTTCATTTCAAATGTTGAATCAACTTATGTTTCTAGAATAATAAGCCATACTTGTCATGATATCTTATTGTTTTAACTTATTGTTGACTTGGCAATATTTTGTTAACATATTTTTGGATCTGCCTGAGGGCTATTGATCTATAGTTCTGTTACATCTTTGGTTTTGCTCTCAGGATAATGCTGGCCTCATAGAATGAGATAAGGTGTTTCAGACTTTTTTGGAACACTTCTTGTAGAATTTTGGTTATTTATTTATGTTGATAAATGTTTGGTAGAATTCAGTGAAGCTATCTTGGGTAGAGATTTTCTTTTTTGTGTGTTAGAAGATTTATGATTACAACTTCAGGTTCTAATAGAGATACGTGTTACCTGTTTCTGAGAAGCTTTGGTAGTTTATCTTTTAAGAAATTTGTCCATTTCGCCGGGCGCGGTGGCTCAAGCCTGTAATCCCAGCACTTTGGGAGGCCGAGATGGGTGGATCACGAGGTCAGGAGATCGAGACCATCCTGGCTAACACGGTGAAACCCCGTCTCTACTAAAAAAAATACAAAAAACTAGCCGGGCAAGGTGGCGAGCGCCTGTAGTCCCAGCTACTCAGGAGGCTGAGGCAGGAGAATGGCGTAAACCCAGGAGGCGGAGCTTGCAGTGAGCAGAGATCCGGCCACCGCACTCCAGCCTGGGTGACAGAGCAAGACTCCGTCTCAAAGAAAAAAAAAAAAAGAAATTTGTCCATTTCATCTAAGTTGCTTAAAATTGTCCACAGTATTCCCTTATTCTTTCAATGTCAATTGAATCTGTATTGATGTCCCCTTTTTGTTGTTACTCTGTTTTTGTTTTTGAGACAAGATCTCACTGTGTTGCCCAGGCTGGTCTCAGACACCTGGGCTCAAGCCATCCTCTGCTTCAGCCTGCTGAGTAGCTGAAGTTACCGGCATGTGCCACCATACCTGGCTGCCCTCTAACTTTTTTTTTTTTTTTTTTTTTGAGATGGGGTCTCGCTCTGTTGCCCACACTGGAGTGCAGTGGCTCAATCTTGGCTGACTGCAACCTCCGCCTCCCGGTTCAAGCAATTTTCATGCCTCAGCCTCCCGAGTAGCTGGGATTACAGGCATGTGCCACCATGCCTGGCTGATTTTTGTATTTTTAGTAGAGATAAGGTTTTGCCCTGTTGGCCAGGCTGGTCCCCTCTTTCATTCTTGATAGTGGTGATTTATGTCTTCTGTTTTGCCTTATGTAGTCCGGCTAGAGTTTGTTAATTTGATTAATATTTATGAAGTACTAGATTTTCATTTCACTAGTTTATTTGCTGTTATTTTTCTGTTTTCTGTTTCATTGATTTCTGCTTTTTTACCTTCTTCCTTCTGCTTGCTGGGGATTTCATTTGTTCTTCTAGTTTAAGTTTTAATTTTTTTTATTTTGAGACAGAGCCTCGCTCTATCCCCCAGGCTGGAGTGCCGTGGCATGATCTCGGCTCACTGCATCCTCCACCTCCCGGGTTCAATCCATTCTCCTGCCTTAGCCTCTCGAGTAGCTGGGACTGCGGGCACGTGCCACCATGCCCAGCTAATTTTTGTATTTTTAGTAGAGATGGGATTTCACTATGTTGGTGAGGCTGGTCTCGAACTCCTGACCAAAGGTGATCTGCCTGCCTCGGCCTGCTGGAGTGCTAGGATTACAAGTGTGAGCCACCGCACCAGCCTAGTTTAAGTTTTTAAAAGCAGACTCTTGGATCATTGATTTTCTAGGTCTTTCTGCATTGATAATCCTTTGACATGATTTTTGCTCTCAAGGTATTGTTTTAACCATTTCCCACAATTTTTGAATTTTTTAAAAGTTTCTTTAAAAATATTTTCTGGTTGGGCGCAGTGGCTCATGCCTGTAATCCTAGCAGTTTGGGAGGCGGAGGTGGGTGGTGGATCACTTGAGGTCAGGAGTTTGAGACCAGCCTGGCTGGCCAACATGGCGAAACCCCATCTCTACTAAAAATACAAAAATTAGTCGGGTGTGGTGGCTTGTGCTTTTGTAAGCCCAGCTACTCGGGAGGCTGAGGCAGGAGAATGACTTGAACCCTGGAAGCGAGGTTGCAGTGATCCGAGATCGCGCCACTGCACTCCAGCCTGGGTGACAGAGGGAACAATTTCCCCTTGTAATTTCTTGATGTGAATTATTTAGAAGTATGCTAATTTTTAAATATTTAGTAGGGGGTTCTAGATAGCGTTTTATTATTGATTTCTAATTTCTGTTGAAGTCAAGAGAATGTACCTTGATTTCAGTCTCTTTAAGTATGTTGAGATTTGTCTGTCTGCAAGAATATACTATACAGATAGTAAAAGAATATATATTCTGTTGTTGGGTGGCGTGTTCTATCTTCTGTTGGGTGAAGTGTTTTATCTTCTGTTGTTGGATGGTGTGTCCTATATTCTGTTGTAGAGTGGAGTGTCTGATATTTGGTTGTTGGGTGGCGTGTTCTATATTCTGTTGTCGGGTGGCGTGTTCTGTATTCTGTTGTCAGGTGGCATGTTCTATATTTTGTTGTCAGGTGGCATATTCTGTATTCTGTTCTCGGGTGGCGTGTTCTATATTCTGTTGTTGGGTGGTGTGTCCTATATTCTGTTGTTGGGTGGATTGTTGTATATTCTGTTGTTGGGTGGATTGTTGTATATTCTGTTCTTGGGTGGATTGTTGTATATTCTGTTGTTGGGTGGCGTGTTGTATATTCTGTTGTTGGGTGGCGTGTTGTATATTCTGTTGTTGGGTGGCGTGTTCTATATTCTGTTGTTGGTGGAGTGTTCTATATTCTGTTGTTGGGTGGAGCGTTCTGTATTCTGTTGGGTGGAGCGTTCTGTATTCTGTTGTTGGTGGATTGTTCTGTATTCTGTTGTTGGGTGGAGCGTTCTGTATTCTGTTGTTGGATGGAGTGTTCTATATTCTGTTGTTGGTGGATTGTTCTGTATTCTGTTGTTGGGTGGAGCGTTCTGTATTCTGTTGTTGGTGGATTGTTCTGTATTCTGTTGTTGGGTGGAGCGTTCTGTATTCTGTTGTTGGTGGATTGTTCTGTATTCTGTTGTTGGGTGGAATGTTCTATATTCTGTTGTTGGTGGTGTGTTCTGTATTCTGTTGTTGGGTGGTGTGTTCTATCTTTTGTTGGGTGGCGTGTTCTATATTCTGTTGTTGGGCGGCGTGTCCTATATTCTATTGTGTGGCGTGTTGTATATTCTGTTATTTGGCGGTACATTCTATCTTCTGTTGGGTGGAGCGTTCTGTCTTCTGTTGTTGGGTGGCGCGTTCTGTCTTCTGTTGTTGGGTGGTGTGTTCTATATTCTGTTGGGTGGCATGTTCTATATTCTGTTGTCGGTGGAGTGTTCTGTATTCTGTTGTTGGGTGGAGTGTTGCATATTCTGTTGTTGGGTGGACGGTTCTATATTCGGTTACTGGGTGGCATGTTCTGTATTCTATTGTTGGGTGACGTGTTCTATATTCTGTTGTTGGGTGACGCGTTCCATCTTCTGATGTTGGGTGGTGCATTCTATATTCTGTTGTTGGGTTGTGTGTGGTATATTCTGCTGCTGGGTGGCATGTTCTATATTCTGTTGTTGGTGGAGTGATCTGTATGCTGTTGTTTGGTGGAATGTTGCATATTCTGTTGTTGGGTGGAGCGTTCTATATTTTGTTGTTGGGTGGATTGTTGTATATCCTGTTGGGTGGATTGTTCTATATTCTGTTGCTGGGTGGTGTGTTCTATATTCTGTTGGGTGGATTGTTCTAAATTCTGTTGTTGGGTGGCGTGTTCTATATTTTGTTGTTGGGTAGCATGTTCTATATTCTGTTGTTGGGTGGCGTGTTCTGTATTCTGTTGCTGGGTAGTGTGTTCCGTATTCTGTTGTTGAGTGGAGTGTTCCGTATTCTGTTGTTGGGTGGAGTGTTGTATATTCTGTTGTTGGGTGGCATGTTCTATATTCTGTTGTTGGGTGGCATGTTCTGTATTCTGTGTTGGGTGGAGTGTTCTGTATCCTCTTGTTGGGTGTCGCATTCTGTATTCTGTTGTTGGGCGGTTTCTTCTATATTCTCTTGTTGGGTGGCGTGTTCTTTCTTCTGTTCGGTGGAGCGTTCTATCTTTTGTTATTAGGTGGAGCGTTCTATCTTCTGTTGTTGGGTTGCGTGTTCTGTCTTCTGTTGTTGGTTGTCGTGTTCTATATTCTGTTGTTTGTGGCATGTTCTATATTCTGTTGTTGGGTGGCGTGTTCTATATTCTGTTGTTGGGTGGATTGTTCTATATTCTGTTGTTGGTGGAGTGTTCTATAGTCTGTTGTTGGGTGGAGTGTTGCATATTCCATTGTTGGGTGGAGTGTTGCATATTCCGTTGTTGGGTCAATGTTCTATATTCTGGTTTTGGTGGCATGTTCTGTATTCTGTTGTTGGGTGGCGAGTTCTGTATTCTGTTGTTGGGTGGCGTGTTCTATATTCTGTTGTTGGGTGCATTGTTCTGTATTCTGTTGTTTGGTGGCGTGTTCTATATTCTGTTGTTGGGGTGTTCTGTATTCTGTTGTTGGGTGCATTGTTCTGTATTCTGTTGTTCAGTGGCGTGTTCTATATTCTGTTATTGGTGGAGTGTTCTATATTCTGTTGTTGGTGGAGTGTTGCATATTCTGTTGTTGGGTGGATTGTTCTGTATTCTGTTGTTGGGTGGAGTGTTGCATATTCCGTTGTTGGGTGGCGTGTTCTGTATTCCGTTGTTGGATCAATGTTCTATATTCTATTTTTGGTGGCACGTTCTGTATTCTGTTGTTGGGTGGCGTGTTCTATATTCTGTTGTTAGGTTGTGTGTTCTATATTCTGTTGTTGGGTGGCGTGTTCTGTATTCGGTTGCTGGGTGGCGTGTTTTGTATTCTGTTGGTGGGCAGCGTGTTCTGTATTTGTTGGTGGGTGGCATGTTCTATTTTCTTTGTTGGGTGGCGTGTTCTATGTTCTGTTGTTGGGTGGAGTGTTCTATATTCTGTTGTTGGATGGAGTGTTCTATCTTCTGTTGTCGGGTGGCATGTTCTATATTCTGTTGTTGGGTGGCATGTTCTGTATTCTGTGTTGGGTGGAGTGTTCTGTATCCTCTTGTTGGGTGTCACATTCTGTATTCTGTTGTTGGGCGGTTTCTTCTATATTCTCTTGTTGGGTGGCGTGTTCTTTCTTCTGTTCGGTGGAGCGTTCTATCTTTTGTTATTAGGTGGAGCGTTCTATCTTCTGTTGTTGGGTTGCGTGTTCTGTCTTCTGTTGTTGGTTGTCGTGTTCTATATTCTGTTGTTTGTGGCATGTTCTATATTCTGTTGTTGGGTGGCGTGTTCTATATTCTGTTGTTGGGTGGATTGTTCTATATTCTGTTGTTGGTGGAGTGTTCTATAGTCTGTTGTTGGGTGGAGTGTTGCATATTCCATTGTTGGGTGGAGTGTTGCATATTCCGTTGTTGGGTCAATGTTCTATATTCTGGTTTTGGTGGCATGTTCTGTATTCTGTTGTTGGGTGGCGAGTTCTGTATTCTGTTGTTGGGTGGCGTGTTCTATATTCTGTTGTTGGGTGCATTGTTCTGTATTCTGTTGTTTGGTGGCGTGTTCTATATTCTGTTGTTGGGGTGTTCTGTATTCTGTTGTTGGGTGCATTGTTCTGTATTCTGTTGTTCAGTGGCGTGTTCTATATTCTGTTATTGGTGGAGTGTTCTATATTCTGTTGTTGGAGTGTTGCATATTCTGTTGTTGGGTGGATTGTTCTGTATTCTGTTGTTGGGTGGAGTGTTGCATATTCCGTTGTTGGGTGGCGTGTTCTGTATTCCGTTGTTGGATCAATGTTCTATATTCTATTTTTGGTGGCACGTTCTGTATTCTGTTGTTGGGTGGCGTGTTCTATATTCTGTTGTTAGGGTGTGTGTTCTATATTCTGTTGTTGGGTGGCGTGTTCTGTATTCGGTTGCTGGGTGGCGTGTTTTGTATTCTGTTGGTGGGCAGCGTGTTCTGTATTTGTTGGTGGGTGGCATGTTCTATTTTCTTTGTTGGGTGGCGTGTTCTATGTTCTGTTGTTGGGTGGAGTGTTCTATATTCTGTTGTTGGATGGAGTGTTCTATCTTCTGTTGTCGGGTGGCATGTTCTACATTCTGTTGTGTGGCGTGTTCTACATTCTGTTGTTGGTGTAGTGTTCTATATTCTGTTGCTGGGTGACGTGCTCTATATTCTGTAGTTGGGTGGCATGTTCTATATTCTGTAGTTGGGTGGCATGTTCTATATTCTGTTGTTGGTTGGATTGTTCTGTATTCTGTTGGGTGGCGTGTTCTGTATTCTGTTGTTGGGTGGCATGTTCTATATTCGGTTGTTGGGTGGCGTGTTCTGTCTTCTGTTGTTGGATGGAGTGTTCTGTCTTCTTTTGTTGGGTGGCATGTTCTCTCTTCCATTTTTGGGTGGATTGTTCTATATTCTGTTGGGTGGCATGTTCTATATTCTTTTGTTGGTGGAGTGTTCTATATTCTGTTGTTGGGTGGTGTGTTCTATATTCTGTTGTTGGGTGGGATGTTCTATCTTCTGTTGGGTGGATTGTTCTATATTCTGTTGTTGGTTGGCGTGTTCTATCTTCTGTTGTTGGGTGGATTGTTCTATATTCTATTGGGTGGCGTGTTCTATTGTTGGTGGAGTGGTCTATATTCTGTTTTTGGGTGGCAGGTTCTGTCTTCTGTTGAGTGGAGCGTTCTGTGTTCTGTTATTGGGTGGAGCGTTTTATCTTCTGTTGTTGGGTGGAGGATTCTATCTTCTATTGTTGGGTGGCGCATTCTATATCCTGTTGTTTCGTGGCATGTTCTACATTCTGTTGTTGGATGGCATGTTCTATATTCTGTTGTTGGGTGTATTGTTCTATATTCTGTTGGTAGGTGGCATGTTCTATATTCTGTTGTTGTTAGAGTGTTCTATATTCCGTTGTTGGTGTGTTATATCTCCCCTTATTGGGGGGATTGTTCTATATTCTGTTGGTGGGTGAATTGTTCTATATTCTGTTGTTGGGTGGATTGTTCTGTATTCTGTTGTTGGGTGGATTGTGCTATATTCGGTTGTTGGGTGGCGTGTTCTATATTCTGTTGTTGGGTGGTGTGTTCTATACTCTGTTGTTGGGTGCTGTGTTCTATATTCTGTTATTGGGTGGATTGTTCTATATTCTGTTGCTGGATTGTTCTATATTCTGTTGTTGGGTGGCGTGTTCTATATTCAGTTGTTGGGTGGCGTGTTCTATATTCGGTTGTTGGGTGGTGTGTTCTATATTCTGTTGTTGGGTGGATTGTTCTATATTCTGTTGTTGGGTGGATTGTTCTATATTCTGTTGTTGGATGGATTGTTCTATATTCTGTTGTTGGGTGGCGTGTTCTATATTCTGTTGTTGGGTGGCGTGTTCTATATTCTGTTGTTGGGTGGCGTGTTCTATATTCTGTTGTTGGGTGGCGTGTTCTATATTCAGTTGTTGGGTGGCGTGTTCTGTATTCTGTTGTTGGGTGGCGTGTCTATATTCAGTTGTTGGGTGGCGTGTTCTATATTCTGTTGTTGGGTGCTGTGTTCTATATTCTGTTGGGTGTATTGTTCTATATTCTGTTGTTGGGTAGATTGTTCTATATTCTGTTGTTGGGTGGCGTTTTCTATATTCGGTTGTTGGGTGGCATGTTCTATATTCTGTTATTGGATGGATTGTTCTATATTCTCTTGTTGATTGTTCTATATTTGGTTGTTGGGTGGCGTGTTCTGTATTCTGTTGTTGGGTGGATTGTTCTCTATTCTGTTGTTGGGTGGATTGTTCTATATTCTGTTGTTGGGTGGCGTGTTCTATATTCTGTTGTCGGATGGAGTGTTCTGTGTTCTTTTGTTAGGTGACGTGTTCTATATTCTGTTGTTGGGTGGCGTGTTCTATCTTCTGTTGTTGGGTGGCATGTTCTATCTTCTGTTGTTGGGTGCCATGTTCTATATTCTCTTGTTGGGTGGAGTGTTCTATATTCCGCTGTTGGGTGGATGTTCTATATTCTGTTGTTCGATGGTGTGTTCTGTATTCTCTTTTTGGGTGGCGTGTTCTGTATTCTGTTGTTGGGTGATGTGTTCTGTATTCTGTTGTTTGGGTGGCACATTCTATATTCTGTTGTTGGGCGCCGTGTTCTACATTCTGTTATTGGGTGGAGTGTTCTATATTCTGTTGTTGGGTGGTGTGTTCTACAAAATGTCAGGTCAGGTTGGTTAAGGGTTGTTAGTTTAGGTTTTCTATATTCTTAGTTTTTTCTTTTTTTGCTCTTTTCATCAATTGCTATGAGAAAGAAGTGTTGAATTTTTTCAACTGTAATTGTGGATTTGTGTGTTTCCCCATTCAGTCCTATTGGTTGTTGCTTTATCTCTTCTCTAAAACTATATTTTAACTTACTTTTACTGATTTTGAAATAGATTTTTTGTTTAGGAAAACAAAGTGTTAAAATGTAAACCAACCAGAGATAATTTTAGGGAGCAGTGTTTAATTCAGCCTTCAAACTTGTTCATGAGTCGTGATCAATCTTTGTTGTCATATTATTATATTAAAAACTATTTCAGAGAGGAAATTTGTAGCCAGGTACAGTTTTTTTTGTAGTTTGATTAAAAAGTTAAATTTATCACAATGAATCATATATTTTTAATGTTACGATTCCTGTTGTATAAAAATTTTACTAACAAATTTAAAAGGTGAGAAGAAGAGATCAAATTGTTTTGCAGTTATAAAATTATCACTAGTTTAGCCTTTGAGAATATAGGTAATAGATTAAAAATTCAATTTAAAAATGATTTAAACTGCTTTTGAGACTTCCTCCAGAACTGACCTTTTTCATTTATGAAAAGCAGACACTCGCCTATGGGGACATGAACCATGAGTGGATCGGCAACGAGTGGCTCCCCAGCCTGGGCCTACCCCAGTACCGTAGCTACTTCATGGAGTGCCTTGTAGACGCCAGGATGCTAGACCACTTGACCAAGAAAGACCTGCGAGGGCAGCTGAAAATGGTCGACAGTTTTCACAGGTAACTTAATGGAGATAGTTCTTACTAATTGGCTAAGATTTTTCACTGTTACCATCTCTAAATCATCTCTCTTTTCTTCCAAATAGAAACAGTTTCCAGTGTGGAATTATGTGCCTGAGAAGGTTAAATTATGACCGGAAAGAACTGGAAAGAAAAAGAGAAGAAAGTCAGAGTGAAATAAAAGGCTAGTACATGACATTTAATTGATTTAGTTCACTCCTACTTGCTGGTGTGTTTGCAGCCTCAGTGACTTCCTGTTTTCCAAAAAATCAAGAAAGGCTAAATTTAAGTGGAGAAAACTAGTCTAGTGTCATTGCAGAGGAGGGCTGGATGAAGATGAGTGCTTTTGACATCCTCTTCCACAGCCAGAGAACTGTTCCCTGTGTTCTCACACCTCAGTCTGGAGGTTAAATGTCTCAGGCTAGTCATTTCCTATGAGTTGAGAATTTTCCTTTGGTCATGCCCTGTGTACTCCTTCACTCCAAAATGCTGTTCCACACTGTTAGATAACAACAGAGCAAAGCTCACTTGATGATTCAAGTGTAAGAAATATGGCTGGGGGCTTATCCAAGGGGTTCAGGAACACAGGAAAGCGCCGTGCAGTTCTGCTCCCAGAGTGGAAGGAGAAGCAGCGTCCACATTTCAGCCAGTCCTTGAAGAAGGTGGAGCAGCTGCTTAGGGTAAGGAAAAGGCATTTCAGTTGGAAAACACAGGCCGGGGAGGTTAGAGGACGTGGGACATTCATCCAGAAGGCGTGGGGTTGGTTCTCCTCTCTGTTGGGGAGCCTCTCACTCGGTACTCAAATGTATTTGTTTGTTTACTTATTTATTTTATTTTGAGACAGGGTCTCGCTGTCTAGCCCAGGCTGGGCTGGAGTGAAGTGGTGTGATCACAGCTCACTGTAGCCTTGAACTCCTGGGCTCAAGTGCTCTTCCTGCCTTAGCCTCCCTGGTAGCTGCTGGGACTACAGGCGTGAGACAGGGTCTCGCTATGTCATGTAGGCTGATCTCGAACTTTTGAGCTCAGGCGATCCTCCCACCTTGGTCTTCCAAAGTGTTGGGATTACAGGTGTGAGCCACCACACCCAGTCAGAATTTGGTTTTAAAGTTAGACGGTAAACATTAAGCTCAGAGTAATGACTCCCAGAATTCCTGGAATGCAAGGAAGTCACTAATAACAATAGCGATAAGAAGAGGCCAGCCTTACTCACAGTGAGTAGGCACTGGGTGGTGCTCCAAGCACTCCGGCGTTGGCTTCTTTCGTCTTTCCCTCAGCCCTGTCAGTCTAAGTGCTGTTTTCATCCCCACTTTTTACTAAGAAAGAAACTAAGGATAAAAATATGGTTGGGAGATGGCCCAGCTGAAGGGAAGTTTACTCATGATTGAGTTAATGTGAATCAGGAGAAAAGTCGTAAGTCGACATTTATACAATGTGTGTATATGTATGGACTTTTATCCAGAAAAGGGCATTGGAAATGAAATATGTCCATCTGTTTTGTTTTCTGTATCTATTTTACATCTTTTTCCAATAGACAAAAACTGTCTTTGGAAGTGATTGGTGATCATCTGCATATATTTTTATAGAGTGGCTATTTTTAGATCTAATAGAGCAAATTGAATAATTTGTTAATTTTCTTAAGATATTGTGACCAGGCATGGTAGCTTATGCCTGTAATCTCAACACTTTGGGAGGCCAAGGCAGGAGTATTATCTGAGCCCATGAGTTCAAGACCAGCCTGGGCAACACAGTGAAACCCTGTCAGTACCAAAAAATTAGCTGGGCTTCGTGACATACGCCTGTAGTTCCAGCTCCTCAGGAGACTGAGGTGGAAAAAATCGCTTGAGCCCCAGAGGTTGAGGCTGCAGTGAGCTGTGATGGTACCAAGCTGTATCCAGACTGGGCGACAGAGCAGCACCTTGTCAATAAAAAAAGAGAGAGAGGAAGAAAAAAGATTTTCTGCAAAGCCTCTAATATGCTGGATGATATTTTTAAGTTTCTCTCATTTTAAAATGAGACAAAGACGTCAAGATTAGAAATGAGAGGTTTCTGTGGAATTATGCAAAGTGTTCATTTTATTCTGAAGCCAGCTCCATCTGTGATGAAGTTTTCAGAAGACTCCAGTCTGTGTGTGAAGCATGTTTATACATGTTAGGTATTCACGTTCTTGCAGTCCTCTGGCTTCTGATCCCTGGATCCTCCTCATCTTCTTTTCTCTAGAAATAATAACTTCATTCCTCTTGTGCTCACTGGAAGGATGAGTTCTAATGGGAGAGTCTCCCTGAGAGTGGAGCAGGGCCAGGACACCATTGTCTCAGTGCAGCAAATGATTGTCTATTTAGCAGTGTCTCCCAGCACTTTTGTCAGGAGCCGAAGGATTAGGAACCATGGTAGGAATCTTTCTCCTGCATTCGCGGTACATGTGATAAAGATGGCTTTCTGAAGCCACTTTTATAATTGTCTTTATTCTTTTGCAGACGTGCTTGTTTGGAGCAATGATCGAGTGATTCGCTGGATCCTATCAATTGGCCTTAAAGAATATGCAAACAATCTTATAGAGAGTGGTGTTCACGGAGCACTTCTGGCCTTAGACGAAACCTTCGACTTCAGTGCACTGGCACTGCTATTACAGATCCCGACGCAGAACACACAGGTGATGCCACGCCTGTCCGTGTCTGCATTCAGTGTTCAGTTGGTGCCCTGATTATAGACAGTTATTTGAATAGAAAGAAAACTTAGGAAAAAAAGAAACCTTCAGACAACTAGTTTTTTTGTCTTTTTGTTTTTGGTCTATCATCTTTCCCTTTTCTGTTGAAAGCATGAGAGTCCTGCAATAAACCAGATAAGGAGGATCTTTCATTCCAGCCCATGTGCCTGATCAGAACAGTGACATATATTTAGTTCTTACATGGAAAGGGAAGTATTTTTAGGTGTGCCACATGAAGATTTTATTAATTTTGTTTTTATGGGTAATTGCCTTATGTAATTCTTTTTGACTTATGGGCTCATTTGAAAAACAGAGAACTTTTATTATTCCTCTACAGAACATTGAATATGCCAGGCGAGGTGGCTCATGCCCACAACCCCAACACTTTGGGAGGCCCAGGTAGGCAGACTGCTTGAGTCCAGGAGTTCAAGACCAGCCTGGCCATCATGGTGAAGCTCTGTCTCTACAAAAAAATACAAAAAATTAGCCAGGTGTGGTGGCACATGCCTGTAGTCCCAGCTACTTGGGAGGCCAAGGCAGGGGGATCACTTGGCCCAAGAAGTGGAGGTTGTGATGAGCTGCCGTTGCGCCACTGCACTCCAGCCTGGGTGACAGAGTGAGACCCCATCCCAAAGAAAAAGAAAAAAAAAAAAAAAGGCGTTGAATATCTTTTGCCAGTACCCCTGACCAACCCACACACCCTTGTTAATATGACTCCAAGGATCATGGATCCCTTTCTGCAAAAGTCCATCCATAGACTCCACATTAGATGCCCTGATTTAAAATATTATTATGGTTCAATATGGTCATAATAGTGAAGGAATTTTTGTTTGTTTGTTTTGAGATGGAGTTTCACTCTTGTTGCCCAGACTGGAGTGCGGTTGCGATCTTGGCTCACTGCACCCTCTGCCTCCCAGGTTCAAGTGATTTTCCTGCCTCAGCTTCCCAAGTAGCTGAGATTACTGGCACACGCCACCACGCCCAGCTAATTTTTGTATTTTTAGTAGAGACGGGGTTTCACCACGTTGGCCAATCTGGTCTCGAACTCCTGACCTCAAGTGATCTGCCTGTCTCGGCCTCCCAAAGTACTGGGATTACAGGCATGAGTCACCACACCCAGGTCCTAATTTTTATAGTTTTAGTAGAGACGGGGTTTTACCATGTTGACCAGTCTTGTCTTGAACTCCTGACCTCAGATGGTTTGTGCGCCTCGGTCTCCCAAAGTGTTGGAATTACAGGCATGAGCCACCGCACCCAGCCAGCAGTGAGGGAGTTTAAGTCTTGGTTTAAAAAACAAGTATGATGCTAACACCCTTCAAATTAGATTTGATGAAAGTTTTATTTGTTATTCTTTGGTTATTTCAGGCTCGTGCTGTCTTGGAAAGAGAATTTAACAACCTTTTGGTCATGGGGACTGATAGAAGGTTTGATGAAGTAAGTTTTTGGCTTAATGTTCTTTAAATGTCTATGAAACATGTGTAAATGTTTAAATGTGTGTGAAATGTAAGCTGTTATTATTATACTCAGGACATCACGTAGCTAGGCAGTCTCTCTGGATGTTAGAAGTTAGGATTTGCTCTTAAGAATTTATTAACAAATGAGCCTTTAAAAACTAATACCTGGGCCAGACGCAGTGGCTCATGCGTGTAATCCCAGCACTTTGGGAGGCGGAGGCAGGGGTATCACCTGAGGTCAGGAGTTTAAGACCAGCCTGGCCAATATGGTGAAACCCCATCTCTACTGAAAAACACAAAAATTAGCCAGGCGTGGTGGTAGGTGCCTATGATCGCAGCTACTTGGGAAGCTGAGGCTGGAGAATCGCTTAAACCTGGGAGGTGGAGGTTGCAGTGAGCTGAGATTGCGCCACTGCACTCCAGCCTGGGCGACAGAGAGAAACTCCATCTCAAAAAGAAAAAAACACGCCCCCCCAAAAAAAAAACCACAAAAGTAATACCTTCAAGAAGGTAGTTTTGTTATTTTTGCTATTTAATTTTTGACATCCCTCAAAAATGGTTTTCACATCATAAAACATTGGTTGCAGCTTAGGAATAGAGTCTGTAAGTTGGGTTTTAGGGACCACTAGGTATCCTACCCCAGTCCAGAGTATACCCCCCATAATCCTGTGCATTGGTGGGGTGGCATGTTTCAGAAGTATATTAAAAACACAAAATGTTAATTTCCCCTTCAAACCATGACTCATTTGTTTCACACTATTAGGAGTCTCTTAATTGGACCTTAAGAAAACTTGAGTTTGACAGAGAATAGAAGGCCACCTCTAAAGATGAAGCACTCGTTGGCTGTATCCTGGCATAAGATAGAATTGTTTATAGCTTAAAAATTGTTTGTAGAGCTGCACGTGGCAGGGGCATACCTGTAGTGCCAGCTACTTAGGAGGCTGCAGTGGGAGGATGGCTTGAGCCCAGGAGTTTGAGGTTACAGTGAGCTATAATCACACCACTGCATTCCAGCCTGGGCAACAGATCTAGACTCTGTCTGTAAAAAAATAAATATAAATGAAAAATAAACTATTTTTAAGATAAATAAAAATGTATTATGTAGCAAGAAAGTGATTCCTGCAAGGTAAGAAGTAGAACACGATGCTGGGGAGAAGGAGCACATCCCCATGGCCCAGCACCGACCTCACTTCGCCAGCTGAGGCCCAGCCGGACCATCACCATGCCCCATTTCACGCTGAAGTTCCAGTTTGGGCAATATATTGTGTGGTCATCAAGAAGGGATGAAATACACGTGAACAAGAATACGTACATTCTTGAGTTCAGCAGTCATTTTAAAGGACATTTAACTTTACATCTCTGACGTTTATTTTTTAAAATGAATCTTGTTTTTTGTTGTTTAATTTACCAGGATGATGATAAAAGCTTTAGGAGAGCACCTTCATGGAGAAAAAAGTTTAGACCAAAGGACATTCGCGGCTTAGCTGCTGGGTCAGCAGAGACTCTCCCTGCAAACTTCCGGGTCACTTCTTCTATGTCTTCCCCCTCAATGCAGCCAAAGAAGATGCAGATGGACGGTATGTGATGGGTCGCGCTAACCTGCCACTTGCTGGGAGCATGAGCAGCTTTTTGTCTGGAACATTAATAATGATCTAAAACGGCCCAGTTAATATGTTACAAGGCACTTGAGTATGGTTGCATGTCCAAATATAAATGTTTTTAAATTAACTCTAACATTTGTTTATAAAAGTTTAACCGTAATAATAGAATTTTTTAAACATTCTTGTCTGGTTGAATCTTAGCATATTTTTCCAACTAATAAAGCTCAGTATTCGTCTGTGTTCTCAGAGGGAGACTGAGGCATACTTGTAAATCTGTGTCTGTGACAGGCCGTGCTAGAAAGCTCTTTCAGGAAATAGTAGTGTAGTAGTAGCTTCCAAACCACATGATTCACCACTCTCCACACCAGAGAATATAACAGTATATTTTAAAGAACACACAGTTTACAGCTTGTGTGAGCTCTGCCTGTCCTTTCGGCCCTCCCTGCTGCTGCTGTTCTGTGCAGTCACGTGTCTACCCATTAGAGGGCAGGGAAGGGAGGACGGTGAACCTCCAGGAAGTCCCCAGTGGAGCGAGGCAGCCATGAATATACCAGCCAGAGAGAGAGCATCACTGCCATGATTTCAAGCACAGTTTGGGATTTTCCCTTTGACAGCCGCTTTGATTTGAGGTTAACAGTTGACCATGGCTTCCTGACAGGTCTCTCAGCTCTGATCTTGTACTCATCTAATGAAAGGCAGTGCACAGGTTGAAGAGCCAGGCTGCCTAGGTTTGACTCCAGCTCTGCCGCTACGAGGTGCATGACCCTGAGCAAGTCAGTTAACTAAACTGTGCCTCGGTTTCCCCATCTGTAAAATGGTCGTCATGGTAGTGTCTTCCTCATAGAGTAGTTGCGATGATTAAACGCATCATTCATAAAGCTGGTGAAGTTCTGAGCCCGTGTCAGTGGGGGCCGTATGGCAGCCCCTGTGCTACACACAGGTGTCACTCATGCACAGTTCTGAGGCCAGTGAGCAGACTGAAGAAAAGGAAGTGGCATTAAAAACTGTGCTAATCCTTGAGGCCAGGAGTTCAAGACCTGCCTGGCCAACATGGCAAAACCCCGTCTCTGCAAAAAAAAAAGTACAAAAATTAACCAGGTGTGGTGGCACACACTTGTAATCCCAGCTACTTGGGAGGCTGAGGCATGAGAATCATTTGGATTTGGGAGGCAGAGGGTGCAGTGAGCTGAGATTGTGCCATTGGACTCCAGCCTTGATGACAGACTGAGACCCTGTCTCAAAAAAAAAAAAAAAAAAAAAAAAATTTTAAGTGCTAATTAGGGGCCAGGTATGATGGCTTATGCCAGTAATCCTAGCACTTTGGGAGGCTGAGAGGCAGGAGGATCACTTGAGCTCGAGTTTGAGACTAGCCTGGGCAACACAGTGAGACCCCATCTCTACAAATAATAATAATAATTAATAATAATTGAAAACTGTGCTAATGGGGTTTTTGCAAATTTTTTTTTGTCATCAGCCCCTCCCATAAGTAAGTTCATAAATTTTGTTCTCTATCACCTGTATAAAAATCAAAAGAAAAGTACATTTATATAAAACCTTAGTTAAGCTGGACACTTTGGGTGAGAATAGCTTACTTTGTGGCATTTTTTTTTTTTTTTTTTTTTTTTTTGAGACGGAGTCTCGCTCTGTCGCCCAGGCTGGAGTGCAGTGGCCGGATCTCAGCTCACTGCAAGCTCCGCCTCCCGGGTTCACACCATTCTCCTGCCTCAGCCTCCCGAGTAGCTGGGACTACAGGCGCCCGCCACCTCGCCCGGCTAGTTTTTTTGTAGTTTTAGTAGAGACGGGGTTTCACTGTGTTCACCAGGATGGTCTCGATCTCCTGACCTCGTGATCCACCCATCTCGGCCTCCCAAAGTGCTGGGATTACAGGCTTGAGCCACCGCGCCCAGCCACTTTGTGGCATTTTTAGTAAAAGGCTGTATTATTTATTTATTGTTTGCCAGAGTTTGAGAATATACTTAAGGGGGAAAACTCAGTATAACTAAGAACTTTTTTAAAATTAGCATTTTTCCTCCAAGAGTCATGCGGATAATTCTTAGAAAATGTAACTGTAACTTGGCCTTCAGCTCAAGCGCTGTCACCTGCAGAGTCCACATGAGTGCTTTCTTGTTTCCTTGTGGCTTCCATTTCAGTTTTCCTTCTGATACATCACATTTCCCTTGTTAAATGTTAACAGGAATATTAAGAATTAGAGTTTGGATGGATGAAAAGTAAACCTAGGCCCGGCGCGGTGGCTCACGCCTGTAATCCCAGCACTTTGGGAGGCCGAGGTGGGTGGATCACCTGAGGTCAGGAGTTGGAAACCAGCCTGGCTAACATGGTGAAACCCTGTGTCTAGTAAAAGTACAAAAAATTTTGCCAGGCATGGTGACACATGCCAATAATCCCAGCTACCTGGGAGGCTGAGGCAGGAGAATGGCTTGAACCTGGGAGGTGGAGGTTGCAGTGGGCTGAAATCATGCCACTGAACTCCAGCCTGGGCGACAAGCAAAACTGTCTCAAAAAAAAAAAAGTAAACCTAAAAGGTATAGAGAATTTATTATAAAGAAGATTTTTTACCCTTACATAAATAACTCAGGCACAAGCCTGCTAAAGGGATTATTATTATTATTTTTTTTATTATTATTGAGACACGGTCTCACTCTGTTGCCCAGGTTGGAGTGCAGTGGCTCAGTCTCGGCTTACTGCAACCTCAGCCTCCCAAGTAGCTGGGACCACAGGTGCGCACCACCATGCCTGGCGAGTTTTTTTAACTTTTTGTAGAGGTGGGGTCTCACCATGTTGCCCAGGCTGGTCTTAAACTCTTGGGCTCAAGCAATCCTCCTGCCTTGACCTCCCAAATTGCTGGAATTACAGGCGCGAGCCACCGTGCCAAGCAAAATTGATTATTTTAATGGCTTTTTAATTAAGGGAATGTGGGGTAAACTCCAGCAGGTCTCCCAGGCTCTTAGAGTCAGAGGGTTTGTGAAGATCATCTATCCTACCCAATAGTCCCAACTGTCCTATCGTCTTTGCTGGAACCATGCAGGATGTTGATAAGAGTTCCTGGTATACCTGTGGGAAAACAAAAAACATATAACCGGGAGCAGCCAGTACCTGTTTCTGATTTGTAAAAACTTAAACTCCAGGTTGTTAATGGAAATCAGGCTTACTTCTGGCCACACAGTGTGTTTCTTGAACAAGAATGAAAATCTGTGGTCTCTATGATTAATATTTCTAGTAGGAACTGAGACTGGGCTTCAGTTTTTAGATCAGCCCTCACCCCACTCCCTGGCCAACGCCCCACCCCTGCAGCCAGATCTCTGCACCTGCTCTGCTCCTCCCCAGGAGAAAAGGGCATGGCTTCTCAGACACCGCAGCTAGTGCTGGTCTGCGAGGTTCTCTCCCCTCCTCTGAGGCTGGCCTTGTACCCAGTGTCGTCGGCCTCTGTGCTCAGCGGGGCTGGTCTTCGAGGTTCTTTCCCCTCCTCTGAGGCTGGCCTTGTACCCAGTGTCATCGGCCTCTGTGCTCAGCAGGGCCGGGCGGCATCAGCGGTGCCGCGTGGTGTTTCCTTCATACCAGTGTCAGAGATGGAGAAAGCCCCATTGGTCTATGAATGTAGAGTTTGGTAACAGGCAAAGGGATCGCTCTAAGTAGGGTCATTTATGCAGATGTACATTTTGAAATTGTTACTGTCCCATTTGGTGCTTGGTATTTCGGAGTAGTGTTCCAGAGTCTCCTGGGGCTCCTTGGGAGCTGGGGACAGCCACCACTGGGTGACACTTGGATCTCTCTCTCTGGCTCCATCCCGCCCACTCAGGCAGCTCCCCTCAGGTCCCTCCGTAGGCGCTGCTGTAGTTGTGAAGATGTGTGTCTACTTGTGCCCTCATGTGATGTTCTAAGACTAACTGCACGCTGTGTTTGCACGCTTCCTCTCGTGGCTGTTGAAACAGGCAATGTATCAGGAACACAGAGGTTGGATTCTGCTACAGTCAGGACTTACTCCTGCTAAAGTCTCCTGTTGGTGAGTAGAGAGCACCACAACCCCTGGAGGTGGCTCAGAGGCACAGCAGGAGTCATCGGAGCTGCAGTGCCAGACTAGGGGTGTGGACCATGAAAGCCAATGCAGTTTTTGGGGAATTTAAAATATATAGAGACACAAGCTCTCCGTACCCATTAAGATAATGTTGTTGTTACAATTGATCATAAAGAGGTTAGTGTGTCCTCTTTTTTTTAAGGGGAAAAAAACGTATTTTCACCGTTTCCTTAAACCTGAAAATGCTGACTCATTGTAATTGTCTGTGGATGTCATGCGGGTGCAGTGGGGAGGAGAGCAGAGCATGGCAGAGAGCGTCAGGGGAGTGTCTCACCCTGACGTCATTATGCACATGGCCTTGATTCCTAAGCTTGCTTCGTTTTAAATACACATTCTTGAATGAAACAAGCCCAAGTTTCGTGGTTAATTACATACTGTATTAAGTGTGACACTAATAGCCCGTCAGTTTGGAGAGACTGGCTCTTAAAACTACAGACTCTGGCTGCTGAGTGGCCCGCCCTCTCCTTGCTGTTCTAAGCAATTTTAAGGTCTCCGTTGGCATATTTGACTGGTTTGTTCATCTTTTATTTGTAATTGGTAACTTGTAGACGTAAGCCAAAATGAAGTCAGCCAAGGAACTGTCTCATTGATGTGCATAGCCCTTGATGTTCTAGCCAGTGATTCTCAGAGCAGCTACGGCACAGAAAGTCACGGTCCTGGAGGGGAGGGGCCAGGGTTGGGACGTTTGGGCCCCAGCGTCAGAAGCTCCCTTTCGTCAGCACGGCCCAGCCTGCACTGAGTGGCTTTTTGTTTGTGTTTATTTTCCAGTTTACCCACACTACTTCTACCGATGATTACTCAGCATTTGAATCCAACAAAGACTACATTTTAGAATCCAATGGAATCTTTAATCTGTTAATACTTGTTATATGGACCCTAAGATATTTTATTACAGAGTTTTTAATTAGTGAAAAATTCATGAATACCATAGAGAAAATATTTTAGAATTTAATGTTTCTTATATTTATGTAAACTTATGACTCTTCATTTATATAGTTACTTACTTTTTCATGTATATCCAGGCTATAAATATCCTTTCAAATCATGTTCTTATACCTAATTTTAGTCTTTCAAATGAATGTACTGTAATGCTTGTATGTATAAATCCTATGAACAAATAGAGGGCTTTTGTAAATTATGCATTTATTGTAATTATCATTAATTTTTTAATGATAAACCATGAAAAGGATTTTACTACATTTATAAAATTATGACAGAAGCAATGTGCATTATCCTTTACAGACGCAGCCTAGCTCTACAGCAATCATTCTGAAATAAGCATACCTAATTTCAAGCAATTGTATTTTAATGACTGACCTTAACTATACTTTTTCTAGTAAGAAATGCTTTATTCTGCAGCATGAACAGATTTAAAATAGCTGGTGTTAAATATCAGCTCCTAATAAAATGTGGACTGAAAAGACTATCACAACACTATGAGAAGCCCCTGGCACTGGTTAACGCTTTCCTAGCCTAGTCTCTGGATTTGGGGAGCTTGTCTTCAGTGGCTGACAGAGACCGTGAGCTGGGAGCAGTTCTCTCAGCTGGAGAGACTCGGGATGGGGTAACCTGGGGAGCAGCCCAGCCCCTGCGCCCTCTTCCCTGCCTCTGCTCCTTGGGAGCGGGTGGAGAGACACCCATGTAGCTCCCCTTGGGGCCAGCCACCAACACCACGCGCAAGTCCGCGCACACAGCGGATGAAGGCAGGAGACCCAGAAAGCAGTGCAGTGCAGCTCTAATAAAGGCCTTATTTTTCTTATGTAAATCATCTTTTTACATTTGTTTGTAAACATGTTTAAAGAATGAACCTAGTGGGACATTTTTAGACCTTGATGTTATAGCCATTTTGGATTGTGTAAGTTGCAGATGTGGCTTTTACTTTTTCAGTGGCATATTAAAAAGCCAGCAAAGCGTGTCAGACCATGGCGTGGTATTTCCTGTGCAGCAGACACAGAGGTGGAGGCAGCCTGTCTTTTCACAGTTGGTTTCTGCTTTTAATTTACTTGTACAATTCATTGTTACTGTTCTGTTTTTCTATTAATCTTTTGTGAACTTCCTGATTATGTAACAAAGTATGTACAGTCTACTTTTGAACTATTTTTATCACAGTATTATTTATTGCTTTCTTTCAATAAAGTACTGAAGCATTTTCCACTGCCAATGAAGAATACTGAGAATAAGCTCTAATTGCATTGAAATTGACCATAGCTGTTTTGGAAGGCAGTGTCACCATATGGCAATTGGATTATAGAAGTCAACTGACAGAATAAAGCAGCCAGGAGATGAAGTGCAGGTTCAGGGCATCATCCTGCCCACTTCTCTGGAGGTCCCCAGCCTGCATTACCACAGGAGACAGGTGCCTGGTGTTAAATGCAAATGTGGGGCCTCACATACACAGTCCGTAGGTAGGGCTCAAAGGCAGAGCCTAGGCCATGGACTGCGCGCATGCACGCGTGTCCCTTAACGCCGTTTCCCAGCTCCGCTTCCTTCCTCAGTGCTGGCTTCACACTCCCATCTGCTCTCCCTGCCTGCTCACGAGGTGGCTCCCAGGCCCGCACCCTTCCACACTGACGGCCTCTGGAAATCAGGAAGCCTGGGGTCCCTAGTAGCTCACATCCAGTCCTGAGTCGTGAAGCAGCCCAGCGTGGCAGAGGGGAGACGACACGCTGACGGGCTGGGGGAGGCAAGCAGGTGCCACCCATGGAAGTGGGTGAGCTCAGTCCCCTCAGGCTGCAAGGCTGCAAGCTGATGCCCAAGAGGAAAGCCAGACACCAGCAAGCGGCCCTTCTCCTCGTCCCACCTCAGTGTGGCCACCGAGCCCGGGATTCGCAGAGCCCGTCGCCAATACCACCCCGCCTGGAGCAGGCATCAGCGGCCACCTCCGACGTCACCGGGGTCTCTGTTTCCTCATTCTGTCTCCGCGGCTGACACCTCTGAGGGGCACGTGCTGTCACGTGGGTCGGTGTCCTGGGACGTTTCTCCTGGGCAGCCATCAGGGGTGCTCTGTGCTTTCCTGTTTAGAGCCTGTGTTTGCTGATCTTCCCACTTAACATAGGGAAAGCCTTGTTTCCTGTACTTCCTTGTTCTTGAGGTTAACCGAAGTGTGAGATTTAAAACATAACGTAGTGCCTCCCTGCTGTTTTTCATCTAATAGTCCTTTTTGGCTGAACAAAGCCAAAGGCATGCCTCAAGTATCTTAAAACTTCCAGAAAAAAAGAGACTGAGCTGGGCGCGGTGGCTCACGTCTGTAATCCAGCACTTTGGGAGGCCGAGGCGGGTGGATCACGAGGTCAAGAGATCGAGACCATCCTGGCCAACATGGTGAAACCCCGTCTCTATTAAAAATACAAAAATTAGCTGGGCGTGGTGGCGCACGCCTGTAGTCCCAGCTACTCGGGAGGCTAAGGCAGGAGAAACGTTTGGACCCAGGAGGTAGAGGCTGCAGTGAGCTGAGCTCATGCCACTGCACTCCGGCCTGGCAACACAGCGAGACTCCATCTCAAAAAAAAAAAAAGGACTGGGGGCAGTGGCTCATGTCTGTAATCCCAGCACTTTGGGAGGCCGAGCTGGGAAGATTAGTTGAGGCCAGGAGTTCAAGACCAGCCTGGGCAACATAGTGAGACCCCCTTCTCCACAAAGAAGGAAAAAAAAATGGTGAAGACATCTTAAAATAATCAAAATGACACTTGGCACGCAAATCGATTTGACGTCTAGGACCGTTAATCTTCAAACTCCAGTGTGCGAAGCATCACCCGGCAAAAGATGCAGTTGTGGGGGGTCCCCTCGGCATTCAAAGTGATTGAGCCCTCATTCATTCATTCATTCATTCATTCATTATCTACTCTGTACCGGACTCTTTTCAGTGCTGGAGAGACCGTGGTAAGACAAAACTATTTCACCCTTCTAGGAAAAAGAAACATTGCTAGTCCTGTACATCCAGGGGAGAGCCCAGGAGTATGAGTTGCACCATGACATTGGTGTGGAGGGAGGGAGAAGTCCTCTGGGGAGGGCTGCATCACACACATCAAACGCCGAGAACCGTTTCATGTTCACGCTACGTATTTACTGTCTCCTATGAATAAAACCCCAGACAGGGTTTCAGAGAACACCAGTGCAAATGGACCCGTATTAGGTAATATGCCACCTTTCTTCATGTGACCTGTCATGCACCAGTTCCTTGTGATTTATTTATTTATTTATTTATTTTTTGTGACAGAGTTTCACTCTTGTTGCCCAGGCCGGAGTGCAGTGACACAATCTTGGCTCACTGCAACCTCTGCCTCCCGGGTTCAAGTGATTCTCCTGCCTCAGCCTCTCGAGTCACTGAGATGACAGGTGCACACCACCACACCCGGCTATTTTTTGTTATTTTAGTAGAGACAGGGTTTCGCCATGTTAGCCAGGCGGGTCTCGAACTCCTGACCTGAGGTGATCCAATCACCTCGGCCTCCCAAAGTGTTGGGATTACAGGCATCAGCCACCGTGCCTGGTTGTGAATATTTTAAATAGGTCTTGCCAGTCGACCTCAGAAGAAGCCAATGGAGTACAATTTTTCACTCCTGATGAAGGGCAGTCGATAAGCATGACTCTGCCTTACACTACACAGTTCTCATCTTCAAATAGGCCAAAACATGCTCATTGAACAAAAGCAATATAACTTAGGAATTGGGGTATTACAGAAACTATAAGTCTTGAGGGAGTTGAGTCACCAATTCTCCAACACCCTATTTTCATTTTTAAGGTTTTTGTTATAATCAAAGTAATACATGCACATCATTTAAAGTAAAAAGCCGGGCGCAGTGGCTCACGCCTGTGATCCCAGCACTTTGGGAGGCTGAGGTGGGTGGATCACCTGAGGTCAGGAGGTCAAGACCGGCCTGGCCAACGTAGTGAAACCTCATCTCTACTAAACATACAAAAAATTAGCTGGGCGTGGTGGCATGTGCCTGTAATCCCAGCTACTAGGGAGGCTGAGGCAGGAGAATCGCTTGAACCCAAGAGGCAGGGGTTGCAGTGAGCTGAGATCGCACCATTGCACTCCAGCCTGGGCAACAAGAGCGAAAATCCGTCTCAAAAAATAAAATAAAATCAAAAAAGAACAAAACCAGCAGACCTTGCCCTTGTCCTTCCTCTCTTGCTTCCCACTCCCTAGACCATGGAGAATGGATTTGGCTATTCCTTCTATTTGCTTTCTTACTCCCAAATAATACGCGCTCAGCGTGGCCTCCTGCTTCCTCCATTTTGGGCCCTGTCTAGTGGCTTCTCATTGTGGCTGATGAGAATTTGAGCACCTGGCACCGCCCGTCCCCTCTCCCAGTCTCCCAGCTGAGGTTAAGTCAAGTTGTTGGGGTCAAATCCATGTTCCGTTTTCATTATTGTGACTATATTATTTATTGGTGAGTCAAGTGGGATACTTCGATTATAACACGGGGCACATGGTAAGACTACATTCCCCAGTATCCACGGATGAAATAACGCGACGTCTGGGCTTTGCTTTACAATAATCTTAGGGGAGGGAGGGATCTGCTTATGAATTGAACAACACTGACCAAGTGGATTGATGATTGTTGAAAGTGGGTGGTGCATTCATGACCGTTTTATTAATCCACCTTCACATTTGTGTGAGCTTTTCCATAATAAAATTTTTGTTGGGTGCAATGGCTCACACCTGTAATCCCAACACTTTGAGGCCGAGCCTGTAGGATTTCTTGAGGCCAGGAGTTCAAGACCAGCCTGGGCAACACAGGCTCTGCCTCCGCAGTAAATTTAAAAATCAGCAGGGTGTGGTGGCACATGCCCGTGCTTCTCGCTATTCTGGAGGCTGAGGTGGGAGGACCACTTGCACTTGGGAGGTCAAGGCTGTAGCGAGTTATGATTGTGCCACTGTACTACAGACTGGGCAACACAGCAAGACCCTTCTCAAAAAAAATCCAAAAACCAAGTTTGAATAGTGGTCTCAGGCAGACCCTCTATGTGATAAACTCTTCGTCTTTGGATGTTGAGAATACTGCTGCTTACCCCTTCACTTCGTTACGGTAATTCTGCCCAGTTTCAAACTCTGACCGAAGACCACAGCTGAAATATTTTATATCACAACCCAGCACGCACACACTATATTTCATCAATTCTGCTGTGAACATTTTTTCATATTTTGGTATCTTAAATTAGGATGTGTCTTATAAGCAATGATACTGAAGGAAATCAAGAGATTTTACTCCAGGCCGGGCACGGTGGCTCACGCCTGTAATCCCAGCACTTTGGGAGGCCGAGGTGGGTGGATTGCTTGAGCTCATCAGTTCGAGACCAACCTGGGCAACATGGCAAAACCCCGTCTCTACAAACAGTACAAAAGTTAGCTGGGTGTGGTGGGGTGTGCCTGCAGCCGCAGCTACTCAGGAGGCTGAGGTGGAAAGATGGCTTGAGCCTGGGAGGTGGAGGTTGCAGTGAACTGTGTGATCGCACTGCTGCGCTCCAGCCTGGCCGACAGAGCAGAGCCAGACTCTGTCTCGACCACAACAGAAACATTTACCCCAAACTGTACTTTTGACATTTTTTTGAAATGGCTGTTATAGGGCCAACAGATGAAGGGTCCCTGCAAAGCTGTCCATTGTCAGGGCAATTTGCATCTGTGGAGAATCTCCATTACTGCACCCAGGCCTGAGAGATTAACTGAACTAACACCTTGAAAGGTCTGAAGAGAGCCATTTATCATCTCTGACAACTTCTACTTGTGAGGTTTCATCTACCTAATAAGACCCCGTTTGCAAGCCAGACCTCTTCCGTCTTCCCAGAACCTCATTTGCCAGGATCCAAGCCCTCATTCATTCTGTGGCCTCAAGACCTGACAGTGGTGTCAGCTCATCTCTTCAGGATCCCTATTCAGACCTTTTCTCTAGTTGGTCTTGCACTCCTGGGCTCCAGTGATTCCTCCCACCTCAGCCTCCCCAAGTAGCTGGGACCACCAGTACGCCCCTGGCTGCGTGCTTCTTTTACAAGCATGGGTGAGCCAGCCCAGCAGGTTGGTAGCTGCAGGCCCACTCAGCACTTTGCATTCCTCTTCATTTCTGGCTCACAGAGATACCACCTTTTCTTTTTTTTATGGAGTCCCGCTCTGTCTCCCAGGCTGGAGTGCAATGGCGCGATCTCAGCTCACTGCAACCTTCACCTCCTGGGTTTGAGCGATTCTCCTGCCTCAGCCTCCCAGGTAGCTGGGATTACAGGCGCCTGCCACCATGCCTGGCTAATTTTTGTATATTTATTAGAGATGGGGTTTTACCAGGTTGGCCTGGATGGTCTCGGACTCCTGACCTCAAGTGATCCACCTGCCTTGGCCTCCCAAAGTGCTGGGATTACAGGCGTGAGCCACCATGCCTGGCCACCAGTTTTTTTGTTTTTGTTTGTTTGTTTGTTTGTTTGAATTTTAGTAGAGACGGGGCTTCACCATGCTGGCCAGGCTGGTCTCAGATTCCTAACCTCAAGTGATCCGCCTGCCTCGGCCTCCCAAAGTGCCAGGATTATAGGCATGAGCTACCGCGCCGGGCCTCCAACTATTTCTGAGCACAGCTATACTCATTGCTTTGCAAATTTTACACTGTATGTGTAATTCCTCTGTGGCCAGCCTCAGTCTCTGCCACACATTGTCCTGCGGAGCACAATGGGCATGTGGAAGAGCGCGCTGCCCCTTTCTCCCTGGGAGCCACTCTGAAGCAGCCCGCTCTTCCCCGGCAGCAGACTGGGGTTTCTAAGCCACGAACACTGCCCTCCTGCTGCAAAGTCTGCCGTGAGCTTTGGCTTTCCTTCTCTGTCAGATGGAAGCAATGATATCCACCTTATTGGCAGAAAGTAGACTCATGGCTGCTCGGGCTGGGGGACAGGGGACGAAGGGGGACTGGCTGCTCGGGCTGGCGGACAGGGGACGGAGGGGGACTGGCTGCTCGGGCTGGCGGACAGGGGACGGAGGGGGACTGGCTGCTCGGGCTGGCGGACAGGGGACGGAGGGGGACTGGCTGCTCAGGCTGGCGGACAGGGGACGGAGGGGGACTGGCTGCTCGGGCTGATGGAGAGGGGACGAAAGGGGACTGGCAGTTGATGAGTAGGGTTTCTTACTGGGAGAGGGTAAATGTTCTAAAATTAGGCTGTGGAGACGGTTGTACAACCCTGTGAATATGCTACAAAAAAACCCCAAAACACTGACTGTTTGTACTGAATTGTATGTGAATTATATGTCAATAAAGCTGGTCTTACAAAAATGATTTCCAGCTTGTAAAGCTGTTTTGAGGAAAAAATGGAATACCCTGCCGGAAAAATCTCATCGCGGTAGCTCTTCGAATGTGAGGCCCCCGTTTCCGGGTACGCCTGCCCCGTTTATGCCCTATTTGGCCTCCAATACCCACATTTGTTACACTCAGTCAAGATGCCTCCTTTTGGAGCCCTCTCCAGGACCCTTTCAATCATCTGCCTCTCAAACCTGGATTGCCTGTGAGGAAGGCTGAGTTCTGATTTTTTTTGCCTTCGTGGTCCACAGCCACTATACTCCAGCCTGGATGAGAGAGTGAGACTCTGTCTTGAAAAAAAAAAAAATGTATATATATAGCAATATATTTTTCCTTACAGTAACATGATTATAAAACATAATTTTTACTTTTTTTCCTGGAGCAAGGGGCTCACATATGTAATCCCAGTGCAGGAGGGTCACTTATGATGTATTCATTATTGAGTTAAATAAAATATGGGACGTGTTTATTTTATACATGTATGAAAGTAATGATTTTACCTCTAAAAAATGATCAACACCTGACATTTCCTTCTGCCACCCGCACTCCCAATTCATCCTCACATCTAACAGTTTAGCTTTCTAAATGCCTCTTGCATCTATCCACTTCTCCCCATCTTACCTGCCACCAGTGGTCTGCCTGAATTGGCTACATTAGGCTCTACCTGGCCCTTCTCCCATCCATTCTCCGCACAGCAGCCAGAATGATTTCATTACAATTCAAACTTCATGATGTCTTATTTATTTATTCAGCGATGGCGGGCGGCCGGTGGGGAGGGTCTCACTATGCTGACCAGGCTGGTCTCGAACTCCTGGCCTCAGGTGATCCTCCCATGTCAGCCTCCCAAAAGGCTAGGATTACAGGCGTGGGCCACTGCTCCTGGCCCAAACTTCATGACGTCTCTTATCTGCTTAACTTCCTCCAAGGACTTCCCATGTCTCCCAGAATAAAGACCGAGGTCCTCGCTGTGCTCTTTCGGCCTCTGCATGACCTGGCCCCTCTCACACCGCGGCTCCGCTGCACCACCAGCCCTCTGCCATGCTGAGCTGAGCCTCCTTCAGTTCCCCCGCTGCAAGACCTTTCCTGCCTCGGGGCCTCTGAACCTGCTGTTGGCCTGCCTGGAAAATTCTTCCCTCCTAACCTTGTTTACTCCTATGGGGCCTTCACATCTTAGCTAACATGTGAATCGCCCAAAGAAACCTCTGGTCTCCCAGGGGTTCAGGTCCTACCGTCTCTCCAGCACGATGGCATGAAACTCTCACTTCTTGGCATTTATCTCATTTCCCAGGTGAGTACCCATGTGGTTTAACGCTTGACTCACCTTCTAGGCTGCTAGGTCCCTGTGGCCGGGGCTCGCGTCCCTGGCACGCATGTGGCCCTTTCTGGAGGGGTGTATGGTAAGCGGACGAGGACGGCTGGGAGCGCGCGAAGAGAAGATGGAGAGATGAAGAGGCTCCCCGCTCCCGGGCTCAAGGCATGCGCATCGCCTGGGCTGGCTTCCTTCCCTCGGTCCTGAGAAGCGCCGCGGATCCTGACACCCCGCCGTGGGCTGTGTGCTTCTCAGCGCCCCTCGTCTGCGCGCGCAACGCTACTTTCGAGCGCGCTCTGCAAACTTGCCAGGGCCGGGCTCGCGTTTCGCCCGCTGCTGGCGGACCCCCGGGCCTCTTGGGGGCAGGGACGCAGGAGGGGGAGGGGTCGGGGGCGGGGCCGCGCGGGGACCCGGATGCGGCCCCGCCCCCGCCCGCGGAACCGGAAGTAGAGCCTGGCGCTTGGGAGCGGCGGGCGCGGCGGGATCCAGGGCCGACCCGGGCCGGACCGACCCCAGGCGGCGGTGAGCGAGTGCGGCGTCCGCCGGAGATGCAGGCCCGGCTCTGCTTCTTCCCTCCTGTGGCGTCGCCGGGCCGCGAAAGGGGAAGGAAGCAGCGACCGCAGCGGTCTCACCGCTCTTCCGCTCGCGGTTTCGGGGGCCGGGGCAGAGTGGCGAGGCTTTCCCGGCCTGGGGCGGGGCCGGGCGAGGGCCGGGGATTCACGAGGGCCACGAGGACGGGTCTGGGCCCCAGGGGACAAGGGGGCACGGAAGGCTTGGGGCTGGGGTCCACGGATGAAGGTTGGAGAGGGGCCAAAGCGGGGGTCTCAGCTCTGCGGGGAGGGTCCCTGGACCCTGGGGGGCCCCAGGGCCGGAGAGGGGCCAGGCTGGGAGGGGTCGTGGGTCCGAGGGAATAGGAGAGGGGGATGGGCTCCGAGGGAGAAGGGATTGGGGCCCGAGGGGGAGGGGCTGGGCCTGTGGGGTTCGGAGGTCCGAGCGGAGGGGGCCGGGGTTCGAGGAGCCGTGGAAGGTGGGTGTGGGGGGTCTCAAGGAAAGGGCGAGGGGTTTTAGAAGGAGGGGTCCGGGCGCAGAGGGAAAGGGATGAGATCCGAGGGGAGGAGATTGGGGTCTGACGGGAAGGGGTCCAGGCGCAGGGCTACAGGGATGGGGTCCGAGGGAAGGGAATTGGAGCTCGAGGGGAAAGTGTCGGAGCGCAGAGAAAAGAGATAGGGTCCGAGGGGAGGGGATTTGGGCTCCAAGGGAAGGGATCCGTGTGCAGGGGAAAGAGATGGGGTCCGCGGGGTCAAGGCGCCTGGGGTCCGCGGTTTGAGGGGCTCGCTGTGGGACGTGGGACGTGGCGGAGCAGCTGGAGACCCACCCGGCCTGTACCTGAGCGAAGGTTTTGCAATCAGGTCAATGGAGGCAGCGAGGCGCGGCTGCAGCTAGTCGTGAGGCTCTAAATTTGGAACCGTCCCTCCTTCGGGGTGTGTTTAAAATCACCAGAACCGTGCTTTGGGGCTTTCTGTTACGTTTCCATCACCTGGATAGTCTAACGGACGCCTGATCCTCGGCGCTGGAAGGCCTCGGGTGAGAAGGGACAGGGCTTCCTCCCACTGGAATCTGTGGACGTGTCGGGACCCTTGGGGAGGAATTCATTTTCTGCTGAGGGAAGCTCCGGAGGCATCCGATGAGCTCTCCCTGCAATCCCATGCGCTCCCTTTGGGCTCAGTGTTGACTTAGCTGCACAGGCTCTATCGGGGGGACTTCACCCACAAGGTCCTTAAGGCATGATCCAGCCCTCGAACCCGGCCGGGCCCAAGGCCGTGGTGCAGGAGGGGCTGGCCGCCTGCCCCCGTCTTCATTCCCGTGTTTGACCGTGTGGGTGAGTCACCGGCTCCAGAGCCCTGAGTCAGTCCTATTTCTCCTCTGGTTAGAGAAATATTCACCAGATACTCAAGGAACAAGGACGAGTCTTTTAAGTGGGACTCAATAAAAAGTTGGGGAGGCAGGGTTGTTTTGATATTAGGTCCCCTAGAACTGGAAGCTAACCCTCTGCTAAATCTTACTGAAAAGAAATATCTTTTGGCCTGGGGCAGGGGTGCGGTGGCTCCCACCTGTAATCGCTGCACTTTGGGAGACCAAGGTGAGAGGATCGTTTGAGGCCAGGAGTTCCAGACTAGCCTGGGTAACATAGGGAGACCTTGTATCTACAAAAAAAAAAAAAAAGAAAGAAAAAAAGAAATTCGCTGGGCATGCTGGCGTGCACCTGTTGTCCCAGTACTCGGGACGCTGAGGCAAAGGATCTCGAGCCCAGGAGTTGAAGGCTGCAGTGAGCTCGATCGCACCAGTGTACTCCAGCCTGGGTGACAGAGCGAGACCCTGTCCCCAGGCTGGAGTGCAGCAGCTCTTCACAGGTGCCATCTAGCACACTGCAACCTTGAACTGCTGGCCTTAAGCGATCCTCCCACCTCAACCTCCCAAGTAGCTGGGACTGCAGGCCCAGCTAAAGCTGACTTTTAATTGTAGCATTTTGATGGACCTGTTTTTAAAACACTTAAAATGACAGTGCACATAATTGGCAATTCAGATATTCAGTCTGTGCCATGCAGTAGGTGCTCTGAAAAAGGTGTCCTGAGAGTGTGAATTGCTGTGAGCGCTGGTTGCTGCCTTGTGTTACAGTATTCCCATGGCCTGGGCCAGCCAAGAGCAGGGGACTGTGCTCCAGGAGCAGGCTTGGCTTTCTCTGTGGCCCAAGCCCACCCCATCTGCTCACGCACTGCTTTGAGTAAACAGAGTAAATGTTGGGGTCAGGGTTTCCCTTGAGTAAGTGTGGTGTAGGGAGTGAGCCTGTGATGGTGATTTTGGCTAAGCAAATGTCTGTTTCCTTTCTCCTCCTGCTCTGCCATAGATGCTGAGGCTAATGGAAAGTTGATGCTGGACGGATGTTTCTGTCCCGTCATTTAAAACATTCTTCGGCCGGGCTCAGTGGCTCACACCTGTAATCTCAGCACTTTGGGAGGCCGAGGGCAGGTGGATTGCTTGAGCCCAGAAGTTTCGAGATCAGCCTAGGCAACATGGAAAAACCCCATCTCTATGAAAAATAGAAAAATTAGCCGGGCACGGTGGCTCACACCTGTAATCCCAGCACTTTGGGAGGCTGAGGTGGGCAGATCATGAGGTCAGGAGATCGAGACCATCCTGGCTAACAGTGAAACCCCGTCTCTACTAAAAAAAATACGAAAAATTAGCCAGGCGTGGTGACGGGCGCCTGTAGTCCCAGCTACTCAGGAGGTTGAGGCAGGAGAATCGCTTGAACCCAGGAGGTGGAGGTTGCAGTGAGCCAAGATCACGCTATTGCACTCCAGCCTGGGCAAAAGAGTGAGACTCTGTCTCAAAAAAGAAAAAAAAGAAAAGAAAAGAAAAATTAGCTGGGTGTGGTGGTGCATTCCTATAGTCTCAGCTACTCGGGAGGCTGAGGTGGAAGGATTGCCTGAGCCTAGGATGCAGAGGTTGCAGTGAGCTGGGATTGTGCCTCTGCACTCTAGCCTGGGCCACAGTGGAAGACCCTGACTCAAAAAAAAAAAAAAAGGCTGGTGGGGGGCAGTTAGGCGTGGTGGCTCATGCCTGTAATCCCAGCGCTTTGAGAGACTGAGGCTGGCAAATCGCTTGAGGCCAGGAGTTGGAGATCAGCCTGTAGCAACATAATGAAACCGCATCTCTACTAAAAACATAAAAAATTAGCTGAGTGCGGTGGTACATGCCTGTAATCCCAGCTACTCAGGAAGCTGAGGCAGGAAAATCACTTGAACCTGGGAGATGGAGGTTGCAGTGAGCCAAGATGGCACCGTTGCACTCCAGCCTGGGCAACAGAGCAAGACTCTGAAAAAAAAAAAATTCTTGTATAGAGGAATTTTTCACTCTGTCTAGACAGCAAGATTACTTCACGTTTGTGCAATCTGATTTGTACACTGACATTTGCAAGGAAGGTTTAATGTTGAGGTTGGACAGAGTCATCTTCTTTTGAACCGTATTGTAACAGCTTTATTGAGGTGAAATTCACACACCATACAATGCGTCTGTTTAATGTGTGCTGTCCACTGGTGTTTAGGATCTTCATGCAGTTGTACAACTATCACCACAATCAATTTCAGAATAATTTTGTCACCTCAAAAAGAAGCCCTTGTACCTTTTAGCCATGACTTCCCGATCCCCACCACCACCATCCGCCCAGCCCTGGGCAACCAGTAATGTATCTTTTGTCTCTGTAGATTTGTCAACTCCAGACATTTCCTAGAAATTGAATCGTATAATATGTGGTCTTTTGTGCATGGTTTTCCTTTGCGTAATAGATTTGAGGTCCCTCCACACTGCAGCAGGTGTCACTGCTGGATCCTCTTTGTGGCGGAAATAATGCGTTTGTGTTAGGTAGACCACATGCTATGTATCTATCAGTTGATGGACATTTGGAGTGTTTCCGTTTTGTGGCTGCTATGAATAGTGCTGTTCTGAACACTCATGCACAAGTTTTTGTGTGCTTATACTTTATTTCTCTTGGGCATAGACCTAGGAGTGGAGTTGCTGAGTCATACAGTACCTGAGTTTAACCTTCTGAGGAACTGCCAGACCTTTTCCATTTAACATTCCTATCAGCAGTCTGTGAGGCTTCCGGTTTCTCCACACCGTTGCTGAGACTTGTCATCGTCTTTTATTTTAGTCATCCTAGTGGGTATGAGGTGGGTTCTCATTGTGGTTTTGATTTGCGTTTCCCTGATGGTTAATGACATTGAACAAACTTTTCCTGAGCTTATTGGCCATTTGTATATCTCCTCTGAAGAAATGTCTCTTCAGGTCCTTCACCCATTTTTAAATGGGGTTATTTGTCCTTTTTATTATTGAATTATAAGAGTTCCTTTTTTTTTCTTTTTGAGATGGAGTCTCACTCTGTCGCCCAGGCTGGAGTGCAGTGGCACAATCTCGGCTCACTGCAACCTCCGCCTCCCAGGTTCAAGCAATTCTCCTGCCTCAGCCTCCCGAGTAGCTGGGACTACAGGCACACGTCACCATGCCCAGCTAATTTTTGTATTTTTGGTACAGACGGGGTTTCACCATGTTGGCCAGGATGGTCTCGATCTCTTGACCTGTTAATCCGCCTGCCTTGGCCTCCCAAAGTGCTGGGATTACAGGCGTGAGCCACCATGCCCAGCCAAGAGTTCTTTATATATATTCTGGATATATGGTTCAAAATAGTTTTCTTTTGGGATCGTCTTGTCACCTTCTTGATGAAGCACAAAATTTTTAATTTTGTACAATTAATTTTTTTCCTCTTGTGTTTTGGTGTCGTATCTAAGAAACTATTGCCAAATTCAAAGTCACAAAAATTTACACCTTTTTAGGATTTTAGTTCATTTTTGAGTTAATTTTTCTGTGTGGTTTTGAGGTAGGGGTCTAGAGGCTTTATCTTTGGATCCACAAAATAATCAAGCCTATTTTCTATTAGTTATTTTTGTGATTTTTTTAAAATTTCAAATATTGAGAGTATAAAATTGTGGATTTGAGCCTATCCTTAGCTGCTCATGAGATTTTTATTTTTTACTTTGTGATTGATTGATGTATGAGACAGGGTCTCTGTCTCCCAGGCTGGAGTGCAGTGGTGTGATCATGGCTCACTGCACCCTTGAGCTCCGGGCTCAAGCAGTTCCCCCACCTCAGCCTCCTGAGTAGCTGGGACTACAGGTGTACACGACCATGTCTGGCGAATGGTTTAGGTGGAATTGTATAGATGCCCGCTGATTACACTAATAACTGTAGTAACCAGAATGCACCGAGCAATCTGTAGAAGTTAGGATTGCCAAAGGAATTGGGGAGAGAGATGGAGCAAACAGTTGGGTCAGGAACCAGATAGGAAAGTAATTGCCAGCAGGGCCAGCCAGGCACCATCCCCTAGTACCTAATGCCTGAGAAACCACTCTGCCTGTGGCCAGCTTGTTCCTAGGGACGAGGGGATTTCAGTCGTCGATGAGTGATGTTTAGCAGTATGGTGTCCAGTTGAGGCTGACGTGTGGTCCTCGGGAAGGGGCCATGTGCTTGGCCACCCTCTGGGGAACTGGAGTCTTGCTCCCTGCACGGTAACCGTATACGTCCATTAGGAATGCAGCCGCCTCCTCTTCGGCTCTCCAGCTGCTGCTGTCACGTCTTGAGACAGTCACCGTACCTGTGTTTTCTCCCGGCCATATCACGATCCTCTCAAGGAGTGTTTTTCTTATATTATTGTTTTAAAAAGCTCACAGTAACAATTCTATTTTATAATGTTATTAATTAGAATGAATAAAAAGTGAAAATCTCTCAGAATTATAGCAAACAGTAAATGCATGCTAGCAATTAAGGCGGTAATTTCTGTTTGCATTCATTAAGAAACATGATGTAGGCCGGGCATGGTGGCTCATGACTGTAATCCCAGCACTCTGGGAGGCCAAGGCAGGTGGATCACCTGAGGTCGGGAGTTTGAGACCAGCCTGACCAACATGGAGAAAACCCATCTCTACTAAAAATACAAAATTAGCCGGGCGTGGTGGCTCATGCCTGTAGTCCCAGCTACTCAGGAGGCTGAGGCAGGAGAATCGCTTGAACCCGGGAGGTGGAGGTTGCAGTGAGCCGCAGTTGTGCCACTGCACTCCAGCCTGGACAACAAAAGCAAAACTCCATCTCAAAAAACAAACAAACAAAGAATCGTCATGTAGTTAGAAATCTTTTAAAACTTATTTCTTTAGTTTCTCTATGTTGAACTTTTTTATTAGTAAAATGCAAATCTTCCATCCTCATTTCAGATTTCATTACAAAACCTTGTTATATTTGGGAGGATTTCTGAAGTTTTCTAAAAAGATCTCCACGCAGAAGGGTTTGCCCAGGCTGCTGCTCAACAGACATCCTTCTGAGCTTTTACTCTTAATCTTTTTACAGACGGAATCATTCCCCAATGCCTGGAAATTCCTCATTGGATTACTGTGTTTTAAACAGAGTTTTGTGAACAGCCTTTTATCTTCAAGCGGAAAGAAAGGTACTTGTGCGTTGTGAACATCCTAACATTCTTTTCCTATGGATGGAAAGGGCAGAAATCCCTTTAACAGGAAGCGGGGGAGGTTGCTGTTTCTGTGGATTTACTGGGAGAGAGATGATAATTTTCTGGGAGGAAATTTCATTGTTTAAAAGATGAAGTCAGATTTCTGTTGTGTATGACTTAGAGGAGACAGTTGCAGAAAACTCTGGAATTGAGGAAGGGAACTCATTCCTGTCCTCCCTGAGGGGGAAATCTGGCCCCTTCCCCACACCATGAAAGTGGGTGGGCCCCCAGGCGCAGGACTGTGAAGCTTGCAGGTGCCTACCCCGCCCCCTGGTGAAGCTGCCTCCAGGAAGGTGAGTGGAGACTGTTCTCTGCTAATCTTTCCCTGATGAGCCTGAGAAAGTACCAGGCAGACACCTGCCTTCTTTCACCTTTGACTTGGGGTTGAAGGTTGGCCTCGCCAGCTCCGCACGGACTCCCGTCCTTTCTTGCAGCCACTTCCTCAGTGGTGGGAACCCTGGTGGGAACGCAGGCGGGCAGCCCCCTTGCCAGGGCAGCATGGTGCCATGTGGCAGCCGGAGACCGAGCATCCCGTTTCTCTTTCCTGCAGCCGTTGCTTTATTTATAAATGGGCGCACTGGGACAAGATGGACTGGTTGTGCCTTTCAGTTCTAAGATTCTAGTTCATCTGTTCTCTAAAATCCTGGCAAAAGCAGATCACTCTGGAAATTTCTTGCCATGCTTTAGGCATTGACTTGAGGTTCCAGGGGCATTGTTGGTCCTGCTACACCCCTTGGCAGACAGTTCTTCCCTGAGAGACAAAGTCGCATCTAGAAATTTGAGAGCATGGTGCTCTGATTGGTCCCTCCCTGTCACATTGGATTTGGACTTGAGACCTAGCCAGGCTGGACGGGGAGGAGCCAGATGGGACATTCTCAAGCTGCCAAGGGCTTTTGTCCCGTTCAGATTCAGGGCGCTAGAGTCCCAACACGGCGCCTGAGGAAAAGTGAATGGGGTGTCCTCAGTTCAGACCCCTGGGCACAGCTTCTGGCTGTTTGATTTAAAATAATCTCTCAGTGGCTCTATGGCCTGTGTGAAATTTTATTACTATTTCTGTGGAAAAGGAATCAGTTCTTTTTATACGTAGTTTAAAAAAAAAAAAAAAAACCCTTAAAAGTTTTGATGTTACCACTGCAGTTACAAGAAGAATTGTCTTGTTAGGGTTTACAGGCGTGCCATTGTTCTCTATAACAGAAAACCTTTCAGTCTTCACGGGCTGAGGAAGAAGGTGGCTGCCCACTTGCAGAGCTGCCTGATAGAGGAAAAGGTGGCGTTTTATAGTCTGTTTTCTCCCAAGTAGAGAGTAAAGCAATTCTCTGATGAATTACCTGAAACGTTTATTAAATTGTAAGTCTGAATTAGGAAAATTGTTGTTATCGTTTCAGTAAGCACTTGAAATCAAAATGGGTGCGCTTTTTAAGAAATTGTGATAAAATACACGTACCGTGAGATCTACCATTGGTAACGTTTAGTGTATTTATAATATATAACACACATGGTGCATTTATTTTTGGTTAGAAACTATCATATGATTGGGCAGAACAGGAATATGTTCTTAATGAATGCAGTAAGTGCACACCCGACTTTTTTATTTTCCACAGAATTTTCTCACTTGAGTTGAAGCCAAAGAGTATTTGCAATATATTTCTGACGCCAGGGGACAGCAGTATTAGAACCCCGAGGGGAAGCTTCTTTCACTCCTGTGGTTGTCATTCAGGGTTAGGGATCATGAAGGATTGGCTGGTCCTGCAGCCTCGTCCTCCTGGGTTGCCTAGAATCTCGGTAGTTTTGGCCAAAGGGCTCATCTGCTGGCCTCTGTGGATGGCACCCTGAGGCCTCCGTAACCCTCCCCGGCCGCTCTTTCAGATGTGGAAAGCTTCAGCAGGCCACGCTGTGTCCATCGCCCAGGATGACGCGGGGGCCGATGACTGGGAGACCGACCCCGATTTTGTGGTAGGAGCCGCCAGCCTTTGCTTTCCGTTTTCATGAAGTGGAAGTGGCTCTCCTGGGTTTTTCTTTGATGGGGTGGTGGTTTGTCGGTGTCGCAATCCAGGCTGTGAGATTTACTGGTTGGTTTTCTTTTCAGAATGATGTGAGTGAGAAGGAGCAAAGATGGGGTGCCAAGACCGTGCAGGGCTCCGGGCACCAGGAGCATATCAAGTAAGAGGCGTCGCCACCACCCTCCCGAGGGCCCCTCTGTGGGTGGAGCCCCAGGTGCAACAGGGCTCATGGTCGTCTGTGGAGGGACGGCCTGTGTGGAAACCGCTTTTATCTTCTTGACCTGATACCCATGCAGTAAATGAATATAAGACACACACACATATATGTGTGTATATGTAATATGTGTGTTTATATGTGTATATTTAGATACTTGTGTGCTCAGTAATTTTTAAATTCCCATTGCAAACAATTTCCATATTTATAATTTTAGAGTGTCTGCTTCTCAGTATTGTAGCTTTTATCAGGGAACACTTTTACCTAAGCTCTACCTTACACACGAGAGGTTTCTAAAGTATGAGATGTCTGAATAACTGAGACCTTAAATGCCCTGTCCCTGTTTTTATTATCTGGAAATGATTATGTGTTAGTCGTGGGGTACTGTGAGCTTTGTGTTCTTATCAAAAGCCCAGAGGAGGGAACTGAGTGAGCCCTGTCATTGTTTCTCACTTGGCACTATCTAAAATGCCAGCTCTTGGGGCAGTTTTTTTTTTTTTTCCTCAGGAAGTGCAGATAAAAGGAACTTTTAAAATGTGCTCAGACTTTTATTTTAGGCCGCACTGGGTTCAGAGTGGATCCTTCTTTCCCTGGCTGTGAAGGCAGCACCACTGACCCGGTGACCGCCTCAGTATCCTGGCGAGACTGTCCTGCTTGGCCACAGTCCCTTCAACTGAGAAAGATTCAGTCCATCATCCAGAAAAGAAGGCACAGTCTGCCCAGTGGCTTTTTATTTTGTTTTTAAAGATTTATTTATTTATTTATTTTGAGACAGGGTCTCACTCTGTCACCCAGGCTGGAGTGCAGTGGTGCAATCATAGCTCACTGCAGCCTTGACTTCCTGGGTTCTCGCCTCAGCTTCCTGAGTAGCTGGAACCGTGGGTGCACACCACCATGGCCAGCTAAGTTCTTTTATTTCTTTTAAAGACGGGGTCTTGCTTTTGTTGCTTAGGCTGGTCTTGAACTCCAGGGCTCAGGTGATTCTCCTGCCTCAGCCTCCCGAAGTGCTGGGATCACAGGTGTGCGCCGCCGCACCTGGCCCACAGTGGCTTTTTATACACAAGTTTTAGTCCCTCTCTGGCTTGCTCAGCACACTCCCTTCCACAGAAGCAACTTCGGAACTCCAGTGGCCGTGCGGCTGCCCAGGACAAGAGACTGGAACGGGGCTGACTTAGGAGTCCGCTGTAGCCTTGGGTATTTGCTATGGCGTTAAGCAGACTCCTGAATTCGTTGAGTCATCGTACCTCTTCTCATCTCTTCTGTTCCCTGTAGCTTCAAAACATGTCTTGGAGGGTGGCTTGGAGAAAAAACAACTCTCCAGTACAAAAGCCTCGGGCGGCTTAGAATTCAGAGAGGAGCACGTGGGGAATGAGCCCATTCTTCACGCTCTGGGCCTTCCCAGGTTTTAGGAGTGGCGTCTTTCCCTGCTCATCAGGGTATTGGGCGGTTTCCGAGCATGGTTCGTATTTCATCCTCAATTCTAGCATTGTTGTCCAGATGTCGAAGGTGGCGGCCTGGTGTCTCCTGGGCAGAAAGTGTGAATGCCAGAGTGGCCTTCATACCATGCTGGGGTCTCTCAATGACAGCTGTGTCCTGCCTGCCAGATTTGAGCACACCTTGTCATCTGTTTCCTCATCTGCTATATTAAAAATTTTCAGTGGCATTTAGATGTTAAATTCTGAAACGCTTTCCTCACATCTTTGAATGTATGAAAAAGCTGGAGTACTTCAAGTACGGACGAGCCATCTACATGTGCAGCACCACTGGACTTCTGCCAGTGACTGGGAAAGGGGGCGTAGCCTCGTGTTCCCCTCTACCTCTGGATGATTACAGACGGGCTTTCCTGTTCTCTGCGTGTGAATAAAGGCCGGGTTTGGGTAGAGCCATCTTTAGCGGGGATTTGGGATGACCCCACTGTCTGCCTTCAGATTCACGTTCTGTCTCCCACGGAGCGTGCATCTGACACTGCGGACTGCCGAAGTGGGTGTACCAGCCGGCAGAATAGTCAGGAAGGGACAGTGCAGGGAGAGAATTGGTGGACATCAGATAGGCAGATTTACAAAGATAATGTCACCTGTTCTTATTTATGACACCGGGAGGCAAAGCTGCACATCTGTTTATTGATTTGTTCCTATTTCCATCTCCTCCTTCAAGCATCCACAAGCTGAGGGAGAACGTCTTTCAAGAACATCAGACTCTTAAGGAGAAGGAACTTGAAACAGGACCCAAAGCCTCCCACGGCTATGGAGGGAAATTTGGTGTGGAACAAGACCGAATGGATAAGGTGAGTGGCCCACGGCTGCCTGTGCCAGGCTCCTGGTGCGCTTGGACCACTCGACTGAGTGGCAGAGTCGTCCCTCAGACTTTCCTTAGATCAGCAGTTCTGAGTCAATCTGCTGAGGCTGAGATTTGCCCAGAGTAGACCCCTGTGGATCGGACTTGCTCACGAAGTACTCTAGCTTTCTTCAAAGCTCGCTGAGAACCCTCAGAGGTGCTGGAGCACGGGTGGTACGTGGGGAGGCCCAGAGCGGGAGACTGGCCCTCAGAGGCGGCCTTGTGATCAGGATAGAAGTCCGGAAGCATCGTGGCTCCAGGTGTCATCATTGTCAATGCCTCTGGTTCCAGCTTGCAGCCTAAGTCATGCCAGTCCGAAGACCAAAGTCAAATCTGTAGGCCCCCATGGTTCACAGCACACACGGAAATTCAGCCAAAGGCCTAGCTAACATGCTTCATGCGGTCAGTGACTGTCAGAGCAGTCTGTCCCTTGTCTAAATGGGGTGCCCACCAGGCTGGGGACAGTGCTCGCTCTGTTTGAGAGGTCTGGGAGAGCCTCCCGGGAGCCATCATTGATGGGATGCAAACTGCCATGCAGACGTTGATTGAGGACGTTGGCCAAATGCCTCCAGCTCCACCCGTACTTTAGGTCCTCTCTGCCCTAAGAAAGGGAGCCCCGTTAGCTCAGGACGGCTGCCTTTTCCTTCGTGGAGAGAGGATGGAAGAGATCGTGGTGCGTTTGCATGTTTCTTCAGTAAAACAGACATCCTGGAGGTGAACTTTTGAGTCTAAGCAACATAAGCTTGTTCTGACCTGACAGATGCTTGCCTTTACCCTGTGGAAAGAAGTGTTTCAGCCAGTGTCGGATTCCAGGCGGTAATTCCATACCTCTCCCACCTCATGCACCAGCCGGATGAACATTTGAGCTGGGCACGGGCTGATGTTGCTGTGTCACAGTGAGCTGCACCTTGCTCTGTCCCCTACACAGTAGATGATGTGGTGGGCTGGCAGGGCACCCCAAACCACCATCATAAATAGCCTGGGGGAGGAGTGGGGTGAGGGACCATCTGCAGGAAGGAGACATGGATGTTGCTGTGTCACTACCACAGAGATGCGCTGACACTGAGGAGAGCAGTGTGTGCAAAATCATCATCTCTGGAGTCTAAAAAAAGTCCGCTAGCTTTTAGGAGTGTAAACGGACAGACGGACCCCTGTGTTCAGTGCAGTGAGCGAAGCATGTGCAGACGGACAGACGGAATCCATGTGTTCAGTGCAGTGAGCGAAGCATGTGCAGACGGACAGACGGAATCCATGTGTTCAGTGCAGTGAGCGAAGATGTGCAGACGGACAGACGGACCCCTGTGTTCAGTGCAGTGAGCGAAGCATGTGCAGACGGACAGACGGAATCCATGTGTTCAGTGCAGTGAGCGAAGCAAGTCGGTGGAAGCCTTTCCCACCCCAGACTGAGGCAAGCCCTGTGCTTACAGGGCTTGTGGGGAGTTAGTGCAGAGAGAAATTTATTCTAAAAATGGGGCTCCCTGCTCTGAGTTGTGAAAATTACATATTGGGGAAAAGAAAGGCAAAGTGTCAGGGAAAGCCTGGTAGGGAAGCTGTTGTGGCTTCTCTGCTGCTGCTTGGACTGCACCTTTTTTCAGCCCGAATCTCGCTCACCCTGGAACCTGCCACTTAGGCCTTCTGGAGCGCCAGGCTCCCTGGAAGAGCCCTCGCTTCCCTCTCTCCTGTGCCGTCTCCATGGCAGCCTCTGCTTCCCTCGTCAGCTGTCCTTGCCTCATCCTGCTGTCCTTCCCAGGGAGACTCCCCTCTGGGCTGGGCTTTTCAAGGGTCGGGACTTGTCATCCTCTCCTCATGCCTGGCCCTATGCCATGAGCCCCACCTCTTAGGCCAGTGCGCTCCTGGAGCCCAGGAGGCTTGTGGAGCCTTGCTGTCACCTCTTAGCCGGCAAGCTGGAGAGCTATCCTGGCAGGGCGAGTCCAGCAAGGGGTGCTGCAGCTGCTCAGTCCCGGCTGGCATCTGGGCCAGGTTAGCTCTCAGCTCGGGTCAGCACCACGGGACAAATATGTTGTCAAAAATAACTCAGGGCCAGGTACGGGACTCACATCTGTAATCACACCATTTTGGGAGGCCGAGGCAGGAGGATCTGATGAGCCCAGGAGTTTAAGACCAGCCTGGGCAACATAGCGAGACCCCGTCTCTACAAAAACATAATTAACTGGACGTGGTGCACACCTGCAGTCCCAGCTGCTTGGGAGGCTAAGCAGGGAGGATCACTTGAGCCCGGGAGGTGGAGGCTGCAGTGTCCTATGATCGCACCATTACAGTCCAGCCTAGGCGACAGAGAGAGACCCTGTCTCAGGAAATAAATAGATTGAACTCAGATTCCAAACTGAAGGGGAAATGGCTTAAGTTATTTGTAACTTGCCCACTTCAGAAATTGAAAAAAATAAAAAATTGAAATCTCTGCGTTAAGAGTTGAGGAATATGTGCTAGAGACTTCCAGAAAAAAAGAACACATGGAGGACAAGCACACGTGAGAGGAGCCTGGACGGGCTGTCCAGATTCTGTTTACGCTGGGGCCTGAGCACGCTGCACCTTTCCCTTGCGACCGGCGGTGGCTACATCCATCACGCGGGGCAGGCTTCCTTCCTGCTCCCGTGTCTCCTTGCATCCCGTAGCCCTGAGTCTACACATTCAGGCTTCAAGATACAATCTCCCCAGCATGACTGTTTAATAACATGTGATTTCATCAACGTAAAATCAAATGCAATTTTGGAGATGAATCTCTTTCCATCAAAAGGTTGGAAACTTTGCCTAGTTGTCATTCTGGGCATGTCTTTAGATCCGTTTTCCTATAACTTCCTTCTGATGAAAACTCATGCTGGGGAATCCGTTTGGCACGTCTGCCTCTGCCACTCCTTCATCTCTGTTTTCTGGGTGGGACCCCAGAGGACACGGATGGGCAGTCTGTGCCACAGAGGGTTTGGAGGTGACAGCTCGTGTGGATGAGGAGTCAGCTGCCGACCTCAGAACAAACGTGGGAAGAAGAGGGCGCAGCACAGGCCCGAGGCTTAGGGCAAAGCCTACTTTTCATTCGGGGAAAGAGTGGACGCGCTCTGAGTTGCCTGCTGCGTCAGCACCGGTGTGGGATGCTGCTCGGGTTAGTATGAGCAGCTCCACATACTAGAGGGAGTGAGAAGACGGGTCCCGGTGTGCCGTGGGCGTTCTCCACACCGTCTGCTGGGCCACATGCCTGCACTGTCGTGAAGGAGGCCTTGACCCAGCTCTGCTGTCAGCAGGGAGCCTCAGAACCCTGGGGCCTCGGTGTGCCCGAGCGTGGGACTGTCAGGGCTGGAGCAGGGCCGGTGCTTTGAGGTGGGAGATCTTGTCTGCTTTGTGGACCAGAGGGTCTCGTTGAAACTGCTGAACAGAGTTGCGGAATCACAAAAGCAGCTGTGGACAGCACACCTGTGGATGGATGTGGCTGTCCCAGAGGCGTTATTTAGAGAAGAACTGGGCACCGGGTCTGGAAAGCCCAGGGGAACCCTCGGCTTTACCTGGTGGCTTTGGCGAACAGAAGGTCCTCAAACCTGTGTGCGCTGACGGGGGCTGACGACATTAATGACGCTGAAGCGAGCTGGCGTTGGGGCCGGCACCTGGCTCCTGCCTGAATGGGGTGCTGCTCAGCAGAAATCGAATATGAGCCTGTGTTTTGCAGACTATTTTTTGTGCTGATTCTTGGGTCATGTGATTCGCAGAGGTCCCACTTCAGTAAACGCCAGCAGCCTCCACACCGGCGGGTCTCACAGATCCTGCCACAGGCCGCCAGCTCTTTGTCCCTTCTTCATGCCCAGTGGTGTCAGACATCCCCACTGGTGGCCCCAACCTGTGGCCAGGGGTCGTGTGCAGCTTCCAGGAGCCCAAGGGCTGGGGTGGGCCATGAAAGCCTGCACCAAGGACCTGGACCTCCCAGGAGTCGGGCCCCCTCCTTGGCTCCCCAGATGGGTGTGTTCATGTAAGGTTTCCCTGCACTGAGCAGGAGGTGGCCTCCCCAGCCCTGCTCTGGGAGGAAGTGAAGTGCCGCAGTGTCGTCAGTGTCTCATGCTTTGTGTTTGAACCCTGTTCCAGTCAGCTGTCGGCCACGAATATCAGTCGAAACTTTCCAAGCACTGCTCACAGGTAGACTCGGTCCGCGGCTTCGGAGGCAAGTTTGGTGTCCAGATGGACAGAGTTGATCAGGTGAGTGATGTGGTGCTGGGGCTGGTGGGGGTTGGGGCAAGGGGGAGCGTTCCCCGTAGATCAGAGCCATATTGCGCCTTGTAGTGGCAGGCAGGTGCCCTCCAGCTCTGTGGGACCGCAGAGAGGGGCATCCGCTCCCAGGATGCTCTGAGAGCCTGGTCCCAGGGAGAGGAAGCGGGATGCGGAGGGCTTGCTACAGCAGTCCCTGCGGTCGCTCTTCACTACGTGCCCCAGTACTGGACGGCCCTGTGTCTGTCCAAATGTGCCAGCAGGGACCATTGCTGCCCGTGTTTCTCATGTGTGTGCTACTGTGACAGAGTGGCCTCAGAGCGTGTTCCGGGGAGCGGGATGCGCTCGTTGCGTCCAGGACTCAGGCTTTGCGTCAGGATGTTGTTGCAGTCATCCTGGGCCCGAGCCTCTTCTCTGATTCTCTTCAGCTTGGGGCTGGCGGCTCTTTTGTTTAATAGAGGAGCGATCTGGAGCCTGGAGGGAGCAGGGAGCTGATGCTGGTGGCAGATTGTGGCTTTGTGACATATTAGCCACGGTTCTGAATTTATGTGTCTGTGAAATGAGGGGGATGATCACACCTCTCTGACGGGTGTGCTCAGATGCCCATCGCAGTACCTGGCTGGTGGGAGTGCACCCCTGGTGGCCACTGCTATTCCTGTTATTAATATTAATGTTCTCAGCATGACTTATTTGAGAAGCGAGTTTTCGTGAAACCCGTGGAATGAATCGGCTGAGGACGCCTTGCCGCCACATGCTAGGGAGGGCAGGTCGCCATGGATACAGCTTGGCCCGCGCCGTCCACTGGGCCTTGCAGAACGTTTGTTGTCCTGTCCGTTTAGGATGCCAGAGCTCTTGCGTTACTGCCACCTGCACCTGGCTTAGGAACCCAGAGGTCACAACATAACATGTTTCATGTTTTTAAAAATTTCATGTAATTAATTCAGAGAGATTGTTTCAGGGACATTGAAAAAATGTATTTCTCCCCACTCGCTAATGTGTTTTTGGTCACCACAGTCTGCCGTAGGCTTTGAATACCAGGGGAAGACTGAGAAGCACGCCTCCCAGAAAGGTGAGACACGAAAGGCGCGGAAAGAGGCCGGCGCGCCAGGGGCCCTGATGGGGAGAGTCACGGCCACCTGAAGCCGTTTCCCGAGCGGTTTCTGTTGCCACAAGGAGGACTCTGCCCTCCTCTTCATGTTTCTGGATCATCCGGATGCCACATGACGGATGCATTCCCCGTTACACAGCCTCCTTGGAGCCCTGGCATCTGCTGTCATTGTGGAGCCTCCCGCTTTAGCGGAAGCTGCCCTCCCTTCATCTGGGCAGTGCTCCTCCTGGAGAAGAGAGCTCTCAGATTTATCAGCAAAAAGCTAACTTCCCCCTCTAAGGATAGAAACCAGAGTTGTTAAATTCTTGTTTTCATTATACACATACGGTCTTAACTGCTGGTGATTAATCTTTATTACATCATACTATCTCTTTTTGAAAGACCAAAGCATATCGCTACCTTCAAGTTTTCGGTTTATTTTTTGCAAGCTTATTTAGTTCTTCCTCTTTTAGTGTCATTGCATCATCCGGGGGAACAAGCTCTCAGTCCTTAAGCAGTCTCGGTGCAGTCCAGGTGGAGGTAGCTGTGGTGTGGGCAGGCAGAGGGAGGATCAGGGTCTCGTTTCCCGTGTTCAGCTGTGTGGCTTTCTTCATACGAGGCTTTCTCTTTCCATTTTTTTCATTTTGTTTGTTTGTTTGTTTTGAGACAGAGTCTAGCTCTGTTGCCCAGGCTGGAGTTCAGTGGCGCAATCTTGGCTCACTGCAAGCTCCGCCTCCTAGGTTCAAACGATTCTCCTGCCTCAGCCTCCCAAGTAGCTGGGATTACTGATGTGCACCTCCACCCCTGGCTAATTTTTCTATTTTTTAGTACAGATGGGATTTTGCTATGTTGGCCAGGCTGGTCTCAAACTCCTGACCTCAAGTGATCCGCCTGCCTCAGCTTCAGCCTCCCAAAGTACTGGTTCTTTGTATGAAGCTTTCCAACTTTTACCTGAGCAGTTGATTTTCAAAGCGGGCATGCAGCTTCATTTCTGACCACACAAAGGAACTGCCCTGTAACAGCTGACAGGGCGCGGAACCCCACCATGTACCTGTTACGAAGCAGGTCCAGCGTCACCTGTATGGAGCAGTGGGTGGCTTGTTGTACATGGTAAAATGTGTGCTTGATCTGTTTGTGAGTTGTAACCACTACACACTTCTGCTTAGTTTAACAAAAGGGACAGTTTAGTTTGTCCTCAGGCCCACGTGCTAACTGCTGCCCTGTCTCTTCAGACTACTCCAGTGGTTTTGGCGGCAAGTACGGCGTGCAGGCTGACCGAGTAGACAAGAGCGCGGTGGGCTTCGACTACCAGGGCAAAACAGAGAAGCACGAGTCACAGAGAGGTGGGGCGGACCCCATGGTCTGGAATCATGCGTTTGCTCCAGAAGCACCCACGAGGGCATTTTCTCTCCTCACAGATGATTGTTGTAGATTTTTTAACTTAAAATGTTTGGTGTTCTTTTAGTACCAGTGTATGTGGGCTTTTCCTAATTTGAATGGCTGCACAGTTCCCCATCATAGGAGGATTCCAGAGTCCATGTAACCATTCCTTTTTTGAATGTGGAATTTAGGTTGTTTCTTTTTTTTTTTTTTTGGTAGAGATGAGGTCTTGCCATGTTGCCCGGACTGGTCTTGAACTCCTTGGTCTCAAGCAATCCTCCACCACCTTGGTTTCCTTAAGTGCTGGGATTACAGGTGTGACCTGTAAATTTTTTTTTTTTTTTCTTTTAGAGGGAGTGTAGTGGCGTGATCTCTGCTCACTGCAACCTCCACCTCCCTGGTTCAAGCAATTCTCATGCCTCAACCTCCCGGGTAGCCGGGATTACAGGCACATGCTGCCATGCCCATCTAATTTTTGTATTTTTAATAGAGACGGAATTCTGCCATGTTGTCCAGGCTGGTCTTGAATTCCTGACCTCAGGTGATTGGCCCGCCTCGGCCTCTCAAAGTGCTGGGATTACAAGTGTGAGCCACCGCACCCGACTGAAAATTGACTGCAGGGAACATTCTTGTACCTGTGTTTTGTTCACGAATGATTATTCAAAAGAATCACTCCTAGATGTGGAATTGCTGGGTCGAAGTCTATTGAATGTAAAATTTCCATAGATACTGCCAGGTTGTCCTTGGAGGCTGTGCTGAGTTCTTCCTTCCCCACGGCGTAACCTGTACACCAGCACTCAGAGAGTTTCCCAGGGCTGCAGAGGCTGCGGCCTGCCCGTTTCTCTGTGCCTCTTTTGTTTGGCCTGCACATTTAAATTTTTAAAAATATTTGCCAACATTTGAAAACTGAGAGCTTGACTATTTAAAAACTCAGATTTCTAAAAAAAAAAAAAAAAAATCCCAGACCAAGAAACACCACTGGAAGATCCGACCACTCTGGCTTGGCATTTCCCTGAGGAAAGTGCCAGTGGCGTGAAGGGCAGCTTGGCCTGCAGTTTGTTGCGGACTGGCCTGGCCTGGCCTTCCTGCCGGTCAGGCCCTGCCTACTGCACAGGGCTGCTTGCCTCTGCTCTCTGCCTCTTTCCTGGGAACAATCCATTCCTCCTCTTCCCACACCGCACAGTTGTGAGCAGTGCGTGCTCCGTGAAGCCGCGTGAGTGTATGACTCCAGTGAGCCTGGGAGCATGGGCCGAGCACCTGGGCAGACTCAAGCCTCCTCAGATGCCTCAGGCCTTCTCTCCCAGGCCTTGATCCTCTGCATTTTTACTTTTAGTGGGTTCATGAGAGATTCATGTTTTGGTATCACAGTGACATGCTAAATGGCTTCATTCTGAGTAGAACTGGTGTTTCTGGAAGATGCTGTGTGTGTCCTGTTTCCTGGTATCCCCCTGTTTGCTTCAGTTTGTGAAGAGTGGCCTTTGAAAGTCTTGCCCCTGTGCCACCTCCTCCCCTTAGAGAGCCTTATCATAAACTCTCATCTCCTGCTAGCTTCTGGATGCAATGAATGATGTTACAGGAATTCGTCGGCTGTACTTTCTTTTTTGAGATAGAGTCTCTCGCTCTGTCGCCGGGCTGGAGTGCAGTGGCGCGATCTCAGCTCACTGTAGCCTCCGCCTTCCGGGTTCAGGAGACTCTCCTGCCTCAGCCTCCTGAGTAGCTGGGATTACAGGCATGCGCCACCACGCCTAGCTAATTTTTTGTATTTTTAGTAGAGACAGGGTTTCACCATGTTGCCCAGGATGGTCTCGATCTCTTCACCTCGTGATCCGCCCACCTCAGCCTCCCAAAGTGCTGAGATTACAGGTGTGAGCTGCCGTGTCCAGCCTCTGCTGTACTTAAAAAAATAATAATAATTTTTTTTTCTTTTTTTTGAGATGGAGTTTCGCTCTTGTTGCTCAGGCTGGAGTGCAGTGGTGCAATCTCGGCGCACTGCAACCTCCACCTCCTGGGTTCCAGTGATTCTTTTGCCTCAGCCTCCCGAGTAGCTGGGATTACAGGTGTGGGCCACCACGCCCAGCTAATTTTGTATTTTTAGTAGAGATGGGGATTCATCATGTTGGTCAGGCTGGCCTTAAACCCCTGTCCTCAGGTGATCCTCCCACCTCAGCTTCCCAAAGTGGTGTGATTACAGGTGTGAGCCCCCACCCCCGGCCTGTTTTTTTAATTTTTAAAAAATTCGTTAATGATTTAACTTAGAGATGGGGTCTTGCTATGTTGCTCAGGCTGCACTCAGCCTCCTGGGCTCAAGCAATCCTCCCTTCTCAGCCTCCTGAGTAGCTGGGTTGCAGGCACATGCCCCCACCTCTGCTAACCACTGTTTATGTTTCTGTTATTACACATAAATAGCACCTTTAAATATTGTCTGTATTATTCAGTGGCCCTACAGTGGACCCGAAGGATTTTTGTGTTTTTTTAATCAAACGATAAAAGCCTTTCTTAAGGACTGCTAAGACCCTTGCGTGTTCACTGATTTCATTGCTCCCTTTAAAGCAGTCCTTTTTTTGTTTGTGTTTAGATTACTCCAAAGGTTTCGGTGGCAAATACGGCATCGACAAGGACAAAGTGGATAAGAGCGCCGTTGGCTTTGAGTATCAAGGCAAAACGGAGAAGCACGAGTCCCAGAAAGGTGTCTTCCGTTTTATCTTACCCTCCAGCCAGCAGCTAGTGATGTGGCAGGTGGTAGCCACTCCGGAAAAGGAAAGACAAAGCGTTATTGACAGCCCTTAATGTAGATGTCTCGTTTTCATTAAGTACCCAACTTGAAAACGGCACATCTGGAAACACGCTACTAAATAAGAACTCGGAGCTTGCATGTTTTGGCGCTCCAGCCCCAGCGGCGTTGCTTATCGTGGCGGCCGCGCCCCGCACGTCCATGTTGCCCGTGTGAGCCTGTGCTGCCTCGTGGTGCGGGTGGAAGCCGCGTACCTGGGAGCTTCCGTGGGGTCCTGTCTGGCTTAATCACAATGCTGAGGTCATAGACTAGGTTATTTCCTGCCACTCTCCAAGGAGGGCCTCTTCGTGGATGTTATCTAAGGTATTACCAAAGATCCAGAAGGGAAGGGCAGATTGAGTGACTCGAATGTGTTTAACTGTATTGAGAACATACTTTCTGCCTGTGACCCGCACTACCTGCTAATGATGGGTTCTGGCCTTTCATTGTGCATGTAGACTATGTGAAAGGGTTTGGAGGAAAGTTTGGTGTGCAGACAGACAGACAAGACAAATGTGCCCTTGGCTGGGATCACCAGGAGAAATTGCAGCTGCATGAATCCCAAAAAGGTACATTCCCTCTGCCTGTCCGCGAGATGGTTTTGGAAGTTTGTCTTTGTTCTTGTGCGTCAGTGTGTGTGTGTGTTGTGTCTGCGTGTGCCTGCTGCACGTTGTTCTGTTTTCACTGTTTGAAGTTGTCCTGTGCACCCCCCCCAGTCTCCCAGTTCCAGAAACTCTCCAGCTAGTGTAGTCATGACCCCTCCCTGCTGACACGGGGCTGGTGCCCCAGAGAGCTGGGTTTACCCGGGAGTGGGCACATGGGCCAAGCCTGCAGCAGGGGGCTGGGTTTACCCGGCAGTGGGCACATGGGCCAAGCCTGCAGCAGGGGACTGGGTTTACCCGGGAGTGGGCACATGGGCCAGACCTGCAGCAGGGGGCTGGGTTTACCCAGGAGTGGGCACATGGGCCAAGCCTGCAGCAGGGGGCTGGGTTTACCCAGGAGTGGGGGTGCATGGGCCAAGCCTGCAGCAGGGGGCTGGGTTTACCCAGGAGTGGGCACATGGGCCAGACCTGCAGCAGGGGACTGGGTTTACCCAGGAGTGGGCACATGGGCCAGACCTGCAGCAGGGGGCTGGGTTTACCCGGGAGTGGGCACATGGGCCAAGCCGGCAGCAGGGGACTGGGTTTACCCGGGAGTGGGCACATGGGCCAAGCCGGCAGCAGGGGACTGGGTTTACCCGGGAGTGGGCACATGGGCCAAGCCTGCAGCAGGGGGCTGGGTTTACCCGGGAGTGGGCACATGGGCCAGACCTGCAGCACTCCTGGGATGCCGCTTGTTTTCTGCCTTCAGGAGGTGCAGGAGCAGCAGTGCTCCTCGTCCAGGCTGCTTGTCTATAAAGTGGGCCACGGTGTCTGGCAGGAGATACTTACTTTTGAACCGAAAGTGTTCTCTTGTCCGAACGGGTCCCTTTTCCCTGGGGAAAGGAACCTAAGGGGCTGAAACGCTTTGAGTATGACCCAGCCCTGAGATAAGCAGGAGCGGGGCTGATGGGGCTGCGCCCTCCGCATCTGCAGGGTCTCTCCTCCCGTGTACACAGATACGCGCACGCGTCTGCCGTGTGGGCAGGACCCTAGGGATGAACCGCACAGCCTGGAGTGCCTTTACTGAATTATTTGAAGTGCAGTTCTTAGCCCGTTTCCACATCTTGGCCGAGTGTTCAGATTTTAAGTTCATTCTTTAACGTTGACCTTTGGAGCCGCCTTCTGGCGCTGAGCCTGGGAGTAGGATCTCAAAGGCCGTAAGCTCAGGAGAGTCCTTGCTTTCTGGAAACTGTGTTTGATTTTTGCGCATGCTCATGCAATTCTAACCCAACTGTGTTTCCTCTCTTGGTTGTTTTCCCCACCGTTGCTTGTGGATTTTCAGATTATAAGACTGGTTTCGGAGGCAAATTCGGTATTCAGTCGGAGAGGCAGGACTCCGCTGCTGTGGGGTTTGATTACAAGGAGAAGTTGGCCAAGCACGAGTCCCAGCAAGGCACAGTTGCCACCAGCCTCTTACCCCCACCCTCCCCGTCCCATGCAGCCACTTCTAGCACAGACTTCAGGGCTCACCGTCCGCGCCTGCAGCACAGTCCTCCTGTGTCACCAGTTGTCAGCTGTCAGGCTGTTGGGCACTTGAAACCCATTTCTATTAGAGCGACACTGGTTTTGAATGGTTCCCTTCTCTTCCCCGCTTCACTTTCTTCCCTGTGAACCTGTGATCTGCGTATGGCAGGATGTACCAGTTAGTGTGTGGGTGCCGTCTTTCGAACCCTGTGACCCTTCCAGTCTCTGGACCGGGGCATCTCCGGTCTCCAGCAGCATTCTGCCCGAGGCTGTTCTGCTGGTAATGGTGGCTGCTGTGAGCCATTGAGTCAGGCCTTCCAGATGAGGAGAGAGGTGTTTGGTTCAACGAAACCGCTGGCCGTTTGACCAGGGGCTTCGTAGCAGCAAGGGCCAGGAGACAGGCGTGTTCTGTGTGGTTTCTGTGTTTCATTTGTGGTGGTGTTTTTGGCCGGGGTTGGGAGGTTTTTTGTTTGTTTCATTTGATGACACCGTATGTGTGTAACATCTCCACACAGAGCCACACAGTATGTACGCAGAGCCAGCTCTGCATCCTTCCTTAGAGCAGTTATGTTACCTTTAAAATTTGGACTTGGTTATTAGAACCTGAACACATAATTGGAAAAATAGTAATTCCCTAACCTTGCAGGGCAGACTCTAGACTTTCCACCTGCAGCGTTAGAAACACAGCAGTGTTCAGGTGTGGGCAGGTAGACACACCTGGGGTGGTCCCGCAGACTGCATGGAGATGGCAGTGGCTCTCCGAGGCATCACTCCTGCATGACAGTGTGACTTTCATGTGGATCTGTGTTGCTGCAGCAGAAGGATTTGGCTGGTAGAATTTCCACATGGATTTTTTTTTTCTCTTAAAAAGCAAGAGAACAAACTGCGATTGAGCCTCTTTTTAGCGCTCAGTAGAGCAGGCGCACAGGAAGCAGCTGAGAATAAGCCCGTGCTGGTGCGGAAGACTGTGCTATTGAAGTGGCGCGTTGCAAAGGCCTGTCCGTGCCCTCTCCTCGCTTAGCTCCTGCCTGCCGCCTGCCGCCCCTCCTGCCCCTCAGGGAATGCTGAAGCCCGCCCCCGGCCTGTGCCCTGCTTCTCACTGCCTGGGTCTCACGACCATGGGTGGAAGCAAAACTTGCCTTGCAAGTGAAGCCTCGCTTGGCCATTCTCGTTTCTTCCCGCTGTGGTGCACCTTCTTGGGCTGTTTCCGGATCTGTCTGCATGCACCCGCGGCCACCCCCACGCTCGCCTCCGCCGCACAGTAAGTGTTGTGTTTTGCCACATTTCAGACTACTCCAAAGGATTCGGCGGGAAGTATGGGGTGCAGAAGGATCGGATGGATAAGGTAAATATTCCAGACCCGGAGCTTAGTGTCGTCTGCCTGCAGGGACTCTTGGTGGGCGTGGCTCACGGTGCGGGTGGCACCTACGCACTGGGGTGGGGCACAGGTGGTTTCCATCACGGTGGACATGATGTGTCCTGTGCTTCTCATGGCCGTGCTGTGGGATGGGCGCTGGCCCTGGCCCCCCTCCTAGTTGGGGGCCCGAGGCCAGGCAGGTTCAGCACCTGGCTGTGGCACAGCAGTGGACGGCTGGGCTGCCACAGGAACCCAGACGTTTAACATGAGAGGCGAGAGCCTCGAGGGCTCATGTCCATTTGAACTTAAATTCTTAACAGTAAATGAGATTGGAAGCGAGTGTTAGACCACGTGTGGGGCTTCCCCACTGGTGGCCGGCGCTGCCTGTGCCGTGATGAGCCATGTCTCCCGTCTTCAGCCTCACAGAGACGCGGGCCCCACACTGCCTGCTCCTATGCATGGCCTGCGGTCAGGGGTGGCAGGGTCAGTCCTTGCCTCGAAGCTGACCACACACAGCACCATCCAGGGGCTCCTGATGTGGGCTCTGGGGGCGTGGGCGGGCAGAGCAGGTGTTTGGGCTGGGCTCGCCAGGGAGCCGTAGCCGGGGCTCATTTCTGAGGGCAGGCGGGAGTTCAGGAGAGAAGGCTCAGGAGACCACGGAGGGACGAGGTGTGGGCCTGGGTGGGACAGGAATCACAGCAGGTTCTCAAGGAGCCTAGCTGCAGAGGGAGGGCGGGGAGCGGGGACAGAGCTGGCCCTGGAGAGCCCCACACACCACAGGGCGTTCTGCACGCCATTAGGTGACATGCATGGCCCCAGAAGGGTTAGCAGGTAAGGGACACTTTGGGGGTCTGCTTTGAGAATCCGCCAGCCTCAGCGTGGAGTCTGGGTTGTGGGGAATGGCCTGGACAGGGGGGTGTGGTCCTGAGGAGAACTGGAGGGGCTCAGGTGGTAGAGAAGCAGGGCATGGTGTTTGGCGCCAAGGGACGCAGGGGAGGGAGCAGTCGGGTGGGTGTGGGGTGGACGTGGGGCCGACAGTGAGCTGAAGAACTGGGAATAGCGGATGTGGGTGTCAGTGAGAGGAAGCTGGGGTAGGGCTGGGGCCAGGCCCGGGTGGCATGCAGAGTCGGGAGGGGAGTAGGCATGCGGTCAGAGGACACTGGGCAAGGGGAACCAGCGAGGTAGCGGGGGCCTTGCGAGGCACTGGGACGGGTGGAGGGAAGGAGCTCCCCTCTGGGTGAGTCAGAGGTTGTGGCTTTGGGGCCCGAACCTGAGGGACTGCTGTGCTGTGGGTGTCTGTGGTCAGCATTGCTGGTGTTGGCAGTGACCGCTGAGCTTGTGAGCACGTGGGGAGGCAGTGTAGGGGTGTGGCGTTTGGTGTCATTGTCTTTCTTTTTTTTTTTTTTTTTTTTTTTTTGAGACGGAGTCTAGCTCTGTTGCCCAGACTGGAGTGCAGTGGCGCGATCTCGGCTCACTGCAAGCTCCGCCTCCCGGGTTCACGCCATTCTCCTGCCTCAGCCTCCGGAGTAGCTGGGACTACAGGCGCCCGCCACCACGCCCGGCTAATTTCTTTTTGTATTTTTAGTAGAGACGGGGTTTCACCGTGTTAGCCAGGATGGTCTCGATCTCCTGACCTCGTGATCCGCCCGCCTCGGCCTCCCAAAGTGCTGGGATTACAGGCTTGAGCCACCGCGCCCGGCCGGTGTCATTGTCTTTCATCCAGGACGGGGTGGAGCTTCTCTCCTTTGGTTTGCTGTGTGATGAAGTCCAAGGCTTAGAGAGAGTGATGTAACTGCCTGGGTCCCCGTACATTGTGGGGATGGGGCTACAACCCAGGCTGGGAGGTGAGGTCATCCCCTGAGGGCGAGGTGATGTCTGCAGAGGGCCCAGTGGGTGACGGGACCCAGTAAGGCTGATGGCCTTGCCTTTGAACAGGTGCAAGCGGCTCAAGGGACATGGAGTAGACGCTGGAGCTGACTGACAGGAGGAGGGAGCAGGGTCCGAGGAAGGACAGGCAGGCCAGGAAGGGGGCAAGCAGGAGGTGCTGGGCAGAAAGGGGCCATGGCGTGGGGGCTCTGGTGGCTTCTGAGCCTCAGGTGTTCTCATCAGAGGTAGTGAAACCCACAGTGAGACTGGGGACGGCCACTAGTCTCCACGAGCCCTGCCAGTCTCCACCTGAGTCCTATGTGAGAGTCATTGCTCATTGGTCAGGCTGGAGTTGAGTCCCCCGCAATGCAGAAAGGTGTGACTGCACCACTGCGTGGTGTGGTGTGGAGGACGGGCCACCGGAGGCTTGCATGTGTCCCCAGCGTCTTCTGCTTCCTGTCAATGCTCACACCTCTGGGTGGCGAGGGAGGGTGGGGAAGGCGTGAGGCAGATCCCAGAATTGGTGTATGATAGAGCAGATGGAGATACATGTATTTCTTATGCTCATGCTGACTCACGGTTGCCTGCAAATGTGGTGGGTAATCGTTCTCATGCCTCAGTTAGTTTGCAAAACTGAGAGGCCATGAAGAGTGCTCTGGGCTGTGTGGCTGGGCCTTTGGGAAGATCTGAGGAAGGCATTTGCATCTGGTAGGAGCTGCCACAGGGCGTGGAGAAAAGAGAAAAGTGCTTTTCTGACGCCCAATTCCTATCTCCACAGAACGCGTCCACCTTTGAGGATGTCACCCAGGTGTCCTCCGCCTACCAGAAGACGGTACCTGTTGAAGCTGGTGAGTCCTGGCTGATACCGGGAGCACCGTGTGGTTTCCCAGGAAAACACTGAGGTGAAACGCAGCCGGGAGCAGACGCACCACTAGTTGAAAGCGTGGTTGTTGCTGCGTATTTTTGGGAAAGAAAATGATCCTTTTGAAGAAGATCCTGCTTCTCCTGCAGAGGTGTAGAGTCACCTTTCACACGCAGCCTGGTGCGGCCGTTTCGCTGGGGCCCGTTTCGAGGGCCTCTTCCCAAAGCAAAGGGGTTACGTGCACATCCACGAGGGTCCCTCCACACTGCCAGTGACCAGCTCCTGGGAGCAGCTGGGGCCTGCCCGGCTCCCTGAGCCACTGGGTCGCAGCTGTGGCAGGAGGAAGACGTCATGACGTGTGTGTGCAGGCGACGGCAGACGTTCTCTCTGCTGCTTGTTCTTGGGCCCTTGACCAGGGAGCTCGAAACCTGCCCTTTTCTGTGCTGGACACACGATTGAGTCAGAGGTGGCCCATGCCCCGGAGAGTCAGGTACTTGGGGAAAATATCGTACATGAAAGCAAGTGCTAAATTTAACACAGGATGCGGAGAGCTACCACTGCTTACTAGGGGAGCCGTGGATCCACAGTTCTCAGAGTTGGAGGGCCCAGGACGCTTTGACACTTTGACCACTAGTGAGAACCCCCCAAGACGTTGATGTATTTGATGATATTGACTATATTAGAAATTAGAGGAATGTGGCCCGGCGTGGTGGCTCACGCCTGTAATCCCAGCACTTTGGGAGGCTAAGGCCGGTGGGTTACGAGGTCAGGAGATCGAGACCATCCTGGCTAACACAGTGAAACCCCGTCTCTACTAAAAATAAAAAATAAATTAGCCAGGCATGGTGGCGGGCGCCTGTAGTCCCAGCTACTCAGGAGGCTGAGGCAGGAGAATGGCCTGAATCCGGGAGGCGGACCTTACAGTGAGCTGAGATTACACCACTGCACTCCAGCCTGGGCGACAGAGCGAGACTCCATCTCAAAAAAAAAAAAAAGAAATCAGAGGACTGTTTTATTTGTTTATTTATTTATTTTGAGACCGGATCTTGCTGTGTCATCCAGGCAGGACTGCAGCCTCAGTCTCCGGGGCTCAAGCAGTCCTCTTGCCTCAGCCTCTGAGAATCTGGAACTATAAGTGCATGCCACCATGCCCAATTAAATTTTTTTATTTTTAGTAGAGACGAGGTCTCATTGTGTTGCCCAAGTTGGTCTTGAATTCCTGAGCTCAAGTGATCCACCTGCCTCAGCCTCTCAGAGTGCTGGGATTACAGGCATGAGCCACCACAGCCATTGGAAAGTTATAAATTGGTTCACTTAGAAAGAACAAAACTACGTTGGGTATGCTGGCTCACGCCTGTAGCCGCAGCACTCTGGGAGGCCGAGGCGGGTGGATCACCTGAGGTCAGGAGTTTGAGACCAGCCTGGTCAACATGGTGAAACCCTGTCTCTACTAAAGATACAAAAAGTAGCTGGGCATGGTGGCCCACGCCTGTAATCCCAACTACTCAGGAGACGGAGGCAGGAGAATTGTTTGAATCTAGAGGCGGAGGTTGCAGTGAGCCTTGATTGCGCCACTGCACTCCAGCCTGGGCAACAAGAGCTAACCTCCATCGCAAAAAATAAAAATAATAATATAACTGGCCATGCACGGAGTGGCATTGTTTTTTTTTGTAAATCTCTTTAATAGAAGACGGCTGCATTCTCACACCTATCTGCCTCTGCAGTCTGTCGATGTTACGTTGTTTAGGAAGAACATGTGGAATCACCTGGGTAGGCGGTTGGGAAAGGGAGGAGTGTTTGTAACCTTAAGGGCAGTGTGGGTGTCCTTCCGCGATGCCATGCAAGCGTGCCAGGTGGGGGTGGCTCCTCTGGCCCTGAATGGCTCGCCCCCCAGTATGCTCGGGTGGCACCCTGTGTTGGCTATTTGGAAAATGCTGGACCTCTGAGTTATGCCCGTCTTCCACTTGTGGACACTTCTCATTATACAGGACCCAAAAAATCACATTTGCTGTCATCGTCAATGTTATCTGCAGAGGCTAAGTGGAAATTGTCGTGTTCATGTGGCAGCCTCACATTTTTCAGAATTCTGTCTTTTACTTGAAAGCTGGAATTTTCCCGTTGGCGACAAATACTACAGTAATTTTTCTTGACACAATAGGCTTAGTTCATTCACTTGGGAGAAAACTGCTGCCAGATACCCAGCTTTGCATAACCATAGTTTGTCTGTCAGTTGTTATTTCAGGGAAGAACGTTGTTCCATGAAAAAACAATCAACTTGCAGCTCTCATGGTTCCATTCATGTTCCTTGAGACAGAGACAGCCACCGCCACAGTCCCGGACACAGCAGGGAAGGCTCACGTGTCTTCCCACTTTTTTGAGACAGAATCTCGTTCTGTTGCGAGGCTGGAGTGCAGTGGCGCCATCTTGGCTCACTGCAACCCCTGCCCCTGGGTTCAAGCAGTTCTCCTTGCCTCAGCCTCCGAGTAGCTGGGATTACAGGCGCGTACCACCACGCCCAGCTAATTCTTGCATTTTTAGTAGATACAGGGTTTCACCATGTTTGCCAGGATGGTCTCAATCCCTTGACCTCCTGATCCACCCGCCTTAGCCTCCCAACGTGCTGCGATTACAGGCGTGATGAGCCACCACGCCCGGCCTTGTTCCCCACTTTTGACTTACATTTTTATCGTTTTTTCTTAATAGACATGGGATCTCACTATCTTTCTCAGGCTGGTCTCAAACTCCTGATCTCAGACAGTCCTCCCATTTCAACCTCCCAAAGTGCTGGGAATTACAGGCATGAGCCAGTGCCCTCTTTTCCATTTTTGTCACACACAATATAAAAAAATGTATACTCAGCGGTTGAGATTCACTATATTCAGTATATGTCGATTACAGTATACATCAGTACCTTAACTGCTTTATCAAGGACAGATGTCTTTAAGAGAAATTGGCTGTTTTTATTTAAAATTGTGAGTGTGGTGGTGGAGATTCTGTCTTGTTTAAAGATCTTCCTGATGCCAAGCTTAGGGGGATCGCCAGTCCCACCAGGAGTGCAGTGCCCTGCGGCTGGCGCCCAGTGCTGGCTCCGGACCAGTGGGCTGAGCTGGCAGCTGCAAGAACCTTTCCCTCCTCGGGGGTGGGGGGTGGCCGGTTCCTGGGGCGGTCACCCTCTGTGGGGCTGTTGTCCAGGAGCCGTGTTTTTGCTGTGCTCAAGCCACACGTCCTCCCTCCTTTCTCTCTAGTGACCAGCAAAACAAGTAACATCAGAGCTAACTTTGAAAACCTCGCTAAGGAGAAGGAGCAGGAGGACAGGCGGAAGGCGGAGGCAGAGAGAGCCCAGCGGATGGCGAAGGAGCGGCAGGAGCAGGAAGAAGCCAGAAGGAAGCTGGAGGTGAGCGGCAACGAGTGGGCTGCAGCGCGCTCTCCCTCTCGGACCTGTGCGAGGGGATTGGCAGCTCTGGGGCCTGGGCGGGGCTTATTCTTTCCTGGCCAGGGTTTCCTTGGAAGGCATGTTTAACTCTCCTTTAAGGCTGTGCTTTAAGGCACTTGTCACTTGAAGCCACACATAGGCTGAGTCTCTGGCCACAATGCTCCAGGCAGCTAGCTAGCGCCATCCTGGTCTTGCCGGTCCAGCCCCGGGACCCAGCAACCTGCCCTGCCCTCTGTCCCTGAGCTGACAGCAGAGTCCTGTCGGCTTCGTCCTCCACGGAGCTCTTGTCCAAATGTCAGCCTGAGTCTCTTCTCACCCCTCCCCCTCTGGAAGCCCCTCCTTTTCTGGGTGAAAGTTTGGGGTTTGGAGGGGCCTCTGTGCAGAGGCAGCCTGCTCTTGGGGCCTGCTTCTGCTTGGCCAGCGCAGCCCCGCTCACCCAAGCCCCTGGCTGTGGAGAAGCGCTCCAGAGAAAGATGCCAGGAGCGCACCCCTGGCAGGGGCAGAGCACGAGCCTGCATCTGGGTGCTTTGGGTCTAGCCTGGGTGGCGTCCCACTGACAAGGAATTTCCTTGTGCTCAGCGGGATTAGGGGGGCTGTGAATAGAGCCTGGAGCCTACAAATGTGTGTGTGAAGTTACCAGGTGTGGCTCTCAGCTGGGGCATCTGCAATGTGGGGCAGGCCCAGCCTGTGTGGAAGCCTGGGCTTCTCCTGCCCACCCCAGGCCCTGCCCCTGCAGGGCCACACAGGACATGGTACTTCGAGTGTTTAATCTGTGGATGGCACCAGGTGACGTGGGAATTTACAACTGTCCTGTTGGGGTCAGGCAAGACCATAGATGCCAGGAACCGGGCTAGGCTCTCAAGACCGGGAGTGGTTTCTCTTCAGCAAGACAAGACAGCACTACCATTGTTCCTAATAGAGCAAGGCAGCCTGCAGGGGGAGAGGAGGGAGGGTTGGAGCGGACGCCTGGGGTTCAGGTCCTGCAGGGGGAGAGGAGGGAGGGTTGGAGCGGACGCCCTGGGTTCAGGTCCTGCAGGGGGAGAGGAGGGAGGGTTGGAGCGGACGCCTGGGGTTCAGGTCCTGCAGGGGGAGAGGAGGGAGGGTTGGAGCGGACGCCTGGGGTTCAGGTCCTGCAGGGGGAGAGGAGGGAGGGGTTTGGAGCGGACGCCTGGGGTGCAGGTCCTGCAGGGGGAGAGGAGGGAGGGGTTTGGAGCGGACGCCTGGGGTGCAGGTCCTGCAGGGGGAGAGGAGGGAGGGGTTTAGAATAGACGCCCGGGGTTCAGGTCCTGCAGGGGGAGAGGAGGGAGGGTTGGAGCGGACGCCTGGGGTTCAGGTCCTGCAGGGGGAGAGGAGGGAGGGGTTTGGAGCGGACGCCTGGGGTGCAGGTCCTGCAGGGGGAGAGGAGGGAGGGGTTTAGAATAGACGCCCGGGGTTCAGGTCCTGCAGGGGGAGAGGAGGGAGGGTTGGAGCGGACGCCTGGGGTTCAGGTCCTGCAGGGGGAGAGGAGGGAGGGTTGGAGCGGACGCCTGGGGTTCAGGTCCTGCAGGGGGAGAGGAGGGAGGGGTTTGGAGCGGACGCCTGGGGTGCAGGTCCTGCAGGGGGAGAGGAGGGAGGGGTTTAGAATAGACGCCCGGGGTTCAGGTCCTGCAGGGGGAGAGGAGGGAGGGTTGGAGCGGACGCCTGGGGTTCAGGTCCTGCAGGGGGAGAGGAGGGAGGGTTGGAGCGGACGCCTGGGGTTCAGGTCCTGCAGGGGGAGAGGAGGGAGGGTTGGAGCGGACGCCTGGGGTTCAGGTCCTGCAGGGGGAGAGGAGGGAGGGTTGGAGCGGACGCCTGGGGTTCAGGTCCTGCAGGGGGAGAGGAGGGAGGGTTGGAGCGGACGCCTGGGGTTCAGGTCCTGCAGGGGGAGAGGAGGGAGGGTTGGAGCGGACGCCTGGGGTTCAGGTCCTGCAGGGGGAGAGGAGGGAGGGTTTGGAGCGGACGCCCGGGGTTCAGGTCCTGCAGGGGGAGAGGAGGGAGGGGGTTTGGAGCGGACGCCTGGGGTTCAGGTCCTGCAGGGGGAGAGGAGGGAGGGTTTGGAGTGGACGCCTGGGGTTCAGGTCCTGCAGAGGGAGAGGAGGGAGGGGTTTGGAGCGGACGCCTGGGGTTCAGGTCCTGCAGGGGGAGAGGAGGGAGGGTTTGGAGCGGACGCCCGGGGTTCAGGTCCTGCAGAGGGAGAGGAGGGAGGGTTTGGAGCGGACGCCTGGGGTTCAGGTCCTGCAGAGGGAGAGGAGGGAGGGGTTTGGAGCGGACGCCCGGGGTTCAGGTCCTGCAGGGGGAGAGGAGGGAGGGGGTTTGGAGTGGACGCCCGGGGTTCAGGTCCTGCAGAGGGAGAGGAGGGAGGGGGTTTGGAGCGGACGGGGTGCAGGTCCTGCAGAGGGAGAGGAGGGAGGGGGTTTGGAGCGGACGCCCGGGGTTCAGGTCCTGCAGAGGGAGAGGAGGGAGGGGTTTGGAGCGGACGCCCGGGGTTCAGGTCCTGCAGGGGGAGAGGAGGGAGGGGTTTGGAGCGGACGCCCGGGATTCAGGTCCTGCAGGGGGAGAGGAGGGAGGGGTTTGGAGCGGACGCCCGGGGTGCAGGTCCTGCAGGGGGAGAGGAGGGAGGGTTTGGAGCGGACGCCCGGGGTTCAGGTCCTGCAGGGGGAGAGGAGGGAGGGGTTTGAAGCGGACGCCCGGGGTTCAGGTCCTGCAGGGGGAGAGGAGGGAGGGGTTTGGAGCCGACGCCCGGGGTTCAGGTCCTGCATGGGGAGAGGAGGGAGGGGTTTGGAGCGGACGCCCGGGGTTCAGGTCCTGCAGGGGGAGAGGAGGGAGGGGTTTGGAGCGGACGCCCGGGGTTCAGGTCCTGCAGGGGGAGAGGAGGGAGGGGTTTGGAGCGGACGCCCGGGGTTCAGGTCCTGCAGGGGGAGAGGAGGGAGGGGTTTGGAGCGGACGCCCGGGGTTCAGGTCCTGCAGGGGGAGAGGAGGGAGGGGTTTGGAGCGGACGCCCGGGGTTCAGGTCCTGCAGGGGGAGAGGAGGGAGGGGTTTGGAGCGGACGCCCGGGGTTCAGGTCCTGCAGGGGGAGAGGAGGGAGGGGTTTGGAGCGGACGCCCGGGGTTCAGGTCCTGCAGGGGGAGAGGAGGGAGGGGTTTGGAGCGGACGCCTGGGGTGCAGGTCCTGCAGGGGGAGAGGAGGGAGGGTTTGGAATAGACGCCTGGGGTGCAGGTCCTGCAGGGGGAGAGGAGGGAGGGGTTTGGAGCGGACGCCCGGGGTTCAGGTCCTGCAGGGGGAGAAGAGGGAGGGGTTTGGAGCCGACGCCCGGGGTTCAGGTCCTGCAGAGGGAGAGGAGGGAGGGGGTTTGGAGCGGACGCCCGGGGTTCAGGTCCTGCAGAGGGAGAGGAGGGAGGGGGTTTGGAGCGGACGCCCGGGGTTCAGGTCCTGCAGGGGGAGAGGAGGGAGGGGTTTGGAGCGGACGCCCGGGGTTCAGGTCCTGCAGGGGGAGAGGAGGGAGGGGTTTGGAGCGGACGCCCGGGGTTCAGGTCCTGCAGAGGGAGAGGAGGGAGGGGTTTGGAGCGGACGCCTGGGGTGCAGGTCCTGCAGGGGGAGAGGAGGGAGGGTTTGGAATAGACGCCTGGGGTGCAGGTCCTGCAGGGGGAGAGGAGGGAGGGTTTGGAATAGACGCCCGGGGTGCAGGTCCTGCAGGGGGAGAGGAGGGAGGGTTTGGAATAGACGCCCGGGGTGCAGGTCCTGCAGGGGGTGAGGAGGGAGGGGTTTGGAGTGGACGCCCGGGGTTCAGGTCCTGCAGGGGTAGAGGAGGGAGGGGTTTGGAGTGGACGCCCGGGGTTCAGGTCCTGCAGAGGGAGAGGAGGGAGGGGTTTGGAGTGGACGCCCGGGGTTCAGGTCCTGCAGAGGGAGAGGAGGGAGGGGTTTGGAGTGGACGCCCGGGGTTCAGGTCCTGCAGAGGGAGAGGAGGGAGGGGTTTGGAGTGGACGCCCGGGGTTCAGGTCCTGCAGAGGGAGAGGAGGGAGCGGTTTGGAGTGGACGCCCGGGGTTCAGGTCCTGCAGGGGGAGAGGAGGGAGGGTTTGGAGCGGACGCCTGGGGTTCAGATCCTGCCTGGGTGGCTCCCTGGCCCGTGTGCCTGCACGCCTTGCCCTCAGACTCAGCGTCTGGCACTGGAGCCCGCAGGCTGTCAGTGAGTTTCCCGTTGCTGCTGTAGTCACCACCACACACAGTACACAGCTAGTGTCTTACAGCCCTGGAGGTCAGAAGTCCTCAAAGATGTCAGCAGAGCTGTGTTCCTCCTGGCAGCCCTGCGGCCCCGTCTTCCCGTCTCCAGCCTCTGCTTTCGTTGTCACCGCCCCTCCTCTGTCCCTCACACTCCTGCCTCCCTTCTCTCAGGACCTCGTGATTACATTGGGTCCACCCAGATAGTCCAGAATTCCCGTCACAGAACCCTTAGTTTCATCACACACACAGTCCCTCCGCATGGGGTCTGGGGACTGCGATGTCAGCAGCTTTGAGGGGCCATTATCCTACCCTAGTTCATCCTTTGGCCCCTAAAGCTTCATGTCCGTCTCATGCGCAAACGCACTCAGCCCATATGAAGGCCCCCAAAGTCTCAACCCATTGCAGCATCAACTCAGACTCCCAAATCTGTGGCTAAACCGTCTAATCGTGTGTGGGCGGGACATGAGCTGTGGCCCAGTCCCGGCACTGTCGCATCACTGGCTGTGTGATCTCAGCCTCAGAGCTCACCTGCCCCTCGGATCCTGCCTGGGAGCTGATGGGATCTGAAGCTTGGTGCTTCAGCTCACCTGCCCCTCTGATCCTGCCTGGGTGCTGGTGGGATCCGAGGCTTAGTGCTCCAGCTCAACCTTGGTGTGGATGTTTTCCGCTCCTTCCCCCAGAGCATGCCTAGAGCTTGGGCGCAATCTTCTGAAACACGGCAGGCGTGACAGTGCAGAGTGTCATGGCAGCATTCCGCTTGCTGTTTGTTTTCAATCACAGGAGCAAGCCAGAGCCAAAACGCAAACGCCCCCTGCATCGCCTGCACCTCAGCCAACCGAGGAGAGGCTGCCCTCGAGCCCCGTCTATGAGGTTGGTGTCTTTGGTGTTTGAATGAGCGTGACTTCCTGCCAGAGCCCAGGTCCTCTGTGGAGCGGAGGAAGCCCTTGCAGGCAGGCAGCGTGGTGTGGGTGCAGAGGGCATCGCTGCATTCCATGCCCGGAGAGGGGTGGGCCAGGAGCGCCCTGGGGGTGGGTGACATGCCTCGGTGCTGTCGGGGGACAGCTGTGCAGGGCCACGTGCCATCTTCTCACCCCTCTACAGCCTGTTGTAGTCTGGCCACTTTCACTGCAGTCCCTGCTGGGGTCACCTGCTGTCAGACAATCAGATGTGGGGGTCTTCCCCCCACTTGCTCTCTGCTGTGCGGTACGCCGCCACACTCCCTTCTGGCAATGCCGCCCTCCCTCATCACTGAGCCCCCACCTCCCGCGCCATCTGCCTTCTGTGCCTGCCCCGTTCGGCTCTCCAGCCTTGCAGCCCCTCACGAGTGTGCTGCAGACATGCTGTCCAGACCCTCCCTGTGCTGCTGACCCCCTCGTGGGTCCCCCAGTGTTCCGTCCCCATCCCAGAGTTACCGAGCCGTCTGCCGACAGCCCGCCCATCCCTGACTTTGTGTCTCCTGCTCCCTGCCATCTGCGCTAACCACACCCTCCACCTATAACCACCTCTCCTGGCCCCAGCCCTGCCCCTTCTCCATCCCACCGCCATCATCCTGGTCTATGCATTCATCTCTCCCCGCCCAGGAGCCAGTCAGTGAGTTACGGGGGGCACACTCCAGACCACGGACCACGGTAGTTACGGGGGGCACACTCCAGACCACGGACCACGGTAGTTACGGGGGGCACACTCCAGACCACGGACCACGGTAGTTACGGGGGGCACACTCCAGACCACGGACCACGGTAGTTACGGGGGGCACACTCCAGACCACGGACCACGGTAGTTCAGGAGCCCAGAGCGCCCTGGAGACAGGCAGGGTCTGGGGCCTGGGCCTCACTGGCCATGGCCTCGTCACCACCCGACTGTCCGTCCTGGGCTGTGCTGCCGCCTTTACCCTGCCAGGCCCTGGGGGGATGTGGTAAGTGAGGCCTTGCAGCTCATCGGGAACGAGCCTCCCCCTCTCGTCCCTCCCCTTGGCAGTCAGCGCCGTCTGCCGCAAGGAAGCTCCGACCCTGCCCGTCCCGTGCAGCTCGGCCCTTGCGTGGCTCCCGGCGCCTGCGCTGAGGGTGGAGTCGCTCTCCCTGCCCCTCACTCTCCCTGGCGAGCAGCGCTCCACCACCAGTTCTTCCCGGATCTCCTGGGTGCGCGTTTCTGAGCTGTTGGCATTGCTTTCTCTCACTGCCGGTGACATCAGGTGGACCCTGCTCAGAAACACTGATTAAAGCCAGCATCGGTGATAAGCAGGTCGGGATTTTCGTTAGGGCTCCGAAGTTGCGGTGGTTATAAATAAAGAGGTGTTCCGCTGGCACCTTTGTAGTTGAATGTGATTCTTCGGCGATGCCCTTACTGCCCTCTGCAGAGAGGATTTGTTTAGGGCAGAGCCCGGTCTGCAGGCTCAGCCGCTCTGCAGCCATGTGGTGAAGCTGCTGTCAGGCAGGGCCAGGGTCGAGCAGCACAGGGCAGGAGGGTGGCCACTCGGCCCCAGGGTGCCCTGTGCCTACTCGGCCCCAGGGTGCCTTGTGCCTCGAAATCAGCCAAATTAACCCAACAAAGATGGGCTCTATCCCCAGGCAACAGCGCAGGCAGGGGCGTGGCTCCTAACCTGCTGTGTGGGCGTGGCTACTGCAGGACTGGGGTGTTCCGGGGTTGAGGACCCAGTCATTGGTAAGGAAATGGCATGTGGGCCTCCCCGCACTCACCACCATGGTGAACATGCCAGCAAGCCTGGCCTTCCTATGCCACATCTGTTTTCTCAGTCCTGGCTGGGACTGAGAATTAGGTGGCCTGTGGGTTTCTGCTGGCTGTGGCAGTGCAGCTGCTGCTCTCTGGAAGCCAACATGGGCCCCGTGCCATGTGCGTGTGACCCTTCCCCAGGACGCGGCTTCCTTCAAGGCAGAGCTGAGCTACAGAGGCCCTGTGAGTGAGACGGAGCCGGAGCCCTTGTACAGCGTGGAGGCCGCTGACTATCGAGAGGCCGGCAGCCAGCAGGGCCTGGCCTACGCCACAGAGGCTGTCTACGAAAGCACAGAGGCCCCAGGCCACTATCCCACAGGTACTGGGCCCCACGCTGCAGCGCCCTTCCCGGTGGGGAGCTCCCGAGACATCCTGCTCGACCTGTGGCGTCCTTTCGAGGAGCGTGGGTGGGTTTCCCGCTGACCCGCCTTCGCCTGCTTGCTGCAGGGTCTTTCTGTCCCTTGAGGGAAGTGCTCTAGACACATTTGGGGCAGCGGCTCCTGAGCTGCATCCCGGGAAGATCCCCGTGGTGCTGGGGACGGGCGGGCAGGGCAGAGGAAGGCAGGGCTTCAGCTGCCGTCCTGTGTCTTTGGGACAGAATCTTAGGAAGTGTCGTCTAAAACTTGAGAAGGCTGGGAACCTGTGTGGGACTTTGTGTTGCTCAGCTCTGTCCTGGCTTTCTTTTAGAGGACAGCACCTACGACGAGTACGAGAACGACCTGGGGATCACAGCCGTCGCCCTGTACGACTACCAGGCTGGTGAGCGGCCCGCAAAAGTGTTCAGAGGGGAGACCCGGGCGGCTGCACCCGCCTGTGCTTGTTTCCTGAGAATTGACTTCTCCAGCGTTGTTAGTTTTAGAAATAATTTATGTTGAGATAATTTCAGAGGTATAGAAAAGTTGCAGGTATGGTGCCAAGAACTCCCATGTTCCCTACCCAGATTCCATCTCCGCACACACACGCACCCACCTCGTTATCTTTAGTATTCTCTGAACCCTTGGAGAGCTGCAAGGGTGCTGCCAGCCCCAAAGACTCCAGCGTGTTTCCCAAGGTCAAGGACGCTGTCCCTCAGGGATGCCCCACCCTCCAGGTGAGGGGGCCACACAGATGCCCCATTCCTGCCTGTCCTGTCCTGGCCGCCAGCTCCCATGTGGCCAGCGTGTCCCCCTGAGTTCCCTTTGCGGCCTTGGCAGTTTAAGAGCAGCCTCAGCTCCTGGGCTGGCCTCAGCCGCCTGCCCTGTGTTCCCTCAGGGCCAGGCTGAGCCGTGCTCTGGTGGCAGTGAGGTCGTGGAGACCATGTGGTGGGGCTCCCTGCTGTGCCGCGTGGCATCCACCTGTCCCTCTGTCTCAGCCACCATCTGGTCCACAAAGCCAGTGCCACCCCTCTGCAGTTGACAAGCATCTTATGGGTGGCGTGGGATTCCTTTCCGAACCCCCGGCCGCTGCCTCTGAGTGCTTCCCGTTTGCAATTTTCCATCAGTGCGGAAGTTGGCATGCTACCATAAGTGAGCGCTGGCTGTCCCCGTTCAGTCCCTTTTGCACACGTGCGTTTACATGCACGCGTGTGGATATGTCTGTGGCATCTCGGCACCTGTGTGTGGATTCTCATCACCGTGGCTTTTGCCCTCCAGGCCCATTTAAGCCATCACCTCGGGCTTCTCTCCGGGTGTCCCCCAGCCGTCCCTCTACTGTGGCCTCCACACCCCCATGGCCTTGGGCAGCCCATCTCCCCACCCCCTCCACAGACACGTCTGCCAGGGAGAGAGGGGAAGGGAGGGCGGGCAGGGCTGGAGTTATGTGGTGGAAACCTGCTCCTGAGGAAGGGGTCCGGGTGGGGTGGGTGTTTTGTGTGAGGGGCTCTGGGCATCTCCGTAGTCACTCGGCTCATGTTCTTGACAAATCCTGGCCTTGGTGGCAAGAGAGGCAGCAGGAGCCTCCGCAGTGCATCTCTGCAGGGGCATCTCCTCTGAGCAGGCTGCCTGGGAGTTTGCTCTGGGTTGCCCTGTTCTTTTCTAGCAGACCAGGAAACGCTCGCACTTAGCACCTTTCTGCGTTCTCTTCCCCAGCGGGTGATGATGAGATCTCATTTGACCCCGATGACATCATCACCAACATCGAAATGATTGACGATGGCTGGTGGCGTGGGGTGTGCAAGGGCCGGTACGGGCTCTTCCCAGCCAACTACGTGGACCTGCGGCAGTAGGGCCCCCAGCCCCCAGCCCCCGGAGCTGCGCCCCGGACCCTCACACTACAGATCAGGCCTTCTTTGGTTCTTGGGTTTTGGGTTTTTTTGGTTTTTTTGGTTTTTTTTGAAGGTGGGGAGGAGAATATACACATTGCTTTTATATTTAATACTTTTGCTGATGCTTTTGAAAATGTTTATGCCACAGAATTTGCTAATATATTGTAATCACATTCCTTAGGAGGACTTTGGTAATTGGTTTTATGCATTGATGGATTGATGGGGTTTTTTTTGTTTTATTTTTTGCCAAATTGACTGTCACACGCGGCAGCTTCAGGGAGCTCGCATTCTCTTGAGTGCGTGTTGCCCTCGTGCTCATCAAGTGCAGTCGGGGCCTCCCACGACAAGCACGAGGCCTCAGGTGGGCCCTGTGGCGGGTAGGCAGGAAGGACTGTCCCAGGCCCTGTGGCGGGTAGGCAGGAAGGACTGTCCCAGACGAGGGCTCCCTCTAGAGTCTCAGTGTTTGGGGGGAGAGGGGCGGGCCTGCTGGAGGTTAACACGGAGCTAAGTCACCCAGAACACAGGAGCTGCCACGTCAGATGGGAAATCTGCCTGTGTCATACCGTGACAGCCCGCGGGATCAGGTGCCTTCTAGCAGAGACCCTGGATTTTTTCCTGTGCCCACCCCGGCTCGTCCTCATCTCTACTCATCCCTTACCCAGGTCGCTGGGAGGGCTGCTGGGAGCCTCTTCTGCCCCTGCCGGGCAGCGTCACCAAGTCCTTGAAATCTTCCCCTGCCCCGCAGGTCTCTGGATTGGCACAGTGCAGTTGAGGTCTGCATTGGGCTTTTCTTTTCACATAGGCTGATGTCTTGACCGTCACCCAGGTGGTCCGTGGGCCACCGGGCAGCCTGGGGCAGTATATGTGCCGTGTCACAGCACGGCCTCCCAGCCTTGGGAAGGAAGTCGGTGCCTGCTCTGCTGTGAGCCACCAGGAGCCTCCTCCCATCAGTGGGGTGTAGTCTTTTTGCCAAAATATCATGTTCAATTACAGTAGTTTGATGAGCTGAAGGCTAGAAGTGTGAAGTGCAGATGAGTGCGTGTTCCTCCCCAAGGCCCCGCACAGCTCCGGGACGCCGCTGTCCTGGCATTTGTGGCCACTCACTTTGTAGGAAACTCACCTCCTTCCTGAGGAGCCGGGAGGCTGGACCAGTCCCGTCATGCAGTCAGGTGGGCGGTGTGTCGTTCCAGAAGGTCCCGTGGAAATGTCTCGGGACTTGGGTCCCGGAGCACCCGTGAAGCGCGTGTTTTTGCTTCTGAGGTGCGTTTCTCATCCTTGCTTTACCACAATGAGCAATGAGGTCGGGTTTTATATGCAACTTATTGTATCTGAATTCCTGTAGCACACCTCATAGGTATGATTTTTTTAAATTAAAGAATTCAGAATAAACTTTTTTTGATCCACTTGTGTGATTCGCTTTGGTCTGTGGTCACTCCGTTCTGCAGTGGAAGCTGCGTCGACACTCTGGGCATCCTGCGCCCCGGACCTGGGCTGGCGGAGGCCCCCCTGCCGTCCTGTGCATCTCGCGTGTTCTGTTCTGGCCTTAGACTGAACCGCGCGTTCCCTTTTCCGTGTTCTTCAGAGGTGCTGCTTACCCACTCAAATGTGTTTACTCTCGCAGATCATCCAGTTTTTTGCACAGAGGTTCCAAGCAAAGTCAAACTTTCTATGCTTAAAAGTCATTTCTGAATTACAATTCTCAAATCCTGAGGGGGATTTTTCTCCCAGTCTCGTTTTGCTCAGGGGCACCGGAAGTTAAAGGCTGAGGGGAACAGTGGCACTGAGGGAGCAGGTGTGCCCTCTGGAGCCGGGGGTGCTGGGGAGCTGAGTTCCGGCTCACACTTCCTGCCCATCAGGTGCTCCCAGGGAGCTTTCGGCTGCACAACATACCTGCTACCCCTTCCAGCCTGGGTGGTGACGGAGCACTGCCTCCCTTCGACTGTCCTACACCTGCCTCTGGCTTAGTAAACAGCGCCTGTGCCAGCTCTGCCCACAGGAGCCAAACGTGAGAGTGCCCTCGCCCTCCTCCACTACCAGGCTGCCGTGCGTTCTGCATCACAGGGTCAGAGCCCTAATGGCGAGCCCTGTCCCACACAGGGCCTGTCTGCCGGGTGAGATGGCAGCCACCTGCAGGGAGCTGGGTCCTGAAGAAATGAGGCATGGAGGCTTGGGAACCAGGGGAAAGTCCCAGCACGGGTGGGCAGACGGGGTCAGGGGGCTGGAGGACGGTGCGACGAAGGGAGGCGGCCCTGCTGGCCCACTGTCTGCCCAGTCTGGCTCTACCTGTGCCGCCTGCAGATGAGCATGGCAGGAGTTCAACGGGAGCGGGACACATCTTGAGCGGGTCTGTGTTTCTGTTCTGTTGGTGGCCGAGCATTGCCTGGCAGCTTGTGCACCTGGAGCCAACCACCTGAATCTTAGCCACTTTCCTTTTAGATGTGGTTGGGGTTTTTTTGTTTCTGTCTTTTGAGAAGGGGTCTTGCTTTGTTGCCCAGGCTGGAGTGCAGTGGCGCAATCTCCACTCCTGCAACCTGTGCACCCAGGGCTCAAGCGATCCTCCCACCTCAGCCTCCTAAGTAGCTGGGACTACAGGTGTGCACCACCACACCTGGCTACTTTTTGTATTTTTAGTAGGGATGTGGTTTCACCATGTTGCCCAGGCTGGTCTAGAACTTCTGACCTCAAGTGATCCTCCCATCTCGGCCCCCCAAAATGCTGGAATTACAGGCATGAGCCACCGCGCCCGGCCTAGATGTGGTCATTTTAATGTCAGCTCACTGTACCTTCTGTCTCAAAGTTGGATGCACTCCCCAGGTCCCCTCTGGCCTGAGGAGCAGCCCAGGCCTGGCTTGCCCAGCAGCAACTTGCTCTCAGCCCGCTGGAGGAGGGAGGGCAGGACGTGGACATGCTTTTCCCTCTTGAGGCCCAGACATGGAAAATGTTTTGTGGCATGTAGGGAGCCATCAGCACGCAGGCACCTCCCAGAACCGCCGGAGCCACTGCTGGCCACTCTGGGCGCTCAGACGTGGGCACAGCATGGAGAGTGCTTTGTCCGGTGAAGATGCTCACTGTGCTCCTGGAAGATCTGCTGGCAAATGCTTCTTCAACCCAAGATGTTCAGAGAGCGACTGACATGGTATTAACTGTGCACATACTGTGTGCTGGGCCTTGGAGGGGAAACGGGGGAATGTTGAGTAAGAGATGGCTCAGCCCTGGGGAAGCTGACCCAAGAAATCAGAGATTCCACCACTGCATTTATTTTTATTTTTTTAATCAATTTATTCTTTCTGAGATGGAGTCTTGCTCTGTTGCCCAGGCTGGAGTGCAATGGCGCAATTTCCACTCACTGCAACCTCCACCTCCCAGGTTCAAGCAGTTCTGCCTCAGCCTCCCGAGTAGCTGGGACTACAGGTGTGCACCACCATGCCTGGCTAATTTTTGTATTTTTAGTAGAGACAGTTTCGCCAGGTTGGCCAGGCTGGTCTCAAACTCCCGACCTCAGGTGATCTGCCCGCCTCGGCCTCCCAAAGTGTTGGAATTACAGGCGTGAGCCATTGCGCCCGGCCCCCACCGCTATGTTTAATTCTAACCAAGGAGAAGAGGAAGTTCCGAAAGGAGAACAAGGAGATCTGAGAACACAGCTCGGGACTGGCCAGGGGCCTCCCCTTAGAAAGCTCTCCCTGTTGTGTCCCTCCACACTGGGGCCTCATGGAGTGGGCACGGTTGTGTCCCTCCACACCGGGGCCTCATGGAGTGGGCACGGTTTTTATTACCTGCCTTGCTGACTTTCAGCTCTGATTTCTTCATCTGAAAGTGAGGATAAAAGAACCCCTCTTTCTAGTCAGATGCCTGCTAGATTCATTTGCCTGCTTGCATTTGAGATGTATTGCCAGGATACACCTCCACAGTCTGATGGAACACACTGAATATATCTTAACAACAAAAGGTAACAATACATTTTAATAATTTTTACTTATTTTGCCTGAAACATTAGGATTCTGTCCTTATCTCAGTCCCATGTTTTTTGGTTTTTGGTTTTTTTTTTTTTTTTTTTGAGACGTTGTCTCACTCTGTTGCCCAGGCTAGAGTGCAGTGGTGCAGTGGCACGATCTCAGCTCACTGAAGCCTCCACCTCCCAATTCAAGCGATTCTCCTGCCTCAGCCTCCCGAGTAGCTGGGATTACAGGTGCCCGCCACCATGTCTGGCTAATTTTTGTATTTTAGTAGAGATGGGGTATCACCATGTTGGCCAGGCTGATCTCGAACTCCTGACCTCGCGTGATCTACCTGCCTCGGCCTCCCGAAGGGCTGGGATTACAGGTGTGAGCCATGGCGCCTGGCCCCTCAGTCCTGTGTTTTGAATTCTGTTGTTTCTTTTCCCCCATTTTCCCTCCAGTTATTTCTTCTGACCTGTTTGACCTCCCTTGGGAAGACACACTCTGCTTTTGATGATGATGATTGTGAAAATGCACACAGACCGCAACACAGTTGAAGAATTCTACATTGTGTGATAAGGTGCTTTTGTTCTACCTACTGTCGTCGTTATAATAGTGCTCCTTCGATTAAAACCGTTTTGAGACCACTCCATTGTCATTTGTGAGCTCTCAGACTTCCCACTAACATACGCCATCTCTCGCCGTAATGTTTGTCAGTATTGTCTGTGAATTACACCTCCTGCTATTACACAGAAAGAGATCCGTGCCTTGGTATTTGCAGGGGATTGGGCCCAGGACCTCCCTCCTGTACCCAAATCTGCACATAATCAAGTCCCCCAGTGCCCTGCAGAACCCACATCTATGAAAAGTTGGCCTTGCACGTGCAGGTTTTGCTTCTGTGAATACTCTATTTTTTGTTGTTTTTGAGACAGGATCTCTGTCACTCAGGCTGGAGTGCAGTGGAGTGACACCACCATAGCTCACAGCAGCTTCAACCTCCCTCAAGCAATTTCCAACCTCAGCCTTCTGAGCAGCTGGGACCACAGGTGCACACCCACCATGCCTGGCTAATTTTTTTTTTTTTTTTTTTTTTTAGGTCTTTGTAGAGACGGCATCTCACTATGTTACTCAGGCTGGTCTTGAACTCCTGGCCTCAAGCCATCCTCCTGCCTCAGCCTCCGAAAGTGCTGAGATTACAAGTGTAAGCCACTATGCCCAGCCTGAATACTGTATTTTTTATGTGCTTGGTTGAAAAAAATACGTGTATAAGTGGATGCTCACAGTTCACACCCTTGTTCAAAAGTCAGTTGTGTTCTCCTGAGTAGGGTGTGTGAATGAGATGCACATGAGTCCCTGCAGGCCTGATCACCCCCTGGTGGGCAGAATCCTGGCCTCCCAAAGATGTCTAGATCTTAATCCCCAGAACCTGTAATGATGTTACCCCGCATGGCCAAGGAGAATTAGGTAGCAGATGGAATTAAGGTTACTAATCAGCTGGCCTTCAAATAGGGAGATTATCTTTTCAGCACATGGCACTGGGAAAGTGATATTCACATGCAAAAGAGTGATGTTGGTCCCTTACCTTTCACCAGACAGAAAAATTAACTGAAAATAGATTAAAGACCTAAACACGAGACCTAAATCTATAAAACTCTTAGAAGTAAACGGGAAAAGCTTCATGACATCGAAGCTTTCATGACATTCCTAATTTGACAATGATTTCTTAGATATGGAACCAATAGCACAGACAACAAAAGGAAAAATAGCTTAGTTGGGCCAGGCATGGTGGTTCACGCTTGTAATCCCAACACTTTGGGAGGCCGAGGCAGCTGGATCACTTGAGGTCAGGAGTTTGAGACCAGCCTGGCCAACAGGGTGAAACCCCATCTCTACTAAAAATACAAAAATTAGCCAGGTGTGGTGGCACGCACCTGTAATCTCAGCTACTTGGGAGGCTGAGGCACGAGAATCACTTGAACCTGGGAGGCAGAGGTTGCAGTGAGCCGAGATTACTCCACTGCACTCCAGCCTGGGCGACAGAGCAGGACTCCATCTCAAAAAAAAAAAAGGTAAATTGGATGTCATTTAAAAAACGGCATTGAAGGACATAACAATGAAAAGGCAACCTAGAGAGTGGGAAAAAATATTTGCAAGTCATACATCTGATAAGGGGGGTAATGTCCACAATATGTAAGGAACTACAGCTAAACAACAAACCCAAATCATTTAAAAACAGACAAAGGATTTGAATAGATGTCTCAAAGAAGATACACAGATGGAAAATGAGCAGGAGAAAGATTCCCAGCATCACCTATCATTAGGGAAATGCAAATCAAAACCACATGGAGGCTGGGAACGGCAGCTCACGCCTGTAATCCCAGCTGTTTGGGAGGCTGAGGCAGGAGGATCACTTGAGCCCAGAAGTTTGAAATCAGCCTGGGCAACATAGGGATACCTTGTTTCTACAAAAAATTAAAAATTAGCTGAGTGTGGTGGGACCCGCCTGTAGTCCCAGCTACTCAGGAGGCAGGAGGATTGCTGGAGCCCAGGAGGTCAAGGCTGCCATGAGCTATGATTGCATCACCTCACTCCAGCATGGGGGACAGAGCCAAGATATTGCAGTAACATCTCACACCCATGAGGGTGACTACCATGAAGAAACACAGTCACAAGAGTTGGTGAGGATGTGGGGAAATTGAGCCCCTCCTGCACCGTTGGTGAGAAGGTAAAATGTGGCAGATGCTGTGAACAGTATAGCAAATCCTTTAAAAGAAGAAAAAAAAGTACCATATGATGCAGCAATACCTCTTCTGGGTATATACCCCAAATAGTTGAAAACAAGGTCTCAGAGAGATATTTCTACACCCATATTCATAGCAGCAGCATTATTCTCTGGCCAAAAGGTAGAAGCAGCTCACCGTCCATCTGTGGGTGAGTGGGTAAATCGAATGTAGTAAATACAGATGGGGGAATATTATTCAGCCTTTGAAAGGAAGGATAGTCCTAGCTATTCAGGAGGCTGAGCTTGGAGGATCCCTTGAGCCCAGGAGTTTGAGGTTACAATGCGCTATATAGTCCCGCCACTGCACTCCAGCCTGGGCAACAGAGAGACCCTGTCTCTTAAAAAGGAAATCCTGACATGCTACGACACGGATGAACCTTGAAGACGTTATGCTAAGTGAAAGAAGCCAGTTACAAAAAGACGAATGCAGTATGATGCCACTTGTGAGGTCCCTAGAGCAGTCAAATTCACAGAGACGGAGAATGGTGGCTGCCAGGGCCTGGGCGGCGGGGGTGGAGCTAATGTTTAATAGGCACAGTTTCCATTTGGGAATATGGTTTAGTCTCTTTGTGTTGCCATAAAGGAATACCTGGGGCTGGGTAATTTCTTTTTTCTTTTCTTTTCTTTTCTTTTTTTTTTTTTTTTGAGACAGAGTTTTGCTCTTGTTGCCCAGGCTGGAGTGCAGTGGTGCACTCTCGACTCACTGCAACCTCCGTGTCCTGGGTTCAAGCGATTCTCCTGCCTCAGCCTCCTGAGTAGCTGGGATCACAGGCACCTGCTGCCACGCCCAGCTGATTTTTTTGTAGAGATGGGGTTTCACTATGTTGGCCTCACCATGTAGGCTGGTCTCAGACTCCTGACCTCAGGTGATCCACCCGCCTCGGCCTCCTAAAGTGCTGGAATTATAGGCGTGAGTCTCGGCGCCCGGCCGAGGCTGGGTAATTTCTAAAGGAAAGAGATTTGGCTCAGGGTTCTGCAGGCTGTACAGGGAGCATGATGCCGGTGTCCACTCCTGGGGAGGCCTCAGCTGCTTCCACTCATGGGGAAGGGGAAGGGGAGCCCATGTGCGCTGAGATCACGTGGGGAAGAGGAAGCAAGGGGGCCAGGTGCAGGTTCTGGAATAACCAGCTCTCACAAAAACCAACAGCTCCCTCCCGCCGCTGGGGAGGGCATTAATCTATTCAGGAGGGATTCGCCCCCATGACCCAAGCACTTTCCTTAGGCCTCACCTTCAATATGTGGGATCAATTCCAACGTGAGGTTTGGAGGAGTCAGACAAACCCTCGTGAACCCTCGCGGAAGATGCGGGCGTGCTGGAGCTGGATGGCGGCGATGGCAGCGCAGCAGTGTGACCATGCTGCAAGTCAGTGAACTGTTCATGGAGAAACGGTTAAAATGGTGATTTTTATGCTTTGTATATTTTACCACTTTTTTTTTTTTTTTTTAAGGCAGATTCCTTTCAATCATCTGAGTGAGCCCAGTGCGATCTGAAGGGTCCCCACAGGAGGAAGAGGCAGTGACCAGGATCCAAGGAGCACCACGGCCTCTGGAAACCGGCCGGGGAAGGAAGTGGATCCCCCGTGAGCCTCCAGCAGGAAGGAAGCCCCGTGGACACCCTACCTTCAGCCCAGCAGACCTGGTCAGACTTCCGGCCTGCAGCTATGTAAGGGGAGACGTTTGTGTTGTTCGAGGCCACCGAGCCTGGTCGTCTGTGCCGGCAGCCGCAGGAGCCCAGGCCACCGCCCCCACGAGGTCCGTGTGCTGTGACGTCTGCCTGGGCATTCTGCACAGGGTCCTTATTTTCTCTTCCCCTCCCCTGCAAGGTCAGTCCCGGGAGCCCAGAAGGTGCTTGATGAGTGATCTGCAGCTGATTGAGCAAAGAAACGAGTGAGCCACGTCAGCTGGAGGCATTAGTGTGATACGTGTTGCTTTTCTTTTTTTTTTCTGGGACGGAGCCTATATCTGTCCCCCAGGCTGGAATGCAGTGGTGCGATCTCGACTCACTGCAACCTCTGCCTCCGGGGTTCACTCCATTCTCCTGCCCCGCCACAACGCCCGGCTAATTTTTTGTGTTTTTGGTAGAGACGGGGTTTCACTGGGTTAGCCAGGATGGTCTCGATCTCCTGATCTCGTGATCCGCCGGCCTTGGCCTCCCAAAGTGCTGGGATTACAGGCGTGAGCCACTGCGCCCGGCCACGTGTTGCTTTTCAAATGAAAGCTCTGTGACCCTCGGTTGAGCAACTCTGAGAGCCGGGATCCCCGCCCTTCTCTCCCCGTTGTGGTGGGTCTTGTACCCAACAGCTTGCCAGAGCGGAGAGCCATGAATAGGGTTTGGTTTCCGGAAAGACGACCAGGAGACTCAGCCCAGGAGTCAGCCTGGGTTCAAATCCTGGCCCCACACTTCCTTCCTTGTCACCCTGGGCATGTGATTCAGTTCTTCTTTCTTGTACATTTGGGTGGAAACTAACAGCTGCCTGCCGTGGGGAGAACCAGCTTACTCGCCTTCTGCGCCGTGGCTGGCGCTGCTCATTAGCAGGTTAAAAAAAGCTTTGCCAATAGGCCGGGCACGGTGGCTGACACCTGTAATTCCCAGCACTGTGGGAGGCCAAGGCGGGCGGATCATGAGGTCAGGAGATTGAGGCTATCCTGGCTAACACGGTGAAACCCCATCTCTACTAAAAATACAGAAAATTAGCCGGGCGAGGTGGCGGGCGCCTGTAGTCCAGCTACTCGGTAGGCTGAGGCAGGAGAATGGCGTGAACCCGGGAGGCAGAGCTTGCAGTGAGCTGAGATCCGGCCACTGCACTCCAGCCTGGGTGACAGAGCGAGACTCTGTCTCAAAAAAAAAAAAAAAAAGCTTTGCCAATAGGTTGAGGTGGTCTCAACTGTGGGTTTAATGCACCTCTCGCTATGAGAGGGTAGCAGCTTTACATTTGTTTAGAAAATATTTGTTTTTCTCTATGTGCTGTTTGTTTATAGTATTTGCCTACCTTTCTCCCCTGTTTTTCCATTTGTCTTTTACTTTGTTTACGGTAGGATTTTTTTCCTGCAGAATTTTAGAATTTTGATGTGGTTTAATTAATCCGCAGTGCACGGCTCAGAATTCATCTGCCCATAGAAACAACAGCCTAAGTAATGGTTTGGTTTCCAGACCAGCTCACTGAAATGGATGTCATTCATTGTCTAATGCAGACACTGTACACTGTGCGGTGTGGACTTCAGTCTGACCCTGAGTGAAATGGGAGCCACTCCAGGGTTCACAGCCAAGCAGGGAGATGAATTTGTGTTCAGAAGATCTTTAGGGGGGCACAGGAGGAGGAAGGAACCCCAGTTAAGAGGTCAGTTCAGTTACCCAGGCAAGAAGTGCGGAGGCGTAGACAGGCGCGGCATCAGCGGAGCAGGAGACGCGGGGCTCAGTGTTTGGCTGTGCTTTCACGACAGACCCAGTGGGAACTACTAGCAGATTAGACACAGCAAAGGAAAAGAAAGGAGTCAGAATGATTCCAAGGTTTTTGGTGCCTGCAACAGCAAGTATGGAGTTGCCTTTTATTGAAACGGGAAGGGCTGAGGGAGGTTCCTTGACTGCCCGTTAGACATCCAAGCACCTGCTGGAATTCTGTGTGGGGTTCAGGGATGAGACCCAACTGGGAATATAAGTGTTAGAATTGTAAGCTTGAGTTAGAACTAGAACCGTGGATTGGATTAGACCCCTAGATGTGGTGTTTGCCGACCGGGAGGATGGCCAAGGGTGAAACCCGGGGCACCCTAGGATTTAGAGGTCAGGGAGAAGAGAAGAGACCCCCAAAGAAGACCCAGAAACAACAGGCAGTGATAGGATGATGGGGTCCTGGGAGACAGTGGCCAGGACATCCCAAAGAGGAAGTGCGGCCACAGTGTCAGAGGCTGTGGTGGATACAGGAGAGATGAAGATAGATCTGACCCCTGCTTCAGCATGGGGGTCACGGGGACCTTGAGCAAGAGGCTGGAGCAGCAGAGGGAGGGGAACACCGGTGGGAGCAAGCCCCGGGGAAAATGGGAAGCACACAAGCCCTAAAGGAATGCAAGAATATTTCTTAAAGCCATCATTCCAGCCCCAGCAATTACAACCAAAGAAAGTAATTCAGAAGCTACATTTCTCTTGAGTGTTGTAACTTCAGAGCCTAGGATGGGGCAGCAGGAGGATGTGGCACAGTCTGAGGGAGGCCTCTAAGCAATTGTCAGACCTTTTTATTTATTTTACTGTTACTTTTCTGAACGAACATATTTAATATAAAAATATGAGTGCAAGCCGGGCGTGGTGGCTCACGCCTGTAATCCCAGCACTTTGGGAGGCCGAGGTGGGCGGATCACCCAAGGTTGGGAGTTTGAGACCAGCCTGATCAACGTGGAGAAACCCCATCTCTACTAAAAATACAAAACTAGCCAGGTGTGGTGGTGGATGCCTGTAATCCCAGCTACTCGGGAGGCTGAGGCTGGAGAGTTGCTTGAACCCTGGAGGCAGAGGTTGCGGTGAGCCGAGATCGTGCCATTGCATTCCAGCCTGAGCAGCAAGAGCAAAACTCCATCTCGAAGAAGGAAAAAAAAAGTTTCAAAGCAATCCAGACAGTACAGATCAGTGTAATGTGAAAAAATAAAGCCTTCCTCTTTTTTCTCCTTTTTCTCCCTTCCTGGAGGTGGCTTTGTCAATAATTTACGGGTGATTTTACGGAAAATTTCTCTGCATATAGGAGCATGTCTGTATAGTACAGAAATCCCTTTTTATGTACAAAGGGATCATACTGTACTTTACCTTCTACAACCTGCTTTTTCAATGTAATAGATGGAGTTTCTCTCTTGTTGCCCAGGCTGGAGTGCAGTGGCGCGATCTCGGCTCACTGCAACCTCCGCCTCCCGGGTTCAAACGATTCTCCTGCCTCAGCCTCCTGAGTAGCTGGGATTACAGGTGCCGGCCACCATGCCCAGCTAATTTTTTGTATTTTTAGTAGAGACGGGGTTTCACTATGTTGGCCTGGCCTTGAACTCCTGACCTCAGGCGATCCACCTGTCTGGGCCTCCCAAAGTGCTGGCATTACAGGCGTGAGCCACCACACCCGGCTTGCCCATCTTTCTCTACCTCATTCTTTTTGTACCCTCTGCAGAGAATTTCATTTGTGTGTGAATGTCAGGTCAACCCCATCAAAAGACATTTACTGGCTTTCTGCATCTTTCTGTTACTGCAGTGCTGTCCTGAGTCTCAATGCACACTTGTGCATCTGAGTCTGGAGGGTGAATATTCAGCAGTGGGATTGCCCAGTGTGACACTGATACCCCATATGCCTTCCCTGCTTTCTTCTTTGTTATGGTGCCAAGTTTCCAAGTTTCTTCAGCATCACAATGCAGTTGAAGACTACAGTTGTCTGTCACTTGTCATCTGATTTAGCTCTGTGACTGTTCTGGAAGCAAAGCTCAATTGTGGAGGATTTCTGGGACTGGTCATTAGAAGGACAGACAGCTGGAGTATCCTTTGATCTCACCACTCTTTCCATTTCTCCTTTCTATTCTCTGGAATGTGGGTGTGATGGCTGATGGCTGGAGCTCTGCCAGCCATTTTTAACCACGAGGCACCTTGAGCTCTCCCAGCCATTTTCAACCACGAGGCATCCTGAAAGACTTTGGATTCATGTTTGCATCATGGAGTTACCCCACTAGTCTTGCCTGCTTTAGGACTTTTTTTTTCCTTTGAGACACGGTCTTATTCTGTCACCAAACCTGGAATGCAGTGGCAAGGGCTCAAACCATTCTCCCACCTCAGCTTCTCGAGTAGATGGGACCACAGGTGTGTGCCACAATGCCTGGCTAATTTTTTTTTCATTATTATTTGTAGAGATTGGGCTTGCTATGTTGGTCAGGCTGGTCTTGAACTGGGTTCAAGGGATCCTCCCACTTTGGCCTCCCAAAGTGCTGGGATTACAGACGTGAGCAATCGTACCCAACTTGTTTTAGGACCTTTTTAGAAAATGAGACGGAGAAGTAAACTTCTATTTTATCTAAACCATTATTATTTCTAGTCTCTACCATGAGTCCAAATACAAATCCCAACTGATCAACTGAGTCAATGAGTACAATATTTCCCTCTAGCATGTTTGGCGCTCATTTACATGTGAGAGCATATTTCTTCTTATTTTTGCAGAATTCAGGTATAACAATTTTAGGCTGAGCCTGTTGGTTCACACCTGTAATCCCAGTACTTTGAGAGACCAAGATGGGAGGATTGCTTGAGCCCAGGGATTCAAGACCAGCCTGGGCAACGTAGTATGACCCCATCTCTGTGAATAATAATAATAGTAATAAATTAACTGGGCATAATGGTGTGTGCCTGTGGTCCCAGCTACTTGGTAGGTGAAGGTGGGAGACTCACTTGGGTCCAGGTGGTCAAGGCTGCAGTCAGCCATGATTGTGCCACTGCACTCCAGCCTGGATGACAGAGCAAGACCCCGTCTCAAAAAAGAAAAACCTCTGCCAATCTAAGAAGTCAAAATGTGTATCATATTTGTTACTTTATCTTTAATTCTCCTTCTAACAAATGGGCTTCTCTTTCCCTCCTCCTCTCTTTTTATTTTCTGTTTAATTCCTTTCTTACAAATACACAAGTGATTCATTACATGCTCATGGTGAAAATTCAAACAAGGACTTTCAGTTCTGGAAGTATTTTTAGCTAGACATTATGAAAACTCTTGCCATACAACACCAAAAATGGTAGATAAATTGTAATAGGTATCTTTTAAATGTAAAGTTGAGCTTGCAAAAAGATCAAGAAAATCTTCAGGGGGACAAAGAAAAGAGGAAGCAAGAACACAGAATGAAAGGCCAGCCCTGAAGTCTTGATCACCATGAGACCATCCAGGCATTTTTCTGGATATCAAACAGTAACAATATACTAGAACTTTGAGCCTTGGGGTTTAACAGACGTTTGGGTCAGGAGTGCGCATTTGGAAAGAGTACCTGAATAAGGCTTGGTCCTGAAAGGGATATGACCTCAGGGAAAGGGTGGGAGGGTGAAATATCTGTCTGTGGTCAAAGAGTGATATTGACATAATTTGTCTAGTCATCTGATCTGGGTGGAGAAAAAGAAGTTGTGTGATATTTGACCAAGATTTTGCTTAAAGGAGATTAATGACTGGTGAAAGGAAATACAGACGGCTTTCTGGACCAGGACCCCCTGTGGGGCTGGAGCGACCAGAGATGGGGAAGAGATTGAGTGACATTTCCCACACTAGCCACTAGATGGGGCCATTAACTCAGGACAGCTTGGTTGCCCTCTGTGCAAACTGGATTTCCCACTCCCGCCTCTTTGCTTAATAATTGGTGATGGGAGCATAAAAGAGACAATCTCAGTAAATCCAGAGACAGAAATCAGACTTGTGGTTGTCAGGGGCTGGGAGAAGAAGGGAGTGGGGAATGACTGCTAATGGGTACAGGGTTTCCTTTTGAGGGTGATATAAATGTTCTGAAACTAAATAGAGGGGGTGGTTGCACACACTGTAAATGTATGAAATGCTGCTGAATTGTACATTTAAAATGGTTAATTTTTTAAAAAGCAAATAGAGAATGATTCAGTCTTGAAGTCTGTGATATAGTGGAAAACAGACAAGTTTGATATTACATGAAAGGTAAAGAGACCACGGTTACTCAGAGGAAGGAGGGCAGATTCAGGGGAAGATTCTGGGAGGACATCGGGAGTGAGCTGAGTCTGAAAGAACAAGTTCAAGTAAACCAAGAGAAACAGGGAAGTCTGAGTAGCAGGAGAGGCAAGGCTGAGACGTGTGTGTGATCAAGGGCTTTGAAGCAGCTGAAGCATCTGGCGCATGTGGAGAATAGAGACACAGGCAGGGGCAGATCAGAAAGATTCATAGGTCATTGCAAGACAATTGGATTTCATTTAAAATGCAGTGAGGAGTTACTGAATTTTAAGCACAGAAGTGACCCAATCTGTATTTTTGAAGGATCATTCTGGCACTGATGTGGACAAAGATTTAGAGGACACAAAAACTGGTAGCAGCCCTATTCAGGGGCTTCTGCAGGATCTGAGGGGATATTATACTAGGAATGTGGGGGCCACGCTGCTGTTTGAGATGCATTTATACAATAAATCCTCACTTAACATCCTTGATAGCTTCTTGGAAACTATGACTTTAAGCAAAATGACTTATTGTATGCTGTAAGAACTCTTGTTTATATGAGTTAGTCTGTGGTAAACTGGTTTTGTTATACAGACCATTATTTTACTTAAAGTTAGTTTCCAGGAACCTATGGACTGTGTTATGTTAAAACTTACTGTAATTTGGTTTTTTTCTTTTTTTTTTTTTTTTTTGAGATGGAGTCTCACCCTGTTGCCCAGGTTGGAGTGCAGTGGCGTGATCTCGGCTCACTGCAAGCTCTGCCTCCCAGGTTCACACCATTCTCCTGCCTCAGCCTCCTGAGTAGCTGGGACTACCGGTGCCTGCCACCATGCCTGGCTAATTTTTTTGTATTTTTAGTAGAGATGGGGTTTCACCGTGTTAGCCAGGATGGTCTCGATCTCCTGACCTTGTGATCCGCCCGCCTCGGCCTCCCAAAGTGCTGGGATTACAGGCGTGAGCCACCGTGCCCAGCCAGAAATTTCAGTCTATACTTGTTCATTGCTGGTATTTGGGAAAGCAAATGGCTTTCGTACATTAACTTTGTGTCCTGCAACCTTGGTATAATTGCTTATTAGTTTCAGGAATAGATTATATATTTATAGTGGCATTAGTTTGTATGGCTGTGTGATTTTTCTGGTCTAACCAGGACACAGGACTCGGCAAGGTGAGGGAGTGGGGGTGAAGAGCACATGTGACTTTTTTAGCCTTCCAGGGGTAAGTGGGGATCTGCATATTCAGGGGAATAACCAAGACCGGTGCTGCAATACAACCCTAAAAATGGATGTCTGTGTCATCTAAACAAGCAGCAGCTAAGCTGGGTCTCTCAGAGGCCTCATGGTTATGAGGGCCAGCCGTGATAGCGTTCTGTCTCTCGTTGAATTCACTGTACCTTTTCTGTGAACATCTTGGGAGCCTCAGGCTGACCCATACCAGAGAAGGCTTAACTTCCTGTATCAGATGGAAAATGAATGATAAAAGTTGCAATCAAACTGGCTGAGGCAAAGAAGGGAATTTGCTGGCTTGTGTATTGGAAGGCCAGAAGTACATCTACCTTCAGGTAGGGTTGGATCTAGGATCTCTGCTGTGTTCTCGGGCCTTCGTCTCTCTATTTCCTGGGCCTGTTTTGCCCTGTGTCACTTCATTCTAAGGCAGAGTCTCCTCATGAAGGGACGGGAAATGCTTAGTGGTGTGTAGCACAGCACCCCATCAGCGAGAGTCCTTCTCCAGCCCAGTTGTTCCAGTGCAGATCTTCAGATTTGACTTTGGTCATGCACCCGTTCCTGAACCAATCCCTATAGCCAGGGCTGGAAGATACTAGCCAGGCCAGGTCACGTGGGCCACCCCTAGCACTGGGGGCTGAGTGTGGGAGAGGGCTCCCACAAAGGAAAGCCGAGGTAGTCTTAGCAGAGGGGAGATACCTGACAGGCAGGCAAAGCACCAGGGCCCTCTCCCTTGCCCTGGGCGGTCCTGTTTGTTATAATTTCATTATCCTTTGGAGTTGCTTCACATGTGGCTGGCTGTGGCTATCCAAGCATTCATGTGCTTTGTGACAAAGTAAAGGTCAGAACTTCGCCATGACCAGGACCTGCATCCACTTCTGTCCCACACTCTCACCAACTGAGAAATGCTTTTTTAGAAATAGTGGCTGGGCACAGTGGCTCATGTCTGTTCTCCCAGCACCTTGGGAGGCCAACACAGGAGGATTGCTTGAGGCCTAGAGTTCAAGACCAGTCTGGGCAACATAGCAAGACCTTGTCTCTACAAAAAATAAAACAAATAGCTGGGTGTGGTGGGGTGCACCTGTAGTCCCAGCTATTTGGGAGGCTTAGGGGAGAGGATCACTTAAGAGACCCTGTTTCTTAAAAAAAAAAAAAAAGAAAAAGAAAAAGAAAAAAGAAACTGATATATATATATATATATATATATTTTTTTTTTTTAGGCAGGGTCTCACTCTGTCGCCCAGGCTGGTGTGCAGTGGTACGAACTTGGCTCACTGCAACCGCTGCCTCCTGGGTTCAAGTGATTCTCCTGCCTCAGCTGCTTTTTTTTTTTTTTGAGACAGAGTCTCGCTCTGTCACCCAGGCTGGGGTGCAGTGGCACAATCTTGGCTCACTACAAGCTCCGCCCCCTGCGTTCATGCCATTCTCCTGCCTCAGCCTCCCAAGTAGTTGGGACTACAGGAGCCTGCCACCACACCCGGCTAGTTTTTTTGTATTTTAGTAGATACGGGGTTTCACTGTGTTAACTGGGATGGTCTCGAACTCCTGACCTCGTGATCTGCCTGCCTTGGCCTCCCAAAGTGCTGGGATTACAGACATGAGCCACTGCACCAGCCTGTGGGTGTTTTTTTTTTTTTTTTTTTTGCTTTCAGTAAATGAAATATGAGGACCCCCTTTTTTTTATAGCATACATAAAGTGAATGGGTAGTAACCCCTGAAATACAAAGGATTAAATTCTAAACATTTAGTTTTATTGATGATATTTATCTTTAAGGACTTTGCTCCAAGAAGTACAGCACTGAGGTCCCGTGGGAACTCCCTGTGGGTTCTGGGGCTGAGGACTGCCCAGCGAGCCTCTGACTCCCAGCACTTGGAGACCCCCACCCTGGCAGCGAGTACTGGCCTCCTGCCTGCTCCGTGTCCCTGCACTAGTCCAGCTCATCCGGAGCGCAACACTGACGAGGCAGGGCTGTGTGCGGGAAGCCCGTGTGGTGCCAACGAAGAGCCCACAAGGATGGAGGGAAGGATGGAGGGTCTGCCCACTGTGCTCTTCTAGGGACTGAGATTTTAGTATCATTTTTATTTATTTATTTATATTTACTTTTGTTTTTTTCTCATTCAACACCTTTGGTGTGTGTCATTTTTAGTTTTTTTTTTTTTTTTTTTTTTTGAGACAGGGTCTTGCTCTGTCACCTAATCTAAAGTGCAGTGGCACAATCACAGCTTGCTGCAGCCTTGACCTCCTAGGCTGACATGATCCTCCCACTTCAACTTCTCAAGTAGCTGGGACTACAGGTGTGAGCCACCAGACCTGGCTAATTAAAAAAATAAAATCTGGGGGCCAGGTGCAGTGGCTCACGCCTGTAATCTCAGCATGTTGGGAGGCCAAGGTGGGCAGATCACCTGAGGTCAGGAGTTTAAGACCAGCCTGGCCAACATGGTGAAACCCCATCTCTACTAAAAATACAAAAATTAGCTGAGTGTAGTGTTGCACACCTATAGTCCCAGCTACTCGGGAGGCTGAGGCAGGAGAATTGCTTGAACCTGGGAGGCGGAGGTTGCAGTGTGCTGAGATCACACCACTGTACTCCAGCCTGGGTGACAGAGTAAGACTCTGTCTCAAAATAATAATAATTTAAAAACATAGAATAAAAGGCTGGGCGTGGTGGCTCAAGCCTGTAATCCCAGCACTTTGGGAGGCCGAGACGGGCGTATCACGAGGTCAGGAGATCGAGTCGAGACCATCCTGGCTAACACGGTGAAACCCTGTCTCTACTAAAATACAAAAAAAGAAAAATTAGCCGGGCGAGATGGCGGGCGCCTGTACTCCCAGCTACTCGGGAGGCTGAGGCAGGAGAATGGCATGAACCCGGGGGGCGGGGCTTGCAGTGAGCTGAGATCCGGCCACTGCACTCCAGCCTGGGCGACAGAGCCAGACTCCGTCTCAAAAAAAAAAAAAACAAAAACAAAAACATAGAATAAAAATAAAATTGTATAGAGATGGGGGTCTCCCCATGTTGCCCAGGCTGGTCTCAAACTCCTGGACTCAGGTGATCCTCCCTTCTTGGTCTCCCAAAGTGCTGGGATTACTGGTGTGAGCCCCCTCGTCTGGCCTTCTTCTTTTTTTTTTTTTTTTTTTTTTGAGACAGAGTCTCGCTCTGTCGCCCAGGCTGGAGTGCAGTGGCCGGATCTCAGCTCACTGCAAGCTCCGCCTCCCGGGTTCACGCCATTCTCCTGCCTCAGCCTCCCGAGTAGCTGGGACTACAGGCGTCCGCCACATCGCCCGGCTAGTTTTTTGTATTTTTTAGTAGAGACGGGGTTTCACCGTGTTAGGATGGTCTCGATCTTCTGACCTCGTGATCCACCCATCTTGGCCTCCCAAAGTGCTGGGATTACAGGCTTGAGCCACAGCACCCGGCCTGTAGCAAGTTTTCTAGAAAGTTTTTTGGTAGATTCCTTGGGATTTTCTACATAGACAATCATGTCATCTGCAGACAGGTGGTTTCAGTTCTTCCTTTTCGATGTGTATCTTTCTGATCTTTTATTTCTTTTCTTGCCTTATTCCAGTGGCTAGAGCCCTAACCCTGTGTTGAATAAGAGTGGTGAGAGTGAACACATTTGTTCTCATTCTTAGGAAGAAAGCATGCAATCTTGCACCCTTACGTATATGTTACCTGTGGGGTTTTTTGGTAGATGCTTTTCTTTTTCTTTTTCTTTCTTTCTTTTTTTTTTTTTTTTTTTTTTGAGACTCTGTCACCCCGGATGGAGTGCAATGGCATAATCTCAGCTCAATGCAACCTCCACCTCCTGAGCTCAAGTGATTCTCCTGTCTCAGCCTCCCAAGTAGCTGGGACCACAGGTGTGTGCCATCATGCCTGGCTAATTTTTGGATTTTTTATAGAAATGAGGTTTCGCTGTGTTGCCTTGGCTGGTCTCAAACTCCTGGGCTCAAGCGATTTGCCCATCTCGGCCTCCCAAAGTGCTGGGATCACAGGCTTGAACCACCGCGCCTGGCCTGCCTTGTTGTTTTAGATCATTAGCTCCTCGAGAAGCCAGCGCCCTATCATGAGGACACTCAAGCAGCCGTATGGAGAGGTCAGCGTGGAGAGGAACTGAGGCCCCCTGCCAGTATCCTGGTGAGCAAGCCGCTTTGGAAACAAATCTTCCATCCCCAGCAATCTCCTCCATCCCCTCCATGTCCTCTCTCACGAGAAAGTCAGCCAGGCTCACTCTCATGAATCATGACTCTGTTTTTCATCTCAGCTGAAACCTCATGAGACCATAAGCCGAAACCACCCAGGTAAGCTTCTCCCCACTTCCTGACCCTCAGAAACAGCAGAAAATAATATACATTTAGGACTGTTTTAGGCTACTACCTTTTGGCATAGTTTAGAAAGCACTATAGGGGAGCCAGAGGTCACCTCCTGCCCCGCTTTAGCTGTTAGTGGGCTCTTCAGCCAGCTCTAGAAACTAAATCAACACCAGGCAGATGAGCAGGAGAAAAGCACACACACTTTATGAGTTTTGAGTTTCACATGCTAGTGGGGATCTTTACAAAGGAGGGAAGTCTGGAGATGTAGCCCAAGCGAGATGCTTTTACTATTTTATTTTATTTTTATTTTTATTTTATTTTTATTTATTTTTGAGACAGAATCTCACTCTATCACCCAGGCTGGAGTGCAGTGGTGTGATCTTGGCTCCCTGCAACCTCCGCCTCCCAGGTTCAAGTGATTCTCTTGCCTCAGTCTCCTGAGTAGCTGGGATTACAGGTGTCTGCCACCACACCCGGCTAACTTTTTTTTTTTTTTTTTTTGAGACGGAGTCTCGCTCTTTCACACAGGCTGGAGTGCAGTGGCCGGATCTCAGCTCACTGCAAGCTCCGCCTCCCGGGTTTACGCCATTCTCCTGCCTCAGCCTCCCGAGTAGCTGGGACTACAGGTGCCCGCCACCTCGCCCGGCTGGTTTTTTATATTTTTCAGTAGAGACAGGGTTTCACCGTGTTACCCAGGATGGTCTCGATCTCTTGACCTCGTGATCCGCCCGTCTCAGCCTCCCAAAGTGCTGGGATTACAGGCTTGAGCCACCACACCCGGCCTACTTTTTTGTGTGTTTTTGTAGTGGAGACAGGGATTCACCATGTTGGCCAGGCTGGTCTCGAACTCGTGACCTCAGGTGTTCCACCCGCCTCAGCCTCCGAAAGTGCTGGGATTACAGGCCTGAGCCACCGTGCCCAGCCTCCTTTTTCTTTCTTTCTTTCTTTTTCTTTTCAGACCCACTCAAGAATACAAAGATGCTTTTATGTTTTTTTGGCAAAGAGTGATAAATTTGAGAAGAAACGATAGGACAAAGAAAATCTGGCTGGGGCAATCAGTTTTCTCGGGGAGTCACTTGGAGACGTATGGGGGCGTGTAAAGCAGGTGGAAGATGAGGGCGACTGCGTTATCTATGTTTATTCAGGCCCATTGCAGCCCCTGATGTCCAGTCTCTGGTGATAAGGGCTGCTTTCTCGCCCTGGTTCGGAGAGGGGACCCCTCCCAGAGGCATCCTTATGGCTCCGGGCATGCAGGAAGTGACAGGTCACCTCACCCTTTCTGAAACTACTGGTGATGGTTCCCAGGCATCATTTCTCCAGTTTTCAGTTCCTCCAGTTTTCTTTTTTTTTTTTTTTTTTTTTTTTTGAGACGGAGTCTGGCTCTGTCGCCCAGGCTGGAGTGCAGTGGCCGGATCTCAGCTCACTGCAAGCTCCGCCTCCCGGGTTCACGCCATTCTCCGGCCTCAGCCTCCCGAGTAGCTGGGACTACAGGTGCCCGCCACCTCGCCCGGCTAGTTTTTTGTATTTTTTAGTAGAGACGGGGTTTCACCGGGTTAGCCAGGATGGTTTCGATCTCCTGACCTCGTGATCCGCCCGTCTCGGCCTCCCAAAGTGCTGGGATTACAGGCTTGAGCCACCGCGCCCGGCCAAGTTCCTCCAGTTTTCAACATGAAATAATTGTAAACCAAAAAGTGTCTGAGACAGGTCTCAATCCATTTAGAAGTTGATTTTGCCGAGGTTAAGGATGCGTGCCCAGGAGACAGGCCTGTGCCTTTCTCCAAAGGTAGTTTTGAGGGCTTCAGTATTTAAAGGGAAAAGCAGGCTGGAGGGGAAGGCGGGAGGGCATGGCCACCCTGTGGAATTCCCATGATGCAAGAGAAAAGGGGTAGTAGGGGAATCGTCAGTTACGTATTCGTTACACAAGGTCCAGTGGACACAGAGCGATGTTTCGCCTTTTATCCATCACTCTCTGCTTGGGAACAAAAGGAAAAGCAGCTTCTTGCACGACTCAGCTCTCAGTTTAGTTCTTTCCTTTGGGCAGAGTGGATTGGGGTCCCGAGTTTTTCTTTTTTAATTTTTTTTTTTTTTTGAGATGGAGTCTCGCTCTGTCGCCCAGGCTGGAGTGCAGTGGCCGGATCTCAGCTCACTGCAAGCCCCGCCTCCCCGGTTTACGCCATTCTCCTGCCTCAGCCTCCCGAGTAGCTGGGACTACAGGCGCCCGCCGCCTCGCCCGGCTAAGTTTTTTTGTATTTTTAGTAGAGACGGGGTTTCACTGTGTTAGCCAGGATGGTCTCGATCTCCTGACCTCGTGATCCGCCCGTCTCGGCCTCCCAAAGTGCTGGGATTACAGGCTTGAGCCACCGCGCCCGGCCCCGAGTTTTTCTTTTCCTTTCACATAATCAATATACTAATCTGGCATTCTGGGGGATGGTGTGTCCTTCACTCCTTCAGCAGCAATGGTAACTATCAGAGATGTTTGCATTTCTTATTTGGATCCAGCAAAAAATGGGCATGGGTTTGTGCATGGAAAATGTTGCCATGCTGATATGTGTGCCCTGATATCATCTGGGGCGGCGGGGGTGGGCGGGCACTCATTAAACATGTCCTTCAGCTCACAGTTCAGCTTCTAAGGATTTATCTTCGCTACAGGAGCACGTTCATAAAGGAGACAACTTAGCTGCCCATCCACAGGGGCTGGTTTCATACACTAATGAACATCCGCAGGAAGGAACTGGACAGCCTATAAAGAACAATGATGCCTGGGAACCATCGCCAGGCTACACCGTTGACTAACAAAGGCACAGGCCCCGCAGGGAACAGTTCAGTAATTTCCACAGAGTCGGAGATGACTCAGCAGTTCCACTCCTGTGCGAGCACCTCAGAGTTGCCCTGTTAGCCGTGCACGTGGGCGCTCATCACAGCGTTTGCTTTTAAAATAAATTTTTAATAAATACAAAAATCTAGCCAGGCGAGGTGGTGGGCGCCTGTAGTCCCAGCTACTCAGGAGGCTGAGGCAGGAGAATGGCGTAAACCCGGGAGGCGGAGCTTGCAGTGAGCTGAGATCCGGCCACTGCACTCCAGCCTGGGCGACAGAGCGAGACTCCATCTCAAAAAAAAAAAAAATTAAAATAAATAAATAAATAAATAAATAAATTTTTAATTTTGGAATAATTTCAGATTTACAGAGAAGTTGCAAATCTGATACAGAGAATTATTGTATACTGCCCCGTTCAGTTTTCTCCTACAGTTAACATCTTAATTGTGATACATTTATGCAAACCAAGAAATGAACATTGGTAGAATGTTATTAATTAAACGACAGATTTTATTTGGGTTTCATCAATTTTTCCATGAATGTCCTTTTTCTGTTTCAGGATCCAATCTAGGATCCCACATTACATTTAGAAAAGCATTGATTTTGGTTTTCTTTTTCTCAAAAAATAGATTTATTGAGATAATTTGCATACCATATAATTTACCTATTTACATTGTACAATCCAATGGTTTTTAGCGTATTGACAGAATTATGGAAATATCATCACTATTTAATTCCAGAAAATTTTCATCACCCCTGAGGAAATCCCCTACCCATTAGCAGTCCCTCCCATCCTCCTCTCGCCACCCAAACTCCTGGCAACCACTCGTCTACTTTCTGTCTCTGTGGATTTGCTTGTTCTGGATATTTCATGTAAATGGAATCATATAATATGTGTTTGTTTGTGACTGGATTCTTTCATTTAGCATAATGTAGAAAATAAATGTTTTCAAATTTTTATTAGAGTTTTTTTTTTTTTTTTTTTTTTTTTTGAGGCAGAGTCTCGCTCTGTCGCCCAGGCTGGAGGGCAGTGACAGGATCTCGGTTCACTGCAAGCTCCGCCTCCCAGGTTCAAGCAATCCTCTTGCCTCAGCTTCCTAAGTAGCTGGGACTACAGCCGTGCGCCACCATGCCCAGCTAATTTTTGTATTTTTAGTAGAGACAGGGTTTTGTCATGTTGGCCAGGCTGGTCTCAAACTCCTGACCTCAAGTGATCCTCCTGTCTTGGCTTCCCAAGATGCTGGGATTACAGGCATGAGCCACTGCGCTGGCCAAGACTAATTTTTTTTTTTAGCAGTTTTAAGTTCACAGTAAAACTGAGTAGAAGGTACATAGATATCCCATATATTCCTGGCCCCACACACAGCAGCCTCTCCAATATCAACGTTCCCCACCAGAGAGGTCCATTTCTTACAATCAATGAACCTATGTGGAAACATCGCCATCACCCACCTGCCCATAGTTTATGTTAAGGTGCACTGTTGGTGGTGTGCATTCTATGGGTTTGGACAAATGAATAATGACACGTATCATACAAGATAGTTTCACTGCCCTAAAAATCCTCTGTGCTCCACCTAGCCATCCCTCCCCCTCAAAATAGCATTGTTTTTAATAGTTAAAAATTGGAAATAATCTGAAGATCCATTGACAGATGAATAGCTAAATAATTTTGATATATTCACGGAATAAAATACTACTCAACTGTGAATATAAATGGTTTAGACTACATCTGTCATCTTGGATGGATCTCAAAATACTATTGAACAAAATAAGCCAGCTGCAGAAGGATTCGTGATTGCCAATAGCTATAATATCAGTGATAATTGTGGCCAACATTTAATTGAGTGATGACTATGTGCTGGGCATGGTTCTCTTCATAAGGATTGCTAATTTATTATGCATGAGCTAGAGGCCATTTATATAAGGTTTTAAAATGAGCACAATAATACTACATATTGTTTATAGAAGCATACATATGCAATAAACGAATAAAAACAGGCACAGAAATGATGAATGCCAAGTTCAGGGCAGTGGTTACTTCTACGGTGGGAGGAAAGAGGGTAGAATCTGGACGGTATGAAGGACTTGTATTACACATGTAATGTTTGATGTCTGAAGCTGGGTAGTGGGCATGGCTGTTTGTTATTCTCCATCGTTTTGGTATGCCTAATACATTTCATAATAATTTTAAAAAGGACAAGACTCTGCAGAGAAATGCATAGAATGAGCTCTGTTTGGGTTTTTTAAATGATTCCTACATCTATGCTTGTAGATGTCAGCAGCAGCCCTGGAAACCATTGCAAGGGATTCTTAGTAGGCCCAAACTTTGGGGAAGGGTCCAGGGGGCTGGGGAGCTGATTCAGAGGGGATACATGCTTTTTCCTGCTGCCTTTTGAATTTTGTACCACATGTATTATTACTTATTAATTAAAAATAATCTGAACTAGCCGGGCGTGGTGGCACATGCCTATAGTCTCACTTACTTGGAAGACTGAGGCATGAGGATCACTTGAGCCCAAGTGGTTATGGCCAGCCTGGGCAACATAGTGAGACCCTGTCTCTTCAGGAAAAACAAAACAGGCCGGGCGCAGTGGCTCACACCTGTAATCCCAGCACTTTGGGAGGCTGAGGTGGGTGGATCACCTGAGGTCAGGAGTTCGAGATCAGTCTGACCAACAAGGTGAAGCCCCATCTCTACTAAAAATACAAAAATTAGCCAGGTGTGGTGGCAGGCACCTGTAGTCCCAGCTACTTGGGAGGCTGAGACAGGAGAATTGCTTGAACCTGGGAGGCAGAGGTTGCAGTGAGCCGAGATGGTGCCACTGCACTCTAGCCTGGACAATGGAGCGAGACTTCATCTCAAAAAAAAAAAAAAAAAAAAAAAAAGGAAAGAGAAAAAACAAAATAATTCAGCCTCTAATCATATATTTCCTTTTGCTTTGCCAGGTAATTTCCTACCCAGGACCTCATTTGCCCCCACAAAGGCCCTGGGGTTCCAGCGACTGTCAGCACCTTTCAGATGATAAGGCAGAGGCACAGACACGATCCTTGCTTCCTTGGTCAGTGGTTGGTGCGGTCTTGGAATGCAGATGGCTGGTTCCCAGCTGAGGTTCTTCCTGCCCTGGACAGTGGAGCTCAGTGGGAGGGGTACCCTGGGCCAATCCACTGGCTCCTCAGCATTGGAGGCCACAGTGTGCTCTCTCTGGTGTTCTTGGTGGCCAGATGAGCGGCTGCACAGGTGTCCACAGGCAGAGCTTGGGCAGTGCTGTTGTGCGGCCTCTTCCTCATGAGGTGGTCACTGCCTCTGGGACTGTGGGGTGGTGCTCAGTGCTGCATGGCCATATGGGACACCACAGTTGCTTCAGTGATCCCCCCGTGTCCCCTAATGTCCCACAGCTGGAGGTTTGGGGAAGGTTTATACTGCAGGAATGAAGGTTTTTATGTGCTCAGACTTAAACAGGCATGGGATCATCTGGAGGGCTTGCTAACACACAGCTCACTGGGCTGCGCCCAGAGTTTCTGATTGCACATGTGCGTGTGTGTGTGTGTGTGTGTGTGTGCTGGGGGTCAGGGGAACTTGCATTTCTAACCAGTTCCCAAGTGATCTGATCTGCTGCAGCCAGTACACGGACCACACCCTGAGAACCTCTGCCTTAGAGCCTCCTTCACTCTAAACTAGGGGCTGATGGAGCCACAGGGGACTGCACAGACAGTAGGTATATAAGGTGCCCTGCCACTAAAGTCTCCATGCACCCTGCACTCTGAGGGCCTGTGGCTATAGCATTGGTGTCTGTCACCCAACCCTTGCCCCAGTCAACTGAGGATGGGGTTATGTGGAGCAGTTTCTCCAACGTCCCATCAGACTCCCCTGGGAGGCTGTTGAAAACAGATTCCCAGGCTTCCTACTGAATCTGAGTTCCCAGAGGAGGCCTGGGCATCTCCCTTTTCACAAATGCCCCCTGCTGTGCTCAGGGAAGTGGAATGCAGGGATGCAGACCTGGCCTCGCCAGCAGTGCCTGGTGCATGTGGGAGAGACAGAGTTTCTGACTCTCAAATCCATCCTCAGTGCCTGTGTTGCACACAGGAGTGAGATGGTTGGGGCTTGGCCCCTCCCCAGCTCAAACATAACTCCCCCAGAGAGGTGCGGCAGACAGAAATGGGAGCCCCCATGCACTCCAGGGGGCATGTCAAATGGTGCCACCATTGCAGAAAACAGCTTGGCAGATCCTCAACAAGTTCAACATTGAAATACCACAGGACCCAGCAGTTCCACTTTTCAGTATACGCCCCCTCAAAATTGAAAATAGGTGTTCAAAAACTCGCGCACAAATGTTCACAGCAGCCCTATCTACGATAGCCAAAAGGTAGAAAAAACCCAAGTATTCATCAACTGACAAGTAAATAAACAAAATATGATCTACTCACATAGTGAAATAATATTCAGCCATAATAAACAGCAGAGTTCTGATACCTGCCACAACTTGGATGAATCTTGAAACATTTTACAGTAAGTAAAATAAGCCAGTTACACAAGGACAGATATTTCCTGATTCTATTTATATGAAATGCTCAGAATAGGCAAATCCATAGTGATGTTAAGTGGATTTATGGTTGCCCACAGCTGGGGATGGAGTGGTGGGAACATGGAGGGCCTGCTTATTGAGTATGGGATTTCTGTTTAGGGTGATGGAACTAGGTAGTGGTGATGACTGTACAACATTGAATTTATCTAATGCCAATGAACTGTACACTTAAACATGCTCAGTGAGGATACTCCACCTGAACGCATTCTTGCTAGCATCTGCCACGTGCCCACCCATTCTGCATTCCCCTTCTGCCTTGTTAACATTTTGTCCTCCACCCCACCCACCCCATTTTGTTCCTGGCAGCACAGTGCCAAGCTAACCACTTGCTCTGCCAGTCTGCCTTGCTTCTAGTTTGCTGCAGACACCATTGTGGCTGATGTGTTGGTAGACATTTCTGGGAAAGCATTGACTTTTCTGTTAAAAGAGACAGACTCAGCTGTCATAGTCTTGTCCCTTCTTCCTATCTTTGAAGAGAATGTGGTGTGTGGAGTGGCAGCAGCCTTTAGGTGCTGTGAGGTGGTAAGTTTGAAGAAATCTGAGACTTGACACTGTTGAGCTGTCAGACCAAAGCCGGGAACCACCCACCTCTTCTCCAGCACATACTTACTAAGAACATCCTATTCTAGGCACTAGGGCAGTGAACAAGACTGACAAATCCAGGCCCTTCTGGAGCTTACAATTTTGTGTAATATGAAAAGAATAAACCACTATTTGTTTAAATTGCTTTTAATTGAAGTTTCTGTTATTTGCAGCGAAACATGGTATCAACAGACACAACTGTTTACTTCCATTGTTTGATCTACTTCCAGGGGTCAGAGTGAAAATGTTCATGTCTTTGTTAAGATGCCCTGGTCACATAGCTAACAAGCTCCAGAACTTGGATGAGGACAAGAGTTCTTTGAGGCTGGAGCCCAGACTCTGTTTCAATACATGTCTTTTTTATATCTGTCCTACTGCTCTGCACAGACCCCGCCCAGGGTCTGCCTTGTGGGTTGAAGTGTATGCAGCAGCACCATAGTGATGTGAACACCACACCTTCAGAGGACTGGATGTAAGATGATACTGTAATAGCAAAAAGTGGACGTTATCCCTAATGCCAACTAAAAGGGCATTGTCAAGGAATCACACCATACCACTCAATGGGATCTCACACCACCATTTCCATGAAGGTCTGGGGACTGAAGGCCAGGCAAGCAAAGTTTGGGGGCTAAAGGGAAGCCAGAGAAGCAGGAGTGGAGGTGTAGGGGCATCATGATTCAACGCAGGGAGAAGGTGGGTGTTAGGATTGGAGGTGACTTGGGAGCCTGGATGCGAACTCAGCCTGGTGGTAAGGCTGTGGCAATTCCCCATTTTCCAGTGTGTGCCTAATGTGGTTACATGGCTTTGAAATTCAAAGTGGTAACTCTTAAAAAAACAAACCTCAAACATGTGCACCCCCACAAGGAAGGAGGGACTTCTCACTGCTCCCTCAAGAGGATGCAGGCATCTAAGAGGACATCAGTATCCCGGCTCCCTCCCAGGGCACCTGCCTCGTCTGTGGCCCCGCCTCCTGGTCCCAGGGATTGGCTGATAGATGCCCCACCTACTCTAGCTCAGCCAATCATGGCTCCCCATTCTTTGTCAGTGATTGGTCAATGTGAAGCATGTGACCATTGGGCCGAGAGTCCTCTGCGCGCCTTTTTTAAAGGCGGGAGTTGAGTGCAGGCCAGGCCCGGAAGGTGGGATGGCGGCCGCGGGCGGCTGCACCCTGGCCGGGACCTGGCTGAGGTGGCGAGGGAGTTGTTGGGGGGAAGGTGGCCCTGGCTTTGGCTCCTCCCAGAGCGGGGGCCCCCAGTGACCAATCTGGGCCCCGTCCTGTGGCCCTCGCCCTCCTCACCCAGATCCCTGGCCTGGGAGCCGGGGGCTGCGGGCCCACGAGGAGGGCGAGGCTTTGCTCAGTGAGGACGGCGTCGCACGCGGGAGCAAGCCCGGCGCCACCTGAGCTCAGCTGCCTGCGCCGAGGCGCCCGTCGCGTATTGAGAGGAGAATGAGGGTGAGTAGGGGCACAAGTGGAGCGTGCCCCGTGGGTGTGGGTGTGGACGCGCTGGCAGGTGTGGCGGTTTGAGTTCTGCAAACCCTCCGAGCTATGGCGGACCTCGGGTCCTGGAGCGAGACGCCAGGTGCACGACGCCAGAATCACTGAGGTGCCGGCTCACCGCCGTGAGGGCGCCGGAGGGAGCTGCAGTTCCCCGGCAGCCCTGCCCTTCCTCGGGTTGGGCCTTTGAGGGGCTGGGGACCTCCCGGGGCGGCGGCCTTGAGCCATCAGTGTTGGCTGAAGTCTTTTAATAACGGGAGGGGCGGGCGGAGTCGTGGGGTGTGAGAGGCTGTGGTTTCCATAGGCCGAGGTTAAGCCTGGTCCAGGTGAGGGCTCTGAGGCGCCCGGCTGGAGTCGGGCCAAGGCTGCAATCTTTGTCCTCACTCAGGGGCGCCTTTGCGGCCTGTGAAGCTCCGCTCAGGTGAGCCCAGGGCAGACCGTCTCCTTCCGGAAGCTGGGGATTGGGGTACGCGACCCCAAACACCTGATTTGGGGAGAATGGCTGCACTCCCAGCCCTTCCACTGTGGGTCTCGGTGCACGGGAGTCCCGCACCCTCCCAGCATCCCCTTGGTGCCCCGAGGAGCTGCGGGACTTTGCACTCACTGAAACGGGCCCAGGCTGCACAGACATCGTTCCCCTGTGGAACCCAGCCCTGTGTGCCGGAAAACAGACTCGTGGGGTTTGGGGGTTTCAGCCCAAGCGTCTGCCCAGGACACAGTCCGCTTCTGCTGCGGCCGCCGAGAGGACTAGCGAAGTGTTCCTTTCCGCACCCTGGGATAGGACGGGCGAAGTCCGTGGGTCTGGTGGCTTGGGGGAGCAGGGCAGATGGAGGACTCCCAGGCATTTTCCAGGCAGGGGACTAGGAGGGCCCGTGGAGGGGCAGGCCGTGCTCGGGAGGAGGCTGAGCCCTTGGGGAAGCCCCTCTTCCTTACCAGGTGTCTGAGGACCAGATGGAAGCTACAGGAGTGGGAGGGGCTGCAGCATGGGCACAGCTGCAGTGGGCTGAGGCTGTGAGGGGGCCTCTAGGAGGGGCTGTCCCTGCAGACATTGCTTGAGCCAGGGCTACAGCAGTGCATGAAACAGGCCGTGCCTCCCCAACGGGGATTGTCTTCCAGAGGCATGTGTGGGTGGGATGGGGTGGGGTGGGGCGGGGCGATGGGCACTAATCAGTGAGCAAGTAAGTAAAGCACTAACAGCGAAGGTGGCAGTAAGTGCCGTGGGGATGTGGAAGGGGTTGATTGCAGTGAGTCCCGTTCTAAATCAGGTGATCTGGGAAGCCATGTAGGTACGGGGACCCCACAGGGAGGCGGCGATGAGGTGGCAGTGTGGCTGGAGCCAGGGGAGCAGGGAGGAAGCCCGAAGAGGAGGGTGGGTAGGGCCAGATGGCTCTGGACCTGGTGGGCAGAGTGGCAGAACTGAGGTCAGTGTGGCTGTCTCTGTGTTGCTGCTGTGAATGCACAGGTGGCTTGTGTTTCCTGCTATTTCTAGACCTCTCTTTTTGTGGTTTCCTTCCTTCCCACCGCACTCTCCGCTTAGCCCTCCGGGGGCCTGCCGGGGAAAGCTGGTTCCGTGCCTGTCGGCGAGGGCGGCTGGTATTTCCCAGCAAGCATACTGGGTGTTAAAGATCTCGGGCTGTGTGGCTTTCCCTGGGGCCTCCATGTCTCTGTCAGGGCCTTTGTAGTCACCTTGTATAAGTTCCCACTTGTGAAGATGGAGCTTTTCTTAGCTCTCCCAGGTGGCTCCAAGGCCAGGAGGGCAGCTGGCCATGCCCTTGGCGTTAAGTGGAGCTTCACAGCTGCATGGGGCTGGCAAGCCATTTCCGGGTTCACTTGGTAGCCATAAGACCCTCTATCTCATCCTTCATTAGCTGGGCCTTTCTCCTCTACCAATGGGGGTGACAGTAGAGGGAGAGGAAGGGGCTGCCCCAGTTCTGACTGGCAGTGGGAGAAAACACGTCGTCATTGTGGTGGGCTAGGAGCTCTGTCATATGGTGGTTGCAAGCAACAGAAATGTACCATGGCTGGCTGAGGCCACAGAGGTGCGTGTTGGGAGGGTTCTGGACGGTTCACAGCCACAGGAGGAAGGCTTCACGGAGGACTTGGGAAGGACTGGCCTCGGGCAACTCTGCTCCCACGGTGAGGTCTCACAGGCTGGGGATAACTTGTGTAGCTTCCTGGAGGCCGTGGGCAGTGGCAACTGGTTCTCCAAGCCTCAGTGTCCTCGTGAGAAAAGGAGATAGTCACCTTGGTGATACTTAACCTCATAAGATTCTTGTGGGAATTAAAGCAGATCCATGTGTCACATGCCCTCGATGCAAAGGGGACTTTACAAACGTGGGTCCTTTCTCTGAAAAACAGGGGTTTCTAGGTCTTGGTTCTCCTGATCCCAGAGGAGTGAATTAAGGTAACCAGATGGCCACTGAATTCAGTCTTAGTTTTCCACAGCCCTGATGTGATTCAGCGGGTAGGGACTCCCGCCTTGCCCCACCTCCTGAATTCTTGGCCCTGCACACACGACGTCAGACGGGGCAGGGAGAGGAAGCACCCTGTGGGTGGAGCAGACTCTGAGCCAGCATGGTTCCCAAGGCCCCGGGCTGGGTTCTCTCGCCTGTAGATAGACTTGGGAAGCTGCACAGCAACCTCTGCTTCTCCACTTGCTGTGGACCTTGGCAAGACTTAGTTTCCTCATCTGGGAAATAGGACTTTAGTTGCCACCTCACAGGGCTGTTATCCACGTGGTGGGTGCAGTGCTCTGAACGGTGCCCGTCCCAGATAGCACTAGGTAGACTGAGTGCTGTTTCCAACCAGTGCTGCCTCTTGGGTACACACAGAATGCTTGTGCTTGTGGACACCTCTGCGGGGCTTCAAGGGCTACGTGTTCTTCCCACTCCCTGGGTTCTGGGGTTTGGAGAACACGCTTAATTATGTTTTTGCAGTCATCTTGGGCAGAGATGACCACAGGTGGGCGATGGCAGGATGGCTTGCCTTCCAGGAGCACCACGTCAGAGGGGCCGGCCCCCAAATGCAGGTAGCTAGTGAGGGGTCTCCACACTCAGTCCTGTGAACTGGGCCATTTCCATGGTCCCCACCTCACGGGGGCCTAGGGCCTGGCTGCCAGGTCTTACCCAGTGGCTGTGGGCAGTGCCAGGGCCCCTCCTCTGGCTGTCAGACACATGCTTCACACTTGGAGCAGAAGTAGCAGCACATGTGGAGCAGGGTGACCAAGAAGCCTTGGCCACCTCTCCCTGAGCACCGTGCAGGTTCTTGGATTATTGGCTGCATTGTTGCCTGAAACTACACAATCTGGATTCCAGTGGACTCTTCTGGCTGGTAAATAGCCACACTGATTAATAGTCTGTGAGCTCAGCAGGCACAGTGGGGAGTTCTGGATCTGAGTAGCTCCTCACTCCCTTGAGAGATGCGTGTGGCAGGACAGCACGTGACAGTGCTCTGCCTCCAGAACCTCTGCGGCCTGTTTGTGGGGTGCCCCCGAGAAGATGGGGCTGCTGCCACTCCCATCTGTCTGGAGTCCCACAAATGCTCACTATTGCTGTGGCTATTCTAGTCCTGCAGGCAGATGGCAGCCCTGATATGCTCACTACACTCCAGGCTCATCCTCTAGAAAGGCAGAGGCTGTTCAGGGAAGCTTCGCACTTAAAGCAAATGGAGCATGACAGCATTGAGACAAGAATTACGCTGATGTCCTTCTCACATCGTTTTTTTTGTCAAAAGAAAAACACACATGTTGCCACTTTCACTTGTGAAAAATGGAAAGTTTTCCTGCAATGAGTGGCCTCAATCACTAAAAATGAATTTGTGTATATTTATAACAAAACGTCGAAATGATTGATATTGATGGCTTCGTTAAGCATTACCAATGAGTACCACCGGAGGGCGGCACAGCACAAGGGGAGGAGGTCAGAGAGCCCAGGGCTCCTGTGGTTAAAATGTCTTTTCTCCTTTCCGTGAAAATCCTCAAACACATTTTGTATTTTAATTAAATGAAAATGCTGAAAATGATACAGTAGAGAGCACTTTTAATGGAAAATTAATTGATAACACAATCTTATTTCAATTTACTTTTTATTTTTTAACTTAAACGACTGTGTATTTTCCACAGTCTTATGATGAGAAAGGCTCCAGAATCACGTGTAGGTGTCCTCAACATTTCATAGCTCGAACCGTCCTTTCTTTACGTTGTGCATTGATATGGGCTTCTCAGTTCAGAAAACAAGGCACTATAACTATTTTATCAGCTACATTAATACATTGAAGATATATTTATCCTTTCATGAAAGATACAGCATTTGAATACAATATGGTTTTATGCAGATCAGGTTCAAAACACCCAAGGCACACACTTAATTTTTTTTTTCCTTTTTTTTCTTTTCTGTGTTTATTTGAAGGCTCGTATTAAAGTTTCAAAATTGCCATGAACAAAGAGTTCTAGAGTGGAATCAATGGACAGGGATTGTTGTAATTTTGAACATAAAACGGTAAAGACTGTGGAATGTAGAACAAGTTACAGGAACGATAAACAAAATCACCAATACAGCATGGATTAGAAATCAAAGTGATCAGATCTGTGGAAGTCTGAGAAACAAGTCTGGAAATTCTCTGATTCCCCACAAAGCATGGGCAGTCCTGTCTGCATGCAGCTGCTGTGGTCACCCAGCCACTGTGGAATGTTCACCTACTTGCATGGGTACATGGATGTCTACAAATACAGAAACACATTCCAGTTCACCAGTTCTTAAAATGCCTCCAATTTCAAGTAAAAGAAAAAAATCTTTCAATAATTTTCCTAGTAAGGTAAACGAATATATTCATCTAGGAAAAGTGGTCTGGAAGAAACCATTGGAAGCAAAGTCTAGGGGGGTGCCAAGGTTTGGGAGAAACTATTGGATGGTGAAGCGGGAGAGCTTGAGGGTGAACTACAGAAGATATGAGGACTGGAATTTTTCCTGAACATGGAAGCATAGTGGCTGCTGCTCAACTGGGGAATGTGCCAAAGTAGAAGAAACTTTAGGAACTAAAGACAACAAACAAGTTTTCACTGGTGAGGCCAAAGAAGTTCAACGTTTAGGTTTAAAATATGCTTCCCTAAAGCGGAGGGATGGCCCATGTCTTCCTGGCTTAGTTCTTTGCCAATAGACACAAATTCTCTCTTGCTCCAAGCCTTAGCATGTGGCTCGCTTGTCAACCAGAGAGGCGGCCCAGTTCTGCCACTCCCTTGGCCTTATGGCTAGAAGACACCCTGCTGGGGTGTGGGGAGACTGGACCCTGAGGGAATGGTCCGGATCTGGCTGGCCCTCCACGGCACCACTGCTTCCACCCAGAACAAAAGGAAAAGCCGAGCCTCAGCTCCATGCCTATAGCGGCGGTCACAGAAGCAGATTTTGACGTTTTGCATAATTCTGAAATAACATACATGTATCCATTGATAAATTGAGAATAATTTAAGGAAATGGAACCAAGGCAAATTAGCTCAGTGACAGGAGCCTATTTGCTCGATGAGAGAGATTTTTCTGGTCAGTTTTAGAGAGGCAGAGCTGGCCACAATGCTTGAGATAACCTACATTAGATTGCAAGTCGGGCAGCTTTTTGTTTAATTCAGACAGTGTTCACTGTTTGCAATCAGAACCACAACCTTAGTGCAATAGTATATTTATTTTTTTACAGTAATTTTGGTTGCCATACAAGAGATTTAAGGATTGGGAGAAAGTGCAAATTACAGGAGCTTTTTTTTTTTTTTTTTATAAAGTCTAAAAAGAATAAAAGCACAAAAGTAACAGCAACATAGATAATGCGAACACGTGTTGTTACACAAACTATAGTGTGAAACGTATTAGTATTTAAAAAACAAAAAAAAATTGTTAATGGGAAAATCAATATTGTGGCCCACACACAAAAAGTCATTGCCAGATCAACTGGATAATGCTTGCTTGTTCAATAACTGAGAAAAAAATTTACCATTTTATTAACTAAAGTATCACAAATAATTCACTTTGTGATATGTAAAGTTCAGCAAATCAACAGTCACATTGAGTAATTTTTATATTATGTGAATTAACTTAAAATGTGCACAGACACCCTGGAAAAGGTATCTTGGCAGGTATACATAATTTACATTTTGAGAGATTTGGGTTTTGTATACACAATATTACAGAAACTAAGCATGTAAATGCAGTTTATTTAAATTACAGTATGTAACAAAAGTTGATCTTAAAACCTGGAATAATATCAACATGATCTTTAGATGAGCAGTTTAACATTTGTTCCACCATTAAAGAGGGGCATGGAATAGGGCCTGGTCCTAACATGTCCCAAAGGGGGAGAACAGTGGGTGGTGATTTGAATGAGGAACTATTGCTTTCAGTACCAAAATAAGCAAATAGAGATAGAGACCGATTCATCTTGGCAACATGTGTTTATTTGTTGGTCAGTGCAGGTTCTGATAGGTCTATTACTTCTCTATAATAAGACAGTGTAAAAATAAGCTATGTTATCAGCTCTTTAGTCTTGCAGCCAGCTTGCTTGTGGTTAGTGGCATGTGGCTTGGAGTCTCTTTAAGAAAGGGAATAACATCTGGCCCTCACCAACTGGCTGCCAAAGTTCAGCAAACCGAAGTCACTGAGTTGCGACTGGTTATCGTCTGCCAGCAGTTTCCTTTACTCTCCTTTGAGCTAGTGTTTTGCCTGGTACTGAGCACAGAGGTAATACCAACTGTAGGCCCAGGGAAAGCGCCATGCCAAAGGGATGGACTCACGGAATTTTGCAGTATCATCAAATGGAAGACAAATTAATGGCCAAACCACCATTTTTACATTTTCTAAAATATGGGGCGGCCTCAGCAGGCCATCTATAGTATCCTGTCTTGAAATTTCTCTAGAGTAATACTTATTCATCTCACCATGGAAAAACTGAAAGCACATGGAAGTAAAGCGCCTTAATATTCAATTGATTTCAAGTTGGTTTGAATCATTTCAAATACAAAGATTGACCTGCAAAAGGTTTTGGAACAGAAGGTCCAAAAACTTGGTTTCCAAATCGGGTGTGTGGCTGGAAAAGCGCGTGTGTGTGGTGTGTGTTTTGTTTTTGTTTTTGGAGAAACTGCTGCATTATGAATTGTAACCACTTTGAAGAAATTGTCCTTCAATGACGAAGTTCTAGCAAAGATAGAAAATATAACACAGCTCTGCTGGTTCAGATGCATCCAAATAAGGTTGATTTAAAAAGGTCATACTTTTATAATTATTCCACAGAAATAGTATTATTAAATCACAAAAGTTTTTTTTTTTCTTTAACTTTCTAGCACTGAAGTGGCACAAAGGCTGCCTAGTAGACCAGCCACTTTTTTTTCTTAAAATATTGTGCTTATAAACTATCTGTACAACTATTTAAACTTGCAGTAAAGAAAGAGATTTTAAATTGCTAAATTTTATGTGTTCATTCTAGAGCTGTTCCAGACCTAATCAAGAAAAAAAGGAAAAAAAAAAAAAAAAAACATGTTTTATAATTAGAGATGGGCTGAGCTAGTTCTGAAATCATAATAAAACCAAAAACCTGACATTCGAGTATCCTCCAAATGGGGGAGAATGTGCTGGAAGCCTGACTGTGTGTTTTGTGGCCCATGTGCATCTGGTGACCTCTTTTGGAAATTCGAGGTATTGTTATGGGGTGGAGGGACTTCGGGGAAAGAAAGGGGCAGGGCTCAAGAAAGCCTTGCCAGAGAGGCTGACCTGGCAGCCCAGGAGACCTCCCTGCTTTCCTCTCCTTAACGCCTCTGCTTTTGCTCTGATCCTGCCGCCCACCTTCTGTTCTCAACCCTGGGTTCTGTCTATATGCCATACCCACTGGGTCCTCAAAGAAGCTATTGTACTGTTAAGACAAGCTGGTGGGATTCCTAGACACCCAGAGCGATAGGGGAAAAGCCTCTAAGTACCATCTTCCCTGGCCTCCGAGAGCAAAAGGACTGTCTCAGCAGAGATGCTCACCCTTGGCTGGGCACAGAACTGAGAATGCTGTGCCCGCCCAGCTCCCAGAGGAGACGCTGTCTCACTGGCAGCTGCATGTGCCCGCCGTGAGCCATGCGTCTTGTCCTTCATGTCAAAGTGGATGCTCACCTGCTCTGATCTTTGCAGAGCTCAAGACATCTTCAATTAAAAAGAATTCTGAGAGGCAGAGAAGCCCTGATTCTCCATCCTGGATGGGTGCTCCTGGCAGACAATTGCTCTTGTCCTGGAGACCTGGAGCTTGGGCCGCAGCATGCTGGCTGGCTCCCTTGGCCAGGTCTCCCCTCCATTGTGGAATCGTGACTTTGTGCTTTGACTAACTCCATGTGACTTCTGCTTGGCCACCTTGGAATTATGCTAACAGATTTGCAGAAATAAAGAAAGAAAGCTAAGCAAAGCTGGGCACGATCCCATCCAAACTCCCAGCACTGCCAGGAACCTCATGGCCAAGGAGCCATGGATGCAAACCACAGGAGGAGATGGGGAAAATAATCTGTGTAGGAAAAAGTTTCTCTGCCTTTCAGGCCCATGACAGGGCACTGGACAAATGCATCTGGGAGCATCTCACTGCAAGCCAAGTGCAGGAGAAAGAGGGGCAGGTGAGCATCAGGTGTCCTCCAGGAGGCCACAGGACTGAGGAAAGGCCTTGTGCCGGGGCCTGGGGTGGTGAGAGCTGCCCGGAAAGCAGAGGACGGAGGTCTCAGGAGGTATCTAGAGTGCACTGGTGTCTGCCTACAAGAGCTAGGATCCCGTGCAAAATCAACGGGGAGCCTCTCGGACCCAGCAAAGCGAGGCCACCTGCATGCTGGGCGGCAGGCTGGGAATCTCTTTCCATGTTAGAAAAACTCTCTCCCCTTGTCCCATGTTTGATAGAAACTGCCCAAGACACCCACATGGTGAGCCAGGGGTCTGAAGACCCAGCCATGTTGTGGACACAACTCAGTATTTCTTTGGGTACCAGGAGACAAACCCATGGAGTGGGGTTGATGTTCACAGACTTCGCTTGGCATTCAGATGTTTCAGCACGAGCCCATCTCTACTTATAACAAGAGCAGTCTGCGAGGTGGAGAGCAGCCGTCCTTATCTGTCCAGCAGCTGTTTCAAAGCCCTTTCTATGTTCATTCTGTGCCCAACTCGAGTCACCCCAAGATCGATGAGGTCCTCCTTCTGCAGGTTTGGTAAGTGACTGCCGTCGATCTCATTGTCCATGAAGGCCTCTTTATGTTCACCCAAGTTTAGACTTTCCAGCCAATCGGCCACATCTGGTTTAGTCCACAGGTGGACAGGTTTAGTTGTAAAAGGCTTATTTGAGATTGGCTGTTGCAGTATCGAGGGGGATGGCGACCTACTGCGTCCCGCTGGGTTCAAGCCAAATAGATCCCCGGAAGGGGGCTGGCTTGGAAGGCTAAAGACATCTGAGAGAGTGGGAGAAGGAGAGGCGGCGGCAGCAGACAGGGGGGTGGGCAGGGTCTCTTTGTTCATCTCTGTTGGCGAGACCACAGGGCTTGGGGCACGTCTTGTTCCTGAGGTCCTGCTTTCGTAGTCGGGGGGCCGGCTCTGCAGGGTGATGGGTTGGGAGGTGCCGGGGCGAACAGTGAAGGTGACCGTCGTGCTCCGTGTACCTGAGATGGTGCTCATGATCTCCGGGCTTCTGAAACAGCAACAACAGAGAAGACCGTCACAAGGCAGGTCACCGAGTCAGGGCAGCTGGGTGCAGATCACCAAAGAAGGCGAAGGAGATGCCCAAACCATGCCAGAGTGTCTAGTGGCAGATGCACTGGCAGTGAACAAATGATTTGCCATGCCAGGGTGGGGGAGGGGGAGAAAGGAGCCAGAGCAGAGGTGGAGACACCAGAGCACACCACGTCAGCCCACTCACCTGAACTGGGACAGAGGAGCTGGGGGACCTGCCTGTGCTGGGGGGCAGGGCCAGGGGGGCCCTCAGGAGGGTGGCCACTGAGGCACTTGGAAGGGGTCCCTTGAAGAGGGTATGGAGACAGGGACATGTGGGATCCTGTCCCCTGGACAGAACGTGCCGGGTAACATCTCCAGCGCCTCAGCTTCAGCAGGTGGGAGGGCGCACACCTGAAGGAGAGGCCCCTCTGAGCCGCCTGGCAGCCTTTGGCTTTTTGGGTAAATGGACAAGAGCAGGGCAGGATCATTTCCAGGCGGCCCTTTTCAGTGACTGGAACCCCTGTAGCCATGTAGGGCACTCAGGGTTTGAGATCACCCAGAAACACAGACAGCAGGGCGTGGCTTGTGTGGCCAGCGTGGGCTGTGCTCACCTTCCTGAGGCAACGCTGTCCAGCACCCACCCAGTGGACAGTTTTGTTGCAGAAGGAGCTGGGGTGCACTGTGTTATTTTTAACCTCTTTAGCTCACTGGTAGGACACACGGGCCTTACTGAAAAGCAGAACGCGCGAGGAGCCCTGTGTTCCCCAGGGTGGCCATGGGCGTCCCCGAGGGTCCCCTGTGCCTTGCCACTCTGGCTAGGCAGGCAAAGCCCTCAGAGCTCAAGTCAGGACGAACCTTCCAGCTCCAATCTTTACTGGCCCCAGGGAGGTGGCCAGATGGCTCCTACAGGCAGGAGGTCCCATCTCAGGGCCAGAGAAGTCTGAGTCCTCACACTTACCCACCTGGAGGTGGCCTTTCACAAATCACTTCCTCACGGGCTTTGGACAAGGCCCATGGCAGGCACTCTCCACACCAAGAGAACAACTGCCACTCTGGGCCCTGGTGCGTGTTTTGCTGTCCCCACACTGAAAGCCCATTCATCCTATTGCCCCTAGGAAGGCCACAGCCACTGGGGAGGGGGAAGAGAGGTGTGGGTCTCTTGCCTTTTGGGCCCATTCACTTGGATATGAACAGCCCACCCACTACTTCTGGAAAGATCCATCCTACCACAGCTCTCTCTTCAAGACCTGGACTTGAGAGATGTCTGCTGGAGCCCTGGCTCTGCCAAATGCCAGCTTGGGTGCACTTTTCTCCCGTCTCCACATCTTCCCGCATGAAGTGGGCTCCTCTCCCTCCTACGTGGCAGGTTACCCCGGGTGGAGGGGCTGTGGAGAGCATGAGGAGTGCACTGGTGTGACATCATGACCGTGAATGGTGGTGGGCTGCAGTGTCTCAGTGAAAGGGTCATGGGCAAGAGGGGGAGAGCTGCGAACAGTAGAGATGCTGCTGTGTGGGGAGACTCCCTGGAGGGCAAGACTGAAGCCCCTGCCCATCTGCTGGGGGCTGGTTCATCGACTTGCATTGGGGCTGTCTTTGGAGCTCAATGGCTGACCAGTTAGAGCAGCACTTCGGAAAGAGGAGCCCACAACCCTTCATAGAAACCACCTGGGACACTGGTAGGCAGTGAGGACTCCTGAGCTTGTCTCAAACCTATGGAAGCAGGAGTGCTGTGCATGGGGACCAGGTGTCTGCAATTAACAAACTCCCTGGACACTGAGACACTGAACCTTAGAGGCCATTTGGTTAGGCCTTGGTTTTCATTCCAGGGTATGCACAAAGCTAATGGCTCAGAACCCTCCAGGAGCTAAAAGCAAAGGGAGTGAGCTAGAGATGGGCCCCGCCGCTGGTCCAGTTGTCTCTCCGGTTTTTCTTTTCTCTTTCTTCACCGTGGATGTGTATTTGGGTGAAACCACCCATCAGTTACCTAGGTGCCCCTAAGCTGTGGGACACTTCCCTGCTTGATGTTAGTCACTGTTGCTTAAAGTGTGGAGTAGTTCATAGTGAGAAAGGAGGAGCAAATCTGAAAGGGGCCTGTGCTGTGGACTGAGGCTTCCATCCTGCTATGAGAAGTGTTTGCAGGGGCTGGTGGGGGCACTGCTGGGCCAGAGACCCCATCCACCCACAGGGTGTTCACGTGCTATTTTCCGGAGGTCTGGGTGCCCCTGAGTGGGAGATGTTACAAACCAGGCACCCCCATCTAGAGCCTGCCCCCACCCTCAATGGGCGCTTGCTGGTCATTGGTTGTACTGGTCACACCAACAGGCATAAGGCAGGTGAGACTCTGAGGATTCTTCCACTGTTTCTGGGCCCAGTTACTCACAATCAAGAAATCGGAGGCCAGGCAAATCCCAGCACTTTGGGAGGCCGAGGTGGGTGAATCATTGGAGGTCAGAGGTTTGAGACCAGCCTGGCCAATAGGGTGAAACCCTGTCTCTACTAAAAATTAAAAAAAAAAAAAAATTAGCTGGGTGTGGTGGCGGGCACCTGTAATCCCAGCTACTGGGAGGCTGAGGCAGGAGAATTGCTTGAACCCAGGAGGTGGAGGTTGCAGTGAGTGGAGATCATGCCACTGCACTCCAGCCTGGGCAACTGAGCGAGACGACTTCTCATAAAAACAAAAAACAAACAAACAGAAAACCTGAAATCAAATCAGAGTCCAGTGGGGCTTCACAGCAGGGGAGAGGGGCCAGCACCCTCTAGTATCTCAGTTTACATTCTCAAGAGAGAGGTGGCCTATGAACATAGGATACATGAAGAAACCTGCACCCCCCCTTCTCTGGTACTCAAAGAGGTTTGAAAGACCAGCTCCAGTTCCAACTTAAGTTAAAACTGGGGGTGCTGTGGCCTGTTCTTCTGTGTCTATTCCAGAGTCACAAGAGCACAGGTTTTGGGGAAGGCTTATTTGTCTACATTGATAAAACAATTAAGCCAAGATGATTGAAATCAAATAACGGGTAAGTTGAAAGTCCCTGCATTCAGAGGTGATTTAGGGTGTTAATTAGGGCCAAGGACCTTGGGGCACAGGGAATGTTTCCTATAAAATGGGAAAACATCTTGCAAGAAGACACATGCCCACAGAGAACTAGGGGAGGAGGGTAGCTGGGGTAAAATTCTGGTCTCCATGTGCTTTTGCTAAAGCTGACTGCATGGTGACTGTGCCTGCAGCCCTGACTCTGGGCAGCTCCACGGTGGCAGCATGGCTGGGGCCTGGCCTTGGTGCTCACCAGGCCTGTGAAGCAGAGGCAAGTGAGCCCCAGAGTGAGAGCACCTGCTTCACACCTGGGCAGTATTCACCACGGGTATCTCTGGCCCAGAGGGTTGCCCCAGTGTCACCCTCACTGGGAAAATACCCAGCTGTTCCCAGGTAGTTTGGATTGATTTTGGCTTTTGTCAGGAAAGGCTCTGCAGGCAGCTGTGTGTGTGGTTAGGAAGCAAAGAGGAGGCTCTGCAAACACCTTGGTGGGCAGCGGGAGCGTGAGAGTGGCACACACGGGGTCACGCAGCAGCACGGCAGGTGGCACTTACTTCCGTTTAGCACGACCCTCTTCTGTTAACACCGGTCATGGGAGCAAATGAAAATGACAAATGGAATGACTTGAGACAACACTGCAAAAATTAATGAACAAGAAAGGAAGAAACAGAAGAAAGCTGCTTTCGACAGATGAAATAAAGGCAGTGGGGCAGACCCTGGCTGAGAGCCCATCCGTGGTAGTCCCTCCGGCCTGCCACAGCCTGCCCAGAGCTGAAACATCAATATGGCATCACTTTCACAGGGAGCGTGGGAAACTCACAGGCTTGCCTTCTCCTTCTTTGGCTTGGGATAATGTAACCACTTGTAAAGAAGAAAAATAACCAGGAAAAAAGAAAGAAAATAGTGGCATTGGAGTGAAGTTCACCTCTGCCTGAAGCCCACTGAGAAGCAGCTTATTGCCAATTTCCTACCTCAGGTGTCTGGACTGTCTTTCCTGAGGCTTAGGGAGGATAAACGAACATTCCTGGCCGGGGAGGGCACCCCAACAGGACAAGTGCTTTGCTTCAAGTCTGCATCACAAGATAACAGCCCAGCCGTTAATTACGGGGGTGTCACGTGCTTGGGGCCTGCCAATGTCCTGCCCAACATCGCTATAGAAAATAACTGCCTGCGAGTGTGAGATGCAGGGTGCAGGCCACCCTGGGCTGCCCGCCCTGCCCTCCTCAGCAGCTTGACTCTCTTGGTTAATCACATTGATGATATGCACTGGATCTTCCCGGTTGCACAGATGGTTACGTTGCTAAGCAACCACTGGGTTCCCAGTCGGAACACACAGGAATCTGCTGCCCTGATTTAGAACACAGACACATATACACACTCACACCCAACTCCCCACCAGGTCACCACTGTCTACCCTGCCTTTTAAATCAAATCCATGTAGAAATGTGATAATTAAAAAAAAAAAAAAAAGTAATTGAGACACTCAAAGAGGTGCTGTTATTTCATCAGTACAAGTTAATTGGGGTGCGGTAAGTAAAGAAGCAAGTGGCTTTTTCACTGTTTACAAATTCAATTTGGCTTTTTTTTTTTTTTTTTTTTTTTTAGACAAGGTCATGCAGCAATCATAGCTCACTGCAGCCTCAACCTCCTCAACTGATCCTCCCGCATCAGCCTCTGGCATAGCTAGAGTAATTTGTTCTTTAACTGTAGCTGAACATGGACCAGGGGCTGGTCAGTGACGCTGCTTAGGTATGCTGGTTCTTCCCTCCCATGAGCCGCCTGTCAAGGGCCTGCTGGGCCCGGCCAGCACTGGGGCTGGACTTGGAGCCTGTCAACATATGTTCTCTCCAGCACACTGCACGCCTCTGCATTTTAGTGATGAGCCTCCATCTTGCATGAAAATAGCACTTATTTCCAAACTGCTTTCTTATTTATTCCATCTTTATAGCCTCCTGATGAGCAGGGCATTGAAAAGATAGAACTGGAGGCACCAAGTCCTTACCTAGCTTGCCCGAGGCCTGGATGTGGGGACTGGAGCCCACACTCTCACCTGTGCCATGCTTTATGTTGTGTGTCTCAGCAGCTGCCAGGCCTCCGCCTCACCCCCCGCTCTGAGTGCCATGAGGGGGTCCTGGTGGTCTAGTTTTAGTCCTCGAGGCTGGCCCAGAACAGGGGTGGAATAAATAATTGTTGACTTAAGTGTTGATGGATAATATATCCTTTTCTCAGATCAGAAAGTTAAGGGACTTTGCCGAGTTACAGAGCCAGACCTGGGAGCAGGGCAGGCAGCCTGAGGCTCTGCAGCAGTTCCAGCAGGAATCCAGGTTTTCGCGCCTGGAGGTTCACAGCTAGGATCAAGAAGGTGCCCAGCTCTTGGGAAGAGAGATTCAACCTGTGATATGCTTTTGCCAAAGAGGCCTCATGTCCAAAATGGGGAGGAAGACTCTGACTTGAGATCCACCTGTTGACGGGCAAGGACGAGGCACTCCCATTCATCCTTGCCCAACTCCCACAAGTACCAGCCCCGGTGGATGCACAACCTTACTAGTGCCCCCAGCCATCCACAGTCGCATTCACTGACATCACATTCACGTTTCTATCAGGGCCTGGAAACCCTCACACCACCCTGCTGGGGCCGAGGTGCTAAAAACACCGTGAGGCAGCTTCTAGTACCAAGTCAGTTTTGGAGCAGTCTGTGCTCTGGGACCAGCTGGGCAGAGATAATTTTTTAACAGCCTAAAATTATCTGAAAATCAAGAGGCTGTCAGGATAATACTGCAGAGATCCCAGGAGGGACTGGAGGCCTTGGCAAGGGGAGGCAGGTATGTGAGGCAGCGGGCACAGGGGCCTCGGGAGGAAAACTCGCCTGAGCTCACATCCAGGTAGCCTGACGACTCAGAGGCCTCTGGGACCTGGAGTTTCACAGGACAAATCTTCCTCAAGCCCATCCATCCCATGGGGAAGCGAAGGCCAATCTCGAGATCCCTTCTGGACCTCCCCCACTGCAAAGGGCTGGTGACCTAGAGGGGACTCTGGGGAACTCTTATAGGCCATGCCCCCTAACAGAAGCCATGGGGGACCCCCACAAGCACACACTCACTGCTCTGTTGCCCCCACATACACAGAGTGAATGTGAAGCTGACCTCTGCCATGGAAGTGATGGTAAAGAACATCAGATGTATCTGGCTTTACAGTCGGCGCCTGGTATGTGTCAATTCTCTCTCAATAAAGCTGGAGGGCAAAGGACACCTGGAGCTCCTGGGTCATAGCAAGTTTGTTTTGGGTCAAAGCATATAAGTCAGGCAAGCTGCTGTGTTTTCCTGGGTTCCTTAGGCACTTATCCCTTGAGTCTACCTGTTTGTCTCCAGTGTGCAGGCCCTACACTCCCACAGCAGCCTCCCTGTGCCACCAATGGATTCACCTGATCACACAGCTGCCTGGGCTTTTTTTTGTTCAGGAAACAAAGTCTGGTCATGCCAAGGCTTTGCTGAAGCCCTCTGAAGGCAGCCGTATCTGGAACTCCACCCAGCTCATGCCCATGGCCTGCAAGCCCCTTGTGACCTGGCCCTGCCCAGCCCTCCTCATCTGGCCATGGTTTCATGAGCACGGAAGGCGCTTTCTGGCCTCAGGGCCTTGTATTCTCTGTCCCATGCTGGGATGCTCCACTCCTGGTTTTCTGCAAGGCTGGCTCCTTTTTAAATTTCTGGTCATTCAAATGTCATTTCCTTACAGAGTGTCAGTCCCTTTCTGCACATGCTCGCTGTAACCTGCTAGGGCATCATAGTCAGCCCTTTCTGTGTGTGGTCAGGGTTAACCTGCTGGTGTCCCATGGCTCTCTTCTGTATGTGGTTATTGTAACCTGCTGGTGCGTCATAGCCCGTTTCTGCACTGGTGTCACTAACCTAGTAGCATGTTGTGGCTCCTCTGTGGCATTTGTCACAGTTTGGGTTTGTCTTATTATTTGTTGTCCACTTCTCCCCTCGAGAATTTGAGCTCCCCAGAGGGAGGGGCATCTGGAATGTTTTCTTGTTCAGTGATAAATCCTGGGCACAGCATGGTGCCTGGCACATAAAGGCAATCCCTAACTTTGTGGAGTGAATGATTAGTGACGGCATTGCTGCCCCATTCTGAGGGCCCAGGCATCCTTGTTGGTGTATTCCTCATTACTCTGTAGCCTCAGCCTGGCACTGGGCTTGTAGAAAGTGGCCCAGTGAACTCCTGACTGGTGAACTCAGGAGACGGTGGGGCTGGGCCGTGATTCCAAGCCTGAGTGTCCAGTCGGTCTCCCAGGCCTGTACCTGAGGAGCTTCAGGCTCTGAGCTTTTGCAGCCCCAGGCTCCTGTGCTGGGACCCCCAGTGTGTGGCACTGTCAGGCCTCTGGGCTGGCAGCTGTTGTCTTGGCTTTCAGGGGAGGAGGGACCACTGACTCTTCACGGAGACACACTCACTCTTCCTTCCCCAAACCAGTTTCCTTCACTTTGATCCAGTTTGAGATCAAAGATGAGATTACCTCCTGGAATAATCAGGCCAGGTGGTCCTGGAACACTTTTCTCAGAATTTACGCCTCCATTCTTGGCAGGGCGTTTTCAGATCACCCTGAGAGACGCCTCTAACACGATGTACTTTTTTCTCTCTTAACATCATGTATTAAAGAGAACTACTTCATCATCTTCCTTTCGTCAGCATCTTTGTAATTAAGACGCCTGCAAATTCCATGTCATCCTTGACTTCAGGGAAGAACTGAGCAGCAGAGACTCATTCACGGCTCAAGTTAAACCACACACACCCAAGGAAAACGAGGATCTAGTCGTTTAATCTTTAGCTGCTTCCTTTGATCCCATCCTGGATTCTTGCAAGAAGTGAAAAGAAAGGAAGATTCCAAGGACGAGACGAACTTTAAAAGGGTCATGTTCAGCTGAGGTTTCTGCCCATTTCGTGAATGAACATTTGAGGAACAACTCTAAAAACGGTCCCTTTCTTGGGCAATCAAAACTTGTTTCTATGGAAATGGGATTTTTACACCACTGCTTATCTATTATTTCAAAAAAGCATGGCTGGTTTTCAATTTTCCCTGGAAAAACTCATTTCTTTTTCCTCAGTAGGAATTCCCTTCATCCAATTTCGTGCCTCATTTTGCCCAGGGCCATTCACAGCTCTTAATTTTTAGATGCATTTAAAAGGGGTGGTGAGTTGCCCAGGCAGGTGAGCCCACGTGAGAGTTCTTAAGGCTCCCTCTGATCCTCAGATGATCAAATGCCCAGGGCCCATCAGTGAAGGCCATGCCCAGCAAAGGAGACGTGCCCAGAGCTGGGTCTGTGGCTGAGAGGAGACAGCCCTCACGGCAAGGGGGGCAGCTTTGTTGCCCTGGCAATTCTGGAACCCCTGGTGGTGGTTGACTGACCCCCCCCACTTGTCCTTATCAGTGTGTCCCGTGACTGGCACACCTCCATGGGGGCTTTGTCCCAAGTGCTCAGCCTGGTGAGGTTATTAGATCCAAGAAGCAAGGGTGAGGGAGAGAACTGAGCCTAGTTTAGTGCCTACAGCGAATGCCCTTCATCTTTGTCCTCCGGCTTTAGGCCATCCTATTTCTAGTCCAACCCTGAGTGTAAAGTGTAACCCTTGGCTGGGAGCAGGAAGGAACAGACATGGCCTCTGGGAGCTTGGCAGTGCCAGTGAACCCCTAGTGACTAAGCCTGCTGTTATCAGCCACAGGGTGACCTCCTAGTGACTAAACCTGCTATTAGCCTCATGGTGACCAAAGAGCTTGGCCTAAGGGGAGTCAGAGGCCTGAGAGCAGCCCTGCCCATGGCAGTCTCAGCCTTGTAGGTGTTCGCTTTGCCAGTTGGTCATTCCTTCCAAGGCAGTCCCTGGCTCCCACAAGGTCAGGAGTCAAACCCTGAGCCAGCTCCGTGGGTTGGGGGTCTAGCTCCACGTCTTCCTGTGAAGTACCCTTGGCTCAGTAGATTCACCGCCCTGCCCTCGGGTTCCTTGTTTGTGCAGCGGGAAAAATTACAGGCCCTGGCTCAGGGGTGCCGTGGAATGCGGTGCCTGGCATTTGGTGAATGCTTTGTGTCATAGGTGTGGGCTCCTGTTCTTACTGTAAGAGAGCCGGGCTATAAACAACAGGACAGCTGGGAGGCGGCCATTCTTGGCTCCCAAGCGTGGGTTGGCAGTGGTATGCAGCTGCTCTCCTTCAGAGTCCAGCAGGATTCTGCCCTGTGAGGTCTGCTTTGAGCCAGCCCCCCACTCAGGGTCCCTCTGGAGCAGTGCAGGGCAGAGAAACCCTAGAGACACATAAGGTGGAGTCCCGCTCCCCTGTGGGCACCCCAGGAGCCGGTCCAGGCTGAAGACGAGTAGAGGGGACGAGCTGTCCAGCTGCCACTCAGGGAGAGGCCCCTACGGACGAGGTCCCTGGACTCACCAGGTGGAGTGCTCAGGAGAGCAGAGCTTGGTGCAGGATGCTCCGCTGGCCTGAACAGTGCATTCCTTCCTCTAGCCCTAGAGCCATTCCCTTCCAGTTCCTTCCTTACTGCAGACATTGCTTACAAGGGGAAGTATAAGTCAAGAAACCCCAGCCTGTGTCCCTATCTATCCCCAGCTCTATCTCCTGCTGGCTGTGGATGCAGACAAGCCGCTTATCCTCTGAAAAATGGGTGTGACTCATACCTGCGCCCCAGCTGTCATAAAAATTACCCACCCATGTGAAAGTCTTTTGTAAAAATGTGAAACACTAAGATAAGGCCTCTTAATTGTTGCTTCCACATAGAGTAATGACGCAAGAGCCACATTAGTATGTAAAGGGGAAGGGTTAAACTAGTCAGTTTTTCAGATTTTTGGCCCAGTGCAGTGGCTCATGTCTGCAATCCCAGCACTTTGGGAGGCTGAGGCGAGTGGTTCGCTTGAGCCCACTGGTTCGCTTGAGCCCAGAAGTTCGAGACCAGCCCGGGAAACATGGCGAGACCCCATCTCTACCAAAAAAAAAAAAAAAAAAAAAAAAAAAAAAAAAAAAATTAGCTGGATGTGGTGGCATGCATCTATAGTCCTAGCTACTCAGGAGGCGAGGTGAGGTGTGAGGATTTCTTAAGCCCAGGAGGTCTAGGCTGCAGTGAGCCGTGATCACATCACAGCACTCCAGCCTGAGCGGCAAAGCAACACCCTTTCTCAAAATTCCTGGAGGCTGTTGAGTGTACTTGTAGGTATATACGTACATAATTCTTAAAGACTTTCTCCTTGACTGGAGGCACTGTCTGAACGTCTGCCGTGTAACTGTGCTTCTCTCTACCAATGTCAGTCTATCGATACTCCTCTAGAGTAATAGATGGCATCCGAGTCATTTATTTACATCCACACTGAAAAATAACTGGGAAAATTGGGGCTCTCAGGTTACATCTTGAGCCCCAGCTGTATGTGATGTCACTGATTACTGCACTGAGTGGCTTAAATCAAATGCCTGCCCAGCAGTGGTGTGGAGAGAGGCTTCATTAGTCAAAATGATGAAACCCGAGATCAAGTATCAGTGGGAGAGACTGAAGATGCTGCTGCCTGGGGAACAGCAAAATGGTGCACGCCACGGGGAAGGAGAACCAAGAACCATAAGCCATCACAGGAGCCAACGGGGCTCCCAAAAGCCACAGACTCCTGAGCCCTGATATGGTTTGGATTTGTGTTCCCACTCATATCTCATATGCAAAATTGTAATCCCCAGCGTTGGAAGAGGTGCCTCCTGGGAGGTGATCAGATCATGGTGGGGGAGTTCTCATGAATGGTAGCACCATCCCCCCGGGTACTGTACATAGTTAGTGAGCTCTCACGAGATCAGGTGGTTTAAAGAGTGTGGCACCTCCCCCGATTCCCTCTTGCTCCCCCTTCCGTGATCACTGAAAGTTTCTTGAGGCTTCTCCAGAAGCCAAGCAGATGTCAGCATCATGCTTCCTATATAGCTTGCAGAACTTGAGCCAATTAAACCTTGTTTCTTTATAAATTACCCAGTCTCGGGTATTTCTTTGTAGCAGTGCAAGAGAGATCAAATATAGGCTCCTTCTAGACAGCCTCAGATAGAGCCCTCTGGTTGCATCTAGAAATGACTCCTGACTTACTCTACCTTCAGTTCCAATGGAAATAATGTAAACCCTGCATGATACTGTGAAGGGCTGACATGGACACAGCTGGAGGCTTCTGCCCCTGGGACGGGGGGACTGGCAGGGAAGAATGTACTACACTTGGAGTTCACCAGTACAGCCATGACCCAGTGCCTCCCTAGCCCGCAAACCTGGTAGTGATGCGGGGAGAAGAACCCACACGTGTATTCAGACACCTGCACCCGCCGCCCACCCACTCGCTGCCCTCTTGGGGCAGCTGGTCTCCTGCAACCAACTCGAAGCTTGGTTTGGGCTTTGGTGAGGCTCTAAATGGCCTTCTAGGTAGTCCTGGCAGAGATCTGGAGGGCACAGAGGAGAGAGTGGAGCTTCTCTTTGGAAGCCATGGTGGGGAGGGCTTCCAGCAACCTCATTTCATTACAGGTCTTTAGGAGGGAGTGCTGTGTCCCACCAGGATGGCTGTGATCATTACTTGGCTGTCCCAGAGTCCAGGAGCATGAGAAAAAGAAGTGTTATTGCATTAACAGACGTGGCCCACACAGGCTTTACAAATTCCCCTCTTCATGTCCGCTGGGGCTGCTACCCGAGGGCCTTTCCTGGTCAGCAGGGACAGTGCACGCGGAGCGGTGTGCACCTGCACCAACCGCGGACTTACCTTGGAGCGAGGCTGGCGGACTTGGCTCCCATTGGTGAATCCAGTCCTTCCCCCGGCTTTGCTGATTTCTCTCGGTTCATTTGCTGTAGGATAGAGTTCAATTCACTAATAACATTTGCCTTTGGGCCTGAGAGAATCGGGCTTTTGATCTCTGTGACGTCGCCCCACAACTTGGAGGTCCTTGGCTGGAGAACCTTGGCCATCCCAGGCTGGGCACTGCCCGGCGGGGGCGGGGGAGCGGGCGGGGGGATAACAAAGCTATCTACATCCTCTTCCACGAGCGCGTCTTGATAAAGTGCATTGCTTTTGTGAATGATGGGCTTCATTTTTGGCTTAGGAGGTACTGGGGGTTTGTCAACCATAAATGCTTGCCCATCTGCATAGACTGTGCAGGTGTCCACGTTCTCTCCACCTTCGGAAGACAGGGTGGAGATGCTAGACACGGTGGAGATAGTGCTGGTCGTCTCGAGGTGGTGGTCGCTGCTACTCCGGCTGTCCACCTCCTCGATCCCAGAGTCGGCGACGGCGTCAAAGCTTTCAGGGGGTGGCAGGAATGAGGCAGGCAGACAGTTTGAAAGACTGGCTGGCTTCTTGCTGTCTGCAGAGTTGGTTGGTTGGCTGGAGTTCAACGAAGGGGACTGAGGGGTGTCGCTTTTCTTCTGCTTCACTAAGTCTGTGAGAGCCGGGACAGAAGCTGCCCGGTCATCGGGGATATCAAAACTATTTGCAAATTCCAGGGGAGGAGGCAATGGCTCTGTAAAAATAAAATCCTCGTCCAAGTCCACGGATGCCAGAGGGGGAGGAGGGATGCGGAATGGCAAAATCACCGCCTCTTCCATGGAGCCCACCGCCACGATGGTTCTGCCGGGCACGGTGGTGGGCTCGGGGGCAGCGGAGATCTGTAAAGCACCTTCGGTTTCGGAAACACCTTCTGGCACCTCGGACGGCGAGCTGTCTGGCTTCATCTCCACATCTGCCTTCTCGTCCTCTTCCTGCAGGGCATTGTCCAGCTTAGTGGCGTCCACGGTGTGGACCATCAGCAGGCCAGCCGACTTCTGCTGGGACGTGTCCATGATGTCGATCAGCATGTTCTTCTTGTCGTCGCCCTTCCGGTCTCGGCCCAGGTCGGTCTCGTACTTGTTCTCCGTCTCCTGCCGCCTCAGGGGTCCCCGAGTGTTCTGCCTGGTGACCGTAGGGAAGCCAGCATCTAGGCTGGGCCGCATTTTGGTATCAATGTAAAGAGGTTTGTTGAGGTCGGCCTTGGGGGCCTCCCCTTTGGGTCCCTGCTGAGACTCCTTCATGGCTCGGTCCCTTGCGGAGAGTGCCAGGGCCAGCGGGGAGCTGGGATCAAGCAGCCGCCCTGTGAGTGGGTGGACGTAATTCCCGGGGCCAGCTGTGCCGCTGCTTGTAGGGGGTACTGCTGGGCTGCTCTCAGGCCCCTGGGCTTTGGACGTGGAATTCAGCGGCCTCCCAGCCTCACCCTGAGCACTGGCCTCGGCGCCACCCACGAAATGGTTTTCGGGCTCCCTGGGTGTGGCACCCGGCATGGGGGATGACAGCTGCTCAGCGCTGTCCTCGTCGGCGAAAACTCCATCCTCGGGGAACATGGAGGGCCGCGTCCGGGGGGCAGGTGGCCCCAGGCCCACATCCTCGTCCCCCAGGTCTGTGGAGAGGAAGGCCGGGGAGTTCCTCCTGGCTTCCAGCCGCTTCTCACGGTCGCGGACGGCTCCGGCGATGGCGGCGGCGAAGGGGCTGCTGACAGTCAGGCTTTCGTCAGGCCGCAGCTGGCCTGGTGGCTCCGGGGCCTGGGGGTCGATCTCCATGCTGCTGCCCTGGCTGCTCTTGCCGCTGCTGCTGGTGGACGGCTCCTTCACGATGATGGTCGGGATAGGGATGGAGCACGTCTTCTCGGGGCTGTCCTCCACGTTGGACTGCTTCACCAGCATCCCCTTCCGCCTGGCGGGCTTGGCGGGGACGTAGACGGCTTTGCTGGCGATCTTCCCCACCTCTGAGTATGGGTTTTCGGGCATCTGGCCCCTCTTGTTGCGGAAGTTGGCCTGTGGGCCGGCGTTCCGACTGTAGAGGTCTTCAGAGTCCAGGGAGTAGCGATCCAGCTCTCTCCTGAAGTACATCCCCTTCTCCCTCATCATGGTGGCCACAGTGTCGGACCTGGTGGCGGGGGACACCTTGGCGGCAGAATTCTGATTGAACGCAGGCTTAATTGTCCCGTAGACTCTTGGAGTTGGGGACTTGGGGCAGTTGTAAGCGGTGGGGGAAGGTGGTGGTGGGGACGGGGGCACAGACTGTGGTGGAGGGGGGATGTCCTCGGAGGTGTCCGGCATGGACAGGCTTCTGGTGAACTTCAGCATTGGAGGAGCCAGAAACTGCCGCTCTTCCTCTGTTATTCCTACAAAGAGAAGACAGGTTTAGCTTTAAGTCACAATAGCAACAAAGCCTAAGTTCCTAGGAACGTGCGATATGCTACGTCTCCACAAACTCACAAGTTCAGATGATGAACGGGTGTTCATGAAACACAGCACAAGCCACAATGCCAAGTGGTTAGTCACATGGCCCATCGTGAGCCAAAGGACAAGAAAGGGAAGAACAGAAAAGCACTGGGGATGCTGTGAGTGCGCTGCTGCTGTGGAGCCTCCAGGCGCAGGCTGCAGCAGGGGAGCTATGTGAGGCCAGGGCAGAAGGGCCCCTGACGCTGAGCTGTGTGTCAGTCTGCAGGCCAAGTGGGCAGCTTGCCTTGGGGCTGCATGTGTGTGTGCGCACGTGTGCTTGTGCTGGCATTGTGCTTGGGGCGGGGTTGGCTAGACCAGGAAGTGTCCTTCCACCACGCCCCTTCAGATATGGTAAGGGCTCCTGGGAGGGTTTTTAGGGCAGGGGCCTAAGGCTGTCACCTGTCCATGTGAAATGAGAGCAAAGGGGTGCAGGTACTGCTGTGTTTATGTGGCAAGGATGGTGTGCAGTCCACCATCCAGATGGCACTTGAGCCCCGCGGCTGCCCAGATGTACAGGGAGGCCTCTGCCACCCTGAGCGAAGCCATCTGCCCACGGTTGGCTGTGTGTGTGCTGGGAGGAGGTGCTTTTCTTCGAGGGTCACGTGAATCCTTTAATTGCCTGACTTCACTGGGCCCCACTGGGGTTCTGTGTGTCCTGGAGCTCTCTGGACCCTCAGAGAGGTAGATGGCTGGGGAATGCCAGCTCAGAGGAGGGGCCATGTGGGCTCTAGAGCCTGGCCCTGACGGGAGGGAGCCCAGGTTCCTTTAAAGATCCCGGCCTGAGGTAGGAGTAGGATCCTGAGCCAGGCCTCAGTGAGCCCCTTCTGGGTCCCAGTGGCAGCCCTGGAAGTGGTCCTGTCAAGACCCTCTAGAGCAGGGGCTGAGAGCCCAGCGGACCACCATGATCGCAGCTGATAGAACCTCATACTGGCACAAAGTATGAGTTGACCTAATGAAAATACGTGGATGTTGAGTGTGTGGGGATGCAGCTGAGGTCCTGCAACAGCCAGCAGTGGCCTGAGGGTTCTCTGGGTGTGTTGCCTGGGTGTGACTTTACAGACTGTCCAACAGCTCAAGACACAGACACGTCAACAGGAGCACTCAGGGAGAAGGGAAGCGAGACACGCACACACGCACCGACAGACGCACGGCACAGGGATTTCATGTCAGGAGCATGCAGGGTTTTCAAAGAGGTAGCAAAATAAATTACTTGAAATGAAAAAAAAATCCTAGGACAAACTACAATAATTTATTCCAATGAAAACTTCCATTCGATAAGGGTATTCCAAATTTAACATACTCCTTGTGGGAGGACATTTTGGCATTGCAAAGATGGCTCGTTCTCCATTGACCAGTCACTCTGAGTTGGTAGTCTGGCAATTATGTTCCCAAGGAGTACTAATTTAAGAATACACCTTATAAAGTAAACTGGGTTACATTCAGATTACAGATTCCAAACCATAAGGGTTCACTAACCTGATAGAAAGATTCTGCTGTCTGACAGGAGGAAATCAGTTGTTATTAACCAGTAACCGCAAGACAAACACGCAGCTCCCCCTGAGTTTGCTGGTGCAGGGGGAGCTTTAAGCACAGCAGACACCACCTCCATGGCCACTTACTGCCTAGTGACTGCCTACAGTCATCCACCTCAGACTCACAAGCACACTGTGCTTTTGCACAGCAGCCCAGAGGCATTTCCAGAACACATAGGACAGTGCCCCTGGGGTGGGCTGGGCAGACCAGAGTCCCAGGGTTGCCCCCACAACTCTCACAGGGCAAGGGCCTTAGCTTCTATCAGAATTGACACAGTAAAGGCAATGCTGAATTATCTCACAAAGGGACTGTCTCAAAGGGTCAAGTGTGACCTTGTCTCAAGGTCAAGTGTACCTTTGCCTGCAACAGAGTCAATAGGAATAATTGTGACATTAAGAAGAAAGGAAGGCAGTTTTCTGCAACACACAGTACGTTATTTCATTAGAATTCGAGACCCTGACCAGACCACCCTTGGAAGTATATCTGCTGAGCTCATCCTCCAGGCCTGGTGGTGGTTGGGGAATGCAGGGAACCCACTGGCCCTTCCCACCCTGAGCAGGGCAGGGTGGGGCAGGGGGCCTGGCTCAGACCACCCTGCCCCCGCTGCCCCTTTACTCTGCTGGAATTATCACAGATAACTGGCCTTCAATATTACAGAAGCCACCCCGGATTTTGTGTCCTTCAGGGGGCATAAGTTTCATGCCACTCAGATGTTCCAATGGCTCCCTGGTGGGCAAGGCCAGGTTCCTGCCCTCTGGTAGGCGGGCTGGCAGGGCCTTGCTGGGGTGAGACGCCAAGGCAACTGTGGCAGGCCCGGGATCAGAACTCCCGAGGGGCTCTAAGGCTGTTTGAAAGCCCAGGGGCAACTTCTGTGGGGGAGTGCCACACTTCTTACCTATTGATTTCTGCCTTCGCATCGTACCTCGAGGGATGCCCAGAAATGGGGCTTTTGGGCTCCCAGGAACAGTGGGCGTCATCACGGCGATTCCTTGGCGTTCATACACAGACTGCAAACCAGAGAGCCTAGGGTGAGATGCAGCCCTGGCCAGCCCCCACCCAGAGTCACAGGGCCCAGAGGCCACAAGGGAACGTCTGTCACTGTGGCTTCCCCAAGCTGCTTCTGGAGCCACCTCAAATCTCCAGAGGGGCTGATGAGCCACAGCATTGAGGACCCAGGAAGGGCCCTCTCTAGGTGCCTTTCCTATTCACTGCAGCTGCTATTGGCCTCTGGCCCTGTTAGGATGGCAGCATGCCCTGTTCCATGGAGATGTGGTCTGCTGCAACACCATTTGCCAGAGCAGCTGGACAGACACGTCTCTCTGAGATGGGGGCCAGGCTGGTTGTCTCGTGGGAAAGGGCACAGAGTGGTGGGCAGTGGGGTCTGGCCTGGGTCCATACGATGCTCCCCATGTGCCATGTGACCATCAAGTCCTTACATAGGAGCCATCATTTCCTCTTTCATAAAATGGGCTCATGATACTAGCCCCACAGTATGTGCAAGGGCCAGCCAGGTATTAGGGTAGTGTGTGGGTGAGTGTGATGTGCCAGCTAGCTTGAGCAAGCCCTGGAGCTGCTTGGGGGCACAGTGTGGAGTCTGCAGCAGCAGGCTCTGCCCAGCTTCCTCCCTCCTCGGCCTATTCCAGGAGGAGCCTAGGGCTCCCCTCCTCCACCTTGGAAGCAGAGTCCTGGTGCTGCCAACCCTTTGGCTTCCCCAGGCTGCTGCTTTCTTTGCAAAATTGAGATGGCTCAGGGCCCCAAACTTGTAGTGTTGAAGGCCAACCCAGAAGAATATCAGATGCGGAAGCTCAATGGAAATATTCGTGTGCAAGCTTTTATTACTCCAGCTTGGAGATGCTGTTTCCATGTGTCCACAGCCTCTGTTTGTCTCACTGTATGGCCCTGAGGCTGGAGGGGGAAATTGGGACCCTTTGGGAGGTCGAGGGCACTTTGTCTCAGACACCCCCCAACTAGGTGGGGCACGTGGGTGCTGCGAAGGACTGGGAACAAAGAGGGAGGCAAGGACGGGTAGGCAGGGCCTGAAGGGGAAGGCCCCTTGTGAAGTTCAGAGGTGATGGGAGGAGGTGTGAGGGCAGATATTTTAATTGTAACCATTAACAGTTGTTTAATGCACATTACAGAAAAGTCTTGTGGTAAATTTATAATATTTATAAGTGTTATTGTTCAAGAAAAGGCTAGAAATAGTGAGGCAGTTTGATACTGGTTCAAAGGGAATACTAAGTCAGGTAAGCAATCACGACAGGTAGGCAGTGCCGGAATCTGACATCAGGCTCAGATGGCTGCCTCTGGAAAATGGAGAAGCAATCCAAGGGTCCAGGAGGCCACGCCTTCCTCAGGATGTGCCTGGGGGAATCGAGCAGCCTCTGCCCCAGGCCCTTTTCCAGCTGTGTGCCCTCCTGACTGCGTAGGGAAGGTGACCATGGCATGGGCAGCCTGCTCTGAGCCAGGCACCCACTCTACCCAGCAGACACTGAAGCCCTTCATGGCACTTCAGGCCCCGAGGACAAGTGCTGCTCAGGATCTCGGAGCACGTCGGGGACTGCCACATGGGATGTGGGACAGACGGCCTCTTCCACACCGGAGTATTTCTGTGCTCTGGGTGGACCAGGAGGCAAGATCACCTCTGTCTGAAGCGTGCGTCAAGGCCCCTTACATCCGTGTGTTCACAGGTCCTCAGCAAAGTATGACAGGGGACACCTTTGAGGCTCAGGGCACTGAGTAAGCAGAGGCAGTCAGTGCAGTAAGGGAGTGGCAGGGCTTAGATGTGGTCTGCTGTGTCCCACCACTGTGAGTCTGCACGGACCGACCCGGCTGTTCGTCCTGTGGCTACTTGGATTTGGGCCCCACCTCTGGACAGCATGAACCAGATATGACAGCATGTGTGCCTTAGCTACTGAGACAGCCCACCCACTTCCTGGGTCACTGCCAGCCCCTGCCCCGCGTGGTCCCAAGGTATGGCCACTTACGTTCATGTCTGAGCTCGCCGGGAAGCACCGGCTGCTGGGCCGCTGCTTGATAGTCGCCACCCTTGGTTCCACGGCCATGTTCTCAGCAGCACGGGAGGGCTTGGAGGCCGGGACTATCTCCTCGGGTTTATCTGCAATAGAACCGTGAGGATTGGAGCAGCATCACCAGTAGGGGAAGCTGGGCGTCCATAGGAAAGCGCACAGGTGCAGCAGCCACTCCAGCATCCAGAACTGTGCATGGGGCATTTGTTGCTGCTGTGAGGAGCATGCGTGTGCCTCTGCCACATGCATTCCCACTGGGGCATGGGCTCCTTTCCCAGACCTTGTCCTTGGAGGCATGCACGAGGTGTGGACATAGAAGACCCTCCACAGCTCGGTCGCCTCCTCAGACGTGCCCAGCCCACCAAGGGCTCTGAAGCTTTTTGGGACATTTCGGGTTTTTTTTTTTTTTTTTTTTGAGACAGAGTCTTGCTCTGTCGCCCAGGCTGGAGTGCAGTGGTGCAATCTTGGCTCACTGCAACTTCCACCTCCCAGGTTCAAGCAATTCTCTTGCCTCAGCCTCGCGAGTAGCTGGGATTACAGGCACCTGTCACTACGCCCGGCTAATTTTTGTATTTTTAGTAGAGATGGAGTTTCACCATGTTGGCCAGGCTGATCTTGAACTCCTGACTTCAAGTGATCCACCTGCCTTGGTCTTCCAAAGTGCTGAGATTACAGGCGTTTGGGTCATTTCTTTAGTGGAATCACTTTATTCTTACTAATGGGATTTATTCTTGTGAGGGTTAACTAAACTGACTTTTTGAAATTTTTTTTTTTTTTTTTAAAGAGACTCAGAAATATGGTTCCTTTGTAACTGTGATTGCCAAGACATGAGGACCTGCCATCCAAGGCAGTGTGGGTGTTTCAGAAGCCAGGGTGCTCAGGGGCCCCAGGCATTAGTAAGTGTTGCAGAGGAAAGTTCTCTGTTACAATTTTCCCCAACGCAGAACCTTCCCATTTCCTTTTAAAAAATGAAAGCCAAAATTTATTTATAAGGGATCCTTAGCAATTAACAAAAGCTTTTTAAAAAGGACATTTATAGCACTTTTTTTTTTTTTTTTTTTTTTAACTTGAAAACTGAAGCACATCCCGGAGCTCTCCTGACACCTTAGCTTCATCTCAGGGTATTTGGATCAAGCATAAGGGTGTGTCTAGGGCTGTTTAAATGCAAGGGCCCTGTGCCACTGAGACCTGGAGAACTGGTCTTCCAGTCCCGATTGTGGAAAAAGTGACCCCAGCTGTACTTCTGAGATGTCACTGGGTTGGGACAAAGCCAGTGCGGTGCCTGGTGGGTGTACCCCATTCTAAGCCTTTGAGACAGCACTGGCCTTACTCCCTGGGAAGAAGCAGGCCATCTAGAACATTCTGCCTTCTGGCCACCCTAAGCCCACTCTTGGCATCTGGTGGCCTCCCATGAAGTATATGCTAAGGACTTGCCCAGACTTTGAGCCATGGGGCTATTGTGCGGGTCGGAGCTGAGCAGAGTGCAGGGAGGAAGGCCCCCATCTCCAGGTTGTTCTTCAGGATGAGGCGGAAGTTACCTGTCATGGCAGCTTCTCACGGGGAGCTGACCCATGGGCAAAGCTTCCAGAGCCACAGCATGGCTCAGGGTTGTCCAACACAAAGGCATCAGGCTCCTGACAAAGGCAGCCCAGACCAGAGGTCCCCACAACAGAAGTTTGGGGAGAAGAAATGGGGGTATGCTGGGGACACCGAGCCGGGCACCCTGTGATGGCCCCTCAACCTTGCAGAGCAGCTGAGATGTACATAACTCTGACACCTGTGGACACTCTCATGGTAGAGTCTGCATGAGGGGCCTGGTTCCAGGCCTGTGTTCCAGACCCTTGGACCAGTCCTGCCCACACTGGGCCAGAACCTCAGGTCAGTCTATACTTTTTTTTTTTCTTTAAGATGGAGTCTCGCTGTCACCCAGGCTGCTTGGCTCACTGCAACCTCCACCTCCTGGGTTCAAGCAATTCTCGTGTGTCAGCCTCCTGAGTAGCTGTGCGCCACCATGCCCAGCTAATTTTTGTATTTTTAGTAGAGATGGGGTTTCACCATGTTGGCCAGGCCGGTCTCAAATTCCTGACCTCAAGTGATCTGCCCACCTTGGCCTCCCGAAGTGCTGGGATTACAGGTGTGAGTCACCACGCCAAGCCATATGTTTTTAGCCTTCAAACAAGGAGGGGGAAGAAAAGGCAGGAGAATGTGCAGCAGAGGCCATATGGCTGCCAAGCCCAGCACACTTACCATCGGGCCCTTCAGGGAGGCATTTGCCGACCTCTGGCCTGGACCACGTTTCCAGTTGTCAGCAAAATGCCAAGTGTTCACGCAAAGCAAGAAAGCCCTTGCCCCATAGTGTCCGGGCAGCCCAATCTCCCCCAACAGCACTCTCCCTTCATGACCAAGTCCAGCTGACCAGGCCCGCGGGCTCACTGGGCCCCATTGCTGCATCCCTGCTCACGCATTCTCTCCTGTGATTCCTGGACCCACAAGCCCTGCTGGCTCTTTGACGAGCCTGATGCCTCCTTGGGGTCTTGTCATTCCCCCAGTGGATGCTAAGCATCTGCTCCTCAGGGAACTGGTCAGGCACGGTAGGAAACACCCGATTCTCATCTCACTTGGCAGTGGGGACATCCTGGCTGCGACCTGTGACCCCAGTCCAGAGCCGTGCTGTCCTCACCTGCGTTCAAGACCCTCCTCAGCCCAGCTCCTCCAGCTGCAGCAGGTGCTGCATGGCTGCCTCGTCTCACATTCCCTTTGCTAGGGTCCCTGTCAATCTCTCTGGGCTGGACGGGCCGGATCCACCTGCCATGGCTCCAACAATTTGCTTCCTCCAAGGAGCCTTTCCCCTCCTAGGGCTGGGGTGGAACTCCTTGGATGGCTGGGGTCGAATTTGTTTCTGTGCAGGCCTCTCTGCCCTGGCCTTCCCCATCAGCTGGGCTGTTCCCCTTTGACTCAGGACCAGGCTGACGCTTGGGTGATCTGCTTTGGCCGGCTGTGACGTGCAGCTCCAGCTTGGTCTGTCCCTGGAAGTGGGGGCGCTGGGCAGTGGCTGTTCTTTGCCTCAACTGAGATGTGGCCGCTGGTGGCCCCCAGAGTATTTTTCTCCAGTGAAACAGGGGTTGAGATGTGCCTCCGTCACCAGGGAGTTATGTCCCACAACTGTGGTGAGCCAGGGCACTGTGGGGTGGGGATGCCCCGGACCTGCTTCCTGACAGTGCTGGCCTGGGCCCCTCCTCTGACCCCAGTGGAGGGTGAGGCCTGAGTGGGGTGCAGCAGTATGTACCTCCACAAACATGACCCAGAAGGAATGCCACCAGGTTAGGGGAAGAACAGCTGGAGCCCAACAAAACATCCCACGGGGGCATTCCAGGTGGTGAGCTCTGGGGACAGCCACAGAATCCAGCCCGCCGGATACTGTATGCAGGTGCACTCAGGGAAGGGTGCCTTCCTGGCTGCCACCTGCCTGTGCTCGGGCCTGCCCCTGTGGAGATGCAGGAAGGCCCATCCGAGCCAGAAACCCCTGGGCATCCCTCCTGGCCGGACTTCAGGCTATGGTAAGCTCAGAGGCTAAGGTGGCAGCCAGGGCTGAATAGCTGAGGTGAAGGAAAGTTATCAGCACTGAACTTTGACAGAGGTGTCAGACCCAGAAGATGCAGGAGAGCCACGGCCCTGCAGGGGAAGGCCTGAGCGCAGGTGGGTGTGGGAAGGCTATGGCCAGGCTCCACTGTGCTGTTGGCCATGTCTGGGCACATCAAAGAAGGAGGGACTCTAAGGTGTAACAGCTTTCCTGGGATTACAATTTAAACGAGCCAAATCTTCAAGAAGCTCCTGTTTCCAACTGGGCCCTTCCAGAAGCCATGCGCCTGCTTCTTATGTATTAACAAACTCCTGCTGATGAGGCTGGTTCATTTCCATCCACCGCACACTGAGGGTCTGCTGCCTGGCCTCCCCAACTGGGCCCTTCCAGAAGCCATGCGCCTGCTTTTTATGTATTAACAAACTCCACAGCTGATGAGGCTGGTTCATTTCCATCCACTGCACACTGAGGGTCTGCTGCCTGGCCTCCCCGGGGCACTGCCTTGAATCCTCACATTCCCAAAATGAACAGGCTACAGGCTGTGATTTTAGGACCTCAGGGCCTGCGACAGGCATCTTGCCAAACACACCTCATGTAACTGTGTGCCCGGGGTGAAGGACAGGTGTCCTGGTCAATAATGACAACCATCCCTGAATCAGGGGGAGGTTCTGGGCTGATCATCCTGTTTCTCATCCTCATGAGAAGCTGGCTGTAGTAAAGGGATTGTTCCCTTGTTGAAGCGAAAACATTTCAGGTCTGAGATGCGTAAGGCCATACAGGGGCAAACCATGGGACCAGGCGGGAGCTGGGGCTGGGATTGGGGTCCCCCGAGCCTTATGCCTGCCATGTGGATGGGCTGCCCAGCCCTGGGCCCTGGTGGGCAACGGCTGCAGAATGTTAGTTTGGAAATGATTGGGGTCAGCACTGGCATGCTCTGCCTCGTCCAGGAGAACCACGAGGCGGGGGTGGGGGCGCCCTTCCCATCATCACAGTCGCCACGTCGGAGGGTGGGGTTGGTCAAGTCCCTGCAGGTGCATCCCTGAAGCTGTGGCCACTTTGACTGTGGATGCTCAGTCTCTGTTTTAAACCTTTCCCTTCCCAATAACCCCAAAACAAACGTTCTTTTGAACCAGAACAGGTGAGAGCAGCCGGGTGTGTTGGGGTGACAGGGTCAGGGGCTAGCATTCCTTTTTAAGTTAGAGTTAGTGTAATTCAAATGAAAAAGGAAAACCCTGCATTGGTCCCCCACAAGGGTGTGGGTCCTTCCTGGCCCTCGTCTCTTGGGGATGTGGGCAGTGGGAGCGTGCTGGCCTGACTTGCTCAGTCCCTATCTCGGAGATCTTGTTTACCAGATCTCCAAGACTTTTCAGAGAAGCCACAGGACTGCAGATTCCTGCTTCTCATTCTAGGCTCCTAAGGATTATGCTTAATTTATAAAAGCTCAGAACTAGGTCTTTATTCAGGGACTCCGGATGAAGGGGATTAGCGAATCCGGCCCCTGGCAGTCTTCGAATGAAGTGCTCAGTGACTGAAAACGAGCCTCGGACAGATTTGAAACTGTCAAATCCCAAAATACTCCAGTGAGGAGCTGATGAAGATGCCCCAGCAGTCACCCGCATTTCAGCCCTCTGAGCAAGCGTGTGTTCGCTCTAGAAGACACACGTGATGCTGACCAGGCACAGGGAAAAGGGAGGGGAGGTGGTAGGTTTGTCACCTGCCTGCCCTTCCTGTTACCAGAGCCCCCCAGCCCATGAGCTGACTCTGGACCACGGGCTGACTTCCATGCAGGTTCCCCTGATAGTGGGGAAGCAGCAGCGTTCCCCATGCTAGAGAAATCTTGCCACTGCTCTGCATCCTCAGCGAGTCACAAGGGAGTCACCAAATCGAGGAGTGACACAATCCCAGCGTCCATGCTGAGGCCGGGAGGCCCAGGACCACACAGGCACCTGGTGGCCAAGTCTCCTGCTTCCCCAGGTAGGAAATGGGCTCTGCATTGAAGCGACGCTAGGTCCACTGTCCAGCGAGTTCCTTTGCCTGTGGCCACGCAGCAGGCCCAGAGCCTGGGAGCCAGCTCCATTGAGGGGCAGAGTGCCCAGCTGTTTCCCCATCGACTCTTCAGAACCTTCCGGGGGAAAGCAGCAGACCAGACCCTGTGGAGGGCTGCAGAGGGCTGCTCCAGCTCTTCAGCTTTCCTGGGACCTGATTCATGGTCTGCTTCACATCCTCCAAGATGATCCAGGGACCCTATCGGTTCTCAACCACTGCTCTCTCCCCTTATGTGAGCTTGAAGTGGTCTGTCTACCTCTCTGGAGGTGCAGTGCCACTACATCCTGTCTCTGGGTGAGAGAGTATAAATGTCACTCCATTTCCAAAAGGAAAACACATCTGCAGTGCCAGATGTTAGAGGACAGAAGCTGTGTGTGTTAGAAGCAGCGGCTGTTGCCAGCTGGCTGGCCTCTTGGTTTAATCTTCCAAAGAGGCAGTGCAGGGTGGGAAGTGTGTGCTTGGACTCTGGTGGACTGGTCCTGGCCTGCAGCTCTGAGTCACACACCTTCCAAGGGCTAGAGTCTGAAGGTACAAGTCAGAGGTGCCTGGCAGGGTGGAGGCCACAGTCCCCTTCATGTGCCCGGGGGCAGAGGCCCCACCCCAAATCCTGCCTGACAGCCGGCTTCTGCCTGAGCCCAGCACAGGGTCTGGGGTCTAGGGCAGGTGTTCAGAGAACACTTAAACACTAAAGATTTTACAGATGGAGAACTGAAAACCTGGGATCACTAAGCAGGGTAAAGCTAGCAGGGGACAGAGTTGGGATTTGAGGTGCTTTGCCAGGGATGTTAAGATAAATGACCACGCACCGGGGGGCTTAAAACAATGGAAACATATCCCTGCACAGTTCTGGAGGCTGGAAGTCCAAGGTCAGGTTCCTTCAGAGGGTCTGGGGAGGATGAAATCCATGGTGTTTCTTGGCTTGTTCCTTCTTTACAAGGACACATCACTGGATTTAGAGCCCACCCGAGTCCAGCATGACCTCATCTTGATTAGATCTGCAAGGATCCTATTTCCAAATACGGTCCCATTCACAGAACTTTGGGGGTCACTTTTCAACCCAATACAACTGCAAAGGCCTGACTTTTGTTCCACATGCCTTTCTGGATTTTGTTCCACATGCCTTTCTGGAGTGTGGTGAGTGCTTTTTCCGAGGAGAGGCCAGTCTTCCCAGAGACGGGTGGAGGCAGCACCAGGGTCCTGGAGCATTTGCTGCACACCCAATGTGTGCTCCACACTTCGCATGTGCACCATGGGATGTGCTCATGGCCCGGGAGGCAGGGGCTGTCAGTACCCCTCGGTGTCTTCAGTCCCCAGCTGGACCCCCCAGTGTGACCAGGCCAGGCCACGGCTGCTGGTCCCTTTGGGGTCTGCCTGCCCCCACCCCTGCCCCCATTATAGCTGGGGTTGGGGCTCTGGGGCATTTAAGCTCAAATTTGTAGTCAGGTTCTCTTGCTCAGACGGGAGGTGGATCTTCTCTCTCTGGAGCTCCTGGCCGTGCAGGCTGTGACTCTTATCTTCTGATGCCACAGTGGGGGAGAAGTGCAGTGTGGATGGGGCCAGGTCCCAGCAGGCCACAGGCGCCCACAGCGGCTCAGCCACCTGAGTCCCGAACTGTTCTCCCTGACAAGGGAGTTTTGTTGTCCCGCGCTGTTCTGGCAACTGGGTCCATGGGCACCTGTGGTGCGGGCGTCTTCCTCGGGTAGGTGATGAATAGAGGGCCATTCCTGTGAGCTGGGGTTTGGCCTTGGATTGAAGGGGCGTTCACACAGTAACGTAATTGCACGACATAGAAAGAAGGGTATTCTGTATCCCGGGCGTCCACATCCTCGGCGCAGCAACGGGGCCTAGAAAGCCTGCTGGGAGTTTTCTGGGCAGCCGTAGGATGCTGGTGCAAGCCCGGGGCTGCTGCACAGAGGCCACTGGGATGACACAGGCGGGGGCGGTAGGCAGGGACAGCCAGGGGAGGAGGCGGTGGTGGTTCTACGCCCACTTCACCCATTCTCATCTAACATGACTGGGACACAGTTAAGATTTGCCTTAGGGCCAGTGCCTCTGGCCAGATGCTAGGGTCCTCCCAACTCCAAGAGATGAATTAAAAGCTGGGAGTGCTGCTTTTAATTGTTGGGGGAGCTGTGTCCAGCAGCAGGCGAGCAGTATCCCCCAATGTGCTTGCTGCTGTGAAAAGGGGAACCCGAGTCTATCCGGGGCCTGCGGTCCGCCTGCCCACTCCATGGTGATTGCCAGTCTCCCACTCCACACCAGCCCTGGGTGGGGAGGTGTAGCCAAAGAGCTCACCCTGCTCCCTTCTCCCCCCAGTGCCAGGCACGGGGCACAGGGCAGCCTCTTGGGGAGTGGGTGATTTCCGGGCCTTAAAGGGAGGCAGTTGCTGCCCACCACAAAGGGTTCCCGAGGGTCAGGAATGCAGCCAGGGGCTCTGCTCGCCTGCAACCCCCCATCCAGGGAGCCCCATGTGACTCAGGCCCCGGGAGGCCTCACAGACAGAGCTTGAAGGCTGCCCAGCTAAGACCAAACAGGGGTCCTGCCAGCTTCACGGTCATGACGATGTGAACACAGGTCAGGGAAGAAACACAGGACACGCTGGGGAATCACAGACAGGAGAAGCCAAGCAGAAAGAACAGACAGACGGATGTGCTCCAGGGTGGGGCTCCTCGGGCAGGACCCGGTGGGAGAAGGCAACACAAGGCTTTGCGGCACACTCAAGACTGCACGGCGTCACAAAGGAGGTTTCTGTTCCACGGGGGGGTGATGGGCAGGGGGCTGACACAGACACCGGGCCTCCCTTACCCTTCTTCTTCCGGACTGAGGCTTGCAAACAGAAAGGGGAGCGCCGTGAGCCACCAGGATGCAGCGCCCGCCCGCAGCCTACACTCGGGCCTTGTCAGCTCCGGGCGCCTCAGGAGCAGGCTGGGCTGGCACTGGGGCAGGGGCTGTCTGGAACGCTGCAAACGCAGGCTGCGCTATCCACGGAGCAGCAAACCTTGGCTGCCCGCACAACTCTGTCCTGTCTGCCCTGCTCGTTAACCTACTGCCTGGCAGTGGAAAGGGGCTTTCCTTCTTCCTCAGCACCTCTGGTCCCACCAGCACCCTGCCAAAGTGGGGGATGAGTTCTCAGAGCAGACATGAGCAGAGGTGGTGGGACCAGCCTTCAGAGCGCACCTGTGGCCTTTCCTGCCTCATTCCTTTGTTTCTTGACTGAGCTGAGCTCGCGGGAGCACCCCTTGGAAAGATGAGAGCTGCTGGGTTTGTCTCTCTGGGGAGCCCCAGGACAGGCCTCTGTGGAGAGGGCCTGGAGGCTGGCCACCTCCTCCATCGACTGTGAGGCTGGGGCACGTGGAAGTGGGTTTCCCACGCGGGGCACTACTAGTTCTGGGTGGGTGGGGCAGTGCCACTGCAGGGCTGCTATTTTGGATTGAGGCCTCATGCCCGTCCTCAGACTCCAGCCCAGAACCTTGTGAGAGGCGGCCTGGCCACCCTCAGCACCCTTGGCCGAGGAAGGATGATTACTGCTTCACCACTGTGGCAGCACTTGCTAGACCCCTCTCGGGAAAGCTGCCTGTGCCAGGAGTGCAGGGAGGACAGGGCCTGTGAGTGAAAGTGCCGGTCGGGGCTTGGCTCTCAACCTCCTGGGCCAGCTGGACTGGACCGTGGGCCTTGGGCAGGGGCTCATTTTTTCCGTGCCCATGTAAGCTGCCTTCACTAGCTCCAATTTGTGCTCCAGTGGAGCAAACATTTCCACCCACATGCCATCTCTGTGTGTTTCAGAACCACCCTCTTTCCAAAGGTGTCCCTGGGCTCCATGGTGACTCCCCGGAACAGGATCCTGCGTGGCCAGCATGGCCCACGTGGCTGCTTGTCGCCCTTCCCCTGTCTCCAAGATGGAGTCAGAGGGCCAGAGCCTCTCTCTGTTCCTTGCAGACCTTATACAAAGGTGCCGGGAGTTCCCTAGGCCTGCTGTGCAGACCAGACTGCTCTGCCAAGCCCATGCTATCTACACAGATCCCCGGAGGATGGAGCCTTCTGGTCTGAGCCACATGGGGAGCAGCTCGCGCAGGCCTCTGAGGCCTGGACTGAGATGGATGTTGGTGGGGGTGCCCTAGACAGCAGGGGGAGCTGCTTTGGGGACCCAGTGGGGCTGCTTACCTTTATCCACTAGTGAGAGGCCCAAAAATTCAAAACAAAACAATGTTAGATAAACAGAAAAGAGGAAAGGCAGGACTAGCAACAACTCCCCGCGAGGCTCCGAGGGAGGTGCACACGTGGGGCTGCTGGGCATGCAGGGGCACTTCCTGACACACGTCTGGGCACAGGGGCAGGAAGGGGGTAGCGAGCAAGCATGGGGTCATGCACAGCCTGCTGCTTTGCAAAGGGCAGCTCAGGGACAGGCATGGCGACTATGGGGCTGGGCCGGGTGTGCGACTTACCAAGCTCCTCCAGCTCTGAGGTCATGGACTTGGAGCGCAGGGTGAGGGCCGTGGTCGGTGCTCGCTTTGGAGGCGGGGGAGCTGGAGGGCAGAGGAGAGATGGGTGTGAGACACCAGACCATGTTTCCAGACATAGGAATAAGGCCAGCAGTGGCCCTGTGGCTGGCAGGTGGGTCTCAGGCTGTTTGGCTGCGGTGGTCAGGGATTGTGCAGGTGTGCTTATGATGGGAAAGGACTGGTGCTCAGGAGGATCTTGCTGTATCTCTGAACTGCAGTGCAGAGGCTGCCCTCTCATGGGTGGGCCTGGGCAGGGGGAGGGAGGGGACGGGACACTGAGTCGGAAGCCTGCGGAAGGGACCCCTGCTAGTGACTAAAAGGGCACTCCTGGTGGGGCACGGATGGTTCCGGCAGCCTGTGAGCCCCAAGTCATTGTCATGGGCTCTGGCGGCAAATTCCAGTCTTGTCCCTGTTCCTGGGCTCTCAGAAGTGTGGAATCAGCTAGAGAGAGGGCCCACTGCCCCCCAGCTGTCCTGCCCACCCCCACCCACCCCTGGTAGGGCCCCAGGCTGGAGCTGGGCAATGTGGGGCATGTACCTTTCTTTCTGGCAGTGTCGTCGGGGTCCAGATTCCTGGTCACCGTGACCACTTTAAGGACCAGGTGATTCCCTCCCTGCCGGATCATGTTCACCACCTGCCTGTGGCCGACTTTGACAACATTCTCATTGTTAACCTGTGGGAAGGCGGGGAGGATGGCGTCAGTGAGAGCCAGCGGAGAAGAAGACAGCCAGCACCCACCCAAGGCAGAGACATGTGGGCTCCTAAAAGGGGGGCGAATGCAGGGAAGCGAGGGGAGTGAGATCGTCATCTTTTTGGAAGCAAAGGTGCTTTTGGGGAAACCAGAATGAATGCTGCTGTGACTGTGGAGGTCACTTAACTGGCTCAGGAGGCCAGGGCAGGCCAGGGGAGGCGGGGAGGCCCTCCTGTGACACTGCAGCTCTCCACTGAGTCCTCCACAGCTGCTGCGGAGGAAGGGCTGATTCCTATTTAACCTGAGCATCCTCACGTGCTCACTCTTACAGGCCTGGGGCAATTTTCACGGCCACCAAGAGACGGCATGTGAAGAGCCTGACAGGCAAGTTCCAGGGCTGGGCTGCAGCGCCAGGCTTTTCATCCTCACAGGAGGAGGAAACGTGGCGCTTAATTGCTTCTCATATATTCTGGGAACGCACATCACACTGACGCGGCCCTTTTCCTCCCACTCCCTCCCTGCTCTCCTGCTCCAGAGGCCTGGGAAGGCAGAAGAGCCTGGCCCAGCAGGGCGCTCACAGAGTGAGGGCCCTGTCCCCGTTCTGGCCTGGATAGCTAGCTGCCCCAGTACTCCTGGGAAGGTGAGTGGCAGGCTGGGGACCCCCAAGGCTGCCACGCTGTGGCCACTGCCCTGCAGTTGAGGAGCTCTTGGTCCCTTTAGGAGCCGGTTACCTCCTCTGCCCCATTTGTTCTTGCCGTGGCAAATGCACCTGGCACAGAAGTAGGAACGGACTCAGGGTGCCATCCCATAGGCAGAGGTGGAGCTGGGCCCTGGCCCTCTGCTGTCTGTTCTTCTCACCTCCCTGAGCAACGCTCAGCAGCAGATGGCCTTGGCCTCTGCCTCCCAGCCCCACGCCACTCCCAGAGGAAAACCCGACAGATAGAGACTGGAACTGGGTGGGCGTCTGGGCTGACACTGCCCACCCTGGCTACTGCAGGAATAACCCTTAGTGGTTTTCAAATGTTGCTGTGAAAAGGCCCCAGCCCCACCCCTGCCCATGGAACTGAGCTCCACAGGGGGCCTCTGGCACCTTCATCCCAGCAGCTCCTGAATGGGAGCGCAGCCCAAAGGCAGCTGTCTCTAGGTGGCGGCAGGGAGGAGGAAGCCCGGGAAGGTGAAGTTTACAGCTACTTTATGCACCACCTTTGAACAAAGAAAAGCAACCTGACGGCAAACAACAGCCAAGAAGTCATGCCCTCACCAGCCACACTGCGCTGTACGTATATCCTCCTCGTGCTATGGATTTTTCAAAAACTAAACATCTGGTGTAGCCACAAACAGAAAACGTAAAGCCTGTGTGCTGCTTGGTGGATGTTCACAAATCCAACACCCATGTAAGAGCTGGATAGAAGCAGGTACCGCCCGGCTCCCCATACTGTTGACAGGCCCAGGATGTGCCAGTTTCAGTCACCTCCAAGATGGCTGCAGAGCTCCTCCAGGCAGAGCTGTGACGAGCCCAGGGAGGACTCAGTGGCGCCAGGGCAGTCCCCACGCCAGCTGCTCTGCAGTCTCTGCTGTGGGACCGGCTCATTCCCATGTACTCAGACCTGCCCGGTTTCAGCAGTGAGTATCCAATGTCCTGGGCCCACTGGACAGCTGATCACCCTGAACCGCCCTGAAGATACAGTCTTGGGAGCAGGACCATCCTAGTGGGGCCTTGGGAGAGAGGCCCACCTACAGCGGCAGTGGTCTTTGCAAGGTGACTCCTGGGGCTGTCCCTTTTACTGAGGTTCTCAGAATGTAATTAGGAAAGCAGATGGATTTAGGAAGTAAAGAAGCCAGATCAAGGAAGAGAATGCCGAGAATTCTCGGAGGGCAGACCTCAGCTTGCAGGACCCTTGCTGCTCTGGTACAGACAGGCAACCGAACACAAGCCACACGTTATATTGGTTCTCTCCCCTCCAATCGGCACACCTGGGCAGCGGCTGTTGCTCAGGAATTCATTCACTCAGTCATTCCAGTGTCTCTGTTCCTGGTACCACTAAAAGCCATGAGGCACAGGCAGTTCAGCTGTCTCTGTCTCCATCTGTGGGAAGTTTGCGTCCTCATGAGGGAGTTTTGGCCAACACACAAAGAAGTGAACACATAACTTCAGGTGGCTGAGTACCACCTAAGAAGGCAGAGCCAAGTAAAAGGAGACGGAACAGAGGCCCGGACCCACCAGGCAAGAGCAGTGTGAAGCGGAGTCCTGGGGTGGGAATAGGCAAGGAAGCAGTTAGGGGGCCGGGGGCTCAGAAAAGGCCTGAGAGCTGGGCCCAGGATGCCAGGGTGAGGTTATGGGCCAGGGAGTGCTGAGGTCCAATGCAGAGATGAGACATGTGACTGAAGCAGCTGTGAGTATGAGGTACCAAACACATGTGGGGGGCACCGAGACATTGGGGCCTCAAACTGAGATGGAGGAGGCAGGCTGCCCCGGCTCAGGAGTCACGAGGCCAGTGTGTGAGACGTTGGTGAGAAGACCTGACAGTAGGGAGCCCCCAGCTGCCCGGCCACTAGATCCCCAGGGGTCTGGGTAGAGAGGGGAGGACTTGGCCCCACCTTGAGATGGACTAGGACCAGCTTCCCTGCTCTGGGCAGGCCCCCAGTGCCAGGCCTTGAGGGGGCTCCAACCAAGAAAGTGCATATTACTGCCTGCTCACTCCTGCCACCCGCTGTGGGGTGTTCTCTGGATCTGATGCTTGGGGAGACTATGGGACTGGCACGAGGATGGGTCACTGGAGAAGCCAGGCTCAAGTTGGGGCCTACTGAGGGCTCGCTGGGCTGATGGGGACTCTAGCAGCCCGGCCGCTTAGGCAGGGAGGGGCTGGGGATGTGGCCTCCGACTGCGGCCTGCTAAGCATCACGGCTTTGGGCTCACTCCCTAGAATCCTCATCCTCCAGAATCTCCTGTGGTTCATTTGTGATGGCTGATGCTGTCCTTCCATGATCTTGGCCAGAGCTGGCCCTTGGCCACTTTTGGGGGAGAAGTTTGTTCCTGTGCCTTGGAAGGGTCAAGGGGCTGGAGAGCCCTTTTCCTCGGAAGTGTCAGAAACAGACATTACTCTTCTCTGGGTAGGGGAGACTGTGTTTTAGGAAAAGGACCAGAGGGCCTCTCAGGGAATGAGCCACTCATGGGGGATTCTCAGGAAGCTTGGCTGTGGGGCCGAGGACCTTGGTGGCCCCAGCACCTTCCTTGTCTGTAGCCGACAGCCTGGGTGCACGTTCTGGCGACACCTCCACACAGTCATGCTGCCCCAGCCAGAGCTGTTCCTGCACGGGGGCAGGCTGGCTGCCCAGATGTGATGTCTCGTATCTGAGTCTGCAGAAGCTGCTGTTTCCACCTAACTCCTAATCAGCAGGGCTCCCCAATTCCTTATTCTGTCCCCTGTACCCCTTATAGACCTGCTGCCCTCAGCAGACTGCAGCAAATGGCAGGACCTGCTCAGGACAGCTGGGAGGAAATGAGGCTCCCATGGGCCCTGGAAACATCACTTGGCTTTCTCTGAAAGCTGATGACAAAGGGGCATACAGGGCTTGCAGGGGTGGAGCTAGGTTTGGAATCAGTTATTGGGCATCTGATGCCCCTCTGACCTCCAGAATCTGTCTCGCCCAGGTCTTCCTAGGTCATGAGCCACTTCCAAACAACGTTGCTTTGGAAGAGCTCCCCTGCAGTCCCAGCCCCACCTGGAGGGCCCTCCCTCCCGCTTCATGGTGGGCTGGTATCCGGAGAGCCCTGGTCCTGGTGGGCCTGCACCCCTCCAGAATCAGCGTATTATTGGGTCCAGAGCCCGTGGGGGCCCTGTTGCTTGCTGGGTGCCCGTGGGCAGGACACCTGCCTCTCTAGTGGGGTGTCCTCAGTAAACAGCATGGCTTCCTATCCTGGCAAGCACTTGGGGGCAGGGATGTGGTGCCAACAGGGCCTCAAACCATCCACACACATCCTAGGATGTTCCCTTTGGTCCCCATCCAGCGATTACCAAGGGTCAAATCCCACCCACACAGTGCCTCAGTCAGTTTCAACTTAGCTGTCACAATTTAGAGTATGAAACCTTTGCATAAAAAGTCTAGAATTTCAGTTTTCATTGAAAAATCAGAACCCTCGCACTTGGGGAGCTGGGCCTCCCACTTGCATGCGGCACTCTCCCCTGCTGTTAGCTGGGGCTGAGAGAGCTGCTGTGCCCACCTGCCCCAGCCTCTTGGGCTGTGACGTCACTTTCTCAGCTTGAGGGGGCATTGGATTTGTGGCTCTTGCCAGCCACCAGTGAAACAGAAAACTGCTATCACTGCCTTTGATGCCATCTGCATTTAGAATTTTGGGAAAGGACAGATTGAACTCTGCACATTGCTGGTCTCAAAAGCAGTCCGGGTGACATTCATGAAATTGATTTCTATTTCCTAGGGAAGCTGCAGATGACTGGTGAGCCCTGTATCAATCTAAGCTTCCCAAGCCAGTCTCCTGTGGCAGAGCTTGGCTCTCAAAAAACATTCACCTTGTGACCAAAATCTTTCCCCTGCAGAGGGAGAGGCATGTCTACAAGGGGCCTTCAACAGCCTCTCTGAGCATGAGGAGGAGGCAGAATGGGGGAATGTCATGTGGGTGCTAGGGCACAGGCAGGTGGCCACCCTGCCTGTCACCACTCTGCATTACCCTGAACCCTAGATGCAGGCCCAATGGACAGACATGGACATGAGGTCTGGAGGGGTCTGTGGGGGACCCCAGCTCAAACTTGCAAAAGCCAGGAAAGTGGCTCCGAATCTTGCACTTAATATAGAAACCACATTGTTTCCATCAATGAAGAGCCAGTTCCAGCACCAAGCATGTGGTCCCAGTGACGCGCGTTTGTAATTAGACTCTAAATACCATCAAGGCACTAAAAATGCCGACTTCCCCAAAGCAGCTGGGGCTGGGAGGCACCCGCAGGAGTGGGGCTTGTGACTTTTCGGGGTGTTTAGAGGCTCTGCAAATGATCTCAGACCGGTAGTAACTCCTGCAACACGCATTTGCTCTGCACCCCTCCAGGGTGTGGTTTAGATTCTTCCAAGAGGGCACAGGCCATGAGTGTGCCACAGGGACCTCCATCATACAGGCCCAGGACAGGAAGCCCCCTTGGTGAGAACCTGGCCGCACTGACAGCCTGTCCCCGGCTCTGACCTCAGGCAATGACAGCCTGTCTGTCGGGAACACCACAGGGCACCAGGGCTCATGGGGGTGAATGGTGCCCACATGCTGCTGGGCACACACCTGCCCTGTCCCCCTCAACTGAGCACAGATAATCCATCCCGACCTTCTGCCCACACTGACCTTTCCCGACAGAATGCTCAGCACCCCTCCCCACATCCCACCCCTCCAGTTTCCCCTAAGGCCGCCATCAGGGCTAAGTCCTGGGGCAGGGCAGAGTCTGCCCCCTGCCCTACCCTGCCTACTGGTGCATCATCTCTGTGTCCCCGAACACTTGTTCTGGACTGAACTGTGTCCTGCCCAAATTTATATGCTGGAGTCCTAACCCCCAGTATCTCAAAACATGACCTTATTTGGAAAGAGGGTCTTTGCAGATACAGGCAAGTTAAAAAGAGGCCATTAGGGTGAGTCTGACCCAGGTGACTAGTGTTCTTATGAAAAGGGGAAATTTGGGCCGGGTGTGGCGGCTCACACTTGTAATCCCAGCACTCTGGGAGGTCGAGGTGGGCAAGCTGCTCGAGCACGAGTTTCAGACCAGCCTGGGCAACATAGTGAGACCCCATTTCTACAAAAAATACAAGTTAGCCTGGTGTACTGGTGTGTGCCTGTGGTCCCAGCTACTTGGGAGGCTGAGGCAGAAGGATCACCTGAGCTCTGGAGGCTGAGACTGCAATGAGCTTTGATTGTGCTACTGCACTCCAGTCTGGGAAACAGAGCGAGACCCTGTCTCAAAAGAAAGGGAGTCAGGGGAGTCTGGATATAGAGACATGCACACAGGGAGAAGGCACCATGAAGGCTGCGATTAGGGTGATGCTTTGAGATGCTAAAGGTTGCCAGGAAACCGCCAGCTCCTATGGGAGAGGCCTGGAAGATTTCCCTCACAGCCTTAGAGGGAACCCATGCTACTGCCACCTTGATCTCAAACTTCTGGCCTCCAGAGCTGTGGGAGAGTCCCTGTCTGGTCGAAGCTGCCCACCTGCAGTGCCCCGTCACCAGGCCTATGCCTTGCCCGGCCTTCTTGGCCAGCACCCGGAGGACTGTTCTATAGCAGCCCTCAGCCACAGTGCGTCTCTGTCTGCTGCCCACTGAGGCTCACCTGCCCCTGCAGCAGCAGCTGTTGCCCAGGCAGTGGCACAGGTCTCCAGCACTGCCCAATGTGAGCGTACACTGATTGGGCCACAGCCTTGGCTCTTGGTCCCATGACCTCCCCCAGGGGCCCAGTGTGGGGACACTGGCTATTGGCCTCAGAGCAAAAATGGCCCCGAATCCTGTTTATCTCGTTGAGGAGGGGCTCCCAGCATGGAGCGCTGCACTCTTCCTCGTAGGAGCTCAGAGCGCGGCCAGCCGGCATGTGGCTCTGCCTGGGTCTTCAGCATTGTGGCCTTCGGGGCAGCCTTCCTCAGCTCCCCGCCCCCTCACCCTGCCTGTCTTTCAGCTCTGACTCAGCCCACCCTGCTGGCCACGAATGGGAGCTGGGGACTTGCAGCGGCTGTGTCTGTGTCCCCCCCCAGTCCATGTGTCGAAACCCTCACTGCCAGTGTGATGGGGCTGGGAGGCAGGGACTCTGGGAAGTGATTACATCATGAGGCGGAGCCTTTGTTAACAGGATTAGTGCCCTTATAAAAGGGACCTTAGAGCAACCCTTTGCATCCTGTGAAGATGGCTTTCTGCAAACCAGTTTGCCGGCCAGTGCTATGATCTTGGACTTCTGGTCTCCTGAGCTGGGAGAAATAAGTGCTGTTTAAGCCACCTGAGCTGTGTATTCTGTTGCGGCAGCCCAAATGGACTAAGAACTCAAGTGACAAACCATAGCTGTGCCTACTTTCCCAGGAGACTGGCCACAGCTTCTCCTCTGGGATCTTAGGGACAGTTCCCATCTCCTATCCCCTGCAATTACATATATTGTACCAGGCTTGGGATGGAGAGGGAGGAGGTGTCTCAGCCAGCAGGTGACCCAGGAGTGACTGGTCTCAGTTAAAGGGAAGCTGGGAGGCAGGGACTGGAGGAGCAGACCCTGGGGACGCAGTCCACCCAGACCTGCAGAGATGGCAAAGGCAGCTCTGGCATGCAAAGGCCACAGCCCCCAGATGCTGCTGCTGCTGTTAGCAAACCCAGGGTCAAGGTTGGTGGCTGGGGCATCTTAAAGGTCCTGGGGGAAGGGGTGTTGTGAGTGGGAATTCAGAGGCATTGCCATTGGAAAATGACTGCCGCAGCCCTGGGAGGGAGTGGGCAGTGCAGGTTGGAGGCCACAGCCCTCCCACGCTCTTGCTTGTAACAGAGCTTCTGCCCTTCCCCAAACCACAGAGGTCCTATCGAAACTGTCCCCTTTAGCAGGGCTAACTGAGGCATGTAATATGGGTCCCTGAGAAGAGATTGTCTTTCCTGCCTCTGCCAGTCCCCCCACCCCCAAGTTTTTGCCACTGGACCCAGATGTCTGTGAGGCCTCTGGATACAGATCCTGTCCCTCCCTTCCCTGCTCCTCTGTCCAGGAGCTGGGGGAACCCGTCTGCAGGAAGAGGGTGTCCTCCAGGATGGGTCCATGTCACTGTCTTCTACCTTTAGGGGAAGTGTCTCTGCCTTGTGCGAGTCATAGCACAGTGAGTCCTAGAGGTTACTGGAGTCCTCCCTGGGCTGGGCACACAAAGGGTGGAGCCCATGCTCCCAGCTGCCTTCCCCTTTCCCGGTGAAGAGGAAGTGTGACTCCATTTTCCGGACAGAAGCTGCACAGCTACATGAAGTGGCAGCACCTACTCCTTGCTGCCTTAGAGCCAGCCCCAACCAAAGAGGCTGCTCCAACTTCCCATTGACCATGCTGGTCTTAAGTTCTCATCCTATTCTGCAAAATAAACAAGCTTTGGATGAAGTCCTTCCCCAAAAGTAAGAAACATACCAAGGTCAAAGCTGTGCGCTCTGTGGCTTTCCGTTTTTGTGCACCTGCTCCCTGTGTGAAGGTGAGCACTTTAACAACGAGGCATGAGGATGCCAACAGTGTGCCCCAATGCCCATCAACACTTCTATGGGGGAGAGTGGGGCAAAGGCACATGGCTGGCAACTCAACTCAATGTAAAATTAATTGGCAAGACCAGCAAGCAACAAGGCAGGACTGGATAATTCAGTTACATTTCCCTACCCAGTTCAGCAGAGACAGAGGAAGAAAGAGCTTTGGGATCTTTAGAATTTCCCAGCCTTTAAACAAACCTAAAATCAATTTAACCTGCAATGAGACTTTGGAACCAGCTACAGTCCTTAAAACAGATGCCAGAAATTGCTCATGTGGTGACAGAAACAGCAGAGACAGAAACTGCAGAATAGGTGAAATGCTTGCTGTTTCCTCATATGCTCAGGTTGGCATCTTTTTGTGCCCCTCAAAAAACCCTGGACCTGCAATTCTGGAATGCTGCCACCAGGGGAAGGTATGGCTTGATCACTTGCCAGATTTATAGAAGGCTCAGGGTAAGTACTGAAGCTCCTGGGGATAACTGCCTTGGAGTTGAGAGAAACTGTTGAGAAATCATGGATCTAGTTAACTCCAAAAAAAGAGTAATGTGCCTATCCATGCATCACCCTTACGTACAGACATGGAGACATTTACAGTGAGTGAATCACAGCCACATCCAGGTAGATGGCAAGAACCCAACCCTGTCATCAGCTACAGTCCAGGGAATTTCTGTGAAGAATGGGCATACCTGCCTTCCTTGTAAATAATTATCTTCTTCCATTTAAATTGTTACTTAAAATATCAAAGTTGTACATACACATACACAGAGTTTACAGAAACCCCACCACCCAGCCTTACTTCTCACTCTGAGCCTTCAGCTATTTAATTTTATATCTATCACTCCATCTTTGAACACCTATTTTTGCTACTTGATATTTACATTTTTGATATTATCTGCTGACACACTGTGATGGAAAAGGATGACTTGGCTCAGAGCTTGTGAAATGTGGCACTATGGTGATTTTGGACCAATTAATTCTTTGTTGTGGGTGTGCATTGTAGGATGTTTAGCAGTGTCCCTGAATTCTACCTGCCAGCTGCCAGCAATAATCTCCACCCCCAAGCATGAAAATCAAGAATGTTTCCAGATATTGCCAAATGTCCTATGGACGGTCAAGACACCATCAGTTGAGAACCACTAATTTAGCTCTTTTTAAAAAATCCTCCCTCCCCACTATTTTCCTAGTACCACCATCTTCTAGATGTATTTATATCAAAATTTTAACTAGATCGCCATTCAGGATTTACATCATGACCATGTCAAATGTATTCATAGCTTAAACTATATAGTATACTATGGTTACTTTGTCTTTTCCTGTACATTTTGTTCTCCCTAGAGCAAAATAATTTTGTTTGTTGGTTGGTTTTTCTATGTATTTAACAATAATTCAAATCCAAATGCTTCCCTAATTATGTAAATCTCTTTTCAGAATTTTCAAATACATTATCCATTTTAAGTTTGTCTTCCTGAAGAAATATTTCCTGAAGACTTTTGATCGGCACTGAACAACCAGGATTAAGTGTTTTCTAGCAGCTGTCCCCATTACTCTAATCCTCAGGATTCTTTTGATTGATTCTTTCCTGTGTTGGATCTCCTGACTCCTCGCATTTGTTTATTTGGTTCAAAAACCTCATTTTTTGTAAAGGACATCCTCCAGTATCTTCTCCCCAAATGGAGTTTGGAGATAATTTTTTGAGACATTGACTATTTGAAAATGGCTTTATCTGTACACTTAATTGGTAGTTTGGCTGGGTAATAGGTAAATTCCTGAGACTAACTCTTCTGCAGGTAACAGCTATAAAATCTAGACAGAGTACAATCCCCACCCCCAAACCAACAAATGAATTCTCTGAAGAGAAGTTCTGGAGAGTGCACACAGACAGGCAGATTTTAGAAGAGAGTTGAAAATTAGAAGCTTTGTGCAATGGATGCATTATGGTGTGAGTCACCTGCGGTTTTGTTTTGTTTCTGTTTTTTAAATCCAGATCCTGCTCAAACCTGCGGTTCTGATAGAAATTAGAGGATACAGTCCACAGTGGCCATAGCAGCCAGAGTGAGGGGAGAACTCCAGAAAAGAGAGAGCCAGAGAAGGGTAGTTTCATGTTCTGTGTGTAAACTTTTCCTAGGTCTTTGGTTGATGTCTGAGCTGTGTGTGTAAGGAAGACTCAAATAAGCTTGCTGATAAGGCTGAAATTTGAGCTGCTGCCACTGCAGGTCAGACAAAGGCTGCAATTTGAGTTTAACCAAACTCATTATCAGCTAAAACGAAAACATTAACACCCATCAAAGGAATGTAATATAATCCAGAATTGCCACAGCATAACATTCACAATATTTGGCATACAACTCAAACTTATTTAGCAAACCCAGAGATGACCCAGATGTTGGAATTATCAGACAAGGACTTTAAAAAACGGCTACTATAACAATACTAGGTAAAGGAAAATAGGCTTATAATGAATAAAAGACAGGAAATCCCAAGGAAATTTTAAAAATATATGGAATTGTTAGAAGTAGAGTATTTGAAATTAAAAAATGCATCAGCTAGGCTTAACATCAGCATGGATATGACAGAGCTAATCATCAGTGAATTTGAAGACACACCAAGAGAATGTATCCAATCCAAAGAAGAGAGAAAAAAAGATTTTAAAAAGTAGAACAGAGTATTAAGGGTCAAAAGGTCTAACATAAGGTTAACGAGAGTCCCAGAAGGGGAGAAAATTAGAATCAAAGAAGACAGAGAAAATGAATCAGAAAAAATATTTGAAAAAATGATAACCAAGGAATCCCCCAAGTAGGTGAAGGACAAAAATTCATAGATTCAAGAAGCCTGTGAATCCCCAAAAGGATAAATGTTAAAAAAATTATATAGGCACATTATAGTCAATTCTGCTCAAAGCCCAAGACAAGGTGAGAATCTTAAAGCCGCCAGAGAAATTATTTACATTATTCACACTCTACAGAAAAATGACTGAATTATGGCAGACTGCATCAGAAACCATGGAGAAGAACAACATCTTTAACAGGTGAAAGTAAAAAAACAACAACAACTAGAATTCCATTTCTGGTGAAAATTCTTTAAAGAATGAAGGCAAAATAAAGACCTTCATAAAGAAATGATAACCAAGTTATTTGTTGCCAGAAAGCCTGCACTATAAGAAATGCTGAAGAACATTCTTCAAGCTGAAGGGAAGTGGGACTGGATCTATGGACGGCACAAAGGGTGCCACAAATGGTGAACACCTGGATACAAAATAAAAGACGATTTTCCCTCTTAATTTTTAGAGTAGATATGACTGTTTTAGGCAAAAATAATACTGATTTTGGGGTTTACAAGTGTGTAGGTGTAACACGCATGACAATTATAGAATAAAGTGAGGCAGGAGTGAAGAAGACGCATCTCCATGGCTGCTGGGTTTTTATATTTTACATGAAGTATACTATTTGAACTCTAAGTAGATGATGGAAAGCTAAGAATGTATACTGTAATCCCTGAGCCACTGCTAAAAGAATGTGAAGAGGTACAGCGTAAAACCAGTGGATAAATTAAAATAAGGTTCTAAGAATAGTCAAATAATCCAAAATGAGGCAGACAAAGGGAAAAAGAAAACAAACCAAGGAGATAAACCGAAGACAAACTTGTAACCCTAGATGGAACCACATGAACAATTCTATTAAATGTCACATAGGATAAAACTCCAATTAAATATCAGGCCTTATAAGACGGTTTAAAAAGAAGACCTAATGATGCTCTCCATACACTTTCAATATGAAGACACTGAGAGGCTGACAGTTAATAAATTGGAAAAGATAGTTCCTGGGTAGAATGGCTGTTAATATCAGACAAAATCGATTTCAACCACTAGAAAAATAGTTTGGCAATTCCTCAAAATGTTCAACATAGAGTTGCCGTACGACCCAGAAATTCCATGCTTATTTATACAGCCAAGAGTGGTGAAAACATACGTCCACACAAAAACCTGTACATGAAAGTTCATAGCAGCTTTTACTCATAATAGTTAAAAAGCAGGGGTGGGATGAATGGGGAATGACTGCTAACGGGTGTGAGTTTTTTTGGGGGAGTGACACAGTGTTCTAAAAATAGATTGTGCTAATGGTTACACAACTGTGAATTAACTAAGATTCATTGCATTGTGCACTTTAAAAGCTTAAATTTTATGGTGAGTTGTATCTCAGTAAAGCTGTTATTAAAAAGCAGACTTCAAGAAAGTATTACCAGAAATGAAGAGGAATATTTCAGAATGATAAAAGAGGCAATTTATAAGGAAGATATAACAATCATAAATGTTTACACAACTAATAACAGTGTATCAGTGTAATGAGGCAACATTTGACAGAATTAAAGGGAGAAAGAGGCAACTCCGCAAACACAGGAGGAAATTTTAATACCCCTTTCTCAAATTGACAAAACAGGCAAAAACAAAGACACAAATGATCTGAACAACCACCTTGACCTAATGGATAATTCTAGACCACCCAACGACTTCAGCGTATACATTCTTTTCAAGTGTGCATGGAACATTCTCCAAAATAAATGCTATACTGGGCCATAAACTTCTAGGCTAGAAATACTTTTCTTTCAGAATCTTGAAGGCTGTGCTTCACTTAGCTTCCAGGTGAGCTGTGAAGGACCTGATGCCATTCCTGTTTTGATCTGTTGTATGGAGTCTGCCTTCCTTCTCTGCTGCCCATCTCCTCCCTACTGGAAGACTTTGTGAGAGACTCTTTGTTCCGAATTTTCTGAAATGTATTGATGTGCTTTGGCGTGTCTATTTTCTTCTCTTATACTGGGTACTTATTGATCCTTTTCCATCAGGAAACTCAGTTCTAGAAGGTATTTTTCTTTTTTTAATTCAGAGGCAGGGTCTTGCTCTGTTGCCCAGGCTGAAGTGCAGCCTGGCACAATCACAGCTCACCTGCAGTCTTGAACTCCTGGGCTCAAGAGATCCTCCTGCCTCAGCCTCCTGAATAGCTGGGACTACAGGCATGTGCTACTATGCCTGGGTAATTTATTTTTTTTTCGTAGAGTCTTGCTACATTGTCCAGGCTAGTCTCAGACTCCTGGCCTCAAGTGGTCCTCCCACCTTGGCCTCCCAAAGCACTGGGATTACACACATGAGCCACCGTGCCCAGCTTAAAGTTTTCTTAAATAACTGTTTTTTGTTGTTGTTGTTTGTTTGTTTTAAATTTTTGACACAGGGTCTTGCTCTGTCACCCAGGCTGGAGTTCAGTGGTGTGATCATGGCTCGCTGTAGCTTTGACTTCCCAGGCTCAGGTGATTCTCCCACCTCAGCCTCCCAAGTAGCTGAGACCACAGATGCATGCCACCACGCCTAATGATGTTGTGTGGAGAAACATGGTTTCACCATGTTGCCCAGGCTGGTCTTGAACTCCTGGATTCCAGTGATCTGCCCACCTTGGCTTCCCAAAGTGCTGGGACTACAGGCATGAATCACTGTGCCTGACCATTCAATTACTTTTTAAATATTTCTTTTATTTTCTCTTTGAGGTATCTTTATTTTATACACAGTAGACCTTCTGGACTGACCTTCTAATTTTATTATCTTTCTTCTTCGAAGGTCATATCTTTCTCTTTTCTGAGAAATTCTTTTCGATTTTATCTTTCAATCTATCTTTCAAACTTTTAATACCAGCCTGGAGCAGTGGCTCATGCCTATAATCCCAGCACTCTGAGAAGTTAGGGTGGGAGGATTGCTTGAAACCAGGAGTTTGAGACCAGCTGGGCAGCATAGTGAGACCTTGTTCCTTGAAAAAAAAAAACTTTAAAAAATTAGCCAAGCATGGTGGCATGTGGCTGTGGTTCCAGCTATTCAGGAGGCTGAGGTGGGAGGATCCCTTGAGGCTGAGGCTGCAGCAAGTCATGATCACACCACTGTACTCCAGCCTGGGCAACAGAGCGAGACCTGTATCAAAAACAATTTTTTTTAATACCCGCTATAATATTTTTAATTTTCAGGAACTCTTATTTTGTTCTCTGAATGATCATTTCAGAAAGAACATTCTACTTTTATTTCAATGATGCAGTATTTTCTTTGATCTCACTGAGCATATTAATAATCCATTTCTTAAACTTACTCTTCCTGCATATTGGTTCCTTCAGTTATTTTCAGTGTGTTTGTTTTGGGCTGTATTTCATATTAGTTCATCAAATGTCTGATGTTCCTTGGAAGGCAGCTCATATTTCAGAGTAGCCCCTAAAAGACTTAAGTTCGATCACAGCCAGTTATTTTGTGAATACTGACAACTGATCCTAAAGTTTATATGGAAAGGTAAGAGGCCCAAAATAGCCAACACAATATTGAAGGACGACAAAGTCACAGGGCCGACACTTCCCAACTTCAAGAGTTACTATACAGCTACAGTAATCAAGGCAGCGGGGTACGGGTGAAAGAATAGACAAATAGACCAATGATCAGAATAGAAAGCCCAGAAATAGACCCGCACAAATAGAGTCAACTGATCTTTGACAAAGGAGCAAAGGCAGTTCCATGGAGAAAGGACAGTCTTTTCAACAAGCCATGCTGGACATCTACATGCAAAAATGAATGTAGAGACAGACCTGGAATTTTTCACAAAAATTAACCCCCAGTGGATCATGGACTTAAATGTAAAAAGCAAAACTATGACACTTCTAGAAGATAATTTAAGAGAAGAGCTAGGTGACCTTGAGTTTGGTGATGATTTCTTAGATACAACACCAAAAGCATAATCTATAAAAGACAAAATTGATGTTGAACTTCCTTAAATTAAAAACTCTACAAAATGCACTCTGAAGAGAATAAAAAGATAAACCACAGACTGGGGGAAAATCTTTGCAAAACACTTATCAGATAAAGGACTGGTATTTGAAATACAAAAAGAACTCTTACATCTCAACACTAAGAAAACAACTGAATTCAAAAATGGGGCTGGGCATGGTGGCTCATGCTTGTAATCCCAGCACTTTGGGAGGCCGAGTCGGGCAGATCACCTAAGGTCAGGAGTTCGAGACCAGCCTGGCCAACATGGTGAAACCCCTTCTCTACTAAAAGTACAAAAATCAGCCAGGTGTGGTGGCACATGTCTGTAATCCCAGCTACTTGGGAGGCTGAGGCAGGAGAATCGCCTGAACCTGGGAGGTGGAGGTTAGAGTGAATTGAGATGGTGCCACTGCACTCCAGCCTGGGCAACAGAGTGAAAAAAAAGGGCAAAATATCAATAGACAACTCACCAACGACGATACACAGATGGCAAATAAATGCTCCGCATCATGTGGAATTAGCAAATCAAGCCAATGGTGAGACACCACTACACACCTATGGAATGGCCAGAATCTCAAACACCGACACCACCAAATGCTGGCGAGGATGTGCAGCAACCGGAATGCTTATCATTGCTGGTGGGAACGCAAAACAACACAGGCACTTTGGAAGACGGTTTGGCAATTTCTTACAAAACATCAAAATTTTACCCTATGATCCAGCAGTTGTGCTCCTTGGTATTTACCCAAATGAGTTGAGAACAGGTTCATACAAAAACCTGTATGCAGATGTTCAGAGCAGCTTTATTCATAATTGCCAAACTTGGAAGCAACCCAGATGTCTTTTGGGAGGTGAGAAGACAAACACACTGGTCCCTCTAGAAAACGGAATATTAGCGCTAAAAGAAATCAGCTACCAAGCCATGGGAAGGCCTGCAGGAAGCTTACATGCATGTTGCTAAGTGAAAGAAGCCCATCTGAAAAGGGTTCACACTGTATGATTCCAACTACATGACATTCTAGAAAAGGCAAACTATGGAGAAGGTAAAAAGATCAGTGGTTGCCAAGCGCTCAGGGGGAGGGAAGGTGGAACAGAAGCACAGAGAATGTTTTAGGGCAATGAGGCTGTTCTGTTTGATACTGTAATGGCAGGTACAGGATATTATACATTTGGCAAAACCCACAGAATGTACACCACCAAGAGTGAACCCTCGTGTAGACTATGGACTTTAGTTAATAATAGTGTATCAATATTGGCTCATCAATTGTGTGAGACATCTGCTACAATTGAGCCAATTGAAAAATAGGGAAAATGGGGAGAGATACAAGGGGGTATGTGGCAAGTTGGTACTTTTCACTCATTTTTCCCCAGAAACGAAAATTCCTCAAAATATAAAGTCTACTAATTAAAAAGAGGCTCATTTCTACAAGTTTTTATTATGGAAGAAGCCTCATGTTACATGACAGTAGAAAGATGAGTACCCTGAGCCACTGCTGTCCCTTCAGCCAGCATCAGCCACTGCTGCCTCCGAGAGCACCCACCCAGCCCCTGGGGTAATCATATCCCTCTTTGTTCCCTGGAAATGGCTCGGCGTGCTTTCGAGGAAAAGACAAAGACTCTCATTAAGAAGAAACACAACTGAGGTGGGAGGATTGCTTGAGCCTGGGAGGTTGAGGCTGCAGTTAGCAGAGATCACACCACTGTACTCCAGCCTGAGCAACAGAGTGAGACCCTGTCTTAAACAAAACAAAAACAAAAAACCACAATGCCATTCTCATGCCTAAAAAGCGACTGCATTCCTGGTATCATGAGGCACCCTGTCATGGCTCAGGCTCCCTGAGTGTACAGCTGGTTTACTTGACTCATGAGCAAGATGCACATGTCACATCTGGCTGGCATGTCTCGGAAGCCTTTTTACATCTCTAGGCTTTCCCCATTCCTCTTTTATCCCTTCGTAGTTCATTTGCTGAAGAAACCGAGTCAATTGCATCCTGTGGCATTGCTTTTATTAGTAGTGGTCAGAGGCAGGATCACATCCAGGCGCACTTTGCAGGTGGTGCTGGGCACACCCATGCTAGGAGCCCTGGCACAGCTACTTGGATCTTTCTGCGATGAGATGGCACCGGTAGGTCAAGCACCCTCAGCCTGGCCCACTCCCTGTTAGCTTGCCACTTAGTATTTTTAGCAGCCACTGGTAAATGCCATGCCCAGATCCTTCACCTCCTGGGAACTGTGGAACGCTGATGTTTGACTTCTATTGCTCCTTCTCCACTTTTTAGTTGCAATAATTTTTATTTTAACTTTTTGAGACAGGGTCTTGCTCTGTCACCCAGGCTAGAGTGCAGCGGCATGATCTCAGCTCACTGCAGCCTTGACCTCCTGGGCTCTAGTGATCCTCCCACCTCAGCCTCTCGAGCAGCTGCAACCACAGGTGTGCGCCACCACACTGGGCTAATTTTTGTAGAGATGGGGGTCTTCCTATGTTGGCCAGGCTGGTCTTGAACTCCTGGGCTCAAGTAATCCACCTGGGCCTCCTAAAGTGCTAGAATCACAGGCATGAGCCACTGCATCCAGCCACAATAATTTTTAAGAAGAAACTTTCCCTTTTCAACACTTGGATGACCCTGAGGCACAGTATATGTGAGAATGCCCGGATATGGGCCAGACGCTCGCCTTTCATCAGTTTTCATGTGAATGAGTCACTTCCTTCAAGTGATCAGTTCTTTAAAAAGTGCCATTATGGGTGGGGTGCGGTGGCTTACGCCTGTAATCCCATCCCTTTGGGAGGCTGAGGCAGGTGGACCACCTGAGCTGGGGAAGAAACCCTGTCTCTATTAAAAATACAAAATTAGCTCAACGTGGTGGTGCATGCCTGTAATCCCAGCTACTCGGGAGGCTGAGGCAGGAGAATCGCTTGAACCCGGGAGGTGGAGGTTGCCGTAAGCCTAGATTATGCCATTGCACTCCAGCCTGGGCAACAAGAGTGAAACTCCGTCTCAAAAAAAAAAAAAAAAAAAAAAAAGTGCCATTATGAACTCAGGGATGTTTATGAGAACGTATCAGATAAAAGTTTGAATCCACTACAATTACTATTGTTTTCATTTTATTTTATTGAAACAGGGTCTTACTCTATTACCCGGGCTGGAGTGCAGTGGCATGATCTTGGCTCACTGCAGCCTTGATTTCCTGGGCTGGAGTGATTCTCTCATCTTGGTCTCCTAAGTAGCTGGGACCCAGGACCACAGGCATGTACCACCATGCCTCATTTTTGTTTTATTTTAAAGATGGGGGTCTCACAATGTTGCCAAGGCTGGTCTCGAACTCCTGGGCTCAAGCAATCTGCCTGCCTCAGCCTCCCAAAGTGTTGGAATGACAGGCATAAGCTACCATGCCTGGTCTAGTCTTTGTTTTTAAGCAAATCTTTTATTTTAGAATAGTTTTAGATTTACAGAAACATTTGAAGACAGTATCCAGAGTTCCCATACACTCCACGCCGTTTCCCCTATTACTAGCATCTCACACTGGTATGGGACATTTGTCACAATTAATAAACCAGTATTGATACATGATCATTAACTAAAGCCCATATTTTATTCAGATTTCTCTAATTTTTACCTGATGTCCCTTGTCTGTCGCAGGACCTGTCCAGAATGCCACATTATGTTTAGTCGCCGCGTCTCTAGGCTCTGCCTGCTGGGATGGTTTCTTAGACTTTGTTTTGTTGACCTTGACAGTTTTGGCTGCTGGTCAGGTCTTTTGTACTGCCCCGAATTAAGATTTTTTTTTTCTCATTATTAGACTGAGGTATATACGGGTGTTCAGGAGGTAAAGAGCCATCCCTGTCACATAGTATCGAGGGCACACACAGTCACCAAGACTTATCACCGTTGGTGCTGACCCTGCTCGCCTGGCCAAGGGAGGGCTTGCCGGGCTCCCCGCTGTGAAGTTACTCTCCTTTCCCTCCTTTCCACGCTGTGCTCTCGAAAGGAAGTCACTGCATACCGCCTACATATAAGGGGTGGGGAGTTACACACCACCTCCTTGAGGACAGAGTATCTCTGCACATGTTAGGGAAGATTTGTCTATTCTTCTTTTGCTTTTTCAGTTGTTTATATCAGTGTGGACCCATGGATACTCATGTTGTACTTTGAATGATAACCAAATGCGACTTTATCTTCTGGCTCAAATTGTCCTGGCCGTGGCCTTTGGGAGCTCCCTGGGATTTGCTCCAGCCTTTTGTTTTTTGACCACTTCCTTCCTTTCCGGTTCTGCAGGATGCTCTGGGCTGCTACCTTTTGCTGTGCTTTTGAATCCTCCACTGTGCTGTATGAGCAGTCCTTCCTCACACTGGCTTCTGAGCCCATCACATGTGACTTTGTATCTTCAATACTTTCCTTGCTTTTGGGTGTGACAAAATATTCTACACTCTTCACAATTATACTGATAGTTTCAACAGAAATTTAGGATGATGCTGTTTTTACTTATTTTCTTTTATATTGGTGTCTCTTTCTCTTTGCTGAAAATCTAGGTTCCTAATGACTGACATTAAGGTCATGATCTATTTGCTCTATCATTTATTAATCAATCATCTATCCATCTATCATTAGATGCTTTCAGACTAACACCACCGATGTCATTACTAATAACAGGATTACTGTAAAGAGGTTATGATTTCTTTCCAGTTTGCAATGACATGCCAATTGCCACTTGACATAATTTGTTAATGCCATTAATTTAATTAGCAGTTATGTTCATTTCTGTTATTTTGTTTTGGATTTTGAGATTTTCAAAATTTTGACTTGTGTTTTACAATTATGTGAAATATTTACTCAATTCCAAAATTGAACCTGCTACTCTTTCTCTTCTACTTCCTCTTCTTATATTCTCCCCTTTGAGGCAATGTTAAATTAAAACAAGTTATTTTGGTGGATTATCCTTCCATTAAAAAGAAGAAATGAGAAATACCTGTGTGTTTCTGTATGTGTATGAGTGTGTGTGCACGTGTGCTCGTGTGCATGTGAGCGTGTGTGGGCGTGTGCACGTGTGTGTGCGCATTCCCTCCCCACCCTTCCTTGGGTAAACAGCAGCACGCTGGTCACGTTCTTCTCGCCTTGCCTTTCCCACATAACAACACCCCCTGGAGACGGTGCCACGGCAGCATTCAGAGACACTCCCCGCACCTGACTGCAGCCACATGTTCTCCGCACAAGGCTGTTCCGCGGCGCACACTGCAGGCTCCTACTGGTGGGTCTGGTGCTTAGTGTTCTGCTCTCCAAACAGAGCTGAAAACAGCCACGTGCGTCCTTGCTCTAATTTTCCGAGTGCACCTTTGGGCTGTGTTCACATCTATGGGGTTGCTGGCTCTAACAGTTTCTTATCCAAACTACCCATCAGCCCTTATCCCAGGCCACCTCCACCTCCTGGGCAGAGGCCACAGCCAGTTGCAGTTCTGCCACGTGTTCTGACTGCACCAGCTTTCCCCACCACAGCCCCATTCCAGCTTTCTGACGCCTTTGAGTCCACTTGCCGTGCAGCCACCATCGCCGTTTCTGCTCTGTCCTTGATGGTCTCTGCCTCTTTAAGGATGGCTTATCCTGCTGCGTGCATGGCTGAATGCACGGCTTAACCTCTATCTAGATTTGATTGATTGGCAGTGTCCCTCTTTTGCTGGACGTTGCCAGTCAAATCTCTAAAAATTCATTTATTCTTGAAAAAGATACAAGAAAGTACCAAAGGGGCGGCCACAGCATGGCTGTCCAGGCACTGCTGCCCTCCCAGGGCAGCCACACTTCTGCACGTGCAGGGTTGTCATTAATTCTTAGCTTGTCTCCAGCCATGGTTTATTCAAACCCCGATCTTATTTCCTCCTTTGACTAGAAAGCAGCTCTCTGGTGGTACCCCTCCATCGTCTCTCATCCTACCCAGGGGCTCCGAGTCCCTGCTGGCTCAGGCTTTGAAAGCCCACGCCCCTTACCCGGCTCCAGCTCCACAGGCTGGTGGGCCACCTGCTCACACTGTCTGTCTAAGCTTTTTCAAGGCTGTCCTTGGCCTTTCCTTGGCATCCATTCGGACTGTGTCCTAGTCCCTCAGTTATTACAGCCATCAGAGGGGGAGAGGAAAGAAGGAAGAGAAGGGCACTGCCTCCACCTCCAACCAGGCAGCATCATTTCCGAGACTCGTGCAGAAGGGAAGCTGCCCCAAGCCAGCCAGACATTTGGGCCCCTTAATGCCACAGCTCCTCTCTTAGCAGCCACAGTTGCCCCTGGCAACGTGTGGCAGTGGGCAGGCTGCCTTCGCTGAGGCCTCCCTCCAGACCCGCAGCTCCAATCCACACCCCCTTTGAAAAGTGTTTACACACAGTGCTGGCGAGGTCTCCAGCAGAGGGCTTGCGGGTGCGAGGAAGCCCACGGGTCCACACCTGCAATGCTGGCATGGGTGTGGAGGGGCGGCTGCTTGTCTCCTGCCCCTCCCCGAGCATCAAGGCATGCGGGTGGCACAGCAGGGTGGCACACAGATGCTTCTGCATCTGCCCGGGCCAGCTGGCTGCCGTGTGCACACCTGGAGGCCTCTGTCCAGAGCACCAGGAGGCTGGCCTCACACCTCAGTGCGACTGGTTACAAATGCAGATTCCCAGCCCTCATAGCAGCGGGTGCTCTATAAATACTATTGGGCGGTTCTCTTTGGGACTGGCAAAACACAGCAGGGTGGGAACCCTTCGGTTCAAGTCTCAGCTCCCCCACTGTCAGGTGAGTTTGTGACCTCAGAGCAGGGCTCTGGCCCTCATCAGCTCTGCCTGCAGCAGGGAGCAGCAGCCCCAGCAGCCTCTCTGTGAGAATGCCTGAGGATGGGTGTGTGACAGGAGGGCGGGAAGCAGAGGCCCTGCCCTGCTGGGGAGGATCCCCCGTGCTGCCCCGAAGCCCTGTGCTGCAGGCCGGCTTTCCCACCTGAGCAGGCTTCGTCTGTGGTCCTGTCTCCCCAGCTGTCCTTCCCGTGTACCCTGTGCAGCAGCCGGTCCTGGAGGGCGGCGTTCATCGCTTCCTGTGTCAGGAGGCGCTCTCTAGCTGGGGCTGGGCTGTGCACCAATCAGGGGCTGTAGGGGATTCTCAGTCCACTATCTTGTTGTTCTCAACAAGAATATCCATAATTTCAGTTCAAAGCAGTGGAAAAGCATCATACAGAGGCAGAGTCGGAGAGCCGGGGTAGCTTCCTCTGAGCCCTCATCCTGCTGTGTCCTTCAGCTGTCCTCCCTCCCCTGTGCTCCCTCCCCTGGCTCCACATGGCCACTGCGTGCTGGCTTCAAGGCCCCTGTCAGGGGTCAGGTCCCAGGTTGAATACCTGGCACATGATGGGGCCTGGCCATATCTGCAGCGTGACTAGCAAGGCAACGTTAACAGTCAGTGCCAACTAAGCACCGACGATGTGGCTGTCCCTGGGCTAAGGACTTTACATAGTTATACCATTCAGTCCTCACAAGCACCCAATGGACCAGGTGTAAAAGGACAGGATCGCCTTTTACAGATGAGGGACTGAAGCTACAGTGGAACCCTGGGTCATCCCCTCTCTACCAGGACAGTAACCAAGAGCAGTCCCGCCCCTGGGGACAGCGCCGCTGTGAATGCCACCAGCGGAGATGGGAAAGCACCAGGGGCAGCTGTGTCGCTCACATCCATGCTTGCCTTATCAGCGTAGATGCACAGAATCCCAGAGAGCCTGGAGAAAGGTATGGGCTGTCTTCAACATAATCTGGTGGTGACACCCATTGAGGTTGCTGTTCCCAATGTGCTATCTTTACTGGAGCAAATCGGTACAACCCCAGACACCCGGATGCGGCTATGACCTTGTGAATTCCTTTGCTCCACATGGATTTGCAAGGAGTACCAGTAGGAGTCTGCGTTCACCTGACAGCACCAGTGGTCCACGTGCACAGCCTGCCCTCCCGCTACCCCGAGCCTCCTGCTTTCTGCCATCCCAGGGCCCTCAGAGATCCCATCAGCTCAGCTTTCCATGCTCAACATCACGCTGTCCACAATACTGATGACATTACGGTAACTAGATCATGAGCAGGCAGTAGCAAACGCTTCAGATGCCTTCCGTGCAAACCAAAGGGTGGGGGAGGAAGCCCACAGAGATGCAGGGGCCTGCCAGTTCAGTGAGGGCTCTTCGTCCTCAGTGCCCTGGAACATGTCGAGATAGCCCCTCCAAGGGGAGGGACATGCTGCTGCCTCTCACCATCTCATGCACACGTGCTCACACATGTCCTCACACGCGTGCTCACACACACACAGGCACGAGGCTTGGCAGCTCTTTGTGGAACGTGGAGGCAACACAGGCCACATTGGAATGTTTTTCCATCCCATCTACAAAGTCCTCTGCAAGCCTCTGCCCACTTTGAGTGGGGCCAGAGTAAGGCGGCTCTGTGCAGGTCCCTGCTGCAGCAGCACAGGCCTTGCCGCCAATCGGCCTGACAGCCCAGCAGCTGCAGTGACACTTAGAGTACCCATGGCAAACAGGGACGCTGCGTGGAGGCTCCGGCCAGCACCAGCAACAGAATCCCAGTGCAGGCCTCGAGGACTTGGGCGCACATCCAGGCCCTTCTCTGCAGGTAACTCTTCTCCTTCTGGGAGACACCTCTCTGGCTTGCTCCCGGGCCATGGTGTATACCCTGCCCAGGCTCGCCCAGCTAGTTCGCTTCTGTTAGCTTTGTGCACCAGCCCCCAAGCTCACCCAAGGAACAGACTCTGTGGGTGGCAGCCCCTCTCCAAGAGCTAAGGACAGCAGCCCCTAACACCCAGGACAACTCCTCCCGGGTCTGTGAACCCCAGCCAGCAGGCCCAGGGCTGGGCAGGGGATGGTGGATTTTTTTTTTCTACCTTCTGCTTGGAGCATGAGACAGACTAAGAGAGGGGTGAGAGAAAAGGGCATTTGGAAACGAGCCTCGAGGTAGGGGAGAAAACAGGCTCTTTTTCTTGAAATGCCAGGGTTGGCAGCAACGGAACAGGAGCAGACAGGGTCCTGGTACTGTGCACCCCCACCTCCCAACGCCAGGGAAGGGAGGGGAGCCCTGACACCCCGGGAAGCACACACAGCAGGTCCTGGATAGGACCAAGCCACCACTTTGCCCCCCAAACAGCACGCTCAGAAGGGATCTCTGCTCTCCAGCTCAGCCCCGCCCAGCCCCCAGGGGATGCAACTCCTTTGGTTTTGTGGAAGTGATGGTGGGGAGGTCCTGCTCTCACAAGCTTCCTTCCCCCTGCCGGCTCTGTGACTCCTGTCCCCTCTGCTGGACTTCCCCACCTTAGTCTTGGTGGCCTGGGGGGCAACTGCCCATCATTCCCGGCCAACAGGCCTGTCTCAGGAGGACAGGCCCTGGCATACTCCGCCCCTGCCCGCCCACCCCCCTTTGCAATTCAGACACAGCTGGCCAGCACTCACATTAAAACAGAGATCCAGAGACTAATGGAATGGACTTATGGTAGCAACAAGACACCAAACTATAAACAAGACCTGAGGCCATGCCAGGCAACGTGATCCTGCACCCTAAACCTAGGGAATAAGGTGGCTTCTGGCCACCACAAGGCTTTTCTGATTCTCTAGCAGCTAAGCAAGCACTGGCCTTGGGATAAGCAACATTAAAATAATTATAGCTCATCCACCTCCAGATGCTGACAGCTGGCCCCTGTTCCAGCAACCATAGCCACCGCTGTGACTGGACAAGAGACTGATCTCAGTGACTTGCTCCTGACAAGAGACCACTGGCCATGGGCTGGCTCTCGCCGGGTCACAGAGGCTGCACTGAGCCCCTCTGAGTCCTTACTTCACCTTTTGACAGGTAGGGCCTGATTGCAGTGCCTTTCAATGTTAAGTCTCTACCCCCAGATGAATATGGGAGGCATGTACCATGCATGTGTGCTCAGCACACACGCATCAGGGCCCCCGTGTGAATACTCATGGTTCCTCCCATAACCTGCTGAGTATGCTTAGCCAGCGTATCCTCATTCCAGCCCCCACTCCCTTGAAGTGCCTGCTTCCCGCTTTGGCCAGAGGTTATGCTTCCCAGCTGGTCACAATGCCACCTCGCAGGCTTAACCCTTTACAAAATAAAGTCTCCTTTCGAAATTTTATGATTTTGTGATTTCTTTTCAGTAGACACCACTCCTCCCTGCCCCCACTACTCTCAGCAAGAAGGACCCCTCCCTCCCACCTGAACACCCCCGCCATGTGCTGCCGACCTCTGCAGTCCTGGCCCTCTTGGAATCACATCCCAGGGAAGGCCCTCTGAACCCCACTCTCCTCCCTGTACCCTCCCCATCCGGCCGCCACCCTGGGAGCATCCCTGCCCCCGTCCCAGAGGTATGCCAACCTCCCAGGACACCTCAGCTGCTGACCAGATGCTCCCAGTCCTCAAGGCTTCCTACATGAACACATCCCAGACCCTCCTTACACCATCCCCTTCTCTGATCCTGGCCTCCGGGCCTCCTCCACATCACGCTGGTGTTCTGACCCACGCATGGCTCTGATTCCACAGCTGTGGTCTGGGCAGCCCGTGTGTGGGGAGGGAGAGCCCAGAGACCTGGTCGTTCATTGACCAGATGCTCCTGAACGTTCTGCCTAAGCCCTGTCCCTGTCTGTACCCCTGGGACTCCTGTAGTTAAAGCCTCCTGGGGAGGGTATGGTGCCGGCCTGGCTGTGGGCTTGTGCTGACCCCTTCTGGAGCTGGGCTGGACTGACCCTGACCTTGTTCCTCTTGGGCAGAGCTTGCAGCCACCTGGAGCTCATTCCAGAACAACCCCCACGGTCCTGGCTTCCCAGTGGGCCCTGGGGAATGGTGTGGGCTCAGGTGGGGCCTGATTCAAGTTGGGGGATCCTAAAGCAGCATGGCTTCCTGGTGTGTTTAAAATACTCATTTGCTCCTCACTCAGAAGGGCAGTTGCTATAAATGGCCTCCAGCAGCCTGGAGACGGCACTGATGGTGTCATCAGCCAGCTCGGGTCTGCAGAGGCACCTCCTCCCTGGAGCCCCGGTGGTGGTGAAAGGAGCAGGGGCCCTGAGGCTGGGCCCCCAAATCTCCCCGGCCATTCATGTGGCCTCGCAGGGGACATGGTGGTGACTCAGACTCCGAGGTCGTGGAGAAGGCCCGTCTGATGGGCTATGAATGTGCCTGACCCACCTCAGGAGGCTAGGAGAGAGGACACCCAGGGACAACGGCAGACCAGGGCAAAGGGCAGAGAGGAGCCTGCCGAGGTGGGCCAGGTAGCCAGACTCCGGCTCACGCTCCTTCACCGGGCGACCCAGACCTTGCCAGGGCCTCAGGTGTCTCAGCCACAAAACGGGATGGTAGTGGGAGGGAGGAGCCTGAGTGCATGCTGAGGACCTGGAGAGCTGCTGGGCGCATCTGCAGCAAATAGGGAGGCCACACCCTCGTGACCGTCCTCCCATCCCCGCAGGTGATCTGGACCCAGACGACCAGGCAGGAGGTGGAAACCAGGATGGCGGTGCAGAAACCAAGCGAGCATCAGGAGGCACCTGGGCGCGATGCTGCCAGCCCCAGCTGAGGACCTGGCAGGCCGAGACCCCGTCCCCAGGCACCCCTGAGGTCTGAGGATCAGGTTGCCCATGTGTGGGACGAACGTGGCTCTCGGGCTGCTGTGGTGCCTGGTATCTGGCAGAAGCAGGAGGGTTTGGCGGGTCCTCGGCAGGGTGCAGCCTCCTGGGCTGATGAAAGGCTCCTTGCCAGTGCCTCAAAGCACAATGCAGGTGCCACCTGGTGCCCATGGGATCCCGGAAAGGGGCTCCAGGTCCCACAGAACACCCCAGTTCATGGACCTTTTTGGCACCCGTGGGAGGGGGCTGGATGGGGTTCTTCCCGTTTACCGCGTGGTGTTCAAGTTGCCCAGAGCTCCGTTAGCCTGCCCCGGTCAGCCGGTGTGGGGGCAGCAGAGCTCCATGGTGGGGGGCTCCTGCATCCTGGTGAAGGCCTGCGCAGAGGCAGGCCCGGCAGAGCCTGGGGCTGAAGGCAGAAGGGAGTCTCTCCTGGGCGGTTCTTTACTATGCCCTGACAAGCGGTCAGCTGGCCGGCTCCCCAGGGGCGTGGAAGGAAGCAAGCGTCCTCGGCACCTGCGGGGGACATCACCTATGCTGAGGGTGGAGACGGTGAAAGGTGAAGGGGGCCCGTGGAGGCCGGCGAGCTGGGAGAAGCACAGCACCTGGAGGAACCCAGGTGACGGCTCCTGCTCCAGGGCCCCACACCCGCCTCTCAGGAGGGGCTTCCTGTTTGAAGAAATAAAAGGTCCTGGGGAGGCCCCATGATGATTTCCCCCACTGGTGGCTGTAGGGGAGGAGACGGGGTCTCCTCAGTGTGATGATGGGGGCAGATGATGGGGTATCCTGGAACCTGGGTGTGGAGCAGAACTCAGGGGGGTCAGACGCCCTGCTCACTTACTCCCCTCTGGGACCAGGGAGTAAGAAACGGGTGCCTGGGGAGCCAGTGGCACACTAGGCCAGGACCGGCGTCTCAGCTGACAGCAGCCCAGGACCCGTGTCATGCTAGGAAACCATCACGGCACCTGCTACTGGGAACAGCAGGGCCTGTGCCCACTGCAGAACCTCACCCAGTCCTCCCAGCAGCCCTGTCAGCAGGCACTACTGTCATCCCCATCTTCCAGATGGGAGGCTGGGCCCAGAGAAGGCGGGTGACTTGCCCAAGGCCACACAGCTGGTAATGGTGGCTGGTGCAGTGGAACCGGGCAGTTGGGGTTTAGCGCACGGGTTCCTCATTACCACCCAATACCCCCCTGCCACAAGGTGCCATGGGATCCAGGCTGCAGTGCGGCGGATGCAGATTCTGGGTTATTTTAGAACAGCCTAGAAGGTCCTCTAGGGATCCTCTCCTGACAGGGATTACCACCTTTGCATTGTGGTAAAATACACGCGGCATAACGTTGACCACTGATAACGTTTAGTACAGTCACAGCGCTTTGCAACCACCACCTCTATCTAGTTCCAGAACGTTTTTGTCACCCCAGAAGGAAACCCTGCACCCCTCCCCCTCCCACTGGTAACCGCTCAGCTCCTCCCTGTCTCTGTGGATTTGCCTATTCTGGGCATTTCGTGTGAAAAGAATCAGACACTTTCTGGCCTTTCGTGTCTGGCGTCTTTCACTGGGCCTCATGTTTTCAGGGTTCACAGTGTGGGACCAGGCATCAGTCTTCTGTTCCTCTTCATGGCTGAATAATATTCCATTGCATGGACAGACCACAGTTGGTTTTTTTGCTTACCAGTTACGACCATTTGTGGATTGGGTTGTGGGGATGTAGCTGCTGTGAAGACAGTATGGCATTCCTCAAAACACCGAACAGAGTTACCACGTAATCCAGCAACTCCATTCATGGGTACAGAAGAAAAGAAAGGAATGCAGGGACTTAAGCAGATATTTGCTCACCATATTCACAGCAGCATCATTTGCAATAACCAAGAGGTGGGAGCAACCCAAATGTCCCTTGATGGATGACTGGATAAACAAAATGTGGTCTATCCATGCAATGGAATATTACTCAGTCATGAAAAGGAGGAGACCGGGCCCAGTGGCTCATGTCTATAATCTCCGCATTATGTTGCCCAGGCTGGTCTCAAACTGCCAGGCTGAAACAATCCTTGCACCCAGGAGTTCGAGACCAGCCTGGGCAACACAGTGAGACACCATTTCTACAAAAAATTTAAAAACTAGCCGGGTGTGGTGACATGTGCCTGTAATCCCAGCTAGTCAGGAGGCTGAAGTGGGAAGATTGCTTGAGCTTGGGAATTTGAGGCTGCACTGAGCTATGATCACACCACTGCACCCCTGTCTGGGTGACAGAGCAAGACCCTGTCTCAAAAAAATTAAAAAACACAAAAGGAAGGAAGTTTTGACATGTATTGCAACATGGATGAGCCTTGAGGACATCATGCTCAGTGAAATAAGCCAGACACAATAGGACTAATACTGCATGATTCCATTTATCTGCAGTCCCTAGAGTAGCCAAATCCATCGAGACAGAAAGTAGAACAGTGGGTGCCCGGGGCTGGGAGAGAATGAAGAGCTGGTGTTTACTGGGGATGGAGTTTACTGGGGACAGTGTTTATTGGGAAGATGGAAAGTTCTGGAGATGGGTGGTGGTGACGATTGCACAATAACGTTAAGTATACTCAAGTGTATGCTTAAAAATGCTAAGATTTTGTCCGGGCGTGGTGGCTCATGCTTGTCATCCCAGCACTTTGGGAGGTCGAGGCAGACAGATCGTTTGAGGCCAGGCCTTTGAGACCAGTCTGGACAACACAGTGAAACCCCATCTCTACTAAAAATACAAAAAAATAAAATACATGTAAAACATTCGTCGGGCTTGCTAGCGCACGTCTGTAATCCCAGCTACTTGGTGGCTGAGGCATGAGAATCACTTGAACCTGGGAGGTGGAGGTTGCAATAAGCCAAGATGGTACCACTGTACTCCAGCCTGGGCCACAGTGCAAGACTGTCTCAAAAACACAAAAACAAAAAAAGGCTAAGATGATAGATTTTACATGTATTTTACTATGATTTTAAATAATAATTTTTTAAAAGAGAGCGGCATGGCCCAGGCCCAGGCGCCTCACCTGCCAGCCCCGTGAGTGGCTCTCTGGACCTTTGCATCCATCTGTGCGGGGACTGGTGGTGGGGCCACTCTTTGGGGTCTCGGAGGATCAAATGCAAATGCACCCAGGCGCCCGACCTGAGCCTGGGGTGCACGTTTTGCAGAGGTGAGCTGTGGTTTTCTTTGTCCCACCCTAGACTGACTGCCCCGCGGGTGGATGACTGTTCCCAGGCCACGGTTGAGGGTGAGGCCCCAGGGAGGCCCGGGACCATGCCAGGGCAGGCCGGGTGACCGTGGCACGCAGCAGGGCTGTGAGGACAAGTCTAGGGCTGAGATTCCATCTCAGTGTCCCCAGGCCCTGCTGTGTGGCCACAGGCACTTTGCTGCCCCCTGTGTCCTAGGAGTGGGGATAAGCAGCACCTCAGGGCTGGTGTGGGGACGGGTAGGAGCGCAGAGACCCTGGGGGCCTTGGGAAGTCCTGGACCTTCATGTCACTCAGGGGCTGGCAGTGGCTTCTCCATACCTGGTCACTTGCTGGCTGGCCCCACACTGATGGGACGGGGTCCTTGCAGCCCCGCTGCCCTCCATACATTTCTTTCCTGCCTCACAGCTCTGGGTGCTGGTGCTTGTCTCTGTCAAACCTTCCCGGAGCTGACAGCAGGGACCAGATCTCTCCTTGTCTGCCTGGACCGTGGTGTGCGGTGACAGTTCTGGGATATATGCCCCTCTCTAGGACACAGGCTGGGCCCTGAGCTCCCAGCATTTTCCTCCAACCTGGGCTTCTTCCCTCTGGATCACTGCGCCTGGGCAGAAAGGCCCAAGGAAACCTCTCCTCAATTCTTTTGCCTGTCATTGAGAAACTGAGCATGCTGAGCTGAAATTCCTGTGGCCGCAGCTGTTCTCAGGAATGTGTCAATTCCATAAGGCAGGTGCTCCCACACTGTGCAAGATAAATGTGTTTCCGGGTGTCAGCAGGCAGGACTGCCCTGGACAACCGTGTAGGTTGTTCACTCCACAAGGGCGTCTGCTGGGGGTGGTGTTCAAGTCCACTCTGCTCTGCCCCCCATGCTGTGCACAGCGGCTGGCGTGCCCGCCCAGCGTGCGGGGCCTCCTCACATTTGCACAGAGGTACTGTGGGCTCACAGAGGTGGCCCGTCAGCAAACGCCTCGAGTCTACGGGCACACTTGTGGGTCTGTTTGCATTTTCCTAGAGGGAGGGCCCCTGGTCCTCGCCAGACTCTAAAACGGAGTCACAACCCAGAAAGAGGCTTCCCCTCTTCCAGGGAAACAGGCCCAGCACAGTGAAGCCCGCTCCCAATACAGTCCATTGTCCATGGAAAAAAAAAAAAAGCAAGCAAGCATTCAGTGGGAATGCAGAATGGTGCAGCCTCGGTGAAAGAGTTTGAAGATGCCTCAAAGAGTTAAACACAGAATTACCCAATGACCCGGCAATTCCAAGCCTACTTATAACCCCAAGATAATTCAGAGCAGGGTCCTAGACCGACACGTGCACATCAGCGTCCACAGCAGCACCATTCAATCGCCGAAAGATGGACGCAACCCACCGTCTATGGACAGAGGGATGAATGACACTCTGTGGCCGCACCAGACAGTGCGACACTCAGAAAGGAATGAAATGCTGACACGTGCTGCAACAAGGACAGCCTCAGAGACACGATGCTGAATGAAGGAAGCCACGAAGCACCCCACTTTGCATGACTGCATTTCTGTGTAATGCCCAGAGTAGCCAAATTCACAGCGGCGGAAAGCAGACGTTGCCGGAGGCTGGGGGGAGGGGGAATGGGAGTGACGGCTCATGGCGACGGGGTTTTCTTCTGGGGTGATGGAAATCTCCAGCAACCGGAAGAAGGTGACGGTTGCACACCCTGTGAATGTGTCAAATACCACTGTACACTTTAAAATGGTAAATTTTATGTGTGTTTTACTAACACTTTACATTTTTAGATTTGTATTTTTGTAGAGATGGGGTCTTGCTATGTTGTCTAGGCTGGTCTCACACTCCTGGGCTCAACCGATCCTCCTGCCTTAGCCTTCCAAAGTGTTGGGATTACAGGTGTGAGCCACTGTGCTTGGACTTACTACCATTTTTAAAAAAGACAATCGATCCAAGGTCTCAAATACGGAGACTCCTAGGTGCAAATACTACATCCTTATTCCAGTGTCAGAACTGCTGAGAATGTCCAACCTAGCTCCAGTCACAACCTGGGGCCCGTGCCATCTGGCTCCTCCCCCTGCTTGCCTGGCGTTCCCTCTGCTGCAGCCATGCTGGGTGCCACTCTGTTCCCTAATGACTGGCTCCCATCAGCTTTTTTGGGGATATGCATATTTTTTTAATTGCGATGAGCTTATATAATGTAAAATTCACACTTTTCAAGTGTGTGACTCCATGGCATTCAGTGTTGTGCAAGCACCACCTCTAGTTCATCCCCCGCACAAGGAAACCCCCTACCCATTAGCAGTCAGTCCCCACTCTCCCCTCCTCCAGCCATAGGCAAGCACCAATCAGCCTGTCCTGGACATTTCATGAACATGGAACCGTGCACCATGCTGCCTTTTGTGTCTGTTTCTTTCACTCAGTGTCACACCTTCCATGCTCACCCACAAGGTAGCATGGCTCAGCACTTTCTTCCTTTTTATGGCCAAGTAGTGTTCCACTGAATGGGTGCCCATTCTCCAAGAGCTGTGGTACACGGCTGGTCTCAGCTCATCCCAACCCAGGGTCTCTTGATGAAGGAGGAGTAAAGGCCAGTATCTGCTGGGCGCTGCCCTAGAGGGGCAGTGTATTAGTCTGTTTTCCTGCTGCTTTCAGGACATACCCAAGACTGGGTAATTTATAAAGGAACGAGGTTTAATTGACTCACAGTTCCGCGTGACTGGGGAGGCCTCAGGAAACACAATCCTGGCAGAAGGGGAAGCAAACACATCCTTCCTCACATGGCAGCAGGAGAGAGAAGTGCCGAGTAAAAGGGGGAAAAGCTCCTTATAAAACCATCAGATCGTGTGAAAACTCACTCGCTATAATGAGAACAGCATGGGGGTAACCGCCCCCATGATTCAATTACTTCCCACTGGGTCCCTCCCACAACACGGGGGGATTATGGGAACCACAATTCAAGATGAGATTTGGGTGGGGACACAGCCAGACCATCTCAGACGGTAACTCGCTTAGCCCTCGCTCAGCCCTGGGAGGCAGGTGCTCTTACTGTCCCATTCACAGACAGAAGCCACCATGGAGGGCCCAGGGCAGGACACAGGGCTGGGACAAGGCCTCAGGTGTCCTGGTCTCCAGTCTGTGGTCTCGCCCCTGAGCCAGGCTGGCTTCAACAAATGCCAGCTGGATGAAAGAATGACAGTGTCCTAAGAGTGCTGGGGAGTCCAAACTGGTGGCTTCACTCTAGCATGTCACTTCTTCCCGTAAATGACAGTGACACAGCTCATCAGTTCAGGTGACCCCTCAGACACTACTGCACAGACTGAGGGGTGTAGAGGACAATGGCGAGGTAGGGACTCACGATCTGCATGATGGCCTTTCCCTGACCGTCTGCCTCACTGAGAGTGTGCTCAGGCCATGAAGCTGCTTCGGCCCAACAGAGACGAGGACAGTCAAGTTCACTAGCTACGCAGGGGTGGGAGATGTGGACAGTGCCTCTGGCTGGGGAAACACTGACAAAGGAGCCACGGCTCCAGGACGCTGGGCAGGGTGATCCTCAGTTGTCACACCCTGCTTGCCACCCACGTTGAACAGGGCAAAGCTGATGTGGAGGGAAGACTGGCTTTGGGGCAGGTGAGGCAGGCACATGAAGTGCTGCTCATGACCAGGGATAGTTCCCACGAGCACCTTCCTCCCTCCCACCCTCCATTATCCATTTTCCATCCATCTGCTCACCTAATCCATCACATCAGTCAGTCCATCCATCACTCCATCCATCCATCTGTCCTTCCATCCATCCTCTATCCTCCATCAGTCAGTCCATCCATCACTCTACCACCATCATCCATCCATCCATTCATCTGCCATCATCCACCAGTTCATCCATTTATCCATCATCTATCCATCACTCCACCCATCTGTTCTTCCATTCATCCATTCATTATCCACCATCATCCATCCATCCATTCATCTGCCATCATCCATCAGTCTAACCATCAGTCCATCCATTTATCCATCATCCATCCGTCCGTCCGTCCGTCCGTCCATCCATCCGTCTATTCATCCATCCACCACCATCCATCAGTCCATTCATCTATCTGTTCATCCACCCCCTGTCCTTCTGTCTACTGGTGCATCTGATGTCTGTCAGGTTGCCTCTGTGAGGTCAAGTGTTGTGCTAGGCACTGGGGAATCAATACCTCCTGGGCCTGCCTTTGAGGGCTGCACGGCTGGGCAGGAGGATGACCACCCAGGGGGACGCAGGCCAGCCCTGCAGCAGGGCCACCCAGCAGCACTGTGGGAAGTCCCTGTGCTCCACGGGGCAGGAGAGGTTCAGGTGGGCCGTCTGCTGGCAAGGAGCTGGGCCCAGGCACTTGGGAAGCTTGGAGGCCTGTGAAGAATGGGGCAGGGCCTGGTAAACTGTGGGGGAAGCAGTGATTGGCCGGAGATCCCAGGAAAGGCACATAGCCCAGAACGGACATGCAGCTCACCCACGGCTGGGTGACTGAGGGGGCTGTGTGGGGGCTGGGCTTGAAGCCAGCAGCCCCACAGGGCCCAACTCTCTGCAGGTGCACACACTACCGCCAAGGCATATGGGCACAACTGCACCCCCAGGCCCAGGCCACCGACAGCGCCATGCCTGCCCCCCCGGGGACCCTCAGTCTGGGCTGAAGCCCACCCAGGTCTGCTGGAGGCACTGACCCAGGAGACCTCCTGACCCTGGCCTCGCCACCCAGCTCTGTGCTGAGCCTGCCCTGTGTGGTCTGGGCAGAGCTCACGGCGCCAGGGGCTGGGCCGGCGGTAAGTGGTGGGGCGTGGCGGGCTCGTCATGCTTGTTGTTTGTTAAAGTTCAAGTCCGTTGGACTAAGCTGAGCATGAGGCTTGGTCTAAAATAAAACCGGAGCTGCGTCAGTGTGTGGGCCGGTTCTGTAGGTTGGAGGCCACTCCACAGCCAGCAAAGTGCGGCTGTGCGCCCCGGGGCTGTCCCCACCCAGGCTGGTGAGCTGTCCCCCGATGAAGCCGAGCTGTGGCCTCCGTCGAACCCGAAAGGCAGAATGGCCGACCGATCCTGAGGCTGTGGCTGCACCCACACGGCCGCAGTGGGCACAGGGCCCACTTCCAGCGACCCGATTCCCGCATTCAGCATCTCCCGCGAGCTCCTGGGCTTCAGGCCTGCAGCTCCCCTTCAGCTGGGGTCACACATCTCAGGCTTGGCTCTCACTTCTTGAGTCAGAGAACCATGGGGTGAGAACAGAGCAGAGGACCCTTCTTACTCCAGGAAGTAAACAGCATTTTCTGAGCTGTGTTGAGTGTTGGGCTTTGTGTCGTACATCAGCTAGAAGAGGGTTCCCCAGATGAGGCTGGGGAAGGGTGGGGGCACGGCCTGCCCATGCTCCTTTTGCTCCCTCAGGGCCTCCCAAACACTGAGATCCTAGTTCGAAAGGATCTGCCAAGTGCCCTGAGCATCCCCCTCTGAGTCCACTGCAGGGGTGTCCCCAACAGTCCCTCCAGAATTTAGGCCTGAGAAGCAGAGGATGGGAACCTCCCCACCAGGATGCTCGTTAGGAAAGAAACCCCCAGGGCCAGCACGGCAGCCCTCAGAAGATACGTCCTAGCCCCCCGAACCTGTGAATATGACTTTATTTGGAAAAAGTCCTTGCAAATGTAATTATGTTTCTCAACAGGAGATGACCTGGGATTTATGGTGGTTTCAAATCCATTGACAAGTGTCCTCGTAAGAGACAGAGGAGGAGACACACAGCCGGGAGAGGGCACATGGAGATGAAGGCAGAGACAGGATGTAGCCACAGCCAAGGAACACTGGGAGCCCCCCAGAAGCTAGAAGTGGCAGGAGGCCTCCTCCCCAGAGCCTTGGGAGGGCACGGGGCCCTGCCGCGCTTGGCTGCGTCCTGTGTGGCTACTGTCTGACTCCTGGCTCCCAGGACTGCAGGGGAACACGTTCCGCTTGCTTGAAGCTGCCCGGTTTGTAGCCACTTGTGGTTGTAGCCACTGTGGCAAGCCCAGGCCACTCGAACACTCCCAACAAAGTGAAGAAATAGGCAGCTGGGCCCTGGCTCAGTCCTGCAGAGGCACCCGCCAGCTCCACAGAGGGCACCGTCTACACTCCGTTGGCAACAGGGACTGTGTGTGCAGGGTCAGGCGTGGTGCAGCCGACGTCAACCCTGCAGCAGGTCATGGGGGCCCGTGGGGGGTCTTCCAGGAGGCATTTTATGGGGCACGTGCCCTGAGCAACTCCCTGGCCGGTCACTTGCCCTAGTTGGATTTTACATTGAGAGGGCAGTGAGAGACCCCATGAGTGTCACAAAACAGTGATCTCAAAGTCGCTCACTCACTTGCAGAGGGGCGTTACCCTGGAACACTCGTGACCATCCTGGGCCCAGCACACCCACGGGGCAGTAGCGAGCAGTGGGGATTCAGGCGGTCACTGTCATCTCCCCGGCCTGAGGCCTGGGTAGGGCCAGAGTGCAGAGTCACCCCACCTGTGGACCCAGCCAGCAGGCCACACGGAGTCCCTGGGCACTGACCTCTTCCAAACAGCCTTGCCAGTCCTTCCCCAGGATTAGCCAACAGTGACCTGGAGGGGCCAGGGGATCTGAAGCCACTGCCTTTGTCCAGAGGGGCTGGGCCAAGGATGCACAGTGGAGTGGATGGCGCCTGCCAGGCCTCTTGTGGGCTGCGTGCTGGGCCTCTGTGCCAGGCCATGGACAGGGCAAAATCACAGGGGGCACACAGCTCATATGGTATTTTTGGGAGTGCGTCCTCCCCTGAGCCAGTGCTAAGCAGGTTCCCACGGTCCCATGCAGTGTCCTGGCCCCGGTCAGAGTACAGCTCTGGTCAGAAGGAAGGAGCAGGATGACCTGCAGGGGGACCTGTCTTCTGCAGGAAGTGCATGGCGAAGGAGGCGGCCGTCATTCTTGCTCTGGCGGTGGTGGAGTCTGTGCTGGTTCCCTGGGGCTCTGCTTGCTCCAGGAGGAGATGAGACCTGCCAGCCAGGGGGCAGAACCGGCCCCGGGGCACAGCCTCCAGGAAATGGCCCATTCCACACAGAGAAAGCACTGGGTGGGGAGGGAGGCCGCACAGACGGTGGGCAGGGCTAAGTGTTGGGGGTAGCCCTGGGTCCTGTCTCAGGGGCACCCCCAGCCTCCCCACGCTCGCTCCCCACGCTCATCATGATCACTCACCAGGCTCGCTCCCCACGCTCGCTCCCCACGCTTGCTCCCCCAAGCTTACTCACCAAGAACACTCCCCACGCTCGCTCACCACGCTCCCCACACTCGCTCTCCACGCTCGCTCCCCACACTTGCTCCCCACGCTCGCTCCCCCAAGCTTACTCACCAGGCACGCTCCCCACACTCGCTCACCACGCTCACCACACTCCCCACGCTCGCTCCCCATGCTCGCTCACCAGGCTCGCTCCCCACGCTCGCTCACCATGCTCCCCACGCTCGCTCTCCACGCTCGCTCCTCACGCTCGCTCCCCACGCTTGATCCCCCAAGCTTACTCACCAGGCACGCTCCCCACACTCGCTCACCACGCTCACCACACTCCCCACGCTCGCTCCCCATGCTCGCTCACCAGGCTCGCTCCCCACGCTCGCTCACCACACTCCCCACGCTCGCTCCCCACGCTCGCTCCCCACGCTTGCTCCCCCAAGCTTACTCACCAGGCACGCTCCCCACACTCGCTCACCACACTCCCCACGCTCGCTCCCCACGCTCGCTCACCAGGCTCGCTCCCCACGCTTGCTCCCCACACTCGCTGACCACGCTCGCTGACCACGCTCCCTCCCCACGCTCGCTCTCCATGCTCGCTCCCCACGCTCGCTCTCCCAAGCTTACTCACCAGGCACACTCTCCACGCTCGCTCCCCACGCTCGCTCACCAGGCTCGCTCCCCACGCTCGCTCACCACGCTCCCCACGCTCGCTCTCCACGCTCGCTCCCCACGCTCGCTCCCCACGCTTGTTCCCCCAAGCTTACTCACCAGGCACGCTCCCCACACTCGCTCACCACACTCCCCACGCTCGCTCCCCACGCTCGCTCACCAGGCTCGCTCCCCACGCTCGCTGACCACGGTCCCTCCCCACGCTCGCTCCCCACGCTCGCTCTCCCAAGCTTACTCACCAGGCACACTCTCCACGCTCGCTCCCCACGCTCGCTCACCAGGCTCGCTCCCCACACTTGCTCCCCACACTTGCTCATGAGTGGATAAGCAATCACAGGCAGCGCCACAGGCTGGCGGCAACTCTGATGCTCTTATCTACCCAGCTCCTTCCTGCCCGGACTCTGCTGTGGGGACCAGGATGTAATCTGGGCGCTGACCCGTGTCCACCTTCTCCTCGTTCAGCTGGGATGGGCCATGATCCAGAAGGCTGGGGTTTCCAGGGAGCACGTTTCTCTCCCGGGGCGGCCGTCGCAGAGGGCCTGGGTGCTTTAACCACAGATGTTCATGTTCCTACAGTCCTGGAGGCAAAGTCCGAGGTCAAGGTGTGGGCCAGGTGGGTTCCTCTGGGGACTGCAAGGCAGCTTCTGTTCCAGGCATTTCTGTGCCCCTGGTGGTGGCTGGCAAGCCTTGGTGTCCCTGGCTTGGAGGAGCATCACCCCCTTTGCCTTGATCTTTGCCCGGCCTTCCCGCTGTGTGCCTGTCTGTGCCCAAACCTCCCTCTTCTTACAACGACGTGGGCCGGTAGATCAGGGGCTGCCCTACCCCTGTGACCCCATCTTAACCAATCATATCACAATGTCCTGATTTCCAAGCAAGGCCTCGCTCTGAGGTAACGGGGGTTAGGGCTTCAACGTAAGAATCTGGGGGAACATGATTCATTCCACAGCCGTGAGTTACGGGCATGCTTGTCTCATCTTACACGCCTCCCCCAGGCCAGTGTCCCCAAGGGTAGGGCCGGGGCTCGCCCATCTCTGCAAGAAGGAGAACAGAACCAGCAAGTGGGGAGCCAGTGGGCAGGTCAAGGGGACGGCGTCTGAGAAACCCAGGCAGGCTGGGGCCCCTCCCTCCTGTGGAGTCAGGGTGATGGGGACCCTTCTCATCCTACCACCTCCTCCCTGTCTGCGGGAGCCTGGGAGTCTCATGTCCAGCCTGACACATACATGATACCCACGGCTGCAGCTTCACGATTAGCGACGGGGGTGAGCTGACTCCATGAAAGCCCTGAGACACATCCCATCAGCCCCACCCAGGCCTGCCTCTTTATAGTTTTAATTTTTAACTGCACTGTGGTAAAATCTGTATAACATAAATCTTCCAGCCTGGCCAACATGGTGAGACCCCATCTCTACTAAAAATACAAAGATTAGCCGGGCGTGGTGGCGGGCGCCTGTAATACCCAGATGCTTGGGAGGCTGAGGCAGAGAATTGCTTGAACCCGGGAGGCGGAGGTTGCAGTGCACTCCAGCCTGGGCGAAAGAGTAAGATGCAAACAAAACAAACAAAAACAACAACAACACAACAATCGCAAAACATAAAACTTAGCACGGTAACCCATTAGTGCACAATTCAGTGTCACTGAATACACAATGTCCAGAACATTCTCATCTTCCCAAACTGAGCCTGTCCCTGTGAACCACAGACTCCCCATCTCCTTCCCCAGCCCCTGGCACTCACCCTCCGACTTTCTGTCTCCAGGGACTTGGCTACTCTAGCTTCATATGAGTGGATGGTACAGTTGCTGAGCTTGTCTCCTGTGACTGGCTGATTTCACTTGGCATAATATCCTCAAGTCTCCTCCGTACCAGGCCTTTGTAGCCGGTGTCGGTTTTCCTTCCTTCTTTAAGATGGAACGATGCTCCCTGTTCCGGATACACCACATTTGCCTTCCTCCTGCACCCGTGACGGACACTTAAGCCGGCCCTTTCACCTGAGAACACCTGTCCTTCCGTTAGCCAGGCTGCACCTCTGAGCCTCCCCTACTCATCAGCCTGGCGGGAACAGTAGGAATAGCCACTGGCCCCCCGCCAACCATCCTTGGCTTCATCAAGAAAATGGACAGCTGGCTGCGCTGGCTGGGCGCTCCCCGGTGTGCCCTCCTGGCTGGTCACCTCTGCATGTAGCAGGTGGGCTGGCGGGCATGAGCTAGCTAGGACAGGGTGAATGATGACTAGATGTGTAGGTGACTGCGGGCCTCGCCAGAGACCTCTGGGCAGGCAGGGGTGAGGCCAGCAGGCACTGACAGATGTGGGGCGTGGAACCTGGTGTTCAAATTGGCTCTGAGAACCTGGTTTATGGCCTAAGACAGGGGTTTTCAAGCAGGGGCAATAGTGCCCCCCACAAAGCACATTCAGCCATGTCGGGAGATATTTTTGGTTGTGACAACAACTGGTATTGCTACTGGCATCTTGTGGGTGGAGACAAAGGAAGCTGCTATACATCCTACAAAGCATGGGACAGTCCCCCACAACAGAGAACTGTTGAGTCCCAGGTGCCACCAGTGCGGGGACCGACCCTGCCCTAAGGCTGAGGGCAGCCATCTTGGAAGGGACCCTGCAGTTCTCGTGGCAGCTGGCATAGAGCAGGACCCATGCAGGTCAGGGAGCTCCTCACTCAGAAGCTTCTGCACACCCCGTGACAGTGGCTAGAGAGAGTTTACTGCCCAGGATCCACGCTACTCCTCTGTGCACAGGCCACTGAGTGCCGCATAGTGACCGGGCAAATGCTGAGTGGCTGCTGCATGCTTTGCTTGAGTTACTGCAGGGAGGTTACAAAAACAGACTACATAGTGAGCTGAATGGTGGCCCTCGAAAGGTATGTCCATGCCCTTAACCCCTGGCACCTGCCAATGTGACCTTATTTGGACATAGGGTCTTTGTAGATATAATTAAGTTAAGGATCTCGAGATGAGATCATCCTGGGTTACTGAAGCGGGCCCTGAATCCAGTGATGGGAGCCCTTATGAGGGATGAGGAGAGAGGAGGAGGAGGCTGTGTGACCACAGAGACACAGAGTGGCTCCATGTGGCCACCAGCCAAGGAATACCGGCAGCCCCGGAGCTGGAGGAGGCAAGGAAGGACCCTCCCCTAGAGCCTAGAGGGGCCTCATGGTTTTGCCCACACTTTGATTTTGAAATTCCGGCCTCCAAACTGTGAGAAAATTCATGTGTGTCGTTTACAGCCCAGCCCCTGGAGATGCATGTGGGCTGTGCTCAGCCCTGCTCAGGGCACATGGCCACAGGCTCCTGACTCTCACTGGGCAGGGCTCTGGACTCTGTCCAACACCTCCACTCTAACCAGCAGGCCCTTCCTGGAGCACAACCCCAACAGCCCAGTAAGGTCTGCGAATGACTCAGAAGTCATGTGGGCCTGAGTGACTACTCCTGGAAGCTGGTTCCCAAAGAAGCAGTTTCACAAGATGACCTGATCACGCAGCTTCCTGCCTGCACCCCAGCAGGGTTTCCAACGAGCCTCCTCACTCCTGGGCACCATAGCCTCAGTTTCCCCACTGCCATGAGAAGAGGCAGGAAACGTTCCCAGGGGACTTCTCCAGCATCCCAAGGGCTGACTGTCCCCCGTCTGGAGATCTCAGCAGGAAGGGGGCTCCCCCGGGACGGCTGACCAGTCCCACAAATGAGAACTTGAACGGAGCGAGCAGGTGGGTGGAAGGGCAGGGGCGGTGTGTGCTGGGTGAGGAGACAGAGCCCTGGACCAGCCTGGCACGGGGTGAAGGCTGAGCTCCCCAGGGCAACTGCATGTGCTTTTGATGGAACAGGAACTGCAGTTTGAGGGATGGGCACCTTTTAGATCAGAGGATGCTCTGTTAGAGAAAGGCATGGAGGAACCACACGCAGCCTGCGTTGTGAAATGGGTATTTGGTTTTCCTCTCCTTTACTGACATGTGGCCCCTAAAATCTTGGGACTCTGCAGAGTGCTGAGTGTCTTTGAATGCTGATGAGATGATTGACGGCTGGGGGACCCTAGATGGCTTCAGAATGGAGGCTGGTTATCAGGAGAACCAATCCCAAGATCAGAGAGTTGAAATTTTCAGCCCTGCTGCCCCGCCTCCAGGGAGGAGAGAGAAGGGCTGAAGGTTGGGTCGATCACCAATGGCCAATGATTTAATCAATCATGTCTATGGAATGAAACTTCCATAAAAACCCCAAAAGGACAGGGTTTGGAGGAGTTTCTGAATAGATGAACGTGTGGAGGTTCCTGGGAGGCGGCGTGCCTGGGCAGGGCATGAAAGCTGCACACCCTCCCCGCACCTCACCTCACACATCGCTCCATTTGTAACATCCTTTATAAGAAACCAGCAAACGTATTTCCCTCCACTCTGTGAGCTGCTCTAGCAAATTAATCGAACCCGAGAAGGGCATCACGGGAACCCTGATTCATAGCTGGTCGGTCAGAGGCACAGGTCACAGCCTGGGGCTTGTGCTCGGCACCTGCAAAGGACGCGGGGCCCGTCTTGTGGGACTGAGCCTCACCCTGTGGGATCAACACGCTTTCCAGGTGGACAGTGCAGAACTGAACTAGGAGCACCCGCTGGTGTCTGAGGGAACTGACTGCTTGCTTGCTGTGTGTGGGAACCCCGCTCACCTGGCCTCTGAGTCTCTCTGTGGATTGCATTGAGAGAGTATAGTGGGAAGGAACTGAGTTTGCTTTTTCCTGTAGCCTCACAGTCCCCCCAAATGTGGCCTCAATGAGAGGCCGTTAGCAGACACGTCCCCATTTCTTAAGACAACTTTCTAGAAGTCAGGAAACAGCCTATTTGGAAAATCCAACCTTGACCTCCCACCTTGTGCCTCTCCCTGGGGATGACGGGCCCAGTTCAAATCTCCACTCTCCACACGCAGGAGAGAATCCTGGGGCTGCAGAACCTCTCCAGCCCCCAGCCTGCCCACTCTGGGGCTCAGTGTCCTCATCTGGAAAATGGGCCAGTCCCAGCTCCTTCCCCATAGCTGCTGTCAAGTTAAAATGAGCCCCCAAAGGTGGAGCCCCACGCGGGACCTTCAAGACCAGCTGGTAGCAACTGTCATTGTTTAGCCTGGGGTATGGAGGGCGGCAAGGCTACCGCCCCTGTCTGTCCCTGTGAATCCCAGAGCAGCTGCCTGTGGGAGAGTGACCGACGGATCTCACTGTGGGCTGCTCAGTGTGTGTGGTTCACCAGGGCCCAAATCCCTGCCCGGGGAGATGCACTCAGCAACATCAGGAGGGGCCACCCCGCCCTCAGGTCACAGTAGACACCATTCCGTCCCAACGCCCCCTCCTTGGCCTGGACCAGCAGATGGACTTGGGACCAGGAGCGGGGTGGCCACCACTGCAGGGATACGGGTCTTCCATTCGGTAGGAGACAAAAGGGGTGGCCCCTGCTGCTGCCGTAACCTGAAACCCTGAAACCACAGTCTCACAGAGGCGAGACCTCAGTCACCCTCAGGCTTCTCCCCACCCTCAGGCTTCTCCCCACCCTCAGGCTTCTCCCCACCCTCAGGCTTCTCCCCACCCTCAGGCTTCTCAGGCCACAAAGGAGTAAATGTCACCGGGGCTGTCCTGGGCAAGACACCGGTGTCCCCACCCAGGGCCCCTTCAGGGATCGCATCCTCTGAGCCCACGTGAGCACCAAGGACACCGTCGTGCGACCATGTGGGGCTGCGGCCTCTGGGGCTGGGCCGGCTGCTGTGTCTCCTGCCGGGGTCATGGTGGACTTGGGGAGCTTCTCCCACACGCCTAGTGCGGGCACAGGACGGCCTCTTCGAGGAGGACGGGCCAGTGGCAAGAGCCCAGGCCAGGGCAGGCAAGGGCCGTTGGGCCTGGGAGGGGTGGCACTCTGATCCCCTGATCACCACCCCGGCCCTGCTGTGGGCGTCCCTTTTTGCCTGAGAATGGATGGAAGTGGCTCCTGCAGTCCCTGGGCTCTCGCTGTCTGAGCTCCTAATCCGGCTGGCCAGAGGCAGCCTCGCGTCGCTAATCAGCTCCTTTGTGTGCCAGTCTCGTCCTCCTGACCCAGCTCCCTCCCGTCTGCAGCTCCTGCTCCAGAGGCATTCACAGGCCCCAACTCACTGCAGCCTTCGCTGGCCCTGGGGTTGGGCTCCAGGGGAGGGGCTGGCCAAGCAGGGGAGTCGGGGCAGCTCTGGGAGGCCCCGAGCCACTGCACGCTCTCTCCTGGATGGTGCTCAACTCAGCACCCACTGCAGAGTTGGTGATCCTCACCTTGGAGCCTTGGTTTCCTCCCCTGAGAGCAGCTCAGTGACAGCACCGTCTCCCTAAGGCCACTGGGACAGGACAGGAGAATTCATGCACGCCCTCAGTACGGCGCCTGACAGTAAGTGCTCATTAAACAGCTGGTGTTGTATTTTTTTCTGACACCAAATACATCATTCCAACATCAACCAATTCTCTAATCCCTGCCAGCTGGGTGTCCTACTGCTCAGTTCAATTCCGACAGTACCTCCTAGAGTCAGCGCACACCCCGCGGGGTAAGGGCCCAGTCCCACAAGACTGCCCCGGCCTCGGAGGCCAGTCGCCAAGAAGTGGCTCCCCGGATGACCCACACTTCTGCCTGGCTGACTATGAGTCAGAGCTCCCACAACCCTTGCTTAGGTCTGATATCTGCTAGAACCATTCACAATACTCAGGAACATGCATCACTTATGGCAACTGGTTTGCTATGGAGGCTGCACCTCTGAACAGGGAAGAGAAGCTCGGGGCCAACGGGGGGGGGTGTGTGTGCAGAGCTTCCACACCCCCTTGGGTACCACCAGCTCGGAACCTCCCCAGTCTGGTTATTTTTTAAAAATTTATTAATTTTTTTTTTTAGGTAGAGATGGGGTCACACTCTGCTGCCCAGGCTGGTCTTGAACTCTTGATCTCAAGCAATCCACCCGCCTCGGCCTCCCAAAGTGCTGGGCTCACAAGTGTGAGCCACTGCGCCCAGAGTTTTAATGGAGGTTTCAACACGTAGGCACAGCGGATTAATCACTGGCCAATGGCAACTGAGCTCAACCTCCAGCCCCTCTTCCTGAGCCTTCTGTTCCTCTAGAATCACGTGGTTGGTTTTCCTGGTGACCAGCCCCTGCCATCCTGAAGCTATCTAGCCTCAGACTCCCCTAAGGATCATCTCATTAACATACAAAAGACAGGAAATTCAAGGGGTTTTAAGAGTTCTGTGCCAGGAACTAGGGACAGAGACCCAATGCAGGCTTTTTTATTATTCCAAGTTGTCAAAAGTAAGCCCAGACACCTTGCCTCACAGGGCAGTCTTTCCTCAAGATCGAGACCCTCCCAGCTTCCCTGACCCTCCTGTTACGGTCCAGTCCCGTTGGAGCCTCTCCTGGCTGACTGGGCTGGTGCAGACCCCTGGTGGGACTTGGTGGGAGGGTGTCCACTGTCTTGCTGGCCTTGGCAGAGGCTGGGCTGCCCCAGTCCCCTCCCTGGGAACGGTCAAGGGGGAACAGAGCATACACCTCCCTGCTGGCTCTGGGTGTCTCCAGTGTGTCAGGCCCTCGAGGTCCCTCCAGCTGCAGAACCTTCTGGGGGGCATCCTGCCTTGGCCAGCTCTGTGCTTGCCGAGCGATGATTAAGATTCTTTGCTTTGACCCGGCGTGGTGGCTCAAGCCTGTAATCCCAGCACTTTGGGAGGCCGAGACGGGCGGATCACGAGGTCAGGAGATCGAGACCATCCTGGCTAACACGGTGAAACCCTGTCTCTACTAAAAAAAAAAAAATACAAAAAACTAGCTGGGTGAGGTGGCGGGCGCCTGTAGTCCCAGCTACTCAGGAGGCTGAGGCAGGAGAATGGTGTGAACCCAGGAGGCGGAGCTTGCAGTGAGCTGAGATCCGGCCACTGCACTCCAGCCAGGGCGACAGAGCGAGACTCCGTCTCAAAAAAAAAAAAAAAAAAAAAAAAAGATTCTTTGCTTCACCAGGCTCCTTAGACTTCTCCTGAGTCCACCCCTGCTCTTCCATATCAAATCCAACTTCAGCAAGAACCCCCGACCTGGATGTCTGATCAGGCCGCTCACCCCCCACCCCCACCTGGGATGTCTGCTCACCCCAGCCTGCCTGCAGCGAGAATCCCGTTAGGTCAGTTCAGCCAGAATCTCCCCCACCTTTGATGCTTCCACTCAGGAATTTTCTACCCTCTCACTCCCAGCCTGCTCCTGGGCCCTAAATCCCCACTGGCCCATGCAGTATTAGGAACTGAGTTGTGTCCTGTACTGAGTCTCCTCCCTATTCAATATCCTGGATGAAATAGTCCTGGATGAAAACTGTATTTATTGTTTAACTTTTTTTTTTTTTTTTTTTTGAGATATGGCCTCGCTCTGTCACCCAGGCTGGAGTGCAGTGGCACAATCTTGGCTCACTGCAACCTCTGCCTCCTGGGTTCAAGCGGTTCTCCTGCCTCTGCCTTCCAAGTAGCTGGGATTACAGGCGCCGCCACCACACCTGGCTAATTTTTGTGTTTTTAGTAGAGACGCGGTTTTGCCAAGTTGGCCTGGCTGGTCTCGAACTCCTGACCTCGGGTGATCCACCCGCCTCATCCTCCCAAAATGCAGGGATTACAGGCGTGAGCCACTGCACCTGGCCTATGGCTTTAACTTCTGTTCAGCTCTGGTCACTACACAGCCCAGCACAGAGCAGGTCCCTGTAATCCCAGCTGGAGAGTGTGTCTGAGTATCCAACAGCTATTCCTCTGTCTTGAGGAAGGTAGACCCGATTTGAAAATAAAAACAGCTTCTCTGGGACCCCCGTTTGAATAGCTGACTTGAAAGGCTGAGCTCTTACTCTATGTAACTGTCTTCCAAGTGCAAATTAACTCTGCTAAAGGAATCCTGGGTCCCCATAACCATTTAGACACAATCGAGACAGAGAATTTCAACGTTCTTGGCAAGCCCTTGCAAGCCCGAGGCTGAGCTTCACGGCAGCAGTGTGAAGATAAGCTTGTTATCAGCTCACTGAGTTTGAACTAGAACCGGAAACATCCTGTCTCCCTGCCAGCCACACAGAATGCCCTAGAAGGCTGCGGGTGTGGCTGGCATCAGCATGCTGGCCTGGCCTGGTGCAGCCTTCCGGGCAAAGGGGGCGATGATGTATGTGGCCTGTACTGGACAGATGTAGGAGCGACCGCCCTCTTACTCCGCCCTGCTTCCCGAGGATGGCGGCAGGAGTTACCAGCATCCGGGTTGGCTGTGTGCAGACACTGGCCACCCCTGGAGTGGGCGGCTGGTCTCCCCACTCAGCGGCTTCCTGCCTGAAATAGATGCTTCCAGTTTTCTCCTGTGACTTAGATCTTTCTGAAAAGAGCCTCGGACAGACGTGCACACACAGCCATCTCTAGCAATCGACCGATGGCTGGATTTCCCTTCCTCCTGGGACCCCCCTGATCCCAGGTGGGGAGACTCTGCTTCTAGGACCACCTAGCCCAAGTCCCATCCCGTCCACCCACCACTTCCCTGCTCTTGACTTTGGCCAGCCTCCTGCTGGGCTCCGTTCTCAGGGCAGCTCCTAGAGTTTGGTGGGAGGCTGGCTGGCGCCTGTGCCCGGACACGGAGCCCATTCTCTGTCCTTCCCCTTCCAGAGTCCCCGCGGATGAGAACGGAGGCTGTTACTTTCTCCCCTAGGATGCGGGTGTGGTCTATGGGAGAGGCTGCCCCGTGAGAGTGCTGAACCCTGGCTGTTGGGATCACGGGTTACTGTGGGTTGAAAAGTGTTACCCCCAAAGCTATGCCCATGTCCTAACCCCCGGAGCCTGCGAGCGTGACCTTATTTGGAAACAGGGTCTTTGTAGATGTAATCAAGTTAAGATGAGGTCACTGGGGTAGATCCTAATCCAGTCACTGGTGCTCTCAAACAAGAGGAAAATGTGGACACGCATGGTGGGAAGGAGGCCGGGTGAACACAGATACAGAGATGGGGGCTGCTGCTGCGAGCCAAGAGGCGCTAGGGGTTGCCAGCAGCCACTGGGAGCAGGAAGAAGCTGGAGGAGTAGGCAAGGCTCCTCCCCCAGGACATTCCGGGAGAGCATGGCCCTGCTGACACCCCGACTTCAGACTGCTGGCCCCCAAACTGTCAGGGACCATGCTTCTGTTGTTCTAGCCACAGGGTGTGCGGGACACTGTGACAGCAGCCCTAGGAAATGGATTCCCAGGCACAGCTGTACACATGGGGGTGCTGGACGTCAAAGCTCACACTGACCACACGGGCCCTGCGTCCACGGTCCGACTTACAGAGGTACTTCTCACAGGCCGCAGGCACTGCGGCCCCCAGTGACCTGCGCAGTGGAGTGAAGGATTCCACGCCGACTTAGCCGAAGGCATCCCTTCCAGACATGGATGAGGTGTGGCGGCCTCGTGCGAGTCATTGCAAGTTTCTTCTGCCTCTCTCACCCCAAGCCCACGGTCACACTGGTCCCCCTAGTGAACGGCCCTCAAAAATAAGCTCCTGATGGCCCAGAAAGGTGCTCCTCTGTATTTAGGAGACGGAGCTGCCTGCTTTCTCCTCGGTGACAGGACGTGGACTAGGACGGCCTCACGACATTTGCAAAGTGAGGTTGCTTCCACCGTCCTCTCCTTTGGTGCTTGAGGCAGCGTGGCCAGGGACAGGCAGGAGCCGCTGCTCCCCTCTCAGAAGCTGGGCTCAGCTGGGATGTGACCCGAGGTCCCCGGCCAGGGACTGGGGAGCTTGAGTGGGACACCTGGGTCCCAGAGCTCTGTCCCTGGGATGGGATGAATTTATTAGGACATTGAAGGAATCTTCAGTTCTGTTGGAATTCATGCCTCTTGGAGGTGAGACCTTTTCCACGGACAGTTAACACCCACACAGGAGCTCGAGGAAACAGAGCTGCATTTTGGGCGTGATTCTCACTACACTTCGATGTTTGGGCTTTCCACCAGGCAACGGCTTGCGAAGGACACAGCAAAGCCCCAGTTCACTTGCAGCCACCGCCTCTGGGAGGCTTGGCCGGCTCTCTCCTGCTGGGCTCTGCCAGGGCTCTGTCCAGTGCTGGCTGAGACCTCCCCATGCACAGGGCACTGTCCTGTAGCCTCCCCAGCCCCTCAGAACAACCGCACTGACTTGGCCGCCGCCCCGAAAGCCAGGAAGCCAAGAGCAGCTCAGGCCTACCAGCCCCGCCAGGCTCCCCTCTTCCTACTCCTACCCGGGGTTCCTGTATCCCTGGAAAGGGAGGCACCCACCCACCCGCCTATGCCCACCCAGCAGCCCAAGTGCTCTGCTGCAGACCCACTCCCAGCAGCGCCTCTGGGAGGGGACAGATCCCTGCCACGAATGACCTCAGCCTCCTTAGAGCCCTTTCCCCATGTCAGTTAGGCAGAGGAGACCCTCCCAACCTGCACGGTGGGCAGGAGCACAGCTGGCCTCGGAGCAGACGCCACCCCTCCCCTGCTGGGGCCTGCTGCACGGGTACCCCCAGGCGGGCCGGGGCAGGAGGTGCCCTTCAGTTTTTGGCAAATGCTGCGTTCTACACCCTGGACCCTGCTGCTGTCTATACCTGGGTCCTTCTATTCAAGACCAAAGTCCAGCCCACCGCCACTGCTGCTCGGCAAAAACCTCATCTGCTGGGTCTACTGGTGAGGCCTCCGTTCAGGAGGAAAAACCACGTCCACGGGGTCGGCTCGCATTTGGTCCCGGATCCTCGTGGGTCGGTGGGCTAAGAACGGAGCGATGTTGATAGCGAAGGTCCCGAGTGAGGGAGAACCCTGGGGAGGGGCACGGTGGTGAAGCGGATATACCTTGGAGGCTCAGCGCCCAAACCTCCTGTCAGTCCTGGGCTACCGGGCTCTCACAGGCAGTCAGTGGGTGGCTCTCAGGGCAGGACGAGTTCCAGGAGAGCCCAGAGGTGGTGGAAATGTGAGTCCAGCCTCAGGGCCTCCGTGGAGCCGGCCTGAGAAACACTGAGGCGTGGATGGATGGCTACGGAGAGGACACCTGTCTAGCCTCAGGCCTCAGGAGCAGACACGTGTGGACCTAAACAGCCGCCCTGCAGTGGTAAGCGCTCTCCGGGAAGGTCCAGGGACACTGAGAAGGCGATGTCCCTGAGGGCCGAGCGGGGAAGGCCGAGGGGCTTGAGGGCCAGCAGACCCCCTCCCACCCCGCCTCCGAGACCTCATCCCTACACTTTGCTGGGGGCTTCACCCCGGTCTGCATTTTCACATGTGCCCACTCTGCCTGTGTCTATCGCAGCAAAGGTTCCTTTTGAGGGAGGAAACAAACACATACAGAAACTTCCCCGACATTGCCTATGATGTGGCTCTTTCAGCTTTAAAGACGTGTCTGAGGCTCTTTCTTGAGGCCTTGAGAAGGAGGCCGGAGACCACGGAGCCTCTGCTCTGCGCCCTGCCCACTGCCCTCCCCCTCCCTCCCACCGCCTCCCCCACCTCCACTCTGGGCCAGTATGACCCTAAGCTGTGTGGACGTGGCGTGCAGCCCTACCTCTTATTTTAAATTCGTGGGCAGAATTCTCAAAAAATTCCTACCGCACGCAGAATGCCGCACCTGACTTTCGCCCCAGCGTCTGGGCTCTGATGGTGATCGCATGCCTGTTATCTCCCCCGGGCCACGGCAGCCCCAGTGTGACGCTTGCCATGGCCTGCGTTCCGGGCGTGCGGCTGCTTCCTCAGGCTGAGTTTTTTTCACTCAAATTCCCAAGCCTCCACTAAGCAGGAGCATGAATAGAGCTGTAATTCTACAACGATGCGCTAGTTACGTCTTTGTACTTAACACACTAAAATCAATACACTCCATCAACGTGAAGTGCAGCCCTATATCCCACTCAGCCTCAGCTGCGGGCCCCACCTGGGGACATGGCTCTCTGCTCCTCCACCTCAACCCTCGCCTGGCCCCGCAGAACTGGACTCTGGGTTCTGTGAGCAGGCACAGTCAGGAGTGCCGGCCTGGGACCCGGCCGTAAGGCCTTGAGGCTGGAGGGCTGGGGAGCAAGACCCTCTATGCGCCAAGCCTGTGCTGCCAGCTTCCCAGCCCAAGGCACGGGGGAGCCCGTGGGGGCCTGGGCTTCTTCCCTCCTGGGGTCTGTACATTTTATTGGAGAGCACGGACCAAACTTAAATGCGACGAGTAATTCCAGGCAGTACCCGAGACCACGTTTACCAGTGACAATGCCTGAGGTCAGGGTGATTCCCAGGAGGGCTGCATGGAGGAGGAGGCCTTGACCTCGGCTTTGAAGAATAATATGAGCAGGTGAGATGACAGTTGGAAGGGGCAGCTGGTATTTCCTGGGTACGGCCAGGCTGCCTGCAAACAAACGCACAGACAGGCGAGCAATGGGTGGGCCTCTCCTGGGAGGAGAGAAGCTGAGGGAACGCCCAGGCGCCTCCAGCCCAGGCCAAGCCTCGGGAGGTTGGGACTCCTGGTGCCCAGCAGGACCCTGGAACACTCGTGTGCCAAGCTCAGGGAGATTTATAGCTCAATTTAGTTCTTGCATGTCCCATGTCATGGCGAGTCATTTATCGAGTGCTTCAACTTGACAACAACTGAAAAATTAATCCCAACAGCAAGCGATTAGCTCTGCAAGGGGATCAGATGCCTCATTTCCCAGGCTCTGATCTCCAGGCGTTCGTCTGTGAAGTGATTTGTCACTTTCTACCCAAGATGACACAGGCGGAAGCTGACCCCGGGCAAGCTGCGGGCCACCATGGGCTGCCTCTGGGGCTCGTCACTGGCTGTCATTAAACCTGCAGCTCGAGGGTTCTCCATGGCACAGGTGGCCAGCGATGGACACAGCCCGGGGCACAAGGGAGTCGCTGTGTCTAGCCACATCGGGACATTTTCCTTATAGGCATGTCTCAGGACGGAGGGTGACTTTGGTGTCCACCTGGCCTCTAAGCTGGACCCAGTTCCAGAAGCCTCTAGTCATCAGCTCGGGCTGCCCTAACAGAGCACACAGACACGACAGTAACTTAAACCACACACAGGCTGAGGTCTGAGAGCAAGGTATCTCAGCGTTAGCTCCTCCAGAGGCCTGTCTCCTTGGATGGCCGCCTTCCCCCGTGTCCTCATGTGGCCGTCCCTCTGTGCCTGTCTGTGTCCTAATCCCCTCTTAAGGACACAGTGATACTGGATTAAGGCCCACTCTAATGGCCTCATTGGACTTTAATAATCTCCTTTTTTTTTTTTTTTTTTGAGACAGAGTCTCACTGTGTCACCAGGCTGGAGTACAGTGGTGCGATCTCGGCTCACTGCAACCTCCATCTCCCAGGTTCAAGCAATTCTCCTGCCTCAGCCTCCTGAGTAGCTGGGACTACAGCTGCCCACCACCACGCCAGGCTAATTCTTTTGTAATTTTAGTAGAGATGGGGTTTCACCATGTTGGTCAGGCTGGTCTTGAACTCCTGACCTCAAATGATTCGCCCTCCTCAGCCTCCCAAAGTGCTGGGATTACAGGCTTGAGCCACCTCACCCGGGCTGACCTTAAGCATCTCTTTAAAGATGCTGTCTTCAAATACAGTCACATTCTGAAGGACTGGGGATTGGGACTTCAATGCATGGATTTTTGAGGGACACAACTCAGCTGTGACGATCCCCACTAACTCCTGTCCTGAAGCTCGGTCACTGGAACACTCAGCCACGTGAGGTGCAGGACTACAGTGGGATGCACGTCAAATCAGGGTCAGGACCCTGGCACTCAGGCCCTTTCACCAAGGGCCGTGCAATCCTCAGCGAGATGCTTCTCTTCTCTGGGGGAACACACAGCAGAACCAGACAACATCAGAGGTTTGCTTCTGCTCTGTCCCTTGGGCTTCCAGTGACGGTCTGCGTGACACAGGGTGGAAGTCAGGCTGTGTGATACATCCCTGTATTAGTTAACACCTCCTCTGTGAATAAGAGCCCAGTCACGTCAGAAGTCACTTCTCATCCAGGTGGGGTCGGGATAAGCTCACTTCCAGTGGGTGATTCAGGGTTCCCCGTGTGTGCCGCAAAAGAGGCTACAGGCCTGGTGGACAGGAAGCCAGCAGCAATCTGAATAAAATCACGAAAGAGAACTCGAAATGGCCTGGGGTCGCTGAACGGATGGGATCACTGGCAGGAAGTCCCTGCTGGGGGCAACAGCCTTGCTTTGCCTTCTCCTCTGCGGGGAGCAGATGGCTGGAACAGCCTGTGCTGATAGGGGAGGAACTCCCGAGTCCAGCCCCTGTCCCCAGAAAACACCACATCTGCAACCCTCCCCTCCTGATAAGAAATCACAGGCACCTCCTTGACCCTCCAACCACTTCTAGAACATTCCATTCCTCTCCTAAAAGCCTGGCTTTGATGGGTCCCAAAGGGGGTCCAGTCTTAGATGGCCTCAAAAGTCAGTGTGTGCTCAGCTGATCACCCACAGTGGAGCTTCAGGGAGGGTTCCTGCGCGGCCTCTTTTCCACCTGTTCTGTCCTCTCGGATAACAGGTTCCGTTACAATCCTGTATTCTACCATGAGTCAACACTTGCAAGGACCTACCTGATCATATTTTAACAAATATAACAAAATGTAGAAGACTTTATATTTTGGAACATATTTGGATTTACAGAAAAATTACACAGAAAGTTCAGAGTTCCCACATTCCCTCTCCTCCCCACCTCCCCCAGGCTCCTCTGTCAGTAACACCTTGCATGAGTCGGCTGCATTTGTTGCAATTAATGAACCGATACTGACACATTATAATTAACTAAATCCACAGTCATCATAGGGTTCCCTTTGGCATTGTCTATTCATTGGTTTTAACGTATCTATAACGCCCTGTTCCCCCACTCCAGTGCCACACAGAAGAGCACCACTGCCCAACAACGGCTGTGCCCCATCTTTTCACCCCTTCCTGCCCTGAATCCCTGGCAACTGCTGATTTTTCACTATCTCCATCTTTTATTTATTTATTTTTTTTGAGCATGTCATCTACAGGCACACCTCACTTCATTGCACTTCATGAACACTGCATTTTTTTTTTTTTTTTTTTGACAAACTGAAGGCCTGCAACCACCCTGCGTGGAGTCAGCCCATCAGCACCGTTTCCCCAACAGCACATGCTCGCTTTGTGTCTCTGTGTCACATGGTGGATAATTCTCACAATATTCCAAACTCTCTGTCTGTTATGATGATCTGCGATCCATACTTTTTGATGCTACTATTGGACTTTTTTTGGGGGGTGCCGTAAAACACACTCAAATAAGATGGTGAATTTAATCGATAAATATTGTGTGTTCTGACTGCTCCACCCACCGTCCACTCCTCCATCTCGCTCCCTCTGCGCGGGTCTCCTTATTCCCTGAGAGACAACACTATTGAAATGAGGCCAGTTAAGAACCCTACACTGGCCTCTAAGGGCTCGAGTGAAAGGAAGAGTCACACATCTTTCACTTTAAATCAAAAGCTAGAAACGACAAAGCTGAGTGAGGAAGGCCTGTTGAAAGCTGAGACAGGCCGAAAGCTAGGCTTTTTGCGCCAACGACAGCCAAGTTGTGAAAGTAAAGGAAAAGATCTAGAAGGAAATTAGAAGTGCTACTCTGGGCTGGGCGAGGTGGCTCACGCTTGTAATGTCAGCACTTTGGGAGGCCAAGATGGGAGGATCACTTGAGCCCTCGAGTTTGAGACCGCATCGATATGAAAAATAACAAATAAATTAGCCGGACATGGTGGCATGTGCCTGTAGTCCCAGCTACTCCAGAGGCTGAGACAGTGGGTCACTTCAGTGCAGAAGTTTGAGGCTGCAGTGAGCTGTGAACATGCCACTGCACTCCAGCCTGGGCAACAGAGTGAGACCCTGTTTCAAAACAACAACAACAACAACAACAACAGCAACAACAGCGCTACTCCAGTGAACACACAAATTATCAGAAAGTAAAGCATCCTCGTTGCTGAAATGGAGAAAGTTTCAGTGATCTGGACAGAAAATCAAGCCGGTCACAACATTCCCTGAAACCAAAGCCTAATCCACAGCAAGGCCCTAACTCTCTTCAAGTCTATGAAGGCTGAGAGAGGTGAGGAAGCTGCAGAACAAAAGTCTGAAGCTAGCAAGGGTGATTCATGAGATTTAAGGAAAGAAGCCATCTCCATAAAATAAAAGTGCAAGGTGAAGCAGCAAGTGCTGATGGAGAAGCTGCAGCAAGTTCTTCAGATAATCTCGCTGAGATCATTGATGGAGGTGGCTACACTGAACAACAGGTTTTCAGTGTAACCTGTTTAGGTTAGCCTCTTTTGCTTAACGATACGGATTTAAGTTTCCTCCATGTCTTTTGTGGCTCAATGCCTCATTTCTTTTTTATGGCTTGATAGCTCATTTCTTTTCATTGCTGGATACTATTCCATTGTCTGAATATATCACAGTTTGTTTGACCACTCACCTACTGAAGGATGTCCAGGCTGCATCCAGGTTTTGGCAAAAAAGCTGCTATAAGCACTTACGTGCAGCCTGATCATATTTATTTTCTCTCTCTCTCTTTCTCTCTCTCTTTCTGTTTCTTTCTCTCTCTATCTCTCTACCTATCTTTCCTTTTTTTTTAGTCTTGCTCTGTTGCCCAGGCTGGGTTGCAGTGGTACAGGCATAGCTCACTGCAGCCTAAAACTCCTGGGCTCAAGTGATCCTCCTGCCTTAGCCTCCTGAGTAGCTGGGACTACAGGCATGCACCACCATGCCCAGCTAATTTTTTTCTTTTTTCTTTTTTTGTCACCCAGACTGGAGTGCAGTGATGTGATATCAGTTCATTGTAGTCTTAGCCTCCCAGGATCAAGCAGTTCTCCTGCCTCAGCCTCCTGAGTACCTGGGATTACAGGCATGTGCTATCACGTCCGGCTAATTTTTGTATTTTTAATAGAGACGGGGTTTCTCAATGTTGACCAGGCTGGTCTCTAACTCCTGGCCCCAAGTGATCTGCCTGCCTTGGCATCCTAAAGTGCTGGGATTACAGGCGTGAGCCATCACTCCTGGCCTCATTTTTTCTTATTTTTAATTTTTTTTTTTTTTGGTAGAGATGGGTTCTTGCTGTGTTGCCCAGGCTGGTCTCAAATATCTGGGCTCCAGTGATCCTCCTGCCCTTGGCCTCCCAAAGTACTGGGATTATAGGCATGAGTCACCACACCTGGCTGAGCCTGATTGTACTTTTACAAAGCCAGGGCCATAAATGTCATGGCATTGCTGGTGTGACTCAGAAGGACCCAATCACTTCCATATTTCAAGTGCTCACCACATACCAGGCACTGCAGTAAAAGCCTCATTCATTCATTCATTCATTCATTCATTCATTCATTCATTCACCTCTTCACTCAATATTTACCAAGTGCCTGCTAGATGCAGGCTCTGTCCTGGGTGCTAGGAACAAAGTTATCAACTGGCCTCAAGATCTCACGAATTACAGACAAAAAGCAAGCAAGCAAACAGACGACGACATGTGAGTTCCAGGGCAGGGACTGAACCCAGGCCAGCCCACCCTGAGGCTCTTGCTGCTAACCCCCACCTCCTCCTAAGGAGGGACTCACATGGAGGGGGTTCTATATGGAAGCTTCCAGACATATGTTCTGGATGCTCAGCAGTGGGGGAGGAGCCCAGATAGAGTTGGCAGTCCTGGCTCCGAGGCTGGATGTGACCCTTGGGAGGCTCATCCCAGGGCTTGATGTCGGTCTTGCTGCTAAAGCCGGGAGCAGGGAGCAGGCCAGCAGCACTGCAGGGCCAGGGTAAGAGCTGGCAGCGGGACCTGGAGGAGCTGTGGGTGGGGGGCCCTCACAGCTGTGTCCCCCAAGATTCCCACAGTCTGGAAGGATAAGCAGGAAGTCCCCTGACCCGGGCCTCCCTGTGCAGAGGCCCAAGTGGTTCCGGAGATCCCCAGTGATCCCGAGGAGGCTGGGCCCGGACGCTTCCAACGGGCAAGCGGCTTTCTTCATGCACACAGCTGCCCAGTGTGTCTGAGCCCACCTGGACCCTGCAGCTGGGCTTTCTGCAGCCACAGCTCCCAGGCGTGCCGAGCCAGGGCTGAGTCACTGCTACTATTTGAACACTTTCCTCTTCAAAATGACAGTCTTTGGCAAATATGTTAAATACCAATCGAGAATAAATGCCACCAGGAACTCTGATCATCCTTCATCTGCTCAGCAAGGAAATGCCGGGGGAGAAGGGAGAGGAGGCGAGACCGTGAGGGGTCCCAGGGTCCATGCTCTCCAGCTGTCCCGTGGCAGGGGTCCGGCTGCCCACCAAGGAGGCCTGGGTCTTTCTGGGGATTCTCAAAGAGGTTCTTTCCATCTGGAGGTGTGCGAGGGGCGGCCCCCTGGCCCTCCGACTGGAGGCTCATTCACCTGCCCACTGGGGCTTGGGTAGGAGCGTCAGGCCATGGGCTTGTGGGCTTGATGTCGTGTGGGGGACACCCGTACCTGCCCTCTGGACAATGCCACGGGGGCTCTCAGCAGGAAGGGAGCAGCTGGCATCCCCCTGCGTCAGCATCGGGCTCAGCGCATTCGGCGTGCACAACCCAGTCCAGTGGTGCCTGTCACCGCCACAGAGCTGGCCTTGAAGACAGTGCCTGGGCCGAGCTTCGGAGCTCAGGCTGGAGCCAGCCTGCCAGGGTTCCAAACCTGGATCTGCCAGCCCTCACTTGGACGGTCTTAGACGAGTGGCTTACCCTATCTGTGCCTCAGTTTCCTCGTCTGTAACACAGAGGCAATATCAGTGCTCCCCCCATGGGGATGCTAGCTGGGTCCCTGAGGCCATGTCGGGAGGTAGTCAGTCCAGGGCCTGATGCACCTTGGGCCCCTGAGTTACACTGGGCACTGGGCGAGTGAACCAAAAGAGACAAGACTGTGCAGCCCTGAGCGCGAGGCGACCAGAAAGACACAATGATGGCCCAGAGTGCAGGGATGTGGCAGCTACAGGAGAGCACAGGAGGGCTCTGGCTTCCTGGAGGATGTGAAAGAAAACAGTAGCACAGCTGCTGCATGGACAGAAAGCAGTCCCCGTCGGAGTTGGCCTGCAGCGTGTCTGCACATGCAAGAAAGAGGTGCTCAGGGCGATGTGCACACACATGCCTCTTAATAACAATTTCCTCATTTCAGAGACCCTTCATAACAATTTTCTCACTTCACAGATGCTTTTTTTTTTTCCAACATGGAGTCTCTTTCTGTCATTCAGGCTGGAGTGCAGTGGTGCGATCTTGGCTCACTGCAACCTCCGCCTCCTAGGTTCAAGCTATTCTCCTGCCTCAGCCTCCTGCGTAGCTGGGACTACAGGCACCTGCCACCATACCTGGCTAACTTTTTGTATATTTAGTAGAAATGGGGTTTCACGATGTTGGCCAGGCTAGTCTTGAACTCCTGACCTCAAGGGATCCACCTGCCTCGGCCTCCCAAAGTGCTGGCATTCCAGGCGTAAGCCATCACACCCGGACCATAGACCCCATTTTTTTTTTTTTAAGAACACTTTTAGCTTTACCAAAAGAAACCGATGCAGACAGCGTTCAGAGTTTCCACACACCAAGCTTCTTTTTCTTACACAAATAGCAACACAGTTAACATTCTGTCTGCTCCTGGCTTTTTTCACCTCAAATCACTTACTTAGGAGATCATTCCCTAGCAGGACACCCAGAGCAACCTCAGCTTTCTGACAGCAGCATGGCACTCCCCACACTGGGTGCTCCATAGCTCACCTGACCCATGCTCTCCTGGGGACACACCTGGACAAGTGGAGCTGTGGCATCAAGTCCTGGAAGCACAGAGGCTGGACCAGAGGGCATCTGCATTCATCATTTTCATAGGAATTGATGAGCTGTCCTCCAAGGAGGACGTGCAATGTAACCTCTCCCCAAAACAGAAGACAGTGTGTCCTGCCCAGTCCACTCCTGCCCAAACGGTAGATGACCAGACTCCAAAAACAGAGTCCTCACACAAAATAACCCTTTCCTCTTCCCGTCCCAGACCATCCACATTCTGGGGGTTGCTTATTTATTTATTTAGAGAAGGAGTCTCACTCTGTTGCCCAGACTGGAGTGCAGTGGCGCGATCTCGGCTCACTGCAGCCTCCGCCTCCTGGGTTCAAGTGATTCTCTTGCCTCAGCCTCCCAAGTAGCTGTGATTACAGGCACGCACCACCACACCAAGCTCAAGCTCATTTTTGTATTTTTAGTAGCGATGGGGTCTTGCCATGTTGACCAGGCTGGTCTCGAACTCCTGACTTCCAGTGACCTGCCTACCGCAGCCTCCCAAAGTGCTGGGGTGACAGGCACGAGCCACCGTGCTCAGCTTGAGGCTGCATTTCAAGTGGAGCAGAATGTCCTGGATCCTCTCACACCTCAGAGGGCAAATCTATATATTAGCAAAAAATGATCACAAACAGAAACTCAAAAATACCTCTACCATATCTTCAAAAAATACAAACTAGGAATAAATATAACAAAAGATTTGCAAGACCTGTACACTAAAAGCGTTAAAACATGGCTGAGAAATGGAAGATCTCAATAAATGGAGAGGCTTTAGATTATGTGGCAGAAGGCTCAATCTCTCCCAATTGGTCTATAGAGTCTATGTAATTCCTATCACATCCCCAGTAGGGTTTTTTTTTTTTTTTTTTTGGGTAGAAAATGACAAGCTGATTGTAAAGTTCACATGGAAATGCAAAATATCTAGAATAGGCAAAAGATTTAAAAAAGGACAAAGTTGGAGGACTAACTTGACCTGATTCCAAGATTTTTTTTTTTTTTGAGACAGAGTCTCACGCTGTTGCCCAGGCTGCAGTGCAGTGGGGCACGATCTTGGCTCACTGCAACCTCCAACTCCTGGGTTCAAGCAACTCTCCTACCTCAGCCTCCTGAGTAGCTGGGATTACAGGCACCCGTCACCATGCCTGGCTAATTTTTTTATTTTCTTTTTTTTTTTTTGAGACGGAGTCTTGCACTGTCACCCAGGCTGGAGTGCAGTGGCGCGATCTCGGCTCACTGCAAGCTCCGCCTCCCAGGTTCATGCCATTCTCCTGTCTCAGCCTCCAGAGTAGCTGGGACTACAGGCGCCCGCCACCACGCCCGGCTAATTTTTTTTTTTGTATTTTTGGTAGAGACGGGGTTTCACCGTGTTGAACCAGGCTGGTCTCAAACTCCTCAGGTGATTCGCCCACCTCGGCCTCCCAAAGTGCTGGGAGTACAGATGTGAGCCACCTTGCCCAGCCAACTTATTATAAAGATACAGTAATCAAGACAGTGGCACCAAGCTAGACAAATAGAAAATGGAACAGAATAGAGAATGCAGAGACAGCCCCATAGACATGTGAAGAATGGGTTTTTGATAAAGGACAAAGGCAATTCAACAGAGTCGGAATCTGCAGGATTCTTCCTCTCCCATTTCTGCTGTTAGTTATGTGTGTCTTCTCTTCTTCCGGATCAGCCTGGCTACAGGTTTCTATTTTTTTGAGACATGGTCTCACTCCATCGCCCAGGCCGGAGTGCACTGGTGTGATCACAGCTCACCGCAGCCTCGACCTCTGAGGCTCAATCTTCCTGCCTCAGCCTCCTGAGTAACTGAGACTACAGGCATGTGCCACCATGCATGACTATGTTTTGTATTTTAATAGAGACAAGGTTTTGCCCAGGCTGGTCTCCAACTCCTGAGCTCAAGTGATCTGCCCAGCTTGGCCTCCCAAAGTGCATCGATTTTATCGATGTCAAAGAACCAGCTTTTGGTTGCTGCATTTTCCTTTATTGTTTTTCTATTTTCTATGTCATTGATTGCTGTGATCTTAATTACTTCATTTCTTCTGCTTACTGGTTGTTGTTGCTGCTGAGACAGGGTCTTACTCTGTTGCTCAAACTGGAGTGCAGGGGTGTGGTCATAGCTCACTGTAGGTTCGAACTCCTGGGCTCAAGTGAGGTTCCCACTTCAGCCTTCAGAGTAGCTAGGACTACATATGTGTACCGTCACACCCAGCTAGTTTTTAACTTTTTGTAGAGATGGGGGTCTCACTATGTTGCCCAGGCTGGTCTTGAACTCCTGGCCTCAGGTGATCGTCCCACCTTGGTCTCCCAAAGTATTGGGATTACAGGCGTGAGCCACCACACTCGGCCTTACTTTGGTTTTAATTTGTTCTTTTCCTTTTAGCTTCTAAAGGTAGAAGCTGAAGCACTGATTCGAGACCTTTCTTCTTTTCTAGTAGAGGCATTCTGTGCTAGAAATGTTCCCTTACAAACACTTTAGAGGCATTCCACACATTTTCATATGTTGTACTTTCATTTCATTTGGTTCCAATATTTTCTAATTTCCCATTTGATTTCTACTTTGATCCTGGTGTTATTTAAAGTAATATTATTTACTTTCCTAACATCTGCGGGATTTTCTAGAGATCTTTCTCTTACTGGTTTCTAATATGATGCCGTTTGGGTTAGAGCACACGTCGTATGACTTGAATAGTGCCGAATTTATTGAGACTTGTTTAATGGACTAAAATATGGTTTATCTTAATATACATTCCAAGCGCACTTGAAAACAAAGCATAGAGGATTCTTTCCATAACTCTCCATTAAGTCAAGCTGGCTGAGGGGTTCGTTCATGGTCTCCTATATCCTGGCTGACCTTCTGTATATGTCTATCAGTTACAGAAGGAGAAGTGATTATACTTGTAGTTTTATCTATTTTTCCTTGCAGGTCTATTTTTTTTTTTTTTTTTTTGTTTTTTGAGATGGAGTCTCGGTCTGTTGCCCAGGCTGGAGTGCAGTGGCCGGATCTCAGCTCACTGCAAGCTCCGCCTTCCGGGTTCACGCCATTCTCCTGCCTCAGCCTCCTGAGTAGCTGGGACTACAGGCGCCCGCCACCTCGCCCGGCTAGTTTTTTGTATTTTTTAGTAGAGATGGGGTTTCACCGTGTTAGCCAGGATGGTCTCGATCTCCTGACCTCGTGATCCGCCCGCCTCGGCCTCCCAAAGTGCTGGGATTACAGGCTTGAGCCACCACGACCGGCCGCAGGTCTATTTTTTGCTTCATGTATTTTGAGGCTCTGTTATTATTTAGTGTTTTTAATGTCCTTCCATAGAACTGACCCTTTTACCATAATGAAATAACTTTCTTTAAGACTGTTCACGTTCTTTGTTCTAAAATCTACTTTGATACTAACGTTGTCATCCCAGTTTTCTTCGGATTAGTGTTAACGTGGTATATGCCTTTTCACCTTCCTACTTTTTAACACTTTTGTGTCTTTATAATTAAAGCAAGTGCTCCTTGGAGGTGAGCATCTATTCAACTTGAAAAATCTGCCCTTAAAATAGGGGTGTTTATATCATATGCATGTAACGTGTGATTATGGATATGAAGTTTAACTCTGTCTCTTCTTTCCATTTTGCTTTTTGTTTGTCCCACGTATATTTTGCCTGCCCCAACCCCGCAACCCAATTCTCTGTTTTTCTGCTTTCTTTTGGGTTGATAATTTTGTTTGTTTGTTTTAAGATGGAGTCTTGCTCTGTCACCAAGGCTGGAGTGCAGTGGCGCGATCTTGGCTCACTGCAACCTCCGCCTCCCAGGTTCAAGCAATTCTCCTGCCTCAGCCTCCCGAGTAGCTGGGATTACAGGCGCCCGCCACCACGCCCAGTTAATTTTTGTATTTTCAGTAGAGACGGGGTTTCACCACGTTGGCCAGGCTGGTCTCAATCTCTTGACCTCGTGATCTGCTCACCTCGGCCTCCCAAAGTGCTGGGATGACAGACCTGAGCCACCCACTGTGCCCAGCTGTGTTGATAATTTTTTATGATTCCATTTTATTTCCTCTGTGACTTTATCAGCTATTATTCTTTGTTCTGTCATTTCAGTAGTTGCTTCAGAACTTATTTATAGTTGGCTGGGCAGGGTGGCTCAAGCCTGTAATCCCAGCACTTTGGGAGGCCGAGATGGGTGGATCACGAGATCAGGAGATTGAGACCATCCTGGCTAACCCGGTGAAACCCCGTCTCTACTAAAAAATACAAAAAACTAGCTGGGCGAGGTGGCGGGCACCTGTAGTCCCAGCTACTTGGGAGGCTGAGTCAGGAGAACGGCGTGAACCCGGGAGGCGGAGCTTGCAGTGAGCTGAGATCTGGCCACTGCACTCCAGCCTGGGCAACAGAGCCAGACTCTGTCTCAAAAAAAAAAAAAGAACTTATTTATAGCAGACACCCTTATCACTGCTTATAATCAAGTGATGCTCTACCAGTTCGTGTATAGTACAAGAACTTACAACAGTACACTTCCACTCTTCCCCTCCTAGACTTTGTGACACTGTTATCACACCTACGATCTTTCCATGTCGTAATCCCCAAGCTACATTTATTCTTCTGTTTAAAGACAGTTATCTTTTGAAGGAATTAAACAAAACACATTTTACATATATGGCCATGCAGCTAAGTCCTGCGTTCCTTGGTGTATTTCCCTCTGTGGTCACCTATTTACTTATTTATTTTTTTTGAGGTGGAGTTTTGCTTTTGTTGCCCAGGCTGGAGTGCAATGGTGAGATCTTGGCTCACCGCAACCTCTGCCTACTGGGTTCAAGCAATTCTCCTGCCTCAGCCTCTCGAGTAGCTGGCATTACAGATGCCCACCACCACACCCAGCTGATTTTGTATTTTTAGTAGAGACGAGGTTTCTCCATGTTGGCCAGGCTGGTCTCGAACTCCTGACCTCAGGCACTTTCTTTTTATCTGAAAGACGACCTTTCACATTCCTTATAGTGTACCTGCTGGTGATGAATGATTAAACCTTTTGTATTTTTCAAAAGTCTTTTTTATCTTTGTTGGAATAATTCTGTTTGAATTCTGTTGAAATAACTCTGTTGAATAATTCTGTTTTTTCTTCTTTCAATACTGTAAAGGTATTTGTCCACGATCTTCTCACTGGTATTGCTTCTGACACTATGCCTGCTGTCATCTTTCTCTTTCTTCTTCATGTGTCACATGTCCTTTTATCCCCATGTGGCTGCTTTTAACATATTTGTCCTTATCTCTAGTTTGGAGCAATTTGAATCCTATGGGCCTGGGTATGTTTTTGTTTGTTTTTCTCTCATGTGTCTTGCGCTTAGAGTCCGTTGAGCTGCTTGGGTCTGTGAGTTCATAGTTTACTTCAAATTTGGAAAAAGTTCCATCATTATTTCTTCAAATATTTTAATATTTTTTCTTTTCTTTTTTTTTTTTTTTTTTTTTGAGACGGGGTCTCACTCTATCACCCAGGCTGGAGTGCAATGGTACAATCTCGGCTCACTGCAACCTCCGCTTGCCAGGTTCAAGAGATTCTCCTGCCTCAGCCTCCCAAGTAGCTGGGATTACAGCACCCGCCACCATGCCCAGCCAACTTTTCATATTTTTAGTAGAGATGGGGTTTCACCCTGTTGGCCAGGCTGGTCTCGAACTCCTGACCTCAACTGATCTGCCCGCCTCAGCCTCCCAAGGTGCTGGGATTACAGGCGTGAGCCACCACGCCTGGCCTTCAAATATTTTTTCTGCCCTCTCCCTACAACCACCCCCTCTTCAGGGACTCTACTTGCATGTATATTGGGCTGCTGGAAGCTGTCTTGCAGCTCACTCACTGATGTTCTTTTAAAAAGAATTCTTGCTCAAGCCTGTAATCTCAGCACTTTGGGAGGCCGAGGCAGGCGGATCACGAGGTCAGGAGATCGAGACCATCCTGGCTAACACGGTGAAACCCCGTCTCTACTAAAAAATACAAAAAACTAGCCGGGCGAGGTGGCGGGCGCCTGTAGTCCCAGCTACTCGGGAGGCTGAGGCAGGAGAATGGCGTGAACCCGGGAGGCGGAGCTTGCAGTGAGCTGAGATCCGGCCACTGCACTCCAGCCTGGGCGACAGAGCGAGACTCCGTCTCAAAAAATAAAAAATAAAAAAATAAAAAGAATTCTTTTTTTTTCCCAGTGTTTCACTTAGGATAGTTTCTACTGAGACTTCTCTGAGTTCACTATTCCTTTTTAACATTTAATCTACCCTCAATCTCATCCTGCGTATCTGTCATCTCAGACATTGTGGTTTTCACCACTGGAAGTTTGATTTGGGTTAAAAGGTAAAGAACTGCTTTATGTTAAAATACACGCCACAAAATGTATCATATTAACCATTTAAAAATGTACATTCCAGTGGGCTTTAAAAATATCTTCCGTGTCTATATTTAACTTTTTGGACATATGGAATACAGTTTTAATGACTCTTTTAATATCCTTGTCTGCTAACTCTAACATCTGCGTTAATCCCCAGTCAATTTTGATAATGGATTTTTCTCCTCCTTATGGGCCGCATTTTCCTGCTTCTTTGCAAGACTGGGAATTTCTGAATGGATGCCAGACATCACTAATTGTACTTGCTGGGGGTGCTGGGTAGTTCTGTATTCTGGTCTTGAGCTTTGTTCTGGGTGTAGTTAAGTTACCTGGAAGCAGTTTGATCCATTTATCTGTTTGTTTGTTTGTGTGTTTGACAGAGTCTTGCTCTGCTGCCAAGGCTGGAGTGCAGTGGTGCGATCTCGGCTCACCGCAACCTCTGCCTCCCAGCTTCAAGCAGTTCTCCTGCTTCAGCCTCCCGAATAGCTGGGATGACAGGTGCCTGCCACCACGCCCAGCTAGGTTTTGTATTTCTGTAGTAGAGATGGGGTTTTACCATGTTGGCCAGGTTGGTCTCGAACTCCTGACCTTGTGATCCACCCACCTCAGCCTCCCAAAGTGCTAGGATTATAGGTGTGAGCCACCACACCCGGTCTCAATGTCTTCAATGTGGATGTTCTTCCAGTTTCTGCCTGAGTTCCCTCTCCCTGCCCCACAGCCTGGAAACGCTCAGTGCAGGAAGCTGGGGCAAGTATAGGGCTCATCCCATCTGCTTCTTATGCTTTAGTGATCACTATCATTTATTACCTGGTGTCTGGTTGTAAAACCTAGTGCTTTATATATATTTTATCTTTTCTTTTGGACATTTCATGAGGAAAGGTAAATCTGGTCTCTGTTTCTCCATCTTGGCCACAAGTAGAAATTGAAGTAGAAGTAGGCATTATTTTTTTTTTTTTTTAATTTTCAGGTTTCTTTTCTAACGGAAAATTGCAAACATAAAGCAATGTAAAGAGGAATACTGTATTAGTCTGTTTTCAAGCTGCTGATAAAGACATACCCAAGACTGGGTAATTTACATAGAAAAAAAGGTTTAATGGACTCACAGTTCCACATGACTGGGGAGGCCTCACAATCATGGCAGAAGGGAAAGGGCATGTTCTACATGGCGGCAGGCAAGAGAGAATGGGAGTCAAGTGAAAGGGGTTTTCCCTTATAAAATCATCAGATCTCATAGACTTGTTCACTACCGTGAGAACAATATGGGGGAGAATGTCCCCATGATTCAATCTTCTCCCACCAGGTCCCTCCCACAACACATGGGAATTATGGGAGCTACAATTCAAGATGAGATTTGGGTGGAGACACAGCCAAGCCATATCAAACACCATGATGAGCTCCACAGTCTACCCCGAAGCTTCTGCTATCATCCATCTCATAGCATTATTTTCATTAAGACAAAAACGACACTTCCCTGACTTTAATCTACACCACCTTGCTTCTCATGGATGCTGTTAAGAGTGGACCCCAAATGGGAGTGGAAAAGTGATGCTGCACCCTCCCAGGACAGGGACACCCCCTCATCAAATCCAGGGCTGGGACCACAGTCCCCAGTCCCTAGGCTCACTCGCAGAAGCATGGCTCCCACAGCCTGAACCCCAACATGGATGCCAAGATTTTCCACTCTGAGTCCTTCTGAAGTTTGCTGTCACAATTGACAAGATACGGGTGAGTATTGATCCTGAAAAGGAAGAAATCAGTGTTTCTGAGAGTGAAATTTACCCCACCCTGCCCTTCCCCTCCCGAGTTTGATGGCGAGTGTGCCCCATGCAGCTATTCTGGCTTGCACAGATACAACCAGAGCAGACATGGGTGGTTAACAAGTAATTCATTTAGTCTCCATCATAACCACTTAGCAATCTGTTTCCTATTTCCTGTTCGGAGACCTTTGGATGTGGCAATCTGAATAATTGATTGGAGCAGAAAAGCCTCAGGCCTTTGAAGTCCCTCATTAATTACCTGGACAGGAAGAAGGAAGAATCTCTACTCAGCCACAAAGCAGCTAAACACGATCAAAGAAACCCTACCTGGCTTTGATGGGTCCCTCTGTCAGCCAGAGGCACCATTTCCCCTCGCGGCGGGAGGAATGCTTCTGGAACCCTCTGAGCTGCTGCTGAATGCCACCACCATTGTTATCGGGTGGTGCCACCATCTATCCTAAGTCAAACACATTGGGCTGTGATTGATGGAGAGGTGTCTGCAGAGCATCTGTGATGAAGCTGTGATCAGCTAAATTGTGTCCCTCTTAACTCCTATGCTGAAGTCCTAACCTCCAGTACTCAAGGGTATGACTCTATGGAGACAGGGCCTGTACAGAGGTAATTAAGTTAAAATGACATCATGAGGATAAGCCTTAATCCCATCTGACTGGTGTCATTATAAGTGTTGGAGACGAGGCTGGGCGTGGTGGCTCACACCTATAATCCCAGCACTTTGGGAAGCTGGGGCAGGTGGATCACGAGGTCAGGAGTTTGAGACCAGCCTGGCCAAAATGGTGAAACCCGTCTCTACTGAAAATACAAAGATTAGCTGGGTGTGGTGGTGGGTGCCTGTAATCCCAGATACTCGGGAGGCTGAGGCAGGAGAACTGCTCGAACTCAGGAGATGGAGGTTGCAGTGAGCCAAGGTCACGCTACTGTACTCCAGCCTGGGTGACAGAGCAAGACTCTGTCTCACAAAAGAAAAAAAAAAAAAAGAACTGGATATGAGGACACAGACAGACATAGACATATAGACGGACGACCACGGGAGGACCCAGGGAGAAGGCAGCGCCTACAAGCCACGAAAGGAGGACCCAGCCCCTGAGACACCTTGATCGTGGATTTCTGGACTCCAGAACTGTGACAGTCAACATCTACTGTCCCAGTCACCCTGTCTGTGGTGCTTTGCTGGGGCAGTCCGAGCTACGACAAACACCACGCCCTGGGATAGCTGTAGGGCTGGGAGGGAAGCTGCAGACACTCGATGTATTTGTCCAGCCAAAACACTTCAAATGGACTGAGTTATTCAAACCAAAACTCAGCGAGGAGACGGGCAACTAAAGAGTTAATGGGGAGACTGGAAGTGAAATGGGTCTGGGCATCAGCTGATGGCTAGTACTGGAGGCCGGGTGCAACACAGCTGTGAGGTCAGTGGGGCGGGGTGGGGTGGGGAAGATGGCAGATTCTGACTCTGATCCTGCCTGTGATGGATCCCGTGAAGGGGTCAGAGCAAAGCTTCCAACACAGAGAACCTAGAAAGCAGGCCCTCAGGTAGCTGTAGCTGCCGCCTATTCCATGAGACTTAACAGCTGGGGAGGCTGGAGCCAGGCATCCTTCCAGGGGTGGCACCATCTCCAGCATCAGGAAGCATCTTCACTTCCTCTTTGAAACTGCCCTGGAAGTGAGCTTAGGGACAGAGCTCAGGCAAGGCAGTGCCTCACTCGGTGTGTAAAGCCTCCTTCCCTCTCTCACAGCTCCCTGAAAGCTCCTTGCAGAGAACTCTGTTTAATAACCTGGGAAAAGCATTAAAAGCAAGTCCGAAGAACTCATTTAATGGATTCTTGGAGGCGGCTGGGATCCTCAGAGCTCTGTGAAGCTGGGGAACTTATTCTTGGTAGAGCCTCCAGCTAGAGAGAAACTGTTTGACTTTCCCCAAAGCCAATTCGAGTTGTTGTTCCTCCTGGGAGGATGCATCTCCCAGCACCTCCCCTCTCCCATGTGGGCAGCGGATTCGGAGCTGCTCTTTTCTGCAAAGCCATGGGTGGCCCAGGTCAGGCATCTGGGAGGAGCCGGGTTCTGGGAGCAATTCTGAAAGATAAACCACCCTCTGGAGGGTGCGACTCCCAAGACTTCGATTCTTTGAGCCACCATGACTAGACAGCCCCCTCCTTCCTTTCTGACAGAGGACTTGAGCCCTTGGCACTGTAGTCCAGCTGTTTACAGATGGCTGAGAAGCCTGTCTGCGCCCAGCAAGAGTGCGGCTGTGTGGCCAGTGGATTCAGCATCCACGTCCCAGCGACTGCTCACATTCTCTGAAGATGTCTGAGGCTGCCCATGCGCTCTTTCCCCGTTTTCAGGCATGCAGCATGCAGGCCCCACTCCCGCCACTGGACTTACAGTGAACGCAGCCAGGAAAGCGAGTCTGCCCTGACTTGCCCCGGATTCTGCAGGAAGGCCCCACCTGAACCACCTCAGTCCCATGGAGAGGGGGATCCTTTGTCCTTTCAGTGCCAATCGGACTGAGGACCCCCGGGCTGTCCCGAGCCCAAGTGCATAGTGACCTCAGGGGAGGCTGGTGGCTAAGCCATGCCCTGGGGTCCTGGGGGGTTGGGCTCGGGAGTACCTGGGGTGATCCTGCTCATGCCCTCCCTGGTGGACGCATCTTGCCCCGGTTTCCAGGTGCGGTGGAGAGGGGAGCTCCAGGGCTGGCAGAGTGAGCAGGACCTGGGTACCGAGGGAGAAGGTGGCTCCTAGGCTGCTGAACTGGGCAGAGGGTGGACGGTGGGGCTGATCGGCGATGAGGCCCCAGGGAAAGCCGGCCGCGTCCCCATCTTACCTCTGCTGGTGCCGCAGCCCTTTCCTTTCTGTGGCCCCTCCCCACGTGGAGGATACTGAGGAGGCTAGGACAGCCCTTGGGCTCAGGAGTGCCCAGTGACCCAGTCCTGGCCAATCGGGGGTTCCCGTTTCCCAGGCCACAGTGATTGGTTGAGGGACGGTCATCCAGGCCAATCAGAATCCTGCCTGGGTTTTTCTTCTACATCTACTGAGAAAGATGTTCTGTCCCCGGGGGGCTGTGATGCTGGCAGATGTGTGAGCAAGGAGGGGGCTCCTCAGCCCGGGGAAAGGCTGGGGCCAGCACAGGGAAGAAGCAAGGGCAGGAGGTCAGTACCAGGAGATGGGGACAGCGGTACAGAGCGAGACAGAGACACACACTCACCGAGACAGAGACACAGAGACATACAGAGAGAGGGAGACAGAGAAGGGAGTGAGAGACAGAGACAGGCCCCCAGCACCACCGTGGACTCCTGTCTCCAGCTGTTGGGTCCCCCCCCACACATTATTCACCTATGAAACTTCAGCTGCTCGGTTGGGGCCTCATAGGCTGTCGCTACCTGACTGTTTTTTGACCTATAAAAATGGCAGCTTCACAAGGCTTGACTGAATGACAAGAGGGAACTTCTATGGCTTGCCGCCCAGAGTCCTGGAGAAAGTAGGTTTGGCCGGTGGCCACGCTGACCCGCAGGAGCCCTGCCCCTTTGAAGCCCTTCCCTCTTTTAGATCTGCCGGGTTTACAAGGGGCCCAGGTCGTTCCTGTTCTTGATGATTAATTTTCTAAAAACGGTATTTCTGATTCCTGATGGTAGAACTTCAAGCCCCGGCGCCTCTCTAGGGTGCACGCTTGGGTGCCCCTGACCCAGGATGGGTACCGTCTGGCTCTTTTTAGGAGCTGTGGTCAAAGCACCCCTACCTGCCGCAGGACCAGGACCGGGGTCCCATCGCCAGGTTCCCCAGGGAGGCCTTGCTCTGAAAGGGGCCCTGGGCAGCCCGTGCCGTGAACTCCTGCTTTGGACAGGGCTAGCTCCTCACCTGCTCTGCTGCAGGCCTGGGGCTGCCTCCACAGCTACGGCCTCCAGTGGTGTGTGTAGGCTGCAGCTTCAGACAGGGCCACCCTCCAGGATCACTGCAGCCCAGCTGGCTCTAGGAGAGGAAGCGCCAAGGGGCTGGAGGATGTGGGAGCACCTGAGTGGGGAGTGGGGATTGGGGTGCCATAGGCTGAGGCCCTCCGGCAGTCAGTGCCCACTCACACCTGGGGCCCACGCCCACCAGGGCCTCACACTGAGCTCCCCGTGGAGCCATGGGTGCAGTTCCAGGGACATACGCTGCTTGTCACCCAACTGGAGATATGAGTGGGGCTCTGAGAGTGGACAGGTTTCATAAACCTTGCAGTTATCTCGTGCATAACACAACTATGCTGCATCCTGTGGGTCAAAGCACGAGATGCTTTTGTGTGGTGGTGCTCGTGGGTGTGAGCATTTCTTCCTTTTGAAGCAATCCAGGAGGCTCAGAACACCACAGTAGCTGGGTCCTGGAGGTGGACTCTAGGGAATGACTCTCCCTGGCTTCCCCCAAGGCCTCTCTGACCCTGTCCAGCTCTCCCCCATCCCCCGGAGGTCAGGAGTGTTCACTCTGGGGTCAAGGCTGGGCTCGGCGTCTGCACCCGTGTTTGTGCTCTCCATTGCCCTGCAGAAGATGGCATTTAATCCTTCCAGGTGCGGGCCAAGGACAGTGCTGTGAGCATGAAATAAGCATCAAATACCTTGTGGGTATTCATCTTAGAGGCTTAGTGACTTCCGGTGATCCATAGCCCGAAAATGGAAGGGTAGAGAATCAACACCAGGCTCTTGGCTAGGCCACTGGGCCTAGCCAGGCCTTCTGCAGAGAAAGGGCATGGTAGCAGGTCCTGGATACTTGGATACCATTGTGCTACTTTTTCTTTGAAATAAAATGTTCATTTTCCAATATAAAAAGTCTAGATGTTGGCCGGGCGCGGTGGCTCAAGCCTGTAATCCCAGCACTTTGGGAGGCCAAGACGGGCGGATCACGAGGTCAGGAGATCAAGACCATCCTGGCTAACACGGTGAAACCCCGTCTCTACTAAAAAATACAAAAAACTAGCCGGGCGAGGTGGCGGGCACCTGTAGTCCCAGCTACTCAGGAGGCTGAGGCAGGAGAATGGCGGGAACCCGGGAGGCGGAGCTTGCAGTGAGCTGAGATCCGGCCACTGTACTCCAGCCTGGGCGATAGAGCGAGACTCCGTCTCAAAAAAAAAAAAAAAAAAAACACAGTCTAGATGCTACCCCCCACCACGTGCCCCTCCCCAGCAATAGCTGGCTGAGCTGGAGTGGCCCCCTGACCCCACAGGCTGACCAGTGGCCTTGGGTCTAGGGAGGAGAGGTGAGCTGAGCCTAGCCAATTCTGTCCTTGGGGCAGAACCAGGGGATCCAGGTGTCTGTGCAGGGAGCTCAGTTGGAGGCCCCTACAGGCAAGGGCTGAGGTCAATACTAGAGGAGTCAGCAAAGGAGGGTGGTGCGTGCAGGGAGAAGTGATGAGCCCTGAGGAGAGGGAGGGGCACGGCAGCAGGGGGCCCCAAGGAGGGGTTGAGGTGAGGGGAGAACCAGAAAGCCAGAGAGGAGGAGGAGAGGGAGGTCTGGCTGCTGTGGGCTGAATGTCTGTGTCTCTGCAACATTCCTGGGTTGGAGCCTAACCTTCAATGGCATGGTGTTGGGGTGAAGCCTCGGGAGGAGACTGAGCCCTTGTGATGGGATCAGTACCCTTACAAAAGGGACCCCAGAGAGCTCGATTCCACCTTCTCCCTCTGCCACGTGAGGATGGCATGAGAAGGCAGCCGTCTCCACACCAGGGACAGGCCCTCACCAGAACCCAGCCCCGCCGGCATCCTGCTCTCAGGCTTCAGCCTCCACAACTGAGAGAAAATCAAGCCCTGTTGGTTTTTGAGACAGAGTCTCACTCTGTCGCCCAGGCTGGAGTGCAGTGGCACGATCTCGGCTCACGGCAACCTCCGCCTCCTGGGTTCAAGGGATTCTCCTGCCTCAGCCTCCCGAGTAGCTGGGATTACAGGTCCCCACCACCACGCCCGGCTAACTTTTGTATTTGTAGTAGAGGTAGGGTTTCACCATGTTGGCCAGGCTGGTCTCGAACTCCTGACCTCAAGTGATCCTCCTGTCTCGGCCTCCCAAAGTGCTCGAATTACAGGCATGAGCCACCATGGCTGGTCACCCCTGCTGTTTTGGAGCCCTCGGTCTAGGGTATTTTGCCCTGGCAGGTTTAGCTGACTCAGACAGAAGGGAAGGGAAGGAAACTAAGGGAGGAGAGAGAAGAGGGAAACAAGGAGAGAAAGCCCCTCTGTTCCCCACAATGTTGCAGTTCTAGCTTCCCAGAAGATACAGGGATGGCTGGTAAGAATAAGAGAAGATGCCTAACATCAGAGGTCTCCAGGGAAATGTGAGCTAAAGTCACAATGAGACGCCACCTCACACCGTTCCAACTGAAAAAGAAGGCACACACCAAGTACCGGCGAGGTCCAGGAGAGGCTGGACCGCCACACGTGGCTGGCAGGGACGCGAGATGGTGCGGCTGCTTTGGAAGACCGCTTGGCCTTCTCTTCAAGTTGCACGGCCATCTACCACATGACCTAGCCTTTCCTCTTCCGAATATCCAAGAGAATGAAGGCACCCATCTACCCCAACTCTAGTGCACGGACATTCTCAGCAACTTTATGTGCGGTACGTCCGGAGTGGATGCAACCAAACGCCCATCCACCGTGACTGGTTGCCAAATTGTGGGCCGTCCACACGATGACTGCCCATCACTCGGCAACGCGAAGGAACGCGCTGCCGGTACACACGCCTCAGAATAATCACGCCGCCGGAGAGGAACCAACCCAAAAAATAGCATCGACTGCGTGACTACATTTCATGTGAAATTCTAGAGGGTGCAGGCTGCTGTGATGTGACGGAGCTGGGCGGTCCCTGCAGCGGTGGGGGCGGGAACGTGATGTGATGGAGCTGGGCGGTCCCTGCAGCGGTGGGGGCGGGGCTGTGATGGAGCTGGGTGGTCCCTGCAGTGGTGGGGGTGGGGCTGTGATGGAGCTGGGCGGTCCCTGCAGCGGTGGGGGCGGGAACGTGATACGAAGGAGCTGGGAAGTCCCTGCAGTGGTAGGGGCGGGGCTGTGATGGAGCTGGGCGGTCCCTGCAGTGGTAGGGGCGGGGCTGTGATGGAGCTGGGTGGTCCCTGCAGTGGTGGGGGTGGGGCTGTGATGGAGCTGGGAGGTCCCTGCAGTGGTTGGGGCGGGGCTGTGATGGAGCTGGGCGGTCCCTGCAGTGGTGGGGGTGGGGCTGTGATGGAGCTGGGAGGTCCCTGCAGTGGTTGGGGCGGGGCTGTGATGGAGCTGGGAGGTCCCTGCAGTGGTTGGGGCGGGGCTGTGATGGAGCTGGGCGGTCCCTGCAGTGGTGGGGGTGGGGCTGTGATGGAGCTGGGAGGTCCCTGCAGTGGTGGGGGTGGGGCTGTGATGGAGCTGGGAGGTCCCTGCAGTGGTTGGGGCGGGACTGTGATGGAGCTGGGAGGTCCCTGCAGTGGTTGGGGCGGGACTGTGATGGAGCTGGGAGGTCCCTGCAGTGGTTGGGGCGGGGCTGTGATGGAGCTGGGCGGTCCCTGCAGCGGTGGGGATGGGAACGTGATACGAAGGAGCTGGGAGGTCCCTGCAGTGGTGGGGGTGGGGCTGTGATGGAGCTGGGCGGTCCCTGCAGTGGTTGGGGCGGGGATGTGAAGGAGCTGGGCGGTCCCTGCAGTGGTGGGGTTGGGGCTCTGATGGAGCTGGGCGGTCCCTGCAGTGGTGGGGGCGGGAACGTGATACGAAGGAGCTGGGAGGTCCCTGCAGTGGTGGGGGCAGGAACGTGATACGAAGGAGCTGGGAGGTCCCTGCAGTGGTGGGGGCGGGGCTGTGATGGAGCTGGGCGGTCCCTGCAGCAGTGGGGGTGGGGATGTGAAGTGAAGGAGCTGGGGGGGGGTCCCTGCAGTGCTGGGGGCGGGGCTGTGATGTGATGGAGCTGGGCGGTCCCTGCAGCGGTGGGGGTGGGGGGGGGGCAGGGGCGGGAGCAAGCCGGTTGGTGGAAGGACTTGTCACCTTGACCTTGGCGATGGTTTCCCAAGAACACACACATGCGAAAACTTACAGAATTGCACACTTTAAATATGCGAACTTGACGTTGATTATGCCCCAGGAAAGTTTTTAAAAAGTATATCATGATATGACCGATACCACAGGAGAGGCTGCCCCATACGTCTGTGTGTGTGGGGGGCGTGGCATTTGATATAAAGAACATAGAAGTTACTGGGACCAAGACATGAAGATGACCCCAGTGGCCCCTCCTACGTTGACCAGATCAAGCTTCAGGTTCTGGGAGACAGCTGGAGTCCACGCCCCACGCAAGCCCCTGGCTACCCCTGAGGGTGAGGAGGGGAAAAGGGGCGCCAGCTGAGGTCTCAAGCTCCCAACCCCACACCTCACTTCAGCAAACGGCCACTTTTACGTTCTGTCTGACTTAGAGTGTGCAAAGCACTTCTCACACCGCAGACTTCAGGGCACACCCACATCCTGGTGACAGTGGAGCCCGATGGGGGCCCTGAAAGGCCTGGGCTGATGATATGCTCTTGGATTCCACACCCTGCCCCGGGGCGGATGGCGCTACACCAGTTTCTCTCCAGCCACCAAGACCCATGCTCCTGGCCCCCAGCCCCGGTTCTTCTCCAAACATGGACACTTCTTAGGAAATCTGGTCTCCTCCTGCCAGCTCCGAGGGGCGGCCAAGCCCCCAGCGTGGTGCTGATGGAGAACTCGGCCAGTTCCTCTTGTCTATGACCACAGGGCTCACAGCACTCATGGCAGCCCCTGCCCAATCTCTCTTAGGCCCTGCCTCAGTTTACCCTGCTGATCAATCTCCAGGTGAGCCAACACAGACTGTGGAGGTCTGGCCCAAAGCCAGCCTGTGCTTGTTTGGGGCCTTTATTCTGAGCTTCCCCACGCTCCCCACAGCCTGCCGGGAACTCATACCACAGGGCACTAAATTCCCCACCTCCCCCACTGGGAGAGGCAACATCAGGGTAGGGGGTGGGGGTCTTTGGAGGCAGGAGAACAGGCTGGCTTGATGCCTGCTTCCGCTCCATCCCAGCACTGCAACTGTGACTGATCACCTAATGTCTCCCATTCATTCATTCATTCATTCATTCATTCATTCATTCAGTCATTCTTTTACTCACTCATCTGACTCTGGGGCCATGGCTCCTCCCATTTTCACACATTTGCACTTTGCCGGGGGACTTCTAGTGAGTGTCCCTTTGCCCATGAAGGTGGCGTGCCCTGAAGGGTCCCCTCCTCTTCTCTGACTCTGTATGCAGCCCTGGCTTCACCATGGAGCAGGAAGAGAAGGAGGGGCTGGCTCTGATGGGATCCACCCTGTGCACTGGGGCCACGCCGTTCTGCAGCACGGAGCACAGACAGGGGTCTCAGTCTATGAACTGGGGGATTAGGTCACATGTCTGCTAGTAGTGCTGGGACACCTCTGAAACCATCATGGTTGGCACCCTTACAAAACTCTGACCCCAAACCTTGCTGCCCGGCAAGTTTTCTTTGCTTTCCTTCCCCGTCCTCCTCATTTTGCCATGATACCTAGAGGCTGAGTAGAGGTCCTGCTATGAGTCCCGCCTGTCCTGCAGACCCTGCCCAGCTATCCCCATCCCCACACTCACACACAGGAAGCCACACACACACAAGGCACGTTTCTGTTTCAAAATCTTCATTGCAGCCGATCCTCTGTGGTACATTCAAGCCAGGCCCCCCTTGTTCCCTGCTCCGGGTGGGGACAAGGACAGCACACTGAGTAGGAAGGACACTGGGGTCCAAGTCAAGCCACCCAGGCAGGCAGCAGAGGAGAGGTCACCCAACGGTGACTGTCAAGGTACAAAGGCTGGCTGGGCGTGGTAGCTTACACCTGTAATCCCAGCACTTTGGGAGGCCGAGGCGGGTGGATCACCTGAGGTCAGGAGATTGAAACCAGCCTGGCCAAAATGGTAAAAATCCATCTCTACTACAAATACAAAAAAAAAAAATCAGCTGGGCATGGTGGTGGGTGCCTGTAATCCCAGTTACTCAGGAGGCTGAGTCAGAAGAATTGCTTGAACCCGGGAGGCAGAGGTTGCAGTGAGCTGAGATTGTGCCACTGCACTCTAGCCTGGGTAACAACTCCAGACTCTGTCTCAAAAAAGAAAAAAAAAGAAAAAAAAATGTACAAAAGCTACAGAGTCAGCCCCAAAGAGGGCACACAGAGTCCCCTGGGGTGGGGAGGAGACACCAGGCTTTTCTTTATCATTCTCTCTGCCTCCACCTCTGACGTTTCCACGTGTGTTTTGCAATGTGTGCGTGCTTTACAGAGTGCAATAAATCGACACTCAGGTGGCAGGGGGGTGGGGGGTGCGGGATGAAACGTGCAGAGACTCTGGGGCTGTGAGATGACTGTTGACAGGTTTCTGCATAGCCGCAGCCTGTGGTGGGTGATGGCGTGGAGAACCTGGGTCGGTGGGGGCAGGTGGGCTGGACAGAGTGGAGGACGCTGAGCTCCTGTGAGGCTCCTTGGAGCTAGACTGGGGCCCTGGTAGGTTTTAATTCCTTACCGCAGAATCCCCTGGGCTGTGCTACAGCCTGGCAGTGTCAGGGGCTCAGTAATTATTTGTTGGTGGAGTCACCTGAGCAGTGAGAGGCAGGCGTGAGCTTCGGTTTCCAGAGTGGAAATGCGTCCCCCGCCCCCCCACAACCAGAGCATCGCACGGGCTTAAATTCTGGCAGACTCACTCCTGGCATCTGAGCACCAGGCCATTTGTGTCTATGGGGAGTCACCTGTCCTTCAGTACTTCTTAGGAGCCCTTTGTTTTCACAGGTGCTGGGAAGCAGATGAGGAAAGGAGAGGCTGCGGGTGCAGGGGCATGGAAGCTGCAGGCGAAGATGTGGTGTGGAGCCTTCCTGTGAGGGACAGCAGGCGGCTGCAGCAGACCCCATGCACTTCCCGGGAAGGTAGCCGTGCCAGCGAGGAGCACTGGACTCAGCGTCAAAAAACCCACACTCACGCCTGTGATCCCAGCACTTTGGGAGGCCAAGGCAGGCGGATCACAAGGTCACGAGATTGAGACCATCCTGGCTAACACGGTGAAACCCCATCTCTACTAAAAAAATACAAAAAATTAGCTGGGTGTGGTGGCAGGTGCCTGTAGTCCCAGTTACTGGGGAGGCTGAGGCAGGAGAATGGCATGAACCCAGGAGGCGGAGCTTGCAGTGAGCCGTGATTGCGCCACTGAACTGTAGCCTCAGCGACAGAGCGAGACTCCGTCTCAAAAAAACAAAACAAAAAACACCACACTCCCAGCCCTAACTCTGCCCTTACCAGCCTGAAGAAGCTACCTGGCTCTCCCAGGGCCTCTGTTTCCCCATCAGTAAGACTGAGATGCCCAGGGCTGCTGTGAGGCAATGAAAGTCCCTGCAAACAGGTTTCATCATTTCCTTATCCCTCACTTTTCTCCCCTACTAAGTAGGGCAGTAGAACTACCAACCCCAAGGGACTGTGAGGGGGCCATGAGTCAGCCCCAAGGACAGAGCAGGCAGGTGACAAACGCCTGGGGAGTGTCGGTGGCTCTCTAGAAATAATGAGTATCACGCAGTTAGCAGAAGGGATGGCCAGGACACTGTGGGAGCCCCGGAGATCGCCCATCCTGCACCTGCCACGGAGGCCACGCCGCTGCCTCCCTCCCTGGGAACGAGCTCCCTCAGTGCCTCCAGACCCACGTCATTGGGCGCCAGCCTCTCCCTCAGTCTGGATACGGTGACACAGATGTGACACCATGGAGCCCAGACACCCCCAGGAGGACTCGTGATCCCCGTGCAGTGAGAGGAAGGAAGAGTGACTCACGGCTGCGTCTTTCTGGAAAGCATAATCAGTGTCAAAACCCCGAGCTCCGGGCAGGGGCCATGATTGCTCCAGTGACCCAAGACCACCAGGAATGACCCAACCACGCGGAGAGTGAGGAGGGCCACGGCCACGCCTTTCTCCCTGGTGGAGCCGCTTCATGGCACCCACGGACCACAAGACACCTCTGGGCTGAGGAAAGTCACACGATTCCCAGAGCCTCGATTCCACTGCAAATGGAGACCGAAAGCCACAGGCGGGTTTGCAGAATCGAGCCAGGTAACAGGCGTGGGGTCCTGGCCAGTGACCACCCCGGGGCCTACAGGCATTGCTGCTTCTCCTCTTGCAGGGAAATCATCCTTTCCTGATGTGCACAAAATAGACGAGGCAACAGATTGATCTGAGGGGCCAGGCCTGCTTTCCCGCCCAGGCCCACCCCCACCTGAGCATTCAGGCACTGGACTCGTGGCTCCTTGCCCTGGCTGCACTGCACCCCACAGCCTGGGTGGGCTGATAAATGGAGGCAAACTCTGTGTCCCTATTCCTGTGTTAAAGTCCCAACCCCAACCTCAGAACGCGACTGTATTTGCAGATAGGACCTTTAAAGAGCTGGTTAAATTACAATGAGGCCATTAGGGTGGGCCCTCATCTAGTAGAACTGGTGTCTTTTAAGGAGATGAGGACACTGACACACTCGTGGGGATGATCTGTGAGGGGACAGGGAGAAGGTGGCTGAATGCCAGCCCAGGAGAGAGGCCTCAGGAGGAACCAGCCCTGTTCCATCTTCATCTCCCACTCCAGTCTCCAGAATGTGAGCCCACCAATGGCCCGTGTCAGCCACCCAGTCCGTGGGGCGTTGTGGTCAGCCCGAGCTGACTCAGACACACGAAGACACACTGAATGCATTGCCGTGGCAGCTCGTATATTGCACTCTCGCCATCGCACAGACAGGGAAGCAGCCTACAGATGCGGCGCCTGTCCAAGGTAGAACTCGAACCCCAGCAGGATGCCTGCAGGGTGCACTGTACTTCCCGGAACCACGACAGGCTGCAAGAAATGGAGGCTCCTGCTCCCCCCAGAAGGGAGGAATGCAGATTGCTTTGGAACTTTTATTCCAGCCCCACAAGAGTGGGTTTCAGGAACGGCGCCTTCTCTGCTCACCCGAGGATAGTGATGCTGTTGGTGCAGAAGGCGAGGTCTCAGGGAGGACATGCACATGGCAGGACACACAGCCTTCCCAGCCTGGGCCACAGCATCGCACAGCCCAAGTGCTTGTGGCCACGACGGGCTCTGGAGGCCCACATCCTTTACGTGCACCGTTCTGGTACTGACAGCGGTTCCTCCCCCGTGGAGTAGACAGCATGGCCCCGAGAAGGTGGGGGGCCCTGGGGCACATCTCACAGACAGAACCTTCATCTCACACCAGCTCAAACCAGCCAGGTGTGTGGCCTCGCGCTTGGTGACATCGAATCTGCTAATTTACACGAACTGGAGCGACAGGACGGCCTATGGAAGATTTTCGCCCAATTCAGAGATAACCAAGAGATTGGTTTTCTTCTCAAAGGGGGACAACTGCCCTTGCCTTGAAAGTTACTTATTCGTGATGGTTTAGATGTCGGGGATGCCACGAACCCAGAGACCATCTAGTGGATCACTCGCAGCCCTTCCCTGGCCTCCCCACAGGACGGGCAGCCTCCCCTCACAGCCCATTCCCACGCGCCACAGCACCAGCCTCTCTCCAGCTGTTGCTGAATACAGGGACGTGGGAACCTGAACACAGAGGAGCATGAATGCAGGTGAGAACGAGGCCTGTGTGGGATCCAGGGGAGTAGGACTGCGAGGCCTGTGCTGGATCCAGGGGAGTAGGAACGCAGGGCTACACACCCTAGGTCCCACTCTGATTTATTAAATTAGGTCTTGCTCAGACTCCAGGCCCAGCTCACCCCTGGCAAAGTGGCCAAGGGCATGGATGTGTCCCCAGTCCAACCCTGCCCTGTGCTGGGCGTGGGACATCATATTTCTCAAGAAAATCATTTCCAGCTAATGAGCTCACTGGGCTACCTTAGCATCTACATGAAACACAGATCAAAGCCCCTCGCACGAGCATGAGGTGTCCCCGAAAAGGCCCAGCTGTGGGACGGGACAATGGTGGCTGCCTCTGAGGACAGCCAGAAGAGGCTGCAGCTGGCACTACATCCTTTCCCTTCTTTCTGCCCAGAAAGTGGGGCCTACAGGCCACCCCATGGGGCAGAGCCCAGTCCTGGGTGATGGTACAAATGTAAGACAGGCACGGACGGAGCTGGGCCCCAGGTGGCGTCTCCCGGGCCTGGGCGGTATCAATGTAAGACAGGCATGGATGGAGCTAGGCTCCAGGTGGCATCTCCCAGGCCTGGGCCAGATCCCGGGGACCCCAGGTGTCCCCAGGACCTGGCCTGTGCAGGTCAGCCCGCTGTGGTCAGCAGAGCCATCGCTGCCAGATGTCCATGCCCTAATCCCTGGGACCTGTGTGACCATAAGTGGCAAAACAGACTTTGCAGATGTGATGAAGACCTGGAGATGGCCCTGGCATTCAGCGTCATCAAAGGGTCCTGATAAGTGGAGGAGGAGCTGGGAGGAGCAGAGCCGGAGAGGTGAGTTTGGAAGCAGAGGTTGGAGGGATGTGCTGCTGGCTGGAGGGGCCACAAGCCAAGGAACACAGGTGGCCTCTAGAAGGTGGAAAAGGCAAGGAAACAGGCTCTCCTGGAGCCTCCAGCAGAAACCAGCCCTGACCACACCTTGACTTTAGCCCAGTGAGCCCCGCGTTGGACTTGTGGCTTCCAGAACCCTAACATAATAAACACGTGGTGTTGGAAGCCACCAGGTTCATGGTGACTTGCTGCCACCACGTCAGCCACAGGAAGTGCACAGCTGACTTCTATGAGGCTGAGAACATCAGAAAGCTGTGGACATCCACCGGGCTGCTGCAAGGGGGTGCTTTGCAGACCAGCCCCTCCCTTTTGGTCATTAATAAACGGCGGGAGTGGCCGGGTGCAGTGGCTCAAGCCTGTAATCCCAGCACTTTGGGAGGCCGAGACGGGCGGATCACGAGGTCAGGAGATCGAGACCATCCTGGCTAACACGGTGAAACCCCGTCTCTACTAAAAAAAAAATACAAAAAAAAAAAACTAGCCAGGCGACGTGGCGGGCGCCTGTAGTCCCAGCTACTCGGGAGGCTGAGGCAGGAGAATGGCGTAAACCCAGGAGGCGGAGTTTGCAGTGAGCTGAGATCCGGCCACTGCACTCCAGCCTGGGCGACAGAGCGAGACTCCATCTCAAACGAAAAAAAATAAATAAAAAAAAAAAAAATAAAAAAAATAAACGGCGGGAGTGGGGGCCGCTGGGCTGAGGCTCTGCGCAGTCTTGCTGGCTACGTTTTGCAACTGAAGACCCTGTAATGAGCCACAAGGTGAGAGCTCAGCCCTGTACCCCACATGGCCCCAGTGTCCAGGGGGCCACCAGCAGGACGTCTCTGAACATCCCTTTGTCACTGCAGACCACGCCAGTCTCCAGAACACTCAATGCGTCCCTTACCCTCCTGCAGGATGAAATTGGGCTGCCAATGAGTGGCGTGGGCCTGGAGCCTGGGCTGCTGGGGATCTGGCCTTGTCTGGGAAGTCTGGGTCTGCTCGGTGTTGCCAGAAGAAATTGTGGGCACCTGGTGGCACCCACGGGAGCTCAAGATGAAGGACGAGGGAGTGGTGTTTTGCCAGGACCAAGGACAGCGCCGTGGCACTGGCTCAGTGGGCACGGGAGCCGCTTCCTCCCACTCTTCAGGCCTGAGGCTGCTTCCCAGCTGGTGGCTGCCCAGCCAGAGACAGGGCTGGGGCAGGCGGGAACAGCGAGGCCAGCAGGCCACGGGCCACATCTTCATGTCAGGCTCTCCCTCTCCCGGGCCTGGGCGGTGTCTCCCAGGCCTGGGCGGTGATGGTACCTCAAATGAGAGATGAGACCTCAAAGCTTGTGCCGCTCTCAGAGGCTAGAGCTGGTTTGGCTCGGGAGACCCTGGGGGGCTCACTGCTGTTCCCTCTGTGGGCCCCAGGATGCCGCAGCACACACATGTGGGTATACCTCCCACACCCCTCTGTCACTCTGCCCTGACCTGGAGCCCACCAGGTCCAGGGGCTCTCAGAGTTCTGGCTCTTCCCCCTCATCAGCACCTAAGTGTTCGTCACCGCGAGGCCTTCCGAGGAGCCGCCAGGGAGGGAGGACGCCAGATCCAGGGACAAGAGGCACCCGGATTGAGAACGGATAAAGGTTCAGGGCACTCCCTTCTCGAGAAGTCACCGTGGGAATCTCCGTCAGGGACAATGGCAAAAAGCAAGTCTAGTGTTTGGAGGGCAAGGGAAGAAAAGCTCTTATAGTCACTGAAACAGAACCACAAACCTGACTGGCTGTTCCAGTACCTTAGGAAAGGCCTCTGTCTTCCTCAAAGATGGCATCTTCCTATCTGAACGTCATATTCTCTGTTACATTAACGTTGCTGGTGCTTCAATTTTTGTTACTGTTTTTTTACTTCTCACCAACATCATAACTCACTATACTTTAAAGCTAGCTAGGCCAGGTGCAGTGGCTCATGCCTGTAATCCCAGCCCTTTGGGAGGCTGAAGAGGGCAGATCACTCGAGGTTGGGAGTTTGAGACCAGCCTGGCTAATATAGCGAAACCCCATCTCTACTAAAAATACAAAAATTAACCGGGTGTGGTGGCATGTGCCTGTAATCCCAGCTACTCAGGAGGCTGACGCAGGAAAATCGCTTGAACCCGGGAGGCGAAAGTTGCAGTGAGCTGAGATCGTGCCACTGCACTCCAGCCTGGGTGACAGAGCAAGACTCTGTCAATCAATCAATCAATCAAGCTAGCTAGCTAAAGGCAAAGACTGAAGTTGGGGCCTGGTGCACACAGTGGCATTCCGTGAATATAGAAAGCCCAGCCCTGGAACTGGAGGAACTCACCCCAAGCCTCGCTCTGCCAGCTCTGAGCTCTGTGACTGCTGTGGCCCCTGGGAAGCCACTTAATCTTCCTGGACTCCAATTTAACCTCCTGTAGAGCAAATTTCCTGATCTCCTCTCTCGGGCACACGAGCGCTGGGGCTGTAAACGTTTGCCAGCCCTGCCCCAAGCCTGATGCCCACAGAGACCACCCTGCCTCCCCTGGAAGCTGCGGGTCAATGGGAGGGGACAGATCCCGGGCCGGTTCCGGTCTCCCTTCCCTGCACAAGAGCTGAGGCCAGAGGAGGGGTTGGCCTGGGGAGAGAGCAGATAGACCCAGAGCAGAAAGTCAAAGGTGCTATCAGTCAGAGAAGGCCTTGGAAAGAAAGCAGAGAGGGGCTCCACCCCGGGGGGCTAATGCCGCCGTCCTCACGATGAGAAGAGGCCTGGCATGAGCACCGGCTGAAAGGACCACCTAACTATCCCCACACATCCAGGGCCTCCAAGCCCCTAACTCTGTTACCGCTGATTGAATGCCACGGAGGCCGCCAGCCCCGGCCGGATCCAACTAGCTCATGCACACAGGTCTGCAAGTGACGGGGAGGGCTGGGGCGAGATGCTCTCTGCTCGGCCTGCTCAGCAGATGGGACCCACTCAGCTTCCCTGTGGAGTCCTGGAGCCAATGCGTCCCTCTGAGCTCCCTACAGAGGCGGCAGGCAGCAGATACATGCTCAGGCCCATATCTGTCTGACCAGTGCGTGCAGGCTGGGGCGGCAGGAGGATGTGCAAACCTCTCCCCTGGTTCACTGAGGGTGGCCCTGGAGCGATGGGGCCCTCACAGGTCCTGGTGGGCACCTGGTCAGGTGTGGGGATGCAGTGTCTCACTTCTGATGCTGTCAGGGTCCCTGAAGGGGCCTTATCCCAGAGATGACAGCCAAAAACCAGATGTGTCACAGGCAGCATCTGTGTGTGATCTGGTGGTGTTCTAGAAGCTGGTGGAGCTTCAGAACCACCTGGGAGGCTTTGGACAAATGCAGACCCTGGGCCCTCTCCCTGGCAATCTGAGTCAGCCAGGCTGGGCTGGGGATGGGGCTGGGGTCTGCTGAGTAGGATGGACGTCTGATGAGCAGGACCCCCAGGTGCTGGTGAAGTCTGAGAAGCCCCAGGAATCACTGGCAGAGCCTGCTCTGCAGGAGCTCACTCTCCTGAGGCTTGCAGCAGCCTCGTGGGGCCAGGGCGCTGCCCTGTGGATGGGGGACACAGCTCAGTGCTCTGACGGCCACACAGAGCAGGGCGGGCACAGAGGGAAGATTGGGGGAGAATCTGCATGGTGCCTAGCCCCGGGGCAGGGGCACTAGGCTGTGGCTGAGAACGTGTAAGGGAGTCGTGGAGGCCAGAGGGGGGATGTCGTCGTCTACCTACGGGCTCAGGTATGGCTCCATAGATGTGGGATTCCCAGGCTGACTCCAGAAGGCCTAGCAGCGTCTCCCCAACTGATGCAAGAGGTGGGAGGAGGCCTTGCTGGCAGAGGGAGCATGTGGTGAGAAGGTGACCTGGAGGGCAAGGGTACAGGGCCAGGATAGAGCCAGAAGATTCAGCTGCAGAACAGGGGCCAGCATGTGATGGCAGCATCCATAGTGCCCCGATCTTCGGGGCTGTGGCACAGGCAGAAGGAGTCCAGTCCTGCCCTGTGCCTACAGCATGGCAAATGCTCAGCAAATACTGGCAGGTGCGATTTTCACGAGCTCTGATTCTTGCAAGGGGCTGGCTGACTTCTGGTTCCAAGGAGGGCCGTGCCAGGAAAGTGCAGCTAAATGCCAGCTGCCTAGATGGCACGGAAAACATGCACTCTGGGTCACCAAATCCCAAATTCACTGGGGTTGAGTCCCCTCCATCTTGAGTGGCTCAGGATAAAAACTGGAGCCCGTCCACCCCTGCTCACTGTCAGGAGCCTCCTAATGACCTACCGAGGTTGCACGTCCCCTCTGCAGTCTTTTGTCCACCCAGCGGCCAGAGCGATCCTCCACAACACAACAAGAGCTCACCGCCACCCCATGGTATAATGCCCGTGCGCTGCCTGCTCCTCACAAGTAAAAGCCAGCACCACCCAGTGGCCCACAGGGTTCCCATGGCCTGGCCCAGCCACGCCTCCCCTTTCTCCCCTGCCACTCTCCAAAGCTTGCTCAGCCCAACTGCACAGCCCTCTTTCCCTCCAACCTCCAGGCATGGCCTGACCGCTGTGCATGACTCTGCAGCCACACTGAGCACGCTCCCCAAGGCCTCATCCCCAGCCGACCCCCAGAACCATTCAATTATCGGCCGTGATTGCTGCCTGTGATGGGTCTGCCTGCCAGCACTTTGGCTCCACTCTGCCCTTGGGTGGCCCCTGACGTGTCCCCAGCTCTGAGAGTGGGGCCTGGCTCAAGGGCACATTTGCAGGTCCAGTGAGTCTAAAGGTAGGACGTAGTTACTAAGCCAGGCATCCAGGCGCTCGAATCACGTGCAGGGCTGAGTCTGTGTTTTGATCCCGTGTGACGGACCTACCATCTGTGTCTTTTATTTTCTCTTTCTGATGCTCTGGCATCCAGGGTTTTGCTGACCCTGGAGGGACGGCCCCTCGAGAGTCAGGCAATTCCTAGAGAAAGTAAAAACAGCTCACCTGACAGCCGGACTTTCAAATGCCAACCAACCAAAGCAGAGGCCATGCCCATCCCTCTTCTATCCGGCTCCCATGCTCCCAGTCACTAGCCACTATCCCTGCCCTCATAGCCGCAGGACTGGGTACCAGACAGCCAGGGACAGGCCCCACACGCTAGATCTCTGAAATGATTCCAGCTGCCAAGCCTAAACCCACCTACATTGCCTGCCTTGCTCGCTCCTTCCTGCGGAAATCATGATAAAACTCCTGTCCACATTTCCCCCGTCTCCCTCTGCCTCCTAATGGACCTGGTGCTTCCCCGTATAGCCTCCAAGGCATGGCCTCCCCCACCTCCTGGAAATTGTGAGTTAGCAGCTGTCTCCTGATCCGTTGGCCTCGCCATACCTTAATAATAATAAAACCTACATTTAAAACATTGGGGTACACAGGACCTGCCTGACAAAGGACCCAGGAAAGCAAGTCCCTGAAGGTAGTTGTTTTGTGTCATTCCACTACATGTTCTGAAAAGAGTGGCAGTGCCGGCACAGTCTGGTGCATGCTGGTGCCTGAGATCGTCAGCAGAGACGCAGAGGGCTAAGGGCTGGACGGCAAGTCCCTGAGCTCCGTGGCTACCACCCCAGGGACTTGGATGCACTGGATTTTGTGGGGGGGGGCATGGTGAATACCACCTCGCAGCCCCTCTGAGCTGGCACAGCTCAGGCCATAGCACTCCCACTCTGGCTCAAGGGAAATGGTACCATGCTCTGTGCCCTAGGAGACCGACTGACCCAAGGGTGGGCTCCTGATCACAGGTGGCCCATCCCTTGGCTGGCAGGGGCTAAAGCCAAAAGCTGATGCAAAGGGCACTCCCAGTGGGGCAGGGTTGACCAGTACAGCCAGTTGGATAGGCTGCTTTGGGAAACAGAGAATTTGGGACCAGTGACAATAGAACAGACTGGCAGAGTGGGGCAGGGACAGCATGAGGGAGGAACGGGGAAGCAGCCAGTCAGTAAAGCTGTCCCAGGTCCTCACAGCTCTAAATCCCAGGCCACACTGCCCTGCAATACTCTCCAATCTCACCTGGCATTTAACACAAATTGACCAGAGTCATTCCCTGTTCTTTGTTCCTAATAAGGACAGGCTTGCTTTTATCTATCCATCCATCCATCCACCCACCCACCCACCCACCCACTCACCCACCCACTCATCTATGTATTCACCCATCCATCCATCTCTCCTTTCATGTGTCCATCTACCCATCTATCCCTCCATCCATTCATCCACCCATCCAACTACCCACTCATCTATCAATTTGCCTACCCATTCAGCCACCCATTCGTCCATCCAATTAGCCATCCCTCCATCCATCCATGTACCCACCCATCCTCCATCCATCCATCCACTTGACTACCCACCTACTCATTTATCCATTTGCTCACCCACCCACCCTCACATTTGTGCATCCAATTAGCTATCCATCCATCCATGCATCCACCCATCCTCCCTCCATCCATCCATCCACCCATCCTTCATCCATCCATCCATCCATCCATCCATCCATCCATCCATCCATCCACCCACCCACCCATCCATCCAATAGCTATTTGAACTGTTTAATTACAATCTCCCATAGGGAGACACCTGGGAAAAAGACAGATTCAACCCTGACCTTGTGGAGTTTGCAACCTGCAGGTGACAACTGAACAAGTAGCCATGAGTGTGGTGAAGTTTCTTGGAGAATCACACAGGGGCCTGCCCTGGGTTGTGTAATATGGTGGAGGCTATTCTAATTAGGGGAAAGGTCAGGGAAGGCTTCTCTAGAATGTGACTGTCAGGCCTGAATGGTGCCCAGGAGTCAGCCAGGGAGGGAGGAGTGCTTGAGGCAAGAGAGCTGGGAAGTGGGCAGTGGGGGCAGATCGGGAAGATGGGAATGGGGTGCCTCCTCAGGGACCCTCTGGACAAACCTTTAAAAGCTGGGCACAAGGATCACTTGCGCCTTAGAAGGCTTGCTGTGGGCAGGGGTGGCAGGTGCGAATGAGGGAGGTGCTGGGGCCGGGGTCACCTATTGGCTTGTTTCTCTTAAGGCATGGCTGGGGCTAGTGGCACAGAGGGCCCCAGGGTGCTGCATGGCTTGTCACTCAGAGCTTGGCAGCCTGGGCACACCGCTCTTCACAGGGACCTTGGAAGCTAGCTCCGAGGTGGCCCCTGCATGGCCGGCCAAGGGGCACACGCTGGGACGCAGACTCTCAGTACAGATCGCCAGCCTCTGGCACCGTCGCCGTGGAAACCAACGGGCAATGAGAAATTTAGCCATTTGAAAAAAGCATTTCCTCCTCTTATTTATATCTCTTGACCCTTCTCCTAGGGGAATGGCGAGGGAAGCACAGCTCGCAGCTGGAGCCGGGAGCGGGCAGGTGTCTTGAGGGTGCCGTTCCCCAGAATGGGGAGGGCTGCCAGTACCTCACCTCCCAGAGTGGGTAGAGCCTAGAGACGCCATCCCAGAATACATCGCTCCCGGGAAAGATGAAAATAACGCAGAAAAGGCAAAGTCTCCCTCTTCCCTCCCCCATCTCACTCCCCTCCCAGGGACGACCTCAAACGTCACTCCGAGGATTGTTATTCCAGACCTTTGTCTATGCACCGCTGGGCACGCGCAGGAATACAGACACATGCCGGTGCTCCTGTTGAACAAAACGGGGTCGCGCTCTAGCCCATGGCTCCTCTGCAGCCCACTCCCTTTGCTGAGGGCCTGTGTCGCTCTCCTGACCACAACGCTGGGGTTGCTGCATCTCTTCCACCACTGCACAGAGTTCTGTGGCGAGCTGGGCCGGGCTGCATGAAAGCAGTTCTCTCAGATGTCCAGGGATGCCAGGCCACATGAATCACCAAGAAATAAAGCAATGCACTTGCCAGTGCCTCCTCTAAATGCTTTCTCTAAAGGCAACCTGGCCAACAGGAACCCGAACTAGGCAGGCCCTAATGAGGCAGAGGGGAGAAGCGGGGAGAGCAATCCGGAGAAAGGAGCCTGTCACAGAGCCACAGGAACATCTGTAAATGTGAGAGTCAGGGAAAAACGAAATTGGTCTGGGGCATTCTATGCAGCCATCAAAGGCACGGATGACAGTGCTTACCGACGGGAAAAAATATTCCCCATCCGTTCAGAAAAAAAGGGTAGGTTACAAAACAGTATGGAACAGGGAGTCCGATATTCAGAGAAAAGGTGTTAAAAAGACGCAGAGGCATATCTTATTTTATTAACCCTCGCTTTATTGTGCTTTGGGGATACTGCATTTGTTACAAACTGAAGGTTTGTGGGTTTGTGGCAACCCATGGTTGAGTACATCCAGTTTTTTTCCCTACTTTTATTATTATTATTATTTTATTTTTATTATTATTATTTTTTTGCTTGGAAATAAAAGTATCACATTGCTTTATTTTTCTACATTGAATTAAATGATTACACTTTCTTCAGAAACTCTTATTGGCAGAGTGGTTTAAAAAATGTCAATTCAGGAATGCTGAATCTTCCCCAGTTAATTCCTGGAGGCTTACGTCTTGTTCTAAAATTGATGGAAGGGCCTCTAGTCTTCAGTTCATTATGATTTCCATTGAGACGGTAATTTTTTTTTATTATACTTTTTTTTTTTTTTTTTAGGGATAGGGTCTCGCTCTGTCACCCAGGCTGGAGTACAGTGGCAAGATCACAGCTCACTGCAGCTTCAAATGAAGCTCCCACCTTGGCCTCCCCAAGTGCAAGGATTCTGGGAGTGAGCCACTGTGCCTGGCCTGAGTCAGGTAAATCTGTTGGCACCACTTTTCCAATAGCATGTACTCACTTCATGTCTCTGTCACATTTTGACAATTCTCGAAACATTTCAAACTTTTTCAATATCATGGTATCCGTCATGGTCATCTGTGATCACTGATCTTTGATGCTACTATTGTAATTGTTTTGGGGTGCCATGAACTGTACCCACATAAGACAGAGAACTGAACTGATAAATGTTGGGTGTTCTGACTGATCTACCAACTGGCGGGTCCGTCATCTCTCCCTATCTCCTTGGGCCTCCCTATTCCCTGAGACACAACAATATAGAAATTAGGCCGATTATAGCTCTAATTTCACATGCCAAGGGAATAAAAAAAGAAATAAGGCCAATAATAATCCTACACTGGCCTCTAACTGTTCAAGTGAAAGGAAGAGTCACCCATATTTCACTTCAGATCAAAAACTAGAAATGATTAAGCTTAGTGAGGAAGGCATGTCAAAAGCTGAGATAGGCTGAAAGCTGAGACAGGCCTCTTGCACCAGTTAGCCAAGCTGTGAATGCAAAGGAAAAGCTCTGGAAAGAAATTAAAAGTGCTACTGCAGTGAACACACAACTGATAAGAAACTGGAACAGCCATAGCACTGATATGGAGAAAGTTTTAACTGGTTGCACAGAAAATCAAATTGGCCACAGTATTCCCTTCAACCAAAGCCTAATCTAGAGTAAGGCCCTAACTCTGCAGTTCTCTGAAGACTGAAGAGCTGAGGAAGTTGCAGGAAAAAAGCTGGAAGCCAGCAACTTCCATCCAGTTTAAGAAGAGAAGCTGTGTCCGTCACATAAATGTGCGAGGCAAAGTAGCAAGTGCTGACGGAGAAGCTGCAGCAAGTTCTCCAGAAGATCTAGTTAAGATCATGGATGAAGGTGGCAACACTCAACAACAGATTTTCCATTGAGACAAGACAGCCTTCTATCGGAAGAAGGTGCCATCTAGGATTTTCATAGCTAGAGAAGAGAAATCAATGTCTGGTTTCAAAGCTCCAAAGGATAGGCTGACTCCCTTGTGAGGGGCCAGTACAGCTGGTGACTTTAAGTTGAAGATGGGACCCATTTCCCATTCTGAAAATCCTAGGGCCCCAGGAATTACACGAAACCTGCTCTGCCTGTGCTCTGTAAATGGATCAACGAAGCCTGGATGACAGCACCTCTGTTTACAGCGCGGCTTACTGAATATTTTAAGCCCGTTGTTGAAATTTACTGCTCAGAAAAAAGAGATTCCATTCAAAATGTCACTGCTCATTGACGATGAACTTGGTCACCCAAGGTCTCTTTCGGAGATGTAAAAGGAGATTCATGCTGTTTTCATGCCTGCTGACTCAACAGCCATTTGCAGTCTATGGATCAATAAATAATTTTGGCTTTCAAGCCTTCATATTTAAGAAATACATTTTGTAAGGCTGTAGATGCCATAGACAGTGATTCCTCTGATGGATCTGGGCAAAGTCAATTGAAAACTTTCTGGAAAGGATTCACCATTCTAGATGCCATTAAGTACATCTCTGATTATGGGAGGAGGCCAGCATGTCAACATGAGTAGGAGTTGAGAATAAGTTGATCCCATCCCTCATGGATGACTTTGAGGGGTGCAGGGCAAGAGGTCACTGCAGATGTGGTGGAAACAGCAAGAGAACTAGAATTAGAAATGGAGCTGGCTGGGCAGGGTGGCTCACACCTATAATCCCAGCACTTTGGGAGGCCGAGACGGGCAGATCACGAGGTCAGGAGATCGAGACCATCCTGGCTAACACAGTGAAACCCCATCTCTACTAAAAATACAAAAAAAAAAAAAAAAAAAAAAAAAAAGCTGGGTGTGGTGGTGGGCACCTGTAGTTCCAGCTACTCGGGAGGCTGAGGCTGGAGAATGGCGTGAACTTGTGAGGCAGAGCTTGCAGTGAGCTGAGATTGCACCACTGCACTCCACTCTGGGCGACAGTGCAAGACTCTGTCTCAAAAAAAAAAAAAAAAAAAAAAAAAAAAAAAAAAGAAGAGGAAGAAGTGGAGCTGACAATGGGACTGAAATGCTGCAATCTCATTAGAAAACCTGAATGGATGAGGAGTTGCTTCTTAGGGACAAGCAAAGAAAGTGATCTCTCGAGATGGAATCTACTCCCGGTAAAGATGCTGCGAGCACTGTTAAAATGATAACAAAGGATTGAGAATATTCCATAAGTCTAGTTGATAAAGCAGCAGCAGGGGTTGCAGAGAAAAGACTCCAATTCTGAGAATTTCTGCTGTGGGTAAAATGCTATCAAACAGCATCGCATGCTACAGAGACACTTTTCATAAAGGGAAAAGTCAATTGATGTGGCAAACTTCATTGTTGTCTTATTTTCAGAAATTGCCGCAGTCACCCCAGCCTTCGGCAACCATCGCTCTCATCAGTCAGCAGTCATCAACACTGAAGCAAGACCCCCCACCAGCAAAACGATTATGACTCGCCAAAGGCTCTGATGATTGCTAGCATCTCTCAGCAATAAGGTATTTTAAATGAAGATATGCACACTGCTTAGACATGATGCTATTGCACACTTAACGGACTACAGGATAAACATAACTTTACTATGCACTGGGAAACCAAAAAAACGTGTGCGTCTCGCTTTAATGTGGTATTTGCTGTCCTGTGGTGTTCTCGGCTGAACCCACAAATATCCCCAAGGTCGGCCTGCGCAGAAAACAAGGGCTGAGAGGCATCCTGAAGTTAACGAGGCTTCTCTTGGGACCAAGACCTTCGGGCCTGGAGGATTCATTACTCTTATAATTAGTATCCCTCTCCCCAGTAGATATAATTTTTTTGAAAAGGAAAAGACAAAGAAATGGAGGGAAAGGGAAGGTTCTAGAAATGGGTCAGAAAAAGGAAGGTAGAGGCCGGGTATGGTGGCTCATGTCTGTCATCCCAGCACTTCGGGAGGCCAAGGTGGGCGGATCACTGGACCTCACTTGAGGACCAACCTGGCCAACACAGTGAAATCCTGTCTCTATTGTAAATACAAAAATGAGCTGGGTGTGGTGGTGAGTGCCTGTGATCCCAGCTACTAGGGAGATTGAGACAGGAGAATTGCTTGAATCTGGGAGGCAGAGGTTGCAGAGAGCAAAGATCACGCCACTGCACTCCAGCCTGGGCTACAGAGAGACAGATTCTGTCTCAAAAAAAAAAAAAAAAAAGAAAGAAAGAAAGAAAGAAAGAAAAAGAAGAAAAAGAAAAAAGAAGGTAGAAAAGAAAGAAGCAAAAGATGGAAGAAGGAGCCAGAATCCACAGAGCCAATTTGTGCAGATAAATTAGAGGAGTAAGCACATTGCCCTGGACTCAATGCTGTCAACTTCTGGAGATACAACATTTGCTTTTCTTAAAAAAAAAAGAAAAAAAAAAAAAAAAAAAGCAACATCATAGCTCCATTTTTGTCTTCTCCAAGGAAACATAACACATTTCAACAACTTAAAAAGGGACAGGAAGACCATGTGAAAACATCCTGAAATAGTGTTTTCTCTCAAGGGCAGACCTGAGCTACACTGATCTCCTGAAACATTTTTTAAAATGCAGAGATGTGGGCTGGGCGCAGTGGCTCATGCCTGTAATCCCAGCACTTTGGGAGGTCAAGGAGGGTGGATCACTTGAGGTCAGGAGTTCGAGACCAGCCTGACCAACAGGGTGAAACCCCATCTCTATTAAAAATACAAAAAATGAGCCAGGTGTGGTGGTGTGTGCCTGTAATCCCAGCTACTTGGGAGGGTGAGGCAGGAGAATCGCTGAAACCAGGAGGCAGAGGTTGCAGTGAGCTGAGATCGTGCCATCCAAGATCGCGCCATCACACTCCAGCCTGGGCAACAGAGCGAGACTGTGTCTCAAATAAATAAATAAATAAATAAATAAATAAATAAATAAGCAGAGATGTGGAGACTACATTTAAACAGGGCACGCAGGAAGCCCAGTCCCTGTCAAGCCTCTAATACTCTCCTGTGGCTCGGGCTGTGAATTGATGTGTGCCTACTGCTGGCCTCCTCACTCTACCTGCTCCGTCTTCCCTCTGCACACAAGGGATAGGGGAAAGACAGAGGCAACTGTCGCTGGCCCCCCAAGGGACAGCCAGGGGAGGTGAGGACTGGGTCCTGCCTGGGGAGGCTGGCACTGTCTTTGGGTCAGTCCGAGAGGGGATGTGGTCTGCTCCCACTCGGAGTGAGAGGCAGGACTTCTGCTGACTCGGGTGGGGCTTCTGCAAAGGCTTTGGGGTGGGAAGTGGCCGCCAATCTGATGCAGCCAACTCAGACCCAAGCACGACGCACCCAGCTCTGAATCCCAGCACATCACCTCCAGCCATGGCCAGGAGAGTCTCTCTGAAGGCCATGCAGCATCTTGGTGCCCCCCTTCTGCCCAAGGGGGGTCTCGGGCAGCCTCAGTCCCTCTGTCTGCACCCCTAGTTGAGGGCAATGTGTGCGGCCCTGGTCCTGGCCTGCTTCACCACTTAGAACAAGGGCTGTGTGGTTAGGCCAACTTCTTCCTCCAGCCCCCTCCCATTTCTGCCCATCATCTAAGCAACAGTGGCTGTGTCTACCCTTTTGCTATGGCCCAAGGCAGCTGCGGATTCCCACCCATGCTCCTTCAGCCCTGCGGCCCATGCCCCTCTGCATGCACCTTCAGGGACCCCATGTCCAGTAGAGGGACACCCAGACATCCCCACCTCGCCTGGGGTAGCCCTCAGGGTTTCCAGCCTCCTCGGCCCTGTCCCCAGGCCTGTCACCTACGTGTTGCAACCCCAAGATGCCCAGCAAACACTTGCCGAAAGGAGGGACTCATGAAGGGAGCCTGCAGCTGTCGGAGGGGTGGGTCCCAGCCCTGGCCCCGCGTGGCAAACTCCCCACATCTGTCTATCTGGCCCCAGAGTTCAGGGGAGGCCCGTGGCTGTCCCTCCTGACCGTTAAAGCTCTCCTCGTACCGTTTCCAACATGAACGCACACTGTCCCAGCACACGTAGGACTTTAGGGGCATTTTTGGCTTGGTGTGGATCCTCTACTTATCTTATCATATTCTATAATTTCTCAGCTATCTCCATGCAGCTCTGAGAACTCTTGCCACGTTGAGAAAAATCTAACCTACAGCCTGTTTTTAAATGAATGTTGCATTTAACAGTGAATGAAGGTAGGATATAGTAATTAAATATTTACTAATCTGAACATTCTTGCTGCCTTTTCTTATTCAGAGGCTGTGAAATGTTATTTCTAGATCTGGATCCTGGAAAGCTCAAGAGCTCTCACACCAAAGTGGTCCTGGAGGAGACTGGTGCTGTCTCATCAGCCTGAGCCTCAGTTTCCCCACCTGGGCATGGTGACTGCCTCGCCTGCCTGCCCCACGGGACATCTGAGCAGATGCGTCAGAAAATACTAGAGCAGCAGGAAGGCACCTCCCACACCTACAACACCCCCAGGGAGCTCTGTCCACCAACCAACTCCTGTTGAGTGAATGAATGGAGTGAAGAGTGAGCTAAAGGGCATTCAATGTCAGGAGACCTAGGGCAGGGTTGGGGCAGGTTACATTCCTGACTTTGTGGGCAAACGAAGAGTGTCCACCTTCTTGAGTGACAAGGACCCCAATCTGGACCCCTTTGGCCTCAGCTGGAGGGACCATGCAGCTGTTATCATTAGTTCGTTCGTTCATTCATTCATTCATTCATTCATTCATTCATTCATTCAACGAATTGCTACATCCCAGATGCTGTTCTAGGCTCTGTTGATACAATGGTGACTGATGCACACGTGGGACCTGCTGGTGTCAGACGCTGAGTGAACCCATGTGGAGGGTGTGAGGAAGGGATACAAGTGCCAGGGAGGGGCTCTCAGAAAGACGGGTGGACCAGATGTCCTCCAGGGCCTCTTCCTAGGCAACGCCGCATTGGAGCTGCCCGATTCATAAATCGCTGCTTGCTCACATCAACTTTTTTTTTTTTGAGACGGAGTCTCGCTCTGTTGCTCAGGCTGGAGTGCAGTGGTGCCATCTCCACTCACTGCAAGCTCCGCCTCCCGGGTTCAAGCCATTCTCCTGCCTCAGCCTCCCGTATAGCTGGGACTACAGGCGCCCGCCACTGCGCCCGGCTAATTTTTGTATTTTTTTAGTAGAGACGGGGTTTCACTGTGTTAGCCAGGATGGTCTTGATCGCCTGACCTCGTGATCCGCCCGTCTTGGCCTCCCAAAGTGCTGGGATTACAGGCGTGAGCCACCGCGCCCGGCCCATCAACTCTTTAAAATTTTATTGTGCCTTGGCTGACCTGATAAACAATGGCCATCCACAGATGAATGAGTAAATAGCTGTGGTCTACCTATACCATTGGATATGATTTGGTCATGAAAAGGGCCGCAGCTCTGACACACCCGGGCTTGGGGGACGCTCGGCTACTTCACGCCAAACACGAAAGATGGCATTACTTGAGTCCACACACGGTCACCTTTGAAAGATGGCATTACGTGAGTCCACACACAGTCACCCTCGAAAGATCGCGTTACGTGAGTCCACACACGGTCACCCTCGGTGCACTCCGGAGCTCGGTCCCAGGACCCCGGCACAGACCCAAATCCATGAATATTCAAAAGTCCCACAGTTGGCCCTGAGGAACCCACTCATATGAAAAGCCGGCCTACTTTCTATGTGGGGTGGGTTCTATATTCCATGAATACTGTATTTTTGACCCATGTTTGGTTGGAAAAAATCTGCGTGAAGTCAATCCATGCAGTTTGAGTGTCAACGGTATATGAAAAGCCTGGAATAGACTCATTTATAGAGGAGAAGTAGCTTGGTGGTTGCTAGGTAGGGGCAGGTGGGGGCAATGGGGCGCAGGTGCTTACCGGGTCCAGGGTTTCATTCTGGGGTGAGGACAATGGCTGGGAACTGGATAAAAGTGGTGGTGGAATAACACCGTGAACCTTGAAATGTCACTGATTATACACATTGAGTGAATGAATGGAGCGAAGAGTGAGCTAATGGGCGTTCAGTGTCCACCATCTAAGCAACAGTGGCTGCATCTGCCCTTTTGCTATGGCCCAAGGCAGCTGCAGATTCCCGCCTATGCTCCTTCAGCCCTGCAGCCCGTGCCCCTCTGTATGCACCTTCAGGGACCCCCTGTTCATGGTTCATTTTATCTCAGTAAAATTTCAAACAAAAGTGACCTTGAACAAACAATGAGAGAAAGGCTTCAGGGCCAGGAGTCGGGTCTCTCTGAGCCCATTTCCTGGCGGGCTCCACATCTGGGTGGGCCTCATTCTTCCTCACTCCCCAAGGTGGTTTCTGTGGGCCCCCCCACCTCTCAGCCCTCACCTGCCAATGGGCCCAAGGCTTGCTCTCTGCCAAGGTATAGGAAAAACCCAGGCTGACCCTTCACATCGGCCACCGGATGGAGTGGGGGTGGCCCTCCAGGCAGCTTTGGCCAGGAGGGCAGTTTGAGGGGTGCAGCCCGGCCGGCCACCCCGGCCCCCTCTCAGGAAGCTCCGGTGCCAGCAGCACCCTCCACGCGCCCCCTCGCAGCCAGCCGAGGCCGCTGCGTTTGTTAAAAATATGCAGTACCATCTGCAGCAACTTGGAATTTAATAAATTTATTTATAAAGCGACTGAGGCTTCTTTTAAAGTCGAGCTTTTATCTCTGAGATGAGGCTTCTGAGGCCTACGAGGCTCAACTGGCTTGGCTCGCTCTCTCTGAAAAGTGCACACGGGCCCAGACAACCCTCCGCGAAGGCGGCGGAGAACTGTGGCCTGGAGCCCAGCCTACGGTCCCTGTCACGGGAGAGGTGAAGGAAAGTTGGGAACCACAGGGCTTCCGCGGCTCAGGTTCCCCTGGACCGTATTGAATGGCATCTGCCCAAAATTCGTGTCTACCCAGAAGGGGCTTGCCAGCCCTTCCCCAGCTGCTGGGAGGCCCCACCACCCCGGGTAGCGGGGGAAGAGTGAGGCTCACCCAGACGTGGACTCCACCAGGAAATGACTCAGAGAGACCCAGCTCCCAGCCACGAAGCCCTTCTCTCAAACCGCAGATTGTGGCCTGATTTGGACACGGGATCTTTGCAGATTTAGTTAAGGTAAGGTCATGCTGGATTAGGGCAGGACTTTATTCCAGCGACTGATGTCCTTGTAAGAGAAAACAGAGCCGGGTTTGAGTTGCAAACACAGGAGAACGTCATGAGGATGAAGCAGAGATTGCGGCGACCATCTTCGCACCTCACCAGGATACAGGAAAGGCAGGAAGGTCCCTCCCCAAGAGCCTCCAGAGGGAGCCCACCCCGCTGACACCTTGGTTTCAGAATTCCGGCCTCTAGAGCTGCAGGAGGATCGAGCTCTGCTGTGCTGAGCTGTCCTGTGTGTGGTGATTTGTTTGGCAGCCCAGGCAAGCCCCCTTCACTGCCTGCTCTTTGGGGCACCTGGGCCGGGGCTGGGCCAGACCCTGGACGCTTCCCAGTGCCACGGTACCTCCTGCTGACTTCACTTCCCACAGGCAGACCTGGTGCCTGGGAACCAAGAGGGGAGGCGCATGGGCGCCAGTTCCAGAAGGAGCCACAGGCACCAAGCAGAGAAGCTGTCCAGGGTATTTCCAAGGGACAGGCCAGGATGGGCGGGACAAAGGAGAAGAGCTCCGAGGACCCCCTACCCGGGTTCTAGGGTTCTGGGGTTGGAAGGGGCATTAGGATCCGGTCTTGGACCCACCACCCTAGGCCTTGGTATGCCAAGAGGACTGTAGGACTTTCCTGAAGTAGAAACCGCTGAGGGCAGAATCCCGACACAAGGGGCAGAGGGCCCAGCAGGGCAACCGCCAGGACAGTGGGGCCGGCGCAGGGCAGGGGCTGGCGGCTGCCCCTCCACTTGGGCCTTCCTTCCCGCCTTCCTTCCCTGGGCTGCTGCAGGGCTCACCTTCTAACCACAGCAGTCCACTCTCTCTGGAGTCACGGGTACTTTGGTGGGTGCACTCAGAGGCTGTCTGGAGCTGTGCTCTCCCCCACTGTGAGGAATCACGGAGGCTTCTCAGAGGAGGAGAGAACAGAGGACAGTGCGTCGGGCTGTGGCACAGCATGGGCACAGGTTCGGAGGCAAGGGGCCTTTCCCATGACTGAGGTCTTCTATGGTCTATATCTATTTTGCAAGTGTAGACATCCTCAGACCCTATCAACGAAGCTGAATACTTGTGCACCGGTGCTTGGGGGTGACTGTTCCCTCCAGACTCAGGGGCGTGACAGTGCAGGGGAGCAGGTTTTGCACAAAATGGGCACAAGGTCACTGAGCCCACGATTACTCCTGGCACTCATGCCAGGCTCAGCGCCCACCACCAGGGGAAACTCCTCCCTGTCCCTCATTCTCTCTCCACCCACTGCCCCTCTGCCTCCTTTAAGCTACTCCCTTCCACTACCCAGGCACCCAATCATAGCCATGGAGATCCCAAGGAGCAGCAAGTACTTAGTAGACACAAGAAACATGGAGGAGCCCTGAGAAGGGGTTGCCTCTTTACCACACCATGGATTCAGGGCTCACTGGGAAAGCTCCCTGAGAGGCGGCCAGTGGAGCTGGCGGTCGTAAGGTAAGAGAATAGGGTAAAGAGGGGAAGAGATTTTTCTTCACCTGGCAAAGTCCTCATGGGACTTCTGAGCAGGCATATCAGAAAATACCAGAGTGATGGGCCGGGCGCGGTGGCTCATGCCTGTAATCCCAGCACTTTGGGAGGCAGAGGTGGGCAGATCACCTGAGGTCAGGAGTTTGAGACCAGCCTGGCGAACATGGCGATACCTCATCTCTACTAAAAATACAAAAATTAGCCAGGCATGGTGGTGGGCACCTATAAACCCAGCTACTTGGGAGGCTGAGGCAGGAAAATCACTTGAACCCAGGAAGCGGAGGTTGCCGTGAGCCAAGGTCATACCACTGCACTCGAGCCTGGGCGACAAAGCAAGACTCCATCTCAAAACAAACAAAAAACCAAACAACACCAGAGCGGCAGGATCCAGACCCCTTCAGACCCCACCTGAAATGCAGCCCCCAAGAGAGGCCTTGCGGGCACCCCTGCACCAACCAAGTCTGACAGCAGCTCCCGGAAGCTGTGCTTTGTGCCTTCACAGCACACAGGGCAACGCTGTCCACTAACTGCCCCTCTGGACACTCAGGGGTGGGGTGGGCTGCGGAACTCTGGCCGTGTGCTGGAGTCCAGAGCCAGCAAGGGAATGTGCCGTGGACAGGGTCCCATACAGGGGCAGACTGAGCCTGTTTCCAGCTACAGACGACAGGGTGGGACGAATGACTGAACATTCTATATGTGTTTGTTGAATGACCTCGGGGCGCACGCAAGCTGGGCTGGAGAGAAGGGTATCGGAAGGTGGAGAAGAATAGAGGAAGAGGCTGGAAATGGAGGCTTGGCGGGGAGCCCTTGACTATCTGGGAAGGAGCCGAAAATGGATCTGAAGTTAGCACAAATGGCACAAGAAAAATAAAAACTCAAAGAGTTCTGTAACCTTGAAAGAGATTGAACCAGAAGTTGCAAATCTTTTCAAAAAGAAAACATGAGGCCCAGATGGCTTTCTGAGCAGGGTCAAGTCATCGCAGAAGGAACATGTAATTCTAACCCCAACAATGTCTTCTGGAGAAAAAGTGAGAATGCTCCCCAGCTTCTTGGGAGACTGGCAAGAGCTTGACTCCGGTTGGAAAAGAATGGCATTGGAAAGGAAAATTACAGGCAAATCTCACTCATGACCTTGGATGCAAAAATCCTACACATAATATTAGCAAATGGAATTAGGCAACATATTAAAAAGATGACTGTATCATGACAAATTGGGTTTATCTTAGGAAGCTAAGACTGATCTAATAGAAACATCAATTAATACAATTCATTAGCAAAGGAGAAAAGCTGTGTAATTTTTGCAAGTGATACAAAAAAGGACTTGAGGAAATTAATTACCCATTTGCAATTAAATAATCTCTCGCACACTAGGAAAAGAATAAAATACTTTAACCTGATAAGCTGCATGTCAAAAACAAAAAACAAAACAAAACAAAAAAAAAACTGGACTCAACAGGAATTTTGAAAGCTTTTTTTTTTTTTTTTTACAGATCAAGAACAAAGCAGATATTTCCATTATTCCCACTTCTATTCAGCATTTTATTGCAGGTCCTAGCCAGCAGAGAAAAAAAGAGAAAGGAAGAAAAAATATAATCAGTCGATAAAAGATGAGAATTAATAAGAGAATTCAGCAAAGTGGCCGGATAAAATAAAAATCAATATACCAAAGCCAGCCCTGTTTCTGTATTTCAGCAAGAATCAGCAAATGCAATTCTGAAAAATATATCATGAACTGACAACAGTGAAACTACCTAGGAATAAATCTAAACAAGGTTGCAGAAGCTCTTTGTAGAGACGCTTAAAAAACAAGTTTGAAAGAAAAATGTAGGCCGGGCGCAGTGGCTCACGTCTGTAATCCCAGTACTTTGGGAGGCCGAGGCGGGTGGATCATGAGGTCAGGAGTTCAAGACCAGCCTGGCAAACATAGTGAAACCCATCTCTACTATAAAAATACAAAAAAGTTATCTAGGTGTGGTGGCGGGCGCCTGTAATCCCAGCTACTCAGGATGCTGAGGCAGGAGAATTGCTCGAACCTGGGAGGCAGAGGTTGCAGTGAGCTGAGAGTGTGCCATTGCACTCCAGCCCGGGTGACAGTGTGATATTCTGTCTAAAAAAAAGTAAGTAAGTAAGTAAGTAAATAAGTAAGTAAGTGTATTGTGTTCTTGAAGAGAAAGACAACATTGTGAAGGTGTTAATTTTTCCCAAATTGGTCTATGCTGGGTCAATGCAATTCCAACCAAAATCCCAATAGGGTTTGTTGTTGCTGTTTTGTTTTGGTGTAACTTGAAAGCTGGTTTAAAAATGCATATGGAAGCCGGGCGTGGTGGCTCACGCCTGTAATCCCAGCACTTTGGAAGGCCGAGGCGGGCGGATCACCTGAGGTTAGGAGTTCAAGACCAGCCTGACCAACATGCAGAAACCCCGTCTCTACTAAAAATACAGAATGAGCTGGGTGTGGTGGCACATGCCTGTAATCCCAGCTGTTCGGGCGGCTGAGTCAGGAGAATTGCTTGAACCCAGCAGGCGGAGGTTGCGGTGAGCTGGAGATCACGCCACTGCACTCCAGCCTAGGCAACAAGAGTGAAACTCCATCTCAAAAAAAAAAAAAAAAAAAAAAAAAAGCATATAGAGCAGGCATGGTGGCTCACACCTGTAATCCCAGCCTTTTTGGAGGCTAAGATGGATGGATCATTTGAGGTCAGGAGGTCGAGACCAGCCTGACCAACATGGCAAAACTCCGTCTCTACTAAAAATACAAAAATTAGCTGGGTGTGGTGGTGCAAACCTGTAATCCCAGCTACTCAGGAGGCTGAGGGATGAGAATCGCTTGAACCCGGCAGCCGGAGGTATCAGTGAGCCGTGATTGCGCCACTGTACTCCAGCCTGGGTGACAGAGCAGGACTCTGTCTCAAAAAAATAAAAAAGAAAATGCATATGGAAATGCAAAAGCCAATGATTGCTCAAATAATCCTAAAGAGACAAAAAGTTGTGGGTGAAAGGCAGAAATATTCAGAGGTAATGAAGGTGGTACGCAGATAGACAAACGGACCAATGGACAGCCATGCCACAGACCTGCATCCACGTGGAATTTTGGTTTATGATGCCTCCAGCACAGAAGATCTTGGAGAAAAGGGTTTTATTTCACCAATGATGCTGGAAGGATGGGGTGTCCTCAGGGGAAAAAGTGAAATTGGATCCATGCCTCGCATAACACAAACACATGCAATCTGAATTCTTGGATTAAGGATTTACATATGAAAGGTAAACATTAAACTCCTAGAAAACAAGATTGGGAAACAGCTTTACGAACTCTTGGGAGAAGATAATTTCTTAAATAAGACACAAAAATCACAAACTCTGAAGGAAAGTTTGATAAATTCATCTATATTAAATTAGAAATGACTTGTCATAAAAGAATGAAAAGACAAGCTAAAGATCAGTAAAGAGAACATACATATATATTATATATATGTATATATATTTGAGATGAAGTCTTGCTCTGATGCCCAGGCTGAGTGCAGTGGTAAAATCTCAGCTCACTGCAATCTCTGCCTCCCAGGTTCAAGTGATTTCCATGCCTCAGCCTCCTGAGTAGCTGGGACTACAGGTGCGTGCCACCATGCCCAGCTAATTCTTTTTTTTTTTTTTTTTTTGAGCCAGAGTCTTGCTCTGTCACCAGGCTGGAGTGTAGTGGCGCGATCTCGGCTCACTACAACCTCTGTCTCCTGGGTTCAAGTGATTCTCCTGCCTCAGTCTTCCTAGTAGCTGCGACTACAGGCGTCTGCCACCATGCCCAACTAATTTTTGTATTTTTAGTAGAGACAGGGCTTCACCGTGTTGGCCAGAATGGTTTTTTTTTTTTTTTTTTTTTTTTTGAGACGGAGTCTCGCTCTGTCGCCCAGGCTGGAGTGCAGTGGCGCAATCTCGGCTCACTGCAAGCTCCGCCTCCCGGGTTCACGCCATTCTCCTGCCTCAGCCTCCCGAGTAGCTGGGACTACAGGCGCCTGCCCCTGCGCCTGGCTAATTTTTTCTATTTTTAGTAGAGACGGGGTTTCACCATGGTCTCGATCTCCTGACCTTGTGATCCGCCCACCTCGGCCTCCCAAAGTGCTGGGATTACAGGCGTGAGCCACCACGCCCGGCCCAGAATGGTCTTATCTCTTGACCTTGTCATCCACCTGCCTCAGCCTCCCAAAGTGCTGGGATTAGAGGTGTGCACAACCGCACCTGGCCCATCTTTGTATTTTTAGTAGAGATGGGGTTTCACCATGTTGGCCAGGTTTGTCTCGAACTCCTGACCTCAGGTGATCTACCCGCCTCGGCCTCCCAAAGTGCTGGGATTACAGGCGTGAGCCACCGCGCCCGGCCAGTAAAGAGAATATGTAAAGAACACAAATCAATCTGAAAAGGATGAACAACCCAGTAGAAAACTGGGCAGAAGACGAGAATAAGAATTTCCCAGCAAAGGCACTGCAAACAGTCCAGAAACATACAAAAAGATGCTCACGTCCATTAGTAATCAGGACATGCACATTCGAATGGCAATGAAAAACTATTAGGTACCCCCCAGATTGACAAAAACTGCCAGGTCTGAACCAGAACAGAGGCAGCTGCAGCGTGGAGCCAGGAGACCTGCCACCCAGGTGGCTGGAACACAGCTGATACAGTTTGGATATTCGACCCTGCCCAAATCTCATGTCGAAATCTAATTCCCAATGTTGGACGTGGGGCCTGGCGGGAGGTGTTTGGATCTCGGGGCAGGTCCCTTGTGGCTTGGTGCTGTCCTTGCAATAGTGAGCGAGTTCTCTGGAGCTCTGGTTAAGTGCGTGGCAGCTCCCCTTGTTTGCCTTTGCTCTTGCTGTGTGAACTGCCTACTCCTATTCCACCTTCCATCATGAGTAAAAGCTCCCTGAGCCTCCCCAGAAGCAGATGCACGCACTATGCTTCTTGCACAGCCTGTCGAACCGTGAAACAATTACACCTTTTTCTTATAAATTACCCAGTCTCAGGTATTTCTTTATTGCAACACAAGAAGGGCCTAATGCAACTCCCTGCAGAGAGGTCTCAGCCCCCACCTGGTAGAGCTGAATACTTGCCTCCTAGTGATCTAGCAGCTGCTGTCCTAACACCTGCACTCGGACATCAGGAGAATGTGCAGGAGTGCTCAGAGCTCCTCCGCTTACAGCCCCCGAAACCAGGAGGCATCACACATCCCTCAGTGAGAGGACAGACGCAACAGCGATGGAACAGGCCACAACACCAGACCCCAAATTCCCACCTCCACGAGGCTCTGAAAACAAAAAGTATTTCTTCCTTTTCTTTTTGGTAATTGCACTGGTGGCAACACCTGTATTTACTTTCTGCATTTATCCCACTGAATAGTTGGACATTTTGAGGCAGAAAAATCAGCATGCTTGATTACATGACATGATTGGACTGGAATTATATATAAAATACATAAAATGTTACATCCTCTGAAATTTATTTTATAGTGTAAATTGTAAAACATGACTTTTTTTTTTTTGAGATGGAGTCTCGTTCTGTCACCTGGGCTGGAGTGCAGCGGCACAATGGCTTACTGGAAGCTCTGCCTCCCGGGTTCACGCCATTCTCCCACCTCAGCCTCCCAAGTAGCTGGGACTATAGGTGCCCGCCACCACGCCCGGCTAATTTTTTTGTATTTTTAGTAGAGACTGGGTTTCACCATGTTAGCCAGGATGGTCTCGATCTCCTGAGCTCATGATCTGCCCGCCTCGGCCTCCCAAAGTGCTGGGATTACAGGTGTGAGCCACCACGCCCGGCTATAACATTACGTTTTACAGTATTAAATAAATACATGCATGTCGTACGTTTATTCTGAAATGCATGTAGCCCCACAGGCTTTGGGTAGCAACTAAGAAGCTGTCTATCATATGATAGAGTCCTATACAGGTGGGAAAATGAATAAACAAGCCACACACACCCGGGAGGGAGAACCCCAGAGCGTGCTGCTGGGCCACGGCAGAGCTCGGCAAAGAATGCAGGTGGCAAATGTCCATTTACAGAAAGCCAGAAAACAGGTAAACATTAGCTTTGTTTAGTGATATCAACACAGGTGGTAAAACCCCAAGGAAAATCCTAAGGAAGCAGTGCCGGGGGACCCCTCACAGCCCTACTGTCTCTGCACGCTGTCCCTTGGCTCAGGCCAGTACCTCCGTGATGCTTCCACGACATGGGGAGAAACCGCCAACCATGGACCATGTACACCACATGGGTCCAGGCCTGGACGGCAGTTGAGCCTGAGGCTCAGGCCCCGTGAGCAGTTCTGGGCAGGAAGCTTGGCTGCTGTCCTGACACCAACACCAAGCCACAGCCATCAGCGCTCCTCCAGGCTTCCCCTCCTCCTCTGGGGCAGCAGCCCATCTTCCCAGCTGCCCGAAGGAGAAAGTCATATCCTGGGTGTCCCTCCACATCCTGCCCCTGACCCTGTCCAGCAGCTGGTCCACAGCTGCAATAAACCCTGAGTCCAGCAGAGCCTTTGCTCAGTAGGCACATAAATCATTCTTGAGCAGATGAGCCACTAATAATGTCACCGACACCAAGGAACAGAGGGTTGACTGACTTGCCTCAGGCCACACAGCTAGTGAGATACCAAGCTGGGACCTCGGACAAGGCGCCTCCTCCGTGCTAGGCAGCCCTCTCCCGGGCCAGTCCTGCTCCCCACTCCCAAGAGCCTTGATGCTTTCACGAAAACTCAAGAGGCTCCAGGAGAATCCCACAGTCCCCCTTCTCAGCCTAACTGGCAGGCGAGGAAATATCCGTGGAGCCCTCCACTCATCGGGATCCATCCCCTGCCCAGGGGACAGGCAGAGACCTGCCCGATGCCCTGGTGGTGGCCACAGGAAGGCTGAGCAGATGGATGGTGCTTGGCACCCAGAAGAGGGGTCAGGAGAGCAGAACGACCCGGTAAAATTATTGATGCAAATATTTAACCACGGGCACTGCGGCAACGCGAAAATAACATCGAGGAGCCCGTGAAACGTTAGCTGTCCGCCGCCCCAAGTGCCTGTGTGCAGAGCCAGCAGCAAGCCGGAGGGGGCGGGAGGGTTTGGGGAGGAGAAGGTGCCTCGGAGGGAGCAGCCGGGAGGGAGGGACAGCCCCTCCGTCTCTGCGCAGGCCCCGCTGCTCAGGGAAAGACTCCCTTCTCCTTCCTCTAATAAACACCCATGAATGGTTCTCTCACCTGTGGTGGGGTGTTTCCACGGTGAGCAAAACGGAGAGACACAGGTAAGCAGAGCAAGAGTGTGAAGCTGGATGCCCGTGGGGGGCTACCCTGCGCCCCCTGCTCCTCCCAGCATCTCTGGCAGGTCTGCACAGGGCAGATGGGAACTGTGGGGCACACAGCTACCTGGGGGACCCTCCGGACCCCTCTGCCCTCTGAACGGTTGGGACAGCGAGTCCAGGAGGGCCAGGGGGGTGGCCTGGGAGAGGTGGTGCTGGTGTTCTGGGCTGGAGCGGGCACTAGGATCACGCTGGTTACAGATACAGACACTCAGCTTGAGGAGGGCAGGTGCCTGGCCCGAGACCCCCCCGGGGAATGGTCACTGCGTAGAAACGACGAGCGCCGCACTGAAGGCAGTGGCAGCAAAGCTTCCCCAATGTCATAGATGATGCGTTGATATACTACACGTGTATACATACAACATGCATTCTACATATAGCATAGCGGCATCCCGCAAGCATACGACGCAGTGCTTTTCATAAATGAAACCACTGGGGTCTCACAATGTCCCCTGAAGGGGGTTAGTCATACGATCCTCACCCCATTTCACAGATGACAAACTGAGGCACAGAAGGGCTGAGGGTGGCGATGGGATGGAAGCCCCGGGGGCCTGGCTCTGGCCCCCTCCCGATCCGTCTGCACTGGCCGCACAGGGTGCTGGACACAAGGCAGTGGGGTGTGGGCAGCATGTGAGTCACAGGGCAGGCTCGGCGGTTTCGGGGCCCATCAGGATTCACCAGCAGCAGCATCAGGCTCTACAGCTGATGCCAGATGGGCTTTGGGCAGGCAGCCTGGGGCACGGCCAGGGGCCTGCAGCAGCCCTTCAAGGATGGGAGGCTCTGAGAATCCTCCGTGAAAGGTTGCGAAGCCCTGTTCAGTGAAATCCTGCTCCAGGCAGGGCTTGAGCCTGGGATGGCACTTTTTAACAGGGCCACGTGTCTTTGCACATAAAAAAAGCCCCCTGCCATGCCAAATCTTAAAGTAAACATGCCTCTTTTGGAAGAGGCTCTCCCTGCTAGGCCTGGCCACTCCATTGTTGTGAGCCCCGGGGGTGGGAACGCCCAGAGTGAGAAGTGAAGCCTCCCACAGCCAGCCAGAGACAGCCTGGCTGGCCACGCCCAGAAGGCAGCAAGCGGGTGAGCCCATGACAGAGGCACCCTCAGCAGCTGGGAAAAGACCCTTGGCAGAAAGCCCCCTGTGACCTCCCATGTTCAGGCTGGACACTCCACACGTGCATTTTCCTAATGCAGCTGGTCTCTCTCTCTCCAGAGATTAGCACGTTGCGACCACAGAGCCTTGTGAGCTCCTGCAGATTTCTTAATGGCCGGCTGCCTCCGGTAGCCTTATTTTTAGCAATTTCCACTCTAATGACCGCTTAGTGAAGCTCAGATGTATCATGCGCACTGGGAGCATGTCCATATCGAACTCTCTCCAAGGAGGCGGAGGGGGGCAAGGAACACAGAGCTCCACTCCACGTTTCCCTGGACTCACTGCGCAAATTGAGTTACAGATGCAGATTTCCGACCCATTTCTTGATGTTTTCCTCCTGGAGCCAGAGCAAAGAAAACCCGAGGAAATTTGACGGCAACAGGCCCCAGGACGGCAGGCGAGCCGGCAGCAAGACCACTTTCCTATCTAGAGCTGGATTTAGGCGTCTGAAGCCAGCGAGGAAGGAGGAAGCACGAATTTAAATGACCCTTCTAGAACAACCTATTATTCCCTCCCTCCTTGGGGTAAAAAGACGGCATGAAGTACCCTCAGTTAAGAACCCTGAAGAAAAATAACCATCCGAGGGTCGCACTCTCCAGACAGACGACAGCAGATTGGGGCTCCACTGCCAGGAAGTGTCCTTGGCAGGGGGCAGCTGGAAGGTCATCCTGAGCCACCCCAATACCAGCAAAGACCCCCCTCAAAATCATGCCACCCCGTGTCTGGAAATCAGCTCTTCTGGCTCCACCGCCCATCTTTTCCCCACCTTTTCCACTGAAGAGATTCCTACGCACTCTTTCAAGATCCTAGCACGAACAGGCTTGGTGGCTCCTGCCTTTGATCCCAATGCTTTGGGAGGCTGAGGTGGGAGGATCGCTTGAGGCCAGGCACTTGAGACCAGCCTGGGCAATCTAGCAAGATCACATCTCTACAAGAAATAAAAAATTTAGCAGGGTGTGGTGGCACATGCCATCATATGACCCTGGGGGTGGGGTGGGGGTGTCACATGGTTGTGCCACTGAATTCCAGCATGAACCACAGAGTGAGACCTTGACTCAAAAAAAAAAAAAAAAAAAGAAAGACCCGATCCTCAGCCTTATGTGCAGATCAGAGTTTGAATCAGCGGTCCTTTGTGGGCCAAGTCCTGCAGTACAATGACCCCTCAGACTCTCCTCCTGGGTGCCCGTGTCTTTACGGGCCTGTGGTCATCCTCACCACTTCTGTAACTTCTAGGTCCTGGCCTAGGATTAGGAGCTGCCCAGGTGCAAGATGGAACGGACCGTGTGCTCTCTGAGCCTCAGGGGCTTCCCGGTTCCTGGTACTGGGTCAAACCACAGCAGGAAGATACGGAAGGGAGGTGGTGCTAGGCGATGTCTCGAGCAACCTTGTTCTTCGGCTGTTTCCATCCTTCAATGCAAAGCCCTGAAATCTCTGCACAGCCCTGGAGAAGGACGAGGCTCGGGACCTGAGTTCCCAGTCATGTCGTCTGTGCCTGCAGCTCCTCGACAGGTGCCTGGAGGGGCAGGCCAGCAAGGGTGCCCACTCCTCTCGGTCCCTCCACATAGCAGGGGTCAGTGGAGGTCCCAAATTCACACTAGGATCTGAGGCCTCAGCCCTCCTCTGTGGCCCCTCTGAGGGGGGCGACTTTCCTGGAAAAATCCGCCTTCCTCCCCGGGCACCAACAGGAATATGTGCCTTTTCAGGTCTGGGAAGAATGTGGCTCTGGGGTCTGGGTATTGCAGATTGCCCCGGTCACATACCCTGGGTCCTAGGAGAATTTTAGCAGATGAACTGGTTTTCAGGCTAAACTCTGGACCTGGCCTCCGTGGAAGGTCAGAGGTGACCTGCTGGCAGATTCTAAGGACCTGGTCACTTTCCGGCTCCTCTCTCCCCATGTGCCTGCCTCATGCCCAGCTCCCCAACCAAGTACATGCTTGGCCAGGTCTTCCCGGAAGTCAGAGGTGACCAAGTGGGTCCTGGTCACCGTCACACCCCACCCCGTGCCCTCAGGCGCCCATTCTGTGCCCAGCACCTCCACGCACACACTGGTTCTAGGGTCTGTTCGCCATCATTTACTCCCTGGGCCCACGGGTCCAGTGACTTCTTGGAAAATGCCTGTGGCCACCAGGAAACAGAGCAGATGAGCTTGGAAGAAGGACTGGCCTCCCTGTGTACCCCTGGCTTGTCCAAGGAGAACAAGGGCAACTCCTGACTCCCCGCAGCACGGGGCCCCCAGGGCACGCCACCAATCTGTGAGCAGGCAGTGGCCAGCTCTGCTCTGTTTTGAAGCTGCAGCACCGCCTAACGTCAGCCTAGCTGGTCCGTTCTGAGAGTTGGAGTTAAGCGGGAGAGGCCCCAGCCCATCGGCTGGCCAGAAACAGACCACTGAGTGTTCTCTCTCTTGGACAGCATTTAGCCCCCCTTTCAGAAAGAAGAATCTATTTCCAGCTTCATCCTTGTGTTCCTGTGGGGCACAGTGAGCAGCTGCTCATTTCCACACTTGACTCTGATCAGAGAGGCCGAGTGGCTGGCCCAGAGTCACACAGAAAAGGCAGTGCCAGGGCTCCTGACCACTGCCCACCATGTCCGATTCCTGCTGCCTTTGCCAGATAAAGGTAAATGTGCCAGCTGCTCTTGTGGGAAATCGGAATCTCACCCTAATTTGCAAGAGATTTTTCTTTTTCTTTGTTTTCTTTCAGAAACAGGGTTTTGCCATGTAGCCCAGGCTTGTCTTGAACTCCTGAGCTTCAGCGATCCCCCTGCCTTGGCCTCCCAAAGTGCTGGGATTATGGGCACGAACCATCTCACCCGGCCACGAGGGATATTTCTTTCCTCTTTGTGAAAAGAGCTACTATTTTCAGCTACTGATTGGGCTACATGGGAGCTCCCTAGTTGAACGTATAGGGGGCCTGCAGGCTCTCAAGGTCACCTGGCGATGGGAACTTGTTCTCTCAAACACCCAGCTCCTGATGGGGGATCCGTGGGACCTGGAGGGTAGGTCTGCACCTCTGAGTTCTGGGACCTGGGCTAAGTCACCCAGCCTTTCTCTGAGCCTCAGCTTCTTCATCTGTAAAATGGGGTCATGTAAAGGCTCTGCATGTAGGCAGAGACATAGCACCCAGCAGCAGGAGTCACTGAGAGCCGCTGTCCCTCCTTCTCTTGGCTGAGCCTGGACTCCATCAGCCACAGGAGCACGACTTCCTCAGGGCCTCTCTCCCTGCTTCACCCACCTCGACACTGGGGTGAGGGCCACAGGCTCCTGGAAACCCATTCACAGCCAAGAGCTCGTGCTTTTAAGTCTCATCTGTGTGCAGCCGATGAGAGAACTTGATCTCAAATTACAAACCTCTCAGCTAAACACGGTCTATTACGCAAAACCTCATTCCAGCGGCTATAAATAACCCTCACAACACAGTCCCCAGGAACTCTCTGGAAAGATGCGGCATGGTTTTGAATAACGAGATAATGGAAACACAAACCGATGCTAATTAATTTCACCGCTCACAGAGCGCTCGCTCCTTGCTTAGCCATGGTCAGTGGGACTCCATCAAGAAAACCCTGCGATGAAACAGGAGACGTCTCGAGGGAAACCTGTTGGCAGAAGGGCCCAGCCACATGGAGCCACGGCAAGTGGCCACGTGGTTTGTTCACGGACCTGTGGCACTGGGGGACCCAGAGAGGGCCTGGCCAGCTCCCACCTCTCAAAGCCCTGCTTGGACAATGCTGCTCAGAGGCAAGGCTCCAGGAGGGCCCACCCCACAGAGGGCTAGGTCTGGCGGCAGGTGGTTGGTTTCAAAGTGAAAGAAGACGACACTGAGGGCTCCTGCTGAAGGGTCACAGGAATCCTCAGGAGGTGTCTTTATCTGTTCAAATTAGAGACCCCCAGAGGGATGACGACCTGGCGTGTGAAGAAACCAGCATGGGTCATGGGAAGCATTCAGAGGTTCCTCAGTAAGTTAAACACCCAGCCACCATGTGACCCACTAATTCCACCACACAGAGAGGCGCAAACAAGCACGCACAGCCATGCTCGGAGCAGCCCCATCCATGATGGCCAAGAGGCGGTGGAAACAGCCCCGACGCACATCCACTGACGAAAGAATACACAAAACATGGCCGTACAAATAATGCGGGATATATCATAGAGAGAATGGAATAGATACAATATGGACTATGTATATTATGGAATATTATGCGGGCATGAAAAGGAATGAAACACAGATCCATGCTACAACATGGATAAACTTTGCAAACATGATGCCGAGTGAAAGACGCCAGGCATAAAAGGCCACATTCTGGGATTTCATTTATAGAAAATACACGGAATCGGTGCATCCATAGAGACAGAAAGCTCCCTGGGGATTGCCAGGGGACGGGGAGGGGTGAGGGAAGTGGCTGCCGGTAGATACGGGGGTTCCTTTTGGGGCGGTTAACCAGGTCGTGGTGGTCACACAGCCTTGTGAATGTACTAAACACCGCTGCGTTATTCCCCCTTTAAATGGCTAAAATGGCACATTCTATATTACACGTATTTGACCACAATTAAAAGAAAATAGTTATGGGACCAATGGGAGCTTTGGTACCCCCAAAATTCCATCAGCATTACCTGTTCTTAGACAGGCTTGTTCACCTCTTAATATGAGGTGTGCAAACTCAGCTCCAAGTCCCCTCCTGCTGCCCAGCTGCAAAGAAATGAATTCTTGCCTGGTTTTATGAGTCTAACGTTGTGACCTGCTCCTGCCACTGATGCCAAGGCCAGGAGGTCTGTCAGGGTGGCACATGACATGCCTGTGCACGCCCCCCACCCCCGGCCAGTCCCCCGGTCCCTGATCTCAGCTTCTCCCCTGCAAACTCAGAAGCTAGAAACAGGCTACTGGCCTTTGTTCTTCTCTCCCTGAATCCAAGGATGATGGTTTTCCAAGCAGGCTGCATTTGTTAAGTAATCCTCGACTCTCCATGTTATATGAATGAAAGACAAACAGAACTGCCAGCCAGAGCTGCTGACCGGCTCCAGTGGATGGGATAGGCCCGGAGAATTCCGTGGAGCAGCCAACACAATGCCAGCCCAGAGCACAGAGCGCGGCATGGGGCTGGCGTGCAGGAGCACCAGGCACCCCTGCTGGTCCCTCTGGGCTTTCTGCATATTTAAAGCAGCTCTTAGAGCCCAGAGACTCCATTCCAGGGCCTGTGGGGATCCACGGGACTCATGCCAAGAATGACGGGAATCTTTCTGAGCTCAAAACTCTCTGATTTTGAAAAACAAATGGTCCTTTGAAGAACACTGCTTCCATATGGAACCATGGGGCATGGTGATCAGAAGGGCTCCAGCCTCTTTAAAAACCAGCTAATGATGCACCCTGATCCCTTTGAACGTCCAGAAGAAGGCTGAACCTAGAGCCATAGTGACTAAGAGGCAAATGCAGGCTCTCAAAATCTCCACAACCCCAGACTTGCCTTTTCACATGTGAAGCCAAGGCCTCAGAATGCAAGAGAAGTGGCAGCTTTCAAAAGGAGTTTGGAGGTTCTCAGATTTAAGCGCAAATGCCACTTCCTGGGGCTGGTGCTAAAACTGCAGGAAAAGGCTGGTTGGCAGAAGCTCACAAAGGGGAGTTTATCAGTGTTGCAAAGGGCATGTTCATGGATGCCTATCAGCGTTGGCCTTGTTCTCCGTGGGGATGGTGAGGCAGGGCCAGCAGCCTGCAGGGCTGCGGCATTACCCTTTCCTTGACAGTTCCCTCAACTCATCATCACTCCAGCCGGAGCCCTGGGTTGCTCCCCACCTGCCCTGCTTCCCCATCTTCCCTGCATTGCCCCATGGCAGCCCTGGGCACTTGGTCACCACCCCGCGACCCATGTCCTATCCTTCAGGGACAGGCTCGCCTCTGGGCTGTTTCGAAGGACAGAGTGACAAGGCACAGAAACAGAGGGTTTCTGGTTTAAGGGCTACTTCTGCATTTATCATTCCATTCTTTATTTTGGGTCTAATTCAAACCATGCTTTCAAAAAGGCTAGGAATGTACAAAGCGAAGGGACCCACTGGCCCCAGGGCAAGATGGGAGGGTGTCCTGGTGGACGTGTCATCTGAGACTCCTTCCCTCCTCTAGCCATTTAGAATTTCTAGGTAGTCAGGCACCCAGGATGGGCCTTCCAGGATGAATGGGGGAGTTTAGAAAACTGCCTTCGTTTCTGCTGAAAATGGAGAAAAAAAGGCAATTTTCAGTTCTTGCAGCACTCAGGAGTGTGAAACTGGGCTGCTGCTGAAAAGGAACGAAAAGCCCTGTTCCAAATTTACTTGTCATGGGAGGTGGGTGGGGGGGGGCGTGAACACTGGGAAGGCATCGAAGAAGGGGAGCGTCCTGAACGTCCTGCCCAAGATCCGGGAAGGAGGCGGCGGCCGGGTGTGACACAGGCCCGAGAGGGGAGCTGGATGGGGTGGTGGGGAAGTTGCCTGCGACTCCTGCCTGGGAACCGGGGCTCTGTGCTGGTGGTGGGGCCCCTGTGGGATGTGTGTTCTCACAGAGAGGCCTTTCATAAGGGCTCTGAAGGTGTCCCGCTGCTGAGTATGGGAACTCACACGTGCTGGACGGGAGAGAATCAGGGCTGGGCTGATTAGGGAAACGCAGAGGGCAAAGGAAGTTTACCTGTAGCCCGCATCTCTGACAGAGGCAAGATGCACAAGCACCTTCCATTTACCTGTTAGCAGCCACATCTCTCGCCAGGTACGGCTGCAGGTGAAGGCACGAAAGGTTGGGTTTCTCTACATATGTGTGTACATGTATACATACCCATATGCATGCATGCATACATATTCTTGAGGGTGTTTTGCCTTCTTCATACAATTATGAATATCTTTAGATCCACGCTTACTTTCTGATGGAACTTCATCCCTGAAGTAAGCATACCATATAGGCAAGGATAAACGAAACTCCACGAAGAAAAATGCAAAATGTTCAACACTCCAGAAGCTCCCAGTGGCCCCCCAGCAGCCACCCTCCTCCCTGCAGGGGTACCTGGGGTCTGCGCGTGCAGTTTCCACGCTCCGGCTCTTCTCTAGCACTGTCACCTGCTCACTTCCTTAAACCATACATGGATTCCCTTTGCCTTTTTTTCAAATTTTACAGAAATCATTTTGCTCCCCCCCTTTTTTTCTGGAACTTTCTATACGCGATATCAGACGCTATGTATTCCTCTGTGGCCTCCACGTTCCCCTCCACAGCATTTCTGAGATTCACGCGCCTTGGTGAATGCAGCTGGCATTCATTCATTCTCCCACTGCCGCACTGTACTCCACGTGTGAGCAGCTCACGGCATCCGGATCCTTTCTTGTTCGCAGACACTTGCATCATTTCCAGCTTCTTGCTGTTATGAACAGAGGTGCTTGGAAACTTCTCGTGTGTGTCTCCTGGCCCACGTGGGAGAATGTATCAGGGGTGTGTGCCATGCAGTCACATGCTGGTTTGCACAGCAGGTGCATCTTTCATGTTAGTGGGCAATGACTACTGTTTTCTAAAGAGGTTGCAATTTGGGACTTTTTTTCATGTTTTTCTTTTTCAAAAAAAAACAAAGTGTAGAAACTCAAAAGGCTCGGGAAGACCTGGCCATGTGCAGCAATGTTGTGAGTGGAACTGTGTCCCCCAGAAAGAGGTGTGGACGTCCTCACCCCAGGACCTCAGGATGTGCCCTTATTTGGAAGGAGGGTCATTACAGATGTAATTAAGATATCAATTAAGGTGAGGTCATAGGGGAGTAGGGTGGGCCCTACATCCAAGGACTGCTGTCCTTATAAGAAGAGGGGAATTTTTTTTTTTTTTTTTGAGATGGAGTCTCACACTGTCACCCAGACTGGAATGCAGTGGCACAATCTCGGCTCACTGCAACCCGCCTCCCGGGTTCAAGCAATTCTCCTGCCTCAGCCTCCCAAGTAGCTGGGATTACAGGCACATACCACCATGCCTAGCTAATTTTTACATTTTTAGTAGAGACAAGGTCTTATTATGTTGGCCAAGCTGGTCTCCAACTCCTGACCTCAAATTATATGCCCACTTCTGCCTCCCAAAGTGCTGGGATTACAGGCATGAGCCATTGTGCCCAACCAGAAGAAGGGAATTTGGACACAGACACACAGGGAGACCTCCACGTGACAACAAAGGCCGAGACTGGAGCTGGGCAGCACAAGCCAGGGAAGGCCAAGGAACGTCAGCACCACCAGAAGCCGGAAGAGGCCAGGAAGGACCTCCAGGAGCCTCTGGAGGGAGCGCTGCCCTGCTGACACCCTGATCTTTGTCTTCTAGCCTTCAATGACACAGTAAAAGTCTGTTGTTTTAAGCCAGCCAGTCTGTTGTTTCTTTTTTATTTTTTTTGAGACAGAGTCTCTCTTTGTTGCCCAGGCTGGAGTGCAGTGGCGTGATCTCAGCTCACTGCAACCTCTGCCTCCCAGGTTCTAAGAGATTCTTCTGCCTCAGCCTCCAGATAGCTGGGATTGCAGGTGTGCGCCACCACGCCTGGCTAATTTTGTGTTTTTTAAGTAGAGACAGAGTTTCACCATATGGGCTAGGCTGGTCTCGAACTCCTGACCTCAGGTGATCCACCTGCCTCGGCCTCCCAAAATGCTGGGATTACAGGCATGAGCCACCATGTCCAGCCCAACCTGTGGTTTCTTAGCAGCCCTAAGAAATAAGTACAAGCAACATTCTAGGCCCTTCCTTCATCCCCTCCTCCAGTCTTTGTCTCAGTGACCAAACAGGCCTTGGGTCTGTTGCTGTGAGAGCAAGGATAACCAAGCCCTTCTGCAGATCTCCAAGAGTCTGTGTGCTCCTCTGAGCCTGGGAGGAGCCTCTGAGCCCTTTTCAACACAGTGCTGCAGACCTCCCCTCCCCACTAACTTAACACGCAGGAGCACTGGATGTCCCCATGGCCGTATTAGAGGCTTCTGGAGAGGGAAGAGGAAGTGGGCAGCTATGCTGCTCCTGGCTGGGGGGCTGTGGTCCCAGGGCCTTGCTTTAATGGGTTAACTGGAAAGGCAAAAGGAAGGAAAGAAGACAAACCTGCTTAGATTGGATTCACCCTATGCACAGAATCCATTCGTGGACATGCCATCTGCAATGCTTCATGGAGGAGGCCTTCCGATGGCAGAGGGCAATCATGAACTCAACACTCAGCCTCCCTCTGAACCAAGAGCTGGTGGGGAATGAGTGGGGGGGTGGAGAACAGTGGGTGGGCCTAGAAGGAGAAGGTGGCCTCGGACGAGCCCAGTTCTCCCATCTCTTTTGCTTTTAGTTCTTAAGAATAACCAAAGAATGTGCTAGAAATGCAACACCCCAAGAGAGGGAGGGCTGATTGGAATAGCCTGGGCTCTGTCCCAGTCTTCCCCGGAAACCTGATGTCCATCAACACTTTAGCCCAGAAGTCATGTGGCCCCGGAGTATAAAACCCAGGAGGAGCTGCTTTCCAGGGTCCCTCAGTTGCAGCACAAGTGGGTACATGCAGTCAAGACTCCAGTCACCTTTCCTGAGCCTTACAGGCTGGCTCGGCCGAATCCCAGGCTTCTGTTGTCCCTTGCTGCCTATCTGTAAGCAACGAACCACTTCATGTAACTCGCTGTGTGGGCGGCTGGCTCACCAGGCTAGGAAAAGTCGGTAAGCCATGTGCAGTGAACCTGCTCCACACCTTGGGGCAGAGTTGCCTGGCCATTCAGTCCAATCCTGGGGTTTGGTACTAGAAGGAAACCCACCCACCCACAGGTCTAAGTCACCTTGGCCGGTATTGTCTTTGTTGGCAACAAGGGAGGAACTTGCTCTATGCGGCTCTTACGTCCTCGGTCTGTCTCTTTGTTGGTTAGTAGTGAGGTGAGGCTGGGCACCAGCATTTACTGGGGCCACTCAGACCCCAGCTGTCCTTTAGAGGGCTGCCGAGGAAGGAGTGGCAGACAGCGTGGACGCTGAGATCAGAGCCTGCCTCTGGGAAATGGACAGAGGCCCTGGACCCCATCCTCCCTTCACTGTCCTTGCCTTTAGGATGCCCTTCCCTGGATTCAGGGCCTCAGCTGCTCATCAGGATGGGGGGCACATGAGATCGCCATTCTTGTAGGTTGACAATAGGTCAATATTTGCTAGTTTGACATGGTGCAACTGAACGGACCCCACGGCCGACTGCTCCTTGCTCCAATAAGTAGCTATAGAGCTGAAGGCCCCCGAGAAGTCCTGAAGAATAGAAGGCCAGGCCCTGCACCTGCTGGCAACCCCATACTGGGCTGTTGGAACTGGCTCCAGGGACCCCGAGAGGAGGGCCTCCCCAGCCTGGGAGGGGCCTGGATGGCATCTCTGAGTTGGGGCTACAATGAAACCAGAGGGTGAGCCGAGCAGAGGATGTGAATTCGAGTGCTAGGACTGCCTGAGGAGGGCGCTGGGTGGTACAGGGGAGGCCAGACAACTCAGGAGGCTGAAGGTTCAGGGATGCGGGAGGCGGGGCCAGGCCATGAGGATGGAGGAGGCACCGTTTCCCACAGGCCCTGGAACCGGGTCCTGGTGCCCAGTGCTGGGTCCTGAGCAAGTTCTCCCCAGGGTTAGAACATTCACACCTGAGAAGGAAGGCAGGGTGGGGTGTGGGGGGCTCTGAGGCCTCTGGAGGCTGCTAGGTGAAGGCTGGGAGTGCCAGAAGGGACTACTTTCAGGCTAGGGCAGCCCAGAGCCTCACCCTGGCCCAGGGGACTTCTGCCAGGCTGGCTCCTGACCAGGCTCCAGGTGAGTGGAGCCTGCAGGGCATCCCCCAACAGGGGCCACTGAGGAAGAGGAGATGGCAAATGCCCCACAAAGGGCCACAGAGTGCAGCAGCCAGGGGCAGAGCCGTGTGTGCTCCTGTGTGCGTGTGTCTATGACAGTGTGTGTGTGAGTGACAGTGTCTGAGAGTGTTGTGTGTCACTGTGTGTATGTCAGAGTGGGTGTATGTCACTGTGTGTCTATGAGTGTGTGTGTAGGTGTGGCAGTGTCTGAGTGTGTGTGTATATGTGTGTGTCTATAAGAGTGTGTGTGTGTGTGACTGAGAGTGTGCTCTGTGCGTCACTGAAAGGGTGTGTGTGTGAGCTGTCTCTGAGTGTGTGTCAGTGTCCATGAATGTGTGAGTGTGACAGTGTGTTGTGTGTGTGTGCATGTGTGTCACTGAGAGTGCATGTGTGTCAATGTCTATGACGGTGAGTGTTTGTCAGTGCCTGAGGGAGTGTGTGTGTATGTGAGTGTGTAGTGCATGTACGTGTGTGTTAAAACCCTTTCAAAATGTAAAAACCTTCCTCAGCTCGTGGGTGCAGAAACTCAAGTCATGAATGGAATGTGGACCCCAGGCCAGAGTTCACCCAGCCCTGCCATAAAATAAAGAAATGCGAGGAAGGGAGTGGGGAGGTGGGGCAGATTTGTCAAAACAGGGGCAGTAAAATGTGGCACATATACACCACGGAATACTCTGCAGCTATAAAAAAGGATGAGTTCATGTCCTTTGTAGGGACATGGATGCAGCTGGAAACCATCATTCTCAGCAAACCATCGCAAGAACAGAAAACCAAACACCGCCTGTTCTCACTCATAGGTGGGAACTGAACAATGAGATCACTTGGACACAGGAAGGGGAACATCACACACTGGGGCCTATTGTGGGGAGGGGGAAGGGGGGAGGGATAGCATTAGGAGATATACCTAATGTAAATGACGAGTTAATGGGTGCAGCACACCAACATGGCACATGTATACATATGTAACAAACCTGCACATTGTGCACATGTACCCTAGAACTTAATAAAAACAAACAAACAACAAAACAAACAAACAAACAAAACAGGGGCAGTCAGAACCTCCGCAGATCTGGTTGTGGGCTTCAGAGCAGAGCTAGGGGGCAGACGCGGCTGTCCCCACAGGGGCCCTACATAGCCTGGAGCAAGCTCAAGTTCAGAGTTAACGGGAGACGGCGGCCGGAATGAGGAGAAAGAGGCCTTCATGATCAAGGTGGAGTTTACCCCATGCGCATATGACCAAAACTCTGAAAAACAGTATTTTTCTGAATAAATGTCTACCATACCAAGCATGTTAAAAAGGTTTGATTCAGGCTGGGCGTAGTGGCTCACACTTGGAATCTCAGCACTTTGGGAGGCCAAGGCAGGTGGATTACTTGAAGTTAGGAGTTCGAGACCAGCCTGGCCAACATGGTGAAACCCCGTCTCTACTAAAAATACAAAAATTAGCCAGACGTGGTGGCGTGCCTGTAATCCCAGCTACTTGGGAGGTTGAAGCAGGAGAATCATTTGAACCCAGGAGGCAGAGGTTGCAGTGAGCCAAGATCACACCACTGCACTCCAGCCTGGGCAACAGAATAAGACTTGGTCTCAGAAAGAAAAAAAAAAAAAGAAAAAAATAAATGTCTGATTCTGATGTGATTCATGCAGGGGTGATTTCAGAAGGTCAAAATGAGCCCACGAGAGGGAAAAGTCTTTGAACAAAAGGACAAAAGTCTCCAGAGTTAACTGCCATTTATGTCTAGCCTACCCATTTGAGGAAGGAGGTTCTAGAATCCCAGGGCCACTCCGCCCTAGGTTCCAATGAGTGGCCCTGGCTCTGCCCCCAGCCAGGCCTGGCCTTGCTTGCAGGTGGTGTGCATGGCTGGGATTCAGTAATTAAGTCACAAAACACAAGGCTGGCTACTTAGAGCAGAATTACAAGGCATTGCAGCTTGTGAACATGGTAATCCAGCTTAATTAACACCAACTCAGAGAGCAAGGCGCAGGCCTCTGGGTTAAACCAGCCCGTGCGGAAACGCTGGCCGCCGCTTACCCTCATCACACTATGCTGAGGATTTGTCATTGTGTGGAATAAAAATAAACCTGAGCTTGGAAAACTGGGCAGGTGACCCTGGAAAGGCCCGGAAACCACCCAAGGCTGGCTCTCCAGGGCCTTTGTGCTAAAATGGAACAAATCCAGCAACCCTGAGAGGTATCAAGGGCAGGCAAGCTTCTCTGGGACACGGGACACACAGGCTGACCCGGCAGATGGCCAGGAGACGGACGGGGTGAATCATCACAGGTGCCGTGCACAGCCACCCCAGTCCCGTATCCATACGCTTTGTCCTGCAGGCTCGATTCCCCTTCAGGACCCCCGCTTTCTGCCCACAGCCCTGCCCAGGGGAGGCAGACCCCAGCCCAGCCTGTGACACGCTAAGGACTTCTGAGGGTTCATCATTTCAGCCTTACAACCACCCTTGAGTTCGATTCTTATTGCTCGCTGTAACAAATTACTACAAATTTAGTGGCTTAAAACAACACAAATGTTCTTATCTGCCAGTTCTGTAGGTCAGAGGGCCAACCCAGGGCTCAGGGGACTGAGAGAGAGGTGTGGGCAGGGCTGGCTCCTTCCGAAGGCTCTCAGGGAGGATCCTTTCCTGTCTCTTCCCGCTCTGGGGGCTCCTGGCGTTCCTTAGCTGAGGGTTCATCACTCCAAGCTCTGTCTTGGGGGTCCCATGGACTTCTCCCCTGCATGCATCAAAACTCCCTCTGCCTCCCCTTTATAAGGACGCCTGTGGTCACACTCAGTCCTCCCTAAGTGATCCGTGATGACCTCCTGATTGCAGTAAGATCCCTCAGTTCATTGCATCTGCAAAGCTGCCTTTGCCATGGAAGGCTCTGGGGATAAGCACGTGGTCATCTCAGGGATTCTTATTCAGCTGGCCACTGAGAGGCACAACTGGGCTCTGCGGAGAGGCTGCCCAGGGACCCTTCGAGGCAGTGATAACGCCTCAGGGCCCCTCTCTTCCCCATCTCCCCCATTCTCTTTGGGGCTGTCCTGGCTGCCTCTGTGGGGCGTGCTAGTCAGTGCTGGCTCACAGGAAGGAGGCCTCCATGACAGCAAGGCCCTTGGACGCTGGAGGGTGAGACACTGCCCAGTGCAAAATCTACCTCTGTTACCATGGGACTTGGAGGAACCCCTGTTTGGGGCTCAGCTCTGCTAACTGATATTCAGGGAGGCAGGAGGGGAGAGTTTTAAAAGAGCCACAAAGTACCCAGGAGCTTAGAAGGAGAACACGTGAGGGCCTTGTTAAAGACTGGCACAGAATGTCTATCCTGGGAGAGAGAGTGCTGGTCTCCCTCTCTCTTCCCATAAAGGACATGGATCCCATCACGAGTCCCCACCCTCTGACCTCATCCAGCCCCAGCCCCCTCCCAAAGGCCCTGCTCCTGACACCATCCTGGTGGGGGTTAGGGCTCCAACATTTGAGTGTGGGGTTCACACAGACATTCGGTCCACAGCACCATGCTGATGCGTCCTGGTGTGTGAGATGGGGAGAGGCCTCTGCATAGCACAGCTGGCTCTTCTCTTTCCTAAGGCAAAAGAATCATTACCTTGCCAGGGCCTCATCAGAACAAAAATGTAATTGCTTTGTGCCTTTCAGAAACCTCCTGAGTTGGGAGAAATGGAGATTTTGGTGGCTGTCCATGAAGTACTTAATTAAGCAGAACAGGTAATCCCATCATTATTACAAGAAACACGCAGAGCTCCAATATCTGTGGAAATGCGGCTGCCTGCCCCAGCCTGGTCTCCCCCACCCCCACCATGGGCACCTTCCTTTCCAGCTATCTGGGTTGATGCATTAATGCTTGTCCTGCCCCCAGACAAAATGTGGAGTCTGTTGTTATGGTCTGAATGTCTGTGTCCCCCCTCAAGTTCCTATGTTGACACATTTGGAGACAGGGCCTTTATTGGAGGTAATTCAGGTTATGTGAGATCATAAGGGTGGGGCCCTGATCCAATGAGATTAGTGTCCTTATAAGAAGAGACTCCAGAGAGTTTGGTGGCACGTTCATGCTCACACTCTCTCTCTCTCCTCCCTCTGCCATGTGAGGAAGGCAGCCGCCTGAAGCAGGAAGCGACCCCTCACCAGGAAGCAACTTGCTGGCACCTTGATCTGGGACTTCTAGTCTCCAGAACCATGAGAGAATAAATGCTTGTTTAAGCGCCCCCCGCCCCGGCCTGTGGAATCTTGTTACAGCAACTCAAACTGAATAAGACTTGTGGGGCTGGGTATGACGTAATATCTGTGTGACCCCAACAGGCCTCAGTTTCTCCATCTGAAATGGGGATGGATGGTAACAGCACCTGCCTCAAAGGCTGCGGGGGCTGAAATGAAAGCTCAGGCACCAAAGCACTGGGATCAGGCAGGGTGTGGTCCTGACTTCACCTCCATAGGCTCATATCAATGATGGCAGCCCCTGCGCAGCCTGCCCTGACCGCCCAGGAAGACCCCATTTTTGGGGTGTCCAAGGAAAGTCCTAGACACTTGAGGAAATTACGTGTCATGAGACATCAACCCCTCTGTCCTGATCACTATTTTACAGATGAGGAAACCGAGGCAGGAGCTGCCAGGGTGCTCACGTGAGGTCACAGGCAGAATATGCGAAGCAGAAGCCAGACCAGCTTGGAGCCCAGCACTGCACGGCTATTGCTTATGCTCTGCCACATTTCGTCCATTTCTTTCTGGTCTGGCTCCCGCCTCTGCCCCACCACGAAGCCAGATGCACCCTGAAGGCTGCACCCCTACAGCACCCATGGCAAGGACATGGCCGCTGGCAGGCGCTTGGGAAATATGGGTGGACAGGCTAGAAGGAAAGAAGGAAGGAGAGAGGGGACTGGAAATTCTTCCCAACTCTTTCGTTTCCCAGATGGAAGGTGGTTTTCATCAAATGGGAGGTCTGATACAGTAGCCCCAGCCACGCACGGCTGCTTACGTTACGAAACAACCCAGGCCAGTGAGTGCAGAAGGGGAGACTCTGCCTGAGGACGTGGGTATGGAGGATTTAGGAGGAATGATGGAGATAAATGGGGATGGCCCATTGCTGTAACTCTTCTGGAGACACCCATAAACGATCCCAGAAAAGCATGATTGAGGGCTTAACGGCAGAGGTGGTCAAGTGTGACTGACAGGTGTTGCCAACACACAGCTCATCCTGCACACCCCCAGACCTGGCCAGCTCTTCCGTTCGCACAGGAGTGGTGAGGGTCGACTTCCGAGCTCGTTTCTCTTCCCGGCTCTGTCCACATGGTGCCGGGAGGGTCTGGCGCTGAGCCCAGCACCATGTGGAGGTGCCTGTCCCACCTTGCTGGGCTGGCTCCCCCAGGCACACTGGGGCAAAGGTGTGAGCCCGACAAGTGGGGTAGGTGAGCCCGACAAGAACAGCTGGTCAACCGCTCCTCGGCTCCTTCTAGAACCATCCGAACCCAGCAGGATGTCCAATGGAATGGACATCTCCAATCCAACACAGCACCGCAACTTCCCCTGCCTGCCAGAGGCTTCCCTATCTCAGCAAAGGGCCCCACGGCTGCCCAGCAGTGTATGGAAGAGCCCAGGACTCACCTATGTCAGTCCCTGTCCCCCACCTATGCTCTGCCCTGAAACCGCCCCCAGCCTCAGTCCTCTCCACCCTGGTGTTTGATGTGGAACAGCCTCCAATGGGGCTTCCTGCTTCCCTGGGCTTTTGTTACAAAGCACCACAAACCGGGGGACTTAAAACAACATTTATTCACTCACAGTTCAGGAGGCCTCCAGTCCAAGACCAAGGTTTCTGGAAGGGGGCATCTCTTCTGGGGCCCTCCCCCAGCTCTGCTGACTGCGGGCCACCCTGGCACCCCCCCTTAGCTCGTAGTTGCACCCGCCAAGCTCTGCACGTGGCCTTCTGCTCTTTGCCTCTGCGTCCCCTCTTCTTACAAGGACAGCAGTCAGCAGATCTGGGGACCACCCTAAATCCAAGATGATCTCATCTCAAGATCCTTATGATGATCTCATCTCAAGATCTCATCTCAAGATCCTTAACTATAAATGATGTCTAAAGACATCTGTGAATACTGTTTCCAAATGAGATTCCCAGTGGACACAAGTTCTGTGGAACACCATCCAACCCCCTACTCTCTCCAATGCAGTCTCCGAACGGAAGTCCAACAAGCTGAACAACACACACGGGCAAGCACTGCTGCTCCCTGCCACAAACCCTGTCACCTGGGGAGTAGAGTCGAAATTCTTCCCACAGCCGGGTGCGGTGGCTCACACCTGTAATCCCAGCACTTTGGGAGGCCGAGGCAGGTGGATCACCTGAGGTCAGGAGTCTGAGATCAGTCTGGCCAACATGGTGAAACCCTGTCTCTACTAAAAATACAAAATTAGCCAAGCATGGTGGCTCACGCCTGTAATCCCAGCTACTTGGGAGGCTGATGCAGGAGAAGCACTTGAACCCGGGAGGCGGAGGTTGCAGTGAGTCGAGATCATGCCACTGCACTCCAGCCTGGGTGACAGAGCGAGACTCCATCTCAATTAAAAAAAAAATTCCTCTCCACACCCTGTGGGGCCTGTGCCTGCCTCTCCTGCCCTTCCCACACTTGGGTGCATGGCCTCTTCCCCTCCAGGTCCCCTGGCAGTCTCTGCCTCTGCAGCTCCGAGCCTACCTCCTCCGAGGCTGTTGCCGACCCTCCCTGTCAGCCAGCACTGCATGGCTACTGCTTATGCTCTGCGCACCCTTAGCCCTTCTGGAGGATCATCATATTTATTCATTTCTTTCTGGCCTGGCTCCTGCCTCTGTCCTATCATGGAGCCAGACGCACCCCGAAGGCTGCGTCCCCACAGCACCCTTGATGAGGACACAGCTCGTGGCAGGTGCTTGGGAAATATGGGTGGATTGGCTGGAAGGAAGGAAGGAGAGAGGGGACTGGAAATTCTTCCCAGCTCCGAAGGTGGTTTTCATCAAATGGGAGGTCTGATACAGTAGCCTCAGCCACCCACGGCTGCTTAAGTTTAAATTAATTGACATTAAATATTTAAAACTAAGAATTAGTTCCTCAGCCACACTGGCTGCATTTTGTGTGCTCAGAAGCTGTGTGTGGCCAGTGGTGCCATATCAAGCACATGGAACATTTCCAGAAAGTTCTATCAGACAGAGTTGCTTTAGGCCAAGGAAGGAGAGAGAATTCAGGGCTGTCAGCATTATGAAGGTCCCAGGGCATCTCTTCCAGCCTATGGTCCCTCCCATGCCAGGGCAGGGTATGGACAGCAAGAAACCCCACTGGGGAGCTGGGGTATAGGACGGGGCACAACTCAGGCCTAAGGCTATGCCCAGAGCTGCCACCAAGAACTAGAGTCACAGGAGGTGGGGCGCCTTTGTCCCTGTGCAGGGAGGGGCAGCCTCGGGTGTGGACTCCTGGGAGCAGAGGCCCTCGGTTCCCCAGGGGAGGGGTGGGCCTGGAGCCTCCTAGGAGCTTCCAGCCTCAGGAGGGGCTGAGGCTGGGGAGTGTGCAGGGCTAATGGACCCTATGTCTGCCACTTCCTGAGCTGAGGGCAGAGTTGATGGGGGCGGGCTATCCCCTGCATGGTCTTATTCCCAGGCTTGTATCCTACCCCTCTCCCCCATGGAGGAGGTGGGAATGGAGCAACGCCCCCAGCCAGTCCTCTGGTTCCCCTAAGGGATTCCTGCCAGCTCTGCGGCCCTCAGACCTGAGGCCAGGGGGTACTGGACACACTGCATCCCTCAAAGAGAGACGAACAACTGTCCCCTCCTGCCTGAGCCAGGATTCACCCCCAGACATCCCTCAGAATCCATTTCCATCTTTCCCAAGAGATGCTCCCATGGCCACAGCCTGCTTCAAAACCAAAAAGCCTCAAACCAGCTTTCCCATAAGGCAGCAGTCCTCAGCCAGGGGCGATGGTATCCCCCCAACCCCCAGGGAACCCGAGGACACGTGTCAATCTCTGGAGACATTCTTGGTTGTCACAACTAGGGGCTGGTGCTGGCATGGAGTGGGGAGAGGCCAGGCTGCTGCTGGACACCCTACAGCGTGCAGGAGGGGCCCGCAACAGAGTGATCCCGCTAGAAATGTCCTTGGTGCCTCCGCGGGGCAACACTGCCCCAGTTCCACAGCTGGCGGGCGGCTCTGGGAAATGCCCCCACCCAGAGCGTGGTCTCTATCGGCTCCCTCCCCTGGCGGCCTTCGGGGGGTGCCCCAAGGGGTCTCACCAGGAGGTTAGCCAATGTACAGTTCAAGAGAGCAGCTCCCACAATACTGCCCCTTCCTCACTTCAGACACCAGCTGTAAGTTCCGGGGGTCTCCAAGACCACCCTCAGGTTTGGTGATTTGTGGGAAAGACTCGGAGAACTCACTAGAAGCACCTGTGCTCACAGTGTTGGTTTATCACAGCAAAGAGATCCAGGTTGAGATCAGGCAAGGACAGGGAGGCGTGGGGCAGGGTCCAGACGCGGACACGGGGTATCTGACGTTTTCCCTGGGAAAGTGGGGATAATTCCTTCCCAGAGATGATGTGTGACAACACGCATGGGGCATTGCCACCAGGGATGCTCCAGGACCTTTGGTGTCCCGAGTCTTTGCTGGGGCTCTGTCATACACTGCCTCGGTGGCAGGGCTTTAGTTTCCAGCTCCTCCTGGAGGTTTGGGCTAATCCTTCTGGTCTCCAGTTTCTTCTGGAGGTCCAAGCTGACATGGCATGACCCAGAGCCCCTGCCATAAATCACACTGTCAGACTGTCCAGCCGTCAAATCCCCCGGGCAAACACACACACACATCAGGCAAGATATTCTGGGATCCCAAAGACCACCGCCCGGGAGCTGAAGGCAAAGGTGAGCCCCTCTCTCTGGATCAAGCTGGTGCTTCACTACCCAGACCTCCCTCCCTCCATTTTACATCAGAAAACTGAGGCCCAGACCTTAGGAAATCTGAGCAGGCTCTGAGCAGTGGAGGATGTGGGCTCTAAGCCAGTCTCTGCACTCTCCTCTTTTACTCAGGCCCCTCTGCTCCCCAAGCCCCCTGCCTCCCAGAGGTCCATAAGCCCAAGCCGGGTGAAATCTCAGTGCAGCCTCTTAGACCTCTGTGCAAAAATGAAAAAAGAGGACACGTTTGTGCATAAAATACACACTGTAGAGGAAGGAAAAATGCAGAAAGAGAAGTTTCCAGTAATCCACCCCATGGCAACCACCAGGCCATCATGGGACCCGGAGTATTAATCTTCTAAACCTGGGGCCCCTCCCACTCGGAGGGCCGAGGGCTGCAGCCCTCTGGGGCCTCCCCGCCTCCAGTTCCGTTGCCTCGTTCTCACTCCCAGGCAGCCTCCGTCCCAGCCTCCCATCCCGGCTGAGCATGGTACCCCGCACACACGGTTGCTAAGAAACCGTTGCCGAGAGTCACAACTCAGCTGGCAACGGAAAACACCCCCAGCAACACAGTTTGCTGGGCCCATTTAGGGAGACATGTTTTCTGGTCCACTCAATGCCTCATCCTCTTTGCAAACATTTCAAACGTTTTCTTTTACATGGCTTCTAGATATCACTTAGCATGCACTCTAAATTTAGGAACGGTTATGAAACAAACATATCACCCACAATATCTGCACTGACTATGGCATGAAGCCTGGTACTGGGATCAAGAGGCAGGGAGACACCAGGGAAAAATCCTGCCTCTTATCACAGGGAAGCCTGGTGCTCCTGGCTGATTTGGGAGCTTGTCGGTCAGTCTCAACCCCCAGGTGGCAAGCTTTACGCCACAAAGCCCATTGGTCTGTGGGAAACAGGAGAGACGGACGGCTCCCGCTCTCGGCAAGAGGCAGAGCTTGTCAGTCAGTCTCATCTGGTCTGATCCCACCACCCCTGGGTGGCAAGCTTTACGCCACGGAGCCCACTGGATTTCAAGAAACAGGAGAGACCGATGGCTCCAGCCCTGGACCAGAGGCTACTATCCTCGTAGTACCCCTGCGAGGTCAATCCTTGCAGCAGCCTCAAAAGGTCCAGATGCAACCCCTTATTTTGCAGAGGAGGAGTCCAAGGTGGCCCACCCACAGGAGGCAGAGCTGGCCTCTGTTGCTGTAGTGGAGAAATACTGCACCCCAAGCCACATCACGACACTCTTCAGCCCAGAGTGGGCAGCGTGAAGAGGAGAGACCCCATCCCAGCAAGGATGAAGCCTGCAGTTCCCAGGTCCTCCGTCAGCACGTATCTCATTTCCTGGGCACCCAAGACGGGGACCCCGGGAGGCCCTTTGGTCGGCCTTGGCACAGCCGTGAAGGTCAGATGGGAGCCTGGAGGTGGGGGTGGTGGCATGGCGCCGGCGGACTTTGTCCCTGAAGTGTCTCCTCTCACAGCTCACTCTAGCACTAAAGGCTCCTGTTTTTGAGGTCTGCGGTATTAGAGTTGTTCCCCAAAATTCCGATTTTCCTACTTCTTCGGCACATGCAGGGCTGCAGGTCTCCACCCTCCTGAAGTTAGGGGCGGCCAGTGAGTTGGCAGCGGCAGGGACGTGTGTCACTCCAGGAAAGGTGAAGACCAACTCACCACCCGCCACACTGCCCTTGAACCCAGATGTGGCGACTATGAATGGATCATGGTCCGGCCGGTGGGGGCATCACCCACCCGGGTTCCTAAGTGAGGAGGGCAAGGGACAGCACCCAGCAGACCTGGCAGGGCAGTGAGAGTGAGCAGGAAATAATCCTTTGTTTTTTTAAGCCATGGCAACCTGGAGATTGTTCCTGCTGGAGATTAACCCTGCTGTCCTGACTGCTACAGGTCAGGTGACTACAGCGGAATAGCCCTTACCCTAAACCCTTGGACTAGAAGTATTCTGGATTGCATGTGTTTTTGGATTTTGGAATATTTGCATGTACATTTGGTATATTTACACATATAATCACATATATCTTGAAGATGGGGCCCAAGTCTAAACACGAAATTCATGTATGTTTCATATACGCCTTATCACATAGCCTGAAGGTAATTTTATACAACATTTAAAGAATTTTGTGCATGAAACAAAGTTTTCATTGTATTTTGACTGGGACTCATCCCATGAGGTCAGGTGTGGAATTTTATACCTGTGGCCTCATGCTGATGCTCAAAACGTTTGGGGTTTTACAGCATTTTGGATTTTGGATTTTTAGATGAGTTCAACCTGGATTGGATCTCAAAGGGTGCCCTTCTAAAGGTCAACATGCCTAGCAAGGAAGAGAGTTTTTTTTGTTTTTTTGTTTTTTTTTTTTTTTGAGACAGAGTCTCACTCTGTCGCCAAGGCTGGAGTGCAATGGCATGATCTTGGCTCACTGCAACAGCGGCCTCCCAGGTTCAAGTGATTCTCCTGCCTCAGCCTCCCAAGTAGCTGGGACTACAGGCGCATGCCACCATGCCCAGCTAATTTTTGTATTTGTAGTAGAGACGGGGTTTCACCATGTTGGCCAGGCTGGTCTCGAACTCTTGACCTCAGGTGATCTACCTGCCTCGGCCTCCCAAAGTGCTGGGATTACAGGCATGAGTCACTGTGCCCGGCCGAGAGTTCTTAAAACTGAAGATCTTCCAGGTAAGCCCATCTTTGCATGGCAGGAACCACAGGTTAGGCTGGGAGGGTCCGGAAGCAGAACATGGAAGCCAAATTCTGATGGTTGCAGCACGGGTGGAGGCTGATGGCACCAAAGTCAGGGGGCAGAGAGCGCAGTAAACACATGTGCCCCTTCTCTGTCCTACCCAGGCCTCAGTTTCCCTGCTTGCAAAGTGAGCATAGTCACTACTAAGTAGTATCGTAATATATCAAGAGCTCTTTTCCCCGGGGCCTCGTTCAGTCCTTGTAGTAGCCCTGAAATGTCTAGTTCCAGCTCCTTATTTTGCAGAGGAGGAGCCTAAGGTGGCCCGCCCACGGGAGGCAGAGCTGGCCTTGACGCCAGCCCCATGCTCACTCCACACCCAGCATCATGATGCTGCTGTCATCCCCCAACTTCCGGCTTCCCGAGCTCCAGGCAGTGGAGACCCACCATCCTGCCGGCTGTTGGCACCGCCGCTGGGTGGTGAGGGGCTGCCGCAGGTTTGGGCCACCTGCCCACCCCAGGACAGGCTCAAACCGAGTGTCTAGGAAGAGTCTCTTGACTAGGGGAGTGAACAGGTGCCGGAGGATCGCAGTACCGCCGTGGGCTCTGGCTGGGTAAATCATCCCAGCTCTGGGGCTCTGGGTTCCAGCACGACAAGGCAGTGTGCTCCACACAAAGACAGGATGTACTTGGGGAGAGGCTGCACCATTGTTGTGAGCGGAAGAGAAATTAATTTTAAGCCTGGAGTTGATTCCAGCCTGGGAGGGAAACGCCAACACTCGGAGAGGGCTGGTTTCAGGCATGTGCACGCCAGAGCTCACGTGCCCACTGCAGCCTGAATTCAGTGGGGAAACGCGCCCCGGGCACCCTCCCTCCTCTGACAGCGTTCCGAGCCACCCCCACATCCCAGCACCGGAAGAGCCTGGCCCCTCCTTCCACCCAGAAGCCTTGGGTGTGTTCTCCACTGAGCCACACCCTGTCCCCTGCCCCACCAACTAAAACACACCACCCAGGCTGCTGCCGAAAAGGCTGGGAGAGGGGCAGGGAGCCAGACTGAGACCGCCTCTCTCCAGCGCTCCGAAGGGTTTGGTCAGTTCTCTGTCACTCAACCTGTCGCTTGGTGATGAGGACACAGAAAGGAGTGTGGCCCCGCTGCTGGCCTCCCGGGTCTCCAGGCCTGATGGAGTGGGACACACGGACGTCCAGCAGGTTCCAGCCTGGCGGGAGAGGGAGGCCTGGATCACAGACTGCGGGCCACTGTGGCCCTGGGGGCCACATGTGGTGGGAAGGGCAGGGGGATGTGTTGGCAAACACTGGCGACCGCAGCTCCCCTAAGGGCCTCTGAACTGCCGCCACAGCCGCTACAGCCGGGTGCACTCTGACATCAGCTCTAAGTCGGGGAGAGGCGGGTGCTGCCCTCAGAAAGCTGCCACCTGGGCCAGAGGCACGGGACACCAGGGAGTACCTGCTGCAGAGCCGGATAATCCTGCTGCCCTCCAATGCCCTGACTCCAATAAGCTGATCTCTGGGCCTCAGTTTCCCCAAGTGTGCAATGAAAGGCCTGGCCATCCAGCTCCCCCAGCAGACCCGGTCCCCTAACACTCATTCTAGTCCCCTTCCTCACTTGAGGACCCTAATTTTGTCTTGTCAGTTAACAGACCCAGCTACAAAACCCCTTTTCTCAGTTTTCCCTGGCTGCTAGTGGTGACCAGGAGACCCCAGGGTGCTTATCAATGAGACAAGAGAGGACATCATCTGTGGGCTTCCAGAGAGGAGCAGACGGCATGCACACTGCTTTTGCTCCTGGCCCTGGCCCTGGAGATGGACTACCATGAGCTTTGGCCCCCACTCAGCTTGCCCTATGTTACAAGGTTCCCTGATGGCAGTGGGGTGAGGTGGGCTGCAGGGGCCATGCTTAGAGCAAGAGAAAGGTCAGCCAACCTGCTGGGCTGGGACTGACTGTGCAGGTGCCCTGAGGCCGGACGGCAGGCAGCAGCGACGCCCCAGGTCCCAGACCCCAGAAGGCTGGTCAGCCCCCAGGACAGGAACCAGGCCACGGCTGAGGACTGTGAGGGTAGCAGACAGAAGGACAATCGGGCCCAGGCTGCCCAGAGGCGGGGCCGGGAACAGATCTGCAGACAAAGTGGCATCTCTAGGCCTCTGGAAATTGTGTGTGATTTCAAGCAAAGAGACAGTAGTGGTTCAATTTTGTCCCCCTAAAATCCATGTCTATGTAGAACCTCAGAATGTGACCTCCTTTGGAAATAAGGTTGCTGGAGATGCAATCAGTTGGGATGAGGTCATCCTGGAAGAAGTGGGCCCTCAGTCCACTGGTTGGTGCCCTTATAAGAAGGGAAAATACAGACTCACAGAGACATGGCCACGCGCAGATGGAAGCAGAGACTAGGGGATGTGGCCACAAGCCAAAGAATACCTGGAGCCCCCAAAAGCTGGAAGAGCCAAGGAAGGGTCCTCCCCTAGAGTGCTGGAGGGAGAGGACCCTGCCGACACCTTGACGTTGGTCTCTGCCTTCAGAACTGTGAGGGGAGACACTTCTGTTGTTCAAGCCCCAGCTGGTGGCTTTGACCCTTTGTGACAGCAGCCCCAGGGCAAGAACACAAAGGGTGAGCACGTAGCAGGCCAGTGTGGTGATCTGTGTCTGTCCATCCGGTGGTCCCTCCCTCCCTCCATCTGGCGCCCAACGCGTCCTCAGGACTGGCCGGGGCCTGGGGACCGGACACGGAGCAACTGGCAGCAGAGGGGGATGACAGAGCCTGCATTCCGGAATCTGACCGACAAAGGGCTGTGGCATTCCTAGGAGAAGCCGCGGAAGACCAGCAGGTATGACAGGAGCAGCAGCAAGAACCCTTCAGAGGACCCACGAGATGCGAACTCCCACCCCAGCAAACCACCAAGGGGAAGAGGCAGGCCCCCATCCAGGCAGCTCAGGAACAGGAGAGCTGACTTTTCTATGGCAAATAAGGCCCAGGTTGCCTAAAACAGGGGAGGGTAGCCTAAGGCTCTCCCAGACTCATGACAACTTAGATTTGTACAAGTGGTACATTTAGCTGGAATCTGGGAGGAGCCTGCTGGGGGCTGTGCCATCCTGAAGGTTCCCAGAGTCACACACACACACACACACACACACACACACACACACTCTCCCTCCTACCCGCCTTCTCCAAATAAAACCATGTCCCTGGTCTGTTTCTCTCAGTATCCACCTTCTCCATCACGGAGGAGGTCTCAGCTCCTAATCCACTCAGCAAAGTCCCGGTGGACAGTGAGTCACTGAGTCCTGGGCCAGGCACACGCTGAGCTCAGGGCCTCCAGGGCAAGGTGACCCGGAGGGCTCTGAGAATAGGACAGCGTAGGTGCCCCCACAGCAGAGGATGTGGCTGGGTGTCTGTGAGGTTGCTTCCTGCATGACAAGCTGGGGTTGTAAGAACACAAAAGCCTGTAGGATGAAGCCTGGCCCAAAGCAGTCGGGGTCCCGTGACCTCCCCGGCCTCTCTCCAGGCAGTGTCCTCCCCAGGGCGCCAGGCTTCCCTAGCTCCGAGTCTGGGCGTCTGAAATCTGCTGTGTAATTGGATCACGCCCCAGCCCGTGCTGAGCGTCCATCTGCACCCGTCTCGGAAAACACAAGTCTCAGAGAAAGAAAGCAGTTGCCACAGGTAATTTTCTATCAAATATATCACATTTCTTGGAATCACATGTGGAAGTTAACTAATTAGATTCCCCCTTATTTTTGAAATGCTTTCAGAGGACAATGGAAAGGTTCACTGTGTTCTGGGAAATGCTTCATTTAGATGCTAAACATTAGAATGCAATTTGTTCTTCAATCAGGGAAGAGCGGAATGAGCGGACTTTTAAGGATGCCATCCGCGCTCCCTGCTCCTGGTTCCATCGCGGGCCCTGAACAGCCGCAGGTGTGCGAAGGCAGGTTGGGGAACACTTTTGAGTCAGACCTACCTCCCTGGTTCAACCAGAGGCTCCTTTCTCTCCTTGATAAAAATCCAAATTGTGATTGTTTTATAGAACTGCCTTTTACAACAGAATCGTCTCCCCACATACCATATTCCCCTGATGCTGCCTGACAACTCTTGTCTCCCATGGATGTGGGCACACAGCCACACGCTGCTCTACCTCCCACCCGCCCTGAGCACTCGGTGGATGCTGGGACCCTGCTGGTCAGCCAACCAGAAAAGGGCGTGTGAGGGTACATCCGGGCGGCAGAAGAATGTACTAATTGGTTTATTTTTTGAAACGAGGTCATGTTGCTCTGGAAGGTAACTCAGGGGAAGGGTAGACAGGACCAGAAGGAGGACAGAGGACAAGGACATCATTCAGCAAGATGAGGGCCTGAGAAGCTGGGTCTCTGAGAAGCCTGGGCTCCTTTAATCCCAGTGAGACCCTCACACGGAGCGCTGACGGATGAGGGGTAGGGGGACAGGGACGGGGGCAGGTGCTCATTGAGGAAAGAGGCCCTGCGGTCCCCAGACCTGGGCATGAGGGGGCCGCCACTGGGCACAGATGGGCAACCTGGGCACCAGGCAGAATAGCATCTGCAGCTGATTTAGACACGCTGAATATATAAAAACGTTATATATATTAAATATATATTATGTATGTTATATATAACATATTTATACATACATATATTCATATATATAACATAAATGTTATATATTTATGTATTACATAAAAATATATATTGTATATAATATATTCTATATAAAACAAATATATACATACACACACATTATATATATACATATATATATATAAAAAAAACACACACTGAGTTGAATATACAAAAATCCTGAGTTCACAATGATATATTGGTGAGGGAGAGAGGGACAGACAGGGGCAGAGAGGACAGAGGGAGAGAGAAAAAGACCCTAGTTCATCCCCCAACAACACGATAGAAAACCAACTCATTGGACATCAGTGGAGATCACTGAAGCATCAGCTTCGTACGGAGAGACTTGGTAATTAAAAAGAAAGAATTAAGCATTTATCTTGCCTTCTGGTGCAAACAGCGTTCAGCTTAACCAAGTCATCTTATTTGAGATGAGAAAGTTCTTCGAGATGGAAGAATCTCAGCTCATCTCTGTGGAAGGATTAGGAAGTCACCAAATGCAAGCCTCAGCACACTCTTCAATGTCTGCAGGGCCCACCCCAGAAGGAGGCCCCTGGGTGACCAGCTGGTGAGGAGCTTCAAGAGGAAGGATTCACCATCACCACCTGGAGCCCGGGTGCAGCTTTCGTCACGGCGGTGGCGAGCGCAGTCTCTGCCTCCTGGGGAGACAGGGTGTGAAGCTCACAGCACCTGCGTGTGGCTGGGTCCAACATTAACAACACTGCAAGAGCTCACCTCCATTTACAGGAAGCAGGAAGGACCCAAGGACTGGCTGATGACACCACAGGAGGCAAAAGGCACATCTGGGGTTGGGGGCAGCCGATGGCCAACCTACCCCATCCCTCTAACAACTTACCCCATCCCTATAACACGTCGCTGGCAGGAAACACGGGAGATGACTCGGACTGGAGACTTGGGGACATAGCTCCCAAGTACCACGTGGGTCCTGGGTCGAAGTCACCACCATGAAAAGGCATTTCTGAGATAATTTGGGACATGTGCTAACGGAGGCACTTCAGATTCCACCCAGAGACCACTGCTGGGTGTGTGGATGGGATAGTGACACTGGGGCCCGCAAGAAAGATGCTATGCTCTTGAGAGACAGACTGAAGGGGAGGAGGGAGTGACGCAATGCCTGGGATTTGCTGGAAAAAAAATAAAAAATAAAAAGGGCTACCTGTATATGGATGGCAAGAATTTCTTAGGTAACAAAAGCACAGCCAATAAAAGAAAAAATAAATACTAAAGTAGATGAAAATGTAAAACTTCTGCGTTATCAAAGGGCACAATCGACAGAGCACAAAGGCAGCTAAAGAACGGGCGGAAATATTTGCAAATCATGTATCTGGTAAGGGGTTAATACCCAGAATGTGCAGAAACTCTCAGAACTCAACAACAGAAACCAAAATCTAACTTAAAAACAGGCAAACTGGCTGGGTGTGGTGGCTCACGCCTGTCATCCCAGCAGTTTGGGAGGCTGAAGTGGGTGGATTACTTGAGGTCAGGAGTTCGAGACCAGACTGGCCAACATGGCAAAACCCCATCTCTACTAAAATTTCAAAAATTAGCCAGGCGTGGTGGCACGTGCCTGTAATCCCAGCTACTCAGGAGGCTGAGGCAGGAGAATCGTTTGAACCCAGGGGGCAAAGGTCGCAGTGAGCCGAGATCACGCCATTGCACTCCAGGCTGGGTGACAGAGTGAGACTCCGTCTCAAAAATAAATAAATAAATAAAATGGACAAAGGACTTGAATAGACATTTCTGCAAAGAAAAGATACAAATGGCCGACAAGGACTTTACTGAAAAGATGTTCAACACCACTAATCACTTCGAGAAAGGCAAATCCAAACTACAACGGGACACCATCTCACACCTGTTGGGATGGCCACGATCCTAAAACAGAAAGTAACGATGCTGGTGAGTGTGTGGGGAAACTGGAGCCCTTGAACACCGCTGGCAGGAAGGTAAAGGGGTGCAGCCCCTGTGGAATATGGCACGGCTGCTCCTCAAAAGGTTAAACATAGGACGAGCACGTGAGCCAGCAATGCCACTTCTGCTTCTGTGCCCGAAGGAACTGACAGCAGGGCCTTGAAGAGATATCTGCACACCCGCGTTCACGATGGCAGCACTATTCACGATAGCCAAGAGGTGGACGCAACCTAAGTGTCCACCTACAGATGAATGGATACACAAAAGGGGGTGTTTCCATAGAATGGGATATTTATCATTCAGGCTTAAACCAGAAGGAGATTCGGACGCAACAACACGGAGGAACCTCGAAGGCATTACACTGAGAGAAATAAACCAGGCACAAAAAGACAAATACTGCAGAATTCCACTGATCTGAGGTCCCTAGAGTGGTCAAATTCATAGGGAGAGAAAGTGGGATGGTGGGTGCCAGGGGCTGGGGGAGGGGATGGTGATGAGTGTTTAATAGGGAAGAGTTTCAGTTCGGGAAGATGAGGAGGTTCTGGAGATGGATGGTGGTGATGGTGAATGGAAATGTACTTAATGCCACTGAAATGTATACTTAAAATGGTTAAGATGGTAAATTTTATGGTATGTGCACTGCACTACAATTTGAAACATAATAAAAAGTATAATTGTAAGAAAAAAAAAGGGGGAGGAAGTGAATGGAGCAAATGGGCGCTGCGATCTCTCGGAGGCCAGCTCTCCACAAGGTCTTCATAAACCCTCGGTCATGCTCCTCCGTTGCTCAAGGGCCTCCAATGGCTCCCCATCGCCCTGGGCCTTGCCACAGCCTGAAAGGCCCCGTAGGGCTTGGGTCCCGCCCCTTTTTCTGCAGCATCCACCCTCTTGATGTTCCAGAAGACACCGAGTCCTTCTCTGGTCCAGGCAGGGCCTTGCACTCACCACCCTGGTGCACAGCCCACCGCCACCTCAGCTCTACCCTCCTCTCCAGGTCTCAGCCTAAAGCCTTCCCCTTGAGGAATCCTCCCTGACCACTCTGTCGACAAAGGCGTGGTCTCTGCCCTGTAGCTTCACAGCATCCTTGTGTGTGTGTGTGTGTGTGTGTGAGAGCATGTGAGTATATGTGTGAGCATGTGTGAATGCATGTCGGCACATGTGTATGTGTGTGTGTGAATGTGAGCCTGAGTTTATGAACATGTGCATATGCAAGCATGTGTGTTAGCATGTGTGAGCATGTGAATATATGTGTGAGCATGTGTATGTGTAAGCATGTGTGAACATGTGTGTGAGCACGTGTAAGCATGTGTGTGTGAGCATATATGTGAGTGTGTGAATGTGTGAACATGTGAGCATCTGTGTGTGTAAGCATGTGTGTACGTGTGTGTGCATATGCTAGCATGTGTGCGAGTGTGTGAGCATGTGCAAGAGTGTGTGCGTGAACATGTGTACTGGTTCCTGGGGTTGTCATGACAAATCACCACAAACCAAGGGGCTTCAAACAGGAATTTTTCTCTTAGTTCTGGCGGCCAGAAGTCTAAGATCAAGGTGTAAGCTGGGCCACACTCCTCTGGTGGCCACTTATGTGGGTGCATTCGTGTGTGTGCACGTGTGTGGGTGCCTGTGTACGTGCGTGTGTGTAGGTGCCTGTGTGTGCATGTGTATATGTGCATGTGTGTGTGCATGAGTATGTGTGTGTTTCCATTCACAGCACAGCCACAGCCTCCAGTTATGGAGCCTGCTGACCCACATAGTGCCTTGTCAATCTGTGCAGCGTCTGTTTTCCCAGCACTGAGGCTCTGTGAGGGCAGGGCCTGGTCTTCCTCTCTGCAGGATCCCAAAAGGGCCCAGGCTGGTGCTGAGTATGGAGTCAGCGTGTGGCCCGTACACAACTGATCAGACCCAGGGTGCCTATAGAGACCCTCCTGCTATTCACAGATGGGGGCAGGTGGGGCTGGGTTGGGTGTTTACACCCCTTCTGGCCAGGGCACGGCCAGCTCGAGTTCCTCCTGGGGTGCAGAATCCAGGTGCCCACAAAGACAAACGAGCAGCCGGAGAGCCAGTCCCTGATGGACAGCCCCTCAGACCTCCCCCCACCAGCCCACCGGGAAGCAGCCACCGCAGAGAGGGTGTGACCCGTGGGAGGCCGCCACCCAGTGCTCAGGAAGGTAAGCACAAAGGACACTAGGCACTGGGAGTGAGGCTGGTGCCCTGGCGAGGGGAGGCTGGCTGCCCCAGACTCTTGAAAGCCCTGAGGCCCAGATCCTGGCAGTCCTGTGAAACAGACCCAGGGGTCAGACCCCTTTCCTTCCCACATCCCACACTCTAGGCTGCCCAGGGGAATCCCAAGGAGCCTTGGCATCCCAACCAGCCTCAGGCTGACCAGTGAGACTACCCTGTGACAGGGCTGGAGCCCTGTTTGGGGTCTGCGAGCTGCCCACGGCTCACATCAAGTCGGCTTCCGCTCTGTCCATCAATTTAGGCTAGCTGAGCACAGGTTCTCAGGAATGCCCAAGAGCCCCATGCCAGGTGGGTCCCATTCACAGGTGGCTGTTCACCAGCCAGCAGGAAGCTGGAAAGTACCCCCAGGACGGCTAGCAGCCCAGTGAGCTGTGAGGCACACGGCAATTTGGGGCTAATTTCTCCTGCAACGAAGTTGATCCCATAATCTGGTAAATACACTAATCATCACCGCCCTGCTCAGAGCAGGAGCTTATGAGCTACAAAGTCCGGAGGGAACAGGCTCGGCATAGAAAGAGACCACGGCCGGCCGGCTTGAAGAATGTGCTGCCAGGATATGAAACCCAAAGCTGGCAACGGACCATAAGCCGCTCCCAGTGACGGAGGACCCAGGCCACAGACCAGCTGCTGCACTGGGCACAATGCTTCTATTGTCACAGAACCCTGCATCCACATGCCTGCCCAGCCCCGCTTGCAGATGGGAAAGCTGAGGGCCCGGAGCAGCAAGATCTGCTTGGCGTCCTGCTGCTGACCGTCCCTGGGCCAGTCTGACCCCCGGTTCCTCTGATCGTCTCTCCTTTAACAGAAGCAAAGAATGAGTCGTAATAGCCAAGGACCAAGGAGCAGTTCTTCTGTCAGCAGATGCACCAGAAAATCCGTGGTGGCCGAGGAAGCCCCATTTTGTTTAGTCTGCTCAGCACTTCTCGTACAATAATAAAAACATCTGAATTTCCAACATATATAATAGAAAGATTTCCTAGAAAATGATCTATTCTGGCTTTGTTCAAAAAAGTTGAGTCCAGCTGGGCACAGTGGCTTACACCTGTAATCCCAGCATTTTGGGAGGCTGAGGTGGGCGGATCACCTGAGACCAGGAGACCAACCTGGCCAACATAGTGAAACCCTGTCTCTTCTAAAAATACAAAAATTAGCTGGGCATGGTTGCAGGCGCCTGTAATCGCAGCTACTTGGGAGGCTGAGGCAGGAGAATCACTTGAACCCGGGAGGTGGATGGTGCAGTGAGCCGAGACTGCCACTGCACTCCAGCCTGGGCAACAAGAGTGAGACTCTGTCACAAAAAAAAAAAAAAAAAAAAAAAAAAAAAGGTTGAGAGTCCATGACTGACACTGCTCTTGGTCCCACAGAGCCAGCCTGGGCTGGTGCTGGGAGGGGCTGCCCCTGCTGGCCGAGGGTCTCTACAGCCCCAGGACGTGCCACTCCCTGACCACATCTAGAGGCCTCTGTGTTGGGGACCCAGGCGGTAGCCTCAGCAAATGACCAGTTTGGGATGGAAGTGGGCTCTGCAAGTGCCTGAAAGAGAGCCTCAGTCCATTAGGCTTTTGCTCAGGCTGCCGTAGCAAAATGCCACAAACTGGGTGGCTTCTAGACAACAGAAATGTATTTCTCACCATGCTGGGGGCTGGAAGAGTCAGTGTCTGGTGAGCGCCCACTTCCTGGTTTCTTCTCATGGTGTCTTCACAGGGCAGAAGGGGCAAAGGGGCTCTCTGAGGTCCCTTTTCTAAGGGCACTACTCCCTCTCATGAGGGACCCACCTTCATGACCTCATCTCCTGCAGGCCCCACCTTCTAACACCATCGCTCTAGAGATGAGGATTTACTGTATAAGTTTTTCGGGGGACACAGACCATCACACCACAGCAAAGAGGGCCTGGGTTTTCTTCTTCCTTTCTTTCTGAGAGTCGATTTCCATCTGATTTTCCCAGCAACATATTAATTGGGTAAAGCCAAATCCATGTGAGTAGCTGCGGTGGGTACAGAAAGGAGGGTGGCCTGAGGCTCCCCTGAAGGCCGGGGACATGAGGGTGCCCTGGCTCCCCTGCAGGCCTACAGGGTGGGTTCTGGCCTCCAGGGCCTGAGCGGAACCCCCTTGAGCCACACGGGGTCTTTACCGGGCTCCTTTCCGTGGTGGAGTTCCACGTGGCTGGGACTGGGATGTCAGTAGACCCAGGGACGACCCCAAGGAAGGGGCTGGGTTTCAGACACAGGGGGAAGGGGCAGGTCCTCTGGCCCACAGGCCCGTCTGGGGCTCAGAAGGCTTTGCCCAGGCCTTCCAGGGGGCTGGGGGCTGCAGGACATGGAGGTGCAGCTGGGATGTGTCTCCCACGGTAAAGCAGGCAACCCGGGGCCGGGCATGGCTAGTGCAGTGGGCTGAGTGGGGTCTCCCAGAAAGATGTGCCCAGGTCCTAATCTCCGGAACCGGGAATGGGATCTTATTTGGAAAAAGAGTCCTCACAGACATAATCAAGTTAAGGACCTTGAGATGAGGAGATTATCCTGGATTACCTGGCTGGGCCCTAAACCCAATGACAAGTGTCTTTATAGGAGAGAGGCAGGGGGAGGTTTGAGACACAGAGACGCAGAGAGGAGAAGGCCACGGGAAGACAGAGGCAGGGACTGGAGCGACGCAGCCATGAGTCAAGGGACACCTGGAGACACAGGAAGCTGGAAGAGGCCAGGAAGGATCCTCCCCTAGAGCCACCATGGGGAGTAGGGCCCTGCCAGGCCCTGGATTTCAAACTCGTGGCCTCCAGCACTGTGAGTGAACGCATCGCTGTTGTCTGAGGCCACCCAGTCTGTGGTCATTTGTGACGACGGCCGCAGGACATGAATACAGTTGTGCTTCAGAGAGGACTACACAAAGCTGAGGCCCGAGCCCTGATCTGGGAGCACAGGTATGTGCCAGAGTTCGGGGCACTACGGGCTGGGGAGGGCTGGGGTAGGAGGAGCACATGCCCAGTCAGGATCCCTCCCTGTTCCCCAATCCCTAGAATAGTCCCTCAAGGCTGGGCTCTGGAATCCTCTGTAAGTTGCTCCATCTCAGAAAGCCTCAGTTTACTCATCTGGAAAACGGAAAAAGTCATGCAAGTCCACTTTGCAGAGCTCCTGGAAAGAATCGAGGCAACCGCTGGGTAACCTGCTTAGCACAGTGAGTGCAGGCAATGAGCGTCTATACAGAGAGCCTGGGGACTTAGAGGGATGCAGAGTGTTCAGACAGCTAAAACACGTGCTGGCACTGCCTGGCATCCCTCCCTGATGAAAAATAACAATAGATCGTGTACAGAATTTTTTAAATTCTAAGTATCTTTTTTTTTCTTTACTATGGTTTTTTTTTTTTCTTTTCTTTTTTGAGACGGAGTCTCGCTCTGTCCCCCAGGCTGGAGTACAGTGACGCGATCTCAGCCCACCGCAAGCTCCACCTCCCGGGTTCACACCATTCTCCTGCCTCAGCCTCTCGAGTAGCTGGGACTACAGGCGCCCGCCACCATGCCCGGCTAATTTTTTGTATTTTTTTTTTTTTTTTTTTTTTGACACAGAGTCTTGCTCTGTAGCCCAGGCTGGAGTGCAGTGGTCGGATCTCAGCTCACTGCAAGCTCCGCCTCCCGGGTCCACGCCATTCTCCTGCCTCAGTCTCCCGAGTAGCTGGGACTACAGGCGCCCACCACCTCGCCCGGCTAGTTTTGTGTTTTTTAGTAGAGACGGGGTTTCACTGTGTTAGCCAGGATGGTCTCGATCTCCTGACCTCGTGATTCACCCGTCTCAGCCTCCCAAAGTGCTGAGATTACAGGCTTGAGCCACCACGCCCGGCTAATTTTTTGTATTTTTTTAGTAGAGACGGGGTTTCACCGTGTTAGCCAGGATGGTCTCGATCTCCTGACCTCGTGATCCGCCTGCCTTGGCCTCCCAAAGTGCTGGGATTACAGGTGTGAGCCACCGCGCCCGGCCTATGCTTTTTTCTTAAACGTGCTTCGGCTTGTCTAAGAGGATCCAGTGCAAGGCATTGTGAGATCAACAGCAGAGAATGGCATGTGCTCTCCCTCCAGAGGCACAGCAAGACCGCCTGCCCCAGCCTCCCCTGCAGGGAGGAATGACCGCCAGTTGAGATTGCAGTCAACAGAACATAAGCAGAAGGGATATGTGCTTTCTCTTCTGCCAGCCAGATGCGGCCGAACCCGGTGACCTGGGCATCCGCGTGTTCAGGATGGAGGAGCTGGGAGCTGGGAGGAGCCTGAAGCTGCTTGGAGGACTTGAGAGGGGCAATAAATAACTTTCCATGGCTCAATGAATAGCCAGTTTTCAGTCTGGGACTTGTTACAGTGTCCAGCATTGCGGGAACGGACGCACAATGTCTAAAACGGGTGCAACACTGCGAAGTGTACCCGAGACCTCTGGGCTGTGGGCGGTCGAGTGGGCATGCCAGCCCCTGCCCCAGCTTGCAGCTGTGCTAGCACAAAAGGGCCAATCTCTCTGGGTAAGGGTCGTGCTAGGGAATCCCACTGCGGATGACTCTTCTGGGTAATCAAGGTTCAGGCTCTTTCCTGGGAGTTCTTGGGTCTGGAGAGAAGGCCACGGGGGACTGGGTACCAGGATGGGTAAGGTCAGAAGGACAGGGGCTGGGGTCACTGGCATTCCCCTGAGGGAGGCCGCATTTCACAGGCTTTTCCAGTTGGCGAAGCCTTTGCCTGCAGGGTCTCTTTAAAAGGAAACCAGACGAAACCAACCCAATATTTCCTGTGCTGCGTCCTGACCTCAAACCATCCTGCCTAGCAACTGGCAATTAGGCTGCCTTTGAGATAAATATTCTTGGCTAAAAATGCCCATGGGTCTTAAAACTTTGATTTTCCGTTCGATTCGAATTTACATCCAGAATTGCAGTGCTGTGGGGGGCGGGGGATGGCGATGAAATGCCCAGGATAAAGACAATGTCCTAGCTAACAAAATAACCAGTGAGCGACAGAGGGGCCTCAGCAGGAGCTCTGGGCAGAACGGCGCTTGCTAGGTCACGCCATGTGAACCACTTTGGACAACAGAGTGGTAGCTTTGTTGGATTTATGGGGATAGCGGCTCAGCCTGTCTAACCGCAGTTGAGGTGGAGCCGAGAGGCGTCTCCCCTGTGTCCACGCTAGCTGGGTGCTTCCCTCCCACAGACACGGAGGCCGGGCTGCCACTTCCATCCTTCCCCGACACCTCCAGTCATCTTCTGGGAAACACCAAGTAACACAAACAGGACACGGATTTCCCGGAGATTTATATCTGGCTCAGCAGTTGCACCTGCTGAAGAGGTAAAGATGACAAAGGCCCTCAATGTGACCAAGAATAATGCAGAGCTGGTCCCTCAGGCTTGAGAGCCGTAATTTCGCCAGCTTAGAATTTCTAACTAGACAAAGAATACAAGTTTTTTTTTTTTTTTTTTTTTTTTTTTTTTTTTTTTTTTTTGAGACGGAGTCTCGCTCTGTCACCCAGGCTGGGGTGCAGTGGCGCAATCTCGGCTCACTGCAAGCTCCGCCTCCCGGGTTTACGCCATTCTCCTGCCTCAGCCTCCCGAGTAGCTGGGACTACAGGCGCCCGCCACCTCGCCCGGCTAGTTTTTTGTACTTTTTAGTAGAGACGGGGTTTCACCGTGTTAGCCAGGATGGTCTCAATCTCCTGACCTCGTGATCCGCCCGTCTTGGCCTCCCAAAGTGCTGGGATTACAGGCTTGAGCCACCGCGCCCGGCCATACAAGTTTTTAAAAAAGTTACTTTACAGAAGAGCCAAGGTGACTATAGTTAATAATAATTTATAGTATATTTCAAAATATACAAGAGAATATTTGGAAGGTTCCCAGCACAAAGAAATACATGTTGAAGGTGATATCGCAGTTTATTCTGATTTGATCCTTAGACTTCGTGTAGAGGTATCAAAACATCACACGGGCCACATAAATATGTACAATTTTTATGTGACAATTTTTATGAGACCCTCTGTGAGTCTCACCCTCAGAGACTCTGTGACTCACCCTCCACCTGTCTCTTCCTCCAAGGGGTTACCTTGGAGGAAGGCTTATCTTGAAGGATTATCACATGGGTGTGGAGATTTCCAGAACTTTTGCATAACATTTATGTTCCCTTGGAAAATGTGGCGTACAGAGAATAAATATAGTATTTTTGCGTCCTTTTTTAAAAAGCAGAAATATTATCATACTACAGTGGTTGGTCTGTGACCTGTGGTTGGCATTTGAGATGGTGTCTCGGGAATCATGTTGTGGTTGGTACGCAAATACTCCTCTTTCTTTTATACGTCGGCATCGTTTTTGGTCATTTTAATGAGGGTTGATCTCCTGCCATGTGCTGGGTGCTTTCTCTTGCAGGTGAGCAAGAAAGGCAGTCTTTGCTTTCATTGAGTTACGGTCCCACGGGAGAAGACAGACCAACAATAAAAGGTGAATAGAAACCATACCGTGTGCTGGTCGAACTATGAATAAACAGGAAGCCGATTAAGGGACTGCAGGTGGAGGAGGGGGAGGAACAGAGAGGCGAAGAGGTGACCTGGGGTCGGGGGCTGAGCTGGAGCTGTGCCCGGGGTCTCAGCTGACCCAAGGGTTGTACGTGGCGGTGAGCAGGGGTCACCACTGGTTCTGTTTCAGAGCCCAGGAAACATGCTGGGAACTGCCCCAGATCTAACAGGAAAGCCCAACTGTTCAAAAGTTAAACAACGAAAAGGGAAGAACATGGCTGTTTAAAAAATTTTAAATTAAAAAAAATGTAGTAAAAGACATAAAGCATAAAATTTGCCATTTTAAAGTGGCCAGTTCATGGCATTAACTACGTTTACAGTGTGTGCAGTCATCACCAGCACGCATCTCCGGAACTTTCTCATCTTCCCAAATGGAAACTCTGTCCCCGTTACACACTAACTCCCCATCCCCTTCCCCAGCCCCCGACACCCACCATCCTACTTTTTGTCTCTATGAATGTGACGAATGTGACTACTCTAAGAACCTCACTTGAGCGGAATCATACAGTTAAAAGGAAGAGAACGTTGTGTTTGGCTACTCCTGGCATCTGTCCATCTGCTTCCCCATGGGTCCCAGGCTGGATACCTCCGTGTAGGGTGGAGGCAGTGACAGGAACTGAGAGGGGCCCCTGTCCCAGGGCAGGACCAGCAGCCCTCCTGCAGGGCAGCTCCCACCTGCTGCAAATACAAGAGGGAGGCTGATCTTGGAAGAACATGCCTTTCCAACATGCATTCCCAGAGACAGTGCAGATCTCAGCAAAGCCAGGGGTGAGGACAGCGCTGAAATCCATCTCTAGACCTGCCTGCCAAACCCCACAGAGTCACTGAGTCCCGATTCGCTGTGCTCATTTAATTGATTCCTTCCTTCATGCATTCAGCAAACAATAGCCCATGCCTTTTGCCAAGACTGACACCTGTGCCTCAGATAAACACGTGGGGAAAGGTGACCCCAGCCTGGCAGGGACTATGAACAAGTAGGAAATTCATCAAAAGATCTCATCAAAGGCTGGGCACGGTGGCTCATGCCTGTAATGCCAGCACTTTGGGAGGCTGAAGTGGGCAGATCACCGAGTTCAGGAGTTCGAGACTAGCCTGGCCAACATGGTGAAACCCAGTCTTTACTAAAAATACAAAAATTAGCTGGGTGTGGTGGCGCACACCTGTAATCCCAGCTATCTTAGGAGACTGAGGCAGAAGAATTGCTTGAACCTGGGAGGCGGAGATTGCAGCGGGCTGAGATTGTCCCACTGCACTCCAGCCTGAGCAACAGAGTGAGATTCTGTCTCAAAACAAAAATGAAAACAAAAATAAAAAACACGTCAAGAATGCTTTGAAGAGGCAGACAAGTTACACACAAGCTTCGTCCTGCTCAATGCCAAAATCCCGGTGTTGCTGGGCTGAGGCAGGGGCTGTCTAGAGGGGCTACAGGCTGGGGATAGGGCTGGCCATGGGGCTGCTGGGCACACAGCCTGTTTTCCAGGAACAACAACAAAAAACCTGAACAATAAATCAGTCCACTGGAATCAGAAGGCTCATCAAAAACCACTCTGGGAAAATTAACTGACAACAAAAAATGTCTTCCTGGAACAGATGAGGCTGGGCCCAATATAGGAATTAAAACCAATCACTGCTGACCCCAAACAGGTGCTGCAGAGGTTCAGCTGCTATATTTACAAGGGAATGATGCATATGCCACGAATTAGAGGCAGCGTTACCTGCCATGGGCCCTTGGCGCTGAGTCCCCTCAAGTTCAGTGGCCGACACCTCCTAGTTTTGCTTCAGTCCGGGATCGGGCTGGGGAGCTGGGGCAAGGCAGAGTGCCCTGGGCTTTGAGTCCAGCATCAGGATGGCCAGGACCCCCGAGAGCCCTTCTGACCCCCTGCCTTGCTGCAGCAGGAGTCACACACAGTGTCCAAGAACTCTGGAGCCAGAGCTGGACTTGGGTTTGAATCCTGCCCCATCACTCCCTCACTATCTCCTGTGACTTGGGTCATCCTATATTCACCAAACCTCAGCTGCTCCATGTACAAAATGACACTAATGCCACCTCCCTCCTCAGACTGCTGAGTGTGGAAAGGGACACTGGCATACAGTAAGTGCTTAAGAAGTGGCAGAGGTCATTATTGAAATAGTCCTTGTTATTGTTCCCAGAGCTGTGTGGACCCCCAGAACTCGCATGCTGGTAGCCCATGGTGGCGAGGGCAGCATTTTGATCTCCTGTGCTCTGTGCCCCCTCAAACCCAGGCCATTCAGAATAAATGACTGTGAGCCTGAGGCTGGAAAGATCGTTTCCCTTCCCAGCTAGAAAGACTCATCCATCAGGCTGTGTCAGACGCCTGAGTCCTCCAGGGTGGTCAAAGGTAATGAAGCTTGTGTCCCAAGTGCAGCATTTGGGGCTTCCCAAGGCAAAGTGCCCAAGCAGGCTCTCTACTCTCCAAGTTCATGGTGCACAGTAGCCATGGCTTGCCTCTACCAATGCACAGGATCTCCAAGGGCCGCCCTCCCATCCCTCTTGTTTCTCAGCCCATGTGTTTCCTCCTTCCTTCAGTTTGACAATATGGGTACAGCAACCACTTTGCAGGATGCCTCTGCTTAGGCATGCCTGAGCATAGGGCTAAGGAGAAACATGGGACCTGAACTCTGCACTCTTTGGGAAGAAGGACCACATAGGATTCAAATCTGTTTCACCAACCACTAGGCTCCAGGCCTGAGTCTACCCAGCAGCTGCTCAAGGTAAGTTTGCAGATGTGTGTAACCCAGACAGATACCCTCACCCCGCGTGCTCCTGTCCTTGTTGGAACGATTTTCAAAGAATCACAGTCCAAATGCCAAATAGATAGGAAACAGGGTTTCCGATCTTTAATAGTACTTCTCCAGTTATTAAAGGGAATCTTTTTATTTATTTATTTATTCTTGAGACAGAGTCTTGCTCTGTCGCCCAGACTGGAGTGCAGTGGCACAGTCTCGGCTCATTGCAATCTCCACTTCCTGGGTTCAAGCGATTCTCCCTGCCTCAGCCTCCCGAGTAGCTGGGACTACAGGTGTCTGCCACCACGCCCAGCTAATTTTTGTATTTTTTAGTAGAGACAGGGTTTCACCATGTTGGCCAGGCTGGTCTTGAACTCCTGACCGCAGGTGATCTGCCTGCCTCGGCCTCCCAAAGTGCTGAGATTACAGGCATGAGCTATCGTGCCCAGCCAAAATAAATCTAATTTAAAGCACAAAGCAGTACCTCTTGGTAGCCCCACCTTTTATAATCTGTACGTAGAAGTAAGCCCCCAGTTTTCCTTCAAGGCTTGCCCGTCATAACTTTTATTCCTCTCAGCTTTCTGTCTAAGCTCCCTCAGTTTCTTTGTTTTCCTCTTTCCTCTAGAATCTGCATCACAGAAGACATCAAATTGGGCAAGACTCCTCCTCCCTGACAGGTGGCACAGGAGGGTAGCTGGAGCGGGAGGGTGGGAAGCAATACATCGATCTTGGAAGAACAGCCTGGCTCTGCCACTCGCCATGTGTCTGTGGGTATGTGAGTCCCCACTCTGTGCTGTGGCCTCCTCACGCAGGGAAAGGAACTGATAAAAGTAACCAAATTGGCCGGGCACAGTGGCACAAGCCTGTAATCCCAGCACTTTGGGAGGCCAAGACGGGCGGATCATGAGGTCAGGAGATCGAGACCATCCTGGCTAACACGGTGAAACCCTGTCTCTACTAAAAAATACAAAACACTAGCCGGGCGAGGTGGCGGGCGCCTGTAGTCCCAGCTACTAGGGAGGCTGAGGCAGGAGAATGGCGTAAACCCGGGAGGCGGAGCTTGCAGTGAGCTGAGATCCGACCACTGCACTCCAGCCTGGGCGACAGAGCGAGACTGCGTCTCAAAAAAAAAAAAAAAAAAGTAACCGAGTTAAACTGAACAAAGTGAGTTCATGTGTGTGAACTCTCAAAAACGGTGCTGGCACACAGTAGGTGCTCAAGCAGCGCGGGCATTTTACACAGTCGCTGCCACGGCTGTTCTGAGTTTTATTTGCAGTGTGTATCATGCTGCCCAGCAGTTAAGCTTTTGTTGGGTCTGAGTTCTATCTTAACGGAAGCGGGCAGGACCCCCTCCCCTCTTCGGTCCTTCTGGACAGGGGTGAGACGAAGGTCATGAACTCAGCACTCACTGAACACCCGCCTGTCCCACCTGGGATGGGGACTCTGGGGTGTGCATCAGCAGTTTCAAGAAACACAGAATTACCGCATGACCCAGCAATCCCACTCCTAGGTATGTACCCCAAAGAACTGAAAACGAAAACTGGTACAAAAACGTTCATGTCGACTTTCTTCACAATAACCAGAAGCTGGAAACAGCCCAAGTGTCCCTGAACTGGTGAATGGATAAACTAATTGTGGTCTAACCATGTGGTGGAATGTCATTCACCCACAAAAGGAAGGTAGTACAGACACACGCTACCACACGGCTGAACCTAAAGCACATGATGCTGAAAGAAGACAGAAAAAAGGTTGCCTAGAGCATGATTCTGTGGATGGAAAACATCCGGAACAGGCAGACCCAAGACGGACAGGGGATGAGTATTTGCCTGGGGCTGGAGGGATATGGAGAGTGAGTGCTAATGGGTTCGATGGTAAATTTTATGGTCTGTGTATTTTACCACAACAAAAAAAAGACATACCCAAGCGAAAAAAAAAAAAACAGTGTATAAACACATGACAAAGTGTATTACTAACAAGACACATATAAAGAAATAAAATTCCACAAAGATAAACCTTGTTTTGCGGACACTGTCTCCTGGTGGCAGCATCCCTGGTTTTTTTCTTTGGTTTCTCTGCATTACCAATTTTATTTGTGTCTGACATGATTTACTCGAAACATAGTGAAATAACACTAATGTAAAATCTGGCCACCAGGCAGATATGGGGGTAGAGTTTACTCAAAATTTCCTAGGAGGAGGGGTACACATTCCCCCTGTAAACCTCTCAGGATTTGAGTGGGCCTGGGGAGAGAAGGCTGGCACCTTCCAGGGAAGGGCTGGCTTCTCACACTCTCCCTGATGTAAATGAGTCCACCCCTCCACCTCCACCAGCTTTTCAAGTTCCGGCACTGATGGAGATGGGGAAGGGGTTTGGGAGGAAGGATCCCCTTCTCCAAGACAGAAGTTCTATCCTGGCTGTGCTCTCCTCAGTGGTGCCTTCCTTTCCTTAAGGAATATTTATTGGGTGCTTGCCATGTGCTCGGCTCTGGGTGGTCCCTTATCTGACGGGGTGTGTGCAGGAAGTGACTATAGCAAGGGGTTATGAGTGGGCACCACAGGCAACTTTCAGACATCTGAGACAAATGCAGGTGGAGGAGACAAAATTGTGGGCAAGTGTCTGGGGCCAGGAGGAGTGTGGCATATTCCGCAGACCAGGGAAAGCGCCCAATGGCGACATCCATCTCCTCACTGGCCTGGCACACGTGCCATCTCCCCTTCTCACCCATATAACCCACTCCTCTCTCTGCAGATCCAGCCCTGAGGGTGCTGATGGAGGTGCACATGCCCAGGACAGCCCCTGTTTATCTCCATGACCCCCTAGGTCCTGCCACGAGACTGAATACAAAGGAGATGCATGGAAAAGTCTGCTCCATAGGACCCATCTGAAGATCCCGGGGAGAGGGAAGCAGATAACTTGCTGGTGGGTGGTTGATTTCGTTAGACCACAGTGGGGCCACCATTCTCAGGGCTCTACAGCATCAGCTCTGCCTCCCCTTCTCATCCCACTCTGCTTGTGGGCGCGTACACACCCTAATTCCCAGGGCTGACAAACTCCATCAATTAAAAGACCCCATGGGGCACTTAGCACAGGGCCTTCCTCCAGTTCATTTGCCAATCTAACCGCTTGTATCATGAAACTCCCCACAAAAGGGCACCAAAGGCTAAGACAAATCAATGCTAACAAGAGCCTGCTGAGCACACTGGGAAGCGGGCAGTGGGTGTACAGGAGGGAGGAGGGGGCAGGTGGAGAGGACCCAGAGGCACGAATGGGTGCATCAGAGGACCTGGTGCCAGCAGCTTCCAACATGGGGGTGTCAGCCTACTATGCCTCCTGCTGCCTTCGCTCCATGTAGCCTGGGGCTGGGTGTACAGCATCCACACACAGAAAAAGATGGCTATAAGGTTACATCCCAATGATCTGGGACTTACCTGGACCATGAGGTAGACACAGTGCAAAAGAAACAAGCTTTGGAGTCAGCTTAGATTCAGGCCTCCCTGGAGGGCCCTGGGCAGGCTTCTTAATCTCTCTGAGGCTCAGTTTCATTACCTGCAAGATGAGTGTAAAACTACTTCCCAGGAGTGCCCATCACTGAACATATGCGCTGGGGCCTCTGTTATGCACCTGGCACTGTGTTGCATGCTGGAGATGTAGCAGAGACATGGTCAGCAAACTCTCTGGCCCACAGGGAATGTTCCCTGAGGGAGGTGGATAGTAAGTCAGTCACCTAACACAGGAAATGTATGATTCCTATGGTCACGGAAGCACACGGTGTGAGTGTAAGAGTCAGGGAAACCTGAGGGTGCCAAGAGGGTCCTCTCTGAGAAGGCATGATGTGAGCTGAAACCACAGTGGTGAGGGAAGTGGGGCTCAAAGTAGATGCAGATGGACAAGGCAGGACATGGCAGATGCTCGACCACATTGGCTCCTTGGCCCCTCCTTGTGGAAGAGATTTCTCTACCAAGTAGATGAAACTGTCACTAAGTAATGAGCCTCTAGGCTCAGAAACTCCAAGGATGCAGGGGACAGAAATGAAAGGTGCAGGGACGGAGGCAGGGGACATGCTGAGGGCGTCCTCCAGACTCCTGAGGAAGGCTGCATCCTATCCTTCCAGCTCTCTAGTTCAGCACCCTGCAGAGGGCCAGCGCCCTGGAGTGGTTCAGCACCCTGGAGAGAGACCATGCCCCACAGGGGTTCAGCACCCTGGAGAGATCCAGCTACGCTCTCGCTCTGTGCAGCTGTCCAGTCACACACATTTGTACCTACTTAACTAACATCCCAGGCCCCCACTAGACCAGTTGCTCACCCCCAGCTTCACAGCATCTGATCACTCCCCAAATCCACCTTGAACATTCCTGACCCCCTAAGCTTTTGCTCAAGATCTTTCTCCTCAGTTCTGCCTGCAGAAACCTCACTAACCCATCAAAGCCTGGAGCCAACACCATCTTTCATGAAGCCCTTTTCCTGATTTACTGTGGGGCCTTCGCCACACTCTGCTTTTTGCCTGCCCCTCCTAAACTGTGTGTTCCCCAAGGAACTGTGTCTGATTCACGTCTTTCTTCCGGCCCAGCACCTGAGAGGCAGAATGTATGCTTCAGAAATGAATGAGTGAAGTTTCAGAAGTAATTTTTACAATTGCCACCATTTGTTGAGAACTCATGATGCCAGAAACTGCTACATGCTTCATACACACTTTTATTTACAGTTTGAGAAACTGAGGCCAAGAAATGAGCAACCTGCCCAAGTTCACACAGTTAAGAAGAGGCAGAACCTGGATTCAAACCCGGATCAGACGGCACAGCCTGTGCCCTTGACCGCGGCTCCTCTCCGCCTTTCTCCAACCCCGTGTGCTGCCATCTGCCAGTCCCACGGCATCTGAGCACAGCAGCCACGGTCCCCTGAAGTGATTCTGAATCTTTTTATAGCCTGAAATTGAAATCACTGATGCTTCAAATTAGAACCCCAAAATGAACGAGCCAAGATTTCAGATTTGCAAGTTGCCGAGCTGCCCGCATCCACCTTCTCAGCAAGATTCCTGGGCTGCTCCTCAGCCCGGACCACCTGTTCCCAGTCAATATGGAGGACAAAGAGAACGACCTCCCCAGGCCCAGAAGGCCACGCGCAGAAAAGGGATCCAACCTCCCCGCCATCCAGGACTCCCCACAGAGCAGTGGCCTCTGCCTGGGAGAAGAAAGACCACAGTGCGTTAAGCCTCAGAGAGCAGACCCCAACGCTGTTAGCCTCAGAGAGTGAAGACCCCCCCAGTGCTATTAGCCTTAGAGGGTAAAGGCCCCCAGTGCTATTGCCCTTGGTCAGTGGATCCTGATGACACGGTGAGAAGCCACTGAGCTGTCAGGACAGAAACACCCCACACTCAGAGGGATGCAGGACAGACCCTGTTTGTCTTTGGTGTGAATGCAATGAAATATTGGCCTTGATGACCAAAGCACCAATGTGACCCTGCTCAAGAATTCAGCAGTCACCCTGGGTTCCTGCTAACATCAGCTGGTCTTTGGTCTTTAACTTGGTTATTAAGTAGCCATTTAAAACCATTTAAATAAGAGCAGAAGAAATTTTGGGGGTGGGGTGCAGAGAGTTTCCAGATTGGTCATCAGGGCCACCAGCAGGACAAAGTCTCTCACAATATCCCAAAAGGCGAGCTAGAGAAATGTGAGCTGTGTGATGTGGCTGAACCACTAGACCCAAGGGATGCTGGCACCAGGCAAACCACAACAGGGCTCTGGCCTTGGCCCTGGGATTTGCTGCTAGAGAGCAAAGCGGGCATCAGGAATAGGAATTCCAAGGTGATCTAAAAGCCGGACCCACGCCAACACAGAATTGTACAGGGTGGTGAGTGCTCTGGGAGCAGGAGTTTGAGCCAAAGGAGGAGATGTGCCTGCCAGGGACTTCGGAGGCTAGGGGGTGGGGTGGGGCAGGTACCTGTATTCGAGATGTTCCCCACAACAGAGGCAAAAGGAAACCATGGCTCATGTACTCTTGGCTGGAAGTGTCTGATGGACTTGGCACATGCTGGGTGTGCTCTGTGACTGCTACATGCTTCACATAACAGTGGTAATGAACATCAGTCATTATGATAATATTATCATCCCTGTTTGTTCAATTAATAGCCACTGGTTTCCTCTTCTGAGTCGGGCATCATTAATAATGATGAAGGACAAGATGATGATCCATGACAAGTACTGACCGAGGCCAGGTGAGGTGATGTATCTTTAGTTCCAGTGCTTTGGGAGGCTCAGGTAGGAGGATCATTTGAGTCCAGGAGTTTGAGACCAGCCCAGGCAACAAAGCAAGACTCTGGCTCTATAAAAAAGTACACAAGTTAGCTAGGTATGGTGGTGCATGCCTGTAGTGTAAACTACTTGGAAGGCTGAGGCGGGAGGATCTTTTGAACCTAGGAGTTCAAGGCTGCAGTGAGTTGTGATTATGCCACTGCACTCCAGCCAGGGCAACAAAGCAAAATCCTGTCTCTAAAAAGGAAAGTTGATTGAATGCCAGCTCTGTGCTCCATGCCTCTGACCAGCAGTCCAGTGCTGAGAGCTCAGTTCGTCTCAAGTGATTCTACTGTCACAACCACACATTTCATCGACAGGAATCACAGGACCCAGCAAGAGTAATGACTGATCGTGCTGAATCTGGACTTCATTTTCTTTCCTCCAAGTAATATTTAAGTCTGAAGCTGGGGAGGGGAGGTTGACCCTTGAGTAGCGAGCTCTAACAACTGTTCCTCACGCCTGCTTGGTTGAAAAGTCAAACATGCTAGAGGCCACCTCACATTTCTCAAGTCCAATTTTAAAATACCAGCCTAAGAAACATTTTTTTTTTTTTCAAGACGGAGTCTTGCTCTGTTGCCCAGGCTGGAGTTCAGTGGTGCGATATCGGCTCACTACAACCTCCACCTCCCGGGTTCAAGTGATTCTCCTGCCTCCGCCTTCCAAGTAGCTGGGATTAACAGGCACACGCCACCATGCCCAGCTAATTTTTGTATTTTTAGTAGAGGCAGGGTTTCACCATGTTGGCCATGCTGGCCTTGAACTCCTGACCTCAAGTGATCTGCCCACCTTGGCCTCCCAAAGTGCTGGGATTACAGGCATGAGCTGCCACACCCGGCCTTACAAGATCCTCCCAGAGTCTCTGAGGAAAACACCAGTGCATCCCTCTTAGCCTCCTGACTTAAATACAAACCACGAGTATAAAGCAGATCCACACCCTCTCTCGTGCAAGCATTTAATACGAGGAAAAAGTAATTAGCAAACTCGAGCACCACTTTTCAAGGATGAAGGATACTGCTGCTGCTTTAACTGCGAGGGAAAACCTATTTAGAGAAATTAACGCAAAAATGAGATCGGCCACTTCAGGGCCAAGAAAACAACCACAAAAACCATAGGCGTCGTCAGAGCCCTGCAGCAGGCGGGTGAGGAACGGCCCCGGGAAAGTAATTAATGCCCAGGAAGCCTTTTTCCTCTGACAGCAAACAGTACCCCCTGTGCCAAGGGGGCTGGACATTTGTCTCCCGTGTGAGATAACTTTCTTCTAAGACACGCTTTCCTATGTATGAGATGGATACTTTTCAAAATAGGAATACTTCGATTCCAGGAAATCTGAGGGAAACATCTGAAATAAAGAGAAAATAACATAATCTCACCACCTAGGGGTTAATGTTTCCTGTCCTTTTTGTTTTCTTCTGTGCTTACACTGGGGAAAGATGGTATTAGATGACACTGTGCTGAGCATTTTGATTCTGCCTTTCTCACTAAGCAGAATGTAGCCTTTCTTGGTTGGTGTTAAGAGCTCCTTGTAAACATCATTTTTAATGCTTTCTTATGAATTCACATCAGATGTTTACTGTCACTGAACCATTCTCCCATTAGCCCCGCCCCCTCCCCGCCTCAACTCCTTGTTTCTGCCACACTGTAATTGCTACCTGTTTTAATTTTTTTATTATTATTTACTATTATTATTATTATTATTTTGAGACCGAGTCTTGCTTTGTCACCCAGGCTGGAGGGCAGTGGCCGTGATCTCAGCTCACTGCAACATCCGCCTCCCAGGTTCAAGCGATTCTCCTGCCTCAGCCTCCCGAGTAGCTGGGACTACAGGCGCCGCCACCACGTCCAGCTAATTTTTTGCATTTTTAGTAGAGATGGGGTTTCATCGTGTTGGCCAGGATGGTCTCGAACTCCTGACCTCAGGTGATCCACCCGCCTTGGCCTCCCAAAGTGCTGGGATTACAGGTGTGAGCCACCATGCCTGGCTGATTTCTGCCTGTTTTTAAAGATTATTCCCTTAGCATGGATTCCTAGATGTAAAATTCCTCGTTCAGCTTTATGGCTCTTATTACCTACTGCCACATTGATTTTGAAAACATCTATGGCAACCTAGTCTTTCCCCCAGCAACATGTGAGTCCTGTCACCAGCAACGTGTATAGTCACAAAGAAGTATTTGCTAATGTGAAAACAAAACGGGCACCTCACTGCTTTTCTTCTTACCGTTTGCCCATTTATACATAAAACTCATCAAAGTGTTGTTCATGCATCTTTGAGCCACGACATCACAGAGTCGGACAGCCTGGGCTGGAATTCCACCTTCTCCACTCACCAGCTACATGGCCACGGGCCAGTTACTTCACCTGTGTGCCTCAGTTTCCCCATCTGTAAAGTGGGGAGGAACACACATGCTGTACGGATGACTCTGAGGGTTGGATGGGGCACTGCAGGGCTTCCAGTTACTTCACCTGTGTGCCTCAGTTTCCCCATCTGTAAAGTGGGGAGGAACACACATGCTGTACGGATGACTCTGAGGGTTGGATGGGGCACTGCAGGGCTTCTAGCGCTTGGAGATCCACCTCAGCTGCTATAAACAAGGACACTGGCTTCTTGGGACATTTGTTGCAAATGTTGTTTGCCCTCTGCCTGCCTGCTGTTGAGTTGAATCGTAAGGATGTCTCAGATACAGGATATTTTAGATCAGGAAAGTCACTCAAGAAACAAAATTCAGGTTGTCAAAGAAGGGGTTTGTGGAAGACGGTCCTAGTCTTAAGGAGATTAGCGCAGCACCAGCTTGTGTTTGGGTCGAGGAGACTTTAGTCGGCAGGTCACGTCAAGAGGCTGGAATGTCAACTTGGGCCGGGCCAGTGGGTCACCGCCCTTCCTGTCTGTTGGGACCCCCAGCATCACCACTGCAGCTTTCACGGATGCCCCAGCTCTTGCCTCATAGTTCTGATTCAGGGCGTGTGGGCTGGAGACCAGATTTCTATAAACCTCGGGTGACTGGGACGCCCAGCCAGCTTTCACTGAGTGAGACCTACGGTGAACCCCGCAAGACATCAAAGTGGTGTCCTCACCCCCACATCTCCTTAAACACTTGATGCACTACCGTCCTCCGGGAGCCACCCACAGGCTTAGGACGTATCATGAACTTCAGAAGCAGCCTCTGACCTCTCCAGCCCCATGTTGTGGGAGTGAAGGGGCCTAATCAGGGTCATCTCAAAAGAGACAGCAAACAAGTCTTCAGCAAACTCTTACAGCAGGCTGACTCTCCCTCGAAAGACTCTGGTCTCGGCTTCCTGACAAGCTCCAATCATTATGAAAATCAGTTTGGACTGGGTTTCCTGTTGTCACCAGAGGGACGTGGGCCTCTGTCATTCCTGGCTGGTGGAGGCCCCGTCGTCACCTCTGACCTGCATGGAGAGAAACACCTGCCCTGCTTCTCTCAGGGGCTGTCACTGCTCCAGCATCCACCCCTCTGCAAGCCTTGGCCTCGGCCTCCCCCTGCAGGTCCCACGGGCGATCTCTGCAGGGGCATTCAACTTCCCACTGCCCTGCCCCTCCCACGGCCTCTAAAATCTCTCTGGCTCCTTCTCCGCTGGGCTGGTTGACATTTCACAATCTGGAATGGCTCAGTGTCACTGGCTATCTCGGGGATTCCGGCACACCAGCTGATCCTAAATGGTAAATCACACCGTCCACGGAGCCACTGTGATCAAATGTCCCTATCCACGGGACATCCGCTTATCCTTCACGTCCACCTCTGAGGTGAACCTTTTATTACAACACAGCTTGTGCGATAACATCTGTCTGTCTGATGAGATTCCCGATTTGGCGACAGCTCAAAGCCTTTGATTGTGGTTGGTAGGGTCGGGGGTGGTCAACCAGAAACAAAAACAACAGCAAAAGAACGAACTCTTCCCCAAAGCTTAGGTAGGAGAGAAATAAATTCTACAAGGTAAGTACCCAAGAAAGTCACGCACAGCAGGAAACCATGACAGGCGCCAAGGCCGAGAGCTGGAGGGCCACGTCAGGGCATTCTCACAAAGTTAATGAGGGAAAATGAAGTTCTGGAGACGCCAAAGACGTTAAAAGCCAACATTCACTCAAAGGGTGCCCCTTCATCCAAAAGTTCAGACCGCAGCATGCAGTTTTAAAGAGAAAATAAAAATCTGTCACACTTTCGAGGTTCTTTCAAATAGCAGACAGAAAGGAAGGCCTGCCAAGGGCTGCTTGGGGTAAGGAAGACACAGTGTCTGCCTTTCAGGCAGCTTTTCACGTGGAGACCTTGCACCTCACCGAGAGCTCAGAAACCCCACCGACTCGAGGGCTGGCTGCTCACCAAAAAGAAAATTCACGTGAGACACATGACGCTGTTTCACACCATCCCTCCAAGGTCAAAGCTTTTCACCGAAAATAGAGAAACATGGTCTGTCGGAACAAACACGCACCTATTAGGCTATACACGATTTTAATATTCCGGTGGCAAAATCCAGCCTCTAGAAACACAACTCAATGGAATTCTCAGTCTTAAGCCCCTGGAGGAGAATTTGAGTCCCCAGAGGCAGCTGTGGACATGAACTGTGAGGAGCCAGGATCATGCAAGGGTCCAGCTGCCTGTGCCCTGCACCCTCATTAGTGTAAGACTGGGGTACAGCAGCCGTGCAGTGCTGTGGAGGGCCCAGTGCTCCTTGGGTCATCTGTGACATCATAATGCAGGCAAAGCCCTAATGCATCTCAGGACCAGCCATTCCTAGAATACTGGAAGTCAGAGGTTACCCAGAATATAAAACCTGCCCTCAAATGGCAAATATATTTGCATATCAGAGGTTAAAAGCAATGTCAAAGGAGGTGCTTAGAAACAGAAGTGTGGAAACTCTCAAAGCTCCAAATTTCCACAAAGGCTTCAAACCGACAGGACAGGTGCACCTTCTCGGCCCCACCCAGGCAAGCGCTGCAGCCACAGACAGCAACATCTTCTAACCCAGTGCGGCTCTGCTCACCGGGCAAGTGCGGGGCCCACACATATGCCTCAGCAGGCCACGCTTCTTTTATTGATGAGTTTATCCAGGAAACAGTCCAACGAGCTGAACAACGGGGGGTGCTCTTGCATCTGCAGCCCTCTTTTATTATTGAAAATCAAGAACCAAGAGCGACCTATTTCAACACCCCCCCATCCTGCCTGTCACACATGCACACACTCTTACACCATCTATAGACTTCAGCCTTGCTGCTAGGCCCAAGGCCACGCCCCCCGCAACACACACACGCACGCGCGCGCACACACACACACACACACACAGGAAGGGGACTCACATCCCAACTGCATCCCACAGAGGATGATTCAACCCAGGCCCTCTGCATTTTCATGAAGGTTACAAATTGAATTAACCCCCGAAGCCATGGCGGGCTCCGGTCTCCATCATTCTAGTGGGCATCCGACAGTTTCAATGCACAAAAACCCAAATAAGTTCATTTCTCATTCAAATCAGGTTCTGATTGGTCGATAATCATTTAAATATATCTTCCAGCAAATCAAAGAGATCCACAGGACGCACTCAGAATAAGTTTAAGCACCTGCTCCATCTTACCTGGCTCTCTAACAGTCTCTTCCCTTCTGACTTTCCATCGCCCCTTAATAGTCCTGAGGATCTCTAAGGAGATCACTAGCAGAATCACAGCATGATCAGCCAGCTTGGGAGCTTAGGCCTGACTGGGAGAAATGATCGCAGGTAGCCTTCTCACCAGGGGCTGGGATGTGGGATCCTCATTTACAGAACGAATATCTGGCCCAACGGCAGGGACCACCACATGGCTGGCTGGATGCCACGTACCCACCCCTTCCACCTGCATGTGGAGTTCTGATGTACATGAGGCAGGGCTCAGGGTGACATAGAAGAGCGTGTGCATCCAAGAAACACACACTCCCAACAAGGACCATTTGAGTCTACTGAGCCTTTAAAATATCATCTTTTTCAACCTATAACGTTCTTTTCTTCTTCCTGTTTCAAAAGAGTCACACGTTCCTTTGCATAACAAGATTAAAAGTAACACCTAAACTCACAAAAAGGCCAGGTGATCAGATGCACTGGGGCCTCTGACCCCTCGCACACACCAACGTGCCAACCCTAGGGACTGTTTGCTGTTTGGAGAGCTGGGGCACTCACACCTCTATTCTCTAAAGGAAGAAAATGCTCTTTCCTTTTCAGTACCAGCAAACGCCCATTTTCAAAGCATCTGAATTCCTAAGTTTCCTTTTTGCACCATCGACGCCAGCCATCCCTCTTGCCCGGGCTCCTTGGTCTTAGAAGGCCATTGTTCAACTGACAGGGTGATTACCACAACCTGCAAATCTACGAGCTCTTAGCCACCAATGTTACAGACCTCACACCAGCAACTGCCACACAAGAGTGCTTGCCGACTCACCCGTAGGACACAAGAACGGATGATGACTCCTCTTGGTACCTATTTATGGAGTCACACCTAAGCCACCCACAGATCTGCACATGTCCCCAACATCATGGTGACCACATGCCTCCACTTTCTATCTTCTACTTCAAGACCAATGGCCAAATTCCACAGACGTTTCCTCCTCCAACGGGTTATGGCCAAGGCCTCCAAGACAAGCCCAACACCAGGTCCACAGGCAGAGGTACCCATGGTGGGAGAAATTGACCAAACAACGAAAGCTCATGGCAGACTCCACAAGCACTCCCAGACTGGGCCTCGTGGCCGTGCTGCCAGGACTACGACCTCCTCCCCGAGAGTCGGCGCTCTCCCCAAGCAGAAAGATACAGACACCTGTGTCCCTACCTCAATCAAGAAGTCCCCGGTCCTTAGTCCGGCTTGCCACGCCACCCCACCTTCATCCACGGACTCCAGGTACTGCAGGGCTGGGAACGCCGGTGTTGGTGTGAATTCTTCAATGGGTGTGTCAGCTGGGAAGACAAGCAGCACCTGGTTACAAGCCTGGGAGATGTTTTCCAAATTCACATTGCCTGACCTCCCCAAGGGACCCCGGGAGGAAGTGGGCCCGCACATCTCCCATCGCAGGTGGCTGGTCCAGGCCAACTCTCCCCCAGGAATGGCTTGAGACTCATACTCATGGGCCGATGCAACTCAAGCAATGAAGTCAACTGCACCTTGGTGCCACCATCATATTTCTTGGCCTCTCTGCTGAAACCACGGGATAATGTGCTCTGTGGTACATGTCTACACGCCTGTCATTTTCTTTAAAAGCATCAGTGACTAAACATTTTCGGTTCTAAAAATGGAAAAGTTCCTCCCCTGCCACACAGAGCTACAGAAACACCACACTAAACCACTTGCCAAATTTACATCTACGTAGACTCGCAACCAAGGGAATTCAACTTGGAATGCGGACGGAACATCACGCTGACCCAGTGGGTGGCTACGGATTTGGAATCTGCTCATGAGTCCCGTCTACAGGGACCCCAGGCCTCTGTGATCACTCTGTGTGTGACCAGTGTCCCTGGGCACTGGTGTGTGTGTGGAGGGGGGGGGTGCTGAGCCACACTGCCCAGCACAATGAGGCTCAGCTTCTGGGGCCCACACAGCTGCCAGGTGCAACTCCAGGGCAGGAGACGGACTTTCCTAGGGAGGCATGAGTGGCCGGGGGTGGGTGGGTGTGGAGATGAAGATTCCAGCAGGGGGAGGGGAGAGCAAATCACACAGACAGGCGTGGACGCTCTCACAGAGACAGCTGCAACTGCTCTTTCTCTCTCTGGATAGCTTGCTATGGAGCTGCCTGAGTCTGAGGCAGGTGGGCACGCCAGCCGGGGACGAGGCCTCCTGCAGCACAGGTGCAGGACCCCTGGCACAGCGCGTAAGCCCTCAGATGAAACTTCCACATGGCTGAGCCACACACGCGGTGGGCGGATGTCCCCTCTCACGGGGAGGCGATGCCATTTTGTTTTCTTTTGGAGGGGAAGCTGTGCGTGCAGGGCGGCTGGCGGGTGTACCGCCATGGACGGCATCCCTGAGCCTCCCACGACGGGCCACGTAACGTGTGTGCTGCCGGCTCAGTCCGTGGCAGAGGGGACCATCTTGTCACATTTTCTTTGCAAAGTCACCTTAGAGGCAAGCACACAAATGCTCGCTGCCCTTGGAGCCAAAGCCCACTCCCAGAATGGGGCAGTTTCTAGGTGCCTGAAACTCAGGCCTGGGCAATCCTGGGGATTTGAGAGCCGGAGCTCTGAGGGCAGCCACAGTCTGGCTCAAGTAGAACACAAAATTTTAACCACCCCATCATTTAAAAACAAAAGGTAGGAGGGGGCAAGGGGGAGAGAGAACCCGTTCAGAACAACGTTGTCTACAGAAAATTAAAAACATTCCTCAAGGAAACCCTGACGCTTTCTGAGTAAAGCGCAATGTGAAAGAACATGGTTGTCTAGCAACCAAGTGCCCCCAGGAAAAATGCTTATTTAATGCTTATTCCTGAGCCAGGAACGTTTTGCATGCAGGCGTACAAACACACACACACACACACACACAAACATGGGAACATATTCAGGCTCGGAGCGGCTGCTCTTACCTTTGGCCCCTCGAAGCACGAATCCAAAGCCCTCATTGTCTTTTTTCTGCAGGACCACCGTCTTCTCCTCAATAATGCAGTCACTGTAGAGAGAATTCCGGGGACAGCGACCATTATTGTAGCCCGTCATCATCACCGCGGCCGCTCCTCCGCCGGGGACGTTCATCATCATAGCCAATTAATCACCCCAGCTCGCCAGATCCAGGCAGCATGGAGGAAAGGAGGCAGCGAGGGTGCAGGAGGAGCGAAGGAAGAGGGGGGTGGCTACCGGGATAGGCGAGCGTGGCACAATGAGACTTGCAGGGTGGGGGCAGGCAGAGCCGGAGCCAGCCGGAGGAAGGAGTCATACATGGTGGGGCGGCTGCCGGAGGGATGGCTGAGCTGCAGGCTCAAGGGGGGCTGGCCAGGACGCCGCCCAGGGCAAAGAAAGTAAGTGGCCCGAACGGCGGCGGCGGCAGCGGCGGCCTCAGCAGCGGCGGCGTCGGGAATGAGCTCCTCCGGCTTGTCCCGGCCACACGCATCTTCCAGCAGAGCCCGGGAAAACCAGCCAGAGGAGAAATGAGGCAGCAGTTTTGTTTTGCTTTTCCTTGAAGGGGGTTAAAAAAAAAAAAATCAAATCCTATCTGCTCCCCGCACGAGCCGGCAGCAGGCACCAGAGACGCAGGGACCTGCGCGTCGCATCCAGCGCCCCCTCCCTCTCCCGTCCCGGCGCCGGCGGTGTGCGGCAGGCAGGAGCCCCCACAATCATCTGACGAGCCCACAGTGCGCCCGCCCGGCGGCTGCCTGGGCGTCATCCCGCGCAGAGCATCCGCAGGCTGGGCTGGGAGCGGGCGGGGAGCGGGAGGGGCTGGGGCTCTCTCTGCAGCCCCCCCTCCAGCATCACCCCTGCCCCGTGGCCGGTGGGTGAGGCCGGTGGGTGAGGGGCTCCCTGGCAGAGGACTCAGGACATTTCGGTCTCAAAGCCCCTGAGGACACTGGCCCTCTGTGGGGATGATGAATCCATTGCTGGGGGAACTGGAGGGGATATGGGCTGCCCCTTTGAGATGACAAGCTAGAGCCACACTGCTTGCCTCTTGCCATGGCATTTTTTTTTTTTTAAGGAAAGAAACCAAAAAAGCTCCAACTTTGCGCTAGCTGCCACAGCGTCCTCTCGCTTTTCCTGCTGGCAGTCGCCACATGACCATCCAGCCCCTGAGGCACCCAGAGTGTGTGGGATGTGAACTGCTCAGTGAGCCTCCAGGCTGCGGCTGAACTGTCCTCCACCTCCACCTTCTGGGTGGCCTGCGGGGGCAGAAGGGGAGTGAGATGAAGGCCTGCCGGCACCCCGCTAGGATTCTGCTGCTGCCCGGAAGTTAGTGGGGAGCTGGGAAGGCCTCTGCCGAGGGGACCGGGGAAGGGAGGGAGGCAGCGTGGAGGGAGGCCTCTGCAGGGTCTTGCGGGGCTGTGTGTGAGCCTCAGGGGTGAGGAGAAAGGACACCAGGCCAGGGGCCCAGCCGGAAAAAGCTGCAGATGGGCCCTGAAGAACCCAGCAGGCCCCCATCGCACAGGGGGAGTCCTGGGGACACAAATCTCAAACAGAGCCACGTGCTGACGGACTCTTGGTCCCAGAGGAGTACGGGTCAGCTCTGCCTGGCACCAGCACCAGGTTCACGGTTTACAGGAAGCACAGGGCCTCAGGTGCAGCCAACTGGCGACAGCACAGCCACCCCGGATTGGGGGGGGCCCCGGGAAGGAGGAGGGATGGGGCAAACGTGGATGACAGGGCTCGGCGTCCTGGACAAGGGATGGGCAGCGGCCCCTCAATCCTCCCATTTTACAGATGAGGCTGGTGAGGCTCAGGTCAGAGGACCCAGCTGGGGAACACGTGCTCTTCTCACCACTCCACACACCCACCCCTGATGGCATCAGAGGGTTGTGCATGGAGGCATGCTGGAGTGACCCCGTCTTCCTGGAATAGCCGGGCATGGGTGATACCTTCACAGCCGAAGACCAGGACAATCCAGGTGACTGGTCACTCTCGTCTCAGCAGCTGGGACGGGGGTTCTGGCCCTGGACCTTCCTTCCCCTGCCCCCTCCCCAAAGACAGCCTGCTAAGTGCAGGGAGCTCCACTCTGGGGAGCTCGGTCACAACTGTGAGCTCCTCTTGGCTCCGCCCCGGAAGCCCACTCGCCCTGCTCAGGGCCACCAGACAAGGGCTGACACATGGTCAGAGGTCCAGGACCCCGGGAGTCTGGGGGTGAGTTCACGCAGCTGTTGTGGCCTTTAGGAGATGATGGGGGTCTCTAAACCTCAGTTTCCCTACACAGCAAGAGTGGGTAAGAACAAACCGACAGGCCTCTTGGGATCACCATGGGGTCAGATGAGGCCATGCCATGCTGGTGTGCTGTAATAGGAAGCCTCAGGGAGCTGTCCCTGTAACGGCTGTCATTAACCTCCAGCAGGCCTGGTAGTCGGCCAGGACCCCGCAGCCCTGAGGAGGCTGATGGGGGGAGAGCTGGGGCTCTCTTGCCATGGATTTAGGGGCCCATGAGGCACTGATGAGCAGACCCCCTACCAGGCCCCTCGACCTGTCTCCACGGGCCCCCACAACCAGAACACAGACTTGTGCCTCTCACGGGAAACGCCTTCTAGTCACCACCCGTTTCCCCTCCGAACTTCTGAAAGGGGAGTCAGTCCGGCCCCGCCCCATGGCTCACTCACTGCCGGGCAGGCGCAAGCTGTGTGACCAGCCTGTGTCTCCTTCATGGAAGGTTCTCTAAGGCCCCGGTTGTCAAAGCCAAGAGCCTCTGCTCAACCCTCTTGTGCACCTGCTCTCTGCAAGAGGAGCTGCCGAGGGTGACAGCCTCCCTGAAACCCTGGAAGGATGATGCCGAACCCTGGGGTCTGGATCTCAGTGCCCTGCACTCTTCCCTGGGGACACATGGGCCGATCAAGTCCATCTCCACCCAGCTCCAAGGGGAACCTGTCACGCGCTCCAGGTGCTCACTTGCACTGCTGGGCAGCTCCCTCCTGCAGTGCCCAACACCACCCAAACCTTGCATCTCCAAGATGATCCAGACCACTTCCTGCCAGCATACTCTGCGACGGGGAACTTCTTAGGGCCAGGGGGGCTGCCCAGACACTTGCTAGCTGTCTCCCACAGACTAGAGAAGGGCAGGGGCATTCCAGTGCGGCGGGTGGAGGCACCCACTTTGGCTTCACATAGAGCGTGGTTCAAATCCCACCTTTGCTTTGACCCTGAGGTCACTGACCTGCCAGGCCCCAGAGCCTGCTCTGCAAAATGAGAACAACAGCAAGATGTGCCTGATGGGTCCTGAGTGGGAGGCCGTGAGTCGTCCATCCATGCCTCAGAACCAGCCCCAGCAGGCAGCACGTGTTCGTAACTCCAACAGTTACGAGTGGGATCCCGGTCTGCACACGCCACCCTCTCCTCCCAGGTTCCCTTCCTCCTGCAGGGAACCCTCCGATCTCGACATCCAAGGCTAAAACCTTTTCAGTAATTCCTGATGCACCTGAGAACTTCCTTTTTGAAAGTTAGAGACGGGGTTTTGCTCTGCCACTCAGGCTGGAGTGCAGTGGTGCCACCACAGCTCACTGTAAGTTTGAACTCCAGGCCGTAAGCGATCCTCCTACCTCAGCCTCCCAAGTAGCTGGGACTACAGGCACACACCCTCATGCCCGGCTAATTTTTAATTTTTTTGTAGAGACAGGGTCTCACTGTGTTGCCCAGGATGGTCTCAAACTCCTGATCTCAAGGGATGCTCCCTCCTCGGCCTCCCAAAGTGCTGGGGTTATAGACGTGAGCCACCACACCCTGCTCCCTCTGATAATTTTCTAGCCCACACTTGTAACTGTGCAAAGATCTTGCCCCAAGACTGTAATGGCCCTGTCCTGTTTACTCAGTAAAACACCAAACTGCTTAGTCTCTGACATTAAGAAGGACTGTTTCTAACTTCTGTTTCCTGCATTGTTTCAGGATCTAAACAGCCCCTGCTTCCCACCCACTATGACCCCATCTCACTTTCACTCACAGACAGACATGGGTTTCAATTTTAACCCAGACATTGACCACCTTGACTACTTACAGCCTCAATTTCCTGGCCTGCAAAGTGGGGGAGAAACATCTGGCTTGTAAGGTTGAGGAGGAGCCAGTGAGGCAGTGCCCAGTGAGTGCCCCATGAGCAGGGGGCTCTGTAACCAGGGAAAGCTGCTCTTTTTAGCATCCCCATCCATCGTGTTGAGCTCGGTGACCCTGAAGAAAACGTCCCCTCTGAGCTTGTCTCTTGGCGGGGAGGGGACATTTTCTACAGGGTCAGTGGGGACAGTGACCTCATCCTGCAGACCATCCCAAATGCCCACAGCACCCCGCATAGGCCAGGTGCCCCATGTGCGCCCACAGGGCATGCAAAATGGGTATGAACTCAAGTCAGGAGCAGAGCAGGGAGAAACAGATGTTGGGTGGGAGGTGGGCAAAGGATGACTGCAGGGTTTCCAGTAAAAAGGCACCAGAACAATCCCCGGATTCCTAGTTAAACCCAGAGGGCAAACTCAGTGCTGCAGAGGACCTACTGCATGCACCTGGCTTGGCCCAGGAAGTCAGAGAGGAAAGAGAAAAGGCAGCCCCAGGCCCTTAGAAACTTTCAGTGTTTTGAGGAATTCAGGAAAAGCAATGGGACACTCTAGAAGAGTCATTCCTTGAAAGGAGCTGCAGTCGCTGTGTCTGAAAGGTGGAACTTGGCAGCACCCCCCATCCCCATGCAATCAGACAGGGGGACCTCACATGCAGGCCTGAGGAAGCGGCCCTTCTGGAGACAAGACACCCTCAAGCTCCTGCTGGTTCATGAATCTAAAACCTGTCCCAGGATGACAGCTGCGGCTGGGTCTGGAAGTTGTGGCATTGAGTTCTGTGTGCTGCCCCAGAACTGGGCTGACGCCCCTGTGAACCAGAGTCTGCCCTGACCTCGGCCCCTGCCAGCCTGCCCTGCCCCTGCGCCAGCAGACCCACTCTCCACATGCAGCTGAGACGCACTGCAATCCAGTTTCATGGGGAAACGACTGAGGCACCTGCACGTTCCCCACACTGCCGCTGCAACAGCCTTCTCCAAGCCTGTCTCACCCCCTAACCCGCTCACTGACCACGTGCCTGAAGTAGGCACTGTGGGCTCCTTGTAAGCAAATGCCATGCCCCGATCCTCTGAGTCTCTCCATGCAACACAACATTGACCCGTGCTTATTGACTGAACAAAAAATGTAATCCAGCGGTGCACTCTCCAAAAGTTTTCTAAGCTAGGTGGAAGGGCACTTTGACACTCCCCAAATGTACCCTCTTTTGCCAACATCTGCCTGCAGCAGGAGCTGTGGAAGGTGAAGGGGGTGGACAACCAGCCCCACCAAGCACAGCTGTGCAGGTTGTGCACTGTACAACTATGGAGGAAACCATTGCCATCATGGCCACCACAGCACACGTACCAATGGTAATTTCGGCACAGAGGGAAGAAAAACGTCTTAAGGAAGGGGCAAGCACCTTTTCCTAGTTCACACAAAGATGGGGTCTAGGCGGCCCTGGCCATGCCGCCATGGAGAATGCAAGAGGTATTCCTATGGTAGCCATATTGGCTTCCCAGAGACACAATTACCTCCATGTTGATGCCCTCCTGGGAGCCACACGGAGGAGAGAGCATCAAAGGTTTGCCTGTGTGTGCTCGCCCACGGTCCCACTGTACGCTGCAAGAGAGCTTGTGGAATATACTTGGAACACTTAGCACCTTGAAGCAAGACAGGAGGGTTGTGGGGACCCAGGGACGGCCACGCAGCAGACCCCAGAGATCTCTCCCCGCTGGCAAGCCTGAAGATGCTCCTGGTGTCTGCCTTGCAAGACCACAGGTGGCCATACACCCTGTGGCTTTTAGCAGTGGCCTGGGTTCCCTTTCTCCCAGCGGGCGCCATGACAGACCCACAGGGAAGGCTGCACTTTCCCTGGTCCAGCAGGCAGCAGGTGCCAGCGATGCCAGTTGGCATTTAGGATCTGTCAGTCACTTTAACAAGCTCCCTTGGCAGCAGCACCTGATCCTGGAGGCAACGTCAACTTGGAGGCACAGGAAGCCAAGCCTGAGCTGGCCCAGACGTATGGGCCTGAGGGGCTCTGGGTGGCTCTGTGTACCTCCCGACACATGGGGTGGATAGACGTGGACATTTTAAACTCTGAACACCAGTGTTATTGGGGTAGACCAGATGGCTTTACTCATAGCTCTCGGGATCCCAGCTGGGTTGGTGGCCCTGTCTGGTGACAGCTTTAGTTCTTCCTTGATCAGCTGGGACTGGGTTTCAGTCTCGGCCCCAAGTTCAGAAGTAACCGGGGCCGGCGTCAAGCTGCCGTGTAAATCAGTGAATCAATCCAGCTGTTACGTCCTGAATACCCACTGAGGGTCCAGGGATGAACTCCTGGGTGCTGGGCATTTAGGAAGGAACAAACCAGGCCCAGTCTGGCCCTTACAGAGTCGTCTGGTGTGGTCCGTTGAACCCACCCAAAAAGACTGGGTTTTAACATACCCAAAAAGATGTGTTCAATTCCTAACCCTTGGCGTCTGTGAAAAGTGACCACCTTTGGAAATTAGGTCTCTGCAGGTGTAGTTAGTTAAGGGTCTTGAGTTGAGATCTTCCTGGATTGAGGGAGGGTCCTAAACCAACAACTGTGTTCTTATGCGAGAAAAGCAGAGGAAGGTCGACACCCAGAGGCAGCACAGAGGAGGCCATGGGAAGGTGGAGGCGGAGGCTGGAGTGATGTGGAGGCTGGAGCGATGTGGCCTGGCCGAGGAGCACCGAGGACTGCAGGCCAACAGCAGAGGCAGAGGAGGAAGACCCTCTCCTGGAGCCCCCGGAGGGAGCGCAGCGCTGCTGTCATCTTGGTTTTGGACCTCTGGCCTCCAGGGCTGTGACAGAAGTGGCTTCTCTTGTTTCGAGCCCCCTTGTCTGTGGTGATCGTTACAGCAAAGGCTGGGCAAGTGAGGACGATAAACATCAATCCGCGGTCACAGACACGTGTGCCTTCAACAGTGCAGGATCTGGTTCTGTGAGAACCATAGGGGCACCTGGAAGACTTCCTGGAGGAGGAGGACTGAAGTATACATAGGAGAATGGGTTGGGGGACTGGGGAGGGGACAGGAGAGAAAAGAACATTCCAGACAGAGTGGGGCTGGAAGGTAGGCAGCCGGCCCTCATGTCTGAAGGGCCGTGATGAGGCGGGAGGGCAGGAGCAGCTGACCTCATGGGGATGCAGACGTCGGCTGCCTACTCACCCAGGGCAGTCTGGGGACACAGCTTGGCAGTGACGCACGAGTGCAGGTGTCAGCAGGGCCGCGGTCACTCACGCTTTACCCAGTTTCACCCAAGAAGGCTGAAACCGCAGAAAAGCTGTTGCCCTATGGCTTCTCCTGGCGTTTTTTTTTTTTTTTTTTTTTTCCGGTGAGGCCCAAATCCTCCTGGAATGACTCAGGGTCAACTCACACCTACGCCAGGAACTTCCATCCAATGATCATGCTTCCATCTAAACAATTCACAAGCACGAGTCGGCTGCTGCTGGCTGAGGCGGCTCCCTGGCCATCAGCGTGAACGCTGCTGTGCTCCTGCCTAGAGGCCCTGGCTGTTCTCTTAAAGTGGCTGTGAGTGGTCCGCGGGGAACGGTGGACGACAGAGTTCCCACCCCTGCCTCTGCGCAGGGTGGGGCTTCCAAGGTCAGGGTGGGGCTGAAGCCACGGTGGTCCCTTTGGCAGGGGCTGGACGTTGGATGAGGTACCAACGTCGGAACGTGTGCATGTGTGAGGTCCAAGGTTCGAGGCCAGCAGAGGAGGGGGCTGCATATCCAAGCGCTGGGTGGGAGGGCCGAGCCGGAGCAGCCAACCCGCCCCGGGTGTGCGGAAGGGGCCTCCAGAGCCACCGGGCTGTTTCCACAACCAGGCCCTACAGGTCCAGACTACAGCTGTCTCCAAGGGTTGCGGGGACCCCCAGATGTGTCTGCAACCCGAAAAATAAAATTCGCCGGCTCCCAAATCCAAAGAGCCACCAACAGCGTGGTTAATGTCTGTTGAATTCCGTGTCTCTTAAATTTAATATGGGGTCAACGTCACGACCTGTTGAAGCTGGTATCCGCAAACGCATCACTTCATTGCGTGCAGAAGCGCTCGTAAGGCAGGTGTTCCCACCTCGCAAGAATCCTTGGGTGTGTCGACGACGGCCGGGGAATCACAGCAGCTGCTGGGGAACGATCACGGTGTATCACTCACGGCCAAGCAAGTTCAAAGGCAGCATGATCGAAATCCTTTCCGAATGTTTTTCACGGCGGAAAGGTACAGTGAACGCGGGCTGTGGATGTGATGTCTGATCAGACCCAGGCAGGGGCCACTGGAATGCAGGGGGTTGGAGCAAGGTCCATGGAGATGGGTGGTGGGACCTGGAAGAGCCAGGAAGGACTCCCCGCAGAAAGACTGGGTGGTGCATTGTTTATTGTCCCTGAAAGTCCTTCCCAGAGCAGCAGAAGCCAGGAGATCTGCCTTCTCTCCAAGGCAGGGAAGGGCCTGAGAGCGGCTTGGCTAAATCACTCCTGGTGTAATCGCATTTCCGTGGCAGGGCCTGGTGAAGGCAGGAACTGGCGCACTATATTAGAAAGAGGATCCTCCAGGGAACGGTGATGGCAGTGGATGTCCTAGAAATTTCCGGGCTTTGCCAATCAGGAAGGATGAGGCTAAGCAGAGAGCTGTCAGCAGTTCCATGGGGGGTGTTGAGGTGGGGACCCAACAGGTGTCCCAGCTCAGCGGAGATGCCAGCTCGGGCTCTTTGGCCACCGGGTGTGGGCAGCCAGCCCAGCTCACCGTGGCAGAGCTGGCTGCAGGGCAGCACAGAGGGCAACACAGAGGGCTGTTCTACGGGCGGGCAGGCTGCGGGAGAACAGGAGAGTTTCTCCGTCATCTGTCACTCCCAAGTGGGAGGGGGAGCCTCTCAGCCCATGACCACACACAGCTGCTGCCAGCATCCTGCTTCCTGGTCGGAGAGTTGCAGTGTGTGATGCTGCTCTCTTGCCCTTCCTGCAGAATTCACAGGGGAAATGATGCCTAACGCCCAGTGCCATCCTGGTGCCTGAGTGACAGCCCCGGCCAGCCTGCTCTTGGGAGGCCACTGCCGTCTCCAGGGCAGGAGGTGATGACTTTGGACAATTCACGCACGGAGGGCACTCCTCCTGGCTCCCGGGAGCCACTGTCGCCCACGGGTAGGGGGCTGTGTCGCTTCACGTGGCGTTGGGAGGGCAGTGGTTCTGTCCCCATGCAGCCCGCACACGCGCGCCCACAGACGTGCGCTGGCGGAAGCCATATCTCAAATCGGCAATTACGAAAACGCCCTGCCCGGCGCTTATTACGACCATTTTCCTCCTCATTGCTAACATGATAAGCAAGGCAAGTTTTTTCCTAATAGAAACAATAATGTACAAAGAACTTGATCCAAATTAAATTGTCTCATTACTTTGTAATAAATCACCCACAAGCGTTTCCTAAGCACCACCAGGCATGTTACCTGCCAGGAACGGCTGGCGGAGGAGACAGATACGGCTTAACTGCGCTCATGATCATGATGGGATGTGATCGGCACTCCCTGCTAAGACGAACGGAAACGTAGTCTGGGAGGGAGAATGCCTGCCTTGGAAGTTGAGCACCCCAGTGGAACCCCAGCTTCCCCAAAACAGCACTACACCCCTGGCCAAGTTCCTCAACCTCTTTGAGCTCCAATATCCTCACCTGCTGACTACGGACATCAACCGCAGCCTCGAGACACCACAGTGGGGCGGGAAACTCCTTGTTTAAAAGGCCTCTGGCATAGGATTCAGCACGCGGCAGGGGCTGGAAGGCTATTAGCACATGAGAACGCACCTTAGCGTTGCAGAACTTGCTTCATTCTGGAGACCTTATGCATAAACAGGTATTTTCACCTGTCCCCAGGTAAAACACTCTTCTACTGAGATCAGCAGAGGCCTGCCCTCGGGTATCCTTCCTTATGGACAGCAAGACACACCCGTCTGTTAGCAAACAAGGAGAAAGTCCCACAGTGTGTGTCTCACAGGTGGGCGGGTCCCTGCACACAGAGCTATGGGCAGACGGGATGAGGGCAGGGGGCCTCCGAGTGAGGGATGCCAGGATGCCTCCCTTTGCTTCCAAAGCTGGCAGGGACTCTGCGGTGCCAGGCAGAACACCCAAGTGCTGGCCTGAACCTGAGGAGGTATCCAGAAGTGAGCTCTTTCCTTCCCCCACAGCCAACCTGTCTGAAAGGACCATGAGTTCCTCTATTCTGAGCCCACTGAGGAGTCTCCTCTGAATTCACTATGCAAAACCCTTAAATCGCATGGTATCTCCCCCACTTAAAATACCCCAACAGATCCCCATCATTTTTTTTTTCCCAGACGGAGTCTTTTTCTGTCACCCAGGCAGGAGTGTAGTGACACGATCTCGGCTCTCTGCAACCTCCGTCTCCCAGGTTCAAGCGATTCTCCTGCCTCAGCCTCCTGAGTAGCTGGGATTGCAGGCGCCCGCCACCACACCTGGCTAATTTTTGTAGAGACAGGGTCTTACTATGTTGGCCAAGATGGTCTCAAACTCCTGACCTCAGGTGATCCCCCCGCCTCAGCCTCCCAAAGTGCTGGGATTACAGGCATGAGCCACTGCACCCAGCCTCCCCATCATAATCGAAGATAAAATCCAAATTCTCCACCATGGCTAAGACCTTTTGTGATCTGATTCATGCCCCTTCTCCTCCTGACTCCTCCCATTCCAGCCGTGCTGCCATCCTCTTCTCCTCCAGCAGGTCACGCTCATCTCCAGCACAGTGCCTTTGCGCTGCCTGTGCAATTCCCAGGATGCTGCTCCAGGTCTCCCTGAGCTGGGCTGCTGTCCCTGCAGGTCCCCCGGGTCGCCTCCAGAAAGACGCCTTGCCACCTGGTGGGGGCTGTCCTTCTGTGTCCCCAGCTCTCCAGTCTTTCTCTCTGCTTTGCTTTCTTCTGGCCAGTTACTATGTTTGAAACTGTGATTTGCTTGTTCACTCATTTGCTGTCTGACTCCCCCAGAAGCACGTGAGTGCCCCTGAAGGCAGGACGGTTCTGCCCACCACCTCTGCAGCCTTGGACAGCGCTGGCCCCCGGAGTTACTTTTGGAAGGAAGGAAAAGCGCTGTTCTAGGTGGAGAAGGCCCACTTTCTAGTCCTGGCTCTGGCAAGAACTGGCAGCGGGACCCTGGACAGGACCCTCAACCACCCTGAGCCTGGGTTTTCCTGTCTGCAAAATGAAAGACCAGAATATCTGGGCAGAAGCTTCATCAGTGCTCCTGACACAGTGAAGGAAGCCTGAGCTGGAACCTCCTGTGTGGTCTTTGATGCAGGCTGGGTGTCCCCCTGTCCTGAAGTTCCCTAACAAAGCGGTTTTCTGGGATATGGGGCTGTCAGTTTTAAAACCAAGATGGCCCTGGACAAACGGGGTGAGTTGGTCGCCCTCCCGGACCACCCCCTGTGCCTGGAGGACAGTACCCGTGGCTCTATTCAAAACCATTCTCCCGCATCCCTCCAATTCGGCAGCCCTCGAGACCCTGCAGGCTGGTGGGAGCACCGCCACGGAAGGTCCAGGCAGCCTGCAGTGACAGCTTTGCCCAGGGCACATGTCTCCACCAGCAGCAGGGCCAACTCACACTCAAGCTTCAGCCTTTGACTCTGAACTGAATGTTCTTTAAAATAAAAATCAGGGGAACAGTACAACTGCCTGGCATTTTGCTGTGAGTGCAGGAAGGGACTGTTTATGGCTTTTCTTCATTCGTTAATTAAAATGACAGGCCAAGCCTGCCTCATCTGTCTGTCTCAAAGCTCGCCCACAAAGACCGTGCCAGCGGGCCATGGGACAGGCCACTGGGGTCTCCCTGTGAGGCAAGTTCCCAAGTCCCTGTGGTGGGGATGGGGGGGGAATGGCCCCACAGCTACAAAACCAGAAGCGTCCTCCTCTCCTGGGAACCAGACTCAATGTGACACTCACCTGATGTCCTGGGCTTTGCAGGGAAGGCTGATTCCAGGGCTGGGGGCCCACCTGCAGCCCGTGGTCCCCCCACCAGGCTTACCTGCCCAACCTAGATGGCACAGAGCTGTTGGGCAGGAGGCCATGAGAAATCCAGGCCAGACCCGTGCCAGAGGAGAAGGCCACTGCTGCCGTCCACCCCTGGCCACCAATCTCCCTCTACTCATTGGGGCCACTGAAAAGTTTGCTTCTCTCCCAAGTGCTGACACTTCATTAAGAGGCTGGTGTCACCAGAGGACAGTTGTAAAAATAGTTAAAAGTATAAGGCTCATATAATTTGGCTATTTGTCCCGTCCAAATCCCACGGTGAAATCTGATCCCAATGTTGTTGGCCGGGCCTGGTGGGAGCTGTTTGAGTCATGGGGGCAGATTCCTCATGAATGGCTTGGTTCCATTCTCCCAGGGCTGAGTTCTTACTCTTAGTTCCCACAAGATCTGGTTGTTAAAAAGAAGTCTGATACTTTCCTCTTCTCTCTCTTTCCTCCTCTCTTGCCATGTGATGCCAGCTCTTGTTGGCCTTCCGCCATGAGTGGAAGCTTCCTCAGGCCCTCACCAAAAGCAGATGCTGGCACCGTGCTTCCTGGGCACCTGCAGAACTGCGAGCCAAAGAAACCTCTTTTCTTTATCAATTACCCAGGCTTAGGCATCCATTACTGCAATGCAGCCGGACTGAGATAGAGGGCTGACACATTGTAAAGGAAAGCACTTTAATGATGTCTTTTTGTTTTTTTTTTGTTTGAGACAGAGTTTTGCTCTTGTTACCCAAGCTGGAATGCCCAGCTTGGCATGATCTCGGCTCACTGCAGCCTCCAACTCCCAGGTTCAAGTGATTCTCCCACCTCAGCCTCCCGAGTAGCTGGAATTATGGGAGCCCGCCACCAGGCCTGGCTAATTTTTGTATTTTTAGTAGAGATGGGTTTTTTCCATGTTGGCCAGGCTGGTCTCGAACTCGGGACCTTGGGTAATCTGCCTGCCTTGGCCTCCCAAAGTGTTGGGATTACAGGCATAAGTCACAATGTCCAGTCAATGATGTTCTTTGGAAGGGGCTCTGCAAATGTTCTAGACCAGGCAACGGCCCAGAGAGTGAACATTCCAGGTTTTGAGGGCAGATGGGTGGTCCCTGTCCAACTACTCACTCTGCTAGTTGTGGCTCAGAGGCAGCCATGACAATATGTAAATGATGGGTGGGGCTGTGTTCTAATAAAACTTTATTTACAAAAACAGGCAAGGGACTAGATTTGGCCTGTGGACTGCAGTTTCTAAAGATAGGCTCTACATATTCTAACGACATTTAAATCCACACAAATAATACATGTACGTGGCATATAACTACGTATAATAAAAGCTAAGAAAAGTCTCAATCTTGCTGCAGAAGCCTTGCTGACATTACCGTGTACAGGTGTGCCTGACTTGATCTAACACCTGAGCTCTGGAAAAGAGGCGAGGAGAACGCGTTTTAGAAATGAGATCATCTGTAAGACGCCCGAGAGAGGTTCAGAAGGATCACATGGGGAGTCCTTTCTGGGAAACAAAGAAACACCTCTTTACTTTGTCTAGGTTTTTATGCTCTGGTTGGCTCCAGGTGGGGACAGACCTGAATTCTGGCTTAATGAGTAATAATTCATAATTAGAGTAATTAGTGTAATTATTACGCTATGGCCTTTGAGCACCTTCCACGCGCCAGGCGTTGTTCTAAGTGTTCTGTGGGTTTAACTAATTGAATCTGCATAATGACCATATGAGGCAGGAACTGTTATGACTCTCACTTTATGGATGAGCACATAAAGCACAGAGAGGTTGAGTGATTTTCACAAGGACACACAGCTGGAGGCAAAGCCAGGCTGTCTGAACCACTGTGGGTTATTGAACAATAGTGATACTGAAACACTGTTGATTCCTGGCCAGGTGGGGGCCAGTTCCCTGACAGCTCACAGCCCTCCCAACCCGGACAGTGACAGAGAGAAAGGAAAGGACCCCCCGGGGGAGGCACTGGTTCTAGCAGCATGTTCTGGAGAAGGAATTGGTGATTTACTGTCCTGCCAGTATCTGAGCTGCCGGAAGGGCACCCTGGGATGCTCTGAGAAGATTTTGCCAATAGATCCTGCTCTGTATCAAAAAATTTGAAATTGGAAGGCCGGGCGCGGTGGCTCAAGCCTGTAATCCCAGCACTTTGGGAGGCCGAGACGGGCGGATCACGAGGTCGGGAGATCGAGACCATCCTGGCTAACACGGTGAAACCCTGTCTCTACTAAAAAAAAAAAATACAAAAAAAAAAACTAGCCGGGCGAGGTGGTGGGCGCCTGTAGTCCCAGCTACTCGGGAGGCTGAGGCAGGAGAATGGCGTGAACCCGGGAGGCGGAGCTTGCAGTGAGCTGAGATCCGGCCACTGCACTCCAGCCCGGGCGACAGAGCGAGACTCCGTCTCAAAAACAAACAAACAAACAAACAAAAATTTGAAATTGGAAATGGTGGACAAAATGCTGGGCTGGGTAAGGCCAGGGAGGAAGGACACAGTGGGGTGAGCAAGGCCAAAGGCAAAGCAAGGCCCCACAACTAAAAATGGGTGCAGGAACATCTGGATAAACGTTTACAGTTCACACCCCATGCTGGTTATGCCTGTGTTTTATGATTCCCATCTCAATGAACTGGCCATGGGTCAGAAGAGAAGGCGTCTCCTGGGCACAGCAGGGCTGTGTGCTGGTCTCTGGTTCACACTTTTACTCCCACCTGCAACACTCTATACCTGCTATCTCTATTGGCTGAACTCCTATTCATACTTTAAAGCCCACTGCAACAGCCACCACTTCCGAGAGGCCCTTAATACTGTCCCTCACGTGAATCTGTGCGCTTAGACGGAGGGGACCGAGTCTTCTTTTTCTCCCACACCCAGCTCCTGGCGCAGACTCTGGCACTCTTCCCAGCTTGCTGCCCGCTGCAGTGGCTGGAAAAGCCAGACACTTGGTATTACAGCCTCCCCTGCGGTCATGGATGGTTATGACCCTATGGAAAAGTTTTGGCCAAGGAGACCCGAGGCCAGGTCCACTGGGACCTCTGGGAAAGGCCAGACTATTTGGAAAGGGAGTAGGGGTTGGAGAAGTGCTCCCTGGCACCCCCTCCTTTTCGTTCCTGAGTAGGACGTGCTAGGGAAACATCATACTTGGAGCTACGGCCACCGTCTTGCCACCATGAAGGAGAGGCCAAGAGGCCTTCAGAGATGTCACTGCCCATGCAATGGATGATTAGCCGTGCCCTCCTTTGGACTCGCCATTGTGGTCTCAGCCACTGTGAGTGAGGTTTTTTATTACTTGCAGCCAAATGCTTTCTAATGAACATAAGGTGAATATTTGGAACTTGGAGTGAGGGGGCAGGGTGGTTATAAATGACAAGATATGGGCAAAACACTAGGATGGCTTTCTGACAAATTAAGAGGTCTCCGAGTTATATTCTGGGTTGGGAAACACTGACCCAGCCCTCATTCCTTCAAGGACTGTAGTCATTGGCAAGGAGGATTCATGAGCCCCGGTGACACAGATGGGGGCCCTGCTCTGTATTCAATTGTCCAAAGAAGATCTAGTCACAACCCCTCACCTCAAACAAACTCTTGGTTCAGAAAGCAGAGAACTAAGGAAAAGTGGTTTCCTTGGATTCAACTGCTCTGAATTTCCCACTCACCACAATACTGACTTCCTGAGCACTCTGGCTAATCCCAAGTATACAGGCAATTACTTGTACATCACAGCATTGGGGACAACACACACCAAGGCTGGGAAATCTCTAAAAAGCCAAGTAAAGTAAAGAGATACAGATTTTAGGTGCAGAGGGGAATGTAGCAACGGAGTGGATCAGAAGACACAGCCGAGGCCCACGGTCCGGTCTGGACCTGATGAGTGGATGTCTGAGGCCGTACACTGCCTCTGCTAACAGATCCCTCTGCTAGACCCGAGGACCAGCCTGTCCACAGACGGGGCTTCCAGACACCCTAGACGAGCCACACAATTGCAAAGTCTTTGTCATTCAATGCATCCAGCTGAGCGGCCAACATCCTCCTCTTGGATTCAGCACGTGGTGTGCCGAGTCTTCTCTATCCTTTAAGCGTTCCTAGAACCCAGGCCACCACCCACAATTCTGAAAGTTGGCCTGGCTCACATGAAGCCCTGCCTTCCCTCTCACCTTCCATGACACCGCTGATGCCCTGTCTTTGTGACTGGACCCTTGGCCACGGCATGGGGGCTGAAGCGTCTCCCAACAAGGTAAAGGTAAGGCTGGTTGCCCCTGGACAACCTTGCTCATTGCACCCACCCAAGGAAGTCCACCATTTATGTGACCACGTCTACTGCTGAGATGACCTCCAAGAAGCGTGCAGGCAGGGAACCCTCAGAACACCAGGTCCAACACAGCATGACCCACCAGAAACCCCATTCAGGGCTCTGGAAGCCAGGCTTCCCCTGAGCCTGAGACGCCCACTCCCCCTCACGCTGCTTTGCACTCGACCACCAAAGCCAGGGTCCTTGCATACTCATTTCCCAGATGTGTGCAAACTTTTCGCTGAGGAAGACACGTCTTAAGAACGAGCTGCTTGTCCCAGTTGTGGGACAAAAAGACTCACTCCTCCTTTTTGCAGAAGGTTCCAGTCCTCTGTTCCCTTCCACCATCTCCACAGGAGTCCTCACTGCCATTTCCCACTGTGTCCAGTTAATTTAGTATGTTGGGGGGCCCTCCAAAGCCCGAGTAGCTGGGACTACAGGTGTGAGCCACCACACCCAGCTAATTTTTGTATTTTTAGTAGAGATGGGGTTTCACCATGTTGGCCAGGTTGGTCTCGAATTCCTGACCTCGTGATCTGCCTGCTTCGGTCTCCCTGAAGTGCTGGGATTACAGGTGTGAGCCACTGCGCCTGGCCCAGAACAGGTATTTTTCTAACTGCAAACTGTTTTGTCCATGCCCCTATCCCCAAGTCCAGGCGGCACAGGTATTCATTTGCCTTGATGTATGTCCTCCATATACCCCCTGGTTACCTCCAAGCTCCAACACACTCACTCTCCTTAACCAGAGGCTCTCAGAATGCTCGCTAGGACAACCTTCCTCCCTCGCCCTCACATGACGGCGAAGAAGAAGATGCCAGGCCCGTAACGGGTGACAGCACGGGCTCATCTGTGCAAATGCAGGTAGTAAAACACACCTGACGGCAACGCTGGGCCCTGGCAGGCCGGTGCTCACAACACACCAAGCCCCGTGGGGAGCCCCTGCACTCATTCTCTCTCTCACACAACACACTGTGGAGGGAGGCACTGTTTTCTTTCCCATTTTACAAACAAGGACGCTGCGGCTCAGAGAGGTTCAGTGAGGAGCTCAAGGTCACACAGCTGGCAAGTGGCGGACCTGGGCATCCAAACCCGAGGCCAACTGCAGAGCCTGTTCCCACCACCAGCAGTCAGCCAGCCCCCTTTGGAGGAGCAGGGGAGGCCTATCTCCGGCCCATTAGGGAGGTGGGAGATCTCCCTGCACCCTCGGCCCCCTCTTTTGGGGTGTGCACCTGCCTGGGGCAGTCCTTCTGTGCCTGGCAGCAGTGGAGGCTTCCAGCTACCAGCTGTCTCCCCATGACCAGTACAAAGGGCTGTGTCCCATCCCCCTGTGGTGGGGAGAAGTGGGTCAGGGCTGGGCCCTGGTCCTGCCGAGGAACAGAAGGGCACCTCCACTGAATGGGAGGCTTGGGAGGCCTGGTGCCATCTGTCACGCTGACTACACTCCCCAGGGACTGGAACAGTGTCTGGCACATGTGGGGGTGTCATGAGGATGTCTGTGGCCTGAGCGACAAAGGCCACCGCTGCCTGCTGCCACACTCCAGCCAGACCCTCTGGCCCACGGAGTGACAACTAGACCAGGTGCCCCTCCCTCGGGAACCTGGACGTCCACCTGCCAACAGTTGTATGATCCGTTCCCAAATCCACAGAGCCCAGGGTGACTGTGGCCTTTGGGGTTGCACAGCCCCTTCCGAGACCCCTGTGATCACTGTGATTGGAAATGACTTTGGGTCCCACGGAGGCCTATGGGTGGGACGGGGGTTGGGGCAGGGACGGAGGCAGGATGCAGTCTGCACAATCTGGGGGAGAGGCGGAGTTTCGTGTCCTTTTCTGCTGCACATCCTGGCCCTGGGAAAGGGAACAGAACTCCTGCAGCCTCGGTTTCTCCATCTGTAAAGTGGGGCCATCGCGTCCCGTCCCAGGGAGTTACACACTCACAGCTAAAGTCGGCCAAAATGCCTTCCATCAGAGTGGGTTCTCAACCTCTTCAGTGTACGCACTGAACGTTCACAAGCACTCTGAGTGTCCTGTGATGGCGATAACAGCATAACATAAACTTGGCAGCTAGACACATTTAGCCTCTTACAGTTCTGGGGGCCAGAGGTCTCACTGGGCTAAGACTGAGGTGTCGCAGGATGGGCTCCTCCCCGAGGCTCCAGAGGAGGGGCTGCTTCCTGTGTTTCCTGGTTTCTAGCAGCCACCACGTTCCCAGACCCATGACCATTCCTCAGATCACTCCAGCCTCCGCTCCCATCATCCCAGCTCCCCACTCTCTGCCTCTGACCCCCTGCCCTCTGATGAGGACCCCTGTGATGGCACAGGACCCACCTGCATTCCCAGGACCATCTCCTAATCCACCGCCAGCTGATTAGCTGACAAATGCCCCTCTGAAGTTTCATTCCCCTTGGCCGGGTGGAGTCCCACACTCGCAGGCCCCAGGGGTCAGGACATGGACATCTCTGGGCTCCACGGTTCAGCTGGCCATGCCACCCCAGTCTCTCTCTCTTCCCCTGGTGAGGCTCGAGGTGGATGAGGCTTTAATATGGAGTGGGGGTGTTTTCAACCATCTTTCACAGATTGCGGGGTGACTCATCCAACCCCAGGCACTGTCCTCCTTGTGGGGACTCTCAACAGGATGCAGGCGCACCTTGGATTAGGTACCAGCAAGCAAACAGGCAGGTCCTGCGGCCGAGATACTCCCACACTCTTCCCAGAAAATCACACTCTCCCTGGGCGTGGACCATCCCATCGATGCTCAGACCACAGGCCAGTACCCGCTTAAAAGGCAACCAGCTCTGGGGTGCTGGTGGCCCAGCTGACAGGTACCCTGACTTGCAGGAGGCCTCAGAGGACACTGGCTGCTCAGGGACACCTCGGCATCGGTGCCTGGGGCCAACGGCGCCTGCTGGGAGGGTCCTGCCTCTTGAAGCGCGCAGCGGCACCGGCTCTGCCAAGTCCCCCGTTCTCTCTCTGCTGCTCAGCGTGGGGTCCCTTTTCTCTTGGCAAAGTCTGACGGCGGAACCCCCCCACCCCCCCGAATAAACAGCTGCTGCACGGAGATGTTTCTCTGCGGTTCAGGATTCGCGTCGGAGGAGAATTCAGAAGTCCAAGCCCGTCATCCAATACTGCCAAATTTCCACCAGCCTCAGCAGGGACCTTATCTGGCAAGGTTAAAGAGCCTATCAGATTCCCAGCCCAGACGCTAATTAGATAAAGAGGAAACCTGGGCCCCCTGGGGTATCTCCTTATCTGGCAAGGTTAAAGAGCCTATCAGATTCCCAACCCAGAAACTAATTAGATAAAGAGGAAACCTGGGCCCTCTGGGGTATCTCCTCAAAGGCCAAAAGGTGCACATCCACCACGTCCACCCCACCACGCCCGGAAATGGAACCCACCGGCGGTGCTGCCTCGGCCACGCTGGACTGTAACCATCCAGGCTCTCAGCCGGATCCCCTGCCGTACCACTGCGGGGGAGAGGCCAGCTCATTCGCATGAAGGGAGGCTGAACGGACGCTGGGGCACACGGAGCTCCCCAGATCACTCACAGCAACCTTCCCTGCCCATGCCTTTCGGTTTGGGAGGTGACCCAAGCCCCGTACCTAATGGAGTGACTTGGGTGGGAGCAGGAGGCGGGGTATCCAGGTTCCACAGAGAAAACCCTTTTGGGATCAACCAGAGCTCTTGGTTTTAGCAACAGAAACCACCTCCAGAAACCCTGAACACAGTGGGGTTCTGCACGGGCTTCAGGTCAAAGACGCGGAGGGGCGGACATCACCGGGCTTTACAACAGCAGGGTCCGGGCATGCTCGGGGTGAAATCTAACGGAAACACATCTGGGGTGTGGCCTTCACCCAGGCCAGGGGCTGCAGCTTTTCCTTTCAGAGAAACAGGAGTCCGACAACCTGGGAAAGAGTGTAAGGCAGCTCAAACGTGCTGGAGGGTGCGTGGCGAGACGGCCTTTGATCCACAGGCCAGGTTCCAGGACTGATCCCACAGAGACGCACCCTCAAGGGCACCACAAGGCAGGACCAGGGCTGCTGCTGCTACTGCCATTGTCTGAACTGGGAACATTTTGAGCCATCTCCAGGGGACATGCTGGGTCCACCCCAACCCCAGACGGTTACTAAGAAGGACACCGTCTACACAAATTCAGGGGCTTGGAAGTCCGACACCAACAGAGTGCAGAAACAAACAGCAGGATGGCGTGTGGCGGAGCCCGCTGTGCCCCACAGATACACGACAGGAGGATGCAGTGACATTGCAAAAGTCTGGCGGGCGGATCGCGGAAGCTCAGGAGTTTGAGACCTGCCTGGCCAACATGGTGAAACGCTGTCTCAAACTAACAAAAACAAACAAATAAATAAGGCTGGCGGGCACAGCCAGCCATGCAGAGTGGCCCCTTCTGGGAAGTGGGACCAGGAGGACGACATTTACTTTCTATATATTTCTGCATTCCTTGAATATCTTGAGATGGAAAAGTGGGCATTGCTGTTTTGTAAAACAGACAATGAAGATGGGAGGGAGAGAGGGAGGAAACGGGGGAGGCAGGTAGGGAGAAGTTTCCGGTTTGCCCAAGGCCACACAGAAGGAGGCCTGGTGCCCCTGTCCTCGTGGGTTGGGGAGCATCCTGGTTCCTTTGTTGAACTCACTCTCTCAGGACCCGAGAGCAGCCGCGGACGGAAGAAAATGAAAAGACAAAATGCAAGTCCTAAGCACAGGAGGATGACGGGAGGATGGGGAAGGACGCTGCTCTTCACGGTGCCACTGAGGCACGGCTCAGGTCCGAGGCATGCGTCAGGGGATACCCTGAAGGTGAGGAAACCGAGGCCAGGGGTTAGGTGACAAGTCTCAGGCAGACCAGCTGCAGTCGGCAAAGCTGGGAAGCAGCTGAGGGGGTGTGACCGCTGAGCTGCATCCCCTGGAAGGCGCCGTCTCCCTGATGGCCACAGTTCCCTGCTGGTCTCCCCACCAGGCTCACTGCTGGCTCAGGATTTGACAATTACCGCTCCCTCCTTTTTTATTGAAATTTTTAAATTTTATTTTTAGAGATGGGATCTTGCTTTGTTGCCCTGGCTGGTCTCAAACTCCTGTGCTCAAGCAATCCTCCCACCTTGGCCTCCTGAAGTGCTGGGATTCCACCGTGCCTGGCCACCTCCTCCTTTCTTTTCCTTAGTTCTAACCTTCTTCCTGTCTCCGGCCAGCTCTCACCTCAGCGAGCTCCACTCGGGTGTTTCTGTGTAACTCAGCAAACTGCCCTCTTACCCACCCAATCCGTGCTGCCCTTAACACTTTCCTTCCACCCCTGGAACTTGCCGCCTTCTACTCATGGTGCATCTCTGTGTGTTAATTCACTGATATGCTGATACATGCTCTCGGAGTTTCCTGTGGACACCGCAACAAATTGCCACAAACCGGGTGGTTTAAACAGTGGAAACGGGTTCTCTCACAGTGCTGGAGGCCAGAAATGCAGTATCAGCATGACCCGCTGTGATGAAATCAGGGCATCGGCAGGGCCACGCTCCCTCAGGAGGCCCCAGGGGAGGACCCCTCCTTGCTTCTCGCAGCTTCTGGTGGCTGTGAGCATTCCTTGTCTTGGGGTCCCTCTCTCTAATTGCTACCTCTGTGGTCATGTGGCTTTCTCTTCTTCTATCTTCATGATCTCCTCTTTTTTTTCTTTCCAGACAGAGTCTTGCTCTGTTGCCCAGGCTGGAGTGCAGTGGTGTGATCTTGGCTCACTGCAACCTCCGCCTCTCAGGTTCAAGCAATTCTCGTGCCTCCACCTCCTGAATAGCTGGGATTACAGGTATGCACCACCACGCCTGGTTAATGTTCGTATTTTTAGTAGAGACAGGGTTTCACCATGTTGGCCAGGCTGGTCTCGAACTTCTGGCCTCAAGTGATCCACCTGCCTCCACCTCCCAAAGTGCTAGGATGACAGGCGTGAGCCACTGCGCCTGGCCCTGGATGCATACTTTTGAATAAATGAATGAAAAGACAGAGACCTGGGTCCCTGTCCCTGCTACTCACTCTTCATATCCATGGTCCCTCTCCCAGGGTCCTCACTGTCCCCGTCCTCCTACCCAATCACCACCCTTGAAACGTGAAAAGTGGCTCCCAGAGCCTGAAACCATGAACGTTTAGAGGCACACTCCTGGCTGGGCACGGCTCATGCATCCCAGCAGTATGGGAGGCAGAGGTGGGAGGATTGCTTGAGGCCAGGAGTTCAAGACCAGCTTAGACAACGTAGAGAGACCCCATCTCTACACACACAAAATTAGCCAGGCGTGGTGGTGCACACCTGTACTGTGGCCCCAGATACTTGGTAGGCTGAGGTGGGAGGATCACTTGAGCCCAGGAATTCAAGGCTGCAACGACCTGTGATTGCACCACTGCACTCCAGCCTGGGCAACAAAGTGAAACCCTGTCTCTTAACCCCTACGCCCACCACAAAGGCATACTCTCCGGTTTCCTAGGAGAATCCAGTTTGATATCTCACACTCCCCTCACCCAGGAAGCACAGGCTGTGGAAAGAGTGTCTTGGCCCCTGTCCGTCACTCAGCAGGACTCAGTGAGTGCCTGAGTCACACCCAGCAAGAGGGACAGTGCCCCTGGCCCTGCCCATCCAGTAAGTGTTGCTGGTCCCAGCCCTGCCCTGTCTGCAGCCCTTCCGATAGGTCACATGCCTCTCTCTGCCTCAGTGTACCCCTCAGGAAGAAGGGACTCCAGAGATCCCTCTTGGCTCAAATGCAAAGGTGAGGATAATTTGGGGAAAGAGGCAGGGCAATTACTTTGTGCATTTTGGCAGTGGGAACACTGAGCCACAGAAGGGTGAGGCAAAGGACCTTGGTCAATGCCTGACTCCAACACCACCTTAGTCCCTGCCTCGGGTCCCCGAACTCAGTCCAAGTGATTCCCCCAGGTGGTGTGGCCAGAGGACTCCAGTTCCTTAATCCCTGCCCTCCCATCTGACAGTCCCGGAAGCTTGGCGAAGAAACCCCCAAAAACAAAAAACTGGCAAATGAAACCCAGGAAAGAAAAAAGCTCCCAACCTCCAGTCCGGGCCCCTCTCCTCCAGTCTGCTTTTGAACTCACTTTTTCCACCCTCCTGTCCTCCTGCCGCCCAGAAAACAGCTGCTCTCTTCCTGGTTCCTCCCCTTCGCTCCTCTCAGAGGCCTCAGAGCTCCACGAGGCCAACTCCAGGCCAGGGGACCCGAGACACATGGTGCCAGCTGCTATACCAGGCATTAGGGCACTGAGCCAGCCTCCACCTTGGCCTTCGGGTCAGTGGAGTCAGGTTTTAATCAGCACATGCCCTTTAATCAGAGCTAAGCCCTGCTTGTTGGTTGGCAGGGCCTGGGAGTGCAGCCTCTAGACCTGATCCATTGGACCAAGCTCCCTGACAGGGAAAGAGAGGGAAGCAGGTTCTAAGCTGGACCCTCCCGAAGACTTGGATGGGCTGCATCTCTTCGTAATCCTAAGCGTGCGGACAGGTGCCTGGTGCTTCATTCTGTCCTGGAGGGAATGGGGCAGCAGAGCCCTAGGGAGGACAGAGGGCAGTCTCAGATCCTTAGACTGCCCTGAGCACTTTCATGGCACACTCCTTGGCACTGGGGACACAAGTCTCCTTCTCACTGGGGCCATGCTGTCCCTTCCTTTCCGTGAAGTGAATATTTATTGAGTGCTGACAATGTGCCAAGTACTGCCTATAGAGAGGTGTGAGCACACTGCCCAACCTTGGTCCCTTCCCTTACCCCAAGTCACAGATTCAGCCACCCACCCACCCACCCATCCATCCATCCACGCATCCATGTGTCCACCCACGCACTCATCCATCCATCCATCCACCTATCCATCCATCCCCCACCCACCCATCCAGCTCCCCTTCCTTCCTTCCTTCCTTCCTTCCTTCCTTCCTTCCTTCTTCCCTTCCTCCCTTCTATCCATCACCCATCTACCCATCCATCCATCCACTCATCCACACACCCATCCAGCTCCTTCTTTTCCTTTTCCTTCCTTCCTTCCTTTCCTTCCTTCCTTCCATCCATCCATCCATCCATCCATCCATCCATCCATGCATCCATCCCCACACTCATCCAGCTCCCCATCTATCCATCCATCCATCCTTCCTTCCATCTATCCATCATCCATCTACCCATCCATCCACTCATCTACCCATTCATACACCCATCCAGCCCCCCATCTATTCATCAATCCATCTATCCACCTATCCACACACCCATCCAGCTCCCCATCTATGCTTCCTTCCTTCCATCCATCCATTATCTTTCTATCCATCCATCTTCTCACCTCTCCCTCCACTCATCTCCCCAATCTCGGAGAGCCGGACATTTGTCAGACCCTGTGCCAGATGCCAGGGAGAAGGAGACAAGTCAGTCAGTTCTGGTCCTATCCTGGAGAAGACACAGGCGTAGAAGGCACAGGGGTGGGCAGAGAAAAGGCAGATCAAACTCTTGGCTGTCCTGAGTGGCCCAGGTAATGTTGAATCAGGGAAGTCTGATTGCTTCTCACTCTAGCTCTCCCAGTCAGGCACCAAAGACTCCCCCTGCTTCCTGGAGGAAGGCCCAGAACACCAGGCTTTTGGCCAGAGGCGGGGATCAGTGTGAGCACTTCCCAAGAGCCTGCCGCTTCCCTGACACAGCCTTGGGTACCCCTCCAGAACCAGTCTCCTCATCTGCTCCCTGGAGAGGCACCCCTTGGCCTTGTATGCCACTGGTGGCCCGTGCCTGGACCCTAACTAAGAGTGCTCCTGCTCATCTTGGGCTGCCCTCTGGCCACCCCTGCCCACTCTGGGTCAGGCCCTGGAATCCCAACCCTGCCCAGCCTGTCTCAGGGTTTGCAGTTTTGTCTAAAGTGCATTCATTCATGGTGACCACTGACCAGTGGCTATGGCAGTTTCAGGCCCAGTGTGTGGACTTTTATATTCAGAAGAGATCTGGGCGATGATGTATGCATTTTACAATGTAGCCATCTTACAAATGGGGAAACTAAGGCCCGTGCAGGAAGGTGATATCAGAACTGGGACCAGGACCCCTGGCACCTGAACTCCCAGGCCTAGGCCCATCAGGCTTGAAACCCGCCTGCCGGAGCTTCAGATCAGCACGCTTCATTACCCTGTGTGAGACCCCGACTCAGAGCACAAGGTTGGAGCAGGGGTGCAGAGGCACAGATACTGAGCCAGAACTGACTCTTAGGAGCTGCCAGGGCTGACTGTGGGCACCTCTTTCCAGCTTGCTCAGTGACCTCACATTGGCAGCTCAGAATGGGCCATTGTGGGGTGATTTGCACCACCAAAATCAGCAAATGCTACCAATCAAGGTGGATATAAGACAGGGGCACGAGAGGGGCCAGGTACAGTGCGGGGGTTGGGGGGCGGGTATGGGGGGGCAGTGTGGAGGCAGAGGTCAGCCTTGGCAGCTGTTGTCAGGAACAGCTCCAGAGAGAACATGAGTAAGTCCTGTCCTTTGCCTGCCAGAGGGGCTCGGGGATTTTAGGAGACAGGAGATTCCTCTGCAGCTATCGAGCCAAGCTCCTGAGCTCTGGGGGCCCCTGCCCCATCCAGGTGGGGAGCAAGGCAGGCCTCTGGGAGTACCCTCAGTGGGACCCCGCCTGAAGGTGCTGAATCCCAGTCCCCCAGGCCCTCCTCTGCTGCTGCTCCAATGGCCCCACCCACCGCCGGTGCCCTTCCCACCATCCACCCACTCGCCACCTGGGAAATGTACTAAACGTGGTCTGAGGCTGCTTTGAGCCAGGAGCCTTCCTGTGGTGAGGAACTCAGCTCCCAGCCCTAAAGTAGGGACCTTGGGTCCAGAACAAAGCAGCCAGACCTTCCTGCCTGGCCCCACAGAAAAGGCCATCACGAGGGTGTCCAGGCTGCTGAGAGCTTGGCTTCCCAACCCTCCAGCCAGAGTGGTCCTGGGGCCACTTACTCCAACCTGAAGACCAAGTGTGCCCATCCCCAGTGCAGAACAGTTGCTGAGCTGGGTCCCCCCTGCAGGGCGTGAGGAGGCCCCTCCCCCCTCCCCCCTCAGAGTCCATCCAGCTGTTTTCTGAGGGTCTGAGGGTACTTCCAGCCAGAAAAACCTACCCTCACCTTGGTCTGGGGCCAAGGTCCAAAGTCCCCAAGTCAGGCACTTGACGTCATAAAACTGCAAGGGGAAGCTGGCCAGGTCGGAGCACACCTAATTTCGCATCACCAAGTACTGGAGAAGGAGTCCAAGCCTGGCCCAGCCAAGCCAGCAGCCCCAACCATCCCAAGAGACTCATGACCCACTGTGTACCCAGGACACACAGCAAGTGTCAGCCTTGTGTTCAGCTCTTTGAAATTATATATTTCACAGATGATATCTATGAAATCTGAATCTCAAAGCTCCGTGACAGAGTCAGAATCACAAATGTTCATTTGTAGAAGGCACAGGCAGAGCTGAGAGTGGATGATCTTGTTACAGGGCTGGCAGGTGGAGAGGCTGGGAGGGAATAGGGGCTTGTAACTCACAAGCCTAGGCCCTTTGCGCCTCACTGCCCCCTTTCCAGAGAGGCCCCCCACTTTCACGACTCAGCAGGGACACTGCGCTCCTGAGACCATTTCTCCCTACCACAGTTCCATCACCTGGTCATCTGTGCACCTCACTTCAATATAAACTCATCAGCACTTCAATTTTCAATTTGGATGCTACTACTTGTCCCATAGGTATGCACGAGAACCTAGGTCTATCTTTGCTTATGACCTTCTGGTGGGAGTGGGGCCAGGAGCAAGTCTCTAAGCCTCTCTTTTTGGTGTCTGACCTGGAGGAACGTTCAGTTCACCTGAGCTCTGCCATGACAGCAGCTACGTGCAGAGATCTGCCCATACCTGGCTGGCTGGTTTGTTCCCAAAGAGATCCAGGAACCACTTCTCTCAAGCTTTAGAAGCTTATCCCATTGTTGAAAGGAAAAGCTCTTGGACAGTAACAGTGTGATTGACAAAATAATAACTTAGATAGACAGGTTGGAAGTTAAGGATATTTCCCAGAATATAGAACAAGAAGGCAGAGAAAAAAATCTTGAGAAAGAATAAGTGACAAATGGGGAGAATGTAAATGGTCTACTAGAGGAAATCCAGAAAGGCTGAACTGAAAGAGGAAGCGATGGGATTGTCAAGGAGGTAATAAAATACCTTCTTGAAGTGGAAGCCGCTTCAGTCTGGAGGAGCCTCCAGAGCAGTGAGCTCAATGTGTAAAGGAAGCCCACACTCAGATCCGCCATCAGATTTCAGAACATTAAGAAAAAGTAGAAAATATGACATTCTTACAAACTTCTAGAGAGGAAAATAAAGGGTCCCTACCTCCAGTGGAATGAGAATCAGACAGTGCTATAACTTCTTACTGGCAATTCTCACCTGCCAGGGATAAACAGGAACATTGAATAATGAGAAAAAGATCAATTCAGAACTGGGAACAGAACCCCTGGGCATCTGAACTTCCAGGCCTAGGCCTATCACCAAGAAGACATAACAGTCCTGAATGAGTACAAACCTAACATCAGAACTTCAAAATACATGCAGCAAAATCTGAGAGAACTGAAAAGAGAAAATAGACAAACACACAATAATATTGGAGAATTTCAGCATTCCTCTCTCAGCAATTGACAACAGAGGACAAGTCAGTAAGGCTCTAAGCCATGAGTAGAGGTGGGATGGCGATGAAGCAATGCCTGGAGAGTTCACAGGGAAAATGGTTTTGAAGCTAGAGTTCTACAACCCAGAGAACATTTGATAACTAGGGAATTTCCAGACATGGAGGTTACATTCCAGTTACCTTTTGTTGAAGTTGAGGAGGTATCCTGACAGAACAAGGGCAAAGACAAGAAGCAATTCATGTATCCACTAGCTCAGTGAAGTGGAACTGCAGGATGACCGTTGTGTACTGAGAACAGGAGTTCAAATTGGAGCAGAATGTCAGAGGACTCCAACAAGAAGAGGACAGATTCCAGTGATACATCAGAAAAAGAATGATATTTTAGTGGTATGCTCAAGAAGCCATAATTTTAGGCCGGGCGCGGTGGCTCAAGCCTGTAATCCCAGCACTTTGGGAGGCTGAGACAGGCGGATCATGAGGTCAGGAGATTGAGACCATCCTGGCTAACACGGTGAAACCCAGTCTCTACTAAAAAATACAAAAAAAACTAGCCGGGTGAGGTGGCGGGCGCCTGTAGTCCCAGCTACTTGGGAGGCTGAGGCAGGGGAATGGCGTAAACCCTGGAGGCGGAGCTTGCAGTGAGCTGAGATCCGGCCACTGCACTCCAGCCTGGGTGACAGAGCAAGACTCCATCTCAAAAATAAAAAGGAAAAATAAAATCTTCATGTTGAAAATCATGATTCTAATATTCAGCTGAAATGTGGAATTAACTCTGAACCACTAATAGAGCAGAAAAAAAAAAACTCATTGGGTTGTGATACTATTAATACTCTTCTTCTCACAGGTCTGTAAAGAGGAATTGGAATCCTAGCCCCATTTGTATTATCATCATAATGTAATACTTCCCGTGTGTGTGTGTGTGTGTGTGTGTGTGTGTTTGGTTTCACTTTGTTGTCTATGTTGGTCTCGAATGCCTGGGTTAAAGCAATCCTCCTGCCTTGGCCTCCCAAAATGCTGAGGTTACAGGTGTGAGCCACTGTGTCCACCCTCCACCGTTTTTTAACTTCTGAGTCCAACTTGGAGAGAGAACTTAGAACCTATAAATATAAATATACCAAAAGGTCAAGTGATATTGTCTAAAATGCATTAAACAAGAGAGGGAAGTTTGAGAATGTTATTTAAAGGTAATCCACTAGCATGCTGGCAAGAACTATTCAAAATTGGAGGTGAGGGTCAAACTACGAAAGCCTCATCTTTCCCAGCAATGTGTCAAGGATGTTTCACATTTTAAAATTAAGAAATATGGGAGTAATCATCATGCTGGGAAGGTACTCACCAGAAGAATGAAGCAGACCTAATTTAAAAACTGTTTTTTGTCTGCCAAGTGGGGCTGTGTGGATGAAGCTGGGTCAGAGTGGGCAGACAATAATTTAGTTCTACTCTTAGCCCTATCTCTGTAGTTTAATTAGTTGCTTTCATTACATGCATGCAGCACTTGGGTGAAAATTTATGGAGGAAGAAAAAATGTGAAACTGAGAGTTCACTGAGAATGGATGAGGGGAGGAGTCCCTGGGGCAGCCAGACTGTGGGGTGCTATAAGGAACAGAGAACATGGACAAGAGCCAAGGAGCCGGCCCAGTGAAACAGCAGGAGGACAAGGAGAAGGTAGGACTCCTTGACCCTTGTGATGGACTAAAGGAGGGGGCGAGGGAGGAAAGCAAGGGAGAATGAGGAGGGGGACACTCAGGTCCCCCGTTTAGGCACTGGGAGGGCTGTCCATCACAATAGAGACCACAGAGAAGGGCAGCACTCCCTGGAGAAATGACTCACCCAGATGGAGACCTGGCCCCGGCCACCATCTTTACCATGCTGGGAGGGCATGATGGAAGAGATGGGTCATCTGTGGTTGTGATGCCTTCCCTTGCCCATACCCAGAGAAATACCTCTCTGTTTCAAAAAACTACAAAAGCACTATATACTTGCAAAAATAAAAATAAGGTGCAGTGGCTCACGACTGTAATCCCAGCACTCTGGGAGGCTGAGGCTGGTGGATCACCTGAGGTCAGGAGTTCGAGACCAGCCAGGCCAACATGGTGAAACCTCGTCTCTACTAAAAATACAAAATAATTAGCCAGGCGTGGTGGCACATGCCTGTAATTCCAGTTACTCAGGAGGTTGAGGCAGGAGAATCAATTGAACCTGGGAGGCAGAGGTCACAGTAAGCTGAGCTCACGCCATTGCACTCCAGCCTGGGCAACAGAGTGAGACTCTGTCTCAAAAATAAATAAATAGTAAAAAAATAAAAATACATAAAATGCATGAAATAAACAGTGAAATAATCTCTTGCCCTGCCCCAAACTATGGCTCAAAGAAGCCGCTATGAGGGCTTCCATGTTAACTGCGAGGCCCAGCCTTCAGCTGAGAGTAAGGAACAAATGGGGTGTGCTTCCTTCTGTGTCCAGACAGTAGACATACTCAGGAATAAAGCCTTCTTTTCAAGTCTAAGAAATAATAAAAAAATATATAAAAACATAAAATAATGGCGGAGGAAGAATGGGGGAAATCAATGTTTCTTGCCATTCAGTTCTTACAACCTACACACTGAGGCAGTCTTCTAGAGCGCAGAGTTAGGGTTTCAAAGGAAAGCCAGCTACCCACACACGCTGCTCACAACTCAGCACCCCTCTGGATTTATATAGCACATGCCTCTTAGGAGGTGCAAGTACTAAACATATTTTCTCATTCATCCTTAACACGAACACAACTGGAGATATAGAATGAGTTGGAAGCAGCTCTACTTTGCAAACAACAGGAACTGAAGACTCAGGGAGGGGAGGTGAGCTACCCAAGGTTGCATAGTTACTTAGCTGGAAAGCCAGAGAGAAAACTTAGGACCAGTGATTTCTCAGGGTCTTTAGAATGCTTCAGATAATATGCATATATGCTTCTAGCTGCAGGGTCCTTCTCTAGAAAGATCCTCACGAACCCAGCAACAGAGATTCTCTGTAAGGAGAAGAACTTGGGGACTCGAAGGCAAAGATGGAAGACCTACCCTTCACACTCTATCAATTTCCTGCATATCTTGAATTTTTAAACCAGGTATGTGTATTTCTTATTATTGATTTAGAAAAGATAAAAATAGGGCTGTGAGGCTCAAAAGCCATGAAAATGGGGAGCTGTGGACAGTGGATATTCAATGGTGAACAGGCATACTTTGTCATCCTTCTAATTCACTCTCTAAGATAAAACTGGTTTTCTCTAAGGGAGAACAAAAAACAGATGCTCAGCACCTGCTTAAACCCTTTCCTTGAGTAGCATTAATGGACACGTTCCTTGCTGCCAATAAGGATGTGCCTCCGGGAGCTCCTCCCTTGGAAAACCAAGAGAAGGTGAGAGCTAAGTCCTCCATGCTCTTCCTCACCCCCATGTCCATGCCCCTTTCCAATCTAATTTCATCCTACACCTCAGTTCCATCCACCTCTCTACCCCACCTCCTCCACCAGCACCAACTACCGTTGTTGCTTGGCCTGGATAATTGCAACTGGGCTCCTCACTGGACTCCATCCATCCTGCCATCTGCTTTCCTCCAGAAAAGTGATTCAGATGATGTCACTTCTGCCTAACGCCCTCCAATGCCTCCACTGCAAGTGCGAGAAGACCCAACTCCTTTCATGAAGCACGAGGTCTTTCTCTGACATTACTGCTTCTACTTTTTCCTAGGCCGTGGCTATTCCTGCAGCGTCGAATCCTCTCATCACCCCAGTGCTTCTGTGCTTGCTGAACCTTCTCTTGAGGGCTGATTCCTCCTCAATCTTTGGGTTTCAACTCAAAAGTCACTTCTTCAGGGAGACACTCGCTCCCTGGCATCCCTACATAAAGCTGGCATGACCCAACCTCCCAGGACTCTATGACAGCACTCGTCTGCTTCATAGCGTCAACTACAAAGGGAGATCCTCTGCTTCATTTGTTAACTTTATTGTGTACTTTTACTAATTAGACTGTAACCTACTTGAAGTCAAAGAATGTGCTTACCTTGTTTATCTCTATATTCTGAGCTCCCAGAATAGTCAGGTCTTGATAAATACTGGTTAAACAGATGGATAGATGAATGCAGTGGTTGGGTGGATGGATGGATTGATGTATGAGTAGATGGGTGGATGGATGGGTGGGTAAGTAGATGGGTGGACGGGGGAGGGAACAGATGAATGCATGGATGGATAAAGACATACATATGGATGGATGGATGGATAGATGGATGGATGGATAGATGGATGTGTGGATAGATGGACAGGTGGACAGGTGACTGGGTGGATAGATGAATAGGTGGATGGATGAGTGATAGAAAGATAAATGGCTGAGTGAGTGGATGGTTGGAAGGATGGATGTATAAATGTATAAATGGAGTCTGTTCAGCCTAAAGCGAGACCCTGAGTTCTTCCCCATCCCACCACGTAGACTTCTCCTGGGTATCCCATGATGAGGCTGAGTCTTCAGTTAAAGAGGAGTGGGAACTTAAGATTCCCATTCCCTGAGTGGAGACATGTTTTTTTTAAAAATGACATTGAAATATCTGTAAAGTCCTGAGTAGAAATGGCCCTTAGAGCCTCTGTTGTTTGACCTTAATTAATGTGGCCATTTCTAGATCATTCTCTCACTGTTTTCCGGGTGAGTGGAGGGGAATCCCAGGGAGGGAACTGGCTGGAACAGCTGAGTATGTTCCCTAATGAACTGGTGTGTTTTAACATTTGGCTCTCCAGCTCTGAGACTCTGAGCAGTTTTTGACATAAGAGGAGGTGGGAAGGGGAGAAACCTCCTGACTGATTCAGAAAATGTCTCCATTGAGTCTCACTTCCCGTGGCATTTTCTCTCATTACACTTGCATCAGCAGTGGGGTGGCCTCAGCCCCGTGCCGTCTGCCTAGATTGCGACCCCACAGCCGACTCTGGATAATTGGCCCACGGGGCTGGCACCGCACCCGGATTTCTGTGCTCATTAGTGTAGTTGCAACATGAATGCCGACAAGTGTTTGCAAGCTACAGGCTGTTCTACACCCATGCCCTGGTGACCATGACCTCCAGATGCTCCTCCTGCTCCCCTGGAGAAGCTGGCAGTCAGCCTCTCACTCCACACCCACTCCAGGGCTATGCCATTACAGGGTCACAGGGGTGCACAAGGCCTACTCATCTCTGTCCACAAACTTCCATGCTGCTGGCCCTCCTTCCATGCCGCCCGCTCTCCTTCCACACTGCCCGCTCTCTGCCTACACTGCCCACCCTCCATCCGTGCTACCCACCCTCTGTCAGCACTGCCTGTCCCCCATCCACCCTGCCATGCTCACAGGTTCACAGTCTGGTCGAGGCCAGTTCTGCTGGTCCTGAGCAGGGTGGGCTCCCTCAGGCTAACCCTGCACCTGTTATGAACCAGCTCAGACAGTCAGGGATGAACAAAGGTAATACCATCATCCTGAATACATCAGGATTCCACTCATCTGAGGTTCCTAGAGTCATCAAATTCATAGAGACAGAAAGTAGACAGGTGGGGGCCAGACTCAGGGAGGTGGGGCGGGGAGTTTGCGTTAATGCAGACAGAGTTCCAACTTTGCCAGATGAAAGAGCTCTGGAGCTGGATGGTGGTGTTGCTTGCACAACACAGTGAATGTCTTAATACCACGAAACTAGTGATGCACGTAAAAACGGTCAGAATAGGAAAGTTTATATCATGTGTATTTTACCACAATAAGAAAAAATTGGGGGGCGGGGAAGGAATGAAGTACTGGTGTGTGTCATTGTGCAGATGCACTTTGAAAACATGATGCAGAGTGGAAGAAGCCAGACACAAAAGACCACGTAGTGGCTGATTCCATCTATGCGCATCTCTCCCAATAATGCTTCAGGAGGTGCTGACTCTGTCACCACAAAAAAACACTGGCCCTCCTCCTCGTCAGTTTCCCTCAACCCAGGTTGGCTTTCGGCAGTACCCTCCTCACCACAGGAAGGCAGGACCCAAGTGCCAGGGTTCTACTGCTCACAGATCAGGCCTCATATTCAGGCTCAGATGCTCATTGACTTGGCCTTCCTTTCCCTTCATCAGTGTCCCTCTAGCAGGTGAAATGTAACACTCGCATTACCAGCTTGCTGGGAGGCTCAGCTATGAACAGGGCTATGCTCCATGCAGGGTGGGTGGCGCATGGGAGGGGTGGATAAGCAGTGCTGTTATGACTCTTGTTTCTTCCAATGAAACACAGGGTCACAAGAGACCCACAGCTTGTCTGATCCCTCACCATGGGAGTGCTGGAGCTGACTCCTAACTCTGGTCAAGGCTGAAGCTTTTCACCATTTGCTTAAGCTACCAGTTGACCCCAGTGTGGTCTGTATGTTCCTCCTCTCTGAGGTGAGGTCCCAGGACCTGGCAGAGCAGGTGTTCAGTACACATGTAAAACAAAAGTCCTTGTCTGGACACCAAAACAGGGATGCAGAGTTGGTGGGGATCTTGGAGGTCATCCAGTCCAATCTTCTGTGACATTCTGGCAAGAGAATCCCCAGCCCTGCTTGGCTCCTTCCAGTATGGGGAGCTCACTACCTCCTGAGGCAGCCTGAACAGCCACAATAGTTCTGCAAGTCTTCTTTTGGCTGAACTCCAGCCCATGTCCCTGGTGCTTTCTGGCCCTGCTGTTGGCCATGTATCACACCTTTGCTACGTGACCCCAGGCAGCTTGGCCCACAGATGTCTCTCTTCCCAGGCAGGTCCTTCCTCTGCTCCTCTATGGGGAGCCTCAGGCACTAGGGACCATTGTGCAGACTCTGCTTGCTATCACAGATCCTATTACAGTGTGATAGGCCCACTGACTATGACCACCTGCCCAGGGTCCACTTCCACAGGCTACTGCTGCAGAAATGATTCATCTGTCCCAAATAAAGGCTCATCAGGAGAAACTGGGGTCAGCCCCTGAGCTGCCTTTTAGGGCTGTGTTTGTGACCAGGCCATGGATCACACCTGGGCTTCAACGTAAAAAAGTGGGCAAGTGTAGCAAGACCTGGAAAGTCTGTGACATTCCCTGGAGGGGTACTGGCTCCTCTCCTGGCTGTAGCATTCCTTTCATAGCACACCTCATTTACGAGGGAAGTGGCTGGGACAGGTCAGCATTATCACTGAGTCCAACGAGCAATTCCGCTCCTAAGTACATGCACATACTTGCATGCAAATATCAACAGCAATCAATACCATTCACAACAGCCAAAAGGTGAAAACAACCTGTGCTCACTGACAGATGAAGGGATGAGCAAAATGTGGTCCGTCCATACAATGAAACATTATTCAACCCTAAAAAAGGGAAGAAAATCCAGACATGCTACAACAAGAATGAACCTTGAAGACATTATGCTCAGTGAAAGAAGCCAGTCACAGAAAGATGAATATGTCAGGATTCCACTCATCTGAGGTTCCTAGAGTCATCAAATTCATAGAGACAGAAAGTAAACAGGTGGGGGGCTGGAGTCTGAGGGAGGTGGAGTGGGGAGTTTGCATTAATGCAGACAGAGTTTCAACTTTGCAAGACAAAAGAGCTCTGGAGATGGATGGTGGTGTTGGCTACACAAAGCCGTGAATGTTCTTAATACCACCAAACTAGTGATTCCCTAACAAATGGTCGGAATAGGAAACTTTATATTACATGTATTTTACCACAATAAGAAAAAATTGGGGGCAGGGAAGGAATGAAGTACTGATGCATGCCACCATGTGGATGGACTTTGAAAACATGATGCAGCGTGGAAGAGGCCAGACATGAAAGATCACGTAGCAGCTGATTCCATCTACGCACAGCACCGAGGCAGGCAGAGCCCGGAGACAGAAGCAGGTGGGTGGGTGCCAGGGGCTGGGGAGGGGCAATGGGAGTGGGAGTGACTGCTAATGGGTGACAAAATGTTTTGGAAGCAGATAGTGGTGATGGTTGCGTAATACTGTAAACGTACTAACTGCTACCTTATTGTACACTTTAAATTGTAAGTTTTAGGTTACATACATTTTACCTCAATCAAAACAGACAAACAAAAACAAACCAATCAGCCAACCCAGCTGGATCCCTCCACAGGCAGGTAAGAGTCGAGGGCAGGGGTCTGGGCTGCTCATCACAGATGTCCTTGAGGTTGGGGAAGAATTCAGGGTAGGACCCTCCCACCTCTGGAGGAGACAGGTGTGGTCAGCTTCTGAGAAGAGGCTCCTCAGCCAGCAGGGCTGGGCGTAGGACCCTCACGTCCCCGGGGCCTGCATCTGCACCTCCTTCTCTTTTCTACCTCACACGCTGGCACCTGTTGAGCTTCAACATCCAGTAAGCACCCTCTATCTGGGGCTTCCCACATGGAGGGGTCTTTTCCCACACTCGGGGCCAGGACACCCCCCAGCCTCAACCTCCTCTGCAGGCAGAGGGGCACAGAGACCCAAGGACGTCCCCACAGCTGGTGCCACACAGGTGTGGTTTCTGCAGAAAAATCCAACCATGTGCCTGTGCCAGTCACGTTGTCAAAGAGGCAGGACTCTTTCCACACATCAGACGGACCCAAACCTGCTGTGCTTAGAAGATCTGGCTGACTGGCGGCATGCCTGCCTCCTTCCCTCACAGCCATTCCACCTAAGCAGAAGTGGCAGGAATGGATGAGAACCTGAGGACCGCAGAGGAGGCACAAACCCAGACCTGAGGCATCCGAAATACTCCCCTGGGGGATGCCACTACCCCGGTACTGCCTTGAGGCTCCTGTGGCCCACTGCCTTCATCCTTGACATTTGCGTGCTTTCGCGAAAACAATGCCAGCCGGCCCTCTCCCTGGGGCCACCACACAGGTGTGCTCTGGCTGGACATAAACCGAAGGTGGCACCAAGTACACCTCTCAGGCAGGGGCTCCGGGAGACGGTGGCTTCCACAGTCCTAGCCTGGTAACATACAGCAGGAGGCAGACACGAGGGGCCTGAAAGCTGCATGTAAGGTGGTCCAGCGTGTCTGCAGCACAGACGAACAGCTTTGACCAGAGGGTCCTGGAAGAGAAAGCAGCGCGTCTTACCTGGAAGTGTCGAAGCTGTCATAGGAGCCCACGGTGTAGTGCCTGAAAAGCTTCTTGCTGCGGTCAGCACGGGTTTCTGTACAGAGAGGGAAGAGAAACACCATTCAGAAAAGTCATGGTCCCCGAACTCTGAACCCACAGCACACAAGGCTGGTGGGCCCTCTCACCAACTCCCCAAAATGTGAGATGCCCTGTCCTGGGGAAGAGTCTGGAGGAAAATGAGGCCTGGTTCCGGGGACCGACTTTGAGAAACTTGGGGAATGCATGTGCACCCCAGTGCTGACCACTGAGGAGTCAGGAGCACCACTCCCTAAGGGACGCAGAGTCCCACAGGCCTCATCTCCCAGAGGAGGCAGGAGGAAGCAGCCTGTGAAGACGAGAGGGCCAGGCCAGCTCAGGCCACGACAGGGCAGCCCACTCAGCTCATGGAATCCACTAGAACAGCATTCTGCCGTGGTGAGCCTTCCAGCAAAACTGAAAACCTGCAGACAACTGCCTTTCAGGAAAGAAAGAACATTTATTGTCATTTTCCTGATTATAGTTCCTCTCTCCTGAAAAAAAAAAAAAAGCACCAAACCCACATGATTAACGTTTCTAATTAAGTCCTCTGCTTGTTCCCCTTACTCAGCAGATTGAGACATAAATTTCATGGGAAATGATATGAGCGGTGTAATTAGATTTAATGGATAGTTCAGCGTCAGAGGGAGAAAAAAAAAAAACAAACCCACAACAAAAAGACATAAAACATAGCAGCTCACGAGTTCCTGTTTACTTTCCTCCCAAACAGGATTTCCTGCACGATCTCCTACCTAAACCCTGCAAAACATCCAAAGAAATTATGCAACTGACTTCAGGAAAATGGCCCAAAGTTTCACTTAAACTCTGTAAACAACCTTCTCTGTTGTTAGCCTCCTCAATCCCAAATTCTGAGATGAAAGCATTTTTTTTCTGCTCAAACCCCAAAATGCACATTTGCAGTTCAAAAGTAAAGTGAGGGAATTGAGAAAGGTCTCCACACCTTTCATGTGCCCAGAGGCAGCCAGCTGTTCACCAAAAGCACACGTTCCAAGAACCCTTTCCCTTTTCCAGTGGTGTGGTGTTGCCCTTGGGGGCAGGAAAGGAGGCAGGTGTTGAGCCCAGGACTCCATTTCCCAGCCTCCCTTGCACCCAGATGTGGCCACGTGACTAGTTCTCACCACTGAGATGTGAGCACAAGCAGGGTGGGAAGGGTCCCTTCCAAGCTTAGGCTTTTTAGAAGCCAGTGTTCTCTCCCGACTCTCTCTTCCTGCTTCTGCCGGCTCAACGCTCAGGCCTCTGAGACCCTGGGGTCAACAGCTGGGTCTCTGTGCCCTGGACCCTTACGTAAGCAAGTGTTGCATTTCTACCACATTAGGCTGCAACCTTGGATTAATTTGATGCAGCGGCTAACGCTGCCTTAGCAGTGCCCTGCCTGTGCAGGACAGACGGGTCCTCCACCTGGAAGCTCCCAGCTGTCTCCACCCCTTCCACACTGCTCCCCACAAACACCTGAAGCTCCTACAAAACACAAGATTCCCCGAACAGCCACATCATCACCATCTCCATCATCATCACTGACATTTATTGAGCACTGACTGTGTACCAGGCCCTGCTATAAAGTGTCGTTTGAGTATTCAACAGTTTAACTACCATGACCACCCAGGGAGTGGGGGCACACTCCGCTCTGCAGCACCTCCAGTGCAGCCAGGGACACTCTCTGCCCTCACTCCGTTGAATGCCACTCCTCAAAGCCTTGCTCAGGGCCATGGGAGCCCTGCTAGTACTACCAAAAAGATGCATTGCACAATTACCAGATAAAAACACAATATACACCATCAGATTGGTCAGAGTGCACAGGGCCCTCACCAAGCCCGCACTGGTCCAGCTAAGTTGCACACACCTCCCCAGTGCTTGGCATCTGCAACAAATATGCCCAGGTGCAGGAGGACACCTGTGTCCACCTCTTCCCTGGCATCCAGCATCTTGCACAGGTCCAACTCCAATCATCATTTATGAAGTCTGCCTGGCAGCCAGGCCCGTGCCCTGTGTGCAGGGATTGGAAGAATTCAGCAGGGCAGAACCTCAGGCTCTGCTTTTTGTGCTCAGGATCCCAGGGATGGGGTGAAGGAGGAGTCCCAGGGTGCTGAGGCTCCACAGGCTGGATGACGGGCCCAGCATGTGGGTAACTGTGAGGTAGGAGCACACGGTCAGGCAATCCCTGTGACATTTATGTTGGGCCATGCACGTGCAGGGACAAGTGAGACTTGAACCTTTCCATGGGTTTAAGCAGAGTAGCTCACAATGCCAATGAAGGGCCACAGGGACTGGCTGCTAATTGTTATTATTACTGCTAATTGCTTCTGCTCCTTATACCCCCACGTGGCAGCTCCGCGCTGGTTGTCTAGGGAACTGCTGGGCACTACCAGCTGATTGGTGCAGGATCCTGGCTGAGATCAGAGGCCAGGGGCCAGAAGCAGAGAGGACAGTGTGTAGTGGAATGTGTGCGTGTGTGTGTACACGTCTGTGTGCATGCATGCGTGTGTGTGTACTGTACACGTGTGTGTGTGTACGTGTGTGTGTGTGTTTACCAGGAGAAAAGACTATTTCAGTAAAGGAACCATTTCTAAGCTAGGTAAGGTAGCCAGTGTGTCCCAGACTGGAGTTTCATGGACCAACAAAACTTGAAACAAAGAGAAGAAGGGTGTAGACTAACAAAACATTCACCAAGTTTTACATTTGGCTCAGTAAGGGTATCAAGAACAGTAAATTCCCCTCTGTTATCAAAATTGTAAGAAAAAGGAACTGTTTTTTTTTTTTTTTGAGATGGAGTCTCACTCTGTTGCCCAGGCTGGAGTGCAGTGGCGCAATCTCGGCTCACTGCAAGCTCTGCCTCCCAGGTTCATGCTATTCTCCTGCCTCAGCCTCCCGAGTAGCTGGGACTACAGGCTCCTGCCACCACGCCCGGCTAATTTTTTTGTATTTTTAGTAGAGATGGTGTTTCACTGTGTTAGCCAGGATGGTCTTGATCTCCTGACCTTGTAATCTGCCTGCCTTGGCCTCCCAAAATGTTAGGATTACAGGCGTGAGCCACCGCGCCCGGCCAGAAAAAGGAGTCCTTAAAAGGACATTACCTCTGACTGCTTCATACAAGAATCCCACCACACAGGCCTTCCCTGTCTCCTGGTTCCCAGAGACAGTTATACTTGGGCTCTGGGATATGGCCCTAAGGGACAGGAAAGGGATCCTAAGAGACAAGATTATCATCACTGTCACCACTATCACTACTCCCATCATCATCATCACCACCATCCATCATCACTACCATTATCCCCATCCATCACCACCACCATTATCACCAGCATCACCACCATCACCACAATTGCCCCCATCCATCATCACCACCATCACCACCATCATCACCACCATAACCCCCATCCATCATCACGACCACCATCACCACCATCACCACAATTACCCCCATCCATCATCACCACCATCACCACCATCATCACCACCATAACCCCCATCCATCATCACGACCACCATCACCACCACCATTACGACCATCATCATCTCCACCATCATCACCAACATCATCACCATCATAATTACTGCCATCATCACCACCATCATCATCATCCCTATCATCATCATAACCATTACTACCACTACCGTCTTCTTCACCATCATCACCAACATCATTACCACCATCTTCTTCACCATCATCACCAACATCATCACCACCATGTTCTTCACCGTCATCACCAACACCATCACCAATACCATCACCACCAACATCATATCATCATCACCACTAATCATCATCATGACCCCCATCACCATCATCAGCACCATCATCTTCTTCACCACCATCATCATCACTACTGTCATCACCACCATCATCAACCACAATGACCACCACAATCATCCTCTTCACCATCATCATCATCGTCATTATCACTGTAATCATTATCATCATCACTGCAGCAGAAGACATATTTATGTACTGTCAAGTGTGGAATGCTCTGCTAAATTCTCTCATTTCATTAAAAGTAAGTCTTTACCCTTACTTGGTCCTCACACAATATCCCAAAGTAAGCAGATTTCCTGTCCCTGGCTTACAGAAGTAGCAGAGTGCAGTGATGAGGGATGTGGGCTCCGAGGCCAGGCTGGCTCGATTCAGAGCCCAGCTCTGCCACTTACTGGCTACAAGTCCTCATCATGTCATCTTTAAAAGGATGATGCTAGTAACAGCCCCTCCTCGAAGGGGAAGGATTGAGGAGTCAATACGTGTAAGGCACTAGAATGGCGTGTGGCATGTTGAAAGTGCTATGTGATGTTAACTAATGCTGTCATGGTCATACATTCGTTTAGAAACTTCTGCCTCCCAAGGTGACCTCTCAAGGTCACGGAGTCCGTGAGCAGCAGTGTGGGTCTCTGACCCCAGATTTGTGCCTCCACAACCAGTGCTGACAGCAACCAACGGCCACAGCTGGTGATCCACTCACCAGGGCCCACACGTATTCTAGGTGTCTGTGCTTCACCTGTCTGATGTTGCTGTGTCTGGTTTACGGGTGAGGAGGGGGAGGCTCAGAGAGTTTGAGTGAGTTGCCTCAGGTCCCCCAGCCAGGAAGTAGCAGAGCCCATTGTAGTGCAGCCTCCAGGGGTAGCGCCCATACGGGATTCCTGGGAGGCAGCATCTAATGAGTGACCCGAGTAAATCCAGGTGGCCTTCTTGACTCTGCCACGTCCTGTGGAGGTGCTCTCAGCAGCCTCGGTTTCTCACCTGGAAAGAGCGGGGTGGGCTAGACGGCCCTTGGGACCCTGTCCCCAGTGTTATAGTTGCACACCTCATGGCTTGTCCAGGTTTGGCCCCCTGGGACTTGCTGTGCGCTACGCTGAGAGGCAGGGGCTGCTGGGCCTTGCCTCTTGGAAAGGGCTGCCCCTTCCCAAGGCTCCCTGGATCTCACCGGTGAAAACGTGGGTCACAAATAAAACACCCTGAGACAGACGACGGGAGGAGCAGGAGGTCAGGGGCCACACCAGCCTCCCTGTGCGCCAGTGACAACAAAGGATGCTGGCTGTTCCCCGCTGCTGAGAGGCCAGCTTCCCAGGTGCCGGGGCCTGCGGTCAATGCTGCCTCAGAGCTGACCGCACCTTCGGCTGCACGTGCACCTGCTCACCCTGCTGGCCACATCCTCCCTATCTTCTGTGGGGCCAGTCCTTTCTCAGTTCCAGCCATGTGGTCAGGTGAGGGCACCCTGCTCCTCGCCACCCAACCGCCCAGCCCTGGGCTCCTGCAGTTGCCATGGGAGCCTGGCCGGAATGTCCCTTTGATCCCAGCGAGTGATGGGATCAGGGTAGGGGCCTGGGACCCCAGCGGAGACAATGCCATCCTACTCCTGCTGCTGGGGTTCCCACGCCTCAGGACACAGAGGGAGGCCAGCCGCCTGAGGGGGATGCCCACGTGCAGGATGACACAGGGCTGGGGGAAGAGGGAGGGCAGGAACAGAGACAGAGAGACCCAGAGAGATGGGCGACTGTCCTAGAGACATAGGTGGAAACCCTGGACACAGCCATGCCCGGCTTCTCACTTGTACAAACCAAATGCATATCCTTGGTGGTATTTAAAAAATTGGCTTTCTGTTGTTTACAATGGAAAGAGCTAGGAATGATGCAGTAATGCATTTAATAGTTGCGTTGCTGTACCACGTGGCTAAGAAACTGCCATGGCCGCATAGCTTCCCTGGGGACACAGCTGCTTCCCTTCACCATGGGAAGGTCCTGGTGAGGCTGCCCCTCAGAAGGCCAACAAATCCACCCAGTGCACAGGGGTGTACATGTGCGTGTGGTCTAGGGATCCTGCTGGACTCTCCTAGGCCCTGTCATTAGCAGTAAGTGACCCATGGCCCACGCAAGGCCAGGTGGCCTTTTTCTGAGATGTTCTGTAGTCTGACTGCTGAGGAAGGTGATCTTGGCTTCCTTTTAGAGATGTGATGGAAGGACACGGGCTATGGCCACCATTCAAAGCACAGGGAGGGAGGGAGTACAGCGATGAAGCCGGATCACAGTGGAAGGCAGAACCAAGTTCAAGGTCTGGGGCAGGGAGAGATAGGCCTAAAAGATCTTGATGCCAGGAGTCCCTGGATTGTGGCTTGTGGTGGTCACTGAGGCTACTAATCAAATACTTCTGGCTTTCCACCAGGGTGTATGTGGTCAGACACTATCTTCTTGGCTCTCCTGTGGTTGAGTAAGCCCTTGAAATTAATTTCGGCCAGTGAATTTTGAGAGGAAGTGACTTATGTTATTTCCTGGCTGGAGACTTTAATTCCAAATGCAAGACCCCACCCACCAGCATTGTCTTTTTGCCCTTGGGCATGGCGACCAAAATATTTGAGAAGCTGGTGGTTCTATCGGTCTGGGTCCCCAAGTCACCACCTGTTGATGTATGATGGGCACAAGGCATGAAAGAGAAAGAAACCTTTGTTGTTCCAAACCACAGAGATTGGGGGATTTTTTACTTTTTATTTTTGAAGGCTAGTCAGGTGAAGCACTGAGAATGGAGAAGGAACAAACAAAATCTGTAACTGGTTGTGATCAATGAGCTGTCAACACTGCTGCACTCAGACCTGCCAAGGGGAATGCTTGTTACTGCAGCTTCATGTAGGCCAAGCTGACTGAAACACACCTCCATAGCCCTCTCAGTCCTGTGGGCCAGTACATTCTAGGCAGAGATGGATTTCTGTCACCAGCAACCAAAATCGTCCTAGCAAGTACAGGAGGGAAGATCAGACAAAATCAAGGCAAAGGCTGAGTTTAGCCTCCTCGGAGAGAATGGCTGTACTTCCTAGAAGAAAAGGAGAAAACAACCTACTAGACAACGGAAATGGATCCCATTAAGCATGGCCAGAATATGGCATCGCAGCACGCACTTTATGTGTCTCAGAGGAGATCCCTCTGCCTGTGATAAAGGAGGCAGAGAACCCAACCATCCAAGAGGGAAGTATTGATTTGTCCGCTTCCTTAACCGTGGAGAAACTTCTTGACGTCAAAACCAAGTTTCCAACCAGGACTTCCTCCTGGTCAGCACTGGGATCAGTGCATCATATAGCAGGGGCTCAGCGATGTTTGTAGTGCTCCACACACATGGAGGCCAGCAGTTACTACCACTCTAGTCTGAACCACCATGATCTTGCACCCGGACTGTTGCAGTAGCCTCCCATCTCCCTGCTTCCACACTTGCCCCTCCCCTTCACTGATTCACACACTACAGAGCCAACAGAATGAGCTTTTGAAAAACGTAAATCAGGTGATTTTCAACTCTGCCGCTTAACATTTTCCAACGGCTTCCCAACACAACCAGAGTCATGTTCAAGCTGCCTTCTATGGCACAAGCCGGACGCCACATGGCCCTGCCTGCTCCCTGGCTCATCTCCCACCGCTCTTCCCCTCCCCGGTCCCCTCAGCCAAGTTAGCCTCCTCTTTGTCTCTTGAATAGGTCAAGCTCATTCACGCCTCAGGGCCTTTGTGCATGCTTAACTCTGCCTGGAACTTTCCTTTCCCAGCTCACATTTCACCGCGATGCTAGCTCTCCGGATCCTACAACACAGCCTGGTGCATAGCGGGCACTCAGTAACTCTGGAGAAAGTGAGCGAATGGGTAAAAGTCACACACCCTTGGACCCTTTGCTCCCATTCCACGTTGGCCACGCCATCTCCTTGGGTCTGAGCGTGGCAAGTTGGAGATAGAGCACAGGATGCTGGATGATCTGGACTGCTGAGGCAGGGGACACAGCCCTGGCTGGGGCAGTGGCTGGCTGTGAACTCCTCACTTTGCCCCTCTGGGCCTTCTGCTTCTCAGCTGTGAAGTGGGTCAGTGGGGACTAAACATTCCTTAGGCTCTTGAACTTGTCAACCTGACACATCCCTCTGGGTGTAAGGCGACTCACCCCACGTCCCAGGAGAGGGCCATCGGTCCAGGCATCTCACACACACAGCATTTGAGCATGCAGGGCCTGAAAGCTGTTATCTGAGCATGGCCTAGAAAAATCTACACTGAAAGGAAAAAAAAAAAAGGCCAAACCTAGAAATCCCATTTCATATACCTTTTGGGACTCACGAGAGGCAGTGACAGATTGCATGACAAGCTTCAGACTGTCGGCATTTAAAATAGTCCTTTACGCAGAGCCACTGGAAAGAGGATGCCGTACAGCTTGGCAAGGAAGCCAAGACAGGGCATCTGGGGAGATTCCAATGGCCTCTGATCCTGGGCTCTGACGGTTTCTGGAAAACGAAATAAGAGGAATTTTCTCAAAGAAATTTACTAAGACACTGAAAGGCCAAAAGCTAATCTTTTGGATGGGTTGGGAGGAGATGGGTTATGGAACTAAGAGATAGAAGGTGGGGCAGGTGTGGTGGCTCATGCCTGTAATCCTAGCACTTTGGGAGGCCGAGATGGGCGGATCACCTGAGGTCAGGAGTTCAAGACCAGCCTGGCCAACATGGCAAAAGCCCATCTCTACTAAAAATACAAAATTTAGCTGGGTGTGGTGGTGGGCACCTGTAATCTCAAGCTACTTGGGAGGCTAAGGCAGGAGAATTGCCTGAACCCGGGAGACAGAGGTTGCAGTGAGCCAAGATCGTGCCACTGCACTTCAGCCTGGGCGACAAAGTGAAACTCAATCTCAAAAAAAAAAGAGAGAGAGAAACTGAGAGGTGAGGACAGGGTCCTGTGAGCACGCTAACCTCTTTACACTCCAGCCACATTCCATGGGTAATGGTCCCCTCTGCTCGTGAGACACATGTGGACAGACAGAGACAGGAAGGATACACAACAGTCCATCTTTAGACGAGACAAGCTCGAGCTTAAATCTCTTGCTAGCTACACAACCCCAGGCAGCAAACAACCTCCCTCCAAGCCTCAGTTTTCTCAACTGTGCCCTGGGCCAAGAGCCGAGTTTACAGGGCTGCAGTGAGGACAAGATGAATGAACACTTCTAAATAAATCCTTTCCCCAGCATCTGGCCTAGGGAAGCCATCGAGTCATGTTGGCTACTGTTGTCTGTCCAGGAACCCAGCTTGGGTGTTCTGGTCTACAAGCCTCTCTGAAAACATCCCCCTGCCCTCTGCAGAGAGGAAGCCCTGCTCCCTGACCACCTCTGTACCACCTCACCCCACGCCCTGGTTACAGAGGGCTGGGCCATGAGATGGCACCTGTGCCAGGCCAGGCCAATCATCAGAACCTCCCCTGGGAATCTGGAGTAGACGTGGACAGTCTGCTCCCGGTATGCACTGAGGACATCATAGCTGGGGCAATGAGGCTGTCACCACACAGCACCAGTGGAGGGACCCATGTGCTTCCAGGGCCTCAGGAGGCAGGGCTGTGCCTTCTGCCCTCGACAACCAGGAAAAGCCCTGGCGCCCTTAGACCAAGGTCCATTTCTTCATGCAACCCAGCTCAGGTAAGCTTTGTATTTCTTGCAACTGGAAGAGTGCCATCTTTCAGTCTGTCTGTCATGCTGGGTGGAACCTGTTGTCACCCAAGACGTCATCTCAGGTCCTGGCTTGGTGGCCCATTTCTCCCAATGGATGGCCCTGGACACTGCAGGGCTTTGGGTATCCTTGCTCCAATCTCTAAACATTGGTATTCACCATGACAACCAAGTAACGTCCCCTCCACGTTTCCAATCATTCCCCTCACTCCCCCACCACGAGAGCCACGCATCGCAGACATTTCTGGGTTACTTTTTGTCAAAGGGCAGTGACAATGACCAGACAGAGGGCACTGAACATGCAGGGGTCAGATGTCTCCTGCGTCCACGACAAAGACAGTGAGGCCCCAAGATGTGGCCAAGGACCTTAAGGCTGACTTCAAATGACCACAGAGCACTTCCGGGTCAGGCGGCCTTGGATCGTCCACCTTTGCTGGGAGCCGCTCCTCCAAGCCCTCTGAAGTGTCCCAGATGATAATACACTGAGCTTTTTCATGCTTTTCCCCCAGTACTACGTCCCAAATTTACTTTTGTAAATTGACGATAAGCACAGATGCCACGGGAGAGTGGGAAGATGACACCATGTGTTCTGAAGAGGGGACTGAAAGGCTTTCTGATGCGTAGACCCCTTGCTGACCTCCAGGGCAGGTTTTAAAATACACAAGAAGGGCAGGGCATGGTGGCTCATGCCTATAATCCTAGCAATTTGGGAGGCCAAGGTGGGCAGATGGCTTGAGGCTAGGAGTTCAAGACCAGCCTGACCAACATGGCAAAACCCCATCTCTACAAAAAATACACAAATTAGCTCAGCATGGTGGCATGTGCCTATAAATCCAGTTACTTGGGAAGCTGAGGTGTGAGGATCGCTTGAGCTTGGGAGTTTGAGGCTACAGTGAGCTGAGATCACATCACTGCACCACAGCCTGGCTGGCAGAGTGAGAACCTGTCTCAAAACAAAACAAAACAAAACACACACGAAGAATTCTGATGCAGGCGAATTCTGAACAGGACAGTTCAGAAGGTGACTGCAGAGAGCTGAGTCACATCAGCTAAAGCCCTGAACACACATGAACATGGACCCAGGAGCCTGGGAAGGTTACTTTACTGTGTTCTCTGCCACATGGCAGGACCTTAGCTAACGGTGGCTATTGCCAAGGCCCCTGCTGGGAACAGGGAGCCCCCGAAGGCTGAGGTCAGGTCTGACCTGGCTGAGGAAGGAGGAGGAAGTCCCAGCAGAGATGGGGTAATGTCGTATGTTAGCTACAGATTGACAGAGCCCACTCGGTGACCACAGCCATCCTGACATCCCATGGGAAAATGCTCAGGACAAGCCATAGAAAAATTCTACAGGACGCCCATTTCACAAACACAGACACTGAGGTAGAGCGTAGTTAAGGGAAGGCTTAGCACACGCACTCAGTGTTGGGCTGCTGGAGCATGTGGCCGTGGCAGAGACAGCTGGCAAAGGCACGCAAGTATCATGAGATTTGGGGTTGGGGGAGAGACTTGGGGGAGCCCTGGCGAGCGAGTCCACGTGACGGCTGAGGGCAGAGGCTGGGGAGAGACGAGAGAAGAGCCAGCCGCAGGCCTTAGGTTGCCAGTGGGGCGGGCCAGAGGGAAGCCCTCAGAGCTGAGTCTACACTTTCAGGGACGGAGGGGCACAGGTGGTAAGAACGGTTCCCGCAGAGAAGTAAAGGAGGAAGGATACTGAGAGTCCCTGGCTGCTGGACTTGAAATTCAGAGGCCAGGAAAGGGTGGGGCAGCTGAAGAGGTTTTCTAGGCGCTCTTCCAGATCAAAAACCACCACCGCCTTTGCACTGAAAACCCCTGCTCTGAGATGAACGCGATTCTAGGGCTGCCGTCCGCCTCCTCGATGGCCGTGGGAAGGCAGGACCTTGACCCCTACTGGCTGTCCCCACACCTGGGGGCTGTGCTGTCCCCCGAGGCGGGCCTGGCTCCCTCTTCACAATGCCTTAAGAGCTGCCGCATGACAAGTGACCAGGCTCTGAAGTCAAGGGCAAGCAACCGCTGCACACGACCTTTGGCCTGCGGAGAGGATTGTAGGAGACTGTCCCACCACCCCCTCTCGGCCATGGAATGGGGCAGGAGGGAAGCTTCAAACCCAAGGAGGGCTGTAGACACCTGGCTGAATGCAGACTGTGCTGGAGCACATAAGGCCGGCGAGGGAGGCAGAACTGACTATGCCCCCCTTGACCTTTGCCCCCTGGCATCACCCCCACAGTAATGTCAGGGTTGATGGCGAAAGGGGGATCATCAGGTAGGACCGAACTAATCTCATCTTATGAGTCCTTTGAAATCAAGTACTTGTCTCTGGTGGGTGGCAGAAGGGGAAGTCGGAGAGACCAGAAGAGCTGGCAAGGCCAGTCCCACAGACGCAGGGAGCGAAATCCTGCCCACAACCTGAATGTGCCCAGAGGCAGACTCCTCCCCCAGCCTGCGGCCAAGAGCACAGGCCTCAGATCCCTCCACGGGAGCCCTGTGATAGCCTGGACAGAGAACCCAGAGAACCCAGACCAGCTGCCCGACTTTGGACTCACAGAGCCTCGGGGTGGGGGGCGTGAGTGGACACCCCTGTGGTCACGGGTTCCGCAGCACAGAAAACGGAGGGTACTGGGGCTGCAGGTTCCTTCACGTTTTTTTGTTTGTTTGTTTGTTTGTTTGTTTGTTTCCTTTTTCTGAAGATTTGTCTGCAGTCTCACCCAAGACAGAGATTGAAAAAGAGAGAGAGAGAGAGGGAGGGAGAGAGAGGTAAGTGGGTGAAGGGAAGTCCCTGATAATCTTCCCTTCTTCCCTCCCTTGAAATCCATCATCCTGGCCGGGCGCGGTGGCTGATGCCTGTAATCCCAGCACTTTGGGAGGCCGAGACGGGCGGATCACGAGGTCAGGAGATCGAGACCTTCCTGGCTAACACGGTGAAACCCCGTCTCTACTAAAAAATACAAAAAACTAGCCGGGCGAGGTGGCGGGCGCCGGTAGTCCCAGCTACTCGGGAGGCTGAGGCAGGAGAATGGCGTGAACCCGGGAGGCGGAGCTTGCAGTGAGCCGAGATCCGGCCACTGCACTCCAGCCTGGGTGACAGAGCAAGACTCCATCTCAAAAAAAAAAAAAAAAAGAAAAAAAAGAAATCCATCATCCTCTCTGAACTCTCATTCTTGACTCTTTACCCCAAAGAGGCAAAAATCACAGCAGTGGGCTCTGGGGCGGGGTGGGGGTCTCCAGGACGTCCATGTCATCCTGGTTGTGATTGCTGAGCTCCTGCAACGTGCAGCCTCAAGTCCGCTCTGGCCACACTGGCCCTGCGCGGCGGCATCCTTCCCACTGTTTAGAGGGCTCAGAGTCACCCGGGTGGCAACGTGGCCGGGCTGTCCAGCTCCGAATCCCCCCAGCACTGCACCCAAATGCTTCCCTCCCACGCGGCCTCCTGCCGTCTCCGCGGGTTTTAAATCAGACGCCGCTCAGGCTGTGCCCAGGCTGCTGAGCCAAATGCGGGATCAGAACCACAAGGAGGGAAGAAATTACTGATGGGGATGAAAGACAGAAATAACTTTTCTTTTTTAAAACCAAAGATGCTGATGGGCTCCTTGCAAGGCAGAGAAACACACAGGCAGGAGTGCCGCAGGCAGGAATGCTGGGAGTGCGCGGAGCTTAGAGCCAGCGCGCCCGCCGGCCTCCAGGCCCAGGACTCCACTCCCGGGGCGCAGTCTCTGCTCTGGCCAGCTGTCGGGCACGGGACCCACCACGAGGGGGACAGAAGGGCGGGGACCCCGGCTCCGAGAGTTACTCAACCGAGGGGCACGGAGCTTTCATTTGAAAAGCAACACGTATCACACTAATGCCGCCAGCTGACGTGGCTCACTCGTTTCTTCGCTCAATCAGCTGCAGATCACTCATCAAGCACCTTCTGGGCTCCCGGGACTGACCTTGCAGGGGAGGGGAAGAGAAAATAAGGACCCTGTGCAGAATGCCCAGGCAGACGTCACAGCACACGGACCTCGTGGGGGCGGTGGCCTGGGCTCCTGCGGCTGCCGGCACAGACGACCAGGCTCGGTGGCCTCGAACAACACAAACGTCTCCCCTTACAGAGCTGCAGGCCGGAAGTCTGACCAGGTCTGCTGGGCTGAAGTTAGGGTGTCCACGGGGCTTCCTTCCTGCTGGAGGCTCGCGGGGGATCCACTTGCTTTCCCGACCCGGCTTCCAGAGGCCGTGGTGCTCCTTGGATCCTGGCCACTGCCTCCACCTTCAAAGCCAGCAAAAGTGGCGCGAGTCCTTCCCCCCATTGCATTGCATCCCTCTGACTCTCAGCTCTATGCCTCCTTTCCCACGTTTAAGGACCCTTGGGGTCACACTGAACCCACCCAGATAACCCTCAGCTGACAGCAACCTGAGTTCCCTCTCAGACCTCCACTCCACGTGACCACGAGGCTGATGTATTCAGAGCTTCCGGACATCAGGATGTGAACATCTCTGGGGGTCACTATTGTGCCACCATAACCACAGAGACCATCCCTGTCGGATAGCACAGCTGGACAGGCTGTGCTCAGAAAATTGTTTACCTCCCCATCAGCAACAGAGCTCAGAACTTTCAACAGGACAGAAATTACGAGGGTGACAGAGAAGCGGCTTCCAGGAAATGCATTTAACTGTTCCCAGATACAGACAACACTCAGTTCCAATTCGGATTCTGCCACTTACAGTGAGCCCTAGGGTGGGGCTCAGTTCCTGGAGACTCCTCCTGCGATGGGTGGGTGTGGCCCTTACTCAGGCTGAGCCGCCAGCACGATGGTTCCTCGCTCGGCTAAAAGCACCCAGCTCCGCACCAACAGCCCTTTTCCTGGTCTGCACCACAAGCTCGGGGGGCCAGGCTCCCCTTCTTGGAATCACAGTGGTTTCCAGTAGTGGAAGCTGCACCCGAGTCCATGGTTCCACTTGTTCCCAGCTCCCTGGAGGATCGTGGTTCCTCCCGCACGCACACGTGCGTGGCGTGTGTCGTCCGCCCTGCTCCTCCTCTTTGCCCGATGCTGGGAAGAACAACTCTGTGTTACACACCTGGGTAAGACCCCAGCAGCGAGGCGCAGGGGGACGTTTGCCAAAAGAACCACGTGCATTGAATTCCCTTAACATGGGCATGGGCGTGTGTGTGGTGAGGGGAGGCACCAACCCTATCGGGCGTATGCCAGTGGGTCCCCAGCACTCCGACACCACACAAGGGCCAGATCTATGGACTCCAAATCCAGGGGCCAAGGAAGCGGGTGCTGGCATGCTGGGCTGTGTTTCCATCCTCCGATAAACAGAAATCACTTCGGAGAGCCGGCTGCTTCTGCCACGGTTGGTCTTTTCTTAGTCATCTCAGGAAATTGTTGGTTGTACTGCAAGATGACTGAAGCACCTTAAGAACACGGGTTGCGGTATTGACTTGCCACTTTACGAAGCAGTCTTTTTGCCAAGTGTAGCTGTGTCTGCTTTCACAGAACCCCTGTAGCAGCGGGGCTTGGGCGTGGAGCAGACAAGGCCCACATAGCAGCGGCTTCATGTACGGAGCCGAGGGGGAGACGGGTAGGCTCACAAGGTGGCCGAGGGCGCCCAGCAACGCCGGGGCTCGGCTGCGTGTTCCACTGATGGTCGGAAGGCCAGGGTGAGATGTCAGCCTCCAAGAATCTGAGGAAGAGAATGGGAGGGAGATGCTTCCAGACGGCAGAGCTGTCACAGGGCTGGGTGTCCGTCACACGAAGGGTGTCCGTCACAGTGTAGGGTGTCCATGACAGCGCCGGGTGTCTGTCACAGTGCTGGGTGTCCATTGCTGCCACCATGTGATCTTGATCTGTCTTCTTCCACCATCCGTCATGCCTCACTGTGTGCCACACACACCATTTAAGTGTAAAACACGCTCTCTTCTGAATGATCCCAGCAACCCTACAAGACAAGTGCTAGCAGCATTGGCCTCCAATGTGCAGGTGAAGAAGCTCAGGTGCACACCAACGATCTGTGCCAGTGTCCAAGCTCTGGGCACTGCCTTGTGGCCCTGCTAAGCACCTTCTTCCTTCCAACAAACTGCTTTGGCTCACTCAACAGCTATTTGCAAGCAGCAGCTCCTCCCTCTACCCCAGGGCCCAGGAAGCTCAGCGCTTCTCCCAGCTTCCCTCCAGGAATGCCTAGGTCCTGGCCAATGAGACAGGAGCAGGCGCCTGCCAGGAGGGGCTCCTTTCCCCAAACCAAACCTCCCCAGAGCCTGCAGCTTTTCAGCCCTTCCCTCTTCCCTGACTGGAATGTGGAAGAGGCTCTACAGCCATGCTGCCTCCAGAGCATGCTGAGGATGTGGAGGAGAAGGAGAGAAAAGAGTCACAGGCCCAGATCACTGTGGCGCAGCTATGCCCACCTGGCCCCTGTGGCCTGGCCCCTGACTTCTGTTGGGTGAGACGAGTAAAGCCCTGCGAGTTTAGGCAACGGTTTCTGTTTCTCCCAGCCAGGCAGGGTCCTAACTGCAAGGCCATGCCTTATCTTCTTTAACCACAAACAGCCCTATGAGACAGGTACCGTCATTATAATAATCACTTATTAGATGGGGAAACTGAGGCACAGGAAGGTTAAACAGTGTCCCCTATAACACAATCAGCAAGTGACGGAGCTGGTGATTAGATTCATATCTTAACACTTCTGCAGTAATAAACACAGAGACTCCATGAGAGGACTCAACCCGGAAGAAAATCAGGTGTGATCTGATCATTTCCAAGGTCACCTGGCTACTGAACATCAGAGCTGGGATCCAAACCCAGGTCCTCCCGGCTCTGTGAGTCTAGGTCAACCCACGGCATCTGGTTGCATCCTCCCTATGGCATTTTTCTTTCCTTTTTTTCTTTTGCAAAAGATTGGTTTTACCGGTAGCATTTCTGTTTTATAAGAGACAGAGTCTTGCTCTATTGCCCAGGCTAGAGTACAGCAGTACAATCATAGCTCACTGCAGCCTTGAACTTCTGGGCTCAAGCAATCCTCCTGCCTCAGCCTCCCAAGTAGCTGAGACTATAGGTGTGCACCACCATACTTCACTTTTTTTGTTGTTGTTGTTTGTTTGTTTGTTTTACTTTCTGTAGAGATGAGGTTTCACTATGTTGCCCAGGCTGGTCTTGAACTCCTGGCCTCAGGCAATCCTCCCACCTCAGCCTCCCAAAGCACTGGGACTACAGGCATGAGGCACCACACCCAGCCCCACCTATAACATTTTTGAAACAATACATCTTAGAGGTGAGTGGTGCCCTGTAGATTAATAGTGTTTACAATGCTACACTTGAGAATTATCCGGGAATGTGCGAAAAACCTGGAATCCTAGGTTCTTGGCGGAAGGATCCTCACTGGAGAATGGGACGGGCTCTGCCTAGGGTCACTCGGCCCGGAAGGGAGGATGCCCAACTCTGCCCTGCTGCCCTCCCGCCACTGCGCTCCTTCACCTGCTTTGCAAGCTCGGTGGATGCCTCCCACCCTGGGCACCCAGTGCCCATGGGGAGGGCAGTGTGGACTTCTCTTTTGCCCACACTAGCACTTCTTGCAGCTCTCGGGCCAAGCCAGGCTGGGGACACCATCGGAGGGGAGGCTACATACAGTCTCTGGTGATGCTTCCCAATTACCACCCTCCCAAATTGGCTGGACAAATGAATAAAGCTGTTGGCTGTCACTGAGTTGGTTTCTACTCTATAGTAATTAGAATGTTTAAAAAAAATCAGCCCAGGAGCTCAGTGGAAGCATGTATACCAATACATCGAGCCAAACTCACAGTTTAAATGGAAATTAGAGTAAATGGATGAATCTGTGCCTGATTTGCATTTGCTGATGAGCTCGGCTGGGAGTGTCCATGCTGAAGCAGGCTCTGTTTCCAGAATGGCTCTCTCTCCTCTATCTGTCCAGGACGCCTGGCAAATGTGACCCACATGCCCCTGGCCCTGGCAGCCCAGGGCTGGAGTCACCAGTGGGGAGGAGAGGTGGGGTATTGTGGCCAGACTCCAAAAGACTTGTCCATGGCTGAGCTAATCCGGCCTGAGCCAAGAGGGGAGCAGAGCTTGCCTCTGGCTGTGGACAGGGCATCTGGAAGGGCCTCACTCTGTGTACCCTTGCCCCCCATGCCTACCCCTCCAACACCCACTGTCTAACCCCACGGAACACCCTGTCTTAGGGTCCTGCCCCCCATGCCTGCCCCTCCCAACACCCACTGTCTAACCCCACGGAACACCCTGTCTTACGACCCTGCCCCCCATGCCTACCCCTCCCAACACCCATTGTCTAACCCCACGGAACACCCTGTCTTAGGGCCCTCTTTGTGGTCAGCCTCTTTCCCCAGCCAATCAGAGCACCTCAGAGAAGGCCGATGATAATCAGAGCCACCATTCTTGGAGCAAACACCCCGAGCATCTCCTGGCAGAAGGTGTTCAACGCTGCTCCCGGCCAGGCCTCGTTACCCCCAAGAGAGGGCCCAGGAGGGGGCCATGTCCAAGGGCACGCAGCGGAGCCTGGATTTAAATCTAGGAATGGGTGGGGGCGGGAGGATTCTTTTTAGCTTTATAATCTTTTTTAAGGATGCCAGCAGCTGAGGCTTTGGAAATAGGACATCTAGAAAAACGACCTGTTGAGCTCAAGGAAACCGCCCTGATCGTGTGGGAAGACAGCTGCTTCTTTATTGCTCCGGTTTCGGCGCTAGGACCTTGGCCAACCGGAGTTTGTGGTCAAGGGGACCCGTCTCCATCAGGGTGCCTTCTTGGGGAGGATGAGGTGGACCCCACTGGTGCTAACAGAGGACAAAGACTACCCGCCCTCAGCCCCCGGCCATGACCTTAACAAGCCAGGGCCAGATGCTCAGGGCTCGTTCCCCGCCATTCACCAACACAGGGTACCCCCAAAAGATTCTACACGTCACTGACAAAACCCAGAGTTGCCAGGCGGGTGAAGACCAGCGGGGAGACTGGGCGGGGGTCACTATAGTCTCGGCAGCTCATGGCTCACATGGATCTCTTCAACCGCAAAGCAACATCTGCGAGGGAGGCACCTCAGTGGCAGGCGCCTCGCATCTCACTGGACCGGGTCCCGGAGGCCCCCATCCCCCGCTGGACCCCTCCCAGGCTAGCCGCTCCTGCTCTCCTCAGCCTTTGTGGGCGAGAGGGAGCAGTTGGTGAGAAGCTACTGGAGAAGTTGATATAAACCATTATGATTATGCAGCCTGTAAATGCACGGGGTGTTTCTCCCTCTCCACCGTTGCCACGCCAAAGGAGCACACCATCCACTTGGGTAAAACAACAACGGAAATCCACCCAGCCACGCTGCCTTTGGAGAAAGGCAGGCTGCACTCGGGAGCAGGCACGTTGCCCCAGGCCAGCCTTGTGGGGACTTTCAATACAGTTTGTCGGGTTAGGAAAGAACACGCCAGAAAATGAACAATCCACGCCTGTAGCCACAGTACCTCATCATGCAACCGACCGCCCTTTGAGGTTAACCGCAGTGCTTACTAGGAAGAGATGTTCGAGTTTGTCTTAAAAACCCACCAGCCGTTCAAAGCGACTCTTGAGAATATAAACAGGACCCCTGGGATTCTGGCTGCAACTGAGAAACCTGTCTCCTCCCGGATGATCTGAGGCTATCTTTATTTCCATTCTAAATCAGAAGCAGATGAAAGCCGTGATGGAAACAATAGCCTCGGGGCGCCCAGCAAGCAGGACACAGTCCCTCTAAAACACACGAAGTGCAAAGCCATCGCCACCCCGTTTCACCAAGCGCCGGCAGGACTGCCCGAGTCCGGCAGTCCTCCCGTCCCCGCGGCTCTCCTAAAGAACAAAGGCTCCGCACACCAGCCCACAGCATACCTCCAAAATGAACTTTCTTCTTGAACCTTGAATTCTCGGCCATCCTTTCTAACCTGGGTGTGACCATCTCACTGGGACCGCTGCTCCTCGGGGTCTCTGCGGAGACCGAGTCCGCGGGGCGGCCTCATCTACTACTGCCTGTTAATTCAACAGGAAAAAAAAAGTTGCAGCCCTCTGGGGGCAGAATTGAAGAAGAAAAGAAAAAAAACAAAAATCAGATGAAGAAGAAAGATGGCTCTGGGAATGTTTCATCCATGAGGAAGTTCACGAATTTGACTTCTGGGGACTGAGCATCCCAATCAGCTGAAAATTCGTTTCTTTGACACAAGTTGTAAGCCCCGGACTGGAGCCGCGTCCTTCCACTTCCCACCGTACCAGGGACTTTTTTTTTTTCCCTAGTGCTGGTTTCCATGGCAATGCATCAGTCACTAGTCTAAATAAGTACGGGTGAAGGACGCCTGAAAAACCAGTGCAATTACGCATGCCATTAGTAGGGAGAGGCAGTGATTCAACCCGGCTATTAGGACGGGCCGGAGGTGTCACTTAGAGGCGGCTGCTGTCCTCGTCCCCAGTAATTGCTTTATCATTTTGCAAGGCTTGGTGTTTCCTCGGTCTTGGCAGTTCACAGCCCTGCTTTCTGTGAAGGGGGCAGCCGGGCAGCCAAGCCCGTTTTGGCTACACAGATGCCCTGAGCCAATGCTGGAGGGAAGGAACTGCGCCTCAGTGGAGGTGGAGGGCATGCACTGTGCCTTCCTCTGGGCAGTGGGTCCTTAGCAGGGCTTGGGACAACAAGAGGCAAGGAGGGATTTGGGGAAAAATCCACAGACATGCTGTCGATTCCATCTGCAGGGTCATGGCCAGCAGTCCACCCTGGATCAGGATCAGGGCACAGGGCTGGGGGCTGAGCCTCCTTCCAAATAGCTGCAAGGACTTCTCGGCTTTCAAACACTTCCCAATTGGTACGTCCTGTGAGAAGAGGAATGTCACAGCAGGGAAGGGAGGGAGTGTGCCTCCCTTTTTGATGGAGCTCATTCCATTTTTTTTGTTTTGTTTTTTTTTTGAATTGCTGGCCTGAATGTCCATCATGGCCAGGGACAGAAGCCCTCACCTTCCTGAGCTGCAGGCTTTCAGTGGGTTAGCAAACAGATTGGAAGGGGTTGGGGATACTCCATGGATGTCTTTCATCCCCCTGGAGAGGCAGAGTGTGCGGCAGGGAGGCAGCCTGGACTGAATCCAGCTTTGCCGGTCACTGGCGCTATGAGCTTGGGCCTGTTTCCAGTTATCTTGATGTGTCAGCTGGGGAGAATCACGAATTATCCACAAGATGGAAATCGGGGTCATGAGAATACAATGAATTAAAGAAGGGTGCCCGGCACACAGTAGGCATGCAAGGAAGATCAGCTTCGTTCCCGTTCTTACATTCACTGCCGACGTGAAGAGCACGTCAGGTACTGTCACCCACACGCTCGCCGTGGCACAGTGAACGCTGCCTGGGCTTCCGGATAGTCTGCGGTGTAGCTCACTCCTTTGATTCCCGTCAGCCCACCCACGTTGGAATAGACGCTTTGTAAAGGTTCAAAGATGAGAAGAGTGGACCTGGAGAAGGTTAGTGACTGGCTCAAAGTCACACAGCCAAGTAAGGGTGGACTTGGGGCTGGAACCCAGTGCTGTGCCCACCCGCTATCCATGCCTGCTGCCCCAGCACTCCTGGGGACATGCGTGTCATGGTGCTGTGTGCGTGGGGACGCAGAGGGCTGCTGGGGATGAGGATGGAGCTGGGCTTCACGCTCATGGGTGGCCTGGCAGATGTTGAACCTAACCCTAATCCTGCCCGCACGCAGCGCAGTGGAAGGGTGCGGAACCCCGACCTACGTGGGATCCTGGGTCCCGCAGCCTTTTCCTTCTGCCCGTGGTCTGATGTGATCTACGGGCAAATCGGAAGGTCATAAAAATAGCCCTGCCTGGCACACCAGGGGCCCAGGGGGCTGCCGCTGCTCGCTGGGATTTCAGTGGGAGGCAGAAGCTGCAGAGACAGGGGTAAAAATAGCAAGGGTTTCCACAACAGCCCTGCACTCCAGCATTTGACACGGCAGCACACGAGATCCTCCACTGCACTGGAATCTTAAAGGTTCCTGTCCTTGGAGATACCCTGTCTTGCCAGGAAAATGAGGAGCTCGTAGCTGCACACGGCAGAGGCTCCACCTTCCCTGAAGTCCTCAAATCCCCCACATCAGGCTGACTAGGAAGGCCAGAAGTGGGTGAGGGCTGAACTTCAAAGCAAAAGGGTTGGTCCCTTCCCAGTGGGTGAGCCCGGGCAGGTTCCTCAACCTGAGATTCAGCTTCTGCATCAGGAAGAAGCAGGCAGACAAGAACAGCTCCTGCTGGAAGGCGGAGCCAGAACCATTGGACCGCTGGAACCAGCTCCAAGCAGGCACGGTCCACGTTGCCCCTAGATGCCGCTGTATCCCCAGGGCCTGGCACCCAGGAGATGCCCATAAACACCGACTACCTGCACGCACGTACTTATAAAGTACTGTACAGAGTGCCATGGTCATTTCTGATGTAGGGGTCATCACCTCGTCTAACTGAGTTATCACAAAATGGATGTGACCCAGGGACACCTCCAGAGGCTACAGAGAATGACCCCGGGGTCTGGCGTCCACAGCCCCTGCGTGTCAATCTACTCGCTGATGCCATGGGTGATGGGACTGAAGGAATGTCCCTGGCACTCTTGGCTCTGTGACTCCTTCATTGGCGAAAAAGTGGGGATGGAGAAAGCGCCAGCTCCCGGGGGACCGTGGGGAGAACCCACGAGGGTGTGTGGAAAGTGTCTCAGTTGAAATCCGCTCATCCATCACACCCCCATGGCAGGCAGGCCCTAAGAGGTCCCAGAAGGGAGGACTGGAGATAGGGAAGAGTTGTTTACGCTGCTCTTGGCCCAACACCAGTCTCTAATTACCCAGAAACATGCAGGAATGACAAGCTGTCAGGCGGGACTGACAGCTGTGTGTTCTTGAGGTATACATGTGCTGACACACATGAACACACACGTGAACATATGCACACACATTCATGTAGCACATCTGCACAAATGCACACGTGTGCATACACATCTACACACATGCTCACATACATGCACACAAACATCTTCACACACATACATGTATGCATGCCCATGTATGCACACATACATATCTGTACACACATGGTGGGGAGGAACAGAGGAGAGATTGGGAATTGGGAATTCTTTTCTTTGGAAAAATGATCTCAAAGCTTTCCCTTCCTTCTTGAACCCAAAGGAGTCCAGTCCTCATTCCCCCAGTGACCTGAGCCTGGGCTTCCATGTGCCAGGCAGGCCTGAGGTGAGACTCCTGACTGACTGGCAGCCTGGGCATCTTCTCTCTGTGCCCCTCTCTTTCCTCCAGTTAACATCTGGACGTCTCTCCACTGATGTCTAGGGAGACAAGGGTCTCCCTGGCACGCTCTGCTGATCCTTCTTGGAAGGGGCGAGCAGCTCTTGAGTTTCATTTCACACGCATCACACCTAGTGGGGCTGTGAGGGTGACCCTCAGTGACTGCAGCCGCTCTCCAGCACACGCTCTGAGGCTTCCTCCCCAGTGTCTCACATGGACATGCCTCAAGGTCGGTTCTCAATGAACTCTTGCTTATTTGGATTTAATACACGAGTCAGGGTTAAATGCAGGAGTCAGAGATGCCAACATCTCGGGGCAGGCTGTGTGTAAAGAAGCTGGTGTACCACCACAGGGAACTGTGAGGACTGGGTCCCACTGAATCTTGGAGGTGTGTACACCCCACTGTTGGGGAAGGCCTGTTCTTTCTGAGGGCAGCTGTGGGTGGGGCTGGGCTCAGGGCATCACTCTGTGAGCAGCATTCTCACTGAGGCAGTTCTGCTCCCGGCGTGTGGTCTGGAGGTTCGTGGGCCAGCTATCGCTGTCCCAGTGCTGGGGAGGAACCACTGGCGTGCCATGGGCAGAACTGGGATGTGGGACAGTCAGCAGCCAGTTACCCTGCACGCAGGACTTCCAAAGGTCCCATCCAACCCTAGACAGGTGCAGCGTCTTTTTCTAACCATCCGAGCTCAGATCCTAAATTCTTTTCACAAGAAGCACAGAGTGTTTTGGGCACGGCTTGAATACACACAATTCTTCAGGAATGCCAGTGACTTCAACATCAAGGGAAGAATGTCCTTTGTTTAGTTGGGGCTTGGAAAGAACTGCTCACCAATTCCCCAAACGATGCCACTAGTGGCAGGGCCTCTCAAGGTGTGAGTGGACTTTGTGTGGCACTCCAGGTGACTGCAGCATCATCCATCCCATCCTTTGTTTTCCAGTCCAGCGGCACCCAAGTGCATGCATCTGGAAATCATCTTCCTGCTCTGTCATGCCATCCTTTCCTCTACCCTCGCTGTCACTCTTGGGATGTGTGCTGTCTCGTGGCACTCAGCCCCATTCCTGCCCTTCTGTGCTCTCAGGGGCTAAGTATGCACACTGCATTTCCCACTCTCTTGCCAGGGCAACAGTCAGGCTCTGCTGATGGGAGGCATTTGTGCAAAGCTGGCCTTAGTGGCTGGCATAGGTGGCCACTGAGGAACATCAATAGGATGCTCCTCACACTCTCAGCAATACCTCTTGGTTCTTTTTACTCCTGTAACCCTAATGGACATGACGGTTTCCTGCAGTGACCGATCTCTGGGTGACATCACCTATCCCTTTCTGCTCCTCTAGCCTCTCCAATACTTTTGAAAACAATTTCCTGTATTAAATCCCCTCTGTCTGAAACACCTACACAGGCATTTGTTTTCTCTGACTGTGCATGGATTCATAAAAGGTATTATCTTGATTTTTTTGAAATTAGGTATATTGTTAATTTTATTCTGTAAGAATTTCATTTAAAGATAATAAGGGGAATCCTTGCATATCATTGTTTGAAAAAATAGGTGCAATATGTCTATTAGAGGTGAGAATCACTGGGCAAAAATGAGAGATAGTTTCTTAAAGGGTTGAGGATGCTGGAGCTGGGAATAAAGGTCAAAACCACTACCTCCTAATATAGTGTACTTCGAAGGCTGCTGGTGGCTTAACCTGGAGACTTATTAAAATAATCTTTTAGCCTAAAAGCAGGACTTATTAATTACGAGAAGTGGCAGGAGAATAATGTGCTCAGAAAGATTCTAAGCCTCCTGAAAAAGAGGTTTGAAATAACCAAAAGCTTTCAAAAGAAACCTACTTTGTTAGATAAAAATCTCACTGTTAATAATGAATAAGCCTCAGTTTTAACTTTTCTGCCTGGTCCCTCATCTCCTTACCTTTATGGGACTTTTTACAAAGCACTGTCAGACCCCATGTGGGGCTAGAAATATCCTCATGGTCCTTGTGGTAGACAAACTGATAAGGTGGCCCTGGATTCTACCTTCTGGTCTTCAGGCCCTGATGTGATTCTCTCCCACTGAATGTGGGTTGGGTCTCAGACTTGCTTCTTCCAAGTAGAATACAGCAAAGGGGACAAGATATATGTGACTTCATGCACATGATTATATGGTTATATGATTATATTAGATGGTAGCAATTTTCTTGCTGGAGGGTCTCTCTCCTCTTTCTCTCTCAATGGCCTGGTGAAGCAAGCAGCTGCCTTGGGGAACCCCACCTGGCAAGGATACACAGGTGGCCTCTGGTTGCTAAGAGCAGTCTCCAGCCCCTAGCAATGAAGCCCTTCCTCATAAAAATGCAAGGAACTAAATTCTGCCAACAATCTGTGAGAACTTGGAAGTGGATCCTTCCCCAGTCAGCCTCCAGATGAGAATGCAGCCCAACCAACAGGCTGAGTGAAGCCTTGCAGAAGACTCAGCTAAAGCATGCCTCTCTCCTAACCCAAAGACACCATGAGAGAGTAAATGCATGTTGTTGGAGCCACTGATTTTATGGTAATATTGTCATGCAGTAATAGGTGACTAATCAAGTCCCACACTGTTTAGACTTATGAGCCATGCTATATAGCCTTACTTTATAGTAACACTATAAAATACTCTATGGGTGAAACGGTCTCTCCTAGACCCAAGGAAGAGGATGTAGAGAGGCAATGTGGGAGAAGCAAACTGAAGAAACAAACAAGAGCAGGTGTCCTCAAATAATAACGAAGCATCTCCAAGGAGCCAGCATTCTCCTAGGTGCTCTTCTGAGTACTCTAGGGGCAGAAACTAGAGTACGTTCCTTTTCACAGCTCAAGACCTTGCCAAATCTCAAAAAAAAAAAAAAAAAAAAAGTCCCGCATCAAACCCTGACTCCTCAAGAGGTGTTCTGGAAACCCCAAAGTTCATTTTTTTTTTTTGGCGATGGAGTCTCACTCTGTTGCCCAGGCTGGAATGCAGTGGCATGATCTCAGTTCAATGCAACCTCCACCTCGTGGGTTCCAGCAATTCTCCTACCTCAGCCTCCCGAGTAGATGGGATTATAGGTGCACACCACCACTCCCGGCTAATTTTTGCATTTTCAGTAGAAACAGGGTTTCACCATGTTGTCCAGGCTGGTCTTGAACTCCTGACCTCAAATGATCCACCTGCATCAGCCTCCTGAAGTGCTGGGATTACAAGCATGAGCCACCGTGCCTGGCTCAAAGTTCACTCTTACACTTTGCTCAGTTAAGGAAGAACCATCTGTGAAGCAGGTTTTGTTGTGGTGGTGGTGGGGTGTGTGTATGCACGTGCCTGTGGCCATAAGTGTAAAAATGTCTCCAAGAACTATTGCTGTCAGAGGACTCTGTGTCACTGAGCATCCTGCTGAGAGCACTGCTAGCTCTTCTGGGTCTTTTCTGAGTCATCCTCTCCTCCTTTGATCTCATCAAGCATGGTGCCCTTTTGGAAATATCAGACAGCATCCGATTCAGAGGATGCAAGAGGTCCAGAATTCCCGAGTTAGGAATTCCCGAGACTTAGAAGCATTGTGGTGACCAGATGACTGCCACCAACCACGTCCTGTGGAGAGCTGTGTCGGCACCTGCGGCCAGGCTGTCTGGGCAGCCCTGTGTCCAAACACCAGCTCAGAGGTAGCAGGAAGATGCTAACTCTGCATTCCGGAAATGTCACCTGCTCAGTGTCTGGGAATGGAAACCTCTCTCAAGATCTAACGGGGTGAACAGGTAGCAGTCTCTAGTCAGAAGCAGCAACTTGCAGCTGATGCCCATACACCCTACAGGGGAGGAGACATTTGAGATGGGTGAGATAAGGAAAGTCCTCAAGGTAGTTAAAACCAGTCCCAACCAAATGTCGGTCTAAAAGGAAGCAAACCAACATTTGCTAAATGCATACTATGTGCCATAAGCTTTCATAGGTAAGAAAAGATTTTTTAAAGTATGTTTTTAAAAAAGAGTATTCCAAAGCTTGATTCTTTGGGGGAAAATACTTCAGCTAAGGCCATTATAAGACTATCGTTAGCCTAAATAACATGGGCAAAAATAAGCACCGTACAGTATACCAAAGGGAGGGATGTTTTTCTACTGTGTGGAATTTTAGTGAGTAAATGTTTCCCTACAATATTCATAAATGCCACTAACGCCCCAAAGCAGCAACATTTAACTTATTTGCAGCTGGTTCTGTGTCATATTTAAAATGAATCATTTTTCAACATTTGCGGACTCTTAAAAGCTGAGCGTGGCAGGAGGAATTTCTCTGGGTATTGGGACAGGAAGGCGCATGGCGCTGAGGGCTTGCCAGGGTGCGGTGGCCTAGACCCACTCCTCCCAAAGGGCCTGGGGCCTTTGACAGCTGCATGTCAGCTGCAATTGCTGGCTGGAGCCCTAGGCTAATGAGGTCAGAGCAAGGGTCTGGTGCCCAAAGAGGCTCACTATGGACCGAATCACTTCGACCAGTGGGCGTTGTTCAGACGAACCTCACCCCAACACTGCACATTCCCAAGAGGATGCAAGGAGAAAGGATGCATCCATATCAACACAGAAACACGGCTATTCACAGAAACACTGAGAATGTCATTTATCAAAGGCCTACTTCTTATCAGCACATTGTCAGTATTCTACATATTTTATTCCCTGTCTTTATGGATGGCACAGTAGGCATCTGCAGACAACTGAAAGATGGCGCACAATGAATGAAAAGATGTGTACAGAAGCATGGGGGGAAGAATGGCCACCTTCTAAGCTGCATCATCTCCGTTCCTCACAAGCACCTAGACAAAGCAAGGCAGACGTGTTGTTCTAACTAGTTTGCTTGACAGTCCATAAAAGCATGTCCAAGCGGCTGGATGCCCAGGAGGGTGTGTATGAACTTACACACAAGCGGCTGGATGTCCAGGAGGGTGTGTATGAACTTATACACACAAGCAGTGGAGGGACAGAGCTCAACTCAAAGCCCCTGCTCTCTGCTCCATGTAAGCTCCTTCATGCTCAGCTGAGTCTCTCAGAGCTGTACCTGGTAAGTGCATTGAGGGCTTTTACACCTCCTTCCCCACTTTAGGGATGGGTGCCTCTTTTTCAGTGAAATCTTACCCAGAACCTAACACAGAAGCAGTGAGGGCAGAGGCCCTGCCCCTCACCTCCCACCAGCATCTTGGAGGGACCTGAGCTCCCTCGGGGCTGGGTTTGGAAGCTGGGGATAAAGATCTCTTGCCTGTCTGTACCAAAAGCAGGGAGTGCAGAGGTCTGGCCACTAAAAGGGGAGCCAGAAACCTCTGGTCAAGATGCACTTTGTCAATTCACCAATGCCTTATGGAGCTCATGTGCCAGACTCTGGTCAGGAGGCTAGAGCTGAGGGGTCTTTGCCCTGGAGCTGTTCTGAGTCTGGTGTGGGTGGGTGGGGTGGGCAGATAAATTAGACCCCCTTGGGATCAGGGCTGGAACAGAGGTGGACAAAGCTGGTGGAAGCCAAAAGGCAGTGGAAAGTATCTCTGTCTGTGGAGATTAAAGATTTTCAGAGAGGGAGAAATTACGCTCACTTGGGAAGGCAGATGGGGGTTGGCTGTGGTAGACGGCAGTAAGACCTAAAATTATTCCCCTCCCTGAACCTACATGCATATGCAGTATGACTTTGCAGCTCCGCTTATCAAGAGACAAAGTCTATCTGCCCAGACCTTAAACTTGGTCTGGTCCTATGATACTGGCCAATAGTATGTGGTGCAAGTGACCCTATGCCAGTTCTGAGACTAGACTCCAAAAGGCCTCATGTGCTTCTGCTCACTCTTGGAAGGCTGTACAGGTGCCATGTCATTAAGCCTGGCCTAGCCCACTAGAGGATGAGACTCAGATGCCCTGGTCATTCCTGCCAACTTGCTGAGAGTTCACCAACTGCCACTACAGACACAAGTGGAAGTCTACCTGGGAACAGAAGAACCTCCCTGCAGAACCCGCCCTAATTTGACTTATGGAATCATGAGATAAATGGTGGTTGTTTTAAGCCACATAAGTTTTAGAATAATTTGTTACACAGCAACTGCTGACTAATACATTATGACTCTGGGCAAGCTACTTGATAACTTAGCAACAGTTTTACCATCTACAAAATGGAGATGACAAATTTTGCTTCTGGCATGGAGCAGTTATAAGAGTCACATGGGGAACTATAAAAAAATGCATTGCAAAGTGCAAGGTAGCTGGGGTGGAAGTATTACTATTAGAAGAATAGCCTGGAAGACAAAATGTGGGAGGCTGGCCAACACTTCACATGTGAACTGCTACATTCAGGATCTTTCTCCAGAGAACAGCAGAGTTCCCTGAGGGGTTCCTTTGGGGATGCTGAGTCTTCACTGACTCCTGTGTGGTTTCCAGGGCTTTCTGGAAATGAAGGTGGTAGGTAATTTGCTTCCTGATACAAGAGGCACCATGGTAGAACAGGGGTATCCTAGGAGCTGGCGTCCCAGGCAAGGTGTTGGTATTCTGGCCCTATTGCTTTGTAGTTTATGCTCTAGGCTAAGACTGTTCCTCTTGCTACACCTATTTGTGGGTAAATGGATGCTGCCACCCCTGCTCTGCATTCCACATGGGGCAGGCGTAAGGTAAAAATCAGGTGACCCATGTCAAAAATTGGTACCACCCTGGGTTAAGACTCAGGATAAATGACCTCCCAAGGTCCCAGGTTGGGGGTCCCAGTCCTACCCACAAGCATTCAGATGGTGTTGTCAGCAACACACCCTCTGCTCCCCCAAGACACTGGATGGAGGCCGTGGGCTGTCCTCCGTTTCTGTGCACAAACATTTACATCAACAAAAGAAAACTTCCAGAGCAGTAAGTAATTTTCCTCAAGGGACAAAGGAGATGAGAGGTGTTCTGATGAGTTTTGTCGGCTGACATTTTTCAGAAGTTATTTACGGGGCTCAGCGAAGGCATTTATTGTGTTTAGTGTTCTATGCTATAAATGCTTTGGAAAAGGAGAGTAAATGAATATGCAAGCACCCAGTGTCAGGGCAAGAACAGGCAGGTGTACGCGGAGCCTACAGCTTCCCTGGCGGTTCCCTGTTGACTATCACCATAGAGACCGAGTCATAGGGTTAAACCGACTCCCAGAGGGCAGCGCTTGGTTAGGAACACAGGGAAATGTACTCCCCGCTTGGAATTAACAAATAAGAGTGTCCCACGCTTCCCCAGATGCAGATGGGTCCTTGCGGGATCCAAAGAGGATCCCTCTGGGATAAGTGAGAAGGGACAGAGAAGGATCTGCAGCCAGAGGCCAGATCCGAGGCACCACGACTTGGGAGCGGTCACACTCAGTTCATTTGGTAGAAGGCGGCCTCCTTACTGCCAATTAACTCAAGACAGCCTGGCAGCTGGACTGGTTCATCACGCAGACTCAGGAAGCGTCCTGAGTGGAAGCAAAGTCATCCCAGGACTTCAAGGAGCCCCAGATGAAAGCCACGCTCCAGGGCTTCTGAGTGGAACGGGGCTGGGCTCATTGAGCCCGATGGACAGAGATAATGAGTTCTCACCCAAACAACACACCTGCCTGGAAACAAACAAGGCACAAACAAATGTGCACGCCCAAAACACTGACCATGGGTGGTCTTTCTTTCACCCAAGGTGCTGTTTGAATTACTGTGTTACCCCCAATTCAGGCTTGCTTTAAAGAAAAACAAAAAACCAGTTCCAAACATTTTCAGTGACACTCACACCTTCTCCTAAGCGTGCCCTCTGATCACAGGAGTCCTGCGGCTAAACATATTCATAAGGGGTTCGGGAAAATGATCCTCCCAGTGGGAGATGGTGCAGCACGGGCTGACTGGTGTTGGCACCTAAGAAGGAATGAAGGGCCGGGTGCGGTGGCTCAAGCCTGTAATTCCAGCACTTTGGGAGGCTGAGGCGGGTGGATCACCTGAGGTCAGGAGTTTGAAACCAGCCTGGCCAACATGGCAAAACCCCGTCTCTACTAAAAGTACAAAATTAGCCAGGTGTGGTGGCAGTTGCCTGTAATCCCAGCTACTCGGCAGGCTGAGGCAGGAGAATCACTTGGACCCGGGAGGCGGAGGTTGCAGTGAGCCGAGATCGCGCCATTGCACTCCAGCCTAATGACAGAGCAAGACTTCGTCTCAAAAAAAATTTTAAAAAAAGAAAGGAAGAAAGAAAGGAAGAAAGAAAGAAGGAAGGAAGGAAGGAAGGAAGGAAGGAAGGAAGGAAGGAAGGAAGGAAGGAAGGACTGACACACGTGGCAATACAGATGCGTCTCAGGAACTTGCTGCCCAGTGAACAAAGGCAGACACCAAGGGCTCCATCTACACAACATGTTCAGATACACATGTCCATAGAGGCCAGAAACAGACTGGTGGGCTCCAGGGACTGGGGGCTGGGGAAAATAGGGAGGGAGTGACTGCTTCATGGGCATGGGGCTTCCTTTTAGGATCTAAAAGCGTTCTGGAGCGAGAGAGGAGGCGGTTGTACACACCTGTGAATGTACTTACACCACTGCACTGTGTATTTTAAAAATGGGGATAGTTCTGGTGTTTGAGAATGATATCTCAACAAAGTGTTTACATATATATATATATATATATAAGCAGACAGGTGCCCGAGCCAGGTGGTCTAAGTCCCACACCTGCTCCACCACCTATGGCTTCATGATGTGGGGCAAGCAAAACTGCATCTCCCTGCCTCAGTTTTCTCCTTTGCCATGATACCTACCACAGCAGATGTGTAGGGCTTGGATGTGTCAACGCACGTGAAGCTCTTAGAACGGCCTTGGAGAGGAGGAAGTGGGACCTGTGTGCCGGCTGCTATTAAGTGTTTTAATCTTATCGTCGATGCTATTTGCAGCATGAGGCCCCAGGAGCTGGGGCAGGTAAATCTCCCTGCATGGAGTTCCCCGAGCTCTTTGAAGCAGGATGTGTACGTTGGTTCAACAAACACCTAGATTGTGAGTTCCTGGCCTGTCAGTTCCTTGCCTTCTCTACTCCTGCCCTTGCAGGCCCTGAGACTGCAACCTACCCACTCACGCCCAACTGTCCCCATGATCTCATCACAAAAAGATGCCCAGGACTCACCCCCGAAGCCCATCCCTGTAAGGCTGTGCACACGCCTAACTGGACCGCATCTCACCTGACTATCCCAGACTCAACCCCAATGTACACCCCTGTAATGCTGTGTGTGCCCCTAACTGGACCGCATCTCCCAGCCCTTCTAGCACTGTCCTCAGAGCTGCCTGGTGAGCTAATGTCTCCTCACATCCATTCCTACCCTATCTGCCTGGTCCCTGCAGATGAGCAGCTGGGCTCCTGGCCAGGCCAGCTTCTCCTCTTCTCCCTGCTGAAGGATGAGGCTGCTGCAGCAGGGCCAGCAACTTCCAAATCATCCAAGACATATTCTCTGGACGCCACGCCTTCATTTCAGCAACTCTCCTTCCCAAAGTGGCCTCTGCTTACCACTATGCCTGGGTCCTCTCCTCTCCCCTTTTTTTTTTTTTGTAATTGAGGTGAAATTTATAAAACAGAACACTAATCATTAAAAAAAGTACAATTTAGTGGCAGTTAACACATTCACAATGCTGTGCAACCAGCACTTCTATCTAGTTCCAGAACATTTAAATCACCCAAAAAGGAAATCTCGTACCCATGAAGCAGCCACTCCATGTTATGGACTAAACTGTGTGCCTGCAACACACACATGTTGAAGCCCCAATGCCTAATTTGACTGTATTTGGAGATGGGGCAGTTAAGGATAACTAAGGTTAAATGAGGTCGTAAAGGTGGGGCCCTGATCCTTAGGACTAGAGTCCTTATAAGAAGAGAAAGAAACACTTGTGCACCGTCTTGCTCTCAGCACACACAGAGAAAGGCTATGTGGGGACACAGTAAGAAGGCGGCCGTCTGCAAGCCAAGGAGCGAGGCCTCACTGGGAACTGAATTTGACGGCACCTTGGCCTCTGACTTCCAGCCTCCAGAACAGTGAAAAAGTAAGTGTCTGTTGTTTAAGCAACAGTCTGTGGCATTTTGTTATGAAAGTCCAGGCTGACTGACATACTCCCCACTCCTTCTCCCCCATCTCCTGGCAACCACTCATCTACTTTCTGTTTCTACAGATTTGCTAATTCTGGGCATTTCACAGAAATGGAATCACACAGTACACAATGTGTGGCCTTTTGTGTCTGGCTCCTTTTACTCAGCATCCTGTTTCCCACACTCACGCGTGCTGTGTCAGTCCCTCATTCCTTTTAAGGACTGAATAATATTCCATTTTCTGGACAGACCACAGTCTGGTGGGCATCTGGGCTGCTGCTGCTTTCTGGCTATTGTGGATAGTGCTGCTGTGAACATCTATGCACAGGGACTTGTCTGGACATCTGTTTTTAATTCTCTGGGCTCTCTTCTTTCTCGAGTCCTCAAAACCAGATTCACGCCAGCTACCAGTAAGGTGCCTGTGGCCTCTACACTGCAAGGTGGAATGGCTGATGAGCAGCCCTCATCTCAGCTGACACAGCCACCTCCTCGTCCTGCACATGCTCTGCCAGACTGGGGCACGGCCAGGCTCTCCAGATGTCCCCTTCCTCACTTGCTGGATGCCCCTGGCCACTCCTGTGGCCTCCTCCTCAGCTCCCCATCCTCTGAGCACAGTTCTCTGGGTCTTCCTCTCAGGCCATACGCACCCCCAGGGTGACCTGATCAAGCCTTGGCTTCAGACGCCATCAGACTCCTGTGGCCCCAGACTCACCCTCCAGCCCAACCCATGCAGGCTCCACCCTGACACCCTACGGGCCGCTCAAATGTAACTCACCCAACATCACACGTAACGTCACCCCATCTCTGCCCTGGCGCCTCATCCAGTTGCTGGGGCTGCAAGCCTCGCCTCTGCTCTCACCCTCCACAGTCAATGAGACAGCAAGTGCCTGCAGGTCACAGCCAACTCCGGACCCTTCTTGCTGTCCATTCACAAACTCTGCTCTGGCCTGAGCCATCTTCCCCTCTCTCCTGGACCCTGTGCCTGGCTCTGGACCAGTCTCCCCACTTCTCTACTGCTCCGTCCCTTCTCCACCTGGCCCCAAAGCCATCCTTAGAAAGCCGAACCCATCACATCTCTAGGCTGCTCAGATCCTTGCACGGCCCAGGATTTTTTTCTGCGTCCCCCAGGCCTCACTGAGCTGGGCTCAGCCAACCCTCCCTAGAAGCTACAACCGCGCTGCCCTTCTTGCTGTTCCCCAAGCATAAGTCCATTCCTGCCATGGGGACTTTGCACCTGCTGTTCCTGATGCCTGCAGTGCCCCAGCCCATGCCCATGCGGCCCATGCCCTTGCTTTTGTCCGGTCTCTGCTGACACAGCCCACCTCTAGGTGGCCATCTCTGTCCTGCCTAGGAAGCCTGCCGTCCCCTCTCCGGCACTCCCCAGCCCCGCAGCTGTTTCACACCCACAGCAGCTGCCATTTGCCTGCAGGGGACAGGCCTGCCAGCTCTGTGAGGGCAGGGACTCTCTGTTTTGCTCCCTGCTGTAACCCCGGCTCTGGAAATGGTGTCTGGCACACACAGCCCGCGCGAATAGCGCTCTGCAGAATGAATGGAATGAATGAATTCTGAGCGTCTCCTGCAAGTCAGATGCTGCCGATGGAGTGATGACTAAGCAGTGGCGAGGGCACAGGCTGGTGGGGGAGACAGACGTGGAGCAGATCGTCTCAACTGAGTGGGATCATCCGCGATAGAAAGAGGTGTCACATGCTACCGGAGCCACTGAAAGTGCCGGGAGTGTGAAGGGCTTCGCTGGAAGTGTGGAGAGGAGGGACTGTCACAGCTGGGTTTTGCAGGATGAGTAGGAGTTGGGTAGATGGACACGTGAGGGAAGGCCATCCCAGGAAGGTGGAAGAACATAAGTAAAGGCCCAGAGGTGTGAAAAAGCTGAGTATGCTTACATAGAAGGAAGGAGTTGGTTCTTAGTAACAATTTATGTGTGATACAGAATGTCTTATTCAATGCACATGCTAGCCCTGTGTGGTGAGTACAGTGATCATCGCCATTTTAGGATCTTGAAGAAGAATTTGAGAGGCTCCATCCTTTTCTGGAGGCTTCACAGCTATGGGTGACTGAGCTGAGATTGGAACCCAGGGCTGCTGCCTGCTTTTGTCAATGAAGTTTTATTGGCACACTGCCACTCCATTCATGGGGGTACTGTCCGTGGCTGTTCCCTGCTACAAAGGCAGAGCTGAGGGGCTGCCACAGGGAGCATGTGCCTGCAAAGGCTAAAATATTTACTCTCTGGCCTTTACGGATAAAGTCTGTGGACCCCTGGCCTAGGGCATGGAGAGGGGGGTGGCAGGTAAGTTAGGGTGGGCCGTGCCCCACTAGGAGAGGGACCAGGGAAGGAGGGCCTGGCAGGTCTGGGGAAGAGGGAGGCCCAGGAAGAGGGACAGGCTTAGCTCCCATGAGGTGTCTGTGCAGGCGCAGGGAATGGTGAGGACAGGGACTCAGAGCCGCCAAGGCGGGGAGGGCGACCTCCAAGCACTTGCTACCCCTGAGTGCCTTTGCTAGGCCCAGCTCGTGCCTGGCCAAGGTGGGACCTGGAGACAAAGCGAAGCCGTGGCTCTGTGTACTTGCTCACATACTCGCACACTCACGGAACACAAGGGAGGGTGTGCAGTGACTGGGGAGAGAGGAGGAGTCTCCAGGGGCTGGGAGGTCCCTGGCAGCAGGGAGGGGGAAGGAGGCACCCTCTGAGCCACGCGTCTGGGAGGAGCAGGCAGAGTATGCAGAGCAGAGCCTGCGGGAGGGACTGCCGGGCAGCAGGTGCAGCAGGGGCAAGGGCGTGGAGGCCCCTCCAGGGCACCGTGATGGGGGAACTGGTTATGTGAGGAGATGTTTTAACTGGGTTGAGAATGTTTTGCCTGATGCTTCTGAGCAGGGATTGAACAGGCAGAATAGTTAAAATCTGAGGGAGGTCGGGTGAAGGTGTGTGAAGGTCACTTTAAAGGTGAGGCGCATTTCATGACGAGCGTAAGGGTGCCAGTGGGCTGCCTGGGGCTCTCATGCCCACTCCACATGCCCAATGCTGCCAGCTCAGGGTGCCTGTGGTTGGGCTGGCAAAATTCAGCTGGGCCTCACCAACCACAGGCAGAGTCCAGGAGCCCAGCAGACACAGAGCCCTCCTGCCGTGTGCTTCAAAGGATCCAGTGGGCGAGGACCAAGGGGCGGGGTGGGGAGGACACAGGCCGAGCCAGGGCCCCCAGGCCAACACCAACTCTCCTCCCAGCCAGAGGCTGCCCTGGCCCAGGCTTTCAGCAGGGGCCCCATGGCCTATGCCCTGGAGGCCAAGGGGTGTCCTCGAGACCAACAGGTGCTGAGAGGTGGCCTGGGGACCAGCCAGTGTTACGTGGCCATGGAGATGGCTGCTGGCCCCCAGGGCCTTCCCAGCGACCACCTGAATGATGAGGACCCTTGGGGACAGCCCTCCTGCCACTGCCTTCCCCTAGGCTTGAGAAGGAAAGAGAAATTCTGACAAGAACAGGGTACAAGGCCCATGAGGCTGGGAATGGCAGGATATTTTAAGCGGCACAGGGGGGGATTCTGGGTTGCCCTGGAGACAAGCAGGCCCAGGCCTCAGCGGCTGTAGCACAACTGTGCTCTGTGAGAGGCCAGCCCTGTGTCTGGGCTCAGGGGCGAAGGGGACCCCTCCATTGCGGGGTCAGTGTGGGAAGGTGGGCGAGGCCGTGGCTGCCCCCAGGGTGGGCAGGTTTTCGGGACTCTGCCCGATCTGTCAGGGAACCCACTGCCCTGTGTTCGAGGTACTATCTTCCCTGAGAGGGGCAGTGGGGACTGAGGACAGAGGCACACCTTCTGAGTCTTCTGCAAGTGTCCCAGGCAGAGCTGGGCAACCAGGCAGGGTCTTGGGAAGGCCCGGTTTCCCAGGAGATCCTTCCTCGGGGACGAGGGATGTGCAGGGAACTCCAGAGAGGAAGCTACACCTGTGGAGGCTTCCTGGGGTCCCACAGGCCAGCCTCACCCAGCATGACAGAAAATGTGCAGAGGGCTGGGCGAGGTGGCTCACGCCTGTCATCCCAGCACTTTGGGAGGCTGAGGCGGGCGGATCATGAGGTCAGGAGTTTGAGGCCAGCCTGGCCAACATGGTGAAAACCCATCTCTACTAAAGATACAAGAAATTAGCAGGGCATGGTGGCAGACACCTGTAATCCCAGCTACTTGGGAGGCTGAGGCAGGAGAATCGCTTGAGTCTAGGAGGTGGAGGTTGCAGTGAGCCGACACTGCACCATTGCACTCCAGCCTGGGCGACAGGGTGAGACTCTGTCTCAAAACAAAACAAAACAAACAAACAAAAAAACCGTGCAGAGGGAGGGAACGGGGGAGGCTGAGTACTCCTTTCCCCAGTGCTCACTGGCCCCCAGGTCCGCCTCCCCAGAGCACCATGTGCTGGCCTAACTTAGGTTCTCGGAGCTCTCTCTTCAGTGAGTCCACCCTTCAGGCAGGTGACTGCATGGTCACGCTCTCCAAATCTCACAGCCATCACTATCCTAGTTGCTCACCTCCACAAGCTCCATTCACCTCCCTTGCCCTGGGCACACACTCCTTATGATGTGACCTCAGATCCTGCCACTTGCCATGTTTTCCTGACCCAGGCCATTGCCTTCCTCCACAGCCACTGGAGCAGCCAAGGATGGGCAAACTAGACGAAAGCCTGACCCAGGTCTGAGGCTCGGGGACAAGGACCCAGCCAAGCCCAGTGGCAGAGGAGCCAGTCAAGGTCCCTGGCTAGGCTCTGAAACCACACACACCTATGTTCACATTCAGGCCCTGAATGGCCTGTTGGTGGCCAGTGGCTCGTTTCAGAGCTCACTCACTCATTCAGCAAATAGTTACAGCATGCCCCTCTCTAGTTGTGAGGGTGTAACTGCAGGCAGGGTGAGTGCTGGTCCCCAAAAGATGTGACTGCACCCTAGCCCCCAAAACCCACGAGTGTGACGTGATTAGGAAAACAGCTCCTTGTAGGGGTGATTGAGTTAAGGATCTTGGGATGAGGAGATCATCCTGGATTTCCCAGGGGGGCCTTAAATCCAATGGTAAGTGCTCTTCTGAGAGACAGAAGAGAAGACGCAGACACAGAGAAGGCCATGAGAGGACAGGGGCAGAGACGGGGCAATACAGCCACAGCCAATGAACGCCGGGAGCCACCAGGAGGTGGACGAGGCAGGAAGGACCCTCCCCTAGCAACTGTGGAGGGAACACAGCCCTGCTGCCACCACGATACTGGACTTCTGGACTTCTGAACTGAGACAATCCGTTTCTGCTGTTCTGAGCCACCCAGTGTGTGGTCCTCAGGAGAGTCACACAGCTTCATTCCATGGCGGCTCCCCACCACGCACCCCAACACAACCCCCACCGCACCCTCACACCCTTCAGACCCCAGGGACGAAGCAAAGGACAGTACCATCTCCCTGGGGGCGATGTAGCTTCTCCAGAACCACACGGTTTGCCAAGATGTGGTCAGGGCGAGGGACTGAATGTGAAATGGGAACGCAATTCAGCCTCTTCCTTGTGAGAACCTGGGGGTTCTGAAACGTGGCCTCCAGAATCCCAGTTTCTGTGTGAATTTCTTGTACCATGTGTGTTCCCAGGGGCCTGGGGAACCTGTCCCTACCCTCCTTCACCTGGAGCCAAAGCGGGGACAAAACCCTTTCTGAGCCAAAGTCCTGAGCCGAGGGCTACACCCCTCGAGACTCCTGGGACTGCCAGCCCTGCCCGGCCACTCTGGTGTAGTCGGGTCCCTCAGGGGTTGGAGACCGGCTTCTGGGTGCAGCTGCCTTCACTATTATTTCCCAGCCACGTGGCGCATCCTCCCGTTTCAATGTTAAAATAGAAACAAGTTCAAGGAAGACGCGTTCACCTGCCTGATCTGCCTGCCAGCTTCCTGTGAGGTGGCAGCCCCAACGGCTCTGAAAATGATCCTCATCCATCAGGGTCCCGGGCTCAGCCCTGTGCCCTCTGCACCTGGGACACGCTCGCCCCCAGGTGGCCTTCTTTGGGATCTGCCCAGAGACACGTGCCAGGCACAGGTGGCTGAATGAGACCTGGCAGAGTTCCCCAGACCAGCATGCATCTCGCTCCAGACATCCCTGGCCACCTCCATTGCACTGAGTCCAAACCCACATGATACACCCCATTTCTCTCCAGGAGACCGTCTGCAAGGGCTTCCGTGCTCCCTGGCCCTCTAGAGAAGGCAGTGGGCAGCCAGTACAGGACGGCCAGCCCGGGGCAGGGCTGTAGCCTCAGCTGCATCTGGAAGGCAAGGGTGGTGCTCCTCCCACAGACCCTTCCATTGCAAACATTTTGAGGACAGATGATTCCAGAATGAAGGCTTCTTGGGGCCGGTTCTCCCTGCACACAGATGGCAAGGAGGCCCGTCATCTGCAAGAGCTGGCACTTAAATGAAAAGACACTAAGTATATTTGCTAATAAGATTCCAGGGTGAGCACGTGTGACAATGACAAGTGTGAAGGTGCCCTACGGTGAGCTGTGGAGACGTGGGCGGCACACCAGAGTCTGGGCCCAGGCCTCACGATGCCAGGAGCCAGGTGCCGGGCTCGGCAGCTACTGCACCGGCTGGCTGCACGGTGACAAAGCCCGCAAGACGGTGGCAAGAGCTCCCTCGCATATCGCATGGTTGGCCGAAAGCCCCGAAATCTGTCCTGACACCAAAGCAACCATGCATCGCACGAGAGAATCAGCACACGTTCCAGGAGGGGCTTGGCAGCAATGCCACAAGTTTCAAAACTGCTAAGAGACCTGGTAGATGCTCAAGACTTACAACAACCAAAGCTTCAGAGGAAGCCGCGCGTGGCCTGGCAGAAAGCCGGACGCCCGTAACAACGTGCAGGGAAAGGCGCTCCCCTCTCTCTTCTGTGCACCAACCCCAACCATAAACACGCCGTGGAGGCTGCATCACAGCCCTGAGGGGCATTGTGCTTGTTTGCAGGTCACAAGCGGGATGCCCAAGCCTCCGAGCAGTATGCAACGTGGCTGAGGCGGCACGGGAAGAGGCCGCCTTCACCGCCCCTCGTGCACGGGGAGCAAGTGCATTCCCAGGGCCCGCCACAGGGAAGCCCCCGGAATCTGTTCTGGTCTGTTTGGGCCCAAACTTATCCTACTGTTTCAGCTACCCAAGGGACCAGTGGAAGCAGAGCCAGCTGCTGCACCCCTCCTGCCTTTCTGCAGTGGCCACCGTACTCGTTCTCATAACCCCCATCAGTCCTGACCCATCTCCAGCCTGCGTCCCCTGACAACAGAGCTGACTAGCCAGAACGCCCACCTTGCCGGAAGCCGCCCGCCTCTTTGGAGGGAAGCGGCAGTTTACAACAAAAGCAGTAAGCAAAGCACCTCGAGGCCTCCAGCCATGTCCATGCACTGCCATCAGCCTGCCCAGGCCCCAGAGGGTTCTGCTGCCCCCTCGAATGGAGATCTAGCCCATGGAGAAAGACAGCAGGGTCACTGCACTCAACTTTTCCATGCAGGGAGGGGGTCTGTGGCCCGACGGAAGGGCCTGTGGTGTTCAGACACCCCTCTGGATTCAGTGAGCAGGGCTGGTGAGTGTCTCCAGCCGAGAAGCTGCATATCCCATTGTCTGGGGGCAGGACACGTCCCACTTTACCTCTTGGCCAGTGAGTTAGGCAGGTGGCATGGCTGAGCCCCATCAGGGAGCCTGACCCACCAGCGACCAGCTGAACCTCAGCCAGAAGGCCTGATGGTGGGGATGAGGCACGCGAACTTTGGGGGCACACAGAGCCCAGACACAGACCCAGGGCATCTCCCATCTCTGCCCATCTCCACCTCCCCACAGAAAGGAGGAGGCCGGGAGGTGGACAATAAAACAACTGTGTGGAGCAGCTGCCACCATGAGGCCAGTCACAGACCCCAGCCCTGACGTCCAGGCTGCCCCACCCTCTCCTCTTGCCCCTGAGGTCTGCCTGTGCCCACGTGGGGAGGGTGTGCATGCCTGTGCCTTGTCTGGGGAACATCCGATCATGACCCGTGGCTGCTGGGCTCCACCAGATCGTGTGATTTGTCTTGTTCTGGTTTCAGATTCTGAGGCTGGTAAGGTGGGTCCAGGGTCCCACCACCAGCTAGGGTCAGCTGGGCCCCAGGGAGGCTGTGATGGGCTGAACGGAGTCCCTCCAAATTCATACGCTGAAAGCCTAACCCCTGCTCCTCAGAATGCGACTGTATTTGGAGGTAAGGTCTTTAAAGAGGTGATTAAGTTAAGATGAGGTCCTTCGACAGGCCCTCGTCCAGCGTGACAGTGTCCTTGTAAGACAAGGAGAACCAGACGCACGAGGCACCAGGGAGGCACGCGCGGAGGACAGCCACATGAAGACAGGCCAGAGCTGCCACAGAGGATGATGATCCTGAATCCTGGCATTCGGTGGCACACAGGTAGGACACAGAATGCCAGCTCAGCTCCTCCGGCATCAGGAGGCCTTGGACAATCACACAGCCTAGACCAGGGGCCCAGCAGGGGCAGGATTTTTGGGATTGCTCACAGCTCCGACCACAGCACCTAGGACAGACAGTGCCTGCCACAAAGCAGGTACCCACTGGACACGGGAGGTACCGAACGAAGGACTGAAAGGGCTTCTCTGCCCCTGCAGCCCACATCTGTATGAATGAAAACCATAAAGGTTGTCCGCAATGGGTTCTCGTGACAATCCACGAGAAGGGCTCCCTCTGGGGATAGGAACACAGTACGTGCTCGATAAATAAATGCCAGCCCGTTTATCCTGACCTCTGCTCCATGTCTCTGTGGCCTGAGACTCCCCTAGGCTGGGACCACCCACCCTCCACCTTGAGTTCCTGAAGCTTCCGCCATCTTTTCTGGGTCTCCCGTATCCTCGGTGGTAAACAGGGAGTAGCTGAAGCACCCTCAACCCCTGGGGTTATGTGTCAGAGGAACTGGGACTGAAGTCTTCCTGTTCCTTCCCCTCACCCCCTGCCTGGTTTGACAGGCCCCAGCAAGCAGCATCAGCCAGCTCAAGTTTATTTTTAATCACACGATTACCCAGGGTCTTTTGTCACTTAAGCAGTTTAATTGGGAGCTGCAGCACTCCCCTCCCACAGCAGGGCAGCCAGAAGAAGCGTCAGCTGGCACAGCCTGGTAGCAGTGGACAGAGGAAGCCAGTCCTTGAAGCCAGCCTCTCCCCAGAGGCAGTTCTGGATGTCCAAGGCCAGTCTGGTCCTATCCAGCAGATGGGAAAGGGCAGAGTCCCTCACTGAGGGAATGTCCTTGAGCATCTGCAGCCCCTGGCCAGGTGGTGCCCATGTGTGTTGATCAAGGGGACAAACCATGACTGAGACTGATGTGTTGGACAGCAAGGTGGAGGGGATGAGGTTATCTGTGTTATCTCTTAACTGTTCATCCATTCAACTACTGCTCATTCCGTCTGTCTATCCATCCATCCAATCATCCATCTCATAGACTAAGCTATTGCTCATTGAGCACCTACCTGATATACCTTCTCCCACTTCTGAACTCCCTCAAATTCTCAGAGGTGTTGCCTACCTATCCATCCATCCATGCATTCAACCACCCATGTATCCAAACATTCATGCATTTAACCATGCATCCATCCATCCATCCATCCGTTCATCTGTCCATCCGTCCATCCATCCATCCATCCACCCACCCATGCATCCAACTATCCATCCATCTATGCATCCAACTATCCACCCATCTATGCATCCAACTATCCATCCATCTATCCATCCAGCTATCCACCCACCCACCCATGCCATACATTCATTCACTGTTCATTGAGCACCATCAGGCATCTTCTCCCACCTTCAGACCCACTTAGCTTCCAGAGGCATTGCATAGTCACCCATCCATCTGCCCACCTATCCACCCCACATATCTGCCTGTACCTCACTGAGCACCTACCAATTACCTTCCCCACTTTCTTAGAGGTGGTGCCTACTCACTGTTCCCAGTTGCCTGGGTACCCTCTGTGTCCTCCCTAGGCCCCTGGCATATCCCCTGCCAGGTTTCCAGCCTCCTCTCCACCCTCTGCCTCACCATAACTTCAGTGGTCGATACTTACCTCCTCAGAGAAGGAAGCAAACTAACAGAAGACCTACTATGTATTGGGCACGCAGGCTGCCTCTGTTTTCTCATTAAGCAGTCATCACACGTCCATAAGGGACTATCCTACTTTTCTAAAAAGACACAACTGGCAAGGAGTAAGGAACAGAAGGCATATTTAACTCCAGATCCAGGATTCCTTCTGCTGCCCCCAGCAGTCGCACAGGAAGCAGCCCCCATGCTGGTGGACCCTGAGAAGTGTTAAGAGTCAGTGTCCAGAATTCCAGATTCCCGCCTGGTTCCCCCGCTGCCCCAGCTAAAGGACTGCTCTCTTCCGAGTCCTCATCTCCTCATCTGTAAAATGGAGTAATGAAAACCACTCGCAAGACAAAACATTACGTACATTGGCTGTCCTCCTGGCAAACTCCAAATTCTGACAGCTTCCAACCCCTGGAGGCCGCTGCCCTATCCCTGAGTCCACATCCCCTGTGGCCTCATGGGCCAGGGAAGCAGACAGCTTGCAGTCCTCTGTGAAGCAAAGCCCCTTCTTTCTCCTTCTGTTGGTAATCTCCTACTCATCCTTCAAAACCCAGCTGGACTGTCACCCATTCTGGGAGGTCACGGCTCTCCAGACCCTGTTGTCTCTTGATTTCTACCGACTGCTCTTGAACCCACAGGGTGAAGGAAAAGGGCCTGCCCCTCAGGCCACTGCACAAAGTAGAACTTTGGAATGCTTTTTCAAAAGCTAGGCATATTATTTCTCTGCCTAGGTCCAGGACAATTCTTGGCAGGTTTCTCTTACTAGGAGTACCCAGGCCAAGCACTGAGAGGGATGGGGAATCCTAAGCAGTCATCACACATCCATAAGGGCCCATCCTACTTTTCTAAGAAGACACAACTGGCAAAGAGTAAGGAACAGAAGGCATATTTAACTCCAGATCCACAGTCACAGCCCAGTTCACGCCAGCCCTCACCGGGCTTTGCCATCCCATAATCCACCACTTCCCTGCATGACAGAGAGGCAGGCCCAGGGCGTGGAATGAATGTCAGCACTAATCTGTTTAGGCTCAAAAGGAGGCGGATCCAGAGCTCTCCATGCACAGCCACCCCACCAGGCAGCGTGGCTCACTGGCTGCCGGAGATAAGAGGCAAGGGGGGCGGCCTGGAGCGCACGCACGGCCACTCCCTGCTGGGGGTAGGGGCCGGAGTCTCCCTGCACAGGTGTGACCAGCGCTGATAAAGGCAATGGAAAGAAAGTTTGCCACGGGCTGAGAGTAGAAAATTCAGGCCTCTGATGCTTGCACATATTTGACAAGCTGGCTCTTGGCCTCACGTCCTTGGACGTCTGGCATTTGGAATTCTGCAGAAGCTTTGTGTGTATTTTGCTGCACACACCAGGTGGCTGCAGTGCTGATGGGATCTAAGAGGGGATCAGAACCTGGGAGAGGGGAGGTGCCCGAGGGCCAGCGTGCATCTGCCCAGTGTGAGCAGTGGGGACACGGAGGCACAGGGCGGGGGCCAGAGGGGAAACCCGCGGAATGATCGATAACAGCACAGCCAGGAATGCAGGAGCTGCAGGAGCCAGAGCTGCCGGATGCTAGGGACAGCGCTCCAGCTGCGTGTGTGTGTGCCCCACCCCCGCCCCCGTTCATATATTGGGGCCCGAATCCCCGGTGTGAGGGTGTCTGGAGGTGGGCGCTTTGGGCGGTGATTGGGGTTGGAGAAGGTCATGGGGATGGGCTCTGGTGATTAGTGCCTTTGCGAGGAGAGACACCAGTATCCCTTGCCCCCCAATGAGAGCAAATGGCACGAAGGCTGCTGTCTGCAGACCATGAAGGACCTTCCAGCCTCCAGGGGGCTGAGAAACACTTCTGTTGTTTGAACAATGCAGTCTAGAAGATTTTGTTACAGCAGCCTGAGCTGACTCAGGAGGAGACGTGATTCCTACTAGGACTTTATGCATCAACATTTACCGCACACACACACCGGACACTTTGGGATAAGCACACAGCTACAGAAAAGCTTCTCCATAGGGTGAAAACAGCAGTTACCCTACACATAGGGGCCAGGAGAGCACCCCCAGGAAGTTGCTCTGTGTCCCCCTCACTTTCTCCAGCCTCCTCCAGGCGGGATCCTCAGATCCTGATGTACTCTGCCCAGCTCCTACATCCCTGCCCACCAATTCCTGTGGATTCAGGCTCCAAAGCCTCTTTCTCCCTCAGGTCTCCTTCCTTCCTTTCCTACTGGGCTGCTGTGACATCCCCGGATGGCTCTTTGTGGCTCCGTGAGGTCCTCTTCCTAAGACCCCGTCCCCTGCACCTCCTTCTGCCTGCAGAGTCTCAGCTGCTCCTTCGCCCAAGCCCTCAGCCCCACACCTGGTCTCAGCCCTCCCTCCGGGTCTAACCCCAGCTGGGCATCCCGGGCCACACTTCATGCAGCAGCCACCCTGAGCTGCCACCGATGAGCGGCTGCAGGCCCCTGGCTCCTATCCAAGGGGAGGAAAGTGGAAGAACCAGGAACAAACAGGGCTCCCGGGGTCACGTTCATGCATCTGGCAAGTTGCCACTCCCATGACTGAGGCTTTAGCCCAAGGCCCAGGGTGGGTCTCTGGCCTCCCCCAGAAATCTCCTGCCCTCGTGGGTTCCCAAGTGGGGTTGGGCGATCAGATCCCTGGGAGGTCTTTCCATGACTGCAGTAGAGGCTGGTCACATCCTGCAGTAAGCATCACTGAGACCCACGTGGGGAACCCTGCCAGGCCCTCCTTCCCCACCTCTGAGTGCCCTCTCTGTGCTCTGCTCTGTGAGCCTGCAGCCCGGCCTGGCAGGTGATGCCCCCAATGTCCTGGGGAGTTCCTGCTGGGATCTTTCTATGGGAGGAACGATGAACCCAGAAGGCTGGAAGAGCGCAGGTAGCTTCCTCCCTCCTCCTTGCTCCTTTCTGAGTCCCTCTAGGGCAGCCCGCAGTGGCTCCAGCGGTCCTGGCATCTCTCATGGACCCACTGCCCGCCTGGCTGTGCCCCTGCAGCGGTGACTGTGGTGGTGGAATTGTGATGGCTGGGGACTGAAGTGCCAGCGTTCCTCCAAGCACTAGGACATCGCAAAGCCAGCCAAAGTTTCTTGGGGTCAGTAGCCCTGGGCTGTGGGAGCCCCGGCTGGGCCACACCCCACCTCAGGCATCTGAGGGGTCCCCTGGCCGCACCCCTGCAAGGCCTGAGCTTGGTCAAGCGCACAGGCGACCTCTTGAGTGATAAGCACTGTCTTGTTCCCCACCAACGCCTGAGTCCAGGTAGCCAATTTCCCCAGCCTGGGCAGTGGCAGCTGCGCCCTGCAGCCCTGATGTGAGAGTGAAGGCACAAGAGGACAGACACCACAGGGGGCACCAGCGCCCCAACCCAGCATCTGCAGCAGCACCAGGGAGCCAAGCAAACCTCTCAGCAAGCCGTCCCCAGCGGCCAGGACTTCCCCATCAAAGATTGTCATTTTCACTCCAATTTTCACCCCACCTCCAACTCAGGGTCAACCAGAGAGAGCCACATCTGTCCCCCGCCACCAATGACTCAGAAGGCCCCAGTGCTAGTGAGCCCTCCCTTTCTCTGCTATAAAGTGTTTCCCTCACTGCCTGCCTTCGAGCCTCTGCCTCATGCAAGTGGCAGCGCCCGGCTGTCTTACCAGAGCAAGCTCGTGACACCCAGCCTCTGCTTGCTCCCAGTTGGGTGGTCTCCACGTATTTCCATGCCAGCCCTGGGTACCCACATCTCTCATCTATCACCCTCCCTGGGTTGAAACACCTGTGTCTCAGGCCTGGGGCTCACAGTCCCTCAAAACAAACCTCCGGGCCTCCGTCCTCTCCTCCTGCTGCCTTGAAAACACAGTCTTGGCTGTGTCCCTTGGCTCTGTCCCGCCCCTATGAGTGGTCCTGCCACCGTGGTGGCTACCCTTGGAGTGTCCTGCCCTGCACTGGCCTGGCCTGAGGGAAGCCCGGAACTCAAGAGAGCCCCAGTCCTCTCCTGGGAACGTGGGTCTCATGTAGAGTAAGCTTGGATGGGTAGAGCTGCTTGGAGCTGGACTGGCTCCCGCCTGGCCCAGGGTCTGCCTCCTACTTCTGTGAGTTGTCCCACTCCCTGCCTCACCCAAGCTGTCCCTGGGTCACCTGCTGCCTTGGAAGGTGCAGTCTTGGTGGGAAACACACCGCTAAGGACGCAAATGCAACTGCGGCTCAAAAGGAGGCCTTGTGCTTTGATCCGCCACACCTGGGACCTCGAGTAAGCGTTATTCCTTCATCCGTGTTCTTCACAGTTTTCAAAAAAGGCCTCGGATATGAAACCATTTGGGTGCATTTATGGAGAAGGCAGCTGAGCATGTGTGTGCTGCACCCTCCTCCTCCAGCCTCCAGCCAACCCGACCGAAGCCTGGGGCCTGGGGGCTTTCACGGGAGTTACTGAAGGGGGAAATCACACAGGTGCTGACCCGAGACATGGCTGAGGACCTGCTGGGTCAGAATCTCACACCCAGACTTCAAAGGTGACTCTGGCATGGTCCAGGAGGCCATGAACTCACCCGGCATATCTGGGGGCAGAGCCCAGGGCTGGGTAGCATGCTCAGCCTTACCTGAAGCACAGAAGCAACCTCTCCCACCACACTCTCACGCCTCTCCAGGACGGGGAAGGCTGGGCCTCCCTTCAGGGTGGGGGTTGCGGGATGCCCCATGCTCAGAGCCCCCATCTCCCTGCTGCTTTCAGGGTCACCCCAGGAGGCGCAGATGGGAGCCTCTGGGTCTGGTCCCTGTCCTCCATCTTGTTGCTCCCCCTTGGTCATCAGCACTTGTAGGTGGCCTTGGGTGACTCTTCTGTGTCCCCAGGCACGTCACAACCTCCCACCTCAGCTCTTCTATACCCTGATGCCCCCACACTGCGGGGAGGGCTCTGCCCCACCCTTCCCATCTCAGCCTCAGGTCTGGGCTCTCCAGATCTCTCTGCTGCTGCCCCTGGGGATAAGGGTGGCTTGTCTGTTTCCCTCTACCACTGTACTCCCCTCCCTCCACCCCTGCACTCCCCTCCCTCCACCCCTGCACTCCCTGCTGTCTCTTCCCCTGGCTCATCCATGGTCCCCACAAGTGACTGGGGACTGGGCTGCATGGGGACAAGCCCGAGGTGGTGAGACTCCGCTTGGGTTCACAGAGGTAGGAGACTGAAGGGCTGGGTGGGGTGCACCACCCTGAAGTGGAAACCTGTGGCAGAACTTGCAGCAAGTGCACGGGGAGGTGGCAGGTGGGGAGGTGGGGCTCGGTGCTGTGCTTAGCATTGCCCTGCTCTCCAGAGCTGGCCCTGGAGCCCTGGGCAGCGGGGATGGGAGGGACCCCGGCAGTCAGCAGCTGGCTACCCAGAGAACACAGTCCTGTTTTCTGCTGGTGGAAAAGTCCTTTCAGGGTCTGACGTTCTCAGGCTCCTAATCAACCAAGGCCAGGAGCCATGGGGGCCGTGTTTCCTTGTCACATCCTGACCGGACAGCTGAGTAATTGAAGACTGGCTTACAGACCAGTGTTGGGATTTGGAAGCCTATTTCCAGGGCAGCCTTTAGACCTGGCACTGCTGGTGGCCACTGGGCTTGCATTGGAGATAGCACTGTTTGGGTGGGGCTGACCTGGCCCTCCCTCCACGTCCCCAGGCCCCGACTCCATGCTGAGTAGCAGAGACAACAGCATGTGTGTGCACATGAGTATGTATATGTGTGTGCATGCATGCTGCACATATGTATAGTGTGCATACATGTGAATAGGCGTGTGTGTGCATGTATGCCACATGGTATGTGTATTGCAGTATGCATGTTTGTGAGTGTCCATGTATGCATGCATGCTGCATATGCATGTTGTGTGCATGTGTGTGTCCACATGTGGGCATGCATGCTGCATGGTGCCTGTATGTGTAGTGTACGTGTGCATAATGCACATATGATGTACATACAGCACACACGTGTGAGCACATGTGTGTGTGCACATATGTGAATGTGTGTATGTATACACGGAAAATGCTAAATGTTAGAGGAAAAGAGGAGAGGGAAGGAGGCAGGAGATTGCACTGCTATATGGAACAGTGGAGCAGAAACTGGGTTATCTGGTCCAACCTATACACTTCCTAGTCAGGAAAACTGAAGAAGTCACATGACTTGCCCGAGGTCACACAGCAGAGAAGGAACCTGGGTCTTGGCTCCCAGTTCATTTCTCAGCCCATTGCACCACACTGCCTGGAGGCTCTTCCTGTTCCCAGGAACTCTGAGTTGCTTCCAGGACACCTACCACAGACAAACCGTGCACTGAGGTGGTCTCGCCCAGACGTAAGTCACCAAGAGACACTGCTGTTCTGAAAGCCACCAGTGCCGCATGTGCCCCATGGATGGAATCCCCAGACACAAGGTCCTTTTGGCAAGAGTGAGCAAGTCACGGGTGAACATCCACTAACCAGAAAAGGGGACTGTTCCCTGCCCGTCCCCATAACCATGGTGGGTGCCTGGCTAATGTCTGGTGCTCCCTGGAGGGACTGCTGGCAGGAGGGCAGGAAGAGACACTCCCTAGAATCAGGGAGGGCCAGTGCCCAAAGGGGGCCTCGTCAACATCTAGTCTATCAGCTCCTAATGACCTCAGATCCAACCGTCCACCTTTAAAATAAACATTTTCTAATGCCACCCCTATGTTGCCAAGAAATACAATACACAGATATTAGAAACTTTCGGTATACCCACCCCCAATATAATTCCTTCTAACTGTTAAGGTGCAGACAAACCAAAAGAAGGACACTGTTTAAAACACAATTGTCTGCATCTCCATGTGAAATGCTCACACCTACACAGATGGAGTGACCGTGAATGTGAAAACCACTAGCGCAGAATAAGCCGGTGACCCCCCTCCCACCAGCCCTGCTGCTTAACAGTGAAGTGGAGAAAAGCTCTTGGAAAAGTTTCAAATTAAAAGCCAGCACTGGCGAGTGCTGCTGTTAAGACGCTGCAGAACCCCCCACTGACAGCAATCAGAACACTGCACAACAGAAACAGCAACGAATCTCCCCATCGCACACACGGTGACCTGAGGGTTCCCAAGAGTAGATGAGAGCAGTCGGATGGGCTCAGGCATTAGTTTGCATTTTACGGGCGCTTTGTCCTGAGGGCCTGCTGCAGACACACAGCCACGTGGCACAGGCAGCTAAAACTCCAGGACGGCTGCCATCTTTCAGGCTGAAGGATTCAGGGGAAGAAATGCAGGCAACTGTAGGGGAACTGGGGAGTGAGAGGAAAGCCCTGGAGGGAGAAAAGCCGGAGGAAGGGAGTCCCCCGTTCTGGGTGTGCATCAGCAAAAGTCCCAGGCTGATCCTGAATCATGCATGTGTAGGACAGGCCCGAAGGAGTGGAGCAAAAGCTGAGTGATCTGAGGCTTTAACCACTGAAGGTGAGATGGAGCTTCCAGTCTGAGTCTAATCATAGTAACTGTCGGCTCAAACAAATCACAAACATTCTCCAGAGGAATATATCAGAACCCACCATCTACACAAGGTAATACTCACAATATCAAGCAAACAATCCAAAATTCCTGGGAAAATATGACCCATTCTCAAGAGAAAAGGCAAGAGATAGCAGGCTTGAGATGATGCAGACGCTGGAATTAGGAGGCAATCACTTTAATGCCACTATTGTAACTATTTCAACAAGGAAAGGTAAATGTGGTGAACATATATATATATTTTTTGAGGCGGAGTCTCTCTCGTCACCTAGGTTGGAGTGCAGTGGTGCGATCTTGCCTCACTGCAAGCTCTGCCTCCTGGGTTCACGCCATTCTCCTACCTCAGCCTCCCGAGTAGCTGGGACTACAGGCGCCCGCCACTGCGCCCAGCTCATTTTTTGTATTTTGAGTAGAGTCGGGGTTTCACTGTGTTAGCCAGGATGGTCTCAATCTCCTGACCTCATGATCTGCCTGCCTCAGGCTCCCAAAGTGCTGGGATTACAGGCGTGAGCCACTGCGCCCAGCCGAACATTTTCATAAATAGGAACCAAATGAAAATTTTAGAGTTGAGAAATACAATACCTCAAAAAATCCAATGGACAGTCTTACTAAGATAAAGGTGACAAAGAAAAGACTCAAGGAACTTGACAAATCAATGACTTTTGTCTAATCTGAAGAAGAAAGAAAAAAAGACTGAAAAAAAAAGACAGTGTCAGGGTTCCCAAGGACAGTATTACAAAAAATTTAAGGATTGGATAATCAGAGTCACAGAGAACAAGGCAGAAAAAAAATATTTTAAGAAATAATAAATAGAAACTTCCCGAATTTTATGAAAGAAATGAATGTACAGATTTAAGAAGCTCAGCAAAAGCAGTTCTAGTTCCAGGGTAGATGGAGTACACACACCACACTCTGTTTCCCTAGTTAAGGCAGCTAGTAAACCTGGACAGATGCCGTTATCTGTGGACTCTGAAAAATAAAGAGTAGCAGGCAAATTGGAGAAGAAAAGCAGAATTCCAAGTACCACTAAAGAAGCTGTGAGTTTTTTGACCCAGCCATCCCATTACTGGGTATATACCCAAAGGATTATAAATCATGCTGCTGTAAAGACACATGCACACATATGTTTATTGTGACACTATTCACAATAGCAAAGACTTGGAATCAACCCAAATGTCCATCAGTGACAGACTGGATTAAGAAAATGTGGCACCTATACACCATGGAATACTATGCAGCCATAAAAAAGGATGAGTTCGTGTCCTTTGTAGGGACATGGATGCAGCTGGAAACCATCATTCTCAGCAAACTATCGCAAGAGCAGAAAACCAAACACCGCATGTTCTCACTCATAGGTGGGAATTGAACAATGAGATCACTTGGACATAGGAAGGGGAACATCACACACCAGGGCCTATTGTGGGGAGAGGGGAAGGGGAAGGGATAGCATTAGGAGATATACCTAATGTAAATGACGAGTTAATGGGTGCAGCACACCAACATGGCACGTGTATACATATGTAACAAACCTGCATGTTGTGCACATGTACCCTAGAACTTAAAGTATAATAATAAGAAAAAGAAGCTGTGAGTTTCCCATTTTTTCCCTTGGGGTGTCACTTGGCTGGGACTCAAAGGTAGCCTGAAAGACATATGTGAATAACAAGTGTGGATAAAAAGAGCTTCAAGAAAAGGGAGCCCCAGGGTTCAGAGAACATGGGAGATCTTCCCTTTCATTCTTTATTGCATTTTCTCCCATCCACAGCCTCAAGCAATCCTGTGGTGGTGGAGGCTGGGCAGGCATCTAAAACTCCGGAGGAGGGGGATCCTTCTTTCTGGCCAGAGGAGCTGTGGTCCACATACATGGAGGAATCTCCTTTGCTTTTGGCCTCTCTCTCTTTTTCTGCCACTTGACCATGGATGAAGATCCATGTGCAGTAAGTTTATGGCAAAGCAGGGAAATTAAGGTCCCAGTTTTTCATCCACAAGCCTTATAAAGGGGTCTCCATGGACATGGAAAATGTCAGGGAGACTGTAGTGAGGAGGGAGCAGAACAGGGATTGTGTGAAGCGGTAGATGAACTTCTAGGCTCAGCTCCAAGTTGTGCACAGGTGGATCTGACCTTAAACAGTGTATCAATGATATTGAGAAAAGAACTAAGAGATAAAAACCACCACCATCTCCAAGTTTGGCCAGTGTCTGTGCACATGTGGGGCAGATCTCAATTGCAAGCAAAGGGTTTTGAAGCTCATTTGACACTGGAAACACAACTCATAAAAGTCCTATAAAAGGAATTTGGGACTTGATCTCAACCAAGTGCTCAAGTTAACCTTTTCCATTAGGTTTAATCAAGACCCAGAGTATCTTAACAAAATATTCCAAACGTCCATGATACAGGCTTCATTTACTCAGCATACCAAGAACTAGAAACACACCAACTCTCAAGGGAAACAATATAAATGAAAAAAAAAAATTACTAGATGTGTCAAAAGCAGAATGTAGAGAAGACAGAGAAAAAAATAGTGACCGTGAAGACAGATCCTTAGAAATTATCCAATCTGAACAAGTGGGAGAGAAAAGCACATAAACTTAATGAATTCAAGAGGCTCTATGCATCCTAAACAGGATTAGCTCAAAAAATCCATTCCCAAACATGTCAAAATCAAATTGCTGAAGACTAAACATGAAAAAAATATACACTGAAAGCAGCTAGAGAAAAATGACACGTTTCATACAGAAGAACAACCAAGGGAATGACTGCAGATTCCTCATCTGAACCATAGAGGTCAGAAGGAAGTGGAACAGTATTTTTAAAATACTGCAAATGCAGGATTCTATACCCAGCGAAAATATCCTTCAGGAATAAAGGTTAAATCAAGACATTTTTAGATGAAGCAAAACCAAGAACATCTGCGGCCAGCAGGCCAACTTTAAGAGGAATGCCAAAGATAATGCTTGGAATGGAATGTACATGAAACCAGAAAGAACCTTTGAAAGTCAGGAATAAAGGAAGTACAGACAAAATGGGCAATATCTTTTAATAGACTATACTTTACTTCTTACATTCTTGAAAACATCTATGGTGGTTGAAGTAAACATTATTATATTTTATGACAGTACCTTCAATATATGTGGGTTTAATACACGTGATAGCTACACCACAAAACGGAGAGAATAAAGCAATCTATATGGTGGTAAGGTTTCCACGTTCTACTTGTAGTGGTAAAGCATTAAGTAAACTGTGAAAAGCTACATATGTGTATTGAAATACCAGACTAAATGCTTTAATGGAAAAAAAAAAAAAAGCGGCCAGGCACGGTGGCTCATGCCTGTAATCCCAGCACTTTGGGAGGCCGAGGTGGGTGGATCATGAGGTCAGGAGATCAAGACCATCCTGGCTAACATGGTGAAACCCCATCTCCACTAAAAATACAAAAAAAAAAAAAAAAATAGCCAGGTGTGGTGGCAGGTACCTGCAGTCCCAGTTACTTGGGAGGCTGAGGCAGGAGAACCCAGGAGGCAGAGCTTGTGGTGAGCCAAGATCGTGCCACTGCACTCCAGCCTGGGCAACTGACAGAGACTCTGTCTCAAAAAAAAAAAAAAAAAAAAAAAAGCTATATAATTTTTTTAAAGCCTCCATAATTAAATTAAAATGGAAAAGTAACTAGTCAAATAGTAATCCAAAAATTGTCAGGAAAGGAAAATAGAGAATAACATGCAAAGAAAACAAATGGAAAATAAATAAAATGGTAGACATAAATACCAACACATGAATAATAACATTAAATTTAAATGCTCTAAACACATCGAATAAAATAGATTACCAGATGGAGTTTTATTTTTTTATTTAAAAATCTGACTTGGGAGTGAATTGATCCAGGAGTTGACGAGGGCTGCAAAGGTGAGAAGTGAAGTCAGTGCCTCAGTTGCTGATCAGTGTGTGTTCTGTGTCCAACTCTTTTATCACCAAAAAAGAGAAGAAATATTGCAGTGAATGAAGATTCCTCTGCATTTTAGCACTGCTTTTTCAACTGTAGTTGGCTTTTGAATGAGGATGACAATGGAAGAGATGAAGAATGAAGCTGAGACCACATCCATGGTTTCTATGCCCCTCTCTGCAGTCATGTATCCTGTGTTTAAAGAGCTAGAACGAGTAAATCTGTCTGCAGCCCAGACACTGAGAGCCGCTTTCATTAAGACTGAAAAGGAAAATCCAGGTCTTACACAAGACATCATTATGAAAATTTTAGAGGAAAAAAGTGTAGAAGCTAACTTCATGGAGTCCCTTCTTCGCATGGCAGCCGATGATATAGAAGAGTATATGATTGAGTGGCCAGAGCCAGAATTCCAAGACCTAAATGAAAAGGCACGAGCACTTAAACAAATCCTCAGTAAGATCCCAGATGAGATCAATGACAGAGTGAGGTTTCTGCAGACAATCAAGGATATAGCTAGTGCAATAAAAGAACTTCTTGATACGGTGAATAATGTCTTCAAGAAATATCAATACCAGAACCGCAGGGCACTTGAATACAAAAAGAAAGCATTTGTAAAGTACTCCAAAAGTTTCAGTGATACTCTGAAAATGTATTTTAAAGATGGCAAGGCAATAAATGTGTTCGTAAGTGCCAACCGACTAATTCATCAAACCAACTTAATACTTCAGACCTTCAAAACTGTGGCCTGAAAGTTGTATGTTAAGAGATGTACTTCTCAGTGGCATTATTGAACTGCCATTATCTGTAAATTTTAAAGTTTGACTGTATCAATTATCAGTCCCTCCTGAAGGGATCTAATCCAGGACTCTGAATGGGATTATTGCCATCTTACACCATATTTTTGTAAAATGTAGCTTAATCATAATCTCACACTGAAGATTTTGCATCACTTTTGCTATTATCATTCTTTTAAGAATTATAAGCCAAAAGAATTTACGCCTGAATGTGTCATTATATAACATTCCTTAAAAGAATTGTAAATATTGGTGTTTGTTTCTGACATTTTAACTTGAAAGCGATATGCTGCAAGATAATGTATTTAACAATATTTGTGGCAAATATTCAATAAATAGTTTACATCTGTTAAACATTTCTTTGCTTGAAAAAATGTGTGTGTGTGTGTGTGTGTATACATATATATATATGATCAGAAGACCAAGACAACTTGGTGTAATGTCTAAAAAACTTCTAATGGGAGCTTGTCAGCAGTTTATCAAATAATAAAGAAACAAGAATTTCTATTTTTGTCCTTCATCACTTTGGACACAGAGTAGTCAATGGAAATATTTTTGTTAATTATTACTTACAAGGTACTGAGTATTTTTATATGATTTCCAACCTGTTTTAAAAGACTTATGAGTAAGAGATGGCATTTTCTAGTGTTTCCGCACTATAATGTCACTTTTTGAACTCTTGTGACAAATGTAGATTTGACTCTTAAAAATTAAGCCTTTCGTATACTGGGCCCTCATAAGCTTTACACATTTCTTTTTCCCAAAAAAAGCCACAATTAGTAGTACTTTGAAGCTACGTCAACGGTTGGATTGAAATTGTCATGAGTGTTAATATTCCATACACTCTTCAACTAGGTACAGTTTTATTTCACCATAGAGAAGTTTTAAGGAAATTATGTATCAAGTGTTCACGTTAAGTGGTTTCATTTTTCAATTATAAAATAAAGGGAAAAATCAGAAAAAAATTGACTTATTTATTATTATTATTTTTTTTGTGGAGACGTGGTCTCACTTTCTTATCCAGGCTGGTTTTGAACTCCTGGCCTCAAGCAATCCCTCGCCCCTTGGCCTCTCAATCAGGTGGACTTTCAGAAAACTACCCAATGACAGGCAGTCTATAAGGAATCAAATTTATGTATAACAACATAGGGAGGTTAAAAACAAAGAGACAGAAAAAGATATATACACACTAATACAAAGAAAGCTAGAGCTGGTATATTAATATCAAAGTAGTCTCAAGTACAAGGAAAATTGCCAGGGATAAGTAGGAACGTTGAATAATGATAAAAAAAAATCAGTTCTCCAAGAAGACATGCCAGTCCTGAATAACCTAACCAGTATAATAATACCTAATGCCAGCATAAACCTACAACCTAACACTGGAACTTCAAACTACATGAAGCAGGCCGGGTGCGGTGGCTCAGACAAGTAATCCCAGCCCCTTGCGGGGAGCCGAAGCAGGTAGATCACCTGAGGTCAGGAGTTTGAGACCAGCTTGGCTAACATGGTGAAATCCTACCTATACTAAAAAAATAAAATAAGCTGGGTGTGGTGGCAGGTACCTGTAATCCCAGCTACTTGGGAGGCTGAGGCAGGAGAATCACTTGAACCCAGGACATGGAGGTTGCAGTGAGCCAAGATCATGCCACTGCACTCCAGCCTGGGTGACAGAGTGAGATTCTGTCTCAAAACAAAACAAACAACAAGCACAAAGCAGAAACCGACAGATCTGTTAAAAAAAAAAAAAGGACAGGCACACAATGATACTGGAAAATTTCCACATTCCCATGCTCTCGGCAATCAACAATAGAGGACAAGTCAGCAAGGCTATAAACACTTTAAAATACCATCAAAAGGACCGAATTGACCTTTAAAGAACACCGCACTCAACAATAAGGAGCATAATATACGTTCTTTTCAATATCCACAGAATATTCATCAAGATAAACCACAGCCGGAGTCAAAAAAATAGAAAAAGAACAAAATCAACTCAAAGCATGGACAAGGAAGAAAATAACAAAATAAAGACAGCAATCAATAAGCTAAAAGCACAGGGAGAAAGGAGAAAACTTAATGAAGCTCAAAGGTAGTTCTTTGAAAAGATCAATAAAATTGATAAAATTTTAGTAAGACTGACAAAGAAATAAAGAGAGAAGACACAAATTACTAAAAGAGATGGTATCAATACAGGGTCCACTTTAAACAGACAATGAGGAAATACTATGAAGAAGTCTAAGATAAATTTGACAATTTACGTAAAATAAACTGATTCTCTAAAAGTTGCAAAACTTCCAGAACTCTCCTAGGAAGAAAGAGATAAACTGTCTTACATCTATTAAAGATATTGTGTGTGTGTGTGTGTGTGTGTGTGTGTGTGTGTGTGTGTGTGTGTGTGTTTGAGACGGAGTCTCACTCTGTTGCCCAGGCTGGAGTGCAGTGGCGCAATCTCAGCTCACTTCAACCTCTGCCTCCTGGGTTCAAGTGATTCTCCTGCCTCGGCCTCCTTAGTAGCTAAGATTACAGGTGTGCGCCACCATGCCTGGGTAATTTTTGTATTTTTAGTAGAGACGGGGTTTCACCATGTTGGCCAGGCTGGTCTTGAACTCCTGACCTCAGGTGATCCACCCGCCTCGGCCTCCCAAAGCGCTGGGATTACAGGTGTGAGCCACTGCGCCCGGCGCGCAAGCGGCCTTCTTCCTGGGGTATCCACCCTCCAGGGGCTTCCTGCAGAAAAGAGTGTGTGCAGGGGGCGTCCCGGACCCCTCATCCCATCCCTGCGCCGTGAGCGTCCAACCTCTTGGCCTCTCTGGTGCCCTGTGGGAACCCAGGCAGAGCCGGTGGTTTTCCAGGAGCGTCCCCGGCCCTGGCCCCGGTCTGCAGTGGGGGCAGTGGGACCACAGCGGAGATTCTGGGCGCAGGGCCCGGCACGTTCTCCTGGGAACCCGCCTCCCTCGCGCGGAAGGGACTTGCTCCTGGAGGCCGCCGTCGGCGCCGCACCCCGCGGCTGCCATCTAGTGGCCACGAGCGGAGACGCGGGGCAGAGAGTCCACTCCTACCAGGCGAGCCATGGGCCAAGGGAGGGAGCACACCAGGCCAGCAGGTTCCCCAACGCCGCGGCTTCCGGAAGGGCCTCCCAGTGCGGGGGCCATCGTGGGGCCACTTTTGCATCACTCTCTGATTGTTGGAAATACAAGTTTATTTCCATCTTACAGGATGGCTTTCCGTTGCCCAGCTCTTGAATACCCAGCCCTCCCAGCTATGCCTGTGCAGGAAGTCAAGCCTGTGACTTAGCCACTTCACCCAGCCCCAGGCCCTGCGGACGTCCTGGGGCTGAGGGCCTCTGCGATCTTGGGGAGATGGCCCTGCTGTTCTGAGCTCGTTTCCTCACTGGCCGCAGCAGGTTCAGGGTGACAGCTGCAGCCCCTGGGTGAGCAGGTGCAGGAGACATCCCCAGTTCCCCCAGACACAGGTTCCCACAGCAAGGCAGAGAACCTTCCAGACCCCAGGCAGAAGGTCTCTCTTCTACCCTCCAGCCAGGGAATGCTCCTTTCCTGAATGTCCAGGCTCTGATGGGAAACCTTGAAGGCACATTTGCAGAAATGGGGATAATAAGGGTTCCAGGAGCACTCACTGATCCTGGGGGCTGGGCACTGTGCTGGGCCTGGGATAGATGGCAGGTGAGCCAGAGAAGAGCCCCGGTTAGCAGGCGAAGTCTTCACGCTGCCTGACACAGAGCACACCCTCTGTCCTTGTCGCCCTCTCCCAGGAACAGGCATCTGAATCCACTGCCCCCTGCACACTCCTTCCCTCCAGCTGTATGGGCAGGGGCTGTGGCTACCTCTCTAACTAGTCTCACAACCCATACTGCCCTCTCTGGGGTCCAGGCAGGTTCCACAGCATCATGCTGGGTCCTGCTTTCTGCCACTAGCAGGGGGAGGTGGGGAGACTTGGAGCTGCTGAGGGCAGGGCCTCAGCTGCACACTCTGGGGACCAGGCAGCCCCACACCCCTATCATCTCAGTCGCCACGCAGCCTTGAACATATTCTGACATACGGAATTTCGCTTTGTAAGCTGCTTTGTGTTTCTGAGAATGTGTCCTCTAAGCTCACCTTTACACAGATCTGCAGCTTCTCTTATGTAGACCAGCACAGCATGTTACGAAAGAGGCCGGATACATAGAGCAGACCCTGGGCTCAGACCCAGGCTCCAAATCTCCGGGGCCAACCGCTCCACCTCCCCAGGCCCTCGTGCCCACGTCTGCAAAATGGGGCACTAGTGGTTTCCATCACATTGGACGTTTGGCAAGGATTATGGAGGGGAGTCGTGTGAAGGTCAAAGGCTGGCAGGTAATAAATGCTTAATAAATGTAACTATTCTTATTTTTATTCCTCCATGCGTCCCTTTAGCAGACAACTATCTACTGAGCCCCTGCCCTGAGCAGGAGAGGCAGGGAGCGGGAGGGTTAACAGCAGTGTTAGGAGCTGGACTCCCTGGGTTTGAATCCCAGTTCTGCCACTTATGAGCTGGCTGACCCTGAGTAAGGGGCTTGCACTCTCTAGCCTCAGTTTCCTTATCTGTAAAAAGGGATAACAACCACATCAACCCACGCAGATAAGAGTGAGCACAGCAGGCCTGTGGCTGCTGCCCTGAGAAAATCCTGCCTGCAGGGCTGGCCCCTAGCTGGCATCTGGCAGCTGAAATGTCCCCTACATGGAGAGGCCTGGACACCCAGCCCTGCGGCAGCAGCTCCCATGGCGTGTTGAGCCAACATTGTGGTTTATGCAAGCAAAACTCCAGCTTTCCTGCCAGGAGTTGGGAATTGTGGCACGTGCCAGGCAGAGGGTGCCTACGTGACGGGCTTCCCTAGGGAGGAATATTTCATACACGTGGCTGCATTTTTTCCTGGTGGGTGGGGAATGTGCTGTGTCCCCTCGCAGGAGAGAGGAAGGAGGGGGGCTTCAATCTGCCCATGGATGCCTGCAGACTCCGCCTGAGCTGTGGCACTCTTATAAACCTTAGACAAGAGGATGATTCTATATCGAGTCCTGTGAGTCCTTCTAGAGGATCCCAGAACGCGTGGGTGGGGTCCCCCGACACACCATCTCATAAGCCTGCATGAGTGGCCCAAATGACCCCAGACCGGGAGGCCTGGACGACAGACATTCATTCTCTCAGTTCTGGAGGCTGGAAGTCTGAGATCACAGTGTCTGTAGGGTGGGCGCCTTCTGGAGGTGAGAGACAGGACTAGCTGGAATTTCCTAGGCTGACTAAGAATCCCTAAGCCTAGCTGGGAAGGTGACCACAGCCATCTTTAAACACGGGGCTTGCAACTTAGCTCACATCCGACCAATGAGATAGTAAAGAGAGCTCATTAAAGTGCTAATTAGGTAAAAACAGTAGGTCAAGAAACAGCCAATCATCTATCGACTGAGAGCACAGTGGGAGGGACGATGATTGGGATATAAACCCAGGCATTCGAACTGGCAACGGCTACCCCCTTGGGGTCCCCTCCCATTGTATGGGAGCTCTGTTTTCACTCAATTAAATCTTGCAACTGCACACTCTTCCGGTCCGTATTTGTTACAGCTCGAGGTGAGCTTTCACTCGCCGTCCCAGACCCGCCCTTGGCTTCCACCCCTCCAGATCCGACAGGGTGTCTGCTGCACTTCTGATCCGTCAAGGCAGGGCCCATTGCTGCTCCCAGTGGAGCTACAGGCTCGCCATTGTTCCCGTGTGGGCTAAGTGCCTGGGGTTCGTCCTAATGGAGCTGAATAGAGCTGTAACACTCACTGCATGGCCCAAGATTCCATTCCGTGGAATCCGTGAGGCCAAGAACCCCAGGTCAGAGAACAAGAGGCTTGCCGCCATCTTGGAAGCCGCCCGCCACCATCTGAGGAGCTCTAAGAACAAGGACACCCCCCCCGCCCCCTGCCGGTAACAGAGGCTCCCAGGAAGAATCTGCCCCAAGCCTCTCTCCCAGCCTCTGGGTCTGCTGGCATCCCTCAGCAGTCCTTGGCTTGTGGCCGTATCCCTCCAACTTCTGCCTCCATCTTCACATGTGAGAGCTAAGCCCCCAACTGACTGGACCAAGGGGACACCACAGAAGCCTTAAAAACTGAGTTCTGGCAGGGCGTGGTGGCTCACGCCGGTAATCCCAGCACTTTGGGAGGCTGAAGCAGGCAGATCACTTGAGGTCAGGAGTTGAAGAGCAGCCTGGCCAACACGGTGAAACCCCGTCTCCACTAAAAATACAAAAATTAGCCGGGCATGGTGGCAGGTGCCTGTAATCTCAGCTACTTGGGAGGCTGAGGCAGAATTGCTTGAACCCGGGAGGTGGAGGTTGCAGCGAGCCCAGATGGCACCACTGTACTCCAGCCTGGGCTACAGAGCAAGACTCCATCTCAAAAACAAAAAATGAAAAAGCAAAACGGAGTTCCAACCACGATGGGACGGGAGGTTGGGCACATCTTACTATGCTGCTCCCTGTTGAGGTTTAGCCACAACTGGCCAGCGTTAATGTTAAAGGAGAGATTGTGAGACTGATGGAATGGGCTCCTGGTGGCAATAAGAGACCAGATTGTAAGCAAGACCTAAGACTGTGTGAGGTGAGGGTGAAATCACACACACCCCACATCTAAATAAACTGAATTCTGGCTGCCATAGGGCTTTTCTCTTCCTCTAGCTGCCAGCAAGCTCTGGCTTTGGGATGGACGACAATCAAACCATCACAGCCCCACCAGATGCTGATAACTGACCCCATTCCAGCAGCTATAACTATAACTGTGATTGGATAAGAGGCCGATTTCAGTAGCTTTCTCTTGATAAGAAACTGCTGGCCAAAGACAAAGGCATGGGATGGCTTCTACCTTGGAGCCTCCAGAGGGAACCCACCCTGCAGACACCTTGATTTCAGACTTCCAGCCTCCAGACCTGTGAGAGACTGGCTCTGGCTGGTTTACAGAGGCTGCACACCGAGCTTTACGTTCCTGCTTCACCTTTTGACATACAGAGCCTGACTGTAATGCCTTTAAATGTGAAGCCTCCACCCCAGGTGAACATGGGACGCATGTAACATGCATGTGTGCTCAGTGCACGTGTCAGGACCTGTTTTGCGAATATTCACAGCTCCTCCTGTAACCTGCTGAGTATGCTTAACCCGCCATAACCTTAGCCAATGCAGTCAGCATGAAGCCCCGTTCCACCCTCCCCTCCTTGAAGCGCCTGCCTCTGGTTTTGGCTAGAGGCCCACTTCCCAGCTCGCAGGTTGTAACCCTTTCTAATAGTCTCCTTTCTAAATTTATAAATCGTGCAATTCTTAAGCTGACACGCGACTTTCTGCTCCCCGCCTTTGTTCCCCCTCTCTTCTCTTCTAAGGTCACCTGCCATTGGATTTGGAGGCCATGATAATCTGAGATCTCATCTCAAGATCCTTAACTTAATTACATTTGCAAAATTCGCAAAAATGCTTCCCCCCGCCCAAATACGGTCCGACTCACAGCACCTGGAGGTTAGGATGCATGCTGGTCATGGCGGGGCCAGCCTTCAGCCTGAGACAGGGTCCTCGAGGGGACTCAATGAATCCCCACCCTACAGCGCTGTGGGAGGGTGCGGCACAGGGAGCAGCCTCAGAAGGCTCCATGGTGGCTGCTCCCCTGAGCACTGCACACCTGTCCCTAGGCGGTGGCCTGGGGGCTTCCAGCTGCAAGGCAGTTGCTGAAGCTGCAGGTACCCCAGGAGCAAATGAAGGGATTAACCTGGAGGGTGGTAGTCGGGGTGGGAAGGCTCCTGGGAGGAGTGACCTGTGGGGTGGAGACTGGAGGATGAGCAGAGCCAGCAGAAGGCGGGTCCAGAGCCATGTTTGCAAGGCTGCAATGTGGGAGGTGACAGTCCCCTGGAGGATGTGCTGAGGGGGCTGCAATGCCCAGGGGCGGTGGTGGAGGTGCCGGCCTTCCAGGCTGCAGGTCGGGTGGGAGAGGCACCACTGGGAGGAGAGGGTGGGACCCTCCTCTATTAGTGTGCTGGGTCTCTGGACAAATGAGACAAAGACATCCGCTGTGGACTGAATGGCGTCTCCTGCCCGCAGATTCAAACATTGAAACCCAAACCTCTAACAGGATGGTATCTGGTGATGGGACCTTTGGGAGGTGACTGGGGTGAGATAAGGTCATGAGGGTGGGGCCTCCATGATGGGATTCGTGCCCTTACTAGGAGAGATAGGTCAGTCCCAGTCTTTCTCTCCTTTGGCCACACGAGGGCACAGTGAGGAGGTGTCCATGAGCCAGGCAGGCTCCCTGACCTGGGACTTTCACTCTCCAGCACTGTGAGAAAATTGATTTCTGCTGTGTGAGCCCCAGTCTCGACTATGTTTTGTTTCAGCAGCCTGAGCTGAGGCATCAGCCTTCCCCAGACCCACAGAACGAGGCACCACGTCTGTGTGGGATGATGATGATGGTGAAGGGTGTCCGATGAGGGACGCGCCTCGACGGGTCTCCTGACTCATCCTGGATGCAGGGCTGTTCCCCCCACATTCTGGAGAAGACTCCAAAACCCTCCGGAGTGTGGGGCTTCCCCGGCTTTGCTGTGTGTTCCAGTCCCTGGGGGGTCTTGTCAGCAGGTGGGCTCCATTCGGTAGGTTCTGGGGGCCTGGGAGCCTGCATTCCTAACAAGCCCCCAGGTGGCCATGCCCATGCTGCGCTCCATGGTCCACGTTGAGTGGCAAGATCCTCACAAGTGGCCCTTGATCTCAGTCGTCCTCGTGCAGATATCCCCAAACCCGAGCTGCTCCGGAGGGCTTTTTCAAGCACAGAGCTTTGGATTCCAGGGTGGAGCCTGGGATTCTGCATTCCTAGCAAGTTCACGGCTGCTGCTGCTGGTCTGGGCATCCAGCTGGAGCAACACTGTGCAGGTGGCTCTCAGCGCCAGTGGCTTTTCTCAATGACTGCTGCCCCGGCCCCGCCCACTCCATCAGCATCTGCGGCCGTGGGGTTCTTTTTGCAGTGCCCCAGGGATTCAGAGAACCCCTGACTTCGCTCCTGCTCTCTTTCCCTCCATCTGCCAAAGCTCATCTCATGAATATTTCATCTTTGAAGGAGATAGAACAGAGCAAAGCTCCAACAAAGCAAAACCTAAGCCAACGCGGTAGTTCTCAAAATTCGGCGGTTTTACAAACGTGGCCTGAAATTAGCTTATTTTTAAGCTGAAGGAAAATGGGGCCCATGTTAATTGCCGACCTCCCAAGTGTTCTGGCTGGAGAGAGAAGTTCTGCCTGGGTGGGTACCGTTAGTGGCATCCAGGGCCCCCAGGCCAGCAGGATGCAGAGAAAATGAGACAGAATGTCAGTGGCGGGGGCACCTCTTTTGGAGTATTCTGGAGTTGGTGGGCAGCTGGTCTGAGGGCCATGGTGAGAGTCTCCTATCAGGGTTTCTGTGGTGCCAAGTGTCCAGGTGCCTGGAGACCACCCCAGGGTACTGCCCCTCCAGTCCAAGCCTAGCCAATGGGTGACAAGACTGACGGTCCAGCACAGAGGTGCACAGACCCCAGGCCCCAGGTCCACAGAACCCACAAGCAGTGGAGGTCATAGCTCCTTCCTCAGTATGAGCCATCTGGGTGGCCTAGTGTCTACCTTAGGGAAGGTGTCCCTGGGTCCTTTCAGGTAAGCCACATTCACCTGGTAAGGCATGAGGTGAGGGGCCTTAAGGCCACCTGACCCTCTACAGCGGCCACCTGAAATATGTGCCCTCATTTCACCCTGGAGGAGGAGGGAAGCACAGACAGGTGGTGGCCTTGTTACAGAAACTCAGAATGGAGGCGGGAGAGATGCTGTACTTTTCAAAGTCATGGCTGGTGGCCAGGCCACGTGATGGGAGCACGCTCACCTGCATACCACCATGAGGCCCGGCCACACTGCATTTCCACCTGGGCACATCCCTCCCAGCCACTCCAACTCTTCCCCAACTCCCCACTTTCCCCGACAGGGAGCTTGACCTGAAGGAGCAGGGTGTGACAAGAGAACTCACTGGCTCTGCGACCTGGAACAAGTCACTTAACCTCTCTGAGCCTCAGTTTCTTCATGTGGAGGATAGAGTGAAAACCAACTGGCCTTGGAGGGTGGGTCTAAGTTACAACAGACGCATCCCAACGAACAGCAGTGATGAAGCAGCTGCCACACACAGCAGCCAAGTACACAACAATCCTTGAGACGGGGCCGTGGGATGGGAACTCCTGTCCGCATGGGACAGCGGGGGACACGGGGGCACAGAGGGTTCGCTGGCAGGGGTGCGGCTGCTTCAGAATAACTGTGCTGCCCTGAGGATTGGGTGAGTGGATGTGGGTGAAGCATCAGGGCCTGGTTCTGCAGGGAAGTGGAGCAGAACTTGGACATTCTCATGACTCCCATGCCCTTCTGTGCTCTGGGCTGCTCGGGACCAGGCTGGGCTCACAGTGGTCAGTGAAAGGCCACCTACTGGAGCCAGCCTCATGAAGGGGGTGGGGGCCATGTGCTTTCGGGCCAACAGCACCCACAGAAAGCACCCTGTGACCTGGACAACAGCATGCCTGGCTCTGAGCCTGTTGGGCCATATGGATGCCCGACGCATAATGGTCTTCAGCTGACTGCAATAAAGAGCAGGCAGGCAGAATGCATTTGACAGGAGGGTGTCACCCCTAGAACCACACCCAGGGAGACGGAGAGGCCCGAGCCCCAGTGCAGGCTTACTCGAAAGAGAGACTCAGCTGTCCTGGGCCTCTGGTCACACTGTGAGTGGATGTGATTCAGCATCATCCACACTATTAAACCACTTCTTAAAAGGGTGAAATGTATGAAAGTTAGAGGCTGACATGAAATCATATCACATTAAACTGCATGTATTTAATCAGAGCTGTGGGACTCACAGAGCAAAGTTTTCCATCACTCAAACTATCTGATTATTAAGTCATCCATATACCCGTCTATGCATCCACCCATCCATCCATCCACACATCAAGCCATCCTTTATCCCTCCATTCACCTCTCTTTTATCCATCTATCCATTCACCCACCCACCCATCCATCCACATACCTACCCCTTCATCCACATATCCACCCATCCATCTACCCACCCACCCATGCATCCACATATGCATCCATCTATCACCCATCCATCCATCCATCCAGCCAGCCAGCCAGCCATCCTTTATCCCTCCCTTCCACTCTCTCTTTTATCCATCTATCCATTCACCCACTCATCCATCCACATACCTACCTACACACCCATCCATTCACTCCTGCATCCACATATCCACCCATCCATCCACATATCTACCCATCCATCCATCCACCCATCCACCCACCCACCCATCCACCCACCCACACATCCACACATGCATCCATCCATCATCCATCCATCCATCCATCATCCATCCACACATCCATCCATTCACACATCAATCCATCCTTTATCCCTCCCTCCCTCCCCTCTCTCTTCTATCAGTCTATCCATTCACCCACCCACCCACCCATCCATCCACATATCTACCCACCCACCCATCCATCCACATATCTACCCACACACACATCCATCCATCCATCCATCCATCCATCCATCCACACATCAAGCCATCCTTTATCCCTCCCTTCCACTCACTCTTTTATCCATATATCCATTCACCCACCCATCCATCCACACACCTACCCACACACCCATCCATCCACCCATGCACCCACATATCCACGTACTCATCCATCTATCCATCCACCCACCCATCCATCTACCCACCCATCCACTCACATATCCACCCATCCACGCATCTACATGCATCCATCCATCCATCCATCATCCATCCATCCACATATCCATCCATCCATTCACATATCAATCCATCCTTTATCCCCCCTCCCCTCTCTCTTCTATCAATCTATCCATTCACCCACCCACCCACCCATCCATCCACTCACATATCTACCCACACACTGATCCACCTACCCCATGCATCCACACATCCATCCATCCATCCATCCATCCATTCATCCATCCACACATCTATCCATCCATTCACACATCCATCTGTGCTTTATCCCTGCCTCCCACTCTCTCTTCCATCCATCCATCCATCCATCCACCCACATATCCACCCACCCACTAATGCATCCACACGTGCATCTACCATCCACACATGCATTCATCCATCCATCATCCATCCATCCACCTACACATCTATCCATCCATTCACACATCCATCTGTGCTTTATCCCTGCCCCCCACTCTCTCTTCCATTCATCCATCATCCATCCATCCATCCATCCATCCATCCAGTTGGTCACATATTTATTAGCGCCTGTTTTATGCCACGTTCTGTGCGGGGCAGGCACTGATGAATCAGAGAAGGTGTTACATATGACCCCTCTCCCAATAGATTCATAGGCCTGGGGGAAGTAATCCATTAATGAGAGACAAGTCACTGAACAACAGCCCAAGGGAAGAAGACTATACCAGTTCTGTTTTGATCGAGGAGAGAAGTGTCAGGGCAGGAAGTGGGGAGGTGCAGAACTGAGGTAGAAGGGAAGAGGGAGTTGGGCCTGCCTACCATCTATTTCCTGGGGAAACATTATAGCCCATGTCTGTGTGCCAGTCTTTGTGCCCCGAGTGGCACGGCCAGCCCCCTCCAAAGATATGCATGCAATTCAGGTCTGGTCAAAGGGTTCATCCCACTCCCTTGGCCAGCATGATTGGGTTAGGGATGGGCAGTGATTCAAATCAGTCCAGTGACTGGGAAAGAGGCACTCTTGCTCTTGTGTGCCTACTAAAACAGCAGAATGCTAGCCTGGTGCTGCCAGTGACCACCTCCACACGGCATGGGGGAGTTCATACAGAGAACACCAGGGAGAAGAGACAGAATGAGAGCTTCCTAAGGCTCTCTGAGCACCTGGATCCAGCCAGGACTGAAGCTGTTATTCCTAAACTTAAAAGCCATTAAATTTCTGTTTGGCATCAGCCAGGATAGGCTTGCTTTCTGTCATTTGTAACTAAGTGTCCTTACTAATATGGCAAGGTATAGCCTCAGCAAAGAGATCCAGGAGGTCCCAAGACGGCAAGAACTCCCATGAGGCTCTGAAATCCCCTGCCAGAGACCCAGGGTGGCTGGTGTAACATTAAGCGGGCACAAATGCATCTGGGGCAAGTCCCTCCCCAGCTCAGGCTTCATTTTCCCCGTATGTGAAATAAGTTTTGTGTTCTCACTTAAAGCTTCCCAACGCTTTCCTTGAATGACATTTTATACCTTATATCCTGAACTGCTCTGAAAGTGGGAGGAAGTAGAGGACATCTGTATGGGGTGAGCACCTTGGAAATGGGAAGAAAGCCATTACCTAGGAGGTACTGTGACAGAGGTGACCAGCTGCCTACCCCAGTATCGGTTCTTAGCTTATTCACCCATAGGAGGTTATCTGGAATAAAGCCAACAGCTCAGCCTCCTTTGAGATGATGTTATGGCTGGTCGTCCATAATTGGAAGCAGAGTGGACAATATGTATGTCCTTAAAAGAGGGAACGTTTTCTTGAACCTTTCCCTCTTCCTCTATTGGAATGCAGATACAATGGCTGGAGTCTAAGCAGCCACCTTGAACTGCAAGGCAGCCTACGAAGGATGTTGGAGCAGCAAGAAAGGTGGAGGCCAGGTCCCTCTACATTTGAAGCCCTCGTATCAGCTCTGGATTGCTGCCCTCTGTCTTCTTTAATATGACAGAGAAATACGCCTCTGTCTCACGTAAACCATGCTCTTTAGTTGTTTTTCTGTCACACGTGGCTGATGGGACTCTGAATAGCAGCACGTCTTGGATACTCTGGCTGAGAGGAAGGAGAAGTCAGAGGGGAAGAAGGGGGTCTCTTCTTTCAAGACATGGATATTTGGATTTTTGTGTTAATTTGAAACCATCTTATCTGATGCTTTCAAATTACAGAACATTTCCCTCAAACACCTCCAGGCCCTGGTTTAAGTCGCTAAAATAGTTTCCACTCCTAAGCAACCGCATCAGGGGTTTAATCAAACAATAGAGCAGTGTACGTGGACATCAATGCCCCTCAGAACAGACGGGGCTGGAACGCTCCCTCTGCCATAACAGGTAGAGAGGGATCACTCCTCACTTGTTAAAATGTACCTGTCGATTTTCTTCTTGTTTCATAACAACTCCATTTTGTCACTCTAATTTTAGTGGCAATGTTTTTGTTCCAATCAGCGATCATTTTGGAAAAGTAGGCTGCTAGAAGAGCTCTTGGCATACAAAATGACAAGCAATTTTTAAACGGCATAAGACGGGTGATTTTTTAACCACACGGAATTCTAAATCTATTTTGAGTTGGTTAGCGCTCCTTAGAAAATAACTAGCTGTCCGGGAGATGTGATGTCCACTCTGCTAGCTCTGGCGTGGCAGGCCTACTGTGTGCCAGGGGCGGACATGGGGAGGCATCAGACAGGGTCCCTGCCCCAAGGAGTTGCAGAGTGGGGACGCAGATGAGAGAAGCGCAGATGGACATGGGCGCTGGGCTTTGGAACTGAAGGCTGGCTGTAGAGATGATGTTGGGCTAAGCATCTGGGAGAGCCTCACCTCTGCCTTCCAGCCCAGAGTCCTGCCCAGCCCCAGGAGAGGACCAGGCAGCAGCCAGACTGACCTCATTCTCTGGGCTCAAGAATCCAGAATGTAAGAAAGTTTGGCAGTTTCTCAAAAAGTTAAACACAGAGTTACCATATGAACCACCGATTCCACTCCCTGGTAGGCACACCCAAAAGAAGGAAAAACAGGTAAGCATATCCTTACACATGGACGTTCACAGCCACACCACTCACAGATGGAGCCAGAAGAGTGGGAGCAACCCGAGTGTCCCTCAACAGATGAGCACATAACGAAACGTGGTCCATACACAAAAGGAAGTGCTATTCAGCCTTCAAAAGGAACGATGCACCACCACAACGCCACAATGCGGACGAGCCTCGAGAACAGGGCACTGAGGGAAGGATGCCAGTAACGAAGTCCACGCTGGAGGATTTCATTGATAGGAAATGCACAGGAAAGGGAGTCCGTAGCGATGGGAAGTAGATTAGTGGCTGCCAGGGTTGGGGGGCATGAGGAGTGACTGCTAAAGAGCATAGGGTTTCTTTTTGGGGTGATGGAAATGTCCTCAAAGTAAATAGAAGTGACAATTCACAACTCCAGGAGGATCCAAATGTCACAGGATTTTGTACTTTAAAATGGTTAATGTGAATTTCGCCTGAATTAAAACACAAAAGCCTTCCAGAATGGTCTGCTAGGGCTCAGATATGCCGTGCTGCCCTTCCCTCTGCTTCTTGCAGTCAGGTCACCACCAGGGGTCCTCTGGGTCTCCCCTGCCTGACTCTGCAGGGATCTGTGCAGTAAGGTGGGGCAGGGTGCTAGAAACACCCAGACCCCCTTCAGATCCAAGCTGTCCACTTTCTAGCTGGGGTAGGGGTCTGAGGATGTTGCTGAACTTCTTGGAGACTCAGTTTCCTTCTTGGTAAAGCAGTAATAGCTGCACATAGGGCCAGCAGTGGCATCAAAGAGATGATGCAGCATGCAGTATAGATGTGAGCTCCCTCCCTGCCTGTTTACTGGGGCAGAGGCCATGTCTGATGAACAGGGTAGTTCTGCCAGTGGCTATTTACCGAGCAGGCTTCTTCACCAGATGGTGAAGCGGTGACGGAGGAAGTTGTGGACAGGGAGAATAAAGTCCCCAGCATCACCTGAGAGATAGGCAAGAACAGAGCTCCCCAAATCGGCCAAGTCATTCTGGCCACAAGAGTGTCACCACACCAAGAAAAGGATAAGGTGAGGAATGGGATGCGGGAGCAGTTCAGGGAAGGCCCTTGGAGTGGCGGCACAGTGGGGAGGCTGCCTGACCCTGCAGGGAAGCCTGTGGCAGCAGAGAGAGCTGGGTGCCTGCAGCAGTGAGGGCCGGAAGGCAGGACAGCCTCTTCCCACTCTGGCATCTCAGGACTCTGCAGGGCACACACCACAGCCTGCGCCCCCGAGTTATTTAACAAGCAAAGGAAGGGAGCAGCCATTTGTAGAGGTTTTCCAGGCAGGTTTCCCTCATCAGGAGAAAGAAGGCTGGGGGAAGCCTCAGACCATGGGGAGCTTGGAGATGGAGGGAGGAGGCAGGCAGTGGTGTGAGGGTGAGGCCAAGGACTTGGCTCTTGGCTTCCAAGGTTGCTGGACTTGGCTTCTGAGGCCTTGGCTCTGGCTCCCGGCTTCCAAGGTTCTCATCCTGCACATGGGAAGAGGGGCCAGGTGAGCATCAGTGGCGGTGTCAGGTCCAGAGACCTGCCCCAGGGGTGCGGGGAAGGCAGGTGTCTCCAACTTTCCCCAAAGGTGTCTGCACGGCCAACCGAAGCTTCCCAGGCTTTGGTCTCACATCCGCATCTTGGGCCTGCCTCGTCGGGGTCTGTCCACAGTAGGGAAGCTTCCCAGGCCTTGGTCTCACATCCATATCTTGGGCCTGCCTCGTCGGGGTCTGTCCACAGTAGGCCATTGCTTATCCCCAGGTGTAATTCGCTGAGAGGCTTTATTCCCTGGAACACAGGGCCTGGCATCCTACTTGTTCTAGTAAGAGGGTGGCGGGGTGAATGAATGGGTTGGTGGGTGACTGAGTGAATGACTCCCCTGAGAAGTTCCAGTTCCAGTCTCCTTCAGCAGAGTGAGTGCGGCCCATCATCAGGGCCGATGCTCCTGGCAGTAAGTAGGACAGCCCTGCTTCACGCAGCGGCCCCAGGGACGGTGCCCACTGCCCTCCTTTGCTTGCAGACCTGTCCCCGTTTGGATGATAAATGATACGGTCACTCTGGCACATAGACTCCTTCTAGGAGGATCCAGGAGAAATGCCAGGAACTTCAGGAACAAGAAATAGGTCAGGTGCCCACTGGGATTTTGTATCTGTGCCAGAGCTCAAGGACAGAACACGTCCCCGAACAACGCTGGAGCTGCAGAGTGACCTGAACTTGTGCTCAACAGATGTGATGCATAGCTGGTGCACACGGCGGGGGGCGGGGGGCTCTCTGAGCCTTCTGCAAGAGCACATTAAATGGTGTGTGTGCACATACATATGTACACATGTGTAAATGTGTGTGGGTGTACGTGTGCTTCTGGGCACGTGTGTAGCATGTGCACGTGTGTAGTATGTGCACAAGCACACGTGTGTGTTCTATGGGCATGTGTAGGCATGTGCGTCTGTGTGCATGCATGCATGCATATGTGTATGTGCACGTTTGCACGTGTGTAGTGGTGTGTGTGTGTATTCTATGGGCATGTGTAGGCATGTGCGCCTGTGTGCATGCATGCATGCATATGTGTATGTGCACGTTTGCACGTGTGTAGTGGTGTGTGTGTGTTCTATAGGCATGTGGAGGCATGTGTCTGTGTGCATGCATGCATACATGTATGTGCACATCTGCACGTGTGTAGTGGTGTGTGTGTGCATGGGTATCTTTCATTTGCTACTCAGTGAGGTCTGTGGCTGCATGTGTCTGTGAGAGAGGCACCAGCCAGTACACCCTGGGTCCTGCAGGTGCTGGAGGCTGGAGCAGGTGGGCATCCATCATCTTCCTCCGCCATCTCCTACCCTATCCCCGGGCCATGGAGGAAGGCCTTACCTAACCTTGTGTGAGCATGTACCCTCCCAGTGGTCCATGGACAGTGTGACCTGGGCCCTCTGGTTCCCATTGCCAAGCAGCTGGGGGGAAGATGAAAACCCTTCTCAGCTGAGTACGTGGGTCAGATAAAGCTCCAGTCTGGGGGGAAAGCTCTAGTCTCTGCTGCAGCCCACTTGATGTGTGACTCGGAGCTCAGCTGGCTCCTGCTCTTTGCCTCTGGTGTCCTCCTGAGAAACAGCACCACCAGAGCAGCCTGGTCTCTGACAGTGGGAATCTTGTATACACAGCAGGCTCAGGAAGTCCCTCGAAGGTGACTGGGGTCATGGCCACGGGCCCTCTTCTCATCTGCCTGGGTGGGAACTTTCCACGCCCAGCGAGGAAACTCACTGTAGAGAGAAGTCGGTTGTCCAGCTGTGTTAACGCTGAGGCCCCCAGCTGGCCTGAAAATGCCCGCCTGGACAAAAGCCACTATGCCTGGAGTGGCCAACGAGCCTGGGTCACGGTGTGATGGCTGGGAAGTTACTTAACTCCCAGGGGCTTCTCTCTAAAACGGGTCCTCAGGTGCAATTCTGGCCCTATTCATTCAATGGAAGGCTCTGGGGAGGTGCTTGAGCATCTTGAGAAGTTGTAACCGTTTACAAATAAAAAGCTCCACAGTGAGGATGAAAGTGACACCCATTCTGGTTCTCTTAGAATCAGCTGGAGGATGGGCCTCCTCTCCCCAAGGAAAAGAAACCTTTCCCCAGGTTCCTGCTCTGGGTTCAGTCCCTCCTCTGACATATAGAATGTTCCAGAAGTTAACAGACTCAATCTCTGCACAGATCTGCAGAAGCCTGGTAGTCAATAAGAGATTCCTTCTTTCTTTCCCTCCCCTCCCTTCCCTCCCTCCCCTCCCTCCCCTCCCTTCCCTGCCTGCCCACCCACCCACCTGCCTGCCTGCCTTTCTTTCCTTTTTTTTTTTTTTTGACAGGGTCTCACTCTCTCATCCAGGTTGGGATGCAGTGGTGCAATCTTGGCTCACTGCTCCGCTGTGAACCAGGCCTCCCAGGCTCAAGCGATCCTTCCACCTCAGCCTCCTGAGTAGCTGGGACCACAGGCATGTGCCGCCACACCTGGCTAATTTTTTGTATTTTTGGTAGAGATGGGGTTTCGTCATGTCGCCCAGGCTGGTTTTGAACTCCTAAGCTCAGGCGATTCACCTCCCCTCGGCCCCGCAAAGTGCTGGGATTACAGGTGTGAGCCACAGCACCCGGCTCAGAGATAGTTTCTATAAAAGGCGGCTTCTTGCCCTCTCAGCACACCATCACGGAGGAGTGAAGGGCGCTTTCAGAGACATGGAGGGCCAGGCGCCTTGTGACCACACGCATGAGTGGCCAGCACACGGGAGTGGTGGGGGCAGCTGGGTCCCTGGGTGCCTGACGCAGGTGGGGCCCAGCCCAGGGCAGTGGGGTCCGGATGGAGACTCCCGGCGGCAGCTCATCTTCCTGCATGAGGAATGCAGTGCTGGAACCTTCTGAGCATATTCTCAGGGCTAAAAAGGTGAAGGGAGCAGCTGGGCCGGGTGGGGCGGGTGGACATCCACTGGGTCGGACGATGGCTCCCAGGGGATCTGGCGGTTTTCGGCAGTTACTTCACAGGACAGAGGCTCTCACCCAAGCCACCTGAAGGAGGGGCGTGGAGTCGCTCTGGAGGCCCAGCGAGCTTCTGCCTCCACCGGGAGGGGCAGCTTTAAGCTCATTCCAGGAGCAGCTGGGCTGCCAGCCAGTCTGTCCCACTGTGGCCACACATGGCCACTGATGGATTTGGAATTTGGAGGTTCATAAATAATGAACACTTCCTGGAGCCAAATCCCTGCTCCCAGCTGCATTGCCAGGACTCCAGAATCCACCCCTGGTCTGTGCCATCAAGCTAAGGAGGTCAGGAAGTCACAACTGGGCCTGGGGGTTTTCATCACAAGGTGTCTTTGTTTAAAGGCAGCAAAACTCTGAGGTCTAAAAGGCGAAGGTCTCCAAGGATGAGGACGGCTCAAGCCAGAGGAGCCCACTGTGCAAGCTGCAAGGCCCTGGGCAAAATGAAAAAGGGCCTCTTGTTTAAAATGACTCAGAGTCTCTGGGTGGTGACAGCAGAGCGTTACACAAGTACGGGGCTCGTGTGACAGTGGGTACAAGCCCTCCTGGTATGAGAAGTGTATTGGTGCAGTGGTTCACGCCTGTAATCCTAGCACTTTGGGAGGCTGAGGCAGGTGGATCACTTGAGGTCAGGAGTTTGAGACCAGCCTGGCCAACATGGTGAAACCCCATCTCTACGAAAAAATACAAAAACTAGCCGGGGGTGGTGGCGCACGCCTGTAATCCCAGCTACTCGGGAGGCTGAGACAGGAGAATCACTTGAACCCCAGATGCAGAGGTTGCAGTGAGCCAAGATCACATCACTGCACTCCAGCCTGGGCAGCAGAGCAAGACTCTGTCTCAAAAAAAAAAAAAAGTGTATTATTCCATGCCTCTGAGAGTGAAGGACGGGCTGTCCTCACATATGCCTGATTGGTATACTGACCATTTCCTGTTGAAACACTGGAGAAACTGTAGTTTCAGAAAGGGTGAGCTGACCTGTCGCTTCCTACATGCAGCCAGCGATAGACAGGCCTCTGGGAGGGGTCCCCTCTCTGCACCAGGACGAGAAAACAGCCCTTGTCACCAGAGGCTGGTCACTGGAGGCTGCAGTGGGCCTGAGTAAACATACGTAACGGAGTAGCCCTTATCTTCTACTGCTTTACACCACCCTGTATATCTCCTGGGGACTCCACTAGCAAATGTACTGTCCTAGCCAGATTTTCTTTGCCCTGTCATTTCTTTTCAAATTTATCATTCTTTGTCTAAAAAGTACAAAAGCATCTTGCTTTGGTCACTTCTTTGGGTTTCACTCTCTTGCGGAAGATCCTTGCGTATATGTGAAATCAATACAATTTGTATGCTATTCTTGTTAATCTGCCTGGTGTCCATTTGGTTTCTAGATCCAGCTGAAGTGCTCACTAAGAGCTAAATGGCGGTTGGAGGTGACCTCTGGCTCCTCTAGTCCCCCAGTCTCCACCCGCTCCCAGGGCTGTGGGCAGGTCTTATCTTTACTGAGCTGCCAAGAGCTGAACCAGAGAGGGGCCTTCTAGAACTTCTAGAAGGAGCTGGGGGTGAGGCAGCCACACTTCTGGCTTGGGTGCGAGTGCACTGCTCAAGAACAGCTACAAGGTGATGTCTTGCTGTGCAAAGTAGCTGGGTGAGCGGCTCACAGGGCAGCGTCCTAAGGACAACAGCAAAGCTTTGAGATGATAAGGACATTCCTGAAGAGGGAAACACGCCAACAATGGAAGTATCACAAGTCGGAAGCGGGGGTTGGGAGGGAACAGATGACAAATGTCACACATCTGTGACAACTGGAAGAGCCATTAGCAATGGTGTTTTGGAAGGATCTTTTAAATTCATGACATCTCTTTTCACTTGGAAAAAAGCAGATTCCTAATCATAGAGAATGAGCTTAATGTTGCTGAATATACACTTGTGCTCAAAGAAGGACTACAGCTTCAGTGGTGACTATCAATGTGGGATAGATTCAGGAGTGATTTTAATTTTCCTCCTTATACCTTTCTATATTTTCCAAATTTGCTACAGGACTAGATATTACTTGTATAATAAAGTATGAATTTAATAAGTGATTCCAAAGAAGATGCACAAATAACCAATCAACATATGAAAAGATGCTTCACATCATTAGTTATTAGGGGAATGCAAATCAAAACCACAATGATAAAGGTCTAATACCCACTAAGATGCCTATAACGACAACAACAAACCAGATAATAAGTGTTGGCAAAGACAAGGGGAAAACTGGAACCCTCCTACACTGTTGTCAGGAATGTAAAATGAAGCCACTGTGGAAAACAGTCTAGCAGTGCCTCAAAAGCTTAAACCTACCGTTCGCTTGTGACCTAGCAATTCCGCTCCTAGATATATGCCCAAGATAACTGGAAACAGGTGTTCCAACAAACCATGCACACAAATGTTCACAGCAGCCAAAACCTGGAAACAACCAAAGTGTCCATCATCTAATAGAAACAAAGTATGGTATAACCACACAATGAAACACAACTCAGCCATAAGAACCAGGGAGATTCTGATACATGCTACGGTGTGGGAGAATCTCAAAAACACTGTCCTAAGTAGAAGAAGCTGGTCATAAAGGACCCCACATGGATGATCCTATTACATGAAGCGGGCAGAACAGAAAAATCTAGATTCAGAAAGTAGAGTCATGGTTGCCAGGGCTCTGGTAAAGGGGAAACCAGGGAGTGACTTTTTTTTTTTTTTTTTGAGATGGAGTCTCACTCTGTTGCCCAGCCTGGAGTGCAGTGGTGCGATCTTGGCTCACTGCAACTTCTACCTCCCAGGTTCAAGCAATTCTCCTGCCTCCACCTCTTGAGTAGCTGGGACTACAGGTGCACACTACCATACCCGGCTAATTTTTGTATTTTTAGTAGAAACAAAGTTTCATCATGTTAGCCAGGCTGGTCTCGAGCTCCTGACTTCAGGTGATCCACCCACCACCTCAGCCTCCCAAAGGGATTACAGGAGTGAGCCACGGTGCCTGGCTGGGAGTGAGTTCTAATGGGTACAAAGTTTCTTTTTGGGGTGATGCGAATGCTCTGGAATCAGAGAATGGTGATGTTTGCACAATCTTGTGAACATGCAAAAAGCCACTTAATGGTGCACTTTAAAAGAGTAAATTTTATGGCATTGAAATTATATATCAATTTAAGAAAAGAAAAAAGGTTGGTGTCCTGTATGAATTCCTTTAGATCACAGAATAATACAAAACTAAACAGGCGAGGGTTAACTGTCAAAATTTGATTTGAGGCCAGGTGTGGTGGCTCACACCTGTCACCTCAGCACTTTGGGAGGCTGAGGTGGGAGGACCCTTGAAGACAGGAGTGTAAGACCAGCCTGGGCAAGATAGTGAGACTGTCTCTAAAAAATAAACATTGCTTTTAGGCTGGGTGTGGTGATGCACACCTATAATTCCAGCACTTTGGGAGGCTGAGGTGGGAGGACTGCTTGAGGCCAGGAGTGTAAGACCAGCCTGGGCAAGATAGTGAGACTGTCTCTAAAAAATAAACATTGCTTTTAGGCTGGGTGCGGTGGTGCGCACCTGTAATTCCAGCACTTTGGGAGGCTGAGGTGAAAGGATCACTTGAGTCCAGGAGTTTAAGGCTGCAATGAGCTATGATGCACCTCTGCCCTCCAGCCTGGGTGACAAAGGCAATCCTGTCTCTTAAAAAGAGAAAAAAATTGGTTGGGCGTGGTGGCTCACGCCTCTAATCCCAGCACTTTGAGAGGCCGAGGTGGGCGGATCACAAGGTCAGGAGTTTAAGACCAGCCTTGGCAATATGGTGAAACCCCATCCCTACTAAAAATATCAAAATTAGCTGGGCGTGTTGGCGCACGTTTGTAATCCCAGCTACTCGGGAGGCAGGAGAGTCGCTTGAACCCGGGAGGTGGAGGTTGCAGTGAGATGGTGCCACTGTACTCCAGCCTGGGTGACAGAGTGAGAGTCTGTCTCAAATGAATGAATGAATGAATGAATGAATGAGAAAAAATTATTTTGCAACCTGCTTTGATTGAATTAACCTCTTTGAAGCATCTGGAGGTTGCCTCTGTTGAAGGTAAGTGTTGACTCTAGATTCACATCTGTAGATGGTGTCCAATCCACCACTCCCAGCCATGTCCTCTTGGCTTCCTGTGCCAGGTCTCTTAGAAACACGGGTTCCTCCTTGGACCCAGGGCTCCTAAGCCACACAACCTGGCCGTGGACAGGGGGCTAGAGTGTCGTCCAAGATGCTCGCCTTGGTTACATGATTTGTTTGAGCAGGAGTCTGCCCTTTACACATCCACTCTACATATGCATGCCTTAAATTTAATCTGTAAATGTGGAGGTTTCATCGTTACCAGCATGCGGCCCCCATAAGCCAATGTTTATTCATAATCCCTGAATCTGTTTCCCATCGTCTATTTCAGAGGAGCCAAAAACAACATCTTCATTCAATAACAGAGCACCATATGACAGCTTTCATTTCCCAGAATGAGCCATGGCATGCTCTCGGGGGGTGGCCTTTGGCCTCCATCTGTGCCCCAGCTAGAACGGGACTCCCAGCCCTGGCTGATCAGACCCAGACTTGGTGTCCCAGTGTCAAGCGAGAGACCGCAGGTCTGTCCTCACTAGGTTCCCATCTGACAGATGGCACATCAGTGGTGCCACTGCACATACTGGGAGCAGCCCATTCCTTCTACCTTTTCAGGGCATGACAACATCAGGCTTCTGGAACACGCAAGAATCCAAGACACTGATGGCATGAGCGAGGCGGGGCAGGTCACCCACCTCTCCCATGTGGATGTCCAAGCCCCAACCCCATTCCTCTGGCTCCACATGGGCAGGGCTGAGGCCGGCAAACTGGACTTGGGGGGCAGGACAAGCATGCAGAGTCTAAGGCCACGGTGCATCTGGGTTGGCTGAAGGTAACTGATACCTTAACACTCTCTAGGGGCCAAAGACTCGAAGACAACCTGACCTGGAATGCCAGTGATGCTGCTGGTATCTCCAAGAGCCTCATACACACCTCACTGCTTTCCCTGTTGCTCACAAACTCTATGGTTTTAAAGACATTTCACTGGGTAATGTTGTAAAGGTTTACAATAGGAAGGGGTGCACAACTGGAATTGGGGTGAGCTGTGTGTGAAAGGTAGAGTGAGTATCTATAAACACCCCCAAGCAAAGCCCATCCATCCATCCACCTAGTCACCCATCCTCCCACCTACCCACCTAACTGGGTAGGTCTCACTAGATTCCCACCCACTCACCCATTTATCCATCTACTCACCCACTCAGCCACCCATCCATTCACCCATCCATCTATCCATCACTTATCCACTCATCCATCCATACATTCATCCATGTATCCATCCATGCATCCATCCACCCACCCATCCATCCACCCACCCACTCACCCATCCTCCCGTCTACCCACCTAACTATTCATTTAGACATCTATCCACTCATTCACACACCTACTAACCAATTTATCCATCCACTCAGCCACCCTTCTGTCCTCCAACCTACCCACCTACCCATCCATCCATTCATCTACCCACCCATCCACTCATGCATCCATCCATTCGTTCACCCACTCACTCATTCACCCATCCTCCCCCATCCACATACCCATTTACACATCTGCCCATGTATCCACCCACTTATCCATTTATTCATCTACTCACTCACTCACCCACCCATCCATTCATCCACTTATCCATCCATTCACCCATCCATCCATCCACCCACCCACCCACCCACCCATTCACCCACTCACCCATCCTCCCATCTACCCACCTAACTATTCATTTAGACATCTATCCACTCATTCACACACCTACTAACCAATTTGTCCATCCACTCAGCCACGCTTCTGTCCTCCAACCTACCCACCTACCTATCCATCCATTCATCTACCCACCCACTCATGCATCCAGCCATTTGTTCACCCACTCACTCATTCACCCATCCTCCCCCACCTACATATCCATTTACACATCTGCCCATGCATCCACCCACTCATCCATTTATTCATCTACTCACTCACTCACCCACCCATCCATTCATCCACTTACCCATCCATTCACCTATCCATCCATCCATCCATCCATCCACCCACCCACCCATTTACCCACTCACCTACCCACTCACCCAGTCATCCATCCACTCACCCACCCATGCATCTATCCATCCACTCATCCATCCTTCCACCTACCCATCCATTTATCCATCCATCCATTCACCCACCCACCCATTTATTCATCTACCCATCCACCCACTCACCCATTAATCCATCTAACATCCCACTACTCTTCATCCTTCCAACCCCGCTAACCCATTTGTCCATCTGATCACCCACCCATCCATCCTCCCACCTACCTATCCATTTACCCATCCATTTACCCATCCAACCATCTGGAAGTACTTTCTCAGCCTCTACTCCATGCCAGGCACTGTGTGAGGTGCAAAGAATACTGATATGTATCAGTTGTATCCTCCTGGTTCTTGGCTCTCATGGAGGGTAGTAAACCGTGATCAATTCACTCCACAAACAGGTGTTTACAAATTGATCAACCTCCAGGTCCTTGCCCTCGGTCCTCTTGGCTTGCACCATTTGCACTTATTAAATCTGCTCCAACACGAGGTTCCTGATCCCAGCTCATCAAACACATCGCTGGGAAAGCTGCTTAAAAATACAATTCCCAGGTCCCACCCCAGACATTTTGGTTTCCTGAGGTGGAGGCACAGCCCTGGCATCCACATTACTTTTCTATAGACCAGGTTGAGGGCCATACCCTAACGCATGGCTGGCCAGACACAGCCTATGTTTTCTGGGTATCTGCAGCTGAGGAAGGAGAATGATGATAGGAGAGCCAGCTCGCTCCCCGTGCTTTCCAGGATGAATTCATTCCCCTCTCATAGCAGCCCTGTGGCAAACACATTACTGTCAATGCCGACAGAGGCTCAGAGAGGCTGAGTAACTTGCCCAAGGTCACACAGCAAGGAGACATAAATCAGGAGTCATGGAGTCTGATGTTTGCCTTTTCAACAGCAAAGAATCCAGGTCACACCCCCAGAACAGCCCTGAGACTGACCTAAAGAGGCTTCTAAATGCGGATGGGCCGGGGTACAGCCTTGTCAAGTAGCAGTCTCTGCCTTCAGCTCACACAACAAAACGGCCCCACAGAGGATAGGACTGTGTGGTAAGAAAGGGCGAAACTGAGAAGTCATCCACAGAATTCAGCTTGGTTTACAGCTGTGACTCTTCACCTCTGGAACAGACTAAATGTTTATGTCCCCCTCAAAACTATGTTGAAGCCATGACCCCCTCAATGTGACTGGATTTGGAGCAAGGACTTTAGAGAGATAATTAAGATTAAATGAAGGCATAATGCCAGACCTGAGAGGACTGGCATTCTTAAGAAGAGGAAGAGATAGCAGAGGTGTGTATGCACAAGGAAAGGCCCTGTGAGGACACAGCAAGAAGGTGGCCATCTGCAAGCCAGGAAGAGAGGCCTCACCAGGAACTTCCCCTGCCAGCTCTTGATCTGCAGCTTCTCGACTCCAGAATTGGAAGAAAATACATTTCTGTTGTTTAAGTTGCCCATTCTATGGCATTTCATGACGGCAGCCCAAGCTGACTAATATAGACCCTTCCCTGCCTACTGCCCTCCACACTGGCAGCACAATGTAGCACTAAGAAGGTTTCTAACCCCGTGAATGTTCGAGCCATGCCACTGCCCCTCTCTCCTGAACCCTCTGCCTACAGTGGCCGCTGCACAAGGTGACTTTCTGCAGACACCATATCCTGTAGCGGCAGGAGGGGCTGCGGAGAAAAAAAAGGCAAGGTTGGTACCCAGCATCACCAGGTTGCCATAGTAACCCAGAGCAGGCACCACCACTGCTGGGAGGGGACAAGGAAGGCCTGGGCCCCACAGCAAGGCCAGAGACTGGATCCTCCCAAAGGAACCTGAAGCAACACACAGACCTGGCAGAACTCTATTTTGAGGGTGAACCCGAGCATGGAAGCTGGTCTTTAAAACACAAAGCAGCTGCTATGAAACAGCAGCACATACCGCATGGCAGCAGGGCTCTGAGAGTGTTTTAATAAAGTGGCGTATGAGACAGAAAGGGCGGGGGATGCAGGAGTCTGCCACGGTTGTTTAACAAAAACATAATCATTAGCAGACAGGACAATGCGTCCTCATAGCTATTTTATGTTCTGCGAGGGAACAGCTAGTAACTTCTTTGGAAGCTGGCTTTTGTGGCTTATTAATATTTTAGATTATAATTGTGCTAATAAGAGTCATTTGTCTGTATTTTTAAATGCTCTAAAGATAACAAAAACATTCTATTTTGGAAGAACCAAACACGGGTATGCTGATGTTTTGCCGAGGGTTTATACACACAGTGACTAACGACACTTCATTTTAATAGGACTCCACCATGCCCTGTTCCATGGCTCCAACCAGAGCCGCCCAGAGATAAGGGTGACAGCTCCCACTCCCTTCATGTCCTTGGGAAGGCATTCCTACTCCCTGAGAAAGCAGGTCACAGCAATATCCTCCTCTGATCTTCAAAGAGCCCAGGTGCTTGGCATCCCTGCTGAAGGCACATCTCTAACTATGGCCTGCAGAGGTCCTGCCTGCCGCCTCCTCCTTCTGCTGGTTCCAGCACCCCAACCGTCCTTGGCAAGCCATCTTCCCTACACCCCTGACCCAGACCTGGCCAGTCACACTGGGGCGGGTGCACCCACCCCTAGCCCCTGGTTCTGAGTGGGCAGGGACATCATTCAGGGCACACTGTAGGACTCTCGCTAAAAAGCTAGCACAGAGCCATTCTCTTTCTGCAGGACTTGGACCTGTGAGGATATAAGCCCTGGAGCTACCAGGGACCATCCTGAGAGGGAGTTGCTCACAGAATAAAACTCCCATAGAGAAATCAGGCCAAGAGATGGAATGAGAGCTACCTGGGGACATCATTTGAGCGGCTGGATCCAACTATGCCTGATACCAGACAATCTTAGGCTTCTCCATGATGTACACTAATAAATTCCTTTTGTAGGGACAGGGGTTGGAGGGAGTCCTGGGGTTCTGTCACCTCCAATTTAAAAAGCAATAATGACCAGAGCAGCCCGAGTTGTTACAGGGAAAGGGAGAGGCCCTGGGTCAGAGTTTAACGCCAGGGTTCCACGCCAGCCCTGCCATGAGCCAGGCATTCGATTCCCAGTAGCCAGAAGCCCAGATTTCTTCCTCTGAAAAACAGAGGCCTGGTTCTAAATGAGTTTTCCCAAATCGGGGTCCAGAAACTCGAAGTTATCTGAGGGTCATCTCAGGTATGTTTATTCGGTGCCAACATGCAGATGATAACCTAAATACATGACTCTACACCTATCTTTAAAGACAAAACAGTTTTTCCCTGGTAATTGTTTTTTTTTTTTAAGACAGAGTCTTGCTCTGTTGCCCAGGCTTGGAGTGCAGTGGCATGATCTCGGCTCACTGCAACCTCCGCCTCTGGATTCAAGCGATTCTCTTCCCTCAGCCTGCCGAGTAGCTGGGATTACAGGTGCGCACCACCACACCCGGCTACTTTTTTGTATTTTTCGTAGAGACGGGGATTCACCATATTGGCCATGCTGGTCTCAAACTCCTGACCTCAGGTGATCCACCTGCCTCGGCCTCCCAAAGTGCTAGGATTACAGGCGTGAGCCACCGTGCCCGGGCTGTAATTCACATTTTCAAAGACAGAACTTCTGTTTCACAGTAGTTTGTTGTGTTTTATGTTTTTTGTTGTTTGAATGCAGGAGATCTTCCTCTTAACAGTGACCTACACATTACTAAGTCGGAGAGATTTTGAACTAAGCAGTAACTATCATCCCTTCTGGTTCTCACCTTTTCTGGATGGTGTTTGTGTTGGTTCTCTGTGTATGAGCCCAAGGACTGAGGGGTTCCATTCGTCAGGTGAACCACATGCAAATCCTCAGGCTGCAACTCACAGGACTGTGAGACCCCGGACCAGTTGCTTAATTTCCCTGAGCCCACATCCTTGCATGCAAAATAGGAATGGCAATACTGAACATGCAGGATTGTTTTGGAGACTGGAGGAAAACCGTGAGAAACGTCCGGTTTGAAGCCAGCCGCCCAACAGGCACTGGCTGGTGTCGGAATCAGGGTCAGGATTACTGTCATGGTGCTTCAGGACCTTCAGAGCCCCATGGTACCCACTGCCCCCCCAAACATCTGAAGCCCCCCAACCCAGGCATCTCTGAGAGCCTTAAGTTAAGGAGCTTGTCTGGGAAAGGGACTACTGCTCGGTCATCCTCAAAGCCACAGGGCAGAGTTTTCCAAACACAGTCAATCAGACACGTTTATTTCTAAAAGCAGCTCGCTATTTACTTATTTATTTATTTAAAGACAGTCTGCTCTGTTGCTCAGGCTGGAGCGCAGTGGTGTGATCTTGACTCACTGCAACCTCTGCCTTCCAGGTTCAAGCAATTCTCCTGCCTCAGCCTCCCGAGTAGCTGGGATTACAGGTGCCTGCCACCATGCCTGGCTCATTTTCAATAGAGATGAGGTTTCACCATGTTGGCCAGGCTGGTCTTAAATTCCTGACCTCAGGTGATCAGCCCACCTTGGCCTCCCAAAATGTTGGGATTACAGGCTTGAGCCACCACGCCCGGCCTTAAAGCAGTTCTTTAAGTTACCGTTTTAAGTGCAAAACCAGCCTCCCTGGCATAGATGGAAAGGAGCCTTCACATTCGATAAGGGGGACAGCAGGTTGTGGGGTCCCAGTCGAGTCGCACTGCCATCTGTGGAAGGCACTGGGCCAGGCCCACCTTCTCCAAGTTACAAGGAGGACTATGGACCACCAGAGCTGTGTGGAAGAGTCCCCAGCCCCCAGAAAAAAGGCCAACCACGCTCTGGGAGCAGACGTCTGCACACCTGCACCACTGACAAAGGTCTTGCTTCTGAAGTATACAAGGAGTGACCACAAATCAACACAAAACAGACAAGCCTAAAGAGAAACAGGCAGACGACCCGAACTGGCGCGTGGCCAAAGATGACACACAAACAGCCAGCCAATACATGCACAAAAAGGTGCTCGGCCTCAGAAGTAATGAGGGAACCGCAAATGGCAATCACCACCACATCATCATCGCACACGCAGAGCACCCGCAGTGGAAGGGCCCGTCAGTGAGCTGGCAACGCGTGGGAACCATTACTCTTACAGACTAAGTGTTTGTGATCCCCTCCAGAATTCACGGACCCCCAATGTGATGGGGCCTTTACAGTGTGATGGGGTTTAGATGAGTCACGAAGCTGGGGTCCCCAAGATGGGATTCCTGCCGTCCTAAGAAGAGACAGCACAGTGCTCTTCTCTGTCTCTGTCTTTCTGTGGGTGAGGACACAGAGAGACAGAGGCTGTCTGCAAGCCAGGAAGAGGGCCCTTCCCAGAAACAGCCGTGTTGGCACCCTCATCTCTGACCGTCCAGCCCCCAGAACCAGCATTTCAGCCCTCCCAGCCCTCAGTGTTCTGTTACAGCAGCCTAGGATGACAAGGTCCATGCAGGACAGGGTTGAAGAATTCAGAAAAGCAGAGGACGTGTCCAGCCTGACCACGGTCACTCCTGGGGTACGGGCGACGGAAGGGCACCCATGTTTACACTGCGACACAAGGGTAGGGACTCCCACAGCAAGCGGCTTAGGACTCTCCATGGCGGAACAGAGGGACAAATCCCCAGTGAACGACCTCACAGTGAAAACAAGTGACCCAGATCTACCCGCATGACCCAGATACCAGGGACAGCTGTTGGGAGAGAAGCCAGCACAGTGCAGCACACGCCAATCCTGTCTCCATATGGCTCACGAGTGGGCAAAGCCCCACGACACTGTTTGGGGCTGTAATAAGAGCCTGGGACTAGAAATAAAATCAGGAAGCAACTGTACGCGAGACCAGCCCTGGGCAGAGACAATTATCCTGGGGAGGGAGCTGAGGAGGCAGAGGGTGTGTGTGGGGTGGGGTTGGGGGTGCTGGGTCCACAGGGTTTTTGTCGTAACTGCCCACTGGATGTGCATTGTCTTGTGAACCTCTCTGCATGCTTGTCACACGCCACACAGAAAAATAGAAAATAAAAGCATCACACAGGCACTAAACAGCATCCTCCCAGCTATTCGGAAGGCCTGGAAGAGGAAGGAGTGAAGGGGAACTGCTGGATTCTGGGTCTGACCTGCAAGGTCGTCTCTCAGACGTCTCTCAGAGCCTTGGAGGTGACACAGACCCAGGGGGTGTGAGACGCAGGGCAGGGGCCACTGGGGACAGGCTGGAAGTGGGAACAAGTGGCCGCCTGATGGCCCCAGAGGTGTCTCTGGGGCAAAGCCGGGATGTTTCGGTGCTGCAGGAAGAAGCCGGGCACCCTGCTCTCCCAGCCAGGGTCTCACTTGGCACAAAGAGGCCTTGGGAGAATACACAGAAACCCCTGCATTTTTTTTTTTTTTTGAGACAGAGTCTCACTCTGTCACCCAGGCTGGAGTGCAGTGGCGCGATCTCAGCTCACTGCAGCCTCCGCCTCCCGGGTTCAAGTGATTATTGTGCCTCAGTCTCCTGAGTAGCTGAGACTACAGGGCATGCGCCACTACACCCGGCTAGTTTTTGCACTTTCAGTAGAGACGGGGTTTCACCGTGTTGGTGAAGTGCAGTAGTGCGATCTCGGCTCACTGCAACCTCTGCCTCCTGGGTTCAAGCGATTCTCGCGCCTCAGCCTCTCGAGTAACTGGGATTATAGGCGCCATGTTGGCCAGGCTAGTCTCGAACTCCTGACCTCACAGGTAATCTGCCCACCTCAGCCTCCCAAAGTGCTGCATGGCCAGAGCCTTGGCAGTGCTGGTGTTCCCAGTATTACTATCAGGAAGCCCATTCCATCAGTGCTGTTGGTAACAATTCTTGTATGCGTACGGACTTTTACACTTTTGCATTCTTCTCTGTGAGCCCTTGTAACAACACTGCAGGGCGTGTCTATCTGCAGGGCATATAAATCCAACTTACCGATGAGAAAGCTGAGATATACAAGGGTAAAATAATTTTTCTCAAGGGTACCCAGTGTGGTTCTGATTCCTCTACATCAAGAGGGGATGTGAGGAAAGAAATGGAATTTCAAGAACTAGAAAGGGGAAAGCCAGGAGCTTCCTCCAAAGGAAGGGAAGGCTGCACAGGGCTGGGATGAGGAAGAGTATTTGTTCATGGCCAGAGAAGTAGGGTTCACCAAGGTGGAGTGCCAGACTTGACTAGCATCATCCCTTTGTCATCTTAAAACCTCTGTCACCGGCACCACCAGCATCATTGCTACTAGTATCACCACCACCATCAATCACCATGACTTCCACCATCAACAGAATCGCTACCATCATCACCAACAAAAACAGCATCACCACTATCATCACCATGACCATCACTACCAGCATCACTACCATCATCACCATGACGACTACCAGCATCACCACCATCACCACTATGACAACTACCAGCATCACCACCATCACCACCACCACCACCAGCATCACCATCATCACCATGACCACCACCACCAACATCACCACCATCACCATGACTGCCACCACCAGCATCACCACCATCACCATGACCACCATCACCAGCATCACCACCATCATCACCATCACCACCACCACCATTACCACCATCACCACCATGACCACGACTACCAGCATCACCACCATCATCACCATGACTACCAGCATCACCACCATCATCACCATGACTACCAGCATCACCACCATCACCACCACCATCACCAGCATCACCATCATCGCCATGACTACCAGCATCACCATCACCACCACCACACCAGCATCACCACTATCATCACCATGACCACCACCACCAGCATCACCACCATCATCACCATGACTACCACCAGCAGCATCACCATCATCGCCATGACCACCACCACCAGTATCACTATCATCACCATGACCACCATCACCAGCATTACTACCATCATCATCATGACCAACACCACCACCAGCACCACCACCATCACTACCACAAACAGTGTCACCATGGCTGCCATCAACCACTTATCATCACTACCACCACCACCACCCCTGCTCCCTGACTCCAAGGCCACAAAATATTAACATCTCAGAGACTGGCTGACCTTGGGGATGCTCCAGCCTGGCAGGTAAAGGAAACAGATGTCAGCTCAGATGTATCTATGTTTAGGCCCTGGGTTGGTCACCTATGCTTCTAAGCAAGTCACTCACCATCTCTGACCTTGTGTCTAAAATGGACTAACGGCTGGGCGCAGTGGCTCAAGCCTGTAATCCCAGCATTTTGGGAGGCTGAGATGGGTGGATCACGAGGTCAGGAGATTGAGACCATCCTGGCTAACACGGTGAAACCCTGTGTCTACTAAAAAATACAAAAAACTAGCCGGGCGAGGTGGAGGGCGCCTGTAGTCTCAGCTACTTGGGAGGCTGAAGCAGGAGAATGGTGTGAACCCAGGAGCCGGAGCTTGCAGTGAGCTGAGATCCGGCCACTGCACTCCAGCCCGGGAGACAGAGCAAGACTCCGTCTCAAAAAAAATAAAAAAATAAAAATAAAATAAAATAAAATGGACTAACATCACTGCATGTCCCCCTCCCAAGTTTAGTCTGAGGATCACATGAGTTATCTGTAAACATCAAATGAGAGGTGACAGGATGCAACCACAGGGACAAGGTTTGGAACTGTGTGCTCTGAAAAGGCTGGAACGATAACATTACATGGCCTGTAGGGTGGGGGAACTTGACTGACTCCAGTGCATACTTGATATGGCTCCTGAGGGAGAGCAGGTGGATCCCAGAGGCTGACCTAGTGTTGAACAGGGAGGCGTGGCAGCCAAGAGGACAGGTCCCCCACCCACGGCCATCACGATGAGGACTCTCCTCGTTATGTCCTCTTCTTATCAATGGCCACAGATAAGAAATCTCAAAGGACAGTGGCCCCAAGTCACTTGTGACTTCAGCAGTCCCCCTTTATCCACGGTTTCACTTTCTGAGGTTTTAATCACCCACGGTCAATTAAAGTCTGAAAATAATGAACAGAAAAGTCCAGAAATAAACAATTGAAAAGTTTTCAATTGCACGCCATTCTGAGTAGCGTGATGTCGAGTGCTGTTCCGCCCAGGGGAAGTGACTCATCTCTTTGTCCAGCGTACTCCTGCTGTCTACACCACCCACTGGTTAGTCACTTAGGAGCTGGCTCTGATACCAGACCAAAAACACGGTATATGCAGTACAGGGTTCAGAGCTGTCCCCCGTTTCAGGCACCCAATGGGGATCTTGGGACGTATCCCCTGAAGATAACGGGGGACTGCTGCAGTCACAAAACAGTCGGCAAAACCAAGAGGTCCCCATCCTTCTCCTGCCCAGCCCTGACCCAAGGGTTGGATTTGGGAAGAGGAGATTTATACTCCAAGTGTGTCCTGAAACCCCAAAGAGGCCACACAGGGTGTCCTATTGGAGACACGAGGGGACGGCTCCAGGTGTGGCTTCAGATGGCAGAGGAGCAATGCACTGCACTCGGGGCGATTTCTGGGAGGAGGAAACACATGCCAGCCTCACCACCACCCTGTCGGGTCCACGTGATCTGAAGGAGAGATCTGAGAATGTTGTGCCCATTAGCCCTTGGGGTGCGGGGCTGGTGGCAGTCCGGAGACACTTCTCAGAGCAAATGGCAACGCGAAGCTGTAAGATGCTCCCAGTAAGGGCCTCCTACGCTGGTAAATTCGAGAGTGGCTGGAAAGGAGAGTCCATGGCAGAGATTCTGAATGGGAACAGTCCACGGAAAGAGAGCTTGGGAATGTGGACAGCCTGACCTACATGTTTCCCGGACACATACACAACACGTGTTTCCTGATCAATAAGCAGGGATCATAAAGGGACCTTCCATAAAGGGCAATTAGGAGGTTCAGATGAAGTCCTCTCTCTTCTCCATTGAGTGCCACAAAAAAGTAGAAAGGACACAACTGCAAACCACATCTGTTCCCTGGTCAGAGCTCTGACTTTCTGATCTAGACCCTGTGCTTATGGCTAGCTTCTAGAAACTTCTAGAGAGCCAGGGGGACTATTCTTAAATGCAGACTTATCCCACAAGAGTGGCCAGTCAAGGGAAGGTGCGGCTAATCCCATCCTACACTCACATCTTCTACCCAGTCGAAAGCCCTGCACCAGCGAGTCAGCCAGAAGATTCCGGAAGCCCATTTGGCAGAGAATCCCATCAAGTCACTTCCTCGGTGGTCTCTGTAGCTGATTAAGGATCCCGACTCCAACAAGCTCTGGCAGTGCATACGGCACAGGACATGCTGAAACTACACTGGCACTGGGGTGCTCATCTGGGTAGGTGCCCAGGAGTGAAGAGTTGAGAATGTGGCATCTTATGCCCTGGTCTGAGCTGCCTGGCTGTGAGGCCACCACTCCTACCTCAGTGGCTTTCAGATGACCAGATCCTACTTGTCTCTGGAGGATGGAAACAGGGATGTACAGTGGTGACTCATCACACCCATTTTCTCATCACGTTCTACATGAATGGTGCTCACTGATAGTCAAGTCTTTTCTTTGTTTCAGCAGCTAAAATACGATTTCCTCTGGTGCTGCTTGGCCTTGTCATTTTCTCAGGGATAAAGAGAGAACCCTGGCCTGACAGCTTCCATGTACACATAAGATGTGTCGCTGAAAACTGCATGCACATGCATTGCATTCATTTTTCATAAACTGCCTCATCCACGGGTGCCAACTGATTACTTTGAAAATATTTTATCTTTGTTTCTTAGTCAAGATACATCATCCGGGGCAGCCCTGATTTCAATTTGTAGAATTCTGAGGAGGAAGGATCAAGTGATTCTACAATCCACCAGCCTGAATTCACAGATGAGGAAATCAATGCCTTGGAAGATGCGGAAGGTAGTCAAGGTCCCCAGCAGGGGAGGTGGGCACTGTCCCTCCATCCAGGGTGCATGTCTGGCCCCAGAGGCTCAGCTTTATGGGCCAACTGACCAGGGTATAGCACCCGATTATGCAGCCAAGTACTAGCCTAGGTGTTGCTGGGAGGGTATTTTGTAGATGTGGCTAACATTTACAGTCTGTTGGCTTGAAGTCAAAATTTTTCTCAGTAATGTGGGTGGGCCTCCTCCAATCAGTTAAAAGGTCTCAAGAGCAAAACTGAAGTTTCTCTGAGGAAGAAGAAATTCTGCCTCCAGGCTGCAGCACCAGCTCCTGTCCGGTGTTGCAGGCTGCTAGACTGCCCGGAGGATTTTAGACTCGCCCGTTCCCACAATTGGGTGAGCCAATTCCTTGAAATGAGTCTCTTAATACATATGCTCTATCTGTATCTACATCTGTGTCTGTGTCCTGCTGGTTGTTTTCTGGAGAATCTTGACTCAAAGAGTCACCAGGAGGTGGCTCCTGGCCCGGGACCACAGGGCCCAGCATCTGCAGCATCCAGGTTCCCTCCACAGGGTGTCACGGCTAATGACGTGTGTCCCTGCTGTGCCAGAGCCTCACACAAGAGGGCAGCATTTCTCCATTCTCTCTCCCTGTCTCTGCAGGCTGCGGGCAGGGGGCCCTCGAGGATGACCAGGCCACATAATGGAAGGGCCTGGACTGCTTGGTCACATCATGGAGAAAATCAGCCCGTCTGTTGACCAGAAGAGACCACACTGGGTAGCAACTGGGCAGGAAAAAAACCTGCACTCCATTAAGCCACTGAAGTTGTGGGTTAACTTGTCATAGCGGCTGACATTGTGCTACCTTATACAAATGGGTGGAAAGCTTTAGAGTCTAGACAAAAGCCAGACCTTCCAACTCCTGATGGATCAAGTACGACACCACCCAACCTCCTTTTCACTAACGTGGTGGGCCAACTGATACGCACTCTGTCCTGGATAGGCACCGTGCAGGACACAGGTGTCCCCGCCCTCAGGGAGCTTAAACTCTAGCAGGATGGGGTGAGGACATGCATGTAATTAGCCACCAATTTTCCAGAGCACCATCTTCCGAGATGCCTCTCCTCCTGCTATAACAACATAGTCATATGTGGCACTTTGCTCTCAGGTCTCTGGGCTGATGCATGCAAAGAGGTGAGATTTTATAAATCTGGGCATGCCTCCATCTCTTATGCACAGAAACAAAAAAGCTACCATCATAAACTTGCCCCCAACTCTTCACACGCATCATCTCCAGCCTTCACATTTCAGATAAAGAAGTCTACTCAGAGCCAGCCAGAGACAGCTGAGCTGAGAACAGACCTGGATATGTTTCTGCTTCCCCACTGCTTCAGGTGGATATGCAGGAGGATTAATCACCGGCAGTCACACATCAGGATCACCACGCCGATCACTGCACGAGTAATGCTGCCCTGATGCAGGTACAGGTCACAGCTCAAGCATTAGTAGTCACAAACAATGGGTCGTGCTCCTTGCCCAGTAACTCCCTATCTGTGTGCTCCAACATGCTGGGATGGGGATGCTCATGTGTACAATGCAGGTGATGATTCCTGCCCTACTTATTCCAGAAAGTTGGATGAGACAGCATGCAGGAAAGCCCACTGAAGACTGTGAAGTCCCATAAACATGCAGCCTTAAGAAATTACAACTAAGGTCCAGGTGAGTAAGCCCATCATATCTTGAAGGCATAACCACCAAACTATTCATGGTACTAAGCTGAACTTCTATCATTTGACCAACCATTCATCCATCCATCCATCCATCCATCCATCCATCCATGCATCCATTCATCCAACCAACCAGCAAGCCAGTCAACCAGCTAACCAACCAACCAACTAACCAACCAGTCAGCCAACCAACCAGTTAATCAACCAACCAACCAATCAGCCAGCCAGAGAGCTAATCAACCAACCAACCAATCAGCCAGCCAGACAGCTAATCAACCAACCAACCAACTATTCAGCCAGAGAGCTAATCAACCAGCCAGCCAACCAGCCAGCTAGCTAATCATCCATCCATCCATCCATCCATCCATCCATCCATCCATCCATCCATCCATCCATCCATCCATCCATCCATCCATCCAATCAACCAGCCAACCAGCCAACCAGCCAACCAGCCAACCAGCCAACCAACCAACCAGCCAGCCAGCCAGCCAGCTAATCAACCAACCAACCAGCCAACCAACCAACCAACCAGCCAGCCAGCCAGCCAGCCAGCCAGCCAGTCAGCCAGCCAGTCAGCCAGCCAGCCAGCCAGTCAGTCAGTCGACCAGCTAATCAACAAACCAACCAATGAGGACCACCATTTGATTTTGCTGTTTATTACCCCAAACCTCCAGTGACTGTCATGAGGCAATGAGAATTCACTAGGTCCTGAGCAGCCACTGCTTTACTGAGTTATTCATTCTGTGAGTCACTCACTTATTTCACTTAATGTTCATGAATGGGGTTTACCAACTAAATGTTCATTTTACAACATAAAGCAGTGGTGCTCCATAAAAGAGAAACAGCTTCCAAGGATGCAAGCAAGGCCAACTGTGTAGAAAGAGCTTGCTGGATGGGAACATCTAAAAACATTTTGTGCCATCTTCCAGATTCTATGTATATTCAAAGTCTTCTAATTTTCAACATCAAAAAAGCTACAAGAAGGGCCAGGCACGGTGGCTCACACCTACAATCCCAGCACTTTGGGAGGCCAAGGCAGGAGGGTTACTTGTGCCTAGGAGTTCAAGAACAGCCTGGACAACATAGTGACAACTTGTGTCTACAAAAAGATATAATAATAAAATACATTTTAAAATAAGGCAGGAGAATCATTTGAGCCTGGGAAGTCAAGGCATGTAATGAGCTGTGACGGCACCACTGCATTCCCACTTGGATGACAAAGCAAGACCCTGACTCAAAAGAAAAAAGTGACCAAAAGCACTGACGTGAAAGAAAAAAAGAATAATTTGGATTAGATTCAAAATTTTAAAAACACTTCTACTCATTAAAAGACATACAGTTGACCCTTGAACAACATGGGTTTGAACTGCATGGGTCTACTTACATGTGGATTTTTCAACTAAATGTAGATTGAAAACACACTGTGTGATATAAAACCTGCATATACAGAGTGCTGACTTCACATTCACAGGTTCCATGGAGCTGACTGTGGGACCTGAGGTGGATTTTGGTATATGGTGTGAGGGGGTGGTGTCCTGGAACTAATCCCCATGTATACTGAGAGATGACTGTAGTTAGAAAAATGAAAAGGCAAGTCACAGGCTTGGAAAAATGCAGCATATATTTGACAAAGGACTGATAAACAGAATATATAAAGAACTCCTACAAACCAATAAGGAAAAGATGAACACCACCATTAAAAATGAACCAAAGACTTAAAGAAGCAATACGTAGAGCAAATGAGCACACAAAGAGACGCTTAATAATCATCACCAGAAAAATGCAAATTACACCCACAGTAAGGTATCATTTCATATCCATTAGAATAGCTAAAGTTAAACAGACTGATATTGCCAAATGTTGATGAGAAAGTGGAGCAACTGGAACTCTCACACACTGCTGGTAGGAGAACAAAATGGGACAGCACTTTGGAGAACTGTGTGGTAGTTTCTTATAAAATGAAAATGTTATCATACAACCCAGCAGTTTTCTACCTAGAGAAATAAAAATGTATGCCCTTAGAAAGACTCACACAAAAACCTTTTTTAGCAGGTTTCATTCATATTAGCCAAAACTGAGAAGCAATCCACACGTCCATCATCAGCAGAATGATCAAACTGTGGTGTAAATACATCACAGAACACTACCCAGCAATAAACATTTATAAACTGCTGTCCGGACAGTGGATCATGCCTGTAATCCCAGCACTTTGGGAGGTCGAGGTAGGTGGATCCCTTGAGGTCAGGAGTTCGAAACCAGTCTGGCCAACATGGTGAAATCCCCTCCTTATTAAAAACACAAAAATGAGCCAGGTGTGGTGGTGGGAGCCTGTAATCCCAGCTACTAGGGAGGCTGAGGCATGAGAATCACTTGAACCCTGGAGTTGGAGGTTGCAGTGAGCTGAGATGATGCCACTGCACTCCAGTCTGGGCAACAGAGACTCCGTCTTAGAAAAAAAAAAATTATAAACCACTGAGTCCTGCAATACATAGCTGATATCCCAGGCATTAGGCTGAGGGAAAGAAGTTAGGCCCGAGAATTCAAGCTGCAGGGTCCCATCTACATGAAATCCAACGATAGGCAAAACCGGTAGAAATCAGAATTGCACTTGCTTCTTTTGTGGTATGGGGAGGGATGGCTGAAGACAGTCTGAGATCACTTCCTAGGGTGAAGGAAAGGTGTTTTTAAAAATTATTTTATATATTTTTTGAGACGGAGTTTTGCTCTTGTCATCCAGGCTGGAGTGCAATGGTGTGATCTTGGCTCACTGCAACCTCCACCTCCCAGGTTCAGGTGATTCTTGTGCCTTGGCTTCCCAAGTAGCTGGGATTACAGGCATGCACCATCACACCCAGTTAATTTTTGTATTTTTAGTAGAGACAGGTTTCACCATCTTGCCCAGGATGGTCTCAAACTCCTGACCTCAAGTGATTCACCCGCTTCGGCCTCCCAAGGTGCTAGGATTACAGGCATGGGCCACTGCACCCGGCCTGTGAAGGAAAGTTTTAATATCTTATTTGCAGTTAAAGATGTGGGTATATACATTTGTCAAGATGCATTGAACTAGATTTTTCTTATAATCTTTGTGTTTCTCTGTATGTAAATCACACCTCTATAAAAGAAGATAATACAAAAGAAGGTGCTAAATCACGATCTTAGAACGCCCAAGGGCAAACAGAACCCAGCAGGAACCACTGTGGAATCCTCCCCACCCTCCTCAACTCCTTTGTGCTGTGACCTCAGCGCACCTCGTTCCACCCCAGGTCACAGAGACACCTTCCTTCCCTGACCCACAGCCTTTGTGTTAGAGGAGAGTCCTGATGTTCTTTTTTGTTATCTGTGTTAGGGAGAAAGATGGCCCCTCCCAAGGATGCCCAGGTCCTAATTCCTAGAACCTGTGAACACGTGCCCTTAAGGCAAAAGGGAATTAAGGTTGCAGGCAGAATTAAGGCGGCCCATCAGTTTACTTGACCTGGATTAGCAAGGTGGGCCCATCTAATCACACAGGTTCCTTTCCTTCCCTTTGCCTTTCCCTTTCCCTTTCCTTCTTTTTCTTTTTCTTCTTTTTTTTTTTTTTGTTTTTTTTTGAGATGGAGTCTCGCTCTGTCGCCCAGGCTGGAGTGCAGTGGCGCGATCTCGGCTCACTGCAAGCTCCGCCTCCTGGGTTTACGCCATTCTCCTGCCTCAGCCTCCCGAGTAGCTGGGACTACAGGCGCCCGCCACCGCGCCCGGCTAATTTTTTGTATTTTTAGTAGAGACGGGGTTTCACCGTGGTCTCGATCTCCTGACCTTGTGATCCGCCCGCCTCGGCCTCCCAAAGTGCTGGGATTACAGGCGTGAGCCACCACGCCCGGCCTTTTTTTTTTTTTTTTAAGATGGAGTCTTGCTCTGTTGCCCAGGCTGGAGTGCAGTGGTACAATCTTGGCTCACTGCAACCTCTGCCTCCCAGGTTCAAGCAATTTTCCTGCCTCAGCCTCCCAAGTAGCTGGGACTACAGATGTGTGCCACCATATCCAACTAATTTTTGCATTTTTAGTAGAGACGGGGTTTCGCCACGTTGGCCAGGCTGGTCTCGAACTCCTGACCTCAAGCCATCTGCCCACCTTGGCCTCCCAAAGTGCTGGGATTACAGGTGTGAGCCACTGCACCTGGCCATAATCACACAGGTTCTTAAAAGTGGAAGAAGAGGAGGCAGAAGGGAGGGTTGGGGAGATGCAATGGAAGAAGGACCCTACCAACAGGTGCTGGCTTTGGAGATGGATGAAGGGGCCATGAGCCGAGGATGCTGGAAAGGCAAGGAAACAAATTCTCTCCCACAGACCGCAGAATGGAATGCAGCCCGGGTGATGCCCTAACATTAGCCCAGTGAGAAAATACGGTTTTCTACCTGCATCAGCCCAGGTAGAAAATACGGTTTTATCAAGGACATCGTCCTGGGAGTGTGAGCTGGAACAAGATCACCCTTCTAGAAACCTCTGTCTTACCCCAATAACCTCCTCCCACAGTGAACACAAACACAAACCTCTGCCTTTCTGGAAGCTGCCTGAACAGGACGCGCATCTTCTGGCAGACTCCACTCGCCCACCTGCCCTGGGTGAGTACCCTGTCAACCGGGCTGCAGAAAGTCATACGTTCTAGGGCACACAGGGCAATGCTGGCAGGTGGGCAGGAAAAGCCCACAGGAGAGAGAAGGCAGGCAGGTTGTTCCGGCTGCCCTGCTGCCTCCTGCACACTATACAGGAGGCCACTACTCTCTGGAGGATGGAGAGAGCACGAAGCTCAAATGATCCCCCTATGCAGCCCTCCAGGGCTGTCCCATCCACGTGTGGCATAGCCGGCAAAGCCTGGTGCTGACACAGTTGAGTCCTTCCAACAAGAGTGGAGGGAGGGCAGCCAGCGTGGCTCTGAAGGTGAGTCCCAGGAGAGGGAGGAGCGGTGGCTGCCCAGGAAGAGGAGGACTGGAGGACAGGGAGAAGGAAGGCATTGAGCAACCATGGGAGGCAAGCTGAGCTCCCGGGCCTGGCCCTTCTCAGACAAGTGAGGCAAGGGCAGGTTGCTTGCAGGAGAGGGTAGGTATGGACCAGGGATGAACGGGCAATGGCAGGGCTTGGAGGTCTCACCTGTGCCAGTGCTCAGTGTGATTGCTACCCAGTGTAAAGCCCGTGTGGCCTACCTGGTTCAACTCTGCTTATCTTGAGGCAACAGGATGCCTGAGGTCAAGAAGTTTCCCCTGGTGACCAAAAAGGCTAAGACTTGTGGGATCCAAGATGGCAGCTCACTTGGCTTCTGAAGAACCTCTAACCTCATTAGAATCTGATTTCCATGCTAAATGACCCTCCCACCAGCACCAGGATAGTTGACAATCACCATGACAACAACAGAAAGAAACCAGAAAAGCACAGAAAGGAAGGTGGCATACCGGTTCTGAGAAGCTCCCTGCCCATTTCCAGAAAAGACACGAATATTCTTCCCCTTGATTTAATGCCCAATCCCTTCATTACAGAGGCCCCAGCTCTGTGACTTCCCAGCTCTTGGGAGCTGAGAAATGGATCTGTGAGCCAAGCTCCTGCTTCTCAGTTCCATGGCCATCAAATGAAGCCTGTGCTGTCTGAAGCTCACTTTTGCTTTTGGATACTGGCTGTGTAGCACACAACAGGGTAAGACCCCATTCTTGGGAAGACCAGTTTTGTTGGTAGCATTGTCACCGCCACATCCAGAAAAACACATCCCCTCCCAGCCAGCCGAATTCCGAGCAGAGCACATTCCCAGCTTCCTTCATGGCTACGTCTGGGACATGTCTTACCTCGATACCCCACAATACCGTCTGGTGTCTAAGCCTGAGCAGGGACTCATCAGCGGGGAAGCTGCTGCACGAACTGAGCCCCCGTTGAAGCCAAGATCTCAGACAGAGAACCCGCTGAGCCCCCCTGCTAGAGACTGCAAAGCCAGCCACGTCTAGGACAGACTCCTCCTTGCTTTCCAGAGCACATGTCTGTAGGGCCTGGCTGGCCCTGGTAGATCTGATCATACGGCGGAGGGCTACCTAGTGAGCCCCTAGACTAGGAACCTCAAAAACAGGGCAGTGGGCCCATTTGGGCAGAGCTCAGAGACGGCAGGCTCCGCACAAGAAGGTGTGCGTGGTTGGTGGCCGCAGCGACTGTGGCTGCTTGACACATGTTCTGTGAGCCTGGGATTCTACTAAAAGCCAGACGCCGTTCACATGCAGACTGCTTTCTTCTTATAGGACACTTAAGGCTTCACTTTCCCCCCACTTTCATGTATATATATATATATATATACACACACATACACACACACACACACACACACACACACACTCGGTACCATTTTATATAAGTGGTCTCCTCTTCACATTTTAATCAATTCATTCTCTTGGCAATCAATTTTGAAACGATTTTCAGCAAGTGCTATATCTGGAGGTTCTAAGAGAGATGCTGGAATGGCTTCCCGTCGGAACACTGAACTCTTTCGAGCAGTTTTTACGGAGGCGTTTGCTATGTGTTCTCAGGGTGGCACGGGAGCGTCTCGCCTGCACATGGGAAGCTGCTTGTTTTATGCCATCGATAGAAGAGATCGAAAAAGAAATCTAATCAACCCCCCAAAGTCTTTCTCTGACGGCTAGAACATACGGTCCAAGTTTTCTGGGACGTGTACTGAGCAGCCTTTTAACTAAAAGCTTCCACACCATCTTGTAAGGAATTTCTGGTTTGGATGAAGCCCAGAGGAATGAAAGCAACCAACCTGTTTCCAAAGATCTAGAAAGTCCTGAATTTGCAACTCAGTTTCCTTCTACGACGCAATGGCCGAATCTTGCCACGGACAACAGCGACCACGGGCCTGAGATGGGCCCGCGGGACCAAGGGTGGGCGGCCACGAGCACCCGCCTTACCTGCCTGGCTGTCCCTGGGCTTACACTGGACCTCCTCCACGCACTCCGCCGGAAACCATCCGATGTGGCCGCGGGCGCTGCCTTCCCAGAAGCCCCCTTCGCCGATGCTCAGAACTAGAGACGACAAAAAGGGAGAGGCGTTAGCACGGGGGACGTGGAGGGCCTGAGGGTGAACAGGATGAGAGGGGCTAGGCAGAGGCAGGAGAATCAGTGCACCCTTGACCAGGCCGGCAGAGCAAGTGGCTCTGGTGTGACTGCACTTCCTTCAGCACTGACAATGATAAGAGGCATCGAGGCATCGCCACTGCAGCCCACAGGTGTCCTCTGCCCCTCGGGTGATGAGACAGGAATGAAGCGCTGACATGTTTGCCTGTTTACGTATTTGACACTACGTCATACAAATGGATGTGCACGGCAGCCCTGCAGCATCTCTCAGTGTTGTACATGAGATGGAACAGTGGTGCCTGGCTGTCCTTACCACCAATGATTTCAGATATAAAAGTAGAGTCAGGGGGCACTGCCACAAAGCAGGGAGGAAATGATGACGTCATACCTTCCCCTCCTAACCTGGGCAAGAACTGGAGGCAGAAGGCCTAGAAGAAAGAAAATCCACCTGCTCGGCTATGTCTAGATCTTTTAAACAAGTGTGGGGAAGGAGAAATCACAGCAGAGGGCCGGGTGCGGTGGCTCATGCCTGTAATCCCAGCACTTTGGGGGACCGAGGCGGGTGGACCATCTGAGGTCAGAAGTTCAAGACCAGCCTGGCCAACATAGCAAAACCCTGTCTCTACTGAAAATACAAAAATTAGCTGGGCATGGGGGCACGTGCCCGTAATCTCAGCTACTCGGGAGGCTGAGGCAGGAGAATTACTGGAACCTGGAAGATGGAAGTTGCAGTGAGCCGAGATCGTGCCACTGCACTCCAGCCTGGGTGACAGAGTGAGACTCCATCTCACAAAAAAAAAAAAAAAAAAAAAAAAAGGAAAGAAAAAGAAATCACAGCAGTGGATGGGCGAGTAGCTTACGAATCGTCTGACAATGGTGTGGACATGGAATTATCTTCACTTAAAATGGAAGGGACTGCATTGAAAACCTCACACAGTCAGCACCAGCCCCTTGGAGGCCCGGCGCACCGGCCTGCTGGCTTATTAATCAGGAAGCTATTCATTACGTGGTTGCTGGCAAGGACTGCAGGTTTCTTTCTGGCTTGCGGTTGAAAGAAACCAATTCCCCAGGAGAGAAGGGATGGTGGCCACACAGTGACCTTGTCCTGGGGACCACGTACACCGCTGGGCAGACACGGCCACCCCAGCCAGGGTGGAAGTTGCTGAGTCCAGACACAGGCACCCCTCCCGGGGCCGTGTGCTGGGTGCACAGTAGGCCCTCAATGAACATCCGCTGGAAGAATAAAGCATGTTTGTTTTTAAACTCAACTGCTGAGCATGGGTGAGGGACATAAGCCCAACGACACTAGAGGGTAGGGGGAAGGTTACAAGGACCCCACCGGTCCCCACGGCCCCATTGTGATAACTATTTCTGTCATAAAGCTTGCAAAGCCTGCAGTGGCAAACTGAGGAAGGAAAATCTATATCTTAGGATTTTTTTTTTTTTTTTTTTTTTTAGAGGCAGGGTCTTGCTTTGTCACCCAGGCTGAAGTGCAGTGGCACCATCACAGCTCACTGCAGCCTTGACCTCCCAGGCTTAAGCAATCCTCCCACCTCAGCCTCCTGAGTAGCTGGGATGACAGACATGTACCACTACACCTCACTGATTATTATTACTTTTTTAGAGACAGGGTCTCACCATGTTGCCCAGGCTGGTTTCAAACCCCTAAGCTCAAGCAATCCGCCTGCCTCCGCCTCCCAAAGTGTTTGGGATTACCGGGGTGAGCCACTGAGCCGGTCTGTATCTTACTTAGGAGAAAACAATCTGATCTCTCCACATCTTTACCTTCTTTTAAATTACTCAGGATCCAAAGGCACTGGCCCTGCTGAAAGAGGAATCATGGCCCCAGAAGTGTTTTTCTCTAGCCCTCATGTTAACTCAAAGGCCAGACAGAGAACCACTCAGCCCATGATTTTTCAAAGTTAATGGAACTGAAAACCCCACTTTATAAGTTCCTAAGAACCTGAAGAAATGACGTAACGGAAACCTATCAGCCGCATCCCAGGTGACCAGGACAATCATCCCTGCCTGAAGCATCTCCTCCAAAACTCGATGCGGGGCCTGTGGGCTCCTCTCAGCCCAGCTGACCGGGATATGCCCCCCCGTTTCCCAGCAGAACCCTGGACCTGAGAGAGTCATCTCAGAGCAGTACCCCGGGCTGCAAAGCGAGGCCAAGGACTTGCCGCTGTGCCGCTAGGAGCCAATGCCCACAAAGATACCCACGCTCTCCTTCCTTCATGGCTGTGAGGTCATTCTGCTGTTTTGTATGGGCCTGGGGAGAAGGGAACAGCACAGGTAGAGACTGTATCTTCTTCCACGGAAGCTGTGCCCCATCTTGGCTATGCGGTGCTTGGAAAAACTTCTCAGTCTCTCTGTGCCTCAGTTTCCTCATTTATCAGAGCATGACAATGCTATCTAGCTCCTAAGCGTTGCTATGTGTGAATCAGAGGCACGTGAGCCCAGTGTGGAATGAGGACTCAACACTCTTGCCTGACTTTCCTTCCAAACTCCCCTCTCTGGGAGAATCATGCCTTTTAGGTCCAGATTTGATCTCCATCCAATATGCACTTCGGGATGTGTTATCGTTATTATAAGACCAACCAAAAATACGAAAGGCTGTTTCCAGCAGGCTCGTACAAGGAGGCAGAGGTGATGTGCTGCGAGGGGCCCCCCAGCACGGGGAGACTTCGCATCAGGGGCGTAGAAACAGCAGGATCTGGGCCGAGGGTGCAGGGGAATGCAGGAGGGGCCCCTTCCGGGTTTCTGGTTGTGCAAATGGTACCTGCTGGTCCTCTTCAGAGAATGGGGAGCAAGAGAGGGGTCTGTGCCTTGAGTGCCTCCCTGACAGAACATCTGCATCCAGGTAGGAATGGGTGTTCCTCACACAGTGAGAAAGGGGCTGGGCTTGGCTACCCCATTGTTTGCTGATGCAATTCATTCAAAAGTAAAGATTCCACACCCTGGGTAAGAAGAGGTGGAGGAGAAGAGGAAGTCCCTTCCGAAGTCCCCTCCATCCAGCAGTACAAGAGCGAGCACTGGGCTGGGAGGCCAGAGACTTGGCCCCATCACTGGGATGCTGAGGGCCCCCCGGGGTCTCCTGCGCTCTCTGTGGCCCCACCTCCTCCATGCAGAACAATAGGGTGAATTCTGACCAGGCGACCAGGTGAATTCTGGAGTCTGGAGTCCTGCCTTGCCCTTGGGTGCTCCGGCTGGAAAAATTGTCAAGGACCCTGTCCCTGGAGCCCCAGAGTTCCAGGGGAGCCACGGTGTGATAGGACTGACTCTACCACAGAGGATCAGATGAGAACAGTTCCAGCCAAACCGAGGGGCAGGAGGAAGACTACTGAAGCAAGGAGGGGGCGCGGCGAGACTCGGGCAAGCGCTGCAGGAAGAGGCCGCACTTTGAATGGTGGGTGGAGAGCAGGTGAAGGCACTGCACCCAGGGCATGAGGACACGGGGAGGAGCATATACGACATGGATGGGGGCCCTGGGAAACGTGGCTAGAAGGAAGGTCCATCCTCAACATCATGTCTGCTCCAACACAGAGGCTTTAAGGCACCTGTGAGAACCAACTGCAGATCTCTCTATGGGCCCCAAATGCTCCCTGAGGCCACAGTGGGCATCAGCTGGTTGGAGAAGAACCAGCCCTGCCATCCTCACCACGGCCACCACAGTGGGCCGCTCCCTGTCTCAGCAGCTCTCTTGCAAACTGGAAAGCAGCAGTGATTCCCTGTACTGGATGAGCTGGGGCAGGGGTGGCTCCGACCCCACTGCTACGCTCCACCTTCTTCCCCTCGACCCCAGCCTGGGTACAGAGACCCGCCAGGTCACTGCGGAGGAGGGAGGAGCTAAGACCCAGCATTTCTCCTGTTCTGTACCCAACTCCCTGGTTTCTAATGTACCTCTGGGCCATCTTTACTTTCAAGCCATGCATGGTGTTCTTGAATACGCATATCCTTCTGCTTAAATTGACCCAGGACTTACTTGGGCCAGGGACTGTGCTGGGCTCTGGGGTCACAAAGATGGTGCAGGAGTTGGGGCAGACACCTGGAGGAGCTTCAGAAGAGGAAGATGGCCTCACTGTCCACTACCTAATATCAGAGAGCAAAAACGTGGGCGTCCCTCATGCCCCCACCCCCCAGCATTGGCAATGCGATGTCGTGGGTTTTGTTTTTTGCTTGCCAGAATGGGGGCTTCCAGCAAGCAGGGTCAATCATCATTGTTTCCCTAGGCCTCACCCATGGCCAGGAACCCTCAGGGGTTCATTGTGCATCTGTTAAATGAACCCCTAAAATGACCACGCTCACTGTGCTACACTCTGCATCAGAGGCCTGTGTGGCCTGAGCCAAAAAGTAGAGATGGAGCATGGCAGGTGGGAGCGGGGACACTCCCAGAGGAAGGGACATGGCAGCCGAATCCTGGAGGAGGAGCTGACGGGAAAACACAGGGATAGCTGCTTTCTGAGCAGAGGAAAACCAGGATGGAAGCATGGAGGTGAGAGTATGGGACAAAACACACACTGCTGTTTAGAAAGCTCTGTCATTCTTTCATGCTGCCATGCACTCATTCACTCACCACCTATCCAACTACCCATCTATCCATTCATTCATCCACCTACCAAACTCAACCATGTATCCATCCATCCATCCATCCATCCATCCATCCATCCATCCATCCATCCATCCATCCACCCACCCACCCACCCACCCATCCATCCATCCATTCATCCATCCTCCCACCTACCCATCCATCCATCTACCCCTCCATCCATTACCCATCCACCCATCAAACTCAATCACATTTCCACCCATCCATCCATTTACCCATCCATCCATCCATCCATCCATCCATCCATCCATCCATCCATCCGCCCATCCACCCACCCATTCATCTATCTTCCCATTTACCCATCCACCCATCCATCCATCTACCCATCCATCCATCTATCCATCTACCCATTCATCCAATTTCCCATCTACCCACCCACCCATCCATCCATCTACCCATCCATCCACCCATCAAACTCAACCACATTTCCACCCATCCATCCATTTACCCATCCATCCATCCACCCATCCATCCATCCATTTACCCATTCATCCATCTTCCCATCTACCCATCCATCCATCCATCTACCCATTCACCTAACTTCACATCTACTCACCCACCCATCCATCCATCCATCCACTCACCCATTCATCTATCTTCCCATCTACTCATCCACCCATCTATCCATCAGCCTATCCATCCATCTATCCATTCATCCATCTTTCCATCTGCCCATCCACCCATCCATCCATCTATCCATCCATGAATCCATCCATCCACCCACCCATTCATCCATCTTCCCACCTACCCATCCACCCATTCATCCATCTACCCATCCATCCATCTATCCATCTACCCATCCATCCATCTATCCATCTACCCATTCATCCATCTTCCAATCTATCCATCCAACCATTTATCCATCCATCCATCCATCCATCCATCCATCCATCCATCCATCTACCTATCCATCCATTCATCTATCCATCTACCCATTCATCTATCTACCCATCTATCCATCTATCCATCCATCCATCCATCCATCCATCCATCCATCCATCCATCCATCCATCCACACATTCATCCATCTTCCCATCTACCCTTCCATTGATCTATCCATTCATCCATCCACCCACCCACCCACCCACCGATTCATCCATCTTCCCATCTACCCATCCACCCATCCATCTATCCATCTACCCATTCATCTATCCACCTGTCCACCCATTCATCAATTCATCTGCCTATCCGCCCACCCATCTGCCTATCCATCTGCCTCTCCATCCATCCGTCCATCCATCTGTCCATCTGCCTGCATGCCTGCCCATCGTCCATCTGCCTGCACGCCTGCTCATCCATCCACCCACCCACCCACCCATCCAGCCATTTCATCCATCCATCATCTGTCCCATTCCAAGCACTGTGTCACATGCTTGGGAAACAAGAAGAAAACATAGTCCTGCCTGCAGAGGGTCTACAATCCGTCACAGTCAGGAATGCTGCAAAATCACCTGAGGAGCTCGTTAACTATTCAGATTCCTAGGCTGTGTCCTTGGAGACACAATTCTACAGATGTAGGGATGGATGGTCAGGAGATCTGCACATTTAACAAACTCCCCTCATGTCTCAGATGCAGGCACTTTGGGAAGAGAGGCTGAGACACTGCACCCAGGTACACAGCTTGGACAGGGCTCTGTCTCAGGGTACACAGCTTGGACAGGCCTCTGGCTCAGGGACCTGATGCCAGATTTCGCATAAAGAACTATCAGGGGTGGAGGGAAGAATGTGCCAGGCACAGTGAAGGACAAAGAAGAGCCCTTGAATTAAAAAAAAAAGAAAAGAGAAAAAAGGAGGGTCAGTGGGGGAATCAGAACATGTACATACCTATTCTTGGGCACCCCTTATTTTAGGAGAAAAATGCTGGGTATGTTTTCCCAGGTACATGATATCCAACTGTCTACTGGGAACGTCCACCCCTTCCCAAATGGGACTGCATGGAGGAGATGTAAATTAGCCTTCTGAAAGAGCCAGGAGTAGCAATGTTATCAGCAGGACCCCAGGGCCACCCTGGGACCTGTCACAGCCACCCTGCCTGCCTGCTGCCCGGGCCCGACTTCCACTGCAAAAAATGAGTTTGGTTTCTCTGGAAACCCTCCCAGACCTGCCCCTGCCAGCCAGGCAGCTGGGTTTCCTGCCCACAATGGTTGTTCCCTTGATGTCAAGGGGACAGAATTCCTCCAAAGGGCCTGGGCTCTGCAGGCAGTGGATCAGCTCGACCCGCCCGCCTCTAAGCACTGCCATGCAGGCAGCAAGGATGCGCGGGCCACCCCGTGAAGGGCGGGAGGCACCGACAGCTCGGCAGGAAGGAAGAGCGGCGCCGCTGGCAGCAGGAAGGGGCTCCGCGCCAATTGTGTGCAAATGGCCTGCGCGGCCCACTCGAATCTCTTTTCAGAACAGCAGTCCTTTGCCATCGATCCTTTGAAGTGTGAGTTTTGGAACCAAGCTCCGTCATTTCTGTTCTCCCTGGGAGACAGGCCCAGCTCCCCACACGCCCCACACTCCTGCGAGGGGCGGGTTCCCGTCTGGTCGTGTTTGAGGAGGTGCTGCTGGGCTCCAGTGTGCTGGGGAGGGGCAGAGGGGCCAAGGAAGCCCAGTCCTGGGGTCTGGACAGGAGTCACGTGACCTCTCTACTTTCCTTTGTTGGATCATTTTATCAAACCCAGGGAGTTGGACAGTTGAAGGCCACCAGAGCTGCCGGGAATCAAGGTGTGAGATGTGGATTTGCCTGCCAGGTCCCACAACCCCTGTGAGTCCTGGGTCCTCAAGTCTGCCTGCCACTGCTGGCCTGTGGGAGACTCGGGCCCACTGATGGGCTCATCGCTGGCTCCCCCTCTCCCTTGACCTCCTACTCATCCATGCTGCAAACTCAGGTTCCTTCCGAGGAACTCTCAGCTGTTCAGTGCCCACTCCCATGGGCCTCTGCTCTATGTCTGGGGGACTGGGGATGCTGCCAAGTTCACAGCATGGGAGCCTGTCTGCAGCTCTGCCCCTCCTGGAGCATGGGTCGGTATTCCTGAGTGAGTCCACAGATGCCTAGCCCCAGGCTCCAGGTTCATCTTTACAGGCCTCTCTGCCCCTTTGCAAGTCCAGGACTAACCTGGCTGCCCTACAGGAACTGCCAGCCACACCCCAGCCTCCCCCCTGGGCATCAGTGAGCTCCAAGCAGGACTCACAGAGGAGCAGCTCCCACCCTCCAACCCCTGAGCCCCAGGCTTCTCCTTTCTACAACGGGGACAGGCCTGGACAGGAGGACCATGTATCCCTTCCCACTCTGGAGGGACAGTGAACCTCCTTGGCTCCCACTTGGGCCTGGGGGGTGGCCCTGAGTGTGCAGACTGGTCAAAAAACATTCTCTAACTAGGAACCTCGGCTCTCACTTCCTAGAATGGGGTTGCTAACAAGGCCAGCATTGGCCCTGATCCCTGCACAGATGGCCCCTCTTGCTCCCCACCTGCGGGGCCTTGACATCCCTATCACCCGACATCTCAGGGCTGGCCTCAGTGGGGAGGAGGGAAGGTGGCTCTCAGCACTGGTCCTCAGAGAGACAGCCAAGTTGATGGGGTAAGTGTGAGGGATTTCAAAGTGACAATTACCAATCTACAATGTTGTAAAAACAAAACAAAAAAACAAGTTTTTTTTTTTTTTTTTTTTTTTGAGACGGAGTCTCGCTCTGTCTCCCAGGCTGGAGTGCAGTGGCCGGATCTCAGCTCACTGCAAGCTCCGTCTCCCAGGCTTACGCCATTCTCCTGCCTCAGCCTCCCGAGTAGCTGGGACTACAGGTGCCCGCCACCTCGCCCAGCTAGTTTTTTGTATTTTTTAGTAGAGACGGGGTTTCACCGTGTTAGCCAGGATGGTCTTGATCTCCTGACTTCGTGATCCGCCCGCCTCGGCCTCCCAAAGTGCTGGGATTACAGGCTTGAGCCACCGCGCCCGGCCAAAAAACAAGTTTTGTTTTTTTTTTTTTTTTTGAGACAGAGTCTCGTTCTGTCGCCCAGGCTGGAGTGCAGTGGCCGGATCTCAGCTCACTGCAAGCTCTGCCTCCCGGGTTTACGCCATTCTCCTGCCTCAGCCTCCTGAGTAGCTGGGACTACAGGCGCCCGCCACCTCGCCCGGCTAATTTTTTGTATTTTTTAGTGGAGACGGGGTTTCACCGTGTCAGCCAGTCTTGATCTCCTGACCTTGTGATCCGCCTGTCTCGGCCTCCCAAAGTGCTGGGATTACAGGCTTGAGCCACTGCGCCCGGCCCTAAAACAAGTTTTTAATGAATAAAAAAACTCAACAGAGTAATAGGAGGTCTTGGCAAATAAAAGGCAACAATAAAAATAGATACCTGGAAAAGCTAGCAAACATAATTTCTGAAATTATAAAACTCAAAAGATGGACTTAACAGCTAAAGGGACATTTCAAAGCAAAGGGTAAATGAACTTAAACAATAACCAATAGAAATGATCTAATGTAAAGAAAAATGACTGAAAAAAATGAATAGAGCTCCAGGGACTTGTTTGATGCTATCAAATGATGAAATATGTGTGCAGCAGGAACACCGGCCATCAGGCATGAGGGCGGGACTCTGCCGTCATTAGAATGTTCCAGTAACCCAGGTCAAGCTGACCTGATCAGTGTGCAGCATGGAGAAAGGAACTGAGTCAATTACCTGCTGGGGGCCAGGTGGCAGCCAGCTGAGGAGGGCAGGATTTGAACTGGGCCTACTGACCCCTAAGGGCCACACCTTCCACCCGTGCCATGCATCTTCTGGAAGCCCGCCCTCCAACGGCAGGGCCTGGGTGTGCTGGCCACGTGTGCTGGGCCTTTCTTGCTGCACCCAGTGAGTTCCCTACCACCCCACACAACCCCTGCAGCCCACACCTGCCATGTTGCTTCTGCTGCATGCCTCAGATGCCACCACTGCCAACTTCCCTCCAACCCTACTTTTATCTTCCTGCAGTACCTCACACACCTGATTTCCCCTGGGCAGAAACTATCGCTGGCTCCCCAGTACCCCAGGAACAACGTCTAACCCCTTGACCCGGTGTTGACAATGGCCCCCCCAGAGGCTTCTCAACGCTGGTTCCCAGGATTCTACTTTGAGAATCTTTCCTTCCAAGCTGGTAGACTTCCTTCCTTTGAACACTGCAGGCCCCAGGCCTCAGGTCACACCGGACCATCTACCTGGAGACCCCAAAGCTGACCCATGCCAGGGCCCGCCCCGACACTTCAGACTTAGGGGATTCCAGATGGAAAGGTGTTCTGCTCTTCAGCGCCCTCATCTGGCTCCCCCACTGCACTTCTCAAGTGGAATCTCATTCCCGATGGGCGTGTCCTCATCGATCCCTGAGACCCAGCACTGAGGATGCCGCAGCAGCTTCCTGGAGAGTGAGGGAAAGGATCTGGGACCGTCACTCTGTTCCCCATTCCTGTCCTTCCAGGGGTCTGTACTTTCCATGGAGAAGCAGTGCCTTGGACATCGTCCCCACAGCAGGCTGGCTGAAAAGCCCCAGCCTGACCTCACTCCAGGAGCAGAGGACAACCAGCAGACACTGACCTTTGACCCTGTCGCCACGGTGAAGGGGGATCTCGCCGTCGACTTGGGGTTGGTATGGCTTGACGGCGACGAAGAGCCTCCCGGGCACGGCACTGTAGAGCTTCCGCTTGGGCCCCGGGTACTCGAAGGCCGAGAGTGAGTCCTTGTTGGCACCAGCAGCAAAAGGCGACCTGGACCAGGCAAGAGGGGCAGAGAGAGAGACAGCAGAGTCACGAGGTCACAAGCTACCCTCCAAGAACCACAGCCACGCCATTCAACACACACCGCGCCTCGGCAGGCCACGTGAGAACTCCTGACGCCAGACAGTGAGGAAGACGGGAACGGGCTGGGGCAGCACTGTGGTCAGAGATTCAGGCAGATCCAGCAATCCCACTCGTGGGTCTGCCCCGCACGGATAGACAGCAGCCACTCGGGGAGACGTTTGCACACCCGCGTTCACAGTGGCACCGTTCACAGCAGCCCAAGGGTCCCTCCACAGAATAATGGAGAGACACAGGGTGGTCCAAACACACAATGGAACGCCGTTTAGCCTCCATCAGGAAGTAAACTCTGGGCCGGGCGTGGTGGCTCACACCTGTAATCCCAGCACTTTGAGAGGCCAAGGTGGGCGGAGTTCCGGAGTTCGGGAGTTCGGGACCAGCGTGGCCAACATGGTGAAACCTCGTCTTTACTAAAAATTCAAAAACTAGCTGAATGTGGTGGGCACCAGTAATCCCAGCTACCGGAGAGGCTGAGGCAGGAGAATCGCTTGAACCCAGGAGGCGGAGGTTGCAGTGAGCCGAGATCGCACCATTGCACTCCAGCCTGGGTGACAGAGTGAGACTCTATCCAAAAAAGAAAAAAGGAAGCAAATTCTGACACAGGCTACACCACGGGTGAACCTTGGGGACACTGCTCAGTGAGATATGCCAGACACAATAGAACACAGACTGTGTGATCCCAGCCATGCGAGGGCCCGAGAGACGTCAGATTCATGGACACAGAAAGTAGAACGGGGGGTGCCGGGGGCTGGTGGAGAGAATGGGGAGTGAGCATTCAATGGGGACACAGTTTTGGTTTCACAAGATGAGAAGGTTCTGGAGATGGATGGTGGTGATGGCTACACAGCACTCAAATGTATTCCACTGAATGCCACTGGACTGTGCACTTCAAAATGGTTCTAAGGTGGTAAATTACATGTTACATATATTTTGCCACTATTTTACTTCATTTTTAAATTTTTTTTGAGACAAAGTCTTGCTCTGTCACCCAGGGTGGAGTGCAATGGCATGATCTCGGTTCACTGCAATCTCCGCCTCCCGGCTTCAAATGATTCTCCTGCCTCAGCCTCCTGAGTAGCTGGGACTACAGGCGCCCACCACCATGCCCTGCTAATTTTTGTACTTTTAGTAGAGACGGGGTTTCACCATGTTGGCCAGCCTGGTCTCAAACTTCTGGCCTCAAATGATCCACCCACCTCGGCCTTCCAAAGTGCTGAAGTTACAGGCGTGAGCCACCACACCTGGCCTATTTTGCCACTATTTTTAAAAAGACTAGCCTGGGCAACATGACAAAACCTCATTTCTACAAAACAAAAACAAACAAACAAAAAAACAAAAATTGGCCAGGTATGGTGGTGTGCGTTGCATTTGTGGTTCTCGCTACTTGGGAGGCTCAGGCCGGAGAATCACTCGTGGCCAGGAGGTCGAGGCTGCAGTGAGCCATGACTGCACCACTGCACTTCAGCCTGGGTGACAGAGTGAGATCCTGTCTCAAAAAAACAAAACAAAACAAAAAAACAAAAAAAACCCAAAGAGACTCAGGGGGAGAAAGAGATCCAGGAAGGCCCTGGGTGTCCGACATTTTATCCACCTCCCTGTGAGCGTCAGTCACACCCGACGAGGAAGCACCCAGGACCTTCCATCAAAATCGCTCATGACCTCGGTTCTCTCAGTGCGGTTCCCAGTGTCCCCAGTGAAACACACAAGAGGAACGAATATCCGTTCTTGCTGTCTGTCACTGATTTTGCACAGAGCTATGTTTTCAACCTGACTTCTACACCCGACAGTGAGACACACCTTAACAGGGCCCAGCGACAGGACATGCTGCACAAAGTACTCTGAGATGCACCTGCACAGCGGCCAGGACGCGAGTCCTTAGAAACAAACGCATCCACAGGAAGAAGCTGGCCAGGATTTCAGGACAGCCCTCCCAGGCACATGCTCAGAAAGACAGGGAAAGCGTCCACCTGCAGCTGGCACCCTCCAATAGGGCGCTGGCCAAGGGAAGCGAGTGGTCTCTGACCATGGTTCCCTTCCCAAACTTTAGGTGCTGTGGCCTCTGAGGCGATGGAGGCAGCATTGACCTTTCTATGAGGACAGGGAGGAAGGACCCATACACACAGGGACCCATGCAAAAAGGGCTTGTAGGGAAGTTCTAGAAGCGGATGTGACTAGCCTCTTTTGGCACTTAATGTGAGCCTCCCCCTCATCATGCGCCTTCACTACTGTAATCACCCGACACATGTGTCCCTGATAATTGCCTTAGAGTTTGCTCTGTGCTTGTATAAAATTACAAAAGGGCAACGGGGCTGTATTTAGTTCTGCTGCTTACTCCTTCTCTCAGCATTAGGATGGTGAGATCTGGTCACAGGGACCTTACCCATGTCAGTGTGTTTGAGGAGCCAGGGCTCCATGTACTCTGATGACTCTGTAGGGAGTAGACTGGGCCTCAACGCTCAGTCTGTCTGCCTGACTCCAAATCTCAGATTTGTCCTGAAACCATGGGGAGCCGAGACAGGGCAGGACAGTGGCCTCTTCTGGAACAGGTGGGCATCTTGGATGCTTACCTGGGCTCTGAGGACATTGAGAGATGGGGGAGGCTGCAGGCAGCTAGGACTTCCCTGTCCCCTGTCCCTAGGATGCCATTCCTCCCCCAAGTCACAGCCACAAATGTGGCAGTCACAGACTCCTGGGGGCACAGGTATGCTGTCACTGCCACACAGCCTGGGCACAAGATGGAGCCCACCGGGCACGGTGTGGCACAGCAGCACATCGATGTGCACAGCCAGGAGAATTCCAAAGGACCACTGTTCCCCATCGATGGACATCATTTATCCCCAAACACCCCAGGAGTTCCTGGAGCAGGAACTCCTGCAAAAGCCAAGTTTGGTGGCCTCCTTTTGTCCAAAGGCATAGCTCAGTGAGCCACCAGGGAGCAGAGGGAAAGGACACTGGGCACTTTCTGCTCTGCAAGGGGAGCTGAGAAACGCAACAGCAGTGCTGGGCCAGGCCCCCATCTGAGAGGCTTCCCTGCCAGCCTTCCCAGCCGTCTGCACGTGCACCAGCACTCAGACGCATTCATTCAGCTCAGCCTGACTCAGGGCTGGACTGGCGCAGGACCCAGAGCTGGGAGGGATGGGAGCCTGTACTGCAGGCACTGAGCATCTCACAGCTGTTTCCTCTCTGGCTCCCAGGCCAGCAGGGATGTGGGGAGGAGAATCCCGGCAACCAAGGGGACTCCGGGAGAATACAGCACCCCAGGGTCAGAATTCCTCCTCTCCTTGAACTTCCCTTAATGCACCTGCCCACATCTGCCCCGAGTGATGAAGCCAGCAAGGCCAGTGACCATCATGGGCTCTGTGGACGGCCTGAACCTCCCGTTACTCCCAGGCTGATCTGCCCCAGTTGTGTGACCTTCAGTGAGTCACTTTACCTCTCTGAGCCTTAATTTTCTTATTTGTAAAATAGGTGGTAGAGGGTGGGGGGAATCCCCACCCCCTGTGGTTGCTGGGAGCATACAGGAGAAAATGCAGATGAAAAGCTCAGTTCTCAGCCCCACTGCAGCTCCGAGGGCAGTCACTGTCTCTGCATTGGCCATCATCCAGGCTGGACGGGCAGCAGCCAGAACAAAGGGCTATGCTGACATCATCTCAACCCCCCTGTCCTGGCTGGGGGTGTCATATGGGCACTTGGAGGAGCTGGATGCATTAGGCCCCATCAGGACTGAAGGTCAGTCCTAGAGATGGGGTCACACGTGGCCCCAGTGTCCCCGGGCACCATGGATGCTCTTGAGCAGGTGGAGTGGCTGCAGGTCAGGTCAGCCCAGCCCCAGGATCAGTCCCCAAGCACCCGGATAGGTGGACTCCAGGGGGAGCAAGGTGAGGCACGTGGGCTTCCTCCCGAGGGGAAAGGGTGGGTCAAAGTCTAGAGCAAAAATCAGATGGACAGGGCTGACAGTAGCTGGGGCAGGGCAGAGGGTGAGCCACAGAGCAGGAGTCGCAGGATCTGTTCACAACTGTTATATGGCTGACACAGCAGCTGCTTAAGTCCAGAACTCAGGAACCAAACGAGGAGTGTGTCTTCTCAGGTCTTCCACACCCAAGGAGCTTCTGCAAGGAATCCCACGGCCCCACTGTGCATCCTCAACAGCAGCTGGCAGGGGAGACTAAGCCTGCCCTACTCAAGAAGTCAGTTAACTTCATCAGTTAATCCATCCACTCATCTCTTCTCCGTTATCCATCCAGGCTTCTTCCATCTGCCCAACTACCTGTTCTTCCATCCATCCACCACTCATCTACCCACTATCCATCATCCATCCATCCATCCATCCATCCATCCATCCATCCATCCATCCACCCACCCATCCATCATCTATCCATCCATCATCCATCCACTCATCCATCCATTATCTATTCATCCATCCATCCATTCATCCAACATCCATCTACCCATCCATCCATCCATCCATCCATCCATCCATCCATCCACCCACCCATCCATCCATCATCTATCCATCCATCATCCATCCACTCATCCATCCATTATCTATTCATCCATCCATCCATTCATCCAACATCCATCTACCCATCCATCCACCATTCATTCATCCATCCATCTATCCATCCATCCACCCATCTATTCATCCATCATCTATCCATCCATCATCCATCTACCCATCCATCCACCATTCATTCATCCATCCATCTTATCATTTTTCTGAACATCTATTCACTCATCTACCCAAAGTTCAGAAAGACCTGGCCTGAAGCCCAGCTGACCACTTACTATCCACCATTGGACAAGTCAGCTAACCTCTCAAAGCCTTAACCTCCCCATCAGAAAAGGGGATGATCAGGAGGAACTGTGAGAATGCACTCTGCCAGGTGTTATGCAAACATCAGCACCTTCACACTGCCCTGCTGCAGCTGCAAAGTCGGTAACTAAGTGCCTGTCTCACCTCACTGCTCCAGCTGGCACCAGTGTGTGTCACTTGACAGAGAAGTCAAAGTGAACACAGCTCCAACTCTGAAGTTCTGTTTCTTGATTCTCTTTGCAGGAATCAATTCTCTAACCCATCAATCCCATGGCCTGGAAAACCTTGATCTAAAAACAGGAAAGCCTTATTTCTTCCCGACCACAGTGGTGTGCATGGTTCTAGGACATGATTACCGGCAGTGACATGCGAGTCCACCCAAATGCTCAAATGTCTTCCTATTGTTAATTTGAACCTCAAAGAGTCCCATAAAGGCAGCGGTGAGAATCTCTGTCCCCATTTTACAGGTGAGAAAATGGAGGCTCCATAAATGGTGACTTGGGTATGGAAATACAGACTTGGGTATGGAAATACAGGGTTCCTTGCTCTGTCTGGTGACAGAATGAGGTGAACAAGATCTCATCTGCTGCAAGGTGTCTTATCCTTGTGATGTCTCATTTGATGAACTACATCTTCCTGCTGGGCCCCACTCTTCCCACGGCAGCCACAGACAGCAGCAGAAGCCAGGCCTCTGCAGCCCAGGGAGAAGAGTGGCTGCCCTACTCAGGAGACATGGCACCCGGGCCACGCTGGGGGTCCCTCCTGCTGTCCTGCCTGCACAGTGAGGACTGGTCTGAAGTTCCTGCACCCCAATCTGTCCATGTTTTCCTTATGCTCTAGCCAAGAACAACCAGGAGGGATTCTAACCAACTTGTTTTGATATAAGGGCCAAATCACTGAATTCTTAAAATGAAAAAATTGGTAATCTTCTTGGTGGGGTGACCTGGATCAGTGAAGTGCGCCATTTCCCAGCCAGCCTGGGTGAACAGGAACTGGTCGACATACTGACCTTTTTCCATTCATTCATTCACCAGTCAGTTACACATTCATTCATTTATCCAGCAAGTACTCTGTGGGTGGGCTGTGAGCCCATAGCCATGTGGGTCTGCAGACCACCGTGAATGGTAGACACGGATGCAGGCCTCATGGAGCTGACTGTCAACTGGGCAGAAGCACAGGTCAGCAGATGCATTTCCGCTCATCTGAGGGGTCGGAGCAGACAGAAGGTGGAGGTGGGGAGCCCCACTGCGGGGCCCCTGTGGCCATCCCAGCGGAGCCTCTGATGTGTGGAGTTGTGAAAGGGTTGGAGGTATCAAGAGGCACAATCACCCAGGCCTGGGACCTACTCAAGGTGGGTGTCCCCAAGCCCTGTGCATCTCGGGCCTGAGGGCTTCACTCTGCCTCTGTGGTTCTGGTGACAGCATCTCTGAGGATGCACAATGGGGACTTGGGATTATTTGCAACATCTCACCTTGCTGGCTGCAGTGACTGCTTCAGGGCCAGGACTTGAGGTCAAGGTTAGAGTCCACAGGGCCTCCCCACAAAGGGCCAAGAGAGGGGAGAGCCGGATGGTGCAGAGAGAAGGCCAAGGCTGTGGGAAAGGCTCTGCAGGGATGTTCGGGGAGAAATGGATGCCACATGGCACAGTGGTGCCGGGGAACGAGCACCAGCTCACCCTGGATGCAGCCTCAGGGCTGGGCTGGAGCAGACAAGAAGGTGGAGGTGGGGAGCCCCACTGAGGTGCCCCTGTGGCCATACCAGGGGAGCTGGGGGAGCCCCTGATGTGTAGAGTTGTGAGAGAGTTGGAGGTATCAAGAGGCACAATCACCCAGGCCTGGGACCTATTCAAGATGGGTGTGTCTCCCAGGTTACGGCTCATACGGAAGATGGCAGTAGGGGAACAGAGAAAGCTGTCAGCTCAGGTCTCTGGCACAGAGGGCAGCATAGCAAACACAGGAGGTCCCAAGCCCTTAGCATCTGACAAACGTTACTAAATGTTGTTGGCTGGGCTGACAGTTGTTTTAAAGTTGAAGGCTCAGACCCTGTGCCATCTCCTGTCTGGTCAACATTGCCTCCCTCCCTGGCTTCCCAGATCTGTGAAAGTCAGCCCGTACCCAAGCCCTGCGCGTCTCGGGCCTGAGGGCTTCACTCTGCCTCTGTGGTTCTGGTGACAGCATCTCTGAGGATGCACAATGGGGACCCAGGATTATTTGCAACGTCTCAGCTTGCTGGCTGCAGTGACTGCTTCAGGGATGGGCACAGGACACTGGATGCCCCTCCATCTGGCCACGGCTCCCTGCCAGGCTAATCCTGGGCACAGGTGAAAGTCAGGCCAGGCCTGGTGGCTCAGCCCTGTAATCCCAGCACTTTGGGAGGCTGAGGCGGGTAGATCACCTGAGGTCAGGAGTTGGAGACCAGCGTGGCCAACATGGCGAAACCCCATCTCTACTAAAAACACAAAACTTAGCTGGGCGTGGTGGAGCACGCCTGTAAGCCCAGCTACCTGGGAGGCTGAGGCAGGAGAATCACTTGAACCTGGGAGGTGGAGGTTGCAGTGAGTCAAGATCATGACACTGCACTTCAGCCTGGGCGACAGAGTGAGACTCTGTTTCAAAAAAAAGAAAAGAGAAAGTCAGGGTCACTGGGAGAGCTCCCAACTCCACACCTCACCCCCACTCTGCCAGCAGGGCCCAGCCACCCCCACTTTTTAGGTCAGGATGATGGGGCACAGGAGGGCAAGCAGGAGCCACAGTCCTGGCACTGACTCAAAACTACTCTGCTGGACCCTCACCGGCAGCGTCCCAGGATGGCCAATGCCCCCTCTGCCCATTTCATCCACCTGAAACCCTGAATGCAGCTGCACCTCAGATCCCATGCCAAGTTCAGGAAAACAGAGGTCACTGGGCCAAAGACGGGCTTCCCAGAGCCCCACCAGGTCCTGCAGGGGTCCAGCCCCTGCCTGTGTGGCCAGGTGGGTGCCACTGTCCTTCACGAGTGCAATGGACGAGGAGTGGACAGGGCTGCAGCATTCATCTCCACCAACTGAACTCGAAAGCACGAGTCTGTCTTCCCTGCCGAGCCGACCCCACCCAAGAAACATTCTTGAAAGAGAGGGTGGCCAGGACGTTCCCTGGTGGGTGAGGCAAGAGCAGCCCTTGGGACCGGCTGCCACTTTGTAGAAATACATCGAGAGTTGTTCTGAACCTGGGCAGGCCAACCAGCCCCTTGGCAGCTAGGAGAGACCCAGAAGGAACAGGGACGCCCCCACCCCACGCACTCCTAGAGCAGGGACTTGGGTGTCTCAGGAATATTCTCAGATCGTGGCCCAGCAGTGCCAGTGGGCGCCACCAGAGGGCGCCCCCCAGATGCGGAGCTGGCTGAGCCTCATACCTGAGGGAGCAGAGCTGTGCAGGTGCACTGGCTCCCACCCTCCTGGGCCAGCACCTCTAGGAGGACGGGAGCACGCGCGTATACACACACACACACACACACACACACGAAAATGAGGAGGAGAAGGAGGAGGGAGGAACAAGGGACAGGTGGGCAGGAGAGACCGTGGGGGAGGATAGGGGCAGGGACAAGAGTGGGGCATGTTCCTCTCTCTGCCTCAGAGGGACAGCCCTGCCACAGGTTCTGGTTCACCTGAAAGGGGCTTGTGCAGTGATGGGCAGCGAGGGACCCTGCAGTGTCTCCATTGAGAGCCCTCACCTCCCAGCAGACACTGACCGTCCACAGTTCGGCCCCCTCACACCCCTTGCAGCCCCCTTCCTGTTACACCATCACTGCAACACCAGTTCCCAGGTTGGGCCCGGCGAGCTCCTCGGGGTGCTCACCATTGTGCAAACTGGCTCAGGGCGGCTTTGAACCAGGGTTGGCACCTCCATACAGGAAGCAGACTCTGCCCGCAGCTCTGAGCCCAGGCCAGGAGGCACTGGGTTGCTTGGTGCCAGCAGGAGTCCCAGTGGGGGCCTTGGGGAGGCTGGGAGGCCTCCCTGAACTCCATCAAGGCTGCATTTGAGGGAGTGACCTGAGGCTGGTTCTGACCACACTGCCACACCCACTGCAGTCCTGGCCAAGGTTTCTGGGTCTTTGGGTCAGCGTTTAGGCAAATAAGTCTGGCCCGAGAGGGGTGCTGAGCATAAGCAGGGGGACACGGGGCCTGGCCAGTCACCTCCCTGCCCAGGACAGTCACCCTCCTCCTACCTGGCCATCTCTGCTTCCCCTGCTTCTTAGCCCAAGCAGGCCTCTGCCACCGGGACAATAACACCTGATGCCCTCTGGTCCCTGCCCTACGGGAGCCAGCGGGGGTCTTTCTAAACTGTCCATGGTGAGGATGAAGTTGAAGACGACACTAAGAACGGCCGACGCTTCTGCAGAACTGAAGACTCTCTATGAGCAGCTGTGGATCTCAGTGCAGGCCGGGTGCTGAATGCCACTTAATCCACCCAGCACACACAGGAGGGGGCGAAAGTCATCAGCCCCACGTTACACAGGAGAAAACAGAGGCACAGAACCGACAAGTGACTTGCCCAAAGTCACCTGGCAGGTAGGCAGAGCCAGGGAGCCCTGGCGGTCAGCACCGCTTGGGGGATGGTCAGCATCGCTTGGGGGATGGTCAGCACCGGCTGCTCAGCATGGGCTGATGGGCAGCTGCCCCACCCCCGAGACAGGAGGAAGCAGGGAGGGCTTTCCCCTCCACAGCAGAGAGAGCACGCTGTCACCTATGCTTCTGATGGCAACCAGAAAGAGCTCTGGGGCACCCAGGGCCCCAGATACTGGGAGCCAGCAGCCTCCCTGAAAGTGCCCTGTTAGTGCCGCACAGCCAGCGCCCATTGCCCTAGGAAAGAGCTGGCTTTTCAGGAATAGTAGGGCAGGCGCACAAGGCATGGGGCTGTGCTCTGAGCTCCAAGGATGAACAAGAAGCAGAGGGGCTCAGCCACCTCCTGGAGCCTCCAAAAGGCCCTGGGCTGGGTTGCACGGCTCTGTGATCCACCATCCAGCATCACCAGGGCTGGCCGAATGAGCGTTTCCCTATCTCAGTAAAGGCCCCTTCCACACTGGGCCCTCAGTCCACAGCCAGGAAGCAGACAGCTCTGGCCGGGCCCCCTCCCCTGGCTGTACCTCGTCTGCAGGACATTCAGACCAAGTGTGCTCAGGGCACCAGCCTTTGCACCCCGGCTGCGTCACCTGAATGTCCCTGTGCCCGGCATGGGCCTGGGTAACTGCTCCATAAACAAACAATGTGCAATGAACTGGCTCCCTTCTGTACCCCCTCACCGTGCAAAGACGCTTCTGCCCCCCAAGTGCATGTGGCCCTATGCAGGGACAGAACACAACAATGGCACCCGCATGGCCCACTCTCATCCCAGGGGACCTCAAAAAGAGGCCTGGAGAAGCATGCCTGCCTCCAACTCTCCATCCCACCTGGTCGCCTCAAAGGCAAATGCTCACTACTGCTGTCCCATAGGAGGGGACGCCAGTGCCACTGGCAGGTCCTAGTTAGGACACAGGTCTTGAGGGAAGGACCTCTCAGCTCATTAGTGCCCACCCAGAGGGTTCCTCCCGCAGCACAGCTACTGCTACCATTGAGGGTGCTGAGTCCCAGACAGATGGATATGGACAGGGAGGCTGTGAGGGGGTAGGGAAAGGGAAAAAGACGGGAACGAGGCCAAGGAAGATGGGACTGACGGGTCAGGGCCACCAGGTAAGAACAGGGCCCCTCGACTCGGGACAGGCAGTGGCCCACAGTTAGGGGGACCGGCTGTCCTGACTTTAGCACTGGAAGTCCCGCATCACAGGCAAACCTGAATGGTTGGTCACTCTACCAATGGTTCTGGGTGACAAAGGGGACAGTCTTGGCCAAGCTCTGGGCCTTGGACTGGACACGGACCTGAACTCTAAGAACCAATGTGGAACGAGCCCTGGCTGGACAAGGTGCTGTGTGAGGCGGCCACCCTGAACGACTTTAGCTGATCTCGAGAAAAACCTGAAGGTGGTCTTTCTGGGACCTTTTTTTTTGAGAAGGAGTCTCGCTCTGTCACTCAGGCCAGAGTGCAGTGGTGCCATCTCAGCTCACTGCAACCCCCGCCTCCCGGGTTCAAGAGATTCTCTTGCCTCGGCCTCCCGAGTAGCTGGGATTACAGGCGTGTGCCACCACATCCAGCTCATTTTTGTATTTTTAGTAGAGATGGAGTTTTACTGTGTTGGCCAGGCTGGTTTTGAACTCCTGACCTGAAGTGATCCACCCACCTTGGTTTCCCAAAGTGCTGGGGATTACAGGCATGAGCCACTGCACCCGGCCCCTTATTTTATAATTGACAAAGAAGAGGCAGATTGGGTTTTAGCTGCCCAAGGTTACACAGCTATACAACGGTACAGTCCCGAAGTGTGTATGCAGGAGGCCAGGCAATGAGCATTTGAGGCAGGCTGATCACCATGATGACCACACACACACACACACACATAATGATTCTCTCTCCTTAACATGCACACGCATGTCTACACACCTGCATGCACGAAGACAAATGCACACACATACACAAAAACACAAAAATGCATGCACATACGTACACAGGCATGCACATACAAAAATGCACACACACATGTGTACTCCATCCTCTGCTCCCCACACATGAAAAGGGAAACAGGGACGGTCAGACCGTAGTTGCAATACACCTGGCAGATTCTCTCTCTCCTGAGTCACATCTCGTTTACAGCTGGCTCAAGTCCCTGGCCATGTTGCCTTTGCTCTCTTATTAGATTTTGTACTGGGCGAAAGGGACACACACTTTTTTAAAACTGTAGTCAGAAGTCTCGCTAAGTGTGCGAAGTGCAATTGGCTGCCTCGGGGGAGCCCTTTAATTTAGCTTCCCACTGTTCTCAGCACCTGGGACTCTTCCCTCGGGGTCCTTCCAAGCAGGAATCTAGACCAGAGACAGCTGGACCTCCTCGTTTGGCTCTGGTGGGAAGCGTCCATGGGCTAAAGGCCAAAGCGTTGAGAGGATGGGGGTCCACCAGCTCTAAGAGGGTCAGGGCTGGACCCTGCCTAGGGGCCAGGAGAAGTGGGCTCTCACCGACACCTTCTCCCCCCCGGCCTCCTTGGCTGTGACTCCAAAGCTTGGGCTGCTGGTCATAGTCAGGGTGATCAGCCCCTCCTGGGACAACGTGACGCACTGACCCCTCCTCCAACTCATGTGGAGCCTGCCACGTGGAGCCCCTGGGGGCAGGGGTGGTGGCGGTCTTCCTCCCTGACATCCCTGACCTTAGCTGGCAACAGAGCGTGACCCAGGCCTGCAACACTCCCCACAGCCAGGCTGTGGACCCCGAGAGGCTTTAAGGCCAGGGAGGAAACAGGAAGCAGGTAGGATGGGGGCGAGAGTCAGGGGCCCCAGCACTGAACGCCGACATCACCGAAAACACGGCAACAGCCGGGGAAGCACAAGTCCAAGGCCCAAACCCGAGGGAGTGCCAAGTCCCCAGACTCCAGAGCCAGGGGCCTGTGCCGAGTCCTGCCCTTGCTACATTCCGGCTGTGTGACCTTGGGCTCCTCGTAGAGGCATCCTGCAGCAAGGAAGCCAGCACGGTGATCTCCTGGAGCAGCAGTGCCCATAAGAACCTGGAGGCGTCTGCGGCAACGGCCGCTGCCCCTGCAGGCACAACTTTCATGGATGGAACCAACACCAACCCCAGCACCTGGGGCCCCGACAATGAGCGGACCCCTGGGAAGTCTCTTCCTCGCCTGAAAATTCCAGGAGGCGGCGTGAGAAAGGCAGAGACCTGCTTGGGAGTTGGAGCTCTGAGTGCAAATCCAGTTCCCCTGGCTGCTCGGGAGGCAGGAGAGTCAGGAGAGACCCAGACCTGGAGTTGGATGCCCAATGGGGTGCTGGGCAGGAGACCACAGGCAGGTCCCAAAGTCTGCCCTATGCTGCCCATGTCCTTGTCTAGGAAATGGAACAAGGCACAGGCTCCTGTCACCTGGGGCTGCCTCAGAGACTGACGGAGCTGCCCTCTGTGCTCCTGCCATGCTCGGCCCAGGCCTGCAAGAGCTCCCCTGTGGGTAGCACTACCTGAGACCATGCCTGCAGCTGCTGAGACAGCCAGATACCAGAGCCCTGAGCCAGCCTCTCCGGCCCCCAGTATCCTCCTCTGGGCTGGGTTTCTCCCTGCCACCCGTGTGCACCCTCACTTTGAATACGGTGTGTCTGCAGGCTTGCAAACGTGGCCCTCGGGAGGGCACGCACCCCTGACCAGGCTTGCAACCCTGCCTCTCTCCCTCTTGACATTTCACTTAGGACCAAGAAGTCAGAGCACAAGGAAAGGAAACGGGACCCAAGACGCCAGCTGCATCCCCAGCCCACCCCAGGACGCTCAGCTCAGCCTCCATAACCGCCCCGAGCTATCATCATGGGCCTCCATGAGGCTCGGGAAGGTGACCCCAGTCCCCATGCGGGAGACAGTGTCAGCAGGGACACTGGGCAAAACTCAGGCATGAAAGTGTCCTCAACACCTGCATTGGAATAAAATGGGCTTCCTTCTTTCCTTCTCAACCTCTGGGCCAGCCCCAAGTTAGAGGAGCTGGGACCCCTAGCACATGGTGGTCTCCCTCCCCTTGGCATGTGCCACTCCTTACCCGACATGCCAGAGAGGCTGCGGCCTCTTGCCGTCCTCGCCTGTGCCGCCCAGCCTGTTGAGCGATGGGGACCGGCTGCGGGGCCCGGGCACGTAGCTCCCGATGGTCTTCGCGGCCCCCTCAGGCTTGCTGGGCATCTGCTGCAGCAGCTGGGGTGAGAGGCTGCGGTGCGAGGTGGCCGTGGAGCAGACGGCCCACTCGGGAGCGCTGGCATTGAGGTTGTTGTCACTGTTGGAGCGCAGCAGGACCCGGGGGGCGGCCAGCGTGTTGGGGGGCCGCCGCCGGCGGTTGGAGTACGCCGGGGCCTCTCGGAAGGGCACTGGGGAGAAGAACAGCAAGAAAGGCCGGTGAGTGCATCCGTGTCGCGGTCAGCTGGGTGGGGACCCTAGGGAGGTGCAGGCCTGCGTGCGACCAAGCCCCCATGCGAGCCCAGCAGAGGGGAGCTGTGAGTTCTGGGCCGAGACCCCAGCTGGACTCCACCAGGCCCAGAACTCACCCCTGACATGGAAGCAGAGAGGCAGGCTGGGGACAGAGAACGTCTCCATGGCAAGGAGCTCAAGCCAGTGCTTCACATGGAAGGCACACGGGGTCTGAGCTTCCATCTGGCCCGTGAGACGTCCGGCTGCTTGGGCATGTGTAAGGATGGGCCGTGCCATCACACAAAGCAGGAGTGCACCGAGCTGCCTGCCACAGGGCCCCTCTCCTCACAGCCTAAGCTGAGCCTCTGTGATGGGCTGAAATTGATGTCCTAACCCCCCGTTTTCAAAACACGCCAATATTTGCAGGTAAGGTCTTTACAGAGATAACCTGGGTGGAGGGGCATTAGTGGGGGCCCTGATCTCATAGGACTGGGGTCCTTATAAGAAGAGGCGATGAGGACACACACAGAGGGATCTCCCCATGAGGACACAGGGAGAAGGTGGCATCTGCAAGCCACAAAAGGAGCCTCAGGAGGAACCAGCCCTGCGATGACCTGATCTCAGATTTCTAGTCCTCGGGACTGGGAGGTGTAAATATCTGTTTTTTGTTTGTTTGTTTGTTTTTTGTTGCTGCTGCTGTTGTTTTTGAGACAGAGTCTCGCCCTGTCACCTAGGCTGGAGTGCAGTGGCACAACCTTGGCTCACTGCAGCCTCTGCCTCCCAGGCTCAAGCAATTCTTCTGCCTCAGCCTCCTGAGTAGCTGGGATTACAGGTGCCCTGCCACCATGCCTGCTCATTTTTCTATTTTTGGTAAAGATGGGGTTTCACCATGTTGGCCAGGCTGGTCTTGAACTCCTGATCTTGTGATCTGCCTGCCTTGGTCTCCCAAAGTACTGAGATTACAGGCGTAAGCCACCGCACCCGGCCAAGATCTGGGGTTTAAGCCACCTGTCTGTCTGTGGTGTTCTACCATGCAGCCTGAGCCAACCATGCAGTCTCCGAGTCTACTGGCTGGATGATTCAATCTCAGTCTTTACTAAGAAGGCGCCTTCCTCCCTCCCACCAAGTGGGGACTGTGTGAGGAGGCAGGGGCTGAGCACCACTTATCTGACATCCTACAAAGCTCTAGACGGGGCCAGGCCCTCACTCTCCTGACTCAATGAGCCCAGGGACTCAGAATGAGAGCAACAGCCCCTGGGAGCTTTGAGGGGTGGCAGCCACACCACAGCTGCCTTGGGTCACCCAGAGTTCCTGAAACGGCAAGCGTCCTTTCCAAGACAGAGGACCTCCTGAAAGGCAGCCCTCCAAGCTCTGCAGGAAACAGCAGAAACCACCACCACCGGCTGGCCAAAGGCACGGGCTTCTTCCCGGCCCGTGATAATCACGCCTGCAGCAGCTTTTCACTGGCTACAGGATTCAGCCCTTAGGCTTAAGCCACGCTTGGCTCCAAAGTTTGCACTGACAGGACCAGGGCTACCATCTGACAAACTGCAAGGCAAGAGAAAACACACGCCCTCCCTGGGAGTGGGTCTGGGGGGACCTTCATGCCTCAGAGGAGAAGAATCTCACAAGTAGTTTGGGACACAGGTGGCAATGACGAAGGTCTTGGGGACATGGATGGTGCTGGCAGAACTCACGGGGGATAGAGGTGGCGCTGGCAGAGTTCACAGGGACGAAGATGGCACTGGCAGAGCTCATGAAGGAAGTTGCACTGGCAGAGCTCATGAGGGTCAGAGGTAGCACTGGCAGAGCTCATGGGAGTAAGAGGTGGCACTGGCAGAGCTCATGACGGTCAGAGGTGGCACTGGCAGAGCTCATGGGGGTAAGAGGTGGCACTGGCAGAGCTCATGAGGGTCAGAGGTGGCACTGGCAGAGCTCATGAGGGTCAGAGGTAGCGCTGGCAGAGCTCATGGGGGTAAGAGGTGGTGTTGGCAGAGTTCATGGGGGACAGAGGTAGCGCTGGCAGAGCTCATGGGGGTAAGAGGTGGTGCTGGCAGAGCTCATGAGGTACAGAGGTGGCACTGGCAGAGCTCATGGGGGTGAGAGGTGGCACTGGCAGAGCTCATGAGGGACAGAGGTGGTGCTGGCAGAGTTCATGAGGGTCAGAGGTAGCACTGGCAGAGCTCATGGGGGTAAGAGGTGGTGTTGGCACAGTTCATGGGGGACAGAGGTGGTGCTGGCAGAGCTCATGGGGGTAAGAGGTGGAGTTGGCAGAGCTCATGAGGTACAGAGGTAGCACTGGCAGAGCTAATGGGGGTAAGAGGTAGCATGGCAGAGCTCATGAGGGACAGAGGTGGTGCTGGCAGAGTTCATGAGGGTCAGAGGTAGCGCTGGCAGAGTTCATGGGGGCAAGAGGTGGAGTTGGCAGAGCTCATGAGGTACAGAGGTGGCACTGGCAGAGCTCATGGGGGTAAGAGGTGGCACTAGCAGAGCTCATGAGGGACAGAGGTGGTGCTGGCAGAGTTCATGAGGGTCAGAGGTAGCACTGGCAGAGCTCATGGGGGTAAGAGGTGGCACTGGCAGAGCTCATGGGGGTAAGAGGTGGCACTGGCAGAGCTCATGAGGGTCAGAGGTAGTGCTGGCAGAGCTCATGGGGGTAAGAGGTGGTGCTGGCAGAGCCCATAAGGGTCAGAGGTAGCGCTGGCAGAGCTCATGAGGGTCAGAGGTAGCACTGGCAGAGCTCATGAGGGTCAGAGGTGGAGTTGGCAGAGCTCATGAGGGACAGAGGTAGCACTGGCAGAGCTCATGAGGGTCAGAGGTGGCGCTGGCAGAGCTCATGAGGGACAGAGGTAGCGCTGGCAGAGCTCATGAGGGTCAGAGATGGCGCTGGTAGAGCTCATGAGAAACAAGTGGTGCTGGCAGAGCTCACAGGGACAAAGATGGCATTAGCAGAGCTCATGAGGAAAAGAAGTCACGCTGGCAGACCTCACTAAGGACAGAAGTGGTCCTGGCAGAGCTCCTGGGGGAAAGAGGTAGCTCTGGCAGAGTTCATGGGGGACAGGGTTCACACTGGCAGAGCTCACTAAAGATAGAGGTGGCACTGACAGAGCTCCTGAGGACAGAGGAGGTGCTGGCAGAGCTCATGGGGGATGGAGGGTGCTGGCACTGCTCACGGGAAACAGCTGAGACCCAGCACACCTTCCCCACCTCCCCAGGACACAGGGCAGTCCTGGAGACAGAGCTAGAGCCAAGCCTGGGGAGCCGCACAGAGCTGCGCAAAGCGTCCTGAGGTTGGACACTGGACTTGGCACAGTCGGACGTCAGTGCCTGCTGTTGGTAAGAACCTGGAGGTGGCACACTGGGGAGGTCGCGGTCTCACACCTGCTCTGATCTGGCTCCTCTGTGAAGTCTTTCTGTCGTTGAAGATGCCCTGCTAAGCAGCCGGGGCTCCTCAGCGGGGACTTTGATCCCACTCCTAATTTCTCAAAGCACGTGGATCCATGAATGCCACCCAGGTGGCCGGGGAGAGACAAGGAACGGAAGACTGACGGCACCCTCCGTGGACACCTCTCCTTCCAAAGACCCTTGAGGGGCTTGGCCTGGGATCCGCAGCCACCACCCATGAGTAAAACCTCATCCCTGGGACAGGTCACCGAGTCTGTGTTTTGTTGGTCATGAGGGAAAACCACATTGGGGCCCCTCCCTCGGAACCGGCAGAGACTAAAAAAAACCCCTGTAGATCACTGAGTGTTCGCATGGAGGCTTACAAAGATACGACTGGCCCAGAGGGCTTCCGGGTGATCTGGGAACTGCCTGTCATTGGAGGGGGCTGGGCGGGTGGATTAAAAGACCTTGCAAAGGGCTGATGAGCCCACAGTCTCAGAGAACGATTATCTTTCATTTACAGAGATTACGTGTTGGAAGACTGTATTGGTGTGAGAGCCAAAATCTCAAACAGACACAGCCAGCAGGAAGCAGCCGCAGAACCCCCAGCTTCCTGGGGCACCCAGGAGAGGCCAGGGCTCTCCCTACCCACGTGAAGGAGACATCACAGGGCCCCCAGTCACGGAAACGCTGCCTCCCACAGCCGACTGCCTCACGCCCAGCCTCCCCGCCCTGACAATACAGCCAATTCTCTTTTTCTGACCCTTGTAACTGGGGGAGGTGTGCACAGCCTTCATAGCAAGTGATGGCATTTGGGGGAGTCCTGGCAGTTGCTAAGATAAACTCATTAGGAAAGAGAAGTCTATGGAAGAACAGAACAGATACAGAATTAACCTAACACCAAAACCCCCAAATTTTCAGGCTGTTCATGGATTATAAAAATCGAAGTCCCGGAAGGTGAATTTTGGTGAATAATGTCAGAAAATGGGCACAGACAAAGGTGGTTATTTATATACATTCCTAAGACTCTGTCAGAAGAGTAGGGATTTAGAGAAGGGGAAGAATTCGCATGGGGGGGCCACCCTTGGAGGATTAAGGAATAAAAGAGCTGGGACATTTTCAAATACATTTTACTCTGTGGACCAGGCAAGTTACTCAAACGAAATCTCACCGGTGACATCAGTGCGAACATTTTAACGAAAATCACCTCGCTTAATTACCAAGATTCATATTAAATTAGTTTCCTGAGTACTGAAATGTCTTCAGTGTTTATTTTGCTAGAAGCTGGGGCTGGGAAGTACCTTCCTCATTTCTTTAAAGTCACATCTTTATATGATATCTGATTTCCTAAAATGAGAGCTCTCTGACAAAACTGGAACCATCCATGGAAATGATGATTTTTGTGAAAAGGGTTAAAAATAACTGTTTTCTGTCTGAAAATGATTAATATTCCACCCAACTGTTTCCTTCTTTCAGGCAATCTGCACACTCTAAGTAGGTGGATATTTTCTTAGCTGGCTTACATGCATTTATTTATACATTTTTTCCCCACAATAAAAATTACACAAGGTATGACAAAGAGCATGTGCACTTTTAAAGTTGGCCACGCTCCCTTCCCATCCACTCCATGTAACTGCAACCCAGGGATGGGAGAGCCGGGAGCGGCTCGGAAGGTAGCCACCCATTCAGTGCAGCCAGCCATGTGCCCCGACCTGCCTTGGCCAGTGCCTAGCAGCTCTCTGGTCACTGAGGACTACAGTCAAAACTTCCTTTATTTTCCCTAGGACTTAGTTCCTAACACGCTCCGTGGCACGGTCCCCACGGATGGCCATTCCAGAATGCAATCCCACAAGGGCTGAGGGCTTGAAAGCAGCACACAATAAGGCAAGACCTTCCACAGCGTTACATCCGGACCAACTCACACCAAACCATATCCCAAACCAAAGTCATTATCCCCTGACATGCCAGGGATTAACAACTGGCAATTTTAGGAGGAACTGGAGTCCTCCCTCTCCCCTACCCCGAGAATCAGCAAGCAGCTGCTAATTCCCATGCACCCGGCTCCCGACAGCTTTTTCCTTACCTTCCTTCTTGGTGAAGGCATTTAACAAAGACTTCATTTTCCCTCTCACTTTGGCAGCGGTCCGCTCATTATATAACCTTCCTGGATGGGAGGAAGGACAGGCGTGCAGCCCGGCCCCTCGGTGCTAGAGCAGCTGGGACCCGGGGAGAGGTGGCGGGTGTCTGGGCACGGTGCACTTCCGAGCATAGCTGGGCATGCCAGACCCAGCGTGCTGGTGACAAAGCCCACCCCATATTCTGTCTGTCAGCTGGGAACCAACTGCACGTAGACGGGCTGCTCTCAAACCCGGCTACCTCTCGCGGCGCGCGTCATGTGAGCCGGGCTACTCTGCTTTTGTGCTCAGGGCATTGAGGAAGAGGCACCGCGGAGGGTTAACGCAGATCAGGCGTCCTCGAGCTGGCAGCTGGGAGACGCCGGGAGGCATGAGTGATCTCAAGCCCCAGTTATCCAAGGAAACTCGGGCTGGTGCTGGGCGCTCCATGCGCCTGTGCCTAAATATAATGCACTGTGCTTTTCTATTTTTTTAAAAAAAAAATTTTAAAGAAAAAGCCAAGTTTGTTTGTCAGCTAGCAGATGTGGTAAGACAGACAAGGGGGAGGGAAGCATCCAAGTACCAGATAAGCTTCACACCAGACCCACGTTCCCCGGGCAGACATGGCCAGCATTCTGGAATTTCTGAACACGACCTATATTTCTGTTCAAAAGAATCAGACACAAGTGCCCATGACTTCTCTGGCTCCCCCTCCATCGAGGTAATTACCCTGGAAAAAACAGGACTCCACCCCCTCCTAGTTTTTTTTTTTTTAAAGAGAGAGATAAAAAGACAATTAAACTGAGACCCTGCCAAGGATGGCCCCGATTCCAGGCAGCTGATAAAAGCGAGCTCCTCAGGGTCACTTTAGGCATTTCCAACCCAGCAGAAGAAGAGAAAAGAGGAAAGCGATCCCTTGGAAGCCCTACGTGGAGAAAGTCAGATTTATAAAGCGAACACAGAGAAGTGGATGCAGGCTGGTGCCCTATGGCAGGTGGACAGTGCATTATTTCTACACCAGGAGAAGGAGCTTCCTGAAGCTACATGGAGCATCCAGGGGCAAGGTTCTGTTGCCTGATGCCTCTGCTGGGCTGTAATTTAGTGTGCTGTTTTTTTTTTTTTTTTTCCTGGTTGCTAAGAGAACTGCTTCAGAAATTTAAAACATACACACACACAGACACACACAGACACACACAGACACATACACACACACCCAAAATCGGAGAAAGATGAGACAAGACAAGGAAAAAGCAACCAGAGCACTGAAGTTTAATTCCATATGGTTGACACACTTCGTGTCAATAAAAATGGCGCTGTGAGAACGAGAAGGCTGGCCTCCCCCAGGAGCCTTTCCCCGACGGCATAGCGGGGACGGGACAGCGGCATTCCTCGGTGAGGGCCTCTGCCACAGAATCACTGAGGGTAGCCCTGTATCAGCTGAGCACCCGAACAGCATCTCTTGGCTGGGCGTGGTGGCTCATGCCTGTAATCCCAGCGCTTCGGAAGGTGGAGGCGGGTGAATTGCTTGAGCCCAGGAATTTGAGACCAGACTGGGCAACACAGTGAGACCCCGTTTCCATGAAAAATAATTTAAAAACATTAGCCGGGTGTGGTCGTGCGCCTGTGGTCCCAGCTACTCAGGAGGCTGAGGCAGGAGGATTGCTTGAGCCTAGGAGTTCAAGGCTGCAGTGAGCTATGACTGTCCACTGCACACCAGCCTGGGGACAGAGCAAGACTCTGTCTCCAAAAACAAACAAACAAACCCCACAGAAACCCAGAAATAGCAATAAACCTCATCTCTTATTTAACTCACACAACTCATGAGCCATGTCAAAACTCTGCCAGGGGTGACATTCTCACCCTACCATACGTCGCCAAATCACAAAACCGAGTGAGTCGAAGCCATTTCTAAGACTTGCATTAAGAAATCGTTCTGAGGTCAGAGTCACCAGCGTGTCCCACAGGGTTCATGCACTTGGACACTGTGAGCAAGGCTCAACGGCTTCCAGAAGAACCTTCCTCAGATGCACAAAGCCTCCCCTACTTTGAGAGGCCTAACGATGTGTCCTCAGGGTGGACCAGCCAGGGGGGCCAGAAGCTTTCCAGATGGTGAGTGTCTAGTTCATTGCTATGTGCTGGCCTGGCTGCCTGCCCTGGCTGGCGAGCGCTGGGAGGCTGGGACGGGGATGCCACCGTGTCCGTATTGGTGTGTAGAGGGAGCTCCTCCAAGGCTGGGGGACCCGGCTGGTCGTGTGCTCAGCCACGTGAGCCCAGAGAACTCACCAAAGCTCAGGGAACTCTCGGGGAGACTCAGTGACGCTCAACACCACCTCCATCTGCCACTGATCGATTCCCTCCCAAAAGCAGAGAGCCTCATCCCAAGCCAAGTTTCTGAGCCAATCACTGCTCTGGCATTGCTGCCTTTGCGGCCTGCAGCAGCGCGGGCAGAGCCTGCACGTTTTTGGGCTGGTGAGGCCAGGATGGCCCTTGGCCTGAGGCCAGTGGTGTCCTGTCATCGTTGGCTGCCTTGCTGGCCACGGATGACCTTGGGTGGAGGGTGTGGGGAAGAAGCCACTTCCCGGGGGCCATGCGACAATCTTGCATCTGTTCTGGACAGATGCAGGGGACAAGATGGAGCCTTTTTCCCCTCGCAGGGGCCTCCAATGTCAAATATGCCAAAGGACCAAGAAAAGGTCCTGCCCTGTCTAAACCAGAGTAGAACCTAGAACCTCTGGACGGGAGCCATGCAGCAGCACCCACAGCTGGCCCAGACAGGACCCTCAGCGACCGCCATCATGTGTGTGTGCAGCTGCCGCTCCTGGAGGGGCATTTACTCACAAGCAGGAGGCCAGGCAAGGGTTCCACGAACCTTGAGCTGCCCAGGGAGAAGGGAAGGAGCCTTCCCGAGACAAGGCCCCGTCACCAGGAACACGGCTGGCTTCCATCCCTGGTGTCCCTCTGCCCCACCCCTGCACCCCATGTCCCATCCGGTTTGGGGGCATGTGCAGAAGACAGCCAGCCAGATCTGAAGACCCAGGCCTGCTTCTCAGGCTGTGCAGGGGTGAGGGGCGGGGCACGATGAGGCTTTGGACACTGGACGATTTGAGGAACCCAGGGAACACCCCCAGGCTAAAGGATCCCTTTTCCCGACACCTTCAATTCTTTCAATAAGCAGACAACTTTTCCCACCCACACTCGCAGGAGGCTGAGTAAACCATTCACAAAGATCAGGAGCAGCAGTGGCTCCATCAGTCTCATGCACAGACCTACTGAGTGCCCGGCCCTGGGCCAAGCTCTGCCACACAGGGGTCTTCTGGTCAACCCCACAGAAATCCTGCAGAGGGTATTGGGTCATTCTTGACACCACCCTCCTGGCCATGTGGTAGGCTCTCCATGGATACTTCCAGCGACAGGGGGCTCACTAGGTGTGTGCAGGGGTTCTCGCTGTCAAAGATGCGGGCAGCAGCCTATATGAACCTCCTTCTCCCACACCCACCACCTGCCCCCTTCCCCAGTGGGTGCAGACCACTTCCTCAATTGCCAGGAAGTCTGGCGCTTGTGCCAGGAAGGCACAGTCTCTGCCTCGACAAACACAAACCCCTGTGCAGCCTCCAGGGCGGTTTTCATCTGGTGTCCCCGTCCCTGCCCTCCTGGGGGAATATTTCTCTTCCAGCCCTGGGATGTGTCCATGGGAACATCAGCATTCGTTCTGCCCCTCGTTTTATGAGCGCATTTGCAGCTTGAAGCCTGCCCTGCCTGCCTGGCTGGGCGGGAAGTTCTGCGTGGACAAACGTTTGGTGTGAGTGTTTGGGGTCTGGGTCCTCACAGACATCCATACTTGGGGTTATTGCAGGAGACAGGCGCACCCCTGAGACCCAGGTAGACGGTTCGCACCCTCCTGCTATCTGCACACAGGCCCGGCCCTTCACCCTCCGAGCCACGGAGACCCAGAAACCTGCCACAGACCAGGTGACCTTGGAGAGCTGGGGCAGCAGAGGCAGAGGCGGGAGCAGAGCCTCTCGCAGAACTCCGGGAACTCACTAGCACCGCTCCCATCTCTAAAACAAGGATTCCGAGGACGACCGAGTGCTAGTGGTTGAGATGAAAATTAAGACGAAGATAAAAGACGAAACTTAAAAACCCATTTTCCCATGAGGCTTCCAGAAATCTTTTTCTCTGAGAAAAGCCTCAGGCTTTGGGTCCCTGAGACCAGCAGGAAGGCTGGCAGATGAGACGGACGAGGTTCAGAGAGGCTGAGCGCTAAGCTGCCCAGGGTCCGGGAAGGGTCAGATATCCCTGCTGCACTCACATAGGTTTCCATGCGTTGGAGCCCAAATGCCCACAGCATGGTTGAGCCTTCCCTTCCTTCCGCCTTTAGACCCTCTGTTCCTACAGCGGTCCTGTGTGGAGGGCCTACAACGACGCTGCAGGCTTGTGCTGGCCACGTTCCTACTGAATGCAGATGAGGTTTTATTTCAAACGGATTTCATTCTGGAAAAGGGAGAGATTGGAGGGGAAGAACTTCCGGGTGTGAGCTGGGCTGGGGGCAGGCGGGTAGCAGAGAGGGTGGCAATGGGAGTGGTTGGTGATGAAGCTATCTGCCTGCCTGCCCACATGCCCACCCATCCCAAAACGCAGGCAAGCACCTTTCGAGTCTGTTTGTTGTCCATGGACAGACTGAAAACCAGGAGAAAAGAGGAGAGGGAGGCTCTGAAGTCAGAGTTTCCAGAAAGGAAAAGGGTCACCCCCAAATGAACCCCAAACTCTCAGCCACCCAACCTGGCCCCACAGACACCAACTCAGCTCCATTCAGCCCAGCTCCAGTGCCTGGCCCTTAGTGCTTTGTGAGCCAGTGACATTCAAAGCCCCGTGCCCCTTTCCCTCCCTCCCTGCACCCCCTGCCCACGAGCACCCCACAGATTCACCCCATACACTGCACCACCCCCTCAAACCCTGAGACTCACTAAGCCCTTTATTTGCCATGTCTTTTGACAACTGCTTGACAACGGGCTGAAAATAATTTCACTTCTTGCATAAAAAAAAGCTCTTCGCACATCAGAACATTTCAAGGTGCTCCAAAGTCCTGGCGGAGAGGCCGTACCAGGTGTTATAGACGTGCCTGGTGAGACTCAGAGGTGCGCACGGGTCTCAGAAATGCCCCCCGTTCAGTGGCGATCAGACACCCACCTCCACTTGCTGTGGCTTCAGTGCCCATGTGGTTTGGAAAGAACCGGACGTGGGAGTCAAGATGCGGGTTTGGGTGCTGACTCTGTCTCATGACCCCTGCAGCCATGGGCTGGTTGGACACCCCCTGACCCTGTTTCCCCATCTGTAAAGTGGGAATAGCACAACTTACTCCGCAGGGTAGAGCTACCCGAGCTCATGTTTGAAGCACAAAGGAGAGGGGCTTGGTGCACGCAACACTGTGGGGACACCTTTGGGGGCAATCTTAGCTCTGTGACCCCAGAAAAGTCCCGTGACCTCTCTTTGCCTCTGTCTCCTAGTCTGTTTAATGGGGATATTAATGGTACCACTTCACAGGAGAGTCATAAGGATAAAGTAAGTTAATATTTGTAACAGTAATACCTGGAGGCAGTGTCAGTGATCACTGAATGAATACATTTAATTTTTTAAAAATCTGTAAGCAGATAGCAAGGCAATCCTCCCGCTTTGCCCTATCTCTATAATAAACAAGTCCTGGTCTGTTGCTCACAATGCATTCACATTATCTTTCTGGGTGCTGCCTCCTCCAGGAAGTCTCCCTGACTGATCCAGGCAGCAGACAGACCCCTCTCCTCAGGGCTCCTGTGGCAGCCGTCAGCCCTCACGGCATGTTGTGGAGCCAGGAGACTCGCAGCTCCTCGAAGGCAGGTTCCGTGCCCAGCCCTCCTCCTTGCCCTGCACACTGGCAGTGATCCCCAGTGCTCTGGACATGAATGAACGAATGAATGAATGAATACATGCATGAGTGAATTAACAGAGGGGGTGAGTCCCAGCTTCTTTTCTGAGTGTTCCACAGCACTTTACTAGCTTCACCAGGCTGGCCTCTAGTTGTGCTGCTCACCTGAGGCCAGAAGCCACCTTCCTTCTCCAGCTCCCATCCTACCCCCACCCCCACTTCTGCCCAGGGCCTTGCATGCACCCAGTGGAGGCCCAGGGAGGCCTGTGCTAAGCCACAGCCATGCTACCAGCTGCCCCAGACCCTGAGAAGGTCTGTACTGCCCCGCCTTGCCCCATGAGCAGATGCAGCCAGGACAGCATCCTCAGCATCCTCACTGCATCTACAGAGCAGCTAGGCTGTCGTCCTCAGCATCCTCACTGCATCTGCAGAGCGGCTGAGCCAGTGTCCTCAGCATCCTCACTGCATCTGCAGAGCAGCCGGGCTGGCGTCCTCAGCGTCCTCACTGCATTTGGAGTTCCCCGCACCCCATGTCCTGCCTGGAAACAGCGAGGGCTCATTTCTCAGCTTCCCCAGCTGCTGGGGTTTCGAGTTCGAGCCAATCAGACACATGGACCAGGAAGGCACTGATGCAGGAGGAGCAACTCACCGAAGCCAGTGGGTGTGGCACGCGGTTCCAGCACAATGTCAAGCTCCCGCCAGCACCTCAGCCTGTGCATGGCACCAGGTGCTCCACAGAGCCCACCTGTGGCTGGATGCCCTGACTGGCTGCCCCGACTGGCTGCCCCGGCTTGCCGCAGTTTCCGGAACTGGCTCTCCAGCCCTGTTGGAGCACAGTGACTGCCTGACATCTGTCAGAGTCTTCCCTCTCCTGCATCAACAAGCCAGGGTGGACTCTACTGCTGGTGACCCAGACCCTGACCGGCAGAGCCCATGAGGCTGGGTCTCAGGGAAGAGAGCTGGGCACGCCACATCTCTCAGGGAGGCCTGTGGTCCAGGGACCCTGAGAGCGTCTCTGCAACATCTGCAGCTGGACTTTCTGGGTTCAAATCCCACAAGGCAACTGTCCACAAGTCACAAAATGTCCCTGGACTCTGGATCTCCAAAAACAAAGCATGCACAGTGATAGTGGCCACTTCAAGGAGCTGCTCGGGGGGTTACGTGCTTACTGGGTGCGGTACTTACGCACGGTGAGCGCTCAACAGAGGTTAGCTGCTGCCACCATGACCACGACTGAAGTTTGTTTATTATTGCTGACTGTTCATTATTGGGATTACTACAACAGCTTGGTGACGAGGGAGGTCCTGACAGGCATTCTCAGTCTCTCTGGGCAGCTCAGGTGGCTGCAGGTAGTGGAAGGCCATCGGGCCGCTAGAGACAGGGTCCTGACCCAGGCCAGGGCAGGGTCATCTCCCCACGACACTGTTCCTGCGTAACTCAGACCCGGGCCCTCCTGCCAGGAAGGAGCTCCAAGTTGAGGAAGGCACAAGGGCCAGCTTTGAGCAGTACCTTCAACTTAAACCCGCGGCAAAACCCTGAGCGTGATCACACCCAAACCAGAAGGGAAGAAAATAAAATGCTGGGATGTAGGAAGCAATGCCAAGAAAATTCGCAGGGTTTTGGGGCAGAGGATGCCCTGATATCCCAGAGATTTATTAAGGCCCCACCCCATATTTCAGGGGTAGATGCAGGGGAACACCTGAGCCTATTTCCACCTGAAAACAAAAACACACAGGAGGTGGCTCTAACTCTATTCCGACTGGAGGCCCATGGGAAGCTGAAAAAAGAAAAGAAACTCTAGAGGGTCTCGGTGGCCCACCAGCCCCAAGCTCCACTTTATCTTGCAGAAACAAAGACTGAATGCTGAGAAAGTGTGTACGCAAGAGCCTGAGCCAGCGGGGGCCAAGCCAGGAGCAGGGGTGGCAGGTGCAGGGCAGGTACAAGCTAGAGCGGAATTCTTCCTGCCCATCCCCCACCAGATCCAAAATAGCAGCTCTTGTTTCTTTCCCTCGTAGCTTTAGATAACTGCAATTTAAATATTAGTAGGCAACATTTCTCCATCTCACAATAATTGTTAAATGAATCATGCTTTTATAAATAACACAAGATATAAAAAGGCATCTCGGCAATAATGCGGGGTTATCTTTGCACAAAGAGGTAGGAGTCTGTGGCGTTTGTAATGTTCCCGTCGCTGGAGTCATTGAGGGAAGCTTTGCTCCTGCAGGATTGATGGAGGCCTGTGGAAAATCAGGGTGAGGGCACTGAGGAGAGGGCATCGGAACCTCCCACAGGGTCTCTCTCCCTGGTTGGATGGAGGGCTGCAGGGGACTGGGGGTGTAACTCCAGGAGATACCACTCACCAGTTTTCTGACCCTGAAATGGGCTTTAGGGCCAAGAACACAGCTATTTTGGGGGGCAGTGGGGAGGAGCTCTGGAGGGTGAAAATGGGTCTGACTACAAAGAGAAGTGAGGGGTTCCCTAAGGTATATTCTAGACGAATCACAGCCTCCAGACGCTGCCTCCTCTGCCCTCCCTCCACGCAGCTCCAGCCTTGGCCACAGGCTCCCTGCAGAGCCGCAGCCCCAGTGCACAGGACGCTACTGTGTGTGGGACATGCTGCCCTGACGGGGGAGCAGGGGTGGACCCAAGGGGTGTGCACTGGCTTACAGGCAGCATGAGCCACCCCTGTGGTGGCCCTTCTGAGAGCGGAGTGACTGTGGATACCTGGGCCTCCCACAGGGGAAAATGAGGCTTATATGCTGAGACGTCCTCCGCCAGTTCTCGAGGACACGGGCTGCTCAGTCAGGAATCACAACCAGGGGCCGAGGTGCAGGCCAAGTGGGCTGAGGGCTGATGGAGGACCCCGGGGGTCTGAGTGATCTTGCACCATGAGAAGAGGTGTCCAGTCCCTGGGAGGAACCAGAGCTGAGCTGGGGGACCCCTGTTGGGGCGAGCCATCCTCTTTCCACAGGACCTGATGGGGTCCTTTGTTCCAGCTTCTTATAAAAGAATGAAATCTGAGCTTGGTGGTGGAAGATGTGAGTCCTGGGTCAGTCTCCGACTCAAGGCGGGGCTCTGGAACTCAATTTTCTCATCTGTAGAGTAGGGTGACCAGCCCTCACTCTGCTGAGGTTTCATGAGGTCTCTGAGAATCCCACAGGCTAGAGAAACCCAGGGAGGAGAAGCCTGGAGATCTAGGGACCGAGTGGACTCCCTCTCGGACCTCAGCGGAGGCTGGGGGAGTGGGCACCCTGAGCCCACCGCACCCTAAGCAGGGCAGCAGCTCTCCCTGTCTCAAGCCACACTGGGGTGGGCGCCCACCACATCCTCTCCCCTACAGGAGGGCCCACCAAGGTGCAGGAGGGACTCCCAAAACGTGGGTGGGAGTGTCACTCTGTTTCCAGCCACAGACACCCTTTCACAACATGGCCAGTTTGCCCACGGGGGGCCGAGGGAAGGCCCGGCTCTCAGTCCTTGAGGGAACGTGCCCGCTGCCTCCACTTCCTGAGCGGCTGCACACTCAGAAGCAGCATGGCCCCTTGGCCCTGATTCTCAGGCCGGCGCCACACAACTGCCACTGGGCACAGAGGGAAAGCTTGGGTGAGGCTGGGGGCGAGGACGGTGCCTGCTTCCACCCTTGCTGCTTGAGACCTCAGGCACGTGGCTGTGCCTGTCCGAGCCTGAGCCTGCAGGTCGGAGAAAGGGTAATAACTGCAGCCGCCTCGAAGGCCAGCAGTTGCGCAGGTCAACGTTTACAGAGTGCTAGGCATGGAGGGAAAGGACTTCCCGTGGGTGGCCCCGGGTGCCACCCAAGGCCTGGACCTCTATATCTTTCCTGCTGCTCCCCCATGGGTAGACGCTGTCTGGAGGGCCCTGTCTGCCTCCATCACAGCCTCTGCTCACTGCTCACAGGCTCCTCACTGCTTGGGCATTTGGTGCCAGACTGCAGATGCCAGGACCACACAGAAAGAACCACTGCAGCTGCCCAACGCCTGAGTGTCCCAGGACACATCGAAGGGCAAGGCCCGCTCAGCAGCTCCCCTCACAGAGTGACTTACTCAAAGCAGCACCTGAGACCATCAGAGGCCAACTACAGTCACCAAGTCCTGTGGCCTGAAGGTTTACATCCCCCCCAAATTCATGTGTTAAAGCTCTAACCTCCCATGTCATGGTATTTGGAGATGGGGACATTGGGAAGTAATGAGGGTTGGATGAGGTCAAGGAGGTGGGACCCCCATGATGGGATTGGTGTCCTTGTAAGAAGAGACTTGAGACTTGGTTGCTCTCTGTCTCTCTACCATGGGAGGGCTTGGCAAGAAGGCTGCCGTCTGCAAGCCAGGAAGGGAGCCCTCATCAGACACCCAATTAAGATCAATCAAGGCTGGCACCTTGATCTTGGACTTTCCTCAGAACTTCGAGAAAAATGTTTCTGTCGCTTAAGCCACCAGTCTATGGTATTTTTGTTAAAACAGCTGCAGCTGATGAAGACATCAGGCAGACTGAACATGCCACTGCCCCCTTACAGGCCTCTAGGGGACTTACGCCACTGCCTCTGCTGCTCCTGCTCCTCCACGTGCCCCCTCACCCACACGGGCCCTGCCAGCTCCCTCCCAGTGCTCTGGACACACCTCTGCCCCTGCTGTGCCTGCCTTCCATCTGGCACTCCTCTGCCTGCTCTTCCTGTGTCTGGCTGCTTCCAACTCCAGGCCTTGTGCACTCACACTCAAGGTCAACACATGAGGAGGCTTTCCTTGGCCATCCTGTCCAAGAGGGTTTCTCTCTTATTCTCCATGCTAGCCCCCTGTGACTTTTTCCTTCATTCTATTTATCGAATATTGAAGTCACATTAGTTTTAAGTTTGCTTATTTGGTCTTTCTCCCCCAAGTAAAATGTCTGCAAACTGTGGACAAGGGAAGAGTCTATCTCAATCACCACTGCATCACCAGCACAGAGCCCAGCCCCTCTTGAAGATGTGTGTTGAGGCCAGGCATAGTGGCTCATGCCTGTAATCCCTGCACTTTGGGAGGCTGAGGCAGGCAGGTCACTTGAGGTCAAGAGTTCAAGACCAGCCTGGCCAACATGGTGAAACCTGTTTCTACTAAAAACATAAAAAATGAGCCAGGCATGGTGGCACGCCTGTAATCCCAGCTACTTGGGAGGCTGAGACAGGAGAATCGCTTGGACCTAGGAGGCAGAGGTTCCAGTGAGCTGAGATGGTGCCATTGCACTCCAGACTGGGCAACAGAGCAAAACTCTGTCTCAAAAAAAAAAAAAAGCATGCTGAATAACTTCATCCAAAAAAATGAATAAATAAAAGGAAGGCATGTTCCTACCTCCCACCCTGGACATTTTTTTTTTTTTTTTTGAGATGGAGTCTCGCTCGGTCGCCCAGGCTGGAGTGCAGTGGCTGGCGTGATCTCTGCTCACTGCAAGCTCCGCCTCCCGGGTTTCCGCCATTCTCCTGCCTCAGCCTTCCGAGTAACTGGGACTACAGGCACCCGCCATTATGCCTGGCTAATTTTTTGTATTTTTAGTAGAGATGGGGTTTCACCGTGTTAGCCAGGATGGTCTCGATCTCCTGACCTCGTGATCTGCCTGCCTCCCAAAGTGCCGGGATTACAGGCGTGAGCCACCACCAAAGTCCCGGCCACCACCCTGGACTTTTATGGTGTTTGCCTCACCATGTGAAGTATCTTCCCGTCATGAACACTGTCTCCCCACAACTGGGGCCTTCTGGAAGGCCTGGGGCAGGGGAGGGGCCTTCACACACTTTTCTATGCTCAGGACACCACAGAAGACCCCACACAAAGTGGGAGCTTATCAGTGCATGTTCTGGTCGTTTTAGGCCCTTGGCTGCTTCAACACTTGGTTGTTTGATGCTGCTTCTAACAATTGTGGCTTCCTTTGGTTGCACATTGCATTTTCCTTCTCTTTGTAGCTAGTAATTTCTCATTCTATACTGGTCATTGTGTTTGTTATGTCGGAGAGGCTCTAGGTTCTGTTATCTTCCTCTGAGGTGTGTTTAGTTTTTCAAGTAGGTAGTAAAACTATCAGTGCAATGCCCTGCCCCGTGGAGGTAGCGATCTGAGGCTTTGTTGGCGGAGTCTCTGTCGATTTGGTCTTGGGATGGAGTCCTGACTCCTAGGGCCCCTCTGGGGCTCCAGCAGAAAGCTCAAGATGTCCATCAAGCTCCTCTAACATGTTGGGACTCAATTCTATACTCTGTCTCTCCTGTGGAAGAAACTACTTAAGTCTCCCCAAGGCATCTGGGCTTTAAGCTATTGTTTTCCGCTGAGCCCCTGGATTCTCACCCTGCACAGGCTGGTTCAACAATCCAAAAGGAATTTATGTGTAGACTTCAGGGCCCTCCTCTTTCCAGGATTTCTCTTGACTTCCAGTCTCTCAGGCAACTCTGACCCCAACCTCAAATCCCTGAATCCACAACACAGTAAGATTCCAGTTTATGTCAGGGGAAACCTAATTAATGTGGGCCTCACAAGGCGGGGGCCTCTTCTGTCAAGGGTCCCGGCATCTCTAGTTCTGTCTGCTTTTGGCCACTTGCCCAAGCCTACAAGCAGCTGGTGTTGGTGTTTATATAGAATTGGTCTGGCGTTTGTCACTGTGATTAACAGGAGGGTTAGTCTGACATGAGCTGCTCCATCACTACGGGAAAGCAGAAGTCACGGGCTCATCGATACATCTGTAATTATATTTAATACAACACACTTGTAGATATTCAGTAAAGTGGAGGAGAAATCATCCAATAGGCTCCTTCAAACTACTTTTCATCCTAAATAAAATAAGAACCATGGTATAACATGCGGGCTCCACAACTCAGTTCATGTGCTTGGAGGTGTCTTGGTTGCTTTATTTGGTAACTCAGCTTAGAAAGCCCTCAGGGAAAGGGCAGGTCTGGGCCCGTGGCCCTCCCCACCCCGCTCCACAGCCCGTGGTATCCAGCAGCCAGCGCACTCTCCCCACGTCTGGAGGCAACACACACAGCCCTGGTAGAGAGGGCAGGTGTGTCAAAGCAGACAGGGGACCAGGATGTGCTGGGACCACTGACTACGTAAGCCAAAAAGTCCTGAGCAGACAGGCGGTGCAGCCTTCCCGGGCCACTGGGCTCCCAGACCTGGACTTCCTTACAGCCCATCAGGGAAGGACCACAGCCTTGGAGGGGGTTTATTTCAATATAAGAATCCAAGTTTTGCAAGGCTTGAGTACCTCCGGGAGGCTGGAAGTGAAGGCGGGTTGAAGGGGAGGTCCCTTTTTAGATCAAGGTGTCCCCGGTAAAGCTGCCAGGCCGCCCTGGAAAAGGAAGCACTCACCAGGCGGCTGAGTGAGGCTGCTTCTCCACCTCGGTTCTTCACCTAGTTAGCGGATCCAAATGCACATTTATATTTTGGGAACTAATTAAGGCTCAGTGACTGATTTAACCTTCAAATAAATTCCTCCCAGGGCCGAGCTGGCAGCATAGTGAATATCAGGCACCGCATCTGCATCAAGAAAACCCCCAAGTCTAGGAAGAACCAAACCCCGAAGGGAAGGGATGTGGAGAGGGGGGAACATCAAGTGTGAGGTGGGCTCGGCCAGCCAGCAGCTGTGCAGCCCCGGGGCTGAAGGCAGGGGGCGTGGGGCCTGCCGGCTGGTTCCCCACATGGTGACGGCGTGCAGTCTGGGAAGAACAGCATGAGGGGCTTTGAGGACTCAGGCATTATCACGGTCACAGCTTCCCAGGGCAGCGAAGGCCTCACTGTGATCGCCACCTCAATGTCAAAGCCAACCAGAGGTGTCCCGACCCCTGGACAGGGAGGTAGTTGGATGGGTGCCTTGGGGGGCAGGTGAGGAGCTCATCTGGCAGACTACATGGCATCAGGCAGAGATGCCCAAGGGCAGGTCCGCAGACCCACCTGCGTGCTCCAGGTGCTGCCTCTGCCTGGCTAGGAGTCTGTCTCCCTGGAGCCTCAGTTTCCCCACATGTCAAAAGAGGAGTGGAATGTACCCCAAAAGTCCTTCAGGCTGCAAGATCCCCCCTCTCCATTCTGAGGAGCATCCTTGTCTGGAAGGAGCCCCTCGGAAGAGCAGAGTGTCCATGGGCTGACTCCTGGGATTCTAGCGGCATTAACTAATACAAAAGGTGGAGACCTGGGAGGGGAGGCGTCTCCCTCCCAGCTGTCCACAAATAAAAGGGCACACAGCAGCAGCCACATACTGTAGCTCAGCGGCCAGGGAGAGCTCCTGGGACCTCAGCCATTAGGGCAGGGCTGTTCCAGGCAGCAGGAGCCTGGAGAGGACTGGGGGGCCATAAGGGGAGGCTGGAGCCCGCAGACTCAGGATCTCCCTCCTGGGTGCTGAGGACAGCGACAAGGAACTGCTGTGGGGGTTCTCATGCTGCAGCCACCCCAGCGCCAGGCACTTCTAAGAGATGCTGATCAGGCCACCCCCAGCCATCAAGACTTGACTGTGTTTCACTGGAGCTTGATAAGACTTCACCTGAGAAACACTCTGGCTGGCTCGATCTCTTCCAGAGGTGTATAAAACGTAAGAATAGACCGGGCATGGTGGCTCAGGCCTGTAATCCCAGCACTTTGGGAGGCCGAGGCAGGTGAATTGCTTGAGGTCCAGACTTCAAGACCAGCCTGGCCAACATGGTGAAACCCTGTCTCTAAAAAAAAAAACAAAAAAACAAAAAAACAAAAAATTAGCCAGGCACAGTGCTGGGCGCCTGTAATCCCAGCTACTCAGGAGGCTAGGGCAGGAGAATCGCTTGAACCCGGGAGGCAGAGGTTATAGTGAGCTGAGATGGCGCCACTGCACTCCAGCCTGGGTGGCAGAGCAAGACTCCATCTCAAAAAAAATAAATTTAAAAAAAACCATGTAGAAATAAAATAGCAATTATCACCACAGTGAAAGAAGTGGGCAGCGGCAGCAGGTGATGCCTGCGACACGCCAGGCAGGGAGGGCAAGAGTTTCACGGCTTCCGTCTCTTCTCCCTCCACCGCCGCCCAGGGCACAGCCATTTTCCCCATTACACGGCGGAGGAGTCCGAGGTTCAGAGCAGGTCAGCAACTGGATGGAGGTCACACAGCCAGGCCACGATGTGCTCAGGCTGAGCCTGTGGGGTCTGCCTTTGGCCCCATCGCTGACCCAGCTGCTGATGGTGAAACCCAAGCCCTGTAGTGCCACATTCCAGGAGGGTCTCCACCTTGGTTCTTCAGGAATTCTGGCCTGACCTAGGTGCCGGCGATAGCTGCGGGAAGGTCCGGGACCCCTTTCCCTCTACTTCTCCCTTAGGCACCAGAGCCAGCTCCTGCTGAATCAGGGTGAGTCTGCAGCCCGCAAAGCCAGGACAACGTGACTGCTCCTCCTGTCTGGCTTCTTCCCTCCTCCTCGGGACCCAAGCACTCAGTGCCACTTCTAACCTACAGACCTTCTCATGCCTCAACCCCCACCCTGACTGTGCGTGTCTGCTCATCAGCTCCCAAACCTTCTCCAGGTCTTGCCTGCTGTCACTGACCTGGGTAGACATCCCCGGAGCCCACTCCCTCCCAAACCATCCTTTACAAGCAGTCCTTGTGCTGTCACCGCTCTTATTTCTGGGACCTAACTGCCCTTCTCCCTGAACGCTGGGCTCCTACAGGACAAGAGACCTTGTCTCTCTCTACTCCACATGCCCCGCAGCCTGGTTGGGCGTCACAGCTGTTTGGCCTGTGCTTGCTCAAATCACGAACAGAACAAACGCAATATTGGCGATATTTGACAACTCACCTAGCATTTACTTCCAAGTATATGAAATCTCATTATGATATTAAAATATTTAAACATTTTGCTAATTTCTTTTCAGTAAAATTTAAGGATGGTTTTGCTTTCCCTTGACTTGGGGCCAAAACCCATGCTGGAAAGAGACAAGACATTCCAGGGAATAACGCACTTTCCCTGCCCTGGGGCAGCCCGGGAGGCTCCAGACCTTTCTGCAGCACCGTGGTGACCCCGAGATGGTCAAGCTATGAGCCGTGGAGGCCCATGGCCCATTCTGCTTCAATCAGCGCTGGGGTTTCGCTGTGCCAACACCTTGGCCAGGCTGCATAACCTCTCTGAGCCACTCACTGTCTCTCCAAGTGCAAATGGTGTTCTAGGGCCCCCTCTGCACTTGTCCCTTTCAGGAGCCCCTTTAGCTTCAACAGCAGAAGAGAACTGGGCACAGGGAGGGGTCAGCAGCCCTGCACTGTAAGCTCCTGCCCTGGAGCAAGCACAAGCCTCAGCCTGGGTCCCTCGGCCAGGAGTGGGTCCCGCTCCCTGCTGTGCCACCTGGGATTCTCGTGCAGCTTAAATGGAACTCAGCAAGGAAGCCAAGCCCTGTCCTGAAGCTGAAGGAGACACCACTGGAGGCTCACAGGGAGGTGGGGGGCAGCACACAGGGTCTCCCCGCCCAGAAGCCTAAGAGATGGCCAAGGTGAAGCTCCCTCCATACAGTTCCCTCCCTCAGCGTCTGAGCTTGCACGGGGATCTGTGAGAACGACACGGCCGGTGGAACCTTCCACTCCATAGGCTCACGGGGCTGGGCTGGGCGGCCGTTCTCTAGTGTCATCTGACTACCCTGACGTGGTGTCATACCCCTAACACAGGCGTGGCTTGCATCGCACAGGGCTGCCCACACCACACCCTGGGCCTCAGACTCCCAGAGCGGGCTGGGCAGACCCTGGACTCTCACAGCATGTGGAAGGCTGGGGTGTGAGCCCAGGGCTGAGGCTAGAAGGTATCAGTTTCAGGTCATGGGGTCAGGGAGCAGAGGCTGCAGTGGAAGTGGAAAGCCTTTGAGATGTTCAGGCTGGTGACTGTGACCAGGAGGCAGCAAAGACAGCTATTAGGAGTGGGCTTGGCTGCTGTGGGGAGGGCTGGGCTGCTGTGGGGAGGGCTGGGCTGCTGTGGGGAGGGCTGGGCTGCTGTGGGCTGGGCTGCTATGGGGAGGGCTGGGCTGCTATGGGGTGGGCTTGGTAGGCCCCAGGAGGAGGAAGGGAAGCAAGCCTTGGTGGCCTTTGGGAAGAGTTTACGGATGGCTGGCATTGTAGACAGAGCTGAAATTCATATTGTGAGGTCCTGACGCCTAGTGGGACTGCATGCGGAGAAGAGTCCTTCACGGCGGTTAAGTTAAAGGGAGGCCACTAGGGTGGTCCCGAACCCATTCTCACTGGTGTCCTTGAAGAAGAGGAGATGAGGACACAGACACGCACAGAGGAACGACCCTGTGAGGTTACAAGGAGAAGGTGGCACCTACAAGCCGCAGAGATAAGCCTCAGGAGGCCCCAGCCCTGCAATACCTTGATCTCAAGCTCCAGCCTCCAGGACTGTGAGAACACAGACGTCTGCTGTTGAATCCCACTCCCCCAGCCCACCTGCGGGGCTCTCTGCACATAAGAGACTGATCCAGGGCTCGACCGATTCTTAGAGGATACATGAGTCAACTTCTCTAAAACAGAACTGCTCCAGCCCTCCCAATTTTTGGTGCTCATGGCCCGGGAGTTCAAAAACGTCTCCTGGTGCTTCCGTCGGAAGGCCTGTGACCATGCCATCTCCTTGGATGGGTGGTCATCCATCTTCATCTTCCTCCTCAGCTTGGGGATGCAGTCTTAGTGGACAATTCTCCGGTGACTCCTCAGTTTTCCTAAGGTAGGACCACACTGTGCTGCATCCACCGTCCCCTGTCCCATCTAAGTCCCTGAGGGGGCGGGAGCTCCCTGGGGGATGAGTGGGTGCCTGCATCCATCTACGCACACCCAGCCCTCACCCGGCTTCCCCACATCTCTGGACAGGAGGACTCTTCCGGCAGCGCGTTCTCCCCGCCACAGGTACCCCCACAACATTAGTGCAACTCATTAATACTCTGCTTAAAAAGAAAAATCTAATGAATGCCCCATTTTCCTAATTGGGTCAGCGGAGCACTCCTCGAATAGCATTTAAGCTGTTCAGTTTCTACCTGAAATTGCCATGCGTTTTTCCATTTGGGTTGGGGGGCGGGTGGGGGTGCGGGCATGAAAATCTCTCTCCCTAAATCCTTGCTCCGGCCTTCACAGCTGGCCTTCTCGACAAGGGGGTCATCGAAAATGCTGGGCACATTTTCCGACATAGCACAAACTCACTGGAACCGTGGGGTTCGGGGCCGCGGTGGAGGAGTTGGAAACACAGGCTCCACACCGGGTGCTGCCCTTCACTCCTCACACTGAGAACCTGGCCCTCCTGCCGCAGCCCTTGGAGTAATCTCACGGGATGTTACGTAACATTCCTGGAGGACACATGCTGTTCTTTTACATGACAAATTCTTGAGACAGGGATCATCTCAGTCCAGCTGAGATGCTTTTCGACTTTCCCCATGATCAATAACACGGCCAAGAACATCTTCACACAAGTAGCACCTTTCTTCATTTGAATATTTTACATTCCCAGGAGTAGAAATGCCAGGTCAAAAGGTCTGAGTGCCCCCATGGCCCTGGGCATGCGTCTGGCCAACTGCTTTCATTGGAGTTATACCAATTTATATGACCAAGGCACTGGGACTCAATTTCCTCTTAAGAAAATAAAATAGGGCCAGTGGCTCACCCCTGTATTCCCAGCACTTTGGGAGGCCGAGACGGGTGGATAACGAGGTCAGGAGTTCAAGACCAGCCTGGCCAAGATGCTGAAACCCTGTCTCTACTAAAAATGCAAAAATTAGCTGGGAATGGTGGCACACACCTGTAATCCCAGCTGAGGTAGGAGAATCGCTTGAACCCAGGCGGCAGAGATTGCAGTGAGCCAAGATTGTGCCATTGCCCTCCAGCCTGGGTGACAGAGCAAGACTCCATCTCAAAAAAAAAAGAAAAAAAAAATCTTTTTCTAAAATGAGCTATAGAGAAAATGGGTTCCAACCAGAGGACAATAAACTTCGAAGATGAGAGGGCTTTCCACTCGAGTGGATTAGGGAAGACATAATTTCACACTGAAGGACTCATCAGAACAGAATAGTTTCTCTTTCTCGCAGAGAAATGGACTCTGATAACATCAGGCTTACTCCAGATCTCCAAGTCTGTGACATTTTTCCTACTTGGCTTCGTGAAATTCCAATGGAACGTGCTTGTTGGCCCCGGGGTCAGCACGAGACCATCTTAGGTGCCGAGGATAGAGTGGGGGTGTTGGAAGATATGGGTGGGGATGCCCCCAAACCACCCACAAAGACCATTCCGAGAGACCAGAGGCAGGAATGGCAGACAACCTGGTGACACTGAGATCCCAGTAACATCCAGGATTGATTGATGAAAAGACGAGCCAAGCCAGGGAAAATCAGAATCAAACGGACGGCCCTGGGTGAATGAATGCACATTTCCCATAATTATATAGAGATGGAAATAAGCAGCACAGAACAAAGCGGGAAGGACAGCCCACTTCCAAGTTGTTTGCAGCGGAGGCTGAAAATAGACACTGGAGAGGTGGTGCTGGATAGAAACCACCAGTGTTTGTCTCCGAGCTTCCTGCAATTAAACAACAAGCAATGCACTGGGGGCAGGAAAGGGAGCCGGCGGAGGAGAAGCACCCCAGAAACGCTCTTCCCCGTGCCCCGACACCGGAGGAACAGGTGGCCAAGGGCAGCCGGCAAGGTTTCCAGAGGCTGGTGCCGAGCCCAGAGAGACCTGCACTGGGTTCCTGGGAAAGTGGAAGGGCAGGAAACGCGAACTGGAGAGTCTAGAATGTGCTTCCAGGTGGAAGGCACCCCCAGGCAAAGTCAGCTAAAGACAGTGCGGTGGGGGGTCTTCCTACCGCGGCAGAAAACGGAGGCACCCCCTTCTTAGGGGTTCCTTGGAGGACACCTGAGCCTTCGATGCCTCAGGTTATTTATCTGTAAATTATTGTTATTATTATTATCAGAAACAGAGTCTCACTCTGTCGCCTAGGCTGATGTGCAGTGGTGCGATCTCAGCTCACTACAGCCTCAACCTCCCAGGCTCAAGTGATCCTCCTGCCTCAGCCTCCCAAGTAGCTGCGATTACAGGCAGGTGCCACCATGCCCGGCTAATTTTTACTTTTTCATTTTTTGTAGAGATGGGGCCTTGCTATGTTGCCCAGGCTGGCCTCAAGCGATCCTCCCACCTCGGCCTCCCAAAGCACTGGGATTACAGACATGAGCTGCTGCGCTCGGCGTCATCTGTCAATCAATGACAAGGATGACGCTGGGAAGCACAGGTCAACTGCTCGTGTCCCAGGCCCTGCTCTCAGCACTCCACGGATCCCAGGTACCTAGCGGCCACCTCATCTCAGCACAGGAGGCAGCGCCATCATCCCCATGACACAGACAGTCCAGTCACCTGCTCCTGGCCACACGGCCGGGAAGGAGCCAGTGCTCCGAGGTCTGTGTTCCTATGTAAACAGCCACACTCTCCCTCCCACCCTTCTCTGAAAAATGGGCACTAGAACAGGACCACTGGGTGCTGTGAGCATGAACGAGGTCATCCACTGGAGAGCCTTCGGTGCCTGCCAGGTCCAGAGCATGGCTCAAGGCCCGTGGTGCTATTTAAGAGTTTCTCTGTGCTCATAAAACAGCCTGCTGCCATGGGGGCTGGCTGCTGCTCTCTGATCTGAGGATGAGCAGGACTGCAGCTGGGGCCTGGGCATTCCCCTCCCTGAGCAAGATGGCATCACTTTACAGAGGAGAGGTGCAGGCACCCATCGGGAGGAGGGGACCCCCACCGCAGCTCATCATCAGTCTTGCCAGGGCCCTCCACTGTGCTGCGACCCCCACCCAGTGCAGGGTCCTGGGAGTGCGCTAGGGAGACGGAGACACAGGTCTACATTCGGGGCCTCAGCTGTGCAGTCCCACCACATCAGGGCACCCCGTGGGAGGCTGTCCCTCCTGCCCACTCTGCACTTGACGAGGTCCACGCCTCCTACTGCTGCCATTCTGTTGAGGTTCTAATGAGACGGGGTCCCCCAAATGCAGCCTTGTCTCACAGGGTGGTGATGGGGTTGGCAGCAGCAGGGCCTCCTCTCCGAGATTTTCAGCAAGAAAGTGATGCCAGGAGGCAAAGCCGTCAATCCCAGGATCTGCTGTCAGTGTTAAAAATAGGGGGAAATGTGCCTGGCTGCCAGATCCCCTGCCAGGGAGGGTGCTGCCCCCCTACCCCCCTCAGCATTTTAAATTAATTTAAAATTGCTCTGGAACGGGGGACCAGCGCTGAAAACCGGCCCCAGCATCTCTCTGCGCTCAGCAGCGACTCCATCCAGGGTCTCATCTCTGCTCCTGAATTTCCCACGCTCCCCTCTCAATTCACTCCACTCATGCTCCGAGTTCATAAGCAGAGGCTGCCATGTAAACTCTCCCACATCCCCACAGACAGGAACCAGCCTGGCTCTGCCCAGGGTGCCCCCACCTACCCAGCCCTCATCATCTGGCAGCCCAGGGCCTGCCCAGCAAGGCCTAGACCAAAGAGGGGGGCAGGGATTGGAGACGGTCCCCAGCGGAGGCCCGCCAGGAGACCGCCTCCTCCCAGGCTTCACGGCTACAGGAGCCTTGGGGTGCTCAGGCCTGCTGAGGTGACCGTGGCTGGAGGGGACCAGCCAGCTGGGGTGCGGCTTCATCTTGCTAGAAGGCATGGCAACGCCTGCGGTAGAGAGGGCGGCCCCACACCTATTCCCAGTTCCCAAAAGGAGTCTGAGGTCTGTTGGGCTTCATTTCACAGCCAATGAAACAGAAGACGAAAGGCCCTCTCAGGACAGCCGTCTCTCCACGGAGGCTTAGCGACAGCAATCTTATCACTGCTGCCTAAAAAAGAAGCCAGAACTCTGGATTTTTATGTGAAATCTCCTGATTTTAAATACCAGCAACGAGTTCCTATTTTATCAAAATGTGCCTTACAGCATGGGCTAAAAGAATCTGCCCGTGAGCCGCCAGGAATTGTGGGGTGGGGGTTTGAAAGATGGGCCATGTCAGGACCTGGTGGGGGCGATCAGCCCACCTGCTCCCTGTTCTTCCTGCCACTTCCCAAAGTGAGCTCTGCGGGACCCTGGAGACCCTTGAAGCCGACTGTGCAGAACAGGTTCTAAAGTCATGTTTGGGAAATGCCAGGTCAAACAAGCTAAGGGGCTTTTTTTAATTGCAGGCCTTACCAGGACCTTAAATGCCCTAAGGTGCATTGCAGGCCTTATCAGGACCTTAAATGCTCTTAAGTACATTCTGAGGGTCCAGGAAGGAAGTAAAGCAGGCAGTGCTCCCAATGCAATTTGACCGCAGACCTGTGCTTTGCAGAGCAGCCGTGGCACTCACTAGAATCCAGCACCTTTACCTTGAAAGGTAAATGTCAAGTGTGCAGCTCAGGGTCTGAGAAGCTTGGGCAGGGATGCACCATGTCTAGTGCTGCACGCCACCCTCAACCGTGCACTCTGGCTGTGATCTTAATTACAGAATGGGAGAGCCAGTCCTCTCCCCGAGCGAGCAAGCCCGATGCCAGCTTGTTTCAGGACCACCAGGAATGTCAACCAGTGCATGATTCTGGGAGAGCAACTGAGCACCATACAGACAGCTGGGCCTCCGAGTGGGTGAAGGGGGACCTTGCTCTGAGGCGTGATGCTGCGTGAATGAGTCAGAGAAGGATGTGAGTGGTGCCCAGGGATGCCGGCTGCAGGGCCACTGAAAACATGAATGGTAGAAACGGCCTGGACCTCACACTCTGAAATGTTCAGACATAGGGGCCCACACTCCCCCACCAGGACGCAAGGCACATTTACCAACAAGATAAATATGTCCATATGCAGGGCGTGAGGATGCACACCTGAAATCCCAGCTACTCGAGGCTAAGGCAGTAGTGTTTGAACCCAGGGATCTGAGACCAGCCTGGGCAACACAGTGAGACCCCGTCTCAATATATTAATATGTATATATATGCATGCATGCCAATGGCTGGTCTAAAAAGGTGAGGTAGAGAAAAAGACACAGATCCACAATCTACTCTCCCTAGATCACATCTGCGTGAATTCTGTCTATGGGTGCACAAATGGGGCTAAATAAGGACATGGAACCTGGAAATCCTTTTCTGCACTAGAGGCCAGCGGGCTGTGGCAGGTCAGTGTAGGAAATGGGTGCCTGGGCTTAGGGTGGATCCCGGCGCCAACTGTACTAGAGCATAACCCTGGACAAGTGCCTACCCTTTGTCAAATGAAAACACAAGGGCTCACTGTGTGAGAACATAACACCCTAATACACATGTCAGCATGCAGTAGCCGTGCTCCTTCCTCTCTTTGAATTTTCTTAGAGGGCATTTATGTCAAAAGAATGAAACCACAGCAGAAAATATGCAGACAGCACTGTCGGGTCAAATCTGTGAACAGCTTTAACAGCTGCCATTTATCAAGTCTCCCGAACGGTGGTCTGGGGTCCATGATTTCCCTACATTATCTCTTTTTTTAAAAAAATGGTTTTACTCATGGCAAAATACATATAAAATTTACCATGTTCATCATTTTTAAGTGCACACGTCAGTGACATCAAGTACATTCACAGTGTTAGGTGACCATGACCACCATCTGTCTCTAGAACTTTTTCATCTTAGCAAACTGAAAACACTGTCCCCATGAAACACGCACGCCCCATTCCGCCTCCCCTAGCCCCTGGCCCTCATCATCCTACCCTCTGTCTCTATGAATCTGACGACTCTAGGGACCTCATAAAAGTAGACAGATACAGGATTTATCCTTTAGTGACCAGTTTCTTTCACTCAGCACAGTGTCCTCAAGGTCTCTCCATGCTGTAGCCTGTGTCACAACCTCTTACGGTTCTCCTTTAATCTTCACAACAGTGTCAGTGGTCAGTACTCAGATGACCAGATGGGATCAGAGAAGTCAAGCAACATGTCCAAGGTCACACAGCTGCACCTGAAACTTGAACCTAGAGATGTCTGTCTCTAAGCTTCCACCCCAGGTGCTATACCTCCTGTCCCCAAGGCCAGAGAAGCAGTGGTTTTTGATGCATTATTCAAGCAACTGGCTTACTTGACCCAAATGATATGCCCATACTCACTGGGGGCCAGGGTGGTGTGGTTTACCAGTTCTCCCTTCTGCCCACCAGACAGTCCCCAAAGCACTTGTGAGGAACTCTCTGGGACAGTGTGTGGAAACCACATCAAGGACAGCTCCTCAGCCTGCCCTCTGCCAAGAGCCACATGTCCTCAACATGCATGCCCCAGCTGAGCTCTCTTCCAGACTCCAAGATCCAAGTGTAGTGGGTGCTTGGGCCTCAGGTCACTGTGCCTGCAGTTCCTGTGGGCTCCTGGGGAGAGTAACTTATGACTCTGAGGCACCCGGACCTTCTGGTCAGTTCTGGATCCCATCAGACTGTTGGCGAATGGGGAGAAGTTGGGAAGGTGACCTCACAAGGCAGCTCCTGATCTCAGCTTTGGGCAGGGGTCCCTGAGTCCCGACCAGCTGAAACAAGTGCCCGAGAGGCCTGACAATTGTGCTGCTGGGCTCTGCAGCCCTGACAACCCCTTCGCCCTCTAAGCCACACATTTTCCATTTTTAAAATGGGATCACAGGACTCTTCACGCTTGCTGCAGGGGTAGAGCGAGCTAACATAAATTTGGAGCATCCGCATCCCAAAAGTGACCCGTGAACATGGCTGTGGCTCTCAGAGGAAGGCTGGGACCCAGCCCTGTAGGGACTGTCAGACCCTGGTGAGAATTCCTGAATCCTCTCCAGGATCTCTCCCCTACTCTCTGGACTTTCCACTTCACTGAACCCTTAACTCTCAGATCCGAATACACAGCCTTGCAGAACGAGAACAGACTTTCCTTCAGAAAAGATCTCCCCAGCAAAGGCACAAGAAAGGGCTGCTGTAGCTGGGGCTCCTAATTGTCCCCCACTTTCTGCTCTCCTGTTTTCCTCTGAAATGTAACCTGGCCCTTCATCTGGTCACCTGGCTGGTCCACAAAGAAGACGGTTTAAGAGCATGGCTGTCCACTTAAGAAGGGAGCTGTGTGGTAAGATCCTGACCACTGGGACATAAATAAAAGAAATAGGTCCACTTAAGGAAAGCGTCCTTATAGGAAAAGGGAATAATGCCTTTCTCCTGCTCCTTTCTCCTTTCTTCTGATTGGAATGATGATATAATGGGTGGAGCTAACGCAGCCACCGTGGACTACGAGAGCAGTTGAGCATGGAGTCCACATATGATGGAGCAGTAAGTCAGAAGAACATGTGTCTCAGATACCACAGAACCCTGCTTCAGTTCTGGACCACCTAGCTGGACTTTTATGGAAAAGACAAACTTTTTTAAAAACTTAGGATTTTTAGTTACTCACAGCCATGACTCACCATGACTATTAGAGGCTAGCAATGCCAATTTAGAAATACTCGAGAGAGCAGTAGCATCGTTATTAAGGACACAGAGCTCAGGGTCCAGTTGGACCATGCAGGGAGGTTCAAACTCTCACTAATCATCCTGAGTGGATGCAAAAGTCATAGCCTCCCGGCCCCCAGGCTGGTGAAGTGAGGCCGACTCATAAACGACTGTGATAGAATGTGATCAATTAATAAGAATCACCACCCCACGAAACTCTGCCAGGCAGTCTGTTCACATTCCCACCTACTCCTGAAAGCCATGAAAATAAAACACAGTCTCTTTTAAAACCAAGATCTTCTGGGCCACTCTGTGCCCAGGGAAGCAGGACTACTGCAGGGGTCCCCTGGCCACCGGGGAGGGGCGTGGGCAGGGTCTGCACAGGTGAGAGAGACCTCAGACTCAGACATGACACGCAGCCCACCTGTTAGAGCTTATAGCCCCTTGTCCTGCTGTTTCCAAAGTGTTTGCACAGTGCCAGATTGCACAGACCACAAAGAAAACTGGCTCCCGTTTAGAAGCTTTAAAAAAAGAATATTGGGAGAGCAATGAATGTAAACCCCAGTCAACTTCAAGGCCATCCCAGAGAAGCGCTTCAGAAAGAAGTTTCCTCAGAAGGCCATATGGGGGCTCCACGGGGCCTGCAAAGGGTGTTTGTGGGATGCAGAGGCTGGGGCAGGAGGGTTGAAGGGGAAGGGCAGGAAGAACGGGGTAGCTGTCCATTTCCATCAGGACAGTGCCACAGTCTGCACTCCACAAAGGCCCCCAAGTTTTCGGGGGACTGTGCGTTCCTCAAGATCCACAATCGGCTGGGCGCAGTGGCTCACGCCTGTAATCCCAGCACTTTGGGAGGCCAAGGTGGGCAGATCACGAGGTCAGGAGTTCGAGACCAGCCTGGCCAACAGAGTGAAATCCCGTCTCTTCTAAAAATACAAAAATTAGCCAAGCATGAGGGTGTGTGCCTGTAGTCCCAGCTACTCGGGAAGTTGAGGCAGGAGAATTGCTTGAACCCGGGAGGCGGAGGTTGTGGTGAGCCGAGATCATGCCATTGCACTCCAGCCTGGGCAACAAAGCAAGACTCCCTCTCAATCAATCAATCAATCCACTACCAGGATGGCTGTGGGAAGGAGCCCAAGGGGGAGGCCAGGGGAGGCGTTGCCTTGACAAGGCCTTGAGTCTCCACATCACTGTCAGCCAGAGGAAGCCAATGTTCCCTGAACCAATGGGCCACATGGGAAGTTCTGCAGAGCCCCACAGCCAGCCCTGCCCTGGGAAAGCAGAGCCCTCAGGCCCACTCAACAGGCCATCTCGGGTGCCCCTTGCTGAGACACCTTCATTGCCTGGCATTGGGTTTACGGGAGACAGCAATCCTTGGCGGGGTCCTCCTGGGCTCCTTAGAGCCTGTGGGGAGAGTGAAGTTGGGGGAAATGAAACATGAGCAACACTCCATGAGCTCTGGAAACAGAGCCAGACTCTTTCTAGGGAGCAGACACTGGAAACTCCAGCCAGGTGGACCTGGACCAGGCATCCCGGCGCCTCCCACGGGCCCTGGAGCTCAGAGCACAGCTTCCTGGGAGAGCCCAAGTGCGGGAGAGGGTGTGAGTCACAGCAGCCGTGGGGACAGACAAGACCCTGAGGCTGCGGTGAGGCTGAGTGCCTTGGCCATTGTTACCCAGTGACCGAGAGAGGTTTGAAGTGGACTGGTGCTCAGTTCTGGGTGCAGCCTTAAGTGTCTCTCTCGATCTCTTTATGGCCAGGGGTGATGCCTCTCGGCAGGCAGGGCAAAGGCAAATGTCTCCTCCCGACAGCTCCACCAGCCCGGAGCGTGTGATGTGTAGGATGCTTCCTGGGCATCTGCCTCCACTCTCTAACGGGAGAGAGACAGAGTGAAAATGCAGGATGCGTCCCGCGTTCCTGGAGCTGCCGTGACCGCTTAATGCATACTGGGTGACTTCAGACGACAGAAATTCATTATCTCACAATCTTAGAGGCCAAGAGTCCAAAATCAGGGTGGTGGCAGGGCTTCCTCCCTCCAGGGCCTCTAGTAGAGGACCCTTCCTGCCTCTTCTACTCCATTCTCTGCCTCTGTCTGCACGTGGCCTTCCGCTCTTGGTGTGCCTCTGTGGGTTCCTGTGTCTGAATGCCCCCTCCTCCTTCTTACAAAGACATCAGCCATTGGTCATACTAATCCAGCACGACCTCATGTTAACCAAACCAATTAAACCCACAAAGACCCTATTTCTAAATAAGGTCACATTCTGAGGTTCAAGTTGGACAACAAATTGAGGCGACACTATTTGACCCAGAAGAAAGACCCTGCAGTGTTAACAATGATTCACTTGGAGAGTGGAGGAGAAGAGAAGAAGGTTTGGACGATTTTCATATGTACACACATTTACCCCTTGCTTTTGTGTAATTTCTATGAAGACCACATATTACCTCTCTATTCAGAGGCAAATAAATAATAGTATATTTTTGATTAAGAAAAAACTATTTAAGATCTCAAAGGTCCTTGTTGACTGTCATGGGTAGGAAAGTTACCAATGCTAAAAATGCTGAGATCAAATCTGATGAGTCCAGGAGAGAGAAGGCTGCTGGCTCATGGCCCAAGAAACCCAGTGCCTTGTAACCATGACCAGTGTTGTTACTAGCACTCAGCCCAACCAACAAAGTCGAGAGCTTGAGCAACAGGAAAGTGAAGTGAGCAGGTGCCTCAGATTCCACCCCCAGCGGCCTGCATTCAGCCTTGTAGTTCGAAATCCAAGTGACTGCATGCATGGCTGGATCAAGGGAGAGGGACCAAGGTCCAGAGGGTGAATCATGCTCTCTCCATCCTGGCACAGGTAAGGAAGGGCCTTCTGGGGAAGGAGATGCAGAAGTAGCCCAAATGGAAGATGGATGCAGGCCCACACAATGAAAGGTCCTGCCAATGTTGACAAGCACATGAAGGCCAATGAAATGTCCCTCTCCGTTCTCAATGGGGAGCCCAGGGAGAAACACCCACAGCTGGAAGCAGGCACCACAGGGGGCAAAGCTGCTGGGGTGTGAGTGCACTGCCCCATGGCCTTTGGGGTCCTGGACAAGCCCTCTGGCCACCACAGAGCAGGGACTAGTCTCCCTACTACACCTGTGGTGTGTACACGGAGTGGACAGCAGCAGCTGTGCTCTTTTTGTTTTTGCAGAAATCCAGATCACGGTTCACTCACAACTATCAGAAACCCACCCCCAGATGTTCATGACTGTCCATCAATCTAGGAGGTCTGGGCCAGGCCCGTAGTCCTGGAAATCTGGATGCTCTCAGTGACCTGTTAATAAGAAAGGACAGCTATTTGGCCAGATGCCAGCATATGGCCCAGTGGCTCTGGCTGTTTGCACAGCAGGCTCGGCTGCCCCTCACTGACTTCATGATGAGGGATAATTAAAACGGCTTCCCTGATCATTCTCCTCCCTCACCCAATTTGGTTGCGTGATGAACAAGCTCAGAAGAAATTAGCAAGGTAAGCCCTATAGGACAGACATTCTAGCAGGTGAGGAGTAAGCCAGGTTTCTGGAAGATTCCCATATCTAGAATGTTGGGTTCTGGGCAAATTGCCCATCAGTCTGGCCCATCTCAGTCACAGAAGGTGTCAGATCCCTCCTCTCTGCTCCCCCAACCCTTTGCTCAGATCTGATCCTCTCAGCTCTTCCAACAACCTCCAAGCAGGTCCCCATTTAGCCAGCTTCCCCTTCCTGATTCTTGAACCCCAAAGTTATAGCTCTGACCAGGGCATCTGCTTTAAAAATCTTCAACAGCTCCCATGGCTAGAACAAAAGTGAAGGAATGGGAATTCCTTCATTCAAATCCTAGTCTCCAACTTCACAAGAGGTGATGATAAACTGGCAGACCCTGAGGGCAGAGAAGCTCCCTTCCATGGCACAGGGCCTGGCATGTGGTTAGCTCACAAAAAATGTGAGATGAACAGAAGAGAGGAAAGAAAGAAAAAAGAAAGATGGGAAGAAAGGAAGGAGGTAAATCGATGGCAGGATGGGTAACTGCATGGATGGTTGGATGAACGGATGAATGGGTGGGTGTGTGGGTGGGTGGATAAATGAATGGATAAATAGATAAGTGAATGAGCGGAAAGATTGGTGAATGGACAGATGGATGAATGAATGGACACAGAGATGGGTGAGTGCATGGATAGACAGATGGAAGGATAGATGGCTGAATGAAGAAATGAATAGATGAATAGATGAGTGGATGGATGGATGGATGGATGGATGGATGGATGGAAAGATGGGAGAATAAATTAATAGGTGGATGGATGGATAAATGAATAGGTGAGTGAATGGGTGGGTGGGTAAATGGATAGATGAGTGGGTGGGTGAATGGGTGGTTCAATGGGTGGATGGATGGATGGATGGATGATGAATGGATAGGTGATGGGACGGATGGATGAATGAATGGGTACATAGATGGATGAGTGAATGGATGAATAAATGGATGGATGGATGGGTAAGTGAATAAGTGTGCAAGTGAACGCACAGATGAATGGATGGGTGATTGGAAGGGCAGATGGATGGATGGATGGATGATGAATGGATAGGTGATGGGATGGATGGATGAATGAATGGGTAGATAGATGGATGAGTGAATGGATGAATAAATGGATAGAGGATGGATGGGTGAGTGAGTAAGTGTGCAAGTGAACGCATAGATGAATGGATGGGTGATTGGATGGGCAGATGGGTGGTTAGGTGGGCGGATAGATAGATGGATGGACAGATAGATGGATAAATGATTGGATGAATGAATAGATGAATAAATGGATGAATGGGTAGACGGATGGATGGAGAGATAAATTAATGAACGGATATTTAGATGGATGAATGGGTGAAGAAATAGGTGGGTGGATGGGAGGTTGGGTGGTAGGTGGATGGGAGGGTGGATAGATATATTAGTTGTATATATAAAGGCAACCTTCCCCTCTTGGACTGTTTTGCCCATCTATTACATTTCCTTGCCTCTGGGTGGTGTGAGTTTAAACCATACTTGATGCATTATTTCATTAAAAACACCAACAGCCCTATAAGGTAGGCATCTAATTCCTGCTTCACTGAATCAGAGAATTTCAAGGATCTTAAACAGAGTCCCACTCAATAAGCAGGTGGCAGAGCTGGAATTCAAACACAGCAATATCTGCTTATCTGTGCCCAGGACTCTGCCCAGTGTGGTTCTCCCTGCTCTTCCCAGCCCCAAGCATCATTTGAAACTCTGGATACACACCAAATGGACACCCCTGGCCCGCCCTTAACTTCTGTCTACCTCATCTCTATCCTTAGTCTGACAGGGTTGGTGATACCTGTTTTGGACTTACAGTTCTCCCTGCTAACTTATGCTCTCTGCAACTGCCTGCCACTGCATGCAAATGTTCCTGCAACAGGAATAAAGCAAACATTTCCCTGACGATGGCCCCAGCAGCCAGGAGGCAGTCTCAATACCTGGTTTCCATGCTTTGCATATACTTCAGTAGACTCCAAGGGCTGGAGCCTGAGAGCCCAGTCGGGCCATAGGATGACTGACACTGGACAAGTAAGCAGGCCTCAGCTCCCAACCTACAAACTGGGAATAATGCAAGTAGCACCCACACAGGGTTATTTTAGGAATCAGATTGGATAATGCACAGGACTTAGCACCCCGTAAATATTCAATGGATGGTGACCCTCTTTTCAAATGCCTGCTCCTAAGCAAAGCGTTCTCAACTCAGCCACAAGCAACCTGGAGGCTGAGCCCCTCCTAGGCTGACTCTGGCCTTCCCTAGCACAGGGCTCAGTCATGTGCCCAATAAATGACTGCTGGGTCTTGGATATCCTATTTCCTTTTCTTCAAGTGGCCTCATTTCCTGATAAAGACCCTGGTGTCTTTCTCAGGACTTGAGAGGGCCAAGCCCTTGGTCAGTGCCCAAGAGAGCACAAGCAGTTGACATATGGGTTCTGCTGCCCACCCCATCATCCTCAGCACTTTAGTCGACAGGATGGCCCACCTCTTGCTATTAGGGGCATCACGGAGCACAAGGGGAGATCTAAGCCCACAAGACTTGAAACTCCCCAGTAGGAACTGACAGCAGCCTTAGCACATGACATCACGAAGACACCATGACCCCGAAGGCCAAAAATGGGGGTAACAGCAGATCACAGCGATGGGGCAGTTGCATGAGTCACACACCACGTTCCATGGCTCACACACATCCTCTCAGGAGGCTGAGACCCAGGATGGGGGCCACATCTGACCTAGTGTGTGGGTGCTTCACTGCAGCCTCCCCCTACCCCACCTTGGAATCCTTGTACTGTAGCCTGATGGATTCTCCCGGCCTGTGGCAAGTTGCAAGACACCAGTTGGAGAGGGAATTATTCAAATCATAGCACACCCATGACCTGTGCTTCTCAGCTTTCATCCCAGCCCAAATGTGCCAGGAGCTAAATTTAGGGTGAGGGTTGTATCCAGCCCGTGCTCTGTCCAGAAAGAGCCGAGTGCTGCTGTGAAACCACCCAAAGCATCTGCTTCCCGTCCCCTGTCCGTGATCCATTTTAAACGGAGTCATCAAAATTCACTGCCATGTTCATATAAAATAACAGCAGCAACTGCCACTAAATTCATATTGCACTGTGTGGCCAGGCTGCTCTTCTCTTAGTCATGGCCATTCCAGGCAGGCAGGGGGCACGGATACCCATGTCTGAAGCTGCAGGCATGGCAGTGTGCCATGCAAAAGCCCACGGCCTCCTGGAGTCTCTGCCATCCACTCAGTGGGCCAGACTGGAAACCCAGGCATGACCTGCACACCCAACACCTAGCAGCAAGGCAGATTTCAACCTGACCATGGCTCACCAGTCTCATGCCCATGGCTCAGTCTCCCATGGACATGGCAGCAGCCTCCCAATGTGAGCCCGGCTTCCTTCCTTGCTAAAGACAGCTATCCACATAACAGCCAAAGGATTCTTCTTAACAATATAAATCATGGAAACTTCTTTGCTAAAACTCCTTAAAGGTTATCCACATTTAGAACAGAACCCAGACCCCTGATTTCGAATATGAGGCTCAAGGGACCTGGCTCCTATCTTCAGCCTAACTTTACTATCTCTTCTCCTGGACTATGCACCTCCCACTCATACCTCCATCTGGCTACCCCCGGCATCCGGGAGATCCCAAGGAAGTTCTTTCTTATGGCAGGGTCTTGGCCAAAGCTGTTTTCAGGAATGTGCTGTCCACACATCTGTACACGCTCGTCCCTCCCACAGGCATTCCTGAGTACTTGGTTTTTACTACTGGGCAGCACACCTTGCCCTCAGTCTCACGCTGTCCTTTCTGTACTGGAGCACTGGTTTTGAGCCTAGAGTCATAAAATGTTTAATACAGCACTGCTCTGGATGGGTGGGTGGAGGAATGGAGAGGTGAGTGGATACACAGAATGGTGGGTGGGTGAGTAGATAAACGGATATGTGGGTGGATGAATTAGATGGACAGAATGAATGTATAGATAATAGAGAGACGAACAGATGTCTGGATGGATGGGTGGATGAGGGTAAGTAGGCAAGTGGATGAACAGATGAATAGGTAAGTAGATGGATGAATGAATAAATTGATATATAGATGGGTAGATGGATGCGTAGGTGGGTGGAGGGATAGATGGACAGACTGATGAATGGATGAACAGACGGATGAATGGAGAAGTGGTAGGCAGGCAGTAGGTGGATGGAAAGATGGGTAGATGGGTGGGTGGACAGATGGACCGACAGATGGACCGACAGATGGGTAAGTGTGTGGGTGGATGGACGAATGGATGGACAAATGGATGAAGTGGGTAGGCAGGCGAATGGATAGATGGAAAGATGGGTAGACGGATGGGTGAGTGGGTGGATGAATGGATGACAGGTAGATAGGTGGACGGATGGATAGTCAGAAAAGTGGATGAATGGCATCATGCGTAGATGATAGACGTCATCACCTCCACAACAGAGTCAGGGAAACCTCTTCAGAGAAGTTGAGAAACTTAAGACACAGAACCAGCAAGTGACAAAACAGGGTCAAGTCCCTGCCCTTGAACATGGTTTGACCCCCATGAAGTGAGAAAACAAGTCAGGAAGCTTGTTACCCACAGATTGGTTCTACCCTCGAGGCTGGTGTGCACTATAGCTGAAGAGATGCACTAAGCCCTCTTTCACTATCAGAGCTAAACACAAGGATAGATGAGCGAACTCTGGAGCACCACACCTCCAGGGACAGTCAGAAACCATGTCCCAGGGTCCAGCTCACAGCTGGGACTGATCAATGGGATGCCAATGCCTCTTCCAAATTCAGCCTTGGCAACAATCCCACAGCGCCCAGGCTCAGCAGTCATCCTCCTGTGTTCCGCAAAGAACACTGCCTATCTCCCTCCCTGCAGAGCAAACATCCCCACCTCCAACCTCCCCCAGCATCCGACCCTGCCCCTTGCTCCCTTCACGTGGTAGGAGCCCCTTTCTCTCAGAAGCCTCTTTGCTCCAGACCAAGGCGAACACAGCCCACCTGATCCCTTCACCTTCATACCCTATCACACCTGGTCAAACATTCTCTACCTGCCCCAAAGCCCCCATGGCTATGAGTTACTTGGGTATGGGGGATTTTCTCAGCTCTGTACTTGGCACCCCCAGACTCTCATCAGCCTGAATGTCCCCTCACAGGCCCCTTCTCCCCTCAGGCCATGTTATTCTCATGCACACCTGCCCTTCAGACCTCTCCCACCACCCATGGTGACAGGTCTCTTTACATAACCCCACGCAAGAACATTTTGAAGGTAGAAATGGTCTGTGGAATACAGGAAGGAAGAAGGGAATAAGAATTAGACCAACAGAGTGTGTATTTCATCTGTCCATCTTCAATCCTGATGTGTGGAGTGGGAGAATGCAAGGTGCCCAGGGACTGGGACTCAGTCTTGCTTTTCTACCAGTTGGGTGAATGAACCAGGACAAATAGTTAACCATTTCTCCCCTACTCTCTCGCTTGAAGAAAATGGATGATTACTCATCCTTTGACCTCTCAGTGTCATAAAAAATATAAAATGAAATGCGAGCATGCATTTATAGTTTTAGAAAGATACGCAAGGGGCCTGGTGCGATGGCTCAAGCCTGTAGTCCCTGCACTTTGGCAGACTGAGGTGGGAGGATCACTTGGGCCCAGGACCAGGTGTTCGAGACCAACCTGGGCAACATGGCAAAATCCCATCTCTATTTAAACAAACAAGCAAAAAAGAAATAAAAGAAAATGTGTATGTGAATCGCACCATAAAGCCCCTTCATTCCAAACTCTTTCCGCAGGAGCCACGTGCATCTCAGGGGACACTCTCTTCCCAGGACCCAGGGAAAGGACGTACCTCCACCTGCTGGGCACATGGAGGGCAGTGCTGGCCTCTCCGGACCCCCTTGTGGGAGGGAAGCATGCCGGCCTGCCCCCTCTGCAGGTACCGTCAGTCCAAGCTGGCAGCTACCACCAGGCATTTTAATCAGGCCCAGGTTAGTAAATCCTGCCGCTTCCCTGTGGGTTTTAACCCTGCAGTTGGAAGGTCATGTTTAACAGCAAGACCTGCTATTATGCCTCTGTTTCCATGTGAAAATAAATGAGTCCCAAACCTACTAATGGTTTTGCTCCTCCAGTCTGTCCTCTTAAAAATGGGTCGTGAAGGACTAATGCTTTTAAAACACTATAAAACAAGGTCTGTAATGGCTCTGACGCCTCAAAAGGTGTATTAAGATGAAAATTTATGTTTTCCTACACCATACAGCATTGAAATGCAAGCTCTAAAATAATAGGCAGAATTATTGTGTGTTCTGACAAAAAATCCCTAGCCCTACCTGCAACTGAACTTGCATCAAAACATGATTTCCATCAAAATTTCCATCAAAAGTCTTATTTGGAGGAAAGCAGGCTTTTTAGGCTATTTTTTTTAAACCATGCAAACGTCCGTGCCAGAGTTAATTGCACTGAGTTGGCCTTCTCTACAAGCCAGTTAACTCTGTAGCTCAGGGCCTCGGGTTTGTTTCTTTGACTTCTCCAGGCAGGTGCAAATACAGCAACCTACAGTTGCCTCTGCAGGCTGCAGGGTTTGTGAGTTGAGACGATCCCAGCAGATGCCGACCCCCAGGCCAAAAGAGAAAGGCAGGAAATAGACCAGACCTCAGGGAGTTTAGAGCTAGACAATAAATAAGCACAGGAATAAATGAATGATCCAACTGGGAGAAGAACCAAAAGATCAAAGCAGAGCTGTGACCAGTTAGAAGAGGAGCAGAGCCCAATTTGGATAGGGTGGTCTAGGAGCAGAGGGACACAGGTGCAGCCAAAATGCAGAGAGCAGAGGGCAGGGGCAAAAAAAAAGTGAAGACCTGGGAAGGATCCTATCACACTGGGCCTCCCAGGCCAGGGGGAATCTGGTGTTGATACTAAACCTGCTGTGATGAAGTGTCTCGAGGGGGAGGGTGTGTGCCACAATCTGATTTATGGTCTTTGTTGGAAAATCCCTCTTCCAGCTCCTGGGTGGAGACTGGGTTGTAGGAGTAGAACATGGAGCCTGGCTGGGAAGCTACTACACTGGTCTGTGTAGTCTCTGGAATGGACTTGAGTAGAGACAGTGGGAATGGAAAGAAGTGCAATATGTCAGTTGGAATTTGGAGCCCGGACTGGACTGGCTGATGGACAGGACTGGACTGGCTGATGGACTGGACATGGGGTAACAAACTGTGGATGATGCTTAGCCACCCGGCTTGGGTGGATCATGAACAAAGAGGGAAATCTATGTGCTTGGGGTGGGGGTGGGGAGCTTCATTGTGGACACATTGCATTAGACGACCCTTTGAGATTCCCCCACGGGAGTAGTCAACTGGGCAGCGGGACATAGTCTAGAGTCTAGTAAACTGAAGGTAAGAATTTAGGAGGAGGAGACATGGGTGTGGGGCTGACTCTGCTGAAGCGCCTCTCGGGGCTCTCGGTCTCAGCAGGAGCCAAGCCACCTTACCTCAGGGACTCAGGGACACGGGCTAAAAGGTGTGAGCTGGTGGGCAGGGCAGAGGCCACTCCACAGGACTTATGGACCAGGGGTAGCATCCACCTTAGACGTCAGGGATCGAGGGGTTTTTACACCTGGGTCGGTCTAGAGAAACCATGAACACCATCACATTCCAGGGACAAATCTCAAAAATAATTTGTAGGCCACACAGCAGGTGAGAGAGGTCCCTGGTCAGGAGGGGTTGGCCTAGGTTGAGTGGCCCACTGGGATGGGCTCCATGAGGTGACACCTCTGCCCATGAAGTGGCCGTCTCTGTTTCGGCTTCATCTAAGCACCAGATCCTGAGCTGATGGCACACCTGCCCCGTGCCCAGGTCCCAGCTCCCTGAACACAGCCTGACCTCATCCCGGCTCATCCAGTGCTGGCCCTGTCTGGACGAGCCTCAAGTGTCCTCTGCTTGGTGCCCTGGGATGCCTGTGAACTCCTGGCCACGGCTGTGCGGTGGAAGACAGGGATTCCTTGGGGGGTTTTCCTTATCTCTAGGACTCACCCACCTGCTCCCATGGCAAATCCTCATTTTAACTCTGGATCCCAACGAAGGTACAATTTAGAGTCTAAAATAACTCAGCTGGTGCAAACAGAGCTTTGCTGGGCCTGGTGCCTCCTTTCAGACAACATCTGGTCCCCTCTCTCTGGCATCCTAGGCTGAGGGCACGGGGAAGAGGCACCAGCACCCCGTTTCGGCCTCTTTATTTGGAGATGGGATCTTTACAGCTACAGGGAGTCTTTAAAGTGGAGTCACTCAGGTAGGCCCTCATCCAAACAGGAGAGGTGTGTTGTAAGAAGAGGAAACCTGGACAGACAGGAAGAAACCGAGTGGGGATGACGACGGCCACCTGCAAGCCAGGAGGAGAGGCCTCAGGAGAAACCAGCCCTGGGACACACTGATCACAGGCGTCCGCCCCCACAACTGTGAGAGAACGCTTCTGATAAAACCACCCGGTTTTTGATACTTTGTTACGGCAGCCCCAGCAAACTAGAACTGGCGCCATGGCCTCCCCTGTCCTGGCCCCTCGGTCTCTACGACCTGGGCACTTTGCAAGCGCAAGGAAGGGACCATCCAGTTTGGGGCGCCCACACACCCTTTCTTCCTTGAGCTCTGGTCACCGAGGAGGCAAAGGGGAGAGAGGCTTCCGAGGGGCCCATCATTTGGAAAGGGAAAACCAGCATCCGTTGCCGTGGCAACTCCACTGGGATGCTCTGCTATTTGCACATTTTGAAATTGGAGGTGGGTAGTGAGAAGGGAAAAAGGAAAGAAAAATTGAGGGAGATGGGAGTATCCAGAGCAAAAGAATGGAGAGAAAAGCAAACGGAGTTTAGGAAAAATCCAGCTTCGGACGGGTGACCCTGAGAGTGCTTACTGAGCTGAAATGAGTCCCAGGGGCTCTAGGACTTCCCCATTAAGTCATGGTGGTTCCAGCCAATGTCAGCCCAGGTCCCTCACTGTCAGAGAGGAAACGGAGGCTCAAAGACGAGAAGTGCCCTGTGCAAGGTCACCTTGTGACTTGGAGGATTCTCCAGGTAAAAGCAGCCGTATTGGGGGAAGGCCTCTGTTCTCGTAATGAACCAAAAGTTTGTGTCAAACCCTCAAATTCATATGTTGAAATCCTAACCCCCAATGTGATGGTTTTATGAGGTGGGGTCTTTGAGAGGTAATCAAGTTATAAGGGTAGAACCTTCATAAACAGGATTAGTCTCTTTATTAAAGCGACCCCCAGGACCTGGGTGTGATGGTGTGAACCTGTAATCCCAGCGCTTTGGGAGGCGGAGGTGGGAGGATCCCTTGAGGCCACAAGTTTGAGACCAGCCTGGGCAACATGGCAAGACCCCGTCTATACAGAAAATACAAAACTTAGCTCGGTATGGTGCTGCACACCTGTAGTCCCAGCTACTCGGGAGGCTGAGGTGGGAGGACTGCTTGAGCCCAGGAGTTTGACTGGAAAACAGAGTGAGAGTGTCTTAAAAAAAAAAAGGGGGGGGCCCTCGAGAGTTCTCTGGTACACTGGTTTCAGACTTCTAGCCTCCAGAATGGTGAGAAATAAATATGTATCGTTTATGAGTCATCTAGCTCATGGTACTTTGTTGCAGTGGCCTGAGTGGGCTAAGACACTCCTCCTTGGAGATCCCATGGAGTGGGGTTCAAGGGGTCCTTGCAATGCCCGTGAGAGGATTACAGTCAGACCTGCACCCCACCGCAGGCTCTAAGGAAAAGACTCAACTTTTAGGGTCTGGCTGGCAGACTTCTCTCACTGGACAAACCATTATAGAGAAAAGAAGCAAAGATGCTGCAGAACTAGGCGACGTCTAAATTTAGCCTCACAAAGAATCTAGAGCACAGGAGCGTGGAAATACTACTCTGAAGGGACAAGGAGAAGAATACAATGGGCCCAGGAGGCTGAATTCACCGTGAGTAAGGGCACGCGGTGGGGGCGGGCATCTGAGAAAGTACAGAAGTCAAGTGACGGAATGGCCAGGCTGAGATGCAGCTGCGCGTGCCTCATTCCCCAACAGCCCATTAGATGGAGGTGTGCCTCAGGGCGGGGTGGGGTGGCCGGGCAGGCTCAGCAGCAGAGGGCGGGGCCACAGGCATCCATCTCCAAAATCACCCATGAGCCTGCTAGCAAGGAGCCAGAAGATGCTGCCTGGTGCCACCTTCTGATGTAGCCAGACAAGAAGCGTGTTCTTCTTCCAGCATCGAATCAGATCCTTTCTCTCAAAATGAGCCTCAGATAGATGGATTCATTCATTCATTCATTCATTCATTCATTCATTCATTCATTCACTCACTCACTAATTCCTTCATTCACCCTGCAGAAACCAAGCACCTGCTATGTGCCAGGTACTGCTCTACCTAAGCATCCAGCATCGAGGAAGTGCTGCCCTTCCTCAACTTCAAATGCCTGGCTTTCTTGGGTCGTGGCCCCTCCCTGGCAATCCCAGCCTTGGGCACTGCTCCCCTGGGCCCTCTTCTCCTCAGTGCTTTCTGCAGTTTCTTAGTGGCAGGGGGCTGCCTGGCTGTTCTCCAGGGTCCATGGCCTGTCCAGTATCTTGGTCATTAATTCCCTGCACAGATACCTCTGTCGGAAAGGCCCAGGGTGGTCTCCACTTTCTGGATTAGACTCTAACCCCCAGGCCACCAGGGAGCGGTCTGCTGCAGTCTACACCCTCCTGTGAGACTCAGGCTCCGCTCCAGACAGTGCTCCTGGGTGGCTCCCCTGTCATCAGAAGGCAGAGGCACAGAGTGCAGCTCAGAGGAGCAGCAGCCCATCACGACCCGTGGTACCAAATGGGGGGAACCATTTGGGAGGGATCTAGTCACAGAGAAGGGAAGTCAGGAACTGAGACTCATTTTTGAGAGCAATGGTCAAAAGAGCCACACCTGGCTAATTAGGATTCTGAGAATGAGATGCTGCTGAAACAAGAAGGGAACAGATAAGACCAAGAAACATCCCAGACCTAACATTTGGCTACAAAGAAGGAGTCCAAGTGTTCTTTTATGTTGATGTTCCAGAAAGTCAAAATTGCAATTTGCTGCAGACGTCAGTAATTCTAGCACCAAGGGTTCACGGCGCTTGCACCTGGGATCCGAGGAGAGCAATTTACAAGGAGTAAGGATAGAATCTAAAGTCCTGTCTCAGTAGGAATGACTTTTCTTATCAGTTCATAAAGGGCCCGGAGACACACAAGTCAACAAATAGGAGATTTTTGTGATTTCTAAAGGTCTGCTTTTGCTGGAGATTTTCTGTGTCTACCTGGCAAATTTTCAACTCCCCATTTCCCCAAGGAGACATTTCTTAAGGGGTAACCTAGAAACAGCCACTCTCTGACTGCACATGGACACAGCAGGAGCTCCATGACAGCCCTCGCTGGTCTTGAGAACACCTCTAGGTAACAGAGGAGGACAGATCAACAACCGCAGCAGCCTCTTCCTTCACTCCCTCACTGTGGCTCTCACCCCAGCAGACAAGGCCTGGAGCTGACATTCCATGAAGCCAGGCGCCAAACGAATGATGCGTCGTGGACACCACCCTGGACAGCACAGAAGGGAAACAGGACCTCGTAGCCCAGAGGGATTTGAATCCAATTAGGTGTATTAAAAAAATAGAGAGAGAGAGAGAGGTCCCTTGGGGTAGGGGATCCCCATTCCGACTCTCTCAAGTTCTAGAATACGAAGGTGCCATCCTGAGGTCAGCTGTCTCCTATCCGGGTAGGGGTGGGTGGAGGGTGCTGGTGGAAGGACTCTCTTGTCCGAGTCCTCAGTAAATCCTGAACATGGGGGAGGACCAATGAGGAGAGCACACACATCTTGGCTTTACATGGGCGGTAGGGCCAAGAGCAGGTCCAGAGGTCCCAGGACTCCACCAATGGAGGACGAGAGGCAAGAACTGCTGTTGACAGCAAATAGCTGTGTGCACTGCCGGGAAGTACGGTATGGGCATGAGGGCTGAGGGCTGGGGCAGGACAGGCCAGAGCTGCCCGAGCCAGGGCTGCCTTCCCGAACACGCTGCCCCAGCCAGCAAAGCCTGTCCAGGCCACTGGCTCGTGAATGTGGGGTCAGCTCAGCCACGTTCCCTCTTGAGAATGGACGCTATAGATTTGTATTCATTACCCACTGAATTCAGAGCCAGCCAGACATCCACGTCTCACCCCAATAAAAGCTTTAACATTTACCCAGCGGCACAGAGTCATTATTCTGTGACAATATTCCACTGCTGACCTTTATTGCCTACGACTCTCTGTGAAATTTCCAAGGAAGCATTTCAGCGTTCAGCACACAGGTCCCAGGTCCACCGCCTCCACTGCTCCTGCACCGGCCGGCCCCCGCTTCCCGCCCATCCATCTCCGGGCTGTTTGCCTCTGTCTGGATTTCATGTACTGACAGTGTGTTTGCTACCACTTAATTCCATCACTGACTGTGCCTCCCTCTAAACTGATCAGTGTCAATTCTGGGCAAACAGTCGGGTGGAATTACCAGCGGGTCCACCCGTGCTGATTATGCAAATAGTGTACGCCGTCACCAAGGGCCCGGCGCTGGCAGTAAGTGTCTAAACTCCTTAGCATTTGACAGCATAATTGAAGACACAAATAGGAAGCCTAACGAAGAGTTTCTTTTCTTGAGGAAGCCTCCCTCGTTCTCACTTTCAACAGCTTGGTGCACAGGGTGCAGGTGAGTAAGGTGGGTCGCGTAGACACAGAGGCTGATGGGGTCGGCATGCGGACACCTGTCCACGGACATGGGGCGGTGTGATCTGCTCTTGGACAACTCCAGGTTCGTAACCTGTGCCTGCTATGATAAGCCCGGCCAAGCTGGATAAACTCCCAGGCCTCGGTTTCTCCATGTGTAAAATGGAAATAACACTATAATAAACAATGACAACAGTCAAGAGTCCCTCTACCACCACTGCTACTACCTGGGCATGAGGCTATTGACTATTGTTTATCCCTGTGATACAGAGGAGGCAACTATAGCACAGAGAGGTTAAGTAACTTGTCTGAAGTCACACAGCCTGTGAAGGGCAGAGTCAAGACACAAGCCAAGAAGGTGGGTTCCAGAGTCCAGGCTCACAGCCTGTGGACTGAGCTGGGGCATGTCCACATCTGACACAGTCAGTCCCACACCCCACAGGGGCAGCCCAGGGTCCCACCTACACAGGGAGCACAGTCCAGGAGCTGCCGTGGCCAGTTCTAAGTCCCGTCCAGGAAAGGGCTCTGGCACAGAAAACGCTGTTTGGACACATCATGCGGCCTCCTCATCCTTACCCATTCTCTTCCACAAACCTGCCCAATTCTCACCCAGGGTGCAAAGTCCAGAGGATGTTGGGGGAGGGCGTTCTGCAGTCAGAGGCCATGTCCAGATGGGCGCTGAGTGCTAGAGGCTGAACTGTGTCACCCGCAAAATTTATGTGACGCAGGCTTAACCCCCAGGATGTCGGCACGTGTGCGACTGTATTGGGAGAGAGGGGCTTCAAAGAGGCAACTAAATTAAAATGAGGTCAGATGGGGCGGGTCCTAAATCCAATCCAACTGGTGTCCTTACAAGAAGAGATCAGGACACAGACATACAGAGGGATGACCACACGAGGATACAGGGAGAAGGCAAAGTCTACAAGCCAAGGAGAGAGGTCTCAGAAGGAACCAGTCCAGAGATCCCTTGATCTCGGCCTTCCGGCCTCCCAAACGGTGAGATGATAAATGATTTGTGTAAGCCTCCCCGTCTGTAGTGCTTTATGAGGGCAGCTGGAGCAAACTCATACACCACAGATCCCAACAATCTGTCCTAGAGGCCTCCAGTCCACCTGGTTTCAGAGGGAGGAGAATGTATTGGTCCACAGGCCACAGAACGCTTGGGATGCACCGATCAGCATGCTATTAAACTCACCAGGATCAATAGAATTCCACACATCCCATACACTTCCCACACCACAGTGATTAATGCTTCCAATCTCATCCTGTGCCATAGGAGGTTTTCATATTTCATGGCAAGGTTGTGCAGACCATTTGGTTCACGGCAGGCTGTCTGTCCCACCTTGCTGCCCACGGCCTCCCCGCCAAGCCAGGCTCAGGCGTGGAGCTCCTGACGGTGCCCAGCACTCTGCTTTGTGTCCTGGGCTAGAAACCTGGTTACCAGCAGAGCCTTCCTTGGGTTGGGCACCCTGGGCTCGGTGACCACCATGTCATCCTGGCATGTCTCCATCATCTCCTTGATTGTCCTCCCCCAGAAAGCGGCTTGACAGGGAGTCTCGTGGTGGTGGTGTTGGAAGCTGGGATGAGAACTGTCACTGTGGTCACTTACCACCACGCTGGGTGCTCAGTTGCTGTTGGGTCAGTGCAGGGATTTCACCACTAATTATGTGAAGCTCTCCAGGCTCTGCCTTCTCACACACCCAGAAACCCTCACAAAAGTCCACAAGAGTATCCCCCCAAATCCATGTCCACACAGAACCTATGAATATGGCCTTAACTGGAAATAGGGTCATTATCTCCTTGCAGATGTGATCAGTGAGGTTGCGACGAGGTCATACTGGATTAGGGAGGGTCCTAAATCCAATGACTGGTGTCCTTATAAGGGGAGTGTGGCCCAGGGCACTGTGGAAGAGGTTTGAGGATGAGCACAGCAGCAGAATCTGAGTGCTGGAGACTCACCCAAGCAGAATGTGCTCCACTCCGTTCCAGGGGACTGAGATAAATGAACCCGGGGTGACACCCAGCGCCGTCTCCTCCTGCAGTCCAGCTGAGCCAAAATGAGAGGCCAACCAGTGGGGAGGGAGGGGCAGATTTAGGACATAGAAAAAATAGAAGGGACTGGTCCTGGACAGATGGGGGAAGGGGCAGGTGAGGGTCAAGAAAAGATCTAGGAAGGTTTTTGGGTTTTCAGTTCCTGGGCCATAACTGAGATGGGGTGCCCAGGAGGAAGGGCCAGTTGGCCAGGAAAGATGGGGTGTGTTCACTGGAGCTGTGGTAACCACAGCCCGGGTGACTGAAACCACAGGGATATATTGTCTCATGGTTCTGGAGGTTGGAAGTCTGAGGTCAAGGTGTTGGTAGGGGGTGGGTTTCCACTGGGGACTGTAGGGAAACCCTATTCCAGGCCTGTCTTGAGCTCCCGGTGGCCTGTCGGCAATCTTTGGCATTCCTTGACAGAAGCATCACCCAGAGCTCTGCCTTCATCTTCACATGATGTTTGCTCCGAGTGCATGGCTGTGGCCACATTTCTTTCTTTTCCTTCCTTTCCTTCCTTTTCTTTTCTTTCTTTTCTTTCTTTTTCATTCATTCATTCGTTCATTCATTCATTCATTCATTCATTCATTCGTTCGTTCGTTCGTTTGAGATAGAGTCTTGCTGTGTCGCCCAGGCTAGAGTGCAGTGGCATGATCTCAGCTCACTCCAGCCTCCGCCCAGGCAGATTCAAGTGATTCTCCTGCCTCAGCCTCCCAGGTGGCTGGGACTACAGGCGCCCGCCAGCATGCCCGGCTAATCTTTGTATTTTTAGTAGAAATGGGGTTTCACCATGTTGGCCAGGCTGGTCTCAAACTCCTGACTTCAGGTGATCCATCCGCCTCAGCCTCCCAAGGTGCTGGGATTACAAGCATGAGCCACTGCGCCCGGTCCCATTTCCTCTTTTTATAAGAATATCAGTCCTACTGGATTAGGGCCCAAACTAATGACCTCATTTTCAGCTGATGACTTCTGTAAGACCCTATCTCTAAACAAGGCCACACTCTGAGATCCTCAGGGTGATACTTCAACACATGCATTTGCAGGGACACACTTCAAAGGGCAGTCAGGGGTGTGGGCTCGCCTGGTGGCAGGCCCTGCAGAAGGTGAGTCCAAGGGTCCAAGCTGAGGTCCAGGGAGGGCTCTGCAAGCCACCAGCCCTGAGGGTCACTGGCACCAGAAGAGCAGGGCAAGATGTAGGGGGCCCAGATAGCAGAGCGAAGGCAACCACAGGACCTGGGGCCATATCACCTTCTGAGATGAGCCACATAGCCCGGCACTGAGCCTCCTCCACATGCTGAGGCCACATCTGTGTGCCATGGAGCCTGTGAGCCCCTGCAGGGAGAGGCTGTGCCTGGGACCCTGCAGATTCCCCAACACATTTGCTGAATAAGCAGGGCAGGGAGAGAAAGGAAATTGAGGTTGAGACAAATATTATAAATATGACCATATCCCTGATGGAGAAGAAAGTCAACAAAGAGTTCACATTGAAAGGCAAAGCGGGCCGGACACACCTGGTGCTCATGGAGCCCTGCAGGGAGGGTTTCACAGCAAACTGTGGCCATGTGGGGGCTGGGAGGTGACAGCCAGGAAAGAGGCACAGTCCCCGTCTGAATGTGACTGAGAGACGCTTTGAAGCCGTCTGAGATTCCCAAATACGATTTCTATTAATATTTAAAGCAAGATGCATCCCATCCTCCGTGACAACACCGTCTTGAAAGGAGCCTTTGAACTTCTTGAAAGGTAGACCCAGCATTATTCTTGGATTAAGAACTCTGTTGTGGATTCAGCAAATACAGCCCCACAACGACATCCCTGAGCACCGGGGCAGAGGTGCCTTGGTGTGTGCACGCTGCCTGCTTCTGTGGCAGTAGGACGATGCGTGTGCGGCCTGTTACATCATACCACCAGTGGGTCTGGGCAGCACCCCATTGCCAATCGCGGGAGGAGTCCTACAGGGGATGGATGAATAATCACACTAAGTAGGATAAATAAAAACTATAAATAGCCTCACATCAGTTCAGGTCAAGTCCCACTGCCAATGAGTTATGGAGAAAGCATTCGCTTTTCAGATCTTTTTGTGGATCCACGTTGAAGGGAGGGAACTCTGTCACCACTCCTGAGTGCTCATGTTGGAGGGCACTCGAGTGAAGACAGAGTTCCCTGCCTTCAAGTTTACAGAGGAGATGGGGTGCACAGTGGAAAGGAGGGAAGAAAACCCACATGCATGAAGAGGAAAGACAAGCAGGATGCAGGCTTTGACGTGGAGGCTCGGAGAGATGGGGAGAAAAAAGGACAAGACCCTTCCCTAGAAGCGCTTGGTGGACACAGTGGTTGCAAACGACCAAGTAGCTGGATGGAGGGAAGAGAGACCCTTAGATGGAGCGAAGAGGGGCGCCCATACAGAGGGGCCCTCCACAGACGACAGTCAGGGGCACACAGGTCCCTGAGCCACATGGAATGAGAGATTGGTCCCTGGACCACATTCCTTCTGGCTCCTTGGCGGACCTCCTCCACGTCCTGGCCACCTGCGGGTCCCTGTTCTCCTACACACTGGCCAATTGAAAACTGATGGGTGGCAATTCTCACCCCTCACTGTCTGAAGGGTTGTGGGGGCTGCTTTGCTTGGTGCTGGAGTCTGGGGTCACAGTGGAGCATGGCACTGATTGGCACTGATTGCTAAGAGGAACGGACCTCACAACGCCCTGTAGAGCCCAGCTCCTCGGGGCAGGAGGAGTACATTTCTGCTGTCTGCCCCTCCCCACATTCATGACCTCTACCTCCCTCAGCCCCAAACATTACAAACGCTAAAGATGTCCTGGGCACCTGCAAGACAGGAAGAGAGGAGATAGCTCCCACGTCCATCCTGGTGCCTCTGCCTCCCGGATGGTGACCCTCAGGAAGGTGAAACCTGCAGCTTGGGCCCTGCAGTTTATAGAATGATATGTTTGTGGTTCCCTAAAACAAAGAGCCGTTGCCACAGCAACCGTGGCATCCCAGCGTTCAGAGGCTATTCTCAGACACTAAACAATGAGTTTTGCCTTTCAAATGCATTTGATACAATTTGCTTGGAAGGTATTAACATCCTCTGACAAAACCCATGAGTAAGAGGAGGGCAGGGGAGAGCTGACAAGGTCGAGACTTGCAGGGCTCCCAGGAATCACGCCCGTTCATGAGATAGGAGGGCCCAACGGACCCAGACATGTTCAACAGGCAAACAGGAAATGGGAAATAGCAGAGGTGAGGCAGGCAGGATCCCTAACCTTCCAGCAGTGATCCCATGCAGGAGACGGGGCTGCCCACACCCTTTCAGGGCTCCTTCAGAAGAGATGCTTCGCAGTCCCACCTGGGGCAGTTCTCTTCTTCAGGGTCACTGCAAAGATGGCAGCACAGGCCAGAGCCCGAAGTAACCACTTAATCCACCCTGCTCACTCTGCAAAGGACAGGGAGTGCGGCCCCTTCTCACAGCCAGTCATTGCTTCCTCCATTTACTTTTTTTTTTTTTTGCCAGTTCATGAACAACTTTGCTATTGTTTACAACAATCTCATGGGATTAGAATACCAAACGGTGATGCCCATGAGAAAACCAAACAACCTTCATTCCCAGCCTCCCGTCACTAGCATGCTGGGCAAGTTGTCCTCAAAAATAGCCCCCAGGTGTCAGTGACAGGAACACAGGTCATCAGGAAGGACACATAATGTGGGCAAGCTGGGGGCAGTGCCCCAATGCAAAGTATGTTTTTGAACAGACTAAAGAACATGTGAACAGTACACATAAATTCCTCTATCTAGCCATCTATGTATCCATCCATCCATTCATCCATCCATCTACCTTACCTATCTATCCATATATCTAATCTATCCTATCTATCCATCTATCCATATCCATCTATCCGTATCTATCTATCTAATATATCTACCTACCTATCTACCTACCTAATCTGTCTATCCATCCATCCATATCTATATATGCCATCCATCTATCCTCTATCTATCTATCTATCTATCTATCTATCTATCTATTCATTCTATTTATATGTAATCTATCTATCTACTATTTATCTATCTATCTAATCTATCTATTGAGACAGGGTCTTTGTCACTCACACTGGAGGGCAGTGGCCCAGTCACAGCTCACTGTAGCCTCCAACTCCTGGACGCAAGCGATCCTCCTGCCTCAGCATCCTGAGAAGCTGGGACTACAGGCACATGCCCCTCTTCTATATGGCAAAATTATTTTCATTGACAGTCATATAATAACCATCATTTTCTTGATTTGTGCATCAGTTTTAAAACCAAACATTTTGAAAGAATGCCAATTTTAATGGTTATTATCCAAATCTAATAAAATAGCTCATGTAAGCACTGAAATCTGCATATCTGCATTTACTAAAAAAAAAAAAAAAAAAGTCCACCTTATAGTTCACACCCACTGCTGTTTCAAATTTTAAACACAGATGAAAATTCCGAGTGGCTTCCTAGAATGACAGCACTGAAGGAACACAGGTTCACTTTGTCTTTATAGTTACTGTGCCCTCATGTCTGTTTCGAATCTACCGTGTAATAGCAGGAATGGTCATCACACAGCATGGAGACCAGAACGATGGCAAAAGCCGGCTCAGACCATTTCAGACCCTGCAGACTTCAGACCCTGCAGACTTCACTCCAGTCGAAAGGCTGCAGCTAAGCCCACTCATGCCTGAGAACCACCACATGTAACTATAACAGGCTTCCCCAAGTTAATGTCCACACAGAATACGGTATTCACTAAAAGATGCATTATAAAAAGGTGGGAATTTGAAGTTCACAGATACATTTCAACAGCAACTGTAGCAATTGCTCAGATATCAGACCAACGATTGGGGGTTGCAGTATTTTATCACTGGCGATTTTTAGAACTGGGGGATGTGGTGATCATTACAAGGGAAGGGACATTTAGCTGGCTTGATTGTTATTTGGAATTCTCTCCAGTCGAAGTGCCCTCCTATTGCGTGTACCTGGGGCAGACAGCGTCACTCACGCCACCCTCAGTAGAGCTCTGCTTTTGGAACATGATGATAAAGCATTAATACTGCATGTTTGGGGGCTGGGCATGGTGCCTCACACCTGCAATCCCAACACTTTGGGAGGCCGAGGCGGGTGGATCACTTGACCCTAGGAGACCAGCCTGGGAAACACAGTGAAAGCCCCGTTTCTACAAAAAAGATAAAAATTAGCTGGGTGTGGTGATGCAAACCTGTGATCCCAGCTACTGGCGGTGGGGAGCTGAAGTGGGAGGATTGTTTGAGCCCTGAGAGGTAGAGGCTGCAGTTGGCTGTGACTACAACGCTGAACACCAGCTGGGGTGACAAAGTGAGACACTGTTTAAAAAAAAAAAAAAGGCTAGTCACGGTGGCTCATGAGGGAGCCCGAGGTGGGCGGATCACCTGAGGTTGGGAGTTTGAGACCAGCCTGACCAACATGGAGAAACTCCATCTCTACTAAAAATACAGAATTAGCCAGGTGTGGTGGTGCATGCCCGTAATCCCAGCTACTCAGGAGGCTGAGGCAGGAGAATCGCTTGAACCCGAGAGGCGGAGGTTGCAGTGAGCCAAGATCGTGCTGCTGCATTCCAGCCTGGGCAATAAGAGCGAAACTCCATCTCAAATAATAATAATAATAATAATAATAATAATAATAAATACACACACATACACACACACATGCATATATTGCATGTTGATTCATTAACGGGGAAGCTGAGGTTCAGAGGAGTGTTTCATCCATGTGGGCTGCAGCAGGTGACAATGCTTCTATGGCCTGTACAAGTGAAGGCAGGAAATAACAGGGCTACGGCTGAGTGCACAGTCGGGTCTTGTGAAGTGCTCTGAGCAACGGTGGGGACGGGGATGTTCCACCAGAAGGGGCCAGCACTGTCCAGTGGCCACTCCAATACTCTGGTCCCGTGACTGCCTCTCAGCCTGGGCCATCTGGACACTGGCCGACAAAGGGCCTCACCACCCGGACCTTTACAATACTCTGGTCCCGTGACTGCCTCTCAGCCTGGGCCATCTGGACACTGGCCGACAAAGGGCCTCACCACCCGGACCTTGGAGAATTCCAGAAGGGACTGAGATCCGGTGAGACTCTAACAACTGGAACACACATATGGCCCTGGTGAGAAAGGAGTAACTCTTGCTTCCTGTCCCAGCCACACAATTTCCTCCCATCTCTTCCTCACTGATGTTTGTATTTCTCTTCAGGACGCAGATAATTCATAACTAAAGAAGCAACAATGGTGTTCTTATTTTTCCCTCTTTTTAGAACACATCAACATCTAATTTGTGCCCTGCTCGTGGATAACTCTGAGAGAAGGCAGGTGTTCCGAGGGCCCCAGCCAGGGTCAGGGCCAGGAGGCCTGGGCAGAGCCCTCACCCTACGCCGATGGCCAGCCTGTGACCTCGCATAAGCCAAGAGGCTTCCTGGGCCGGATTTCTATAGTAACCGGCCACTGGGTCTGCTGGCATACGCCGCCTGACTTTCTGCTGTTCTGTTCTTTGGCAGAACACCCTTTCTCTGCCTGCTGGCTGCCTGGAACTGAATGAAGCCACCGTGATTTCAGGGAGAGATCCCGGCTCCTGCCCTCCCCACCAGCTTCAGCAGAACTCTGCCATCCAGCTTGGGTCACGCATTTCCTTTCCTTACTTCACCAGCTCTGGTTGTGCACATTTGGGACCCTGCCAGGACTCTACCAAGGGCCTGATAGACGGGATAGAAGATGAACACCTTTGGCCACTGCGATTGGTTCAGGGATGGTTGATACCTAAAGCCACGTCATTGGCTGGACTCCTGAGGCTCTGGCCAGTGCCACAAGGAGTAAGAAGTTTACTTACTCAAAGGAGCAAGGCTGAGGCAAAACAGAGGGAAGCCAAGTACAGACACTGAGAGACTCTGGCACATTCTATGAATATTCCCTGCGGAGAAAGTGGCTCTTTCTCTCCTGCACCAGGAAAGAACAGGTCTGAATAGTCAGCAATTGACTCAACAAATATTTGTCAAGCACCTACCAGGTGGCAAGAGCCATACTGGTTGGGTGTGCTGGGGAAAAGAGAAGACATAACACCTGCCTTCGTGGAGCCGCGAGTCTAGCGAAGAACTCAGAGAAGCAGGAGGGCGTCAGCGGTTCTGAGAAGGGCTCAGCTGCCATTGACTCGGCCTCAGGAGCAGGGCACTGGGGGTCCCAGACACAGGAAGGAGGGTGTCGCCTTTACGGGCTTCCCTCTGTGGATGAAGTCAGCACTGCAGAAGGCTGCCCCGTCCACACCTCTCTTACAAAACCAAGCCACAGCTGCTGAGCTGGGATGCAGATGAATGTTTACGGAGAACAGGGAATTGGAGGGTTGATGACCAAGTCATTCCAAAGGCAGGTCCCTGGGAGGGCCTCGACAAGGTCTAGACCCTAACACTGGGCCACACCTCTCAATGCAGCCCTAACTTCCCCTCCACGTAGAAAGGAGAAAATTCAGAGCAAACATACAGGGCATCAACACACGGGAATTCCTCATCCTGCTTTCTGGAGCAATTTACCACATTAATTGGCTGTGGCTGATGCTCAGGAAATCATGGAAAGCTACGTTTCAACCCACAGGAACCCAGGGACCTGCCTCAGGCTGCATGGTGGGTTTGGACCTCACCTATTAAGCCATGGTCTTGCCATCTCAGGGCACCACCATGGCGGCCTTCCTCGGGGGTGGTCTTGGACAGGGGACTGGCTGAGGACTGGAATGGGATCTGTTCTAATTTTCAGCCTCTACTTGATAAATGAGTCCATGAGTTTGCCATGAGAGGTGGACTTCCTCCTGCTCCATCAGAAGGGACCCTGCCAAGCTCTCCGCTGCGCTGCCCAGGGTTCGAAGCAGTTCCCTTCCCACCAGCTCCTACGAGCTTGGACCAGGGCCATGAATGAACGCTGAACAATTTTGGAGAAGGATCTGGTCTGAGGCCAGGAAGGAGGCTGCTCCCTGCCCTCACCTCCAGCTCCAGCCAGAATCTCTGCCCCTCCAGGTCATGTGACTTCTCCTTCACCAGCTCTCCCCCAGTGGACATTCTGAAGTCTGGTCCTGGGGAAGGAAAATGTTTCCTGAGGCTACTTATCTTCCTGAAGCCGCCCCCATCTTGGTGGACTCCTCGGTCAGGGCAGCCCATGTGCCCGGTGACCCTAAGGACGAGGGTATACTGCTGCCTTCATCTGGCACCTGGATCCCGGGGAACCGGGGACCAGCATCCCATGAACTGCTGCTGCTTCATTAGCTGTTTAATTTGTCCCTTCTGGCTTGGCTAAAAGCAGCAATACTTAGGTACACATGCGTACGAATTCTTCCTTTTCTGTCTGAAGCCTCCATAACGTCTTTTCACTTATGCTTATTAGAACCAGAATTAGAAACCTCTCCTCTGTGCAATTTAATTCTACCCTGCATATTCTTACGAGGCTCCAATATTTGAAATCCCAAAAGGCACTTCAAGAAAGGACTCTCGATTCTCTGTCTGAATTCGGGCTCAGCTCAGAAGAGGGTCTGAAATGCAGGGAGTGGTGAGGGAGAGAGACTGTTATCTGTGGTGGCTGCTGAGGCTCACAGAGAAGCCGTGGCGGGTCCAAGACCACACGGAAAATTCCGAATTGGAACCCTTGTCCCTCTGGGATTTGGTCAAATGCTTTTTCTTCAGTTCCACTACCGAGGTGCCTTTGCATATTAACAAAAATTAGGATCTCTGTGACTCTTTCCTGACTCCAGTGCCAGTCGCTAGGAATTTGGGGATCGAATCCCTTTCCCCAAAGGTCATGCAGGTCCCCCCTCCCAGGCTTGCAGAGGACCGATGGGCTCTGACAGCAGGACACCAGCGGTGGGACCCTCTCTCCTGGCACCAGCTGAGTGGGGCCTTGGCTGGGTTCCTGCAGTTGCTTCCAGGCCTGGAGAGACAGGGACACCCCAGGGAAGGGCACAAGTGAGGAGTCAGGAAAAGCAGAGTCCACAGGGATCCCAGGTCTCTCCCAGGAATAGTGACAGAGCTTCCTGGCTTTTGAGGGTAGCCAGATGTTTGTCTGAGTTTCAGGACCCCGATGTTGCAACTGTGCTGTGGACCACTCGGTGGTGGGTGGTGGGTGCTGTGCAGCTCCAGTGCGAGGCCCAGGGGCCGGTGCTGTGCCTTCCAGGGCTCCAAGCTCCCCAGCTAGCCTTGGGATAGTCAGCCCAGGCACCCCAATGTCTATCCCGAGCTCCCCAGGTAGCCTGAGGATAGATAACCTGGGCACCCTGATGTCTATTCTGAGCTTCCCGGTTAGCCTGGGGATAGACAGCACATGCACCCTGATGTCTATGAAGCCAGCCATGACTCTGAATGTGAAAAGGGAAGTGCACTAATTGGGCATCCTGGTCAAAAGAAGGGCTGTGGTTGGCTGGGAAGGAGACCAGGCTTGGGGGGCTGCTGGAAGAGTCTTCGAAGAAAATTGGGGAGATGGATGGGGGTGCACTGAGAAAAGGAACACCCTAAACAGAGGACCAAAAGGTGGGGCAGGGACAGCTGCTGCCTGTGAGCTGCCTGGAAGGGCTGGGAAAAGAGAAAGCTGGAGAGGCAGATGGAGCCACTCGGGATCAAGAGCTTCTGAGACTTCCATTCAAGTCATCCGGAAGCAGGCATGACTGCCCCGTGAGGCTGGCGGCATGTGCTCATGGAACACAGAAGTCAAGACTCTTCTCCACCCCTCTCCCATCCCTGGGCTTGCCCCCTGTGCTGGGAGTGGGGGACCCTGGGCTGGGGATGGGGGACATGATGTCTGCTCCCATCAGTCTGTGTACCCTTACAACAGCCCCTGCCCCACTGAAGTGTAGATTCTTCCCTCCACAGAACGAGGAGGACTGAAGGGGCCAGAGTCCTGGCTGCCACCTGTGGATAGGCATCCTGAGAGGATGGAGCTCCCGGGGCCATCAGCCACAGTCGCCCAGGTGCAGGCTCTCGAAGGGGGATTTCTGGCCGGGTCTGTGAGTCATGAGACTGAGTGGGGGTTCCCAAGATTCCTAGAACCCTTTCACATTCAGAGTCTGGGTTCCCTGGGGTCACCAACTTTTGTGCATCCCAACCCCGAAAGACAATTACTTCTGGAAGCACCTTGAGAGTCTTTCTTTTTGTTAATAGAAACAGAACCTCTATCTGTCATCCAGGCTGGGGCACAGTGGCCCAGTCATAGCTCATCGCAGCCTTGAACTACCAGGCTCAAGCCATCTTCCCATTTCAGCCTCCCAAGTAGTTGGGATTACAGGCATGTACCACCATGCTTGGCTAATTATTTTATTTTCTAAATTTTTTGTAGAGATGAAGTCTCATCATCTTACCCAGGCTGGTCTTGAACTCCTGGACTCAAGCAGTCCTCTAGCTTCGGCCTCCCAAAGTACAGGGATTACAGGTGCGAGCCACTTTGCCTGGCCAAGAGTCTTTCTACAGCTTCACCATGAAGCAGGTGGGTGAATCGGGGGTACAAGATAGACACAAATCTTAAAACGTGGCTAATGGGGTTGGTTACAGCGTCTCATGTCTGTAATTCTTGCACTTTGGGAGACTGAGGTAGAAGGATGGCTTGAGCTCATGAGTTTAAGACCAGCCTGGACAATACAGGGAGACCCTGTCTCTATCAAAATAATAATAATAATAACAATAATAATAGGAATCTCCAGGGGGCTTGGATTGTCCTCTTCTGGGTAGATCCCAATAATCTTTCTCCTCAGGTGGATGGGTGAGCACAGAGTTCTAGAATTCCAGAGCTCTTTTGAGTACACTAGATCCTTTGGCTTTAATTTTAATTTTCTTTTAAGAGACCAGGTTTTGCTCTGTTGCCCAGGCTGCAGTGCTGTGGCACCATCATAGCCAGGGCTGCTCACTGCAGCCTCAAACTCCCAGGTTTCAAGCAATGATTCCACCTCAGCCTCCTGCGCCCAGCTAATTGTTTATTTATTTTTTTGGTAGAGATAGGGTCTTGCTAAGTTGCCCAGGCTGGTCTCAAACTCCTGGCCTCAAGGGATCCTCCGAGCCCAGCCTCCCAAAGTCCTGGGATTATAGGTGTGAGCCACCACACCGGTCTAGATCCTTTGTTTTAATTCACTTGCAGGAAGGGAACCTTTGCTAGAGAAGGGGAAAACATCAATGTGAATTCCCCAAGCCCGCAAGTGGACACACTGAGGACCAGGGTTAAAGGATGAGTCACCGGCATGATGCTGGCAGGTGAGACAAATAGCATGGAAGAGGAGGAGGGAGGGGGTGGGGAAAGGGGAGGAATGAGCAAGGGAGAAGGAAGTGAGGAGGGAAGAACGGGTGGCTCTGCTCGGCCCGTCCACCAAGTGTTTCCAGGCCTGATGAGCTCCGGGGTGGGACAGGAGGGGGGCCACTGCAGTGTGGAAGGCAGGCAGAAAGGCCCCTGCGGTGTGCCTGTGCCTAGGAGCTGGGAACCAGCTCTATCGCCTACAAGCCAGGGATTTAATATATATTTCAGGGTGATGGGGAAATTGATTTTCCTTGATAAAATGGCCCAGTGAAAAAGATCATGACAGAAGCGGCCAAGGATTCCTTTCCTTGGCAGTGTCTGGTCACTGCTGCAGGCTGAGATGTGACCTTGTCATTAATAGGTCACAGAACAGGAGCAGGGGCCAGCTGGGCTAGTCTGTGCAGAGACAGGCTTAGGTCATGTAGGGCAGACCGCAAAACTTGCTTGCAAAATCATCCAAGAGCACAGGGGTGAGGGGTGACGGTGCAGGGAGAGGACAGTGATCCCCACGGCTTTGCTGAAAGGTGGCAGTGGCTTATCCTCATGTCCACAGGAGAGGCCACCTCTGTGCCATCTGTCCACGCTGGCCCAGCATCTGTGAGCACAGGAAGCCAAGCAGCTGGCCTGATCCTCCAGGAGGGCAGAACTGCATGGATTTTGCAGGAGTGAGGGGAGGTCCTGAGGAAACAGCTCCAGTGAACAGCACACTGCAGGGCAGGCGGGAGGCAGGTGGAGGGGAGGGTGGGCTTGCCTGCAGCCTGCGGGAGGGGAGGGCAGGAGCCAGGGTCCCAGAGATCAAGGTGGCAGAGAGAAGCAGTGTTATGGGCAGCCTTGGCAGGAGTGAAGGAGCGGCTCTGGAGTCAGGGCTCTTGGTTCCAGCCCCAGCTCCGTCCCCACCCTGGGGACCTGGGTCAAGTGTCTGGGCTCCAGGATCCTCATCCTCCTGGGCCAAAACCGGGGCAGTGAAGGCACCTCCCTAACAGGGCTGTCATTAGGATTGAGCACTGAGTCCAGGCCTGGCTCTGGAAGGGCTGAAGGCACAGGAGCTATTTTTGCTGCTCAGATCGAGGCAGCAGTTGCCTCCTCCTCCAGGAAGCCGTCCTGACTCTACACCCCATTGGGATTTAGCAATCCCCTAATGCTGACCTCAGCCTTCCCACCCTGATACCTATGGCAGGTACAACATAAATGTCCTCCATCTGTAGGAAACCAACAGCCAGAAGTCCAGTTCCTCAGCTATGGCACAAAGTCCTGGTCCACTTGATCCCTGGACCTGGTGCAGGGCCTCCATCTGGAGAAATGACATGGGCAGGGAGAATCCAGAACCTGACCTGAGCAGGCAGGACCAGACCAAGAGAACGAAGGAGGCTGGGAAAGGGGGCAGAGGCCACCCAGGACTCCAGGAGCCCACCTGAGAGGGCATGCCACGGTGTGGAGCAGGACAGAGCAAAACCAGGGGGCCCTGGAAAGCCTCCAGGGTGCAACTCAACGCCCTCCTGGACCCACGCCGGAGGCACAGAGAAGGGATGGGTGAGACCATGTGCAAACAAGAACCGGCCTCCACCTGGGCTAGGACATGTGCCCTGGAAGGCAGGCGGGGCTGGGGAGGCCCAGGCAAGGGGAGAAGGCACTGAAGATGCCGGCAGCGCATGAAGGGGACACCTTACAACAGGAGGCCAGGAAGGAGGATCTGCCTTGGTTGTGACCTTGGTGGTCTTCAGCCCTCTGCAGGAGGCAGAGCTGAGGAACCAGAGGCCAACCTGCAGGGCCACAGAGTCCTCGGTCTCAGAAGGGTGGGAACAGAGCTCTGCAGGGAGCCAGGAGCAGGGGCAGGTGGCGCGCAGGGACAACGAAGGAACTTTGTGGGAGAATGGACGCAGAGAGCGAGAGTCGAATGCACCAGCCCACGCCTGGCTCAGGCCAGTGCACCAAGGCAAACCCTGTGAGTGCCCGAGTAGCATTTCCCACCAGGCTGGCATCCACCCCACCAGAGAGGGCTCGGGGCTGTGATAATAATTCGGGCAGGAGGTGCTTCTCACACGTGGTGGGCAGGGGCCAGACAGGCTAAAGTCCTATAAGGCATGGAACGGGCCCCTAGGGATGTTGAGTGACCCACCAGACGTTCAGACAGATGCAAAACCTGTTTATCTGCACAACCTCCTGCGTGTGACTTAGAAACACAACACAGATCTGCACTGCTTTAATATTCCCTGAATTTTCCAGGAATGCAACGAAAGACAGCACGCGCTTTGTTTGCTTTGGAACTTTCCTAAGAACTGTTGACCATTTTGGAAGCCAGCCCTGCCTTGGACCACACCCGACCTATGGCCGAGCACCTCCCAGCTGCTGGAGGAGCTCTGGGGTTCATGGAGACCAGATGGGAAGGGAATGACCACTGAAACTGGGTCTTCTGGGGCAGACCCCTCCCTGCCTGCAGTGTCCGGTCCCCCTCGAGTGTTCCTGCGTTGTGGAACAGTGTTCCTGTTTTGTAGAACACAATAGGCATCTTTTCTTTTCTTTTCTTTCTTTTTCTTTTGAGACGAAGTCTCGCTCTTGTTGCCCAGGCTGGAGTGCAATGGCACCATCTTGGCTCACTGCAACCTCCGCCTCCCGGGTTCAAGTGATTCACCTGCCTCACCCTCCCGAGTAGCTGGGATTACAGGCATGTGCCACCACGCCTGGCTAATTTTTGCATTTTTAGTAGAGATGGAGTTTTACCATGTTGGCCAGGCTGGTCTCGAACTCCTGACCTCAGGCGATCCACCCACCCCAGCCTCCCAATGTGCTGGGATTACAGGCGTGAGCCACCGCGCCCGGCCGGATGTCATTTCTAAGTCCCACTTGTCAGGGTATGTTACCTAAGAGTTTCATTTCAGGATAACGAAGGAGATGTTATACAACATTTCTTCTAAGAGAAGCTGGGGTCTCGTGTGGTTGGGAACCAGGGAACAAAGTCGTCTCCGGTAAGTGCCCCGGGAGCGCTGTATGGAGGGGAACCGTGCAGGGACGCGTGGTGAGGGTCAGGCTAGGGTACAACGGAGACTCTCTGAGCTTCTGCCCTTCCACGGGGGATGGAGTGGGAAAGACTCTTCTCTAGGGGCCCTAACTGCCCAGAAACGGGGAGCCAAGAGCTGGGAGAAGCTCAGGTTCGGGCAACAGTTCAACCCAGAAGACGGAAGGGGTCGATCTCTGTGTGCACCGTGCGGGATCTGCAGTGGGACAGGCTTCCCAGCAGCCACGTGTCCACTGCGCGGGAATCAGTGCGGTCAGGGACTCCATGTCCTCCACCCAGTCCCCCCAAACAGTTCTCCATTTGGCTGAAGAGGGGACAGGCCGTGGGGCAGGCTCCAGTGAGTAAAGGAGGCATGGGGCAGGGGTGTGGACAGAACATGGCAACGAACATGAACGAAGACAAGGCACACAGAGATGCACACGGGGCGGAAGCCCTGGCCTCACTGTCACTGCCGCATCCCCTCAGGACAAAAACCACAATTGCCCCGGGAGCACCATGTACTCAGCATTCAGGGCAGGCCACACAAGACGGCCGATCTGCCAGCGGACACTCCCCGGGCGTCGGTGCTGGAAATCGACCAAATGTAAAAATACCCTCCCAACCCAACACGCTGGCCACCTGTGGCCCTTACACAAAGCTGGTCACCTTGGATCCCATCCCCGCAAGTCGACTCCGCTTTCTGGAACAAAACTTCTAGACAGATACGCACGGGAGAAAGCAGAACCACAGCGACACACACGTGACCGACCCCTTCAGCAGACATGAAAATGACACCACGCAAGACTCCAGAGTGGCAGACAAACAACAGAGCTGGTTGTGTCCGGATAAAACCAGCAGCCGGGCGTGTGGAGTCAGCACCGCACACACACAGACCGGAAACTGCACGCACACTCGCACAGCTCACTCGGTCCCGCGAACGGGGACGAGACAAGACGCAGGTCAGTCCCGACAGACAGGTCACAGAGGCGGCCGACTGCTCCCATATGCCTAGAATCTGCTGTGTCTGTTGGGGGTTTTCTGTCCTCCTTCTCCAGCAATTTGTTTTGAAAATATTCTATGGGAATCTGGTCAACAGCTGTGTGACTGCTGCAGAATGCTAAGTAAAAAAAATGCAATCTTGACTTTCCTTGGGAGGCTTTCTTCTTAACATGCACAGGAGGGGGACTCAATAACGGGGACCCCGATCACTCTGATCTAATGAAATGAAATAGGTGAGGATTTGGGGTTTTTCCTTGGGAGCTGCTGGTTCTACTTGCAAACACAAAGGCTACTGTGTTTACTGCAGATAATCATCTGTGTTTCATTGGAAGGAGCACATTTCACAGTCAAAATGCCAGGTAAACTGAAATTTTTCAAATCAGATCTATTTTATTTCACAGCAGGGAGTATCTAGCAAACAGGTATATTTTTAAAGGATCATGGCTCAAAATCAGCCTGAATTTTACTTTCACACACACAATCACACACACACACACCCCTAACATATTACATTAAGCAATCTGTTTGAAAACACGACCCTCTATTCATCATCTATACATATCTAAAGCATAATTATACAGGCACCCGGTCTTGAAACCTAGCAACAGTATCCAAGTATTCCTTCGTCGGCTAATCAGGCACCCAAACTCACACATCAGCTCAATGTGCCTCCTTTTAAAATACAAAAACCACTCGCTTCTCTCTCCATAGCTGCGGAAGGACAAGATGTATGAAAACAAACCTTGTTCGGTTGAGGAAGAACAACCCATGTCATTTAATCCATCTGACAGTGCATCTCCCCACAAAGCCGGGCAAAAGCAAAAACAACAAAGACCGTAAAAAATAGGTTATCCCAGTCCAAAGCTTATCAGCTGGCAACATGCTTAATGTGTGCATGACTGTTTCAGACGCGGGCTCCCGGGCACCCGGACAGTCTTGCTGTTTGGGATCTCCATCCTACAGAAGCCATCGTCAAGGCTCTATGGCAAAGCTTTTATAACCTGCTGGGCTCATTTACTCGGCCGGCTAAACACCGGACGACAACAAGCAAGGATTAACTTTGGTATTCACGTCTGCATTTAAACCACCACTTTCTTCCAGTTGGCAAATAAAATCACCAAACAGAGGTCACATTTAATATATTTTTTTTAAGAGGAGGGGGACGGAAACAGCATCACAGCATCAGTCAACAGCAACATACATGCTGGCCGGATTGTGAACACAATGCTTCGCTGCAGGCTGAACCCTCTCTTTTAAAGAGATACACTTGAATCCATTTCTGGATTCTACAGACCTCAGCGCACCCATTCATCACCTCGCAGGGTTCGCTGTCTTCTCCCTGAAAGCCACATTCCAGCATCGTAAAGGTACTGACTTCCTGGCACTGGTGGCTTCTGTGTTTCGGAAACAAAGGATCCCTCCTCAGCATCAGGGAGGCCATTTGATCCTTTAAAGGAACTTTTTAAAGGAAAACATCCCACTGACCAGGCTGTACGTGGCAAGTCAGAAAAACGTTCGGTATTTTTAATTTACCCACTTTGAAGCACCAACATCCACCCCACACCCACCTCCACCTAGGAATTTGCTTCCGCCAGACCCACATTGAGAAAGGTGACCCAACCCCATAGAGGTAAAGGTGAGTCTCACCTCCATTTCCCGACAGGAGAGAGCTCTGCTTGTGAGCACCCAGGGTTTGCCCTGACGCCAAAGCAAGAGCCAACAGCCTTAAGTTTAAGGGACAGGTCTCTCTTTCTCCATGTTTCTCCTACGTTGCATAAGACAAGTCTTGCTGAAGACCATAACGCAGAAATGCCATGATTCCTGAGGCTGACAGTGATAGACAAATGGCAGAGAGAGAACTTGGAGTCCTCCAGTGATCATCTGACACCACCCACCCCCACCCAAGAGGCCAGGAACGGACAAAAGATTCGCCCTGAGGAAGGACTACAGCAGCACCCTTGAAGTTATGGAGGATACAGGGTGGAGGCAGCCAAGCCACAGAACCTAGAATCAGGAAGCCATGTGGCCACCCATAATTTAACGCAGAAATCCAGAAATCCCTGGCTTGAGGACTCACGACATCAAACCCAGCACAGCCCACTTCCTCCGACTGCCTCCTCTCCTCTGTGCCTCTAAGCTCGGCTGCTCCTGGACTCTGAAACTGTTCGTGTCAGATAAAACATCGCCCTCTCGCAAACACACTCAATCCAGCAACTGATTTGCCATATGTGTCCCACCCTTTACACTCAAGAACGGGTACCACGGAAAGCAGGTTTGATGTCAAGAACAGACAGTAGGGCCGAGTGTGGTGGTTCACACCTATAATTCCAGGACTTTGGGTGAGGCTGAGGTAGGTGGATCACTGGAGGTCAGGAGTTCGAGACCAGCCTGATCAACATGGTGAAACCCCATCTCTACTAAAAATACAAAACTTAGCTGGGCGTGGTGGCAGGTGCCTGTAATCCCAGCTCCCAGCTACTCAGGAGGTTGAAGCAGCAGAATTGCTTGAATCCGGGAGGCGGAGGTTGAAGTGAAGTGAAACCACTCCACTGCACTCCAGCCTGGGCAACAAAGGGAGACGCCATCTCAAAAAAAAAAAAAAAACAACCCAAGAAAAACCAAAGAAAAAGCAAAAACAAAAAACAAGGATGAGAGAAGGGCTGACTTGGAGTGAACAAGAGCTGGGGCAGGAGCCGTCCATCCAACACACATTGCCTGAGGCCCCACCACGCGCCCAGCACAGTGGGGACGGCAGAATCAGATACCACCTGTCCTTGAAGAGGTAACAGTCTGGGAAGACAAAGGTCACGAAGCAATGTGAGTCCCCTAGAGTGGGTGGAATGGTGGTCCTCAAAAAGATGGGACCAAGTCCTAATCCCTGGGACCTAAACTGCACCCTCATTTGGAAACAGGGTCTTTTCAGGTGTGATGAGTTGAAGGATCTCAAGATGAGATCATCCTGGATTTAGGGTGGACTTTAAATTCAAAGACTGGAGTCTGTATAAGGGAGTGGAGTAGGACCTCTGAGATACATGCAGAGGGGAAGCCACGTGAAGACAGAGGCGGGGGCTGGGGTGGTGCATTCAGAAGCCCAGGAACTTCAGAGGCAAGGAAGGATCCTTCCCCTGAGCCTGCAAAGGGAACCAGCCCTGCCAACACCTTGATTTTGGACTTCTGGCCTTCAAAACAGTGAGACGGTCAATTCCAGTTGTTTGAAGTCACTCAGTTGGTGGTCATTTGTTGTGGCAGCCCCGGGAACCAAGTACACGGCCCACCCCCGGGTACTGAGCAGGGATGCGAAAGATGTGGACGAGGAGAAATGCCTGGCAGACCCTGGGAAGCAAAGGAGGAGCTGGTGCTGGGATGTCCAGCATGAGAAACGCCAGAGGGATTTGAAACCGCAATTCCAGAGGGCCTCTCTATAGGCATATAGTTCATGCCTATAATCCCAGCACTTTGGGAGGTTGAGGCATATGGATCACGAGGTCAAGAGACTGAGACCATCCTGGTCAACATGGTGAAACCCTGTCTCTACTAAAAAAAAAAAAAAAAAAAAAAAAAATTTATATATATATATATACACACACACATACACACACACACATGCTTGTAATCCCAGTACTTTGGGAGGCTGAGGCGGGTGGATCACCTGAGGTTGGGAGTTCGAGACCAGCCTGACCAACATGGAGAAACCCCGTCTCTATCTCTACTAAAAATACAAAATTAGCCAGGCGTGGTGGCACATGCCTGTAATCTCAGCTACTCGGGAGGCTGAGGCAGGAGAATTGCTTGAACCTGGGAGGCGGAGGTTACGGTGAGCCAAGATCACACTCTTGCACTCCAGCCAGGGCAATAGAAGCGAAACTCCATCTCAAACAAAACAAAACAAAAAATTAGCCAGGCGTGGTGGCACATGCCTGTAATCCCAGCTACTCGGGAGGCTGAGGCAGGAGAATCGCTTGAACCCCGGTGGCGGAGGTTGCAGTGAGCCGAGATCGTGCCACCGCACTCTAGCCTGGGTGACAGGGTGATAGACTCCACCTCAAAAAAAAAAAAAAAAAAAAAAAAGAGTTGTCACGGGAAGGTGGTGACCACGTAGGAGTTGGAGCTGGTGAGAGTGCAGGCGTCTTCAGGACCTGCTATTTCAGGTACCTGACATGTGCAAGTACAGCCTGGGAGAAAGGACGCTTCTCCTCTAGCAGAGGCAGTCTGTCATCCTCAGTGCACACAGGCTCCTCTTCAGATCGAAAGAGAATGGAGCCATTTCTTCCCGCTCAGCTGGTGGGAACCACCACCAACGGAGTGGCTTAAAACAACCAGAATTTACTGTCTCATAGTTCTGAAGGCCAGAAGTCCAAAATCAACGTGTTGGCAGGGCTGGTTCCTTCTGCTGGTGCTCTGGGTGGACAGCCTCCAAGGTCTCACAGTTGGAATTCTTTCGTTCTGTGATCCCAGGGAAGTGACTCTGCAGCCTCCAAAGCATGTCCTCCTCCTCCCTCCCTCTCTCGGGCTCCGTCCCCCAGGGCATTGGGCCAGGCTGCATCTCCCCTCTGAAGGCCTCCTGGGTGACCCTGATGGACCCTCACCCTGACACTGCTAAGAGCATTCTGGGAAGGAACATTGCCAGTGACAACTGAATATTTCATGGTGGGTGAGAAATGTCACAGAAGAAATTCCTCTTTGAAATGTTAACGTGGAAGGTGGAAGGAGAGGAATCTAGGATTTGCAGAGAAAACAACTGATTCTGTGGGTGAGAAGTTACTCTGGGCACCGGGTGAGGACAGGAGTGGCCAGGACCAGTTCTGACTAAAACATGACCTCTCTTGAAAGCTCAGAGGATGAGCAACTTGAGCCGCCCTGGTGAGAGACCACTGTGAGCTGCAAAGGCTCCCCTCGGGAGCTGCCAGGCAGCACAGCCAAGAGGCCGGGACCTCAGTCCATCATTCCATCCATTCTCAGACAACTCTCTCCAGCCGCCAGGCTCTGCCCCATGCGGTCTCAGCATCATCTTCCTCTAGTCCCACCCCTGCCTTCTAAGCACAACTGGGGAGCTGGCCGGGAGCTGACAAATGCTTAGCTCTAGTAATCCCAGAGCGAGGGAGCCTGGATGAGGAAGCAGAGAGGAGAGACCCCTCTTACTATGGGGGACCACCCTGTTGGTGGTCTGTGGCCCAGGAAGCCTCCTCTTCCCTCCGCCCAGCTTCCCAGCTCTGGTTCTAGGCCCAGCCTGTGTAAAGCCTCCTGAGCCTGCCTCGTCCCAGTCCACACTGACGCCTACAGCTCTTGCATGGTGGAAGGTTTCTCTCAGCTTCACCAGGGAGGCAGCGGGGTGTGGTGGTTGAAAGGACAGGTTCTCAAGGTAAGTACTTCAGCATCAGATGGACGTGGGGTTGAAATCTGGTTTGCCCAATTCCTCCAGCATGTGGCTGGATGTGTAAGATGGGCATGTGTAAGATGCCCTTGGTGCCCTGCCTGCATCCCCTTGGCACTCACTGTTCCCGGGTATGTGCACTGCTTACCCCCACAGGCCCCTGCAATTCCCCAATTCCCTGATGAGGGTCTTGGTACCCAGAGGGAGCACGCATAGGAGCTGGAACTGGTGGGTAAATACATGAACTGCTTCATAATGCCCAGGCACACCCTCTGCAGGTTCCCAGAGGACCCCAGGGGTCTGAGCCTCAGGGGCCCACAGAGTCAACTGCTCGTGAACACACATGTATGGCTGGTGCCCTGCCCTTCCCTGACTTCCTTCCCTAAGTCCCTGCTGGTGCTTCCTATATCACCTCCACAATAAACAGCTTACCCTCAAATCCTCATCTCAAGGTCAGCTTCCGGGGAGCCCCACCCCCAGTGCCATGTTGCTTAGGCTCTTCTTCACATGGAGATCACAACTGCAACTGGACGTGGAGGCTTACATGGTTGTGATGCTGTACGTGAAGTGCTGGCCTGTAGTACTTGGTAAGCGCTAACTGTTTTCACTGTGGTTATTCATTCATTCACCCAGAAGTAGGGCAGCTTTCTCAAACAATGAGCAAAGACCCACATGCAGGAGTTAGCAAGACCCATGCAGGCAAAAAACACGCAAGCTAGTGGGGAAGAGCGCACGAGACCCTCCCCACCACATACCCAGCACCTGGCCCCACCATAGGGGTGATGCAAAGAGGAGGTGACCACAGGGGAGGGGAGAAGCCACTGGGTTCCAACCTACAGGTTTAGTTAAGAAGGCATTAGTTCAGGATTTTACAACAGATTCACTGTGCTTGGATCAATCAACACATTGAGAGGCATCAGGTTCCTAGAGGACTCACAGCCTCCACACCCTTCATCTCTCTCTCCGGGAAACTTTCAACACAATGATTTAAATGGCACAGTTTGCGTTGATGCCAGTTTGCTAGTTCATAATCACAAACCCTTAGACGACTCAGATGAAACAAGAGGTTTTTTCCTCTTCTTCTTCTTCTTCTTTGTAGATGCACAAGGAACCCCGTGGGCAAGTACAGATTTTTTAAACTATCCTTTCCCTTTGGGGCCCTGGGAAAGCTCAAAGAGCAGGGAACGACAGACAGTGACTCCCTGCGTAAGCTGATTGTAAAAGCCAGTCCTGCTTCTTTCCTGCAGAACTGGGGTAGTTTACAAACATACAGACATGAGAGACTCAAACCTCGATCCTGGCATTTCAAAATATGTTAGCCACGTGAGCCTGTAGTGAGGATCCCCCCCTTTCTCAATAGGGGGGTGCTGTTTACAGCTAATAAATAATTGATCAGAACAGGAAAAGGGTAATTAAAATGTATTCGCCCAACAAATGGGCGTTCCTTTTATAATAATGAAAACTCCTCTGTTTGTAAAGAGGTGTCTGCATCATAAATAGGGAAGATATTAATAATAATTATATCTAAAAACTGAAAAGACAACAAATGTCTCCCACGCTGGGTTGTGAAATCAACTCAGTGCTTCAACGGACTTGGAAAGTCATCCTGGTTTTTGGTTTGTTTGTTTTGTTTTTGAGACTGAGTTTAGCTCTTGTTGCCCAGGCTGGAGTGTAATGGTGCAATCTTGCCTCACTGCAACCTCCACCTCCCGGATTCAAGCGATTCTCCTGCCTCTGCCTCCCGAGTAGCTGGGATTACAGGTGCCTGCCACCGTGCCCAGCTAATTTTTCTATTTTTAGTAGAGACGGGGTTTCACCATGTTGGCCAGGCTGGTCTCAAACTCCTGACCTCAGGAGTTTGATCCACCCGCCTCGGCCTCCCAAAGTGCTGGGATTACAGGCGTGAGAAACTGTGCCCGGCCCATCCTGTTTTTGAGTAGGAGAGTTTTGTCAGAAGGGAGGAAGGGTGGCTGTGACTCCATGGGGCAACGCTTAGGGGCAGGGGTGGCAGCCCCGGTATCTCCCAGCTCCATGTGGAGAGCTGGGATAAGGAAGCCACTTCACGCCTTCCTCTTTGCCGTGTAGGCCCCAGTGAGGGTAGCCCAATGAGGGTAGCCCAGAGCTTGTCACCATCCCAGACAACTCAGGATCCGTGGGGCTGCCAGCAACAACCCCTGTAGTTGTGGGTGGGACCTGTGCTCAGGCTCCCTCACCTCCCTTCTTCACTGTGTGCCCCTGGTCAAGACAGTCCCACTCCCTTCACAGCAGCCGATATTTTTAGCTCTCAAACCAAAGCTATTCTGTGTGCTGCGTTTTCATATTAGGGAGGTAGCAGGGAGATGGTCTCTGGCATTCTGAGAGCTCATTTTCTAAATCACTTTGCAGACATTAACTCATCAATCTCTATAACGCGTTCATGGAGGTGCTGAGGCAGCCCTGGCAGAACCCTGGATCTCAGAGCAATGAAGTGATTTGCCCTGGCTCACAGGAGGGACGTGTGCGTCAGTGTCAGGCGCAGCCTTTGGGAGGCCCCGAGGCTCTGCACAGGTACTTGATGATGCAAGCCGTGCATCTGGCTCTGCATCCTCATGCAGTTCTCCAAGGTGCAGTAGGTATCGGCTGTGGTTGGCACAAGGCACACATGCCACATGGTAAAGCCTCGACAGCCAAACACACAGTTCTGCTTTCCCTGATGCCAAAAATGAGCTGAGGGTCACAGGCAATAAATGACACCCAGGAGCACCCCCCGGACCCCTTTGATGGGGTGATGCCATCTTCGAAAGCTCACCACTGCCGGTCCAATGGGACTGCTCCCCGCTGCAGGTCCTGTGGAAGCGCGGGGCTGGAGGAAACAGGCCAGTGGGCTCGTCCAAGTTGCAAGACTGGGCCCAGCCAATGGCAGGGCGATGAGAGAGAGGAGGAGCCCCAGAGACTGTCCTCCTGGTTGGCACAAGGGGTACTAAAAAGGGGAACGGCCATCAGCACAACTGCGGAGGAAGTGAAGCGGAGGCAACCGAGGGGAGTCGAGAGGATGCCACTGGCTCTCTCTCCACCCTCATCGGGTCGCCCGCTCTTTGCCTAAATAGAAGTGTGGATGTTACGGCACCTTCCAATAAACACATCTAAATCAGCTGCAAATTAATTGGTTTCAGCAATCAAGAGCCGTTGCCCTACATCCATTGCTTGATGCTTAGCACATTCTCCAGTTTGATTTCTTTTCTTTTCAGATTTTTAAAAAAGATGTCATATTTTTAGAGCAGTTTTAGGTTCACAGTAAAACCAAGCAGAAGGAAGAGAGCTTACCCAGAGAGCCCCTGCCCCTCACGTGCGGTCTCCCCAGTCATCAACACCCCCCTGGAGTGGGCCATTTGTTACAACTGAGAGCCTACAGAGTCACTCGAAGTCCACAGTTTACATCAGGCCTCACTCTTGGGCTTGTACATTCTACCAGTTTGGACAAATGCATAACGACATGTATCAATTTTTGTCATTAATTGGGAAAACCAGACACATACATCAGAGAGGGAATCCCAGAGCCAACCCTCAGCATGAACTCCACACTTCCTGTTCCTCTCCCCATTTTACTACATCAATGATGTTCACATGGAAAGAAACCTTGCAATGGGGACTGTCAGAATAGACTAGAACATCATCCTTCTAGAGAAGCACGTTTCAGATGGCCTAACCTCTAAGGTCTTCCTTAGCCCCATCCCCACCATAAGTTAAAAACGTTAAGACCAGAGACAGAATATGGGCTAATACTACGTGAAGTTTTGCTAAAAGCAGGCTCTAAACCAATCTTAGGAGCATTTTAAAAAGCTGGTGAGTGACCCCTCACAGCATCTCTAAACCAAATCCCACCAGTCTCTCCACGTGCCTACTCACCGATGTCTGTTTCCTTGTGGTTCTTGATGTATTCCGCCAGCTCAAAGTTGCCTGCTATTATGGCCACCTGCAAAGTGAAAATCACATTAAGTGTCACCTGCAGAACAATGATTTCTTTTTTTTTTTTTTTTTTTGAGACGGAGTCTCGCTCTGTCGCCCAGGCTGGAGTGCAGTGGCGCGATCTCGGCTCACTGCAAGCTCCGCCTCCCGGGTTCACGCCATTCTCCTGCCTCAGCCTCCCGAGTAGCTGGGACTACAGGCGCCCACCACCTCGCCCGGCTAATTTTTTGTATTTTTTAGTAGAGACGGGGTTTCACCGTGGTCTCGATCTCCTGACCTTGTGATCCGCCCGCCTCGGCCTCCCAAAGTGCTGGGATTACAGGCGTGAGCCACCGCGCCCGGCCAGAACAATGATTTCTTCATACACTATTACATCACTGAAGGCCTGACACCAAAAGGAGTACAATCACAGCTCTTAAAATTGCAGCCGCAATATCCGTCAACACTCATCCTCTGAACTTGCCAACCACTACACTTGCTTCTCTCAAAGCAGTTGGCTGTTCTATGATGATAAGGTTGTCATTGCTCTACAACCTATATGAGTGGGGGCCTCTGTCCAGAAGGCATGTGGGGCAAATCACCCACACAGCAGCTGAGGATTCAACCAGGCCTGCGTCTGGAAATCTCCACATTGACTATGTCTAGTGTTCCCACGGGGCTTGATTAGTTCCAGCTCTCACACCCCGGAGTCCTGTTTATCCGATTAGAGGCATGCCAATCTACATAACTGGAGAGAGGGGGAAACCTCAAAGAAAGCATTTAAAACTCATCGGATTTCAGTTCTGTGGGAAAAATTCTACCCACAGATAGATGCACAGCCAGATGGGTGGCACCAAAACCATCACCTACAGGAAATTGTTCCAACTCAGGCCCTACAGATCTGGTGCCTAAAGATGCATGATCTTTGATATGGGAGAGCAGCCAGGCAGGTAAAGCCAAGTCTCCTAGGATGGCCATGGAGACCTGGAAGGAAGGCCAGCACCAGAGACCACACGGGCAAGGCACACAGTGCCTCAGAAGGAGAGACACTGGGCTCAGGACCAATGCACACAACCCACAAAAGAGCCAGGCATTCAGATGCCAGCCTGCAGAAATATACTTACATCTACAATATGCTGATGTCAAGTCATAACGTTAAGTGGACCTTATCCAATCAGCTGGAGGCCTTAGGAGCCGAAATCGAGGTTTCCTACAGAAGTTTCTCCTCAAGACTGAGGCATCAACTCCTGCCTGAGTTTCCAGCTTTATCTACTGATTTCAAATTGGCCAACCTGTGAGCCAATTCTTTACAATAAATTATAAACAAATGCAAACTTTAGTGTCAGGAGTGGGGTGTGGCTATAAGAAATATTTATAACGTCTTCCCAACATGGGCTTACTTCACTTGATTAATTTAAATCAACCTTTTTTTCTTGTGTGTATGAGGTGATCTGGTAAGGTAGGGTGGGAGATTTTTGGTTTTGTGTTTTTTCTTCCTTACTTAGGGCATCTGTAGGCCTCAAAGGACCTTTCGTTTAGGTCATATTCCTCAGAAAGTCTTCACTCTTCTGTTTTTATTTTGTTTTTCCTAAAGAGTATTTTTAAAGCTCAAATTTGTGGAATAAGTTAGGACTTTATTTAGAATTATTGGCTGTTGGCAGCAGCAGTCTATTCTGAAATGTCTCATAATATACATATATACACACACACACACTTTTTTTTTTTTTTTTTAGGCAGGGTCTTGCTCTGTCCTCCAGGCTGGAGTGCAGTGGTGTGATCTTGGCTCACTGCAACCTCTGCCTCCCAGGCTCAAGTGATTCTTGTGCCTCAGCCTCCCAAGTATCTGGAATTACAGGCATGTGCCACCATGTCTGGCTAAATAACATATATTTTTTTCCTTTTTTTTTTTTTTTTTTTGTAGAGACAGGGTTTTGCCATGTTGGCCAGGATGGTCTTAAACTCTTGGCCTCAAGTGATCGGCCTGCCTCCCAAAGTGCTGAGATTACAGGCATGAGCCACTGTGCCTGGCCAAATACACACACACACACACATACACACACACACACACACACACATATATATATATATATATTTTTTTTTTAATAAATATGGTGTTGGTGAAAAAAACCCAAATATCTAAAAATATTATGGAATTGCTTTGGAACAGGGTAATGATTACAGGCTGGAAGAGTTTTGAGGTGCATGCTAGAAATATGAATGTTAGAATGATTCTGCTGAGATATCAGATGGAGATGAAGAACACGTTACTGGAAACTGGAGGAAAAGTGATGCTTGTTCTAAAGTGGCAAAGCACTTGGCTCAACTGTTCTAGTATTTTTGTGGAAGGTAGAGTTTGTGAGCGATAAAATCAGATATTTAGCTGAGGAGATTTCTAAGCAAAGTGTCGAAGGAGCAGCTGGATCCTCCTGACTGCTTATAGTAAAATGCAAAAGGAGAGAGATGAATCAAAGAAGGAATTGTGAAGCAAAAAGGAACCAGAGCTGGAAGATTTGGAAGATTCTTAGTCTATCCATATGGCAAAAAATGAAAAAGCCTATCCACATTGCAACAAAACGAACACCAAGGATATGGCTGGAACATCACTTGATAATGTATGAGATTATAAGAGCAGGAACACTGCCAGTTTGAACAGAAGGGGACGGAGATAAAACAAATTAAAGAAGACTGTCGGACGTTTTGGATTTGACAGAAGAGGGTGATAGAGCTATTTGGTCACAAATGTATGTCACTCTTCAAGAAGAAGGCAAAACAACCCTGAAAGAAATTCAGAGATCATCAGATCCACCCCTTGGTTTCAAGAGTTAGATGGTCTCTGCCCAAAGACTTGTGGCAGGAACACAGGGCAGAGTTGCGGGGTGAGATAGTTCAGCTGTGTCCCCACCCAAATCTCATCTTGAGTCCCCATAATCCCCATAATCCCATGTGTTGAGGGAGGGACCCAGTGGGAGGTAATTAAATCACGGGGGCTGTTTCCCCCATGCTGTTCTTGTGATAGTGAGGGAGTTCTCATGAGATCTGATGGTTTTGTAAGTGTCTGGCATTTCCCCTGCTGACACTCATTCTCCTGCCACCCTGTGAAGAGGTGCCTTATGTCACAACTGTAAGATTCCTGAGGGGTCCCCAGCCATGCAGAACTGTGCATCAATTAAACCTCTTTTCCCCCAGTCTCAGGTATTTCTTCATAGCAGTGGGAGAATGTGGGGGAAGCTTCCTGAGTGGTGGTTTCCCTTGGGCACAAAGGTAGAAAAGGTGGCTTTAGAGATAAGCATGTCTCCAGGCCACATTCAGAGAGATAGAAGCCGAGGTGCCCTCCTCCCAAAGGGAGACCACCTCTTCCTACAACACACCTCCAGCTCAGCTTTGGGAACTCAACTTAAGCAATGTGGACCCATGCCCTGGCCTGCTCAGGCTGAGCCAGACATTTCCTTCTCCAGGGCCTTGATGGTTGTGCTGGCTCCAGGATGGCCCGAGGCCTCTCTGCCCACAAGGCCCAGGCATCTCTCCCGCATTCCTATAGACCAGCCCTTGCCGAATGCCTGAGGTGAAACTGGCGGACTGGCAGAGGGATGCTGCCACAGAGGTGGAGGGCATGGGCTCTGGCCCGGGCTGCCTGGGTGTAAATCCAGACTTGCACTATGTGACACTGGGCATTACGTGTAATCCACAAACCTAGGTTTTCTCACCTGTGAAATGAGTTTGGTGTGTGGATTTATTGAGATCTCACAAGTAAAGGTTTAGAGCAGTGCCTGGCACGTGGCCAATCAACCCTAAAAGAGTTTGCTATGGGCCAGGCTCTGTGGCTTACGTCCGTAATACTAGCACTTCGGGAGGCTGAGGCAGGCGGATCACCGGTCAAGAGATAGAGACCATCCTGGCCAACATGGTGAAACTCTGTCTCTATTAAAAATACAAACATTAGCTGGGTGTGGTGGCATGCACCTGTACTTCCAGCCATTCTGGAAGCTAAGGCAGGAGAATCACTTGAACCTGGTAAGTGGAGACTGCAGTAAGCCAAGATCGTGCCACTGTACTCCAGCTTGGTGACAGAGCGAGACTCGGTCTTAAAAAAAAAAAAAAAAAAAAGGTTGCTATGGTTAGAAAAATGATGACTGACTACATCTTCGAACACTGCAGACTGCTCATTGTAAAGGTAACCCACTCCCCAGGTCACCCAGTACCCCACAAAAATGCACAGTCAGATACATACAAGTGCACAGCCACGTCTGCACTTGAACACACACCTAGGACAGCTGCTGAAGTAACACACATGTGGACCATCCCCTAGTGATTCCGGGATTCTCCTTCCAAAGAAAAGCCCTAGGAGCTTAAGCCCAGGCACCTCCCTGCTGGTATAAAGGACTCAGCTCAAAATGCAAATGAGAACAATGCAAACGTTTACTTGTGATAATTGCCTGACTGTTTCTCCCCTTGATGATTTCAAGGCCTAGAAAATCGTCTTGGCAGAAAGCAGCTTCCTGCCTGTCCTCTGGCACTGCCTGCCCTACGCTTGGCTTATCACAGGTTCCCAGGAAAAGCCTTCTGGGAGAAGGAAGAGGGAACTGGCTCTTATGTGATGTCTCGGCATTGCTCAGTGTTGTCCAGCTGTTGTCAGGCTGCCGGTCTGGGTGACATGAGGAAGGCAGAGTGTGGGGTCTGTCTCTGTGGCTGCAGGTGTACATAGTAGCGAAAAGAACACACATAGCAGAGACACAGCTGGGGCTCAGGTGCCACACGCTGCTCTGAGTTCCCGGGAGCGACCTCTTTTGATCTTAACAGCTCTATGAAGTGGGCACCATTATCTCTACTTGACAGAGGGGGAAACTGAGGCACAGAGCGATTAAGAAACTTGCTCCACATCACAGTCAGCACCGAAGCCAAGACATTCACTCAAGCCGTTTGGGTTCAAAATCTTCATCTAATCACCTTAGCATATAATATGCTGTCATTTTCATGGACTCGGACTTTTTTTAAAAAGTTATGATATAATCACAGGTCACACACCTTTGTAAAACATAGAAGCACAAGAAACAAATGACAAATTATTCTCGAGGGTTATGACAAGCCACACTCAGGCTGGGCACCCACAGGATCTTCTATGGTGAAAAGTGCCCTGCGCAGGGGAAGGACAAGTCCTGTAAGAACAGATGCTGCTTTGTCCAGGTTTTTCAGAGCCCTAGAGGCCTGGAGGGGAGCCAGTGAAGAAATGAGAACTCAGCTCTCTACAGCTCACCTGTTTTCCCCCCATTAATTCAACTGTCCTCCTCCTTCCTTGTTTCAAACAACATTTCGGTAATACAGGCAGATGCCTGCCTGCGGGGTACAACCATAATGCAACCTTGGGGGAGAAATGTCAGGGTTTAAAGAAACCCAGAGCAGGAAGGAGCCCCTCACCCCCACGGGATGCAAAGAGACTTCCTGTCGCCTCCCTTCATAAGACATCACCAGCTTTGGAGTACCTGGAGAAGGAACACCTGGCAGGGGTTACAGCTCAGGCAAAGGTTAGCAGGATGAATGTCAGACGTGGTGAATGTGCCAGCAAGACCGGCAAGATGGATGTGTGGAGGGAGGAAGGTCAGAGGTCAGTGCAGAAGGCAGACTGGCAGGTCATGGGAGGAATCCACACGTGAAGCAAAGGGAACCCTGGCTTCTGCAGTGAGGAGGTGACAAGAAACCATGGCCCTGGAAAGCATCTGGGGACAGACAATACCAGGGAGCCCTGAAAAACAGCAACAGGCAGGATGTCTCCAAGGCTGAGGCCCGGCCGGCACCCTTGGACAGACAGGAGGCTGGGAGAATTCGGATGACGGGCAGCCAGTTCTGTGCCACGCCACTGGACAGCAGAGCAGCAGGCGGCCACCCGGGCAGTGTCACTGCACCACACTGGGCATTTGTATGAGACGCCTCACTGGCATTCTAAATCATCCTAATTCTCACTTCCGTATCTGCTGGCTGGGAAGGAGGAAGGCCTTTTATGGACATTTAAACAAGAATTATGTAACACAAAGCAACAGTCTGTGTTTCTCTTCTGTGGATTTCAAAGGAAAGGGAGAGGCGGGGCCTCCAGGGAAGATGCAGAGGGCGTCCTCCCTCGCTGGCCTCTCTCAGCCAAGCGTGGGGCCGAGGTCCCAGCTCCCGCCGCCTCCCCACCTGTCTCCCTCAGAACTGGGCTTTCTTGCTGTGCCCCTGGGGGCTGCCTCTCAGGGGACTCCCCTTAGCTCTTGCCCCAAGACAGAGTTAGCATCACTTTCTGGAGCCTTTGCTGTGACCTTATGAATGACATCCTGCATTTGAAGTGTGATCTACAGTTCCAGCAGCATCGATGGCTGAAGTTTTGTGTGATGAGGGCACCAAAGGATGAGTTCTTGTGGGAATCACCCCCAGTTGTAAGTCCTCGGTGCCGTAAACTGGGTTTTCCTGGAATGAAGCAATCATATCTGAGATGGGGACCTTTTGCTGGTGCTGGCAAAGCCCCCTGCAAGAGATGGCACTGGGATTAACAAGTAGAGGAAAGCAGATGGACACCTTGCTAGGAGCTGGGGGCTCTGCTCTTGGCACTCAGGGCCACAGGGACCCCTAAAGATGCAGGAATGTCAAGAGGGAGCTCACACTTTTTTTTTTTTTTCAACAGGAGCCACTCTGCAGGGCAGTGCATCTCGGGAGCCAAGCCCAGGAGACAGCATGGCCCCACTCCACTGATCTACCAACTGGAGGAGAAGGCGGAGTCTCCATCTATTCTCCTAACTCAAAAGTTGACAACCATCTCCTCCTTAGCACCTCAAATGCTTACACCTCACATTAACTTAGCTGGCCGGGCTCAGTGGCTCATGCCTGTAATCCCAGCACTTTGGGAGGCCAAGGTGAGTGGATCACCTGAGGTCAGTAGTTCAAGACCAGCCTTCCCAACATGGTGAATCCCCATCTTTACTAAAAATACAAAAATTAGCTGGGCGTGGTGGCTGGCGCCTGTAATCCCAGCTACTCAGGAGGCCGAGGCAGAAGAGTTGCTTGAACCCGGGAGGTGGAGGTTGCAGTGAGTCGAGATTGCACCACTGCCTTCCAGGCTGGGCGAGAGAGCAAGACTCTGTCTCAAAATAAAATAAAGTAAATAAAATAAAATAAAGTAAATTAGAATAGAATACAATAGAATAGAATAAAATAAAATAAACATTATCTTAGCCTCAAGCTTTGAAGCACATCTTCAAAGCCTATAATATGACAATCACAGCCCACTAGGACTTAGGATCATAGAAAGACTGGGGACTCGATCCATCACACTCATCACTGGCAAGCGTCACTGGGAAAGACAGTATGGGTGCCCAGGGCTTGTCCAGGAGGGGCTGGGGCCCCAGGGCTCGAGGTCGGTCCAGACCCCTGCCACACACTCTGTGCATGACCACTGGCTGGAAGCCCTGACTCCTGGGGCCCTGTTGTCTCTTTTGCCACCTGCATTGCAACAGCGCAGAGACTTCCTGTCCCCTCTCTTCTTAATCCATCGTCCAGCTTTGGAGTACCAGGAGAAGGTGCTGTGGGCCAGATGCAAAGCCCTGCAAAACCAGTGAAAATGCCACCTGAACATCTTCCTAGAGCCCTGAGCTCTGTTGAGCCCCAAACCCGCCTTCTCCCCAAAATGCAGCACTTTGATGCTGTGTAAGCAGGTGAAGCCCATTCCAGGAGCAGCACCCCAAATTCCCAGCAGAGACCCTCGTATCTGGTGCTTCCTTCACTCCCCTAATCTGTATTAAATTAGGCAGCCCCTGCTATCCACCCAGTCCTTGCACCCACCCCATCAAGGACACCCGTAGACTTCATGGGGGCACCTGTTCCTCGCTTGGTGTTGCCTGCCCCACAAACTCAGAAATGAACCACTCGAGTAACAAGTGGTGAGAAGGATCAGACCACCACACGGTGGGTGCCTGGAAATTATCTGAGTCTCATGCCAAAGGACAGTGCTTGGTGCACACAGGGCCCGAGTGTGTTTAGGAGGTGCAGGCAGGCTGGGGGCTGGCGGGAACAGCAGGTGAAGCTACCTGCTCAGGTTCTGCAGGTGGTGTGGACTGCAATCCCATGCCTCACCTAAAAAGCTGCACTCTCAGCCTCTGAGGAACTTAAAGACCACAGCGGGTGACAAGGCTTGGCTCTGTGTCCCCACCCAAATCTCATCTCGTAGCTCCCATAATTCCCATGTGTCGTGGGAGGGACCTGTTGGGAGATGACGGAATCATGGGGGCGGTCTTTCACGTGCTGTTCTCGTGATAGTGAATAAGTCTCACAAGATCTGATGATTTTTTCTTTAATGGAATCTAACTTTGTCACCTTGAGTGACTTGAGTTTCAGCGCAGTGGCGTGATCTCGGCTCACTGCAACCTCCACCTCCCAGGTTCACCACCTGCCTCAGCCTCCCGAGTAGCTGGGATTACAGGCACCCGCCACCACACCTGGCCAATTTTTCCATTTTTAATAGAGATGGGGTTTCACCATGTTGGGCAGGCTGGTCTCAAACTCCTGACCTTAAGTAATCCACCCAAAGTGCTGGGAGTACAGGCATGAGCCATCATGCCCAGTCAATCTGATGGTTTTAAAAAGGGGAGTTTCTCTGCACAAGCACCTTTGCCTGCCGCCATCCATGTGAGATGTGACTTGCTCCTCCTTGCCTTCCACCATGATTGTGAGGCCTCCCCAGCCATGTAGAACTGTAAGTCCATTAAACCTTTTTCTTCCCAGTCTCAGGTATGTCTTTATCAGCAGCATGAAAGCGGACTAATACAGTGGGGAAATGCGAGGAACAGCCTGGGTGCTCTTAGGCATGGCATGGTCTCAGGATGGTGGAAGGTGGAGTGGGATGATGCCAGGAGCAAGGACAGCCCCACTGGGACTCGGGACCTGGACTGGCTTGATGGCGGGAAATGAGCCAGACAGACAGGCAGGCGAGGAGGACCTGGGGCTGTCTGGTTTCTCCGAGGATCTGAATTCCACTGCTCCCATTATATCAGGCAACTCCTTTCAAGACAGCTCCCTAGACGGCTCCAGCATTGTGTGGGAAATACCTTTCCTGGGCTTAAGCCACCCACCCTTCACTGAACACCACAAAGTGCCACATCCTATACCAGCTAGCACTGAACTTGGCCTGCTGTGACGATCTTCCTGCTTCGTGTAAGCCTGCATTCTGAATGACGAAATGATTCTCCCTGAGCCCAGGGGCCATGCGGATTTCTGCCATGGTCTGGATATTTGAGGCCCCCTCCGAATTCATGTGTTGAAATGGAAACCCCACTGTGAGGGTGTTAGGAGCTGGCGCCTTTGGGAGGTAATGAGGTGATGAGGGTGGAGCCCTCATAAATGAGATTAGTGCCCTTGGAAAAGAGGCCCCAGAGAGAGCCTCGCTTTTTCCGCCATGTGAGGACACAGCAAGAAGACCACCATCCAGGAAGCAGACCCTCATCAGACAGCCCATCTGCTGGCCCTTGATCTTGAACTCACAGCCTCTGAAGCTATAACAGATCCATGCCTATTGTTTATAAGTCACCCAGTTTATTTATTTATTTTGAGACAGAGTTTCACTCTTGTCGCCCAGGCTTGAGTGCTGTGGCACGATTTCCTGTCACTGCAGCCTCCACCTCCTGGGTTCAAGTGATTCTCCTGCCTCAGCCTCTTGTGTAACTGGGACTACAGGTGCCTGCCACCATGCCTGGCTAATTTTTTGTAGTTTTAGCAGAGAGACGGGGTTTCACCATGCTGGCCAGGCTTATCTCAAGCTCCTAACCTCAAGTAATCTGCCGGCCTCGGCCTCCCAAAGTGCTGGGATTACAGGATTGAGTCACTGCACCCAGCTCAGTTTATGGTATTTTGTGATGGCAGCCTGAACAGACTAAGGCAGTGTCCAGCCTGTTGCACCTGTCACGCAGGCCAGCCCCGGGCTCCGACAAGGTGCCACAAAGCCCTGCCTTTCTGCTCGGGGCTGGGACATGGGCAATGCATGGGAGTGATCTTCACAGTGGTGAGGACGCCATGGAACGGGACTGTCACCTTTGAGAGTGGCTCTCGGGTGGCCAGGGCCCTGGAGAGGCTGTGGCCTTGCTGTGGTACCCACAACGCGACCTGTTCCCTGAAGGCAGAGCCCGGGCGAGGGTGGAGGCCACCTCTCTCCTCATCACTTGCTCAACAAGCTCCTGGGATCTGCACCGAGAACTCAGAGAAAAGCCACTCCACTGCCCCAGCGAAGCCTCCTTCTCTTGCCAAAACGAAATGTGCCTCCTGACACCGAGAGCTATTTAGAGGTAGCTCTGTGATCCTGACACCTCCTCACCGTAACCGGAAAACGGCTCCTCGGAAAGGCACAAGGGAAACCGAGGGCTTGGGATGTCCCTGTCTTTGTTTCCTTCCAGATGACGAAGCTTCATCTATTTCAGACTCCTGTGGCAACTCAGGAAGCCACTGACGCCCAAAGACCCCAGGGCCTGGTGAGGATGTTTTAATTACAAGCATCCTCCAAACACGGCAGGGAGGGCACCTGGGCTCCTGGCTCACCAAGGTCAGGGGTCGCCGAGCTCCCCTGCAAACTCCAAAGGAGTCTCTGCCCATCTCCAGGCTAAAGCCCAGAGTCTGGAGAGGCAGTTGAGGCCTCTGTGGTTCCAGAACAGCTCCCTGGGGCTTTGTTAAAACCCCATACGGGGCCAGGGCCTTTGCAAATCGATGTATATTACCGAGAAGCCCCTGGTTGCTCCAGGACCTTATACCTACCTTGACAGGGCTGACCAGATAGAGGTGGGACTGATGCAAGCAACGTCCACACCTCCTGAAGTGCTGGCTCAGGGGCATCGTGGGCCAGGCCCCCAGACAGAGGAGGCAGCTGAGGACTGGGAAGCTGTTGTAGGAGTAGTTTCATGCCGGGTGACCCAATGAGCCTCCCAGGTTAGAGGAGGACCCTGAGCATTTGAGCAAGACTTGCTTAAGTCTCTGCCGGTATCCCCAGAGGCTGGGGATGAAACAGCCCCTCAGTCCCACAGAAGGTGGAGCAGGTCCAGCCCCCAGCACCCCTCCCATGGCGAAGTGAAGGGGACCCCCTGGGCTGTGGCCAGACTTCACTCAGGCAGCACCATGCAGTGGTCAGGGCTACAGGCTTGGACACGGGACAGCCCCAGAGGGAGCTTTCTAGCACCGACACCACAGACAACCTCCCCGCCGTCAGGCTCCAGAAACTGGGGATAATAATTCAGGTATGATTCGTCTATGACTATCATGAGAATTAAAAGTTAATTGGCAAATAATAATTGGCAAATGACTTAAAACAGCACCATTCAGTATCACCAAATTGAATGCAGCGATCCATATATTAAGGAGATGATATCATTGCTAGGGGGGTTTACTTCAGAAATAAGAAAATCGACGAATATAATTCATCGCATTAGCAGATAAGCAGGGGAAATCTACATAATCATCTTTGACAGTTGCAGGATCAGATTTTGGATAAATATTTTATCAAAATACATTGGATATGACAACATAGATTCATGATAAAACTTAATAGACTGGGCCAGGCATGGAGGCTCATGCCTGTAATCCCAACAATTTGGTAGGTCAAGGAAGGCAGATCACTTGAGGTCAGGAATTCCAGACCAGTCTGGCCAACATAGTAAAACCTCATCTCCACTAAAAATACAAAAACTAGCCAGGCATGGTGGCACGAGCCTGTAATCCCAGCTACTCGGGAGGCTGAGGCAGGAGAATCTCTTGAACCTGGGAGGTGGAGGGTGCAGTGATCTGGGATCGTGCCATTGCACTCTGCACTCCAGCCTGGGCGACAGAGTGAGACTCCATCTCAAAAAACAAAAAACAACAACAACAACAAAAAACAAAGGCCAGGTGCAGTGGCTTATGCCTGTAATCCTGGCACTTTGGGAGGCCGAGGCAGGCAGATCACAAGGTCAGGAGATCAAGACCATCCTGGCTAACACAGTGAAACCCCGTCTCTAGTAAAAGTACAAAAAAATTAGCCAGGCGTGGCGGTGGTCGCCTGCAGTCCCAGCTACTCGGGAGGGTGAGACAGGAGAACAGGATGAACCTAGGAGGCGGAGCTTGCAGTGAGCGGAGATCGCACCACTGCACTCCAGCCTGGGTGACAGAGCAAGACTCCGTCTCACAAACAAACAAGATAAAAAAATAAAAAATAAAAAAATAAAAAAAAAATCTTAATAGACTGGGAAGAAAAGTGAACTTTGCCTGCTAGTGCAGCAGTGAAACAGATTGTGCCTGAGAGAACACCCTAAAACTAAGGGCCGTATGGGTCTGAGGACTGCTGCTCTGGACTCCCTCACATGACTGCGTTTAAGTGGAGGGTCAGCCTGGCTGGCAGGTGCGGGATGGCCTCACATGGGCCTCGTGGTTGGCTGGAACACATCTGTTTTCTTCCATGCATCCTCCCATCCCCCAGCAGACCAGGCTGGCTTCCTTACACGGTGTCCTCAGGACAATGCTCCACGTAGACAGCAAGTCACGCTGCCAAGGAGGGAAACAGACTCTGCCTGTACCTGGGAGTGGCTGCACTTTTTTTCCTGCCACAGTTCTAATCTGCAATTGTGCCATGACTGCAGCTCAGACACGGTCATGGGGATCCGCGGGTGTGCTGGGTGACCTTCTGGTTGACCTTGTCCTTTTGGTCCTGGGATCGAGCAGAAGCTCTGAAGGCTGCACAGCAATCTGGGATTCGGACAGGCCTCCAGAGCTGCATTGATATTGGCAAGTTACCTCCCAAGGATGCTGGGCTTCAGCACCAAGGTGACTCTCATTACAAACGAAATGCTGAACCTGAACCAGGGGTTGGCATGGGGGGATCATGTATGAGAGGAAAAGCACTTTCAGCATTTGGAATTTTCTGACCTCATCAATATCAAAGTCAAACCACGACCGAACGGATCTACCTCCATTTAGTCGTTCAGCTTCCAGCCAAGATGTTGAAACGTCAGCCGGGGGAAAACCGGCCACCTTCTTGGAGGAAGCCACCTCCCCTCACCCCTCTTAGGGTAGAAGAGACCTTCCGGGCAGTATTATCCAGTCCTCTGTCCTGTGAAATACGTATGGCAGTCAAGGGAATATAAACCTCGAAAAACATCAGAGTGAAAGTTTAACAAACACACAAAAGAATGGGAAATAATTATTTCATGTGGACCGAATGCAACCTCCGTGTCCCAGAAGGATTTGCCAATAAGATGTAAATTTTTCCTTTGAAATAGTGATGGCATTGAAGGACATCATTTGCTCCCAGAAATCTTGATAGAAAAGCAACAGTTCTTTGATGTTTGCAGAGGAATGGTTTTCAGGAGAGTGGCTCTGGTGGGACTCGGAGGCTAGAAAGCCGTGAGCCCACAGGGCAGTTAGATTTTTCTACTTGGCCTCCAGGAACCCTAGACTCACGGCACAGAATGAGGGAGGCTGAGTCTGTTGTGAGAAGAGGAGATTTCTGGGGATTACCGATGTTGCTAGGCTGGCTTTCCCGTGCTGTAATGATGAGAGTGATCAAGCTGATCTTAATGATAACTACCCATGTTTACCCAACACGACATGCAGCCCAGCATCTAAATACAGTCTCTGAATTCCACCCTCATGGCATGCCTTGAGGAAGTAGAGCTGTCATGATCCTTGTTCTGCAGATCAGAAAACAGGCTCTGAGAGCTCAAGCGAGTGAGATTTCTTCACTGAGTAAAGGAAGGGCCTGTCCATTCAATTCCAAAGCCTAGGGGAAGGCAGGCATTACACATGTGGCCTCATGTGGCTCTAACTACAGAAAGTTCTCTTGTGCAACAGCCCAGGAACAGCCTCCCTGCTTAAAAAAGGCAAGAGAGAGATTAGCAATGAGATTTGGTTCTGAAGCAAAAATTGAACACCATTTTCTGCAGGACAGTAACCAAAGAAAGAAATCACGGCTGACAGCGGGGTACGCTTGTGCATGAGTTTGATCAGGCTGCCGTCACTAAGCACCACAGACTGGGCAGCTTAAGCCACAGACACTTCTCATTTCACTGTCCTGGAGGTTGGAGTCTGAGATCAGGGCGTCGCAGGGCTGGGTCCTCTTGAGGCCTCTCTCCTTGGCTTACTTTGGGCCGCTTTCTCTCTGTGTCCTCACACGACAGTCCCTCTCTGTGTGTCTGTGTCCTCATCTCCTCTTCTTACACGGACACTGGTCATATCAGATTAGGGCCCAGCCTAGTGATCTCAATTTAACTTAATTATCTCTTCAAAGTCCCATCTCCAACTACAGTCACATTCAGAGGTGCTGAGGCTTAGGGCTTCAACATAGGAATTCAGGGGGACACCATTCCACCCAGAACAACTTGCTTAGCACAAGAGTATGCAGAATATCTTTGCCTTCCTCAGGGACGCCTAGGGTCCCCAGCAAACACCCAGGTCAGAGGTGTCCGGGACCTGCACGAGGCTGGAGAATCTCTCCCCTCACGTGGTCTGTTTTCAGGGAGCAGAGGGTAGGAAGAGGCTATTGCACACTCAATTGTCACAGATGAACATGCAGGACCGAAGCAATCACTGCCCATCCCGCCCCCATGATCCAGTTATGAAAAGTGTCACACCCACCGAAAAAGTTGAAAGAATAGTCTGGCTCTGGTGGCTCAAACCTGTAATCCCAGCACTCTGGGAGGCTGAGGCGGACAGATAACTTGAGGTCAGGAGTTCAAGATCAGCCTGGCCAAAGTGGCAAAATTGCATCTCTACTAAAAATACAAAATTAGCCAGGCATGGTGGCGGACACCTGTAATTCCAGCCTCTTGGGAGGCCGAGGAAGCAGAATCACTTGAACCCAGGAGGCAGAGGTTGCAGTGAGCCAAGATTGCACAATTGCACTCCAGCCTGGGCAACAGAGCGAGACTCCATCTCAAAAAAAGAAAACGTTGGAAGAATAGAGCAATGAAAATCAAAACACTTCCAAACTGGATTACACAACTGTTTACATGTTGCTTGGTGTGGCGTGTGTGTGTGTGTGCGCGCTGGGGGGGCACATGTGCACATAATTCGATTTTTGCTAAGCCATGATGATGCACCCCTCTCTAAACACCTCAGCATTTGCAGAAATGAAGGGTGTGCTCCCATAAGTCATGTCACACGCAGAAGATCAGCATTCACCCCCAGACTTCTAAAACCACTCCACACGCACGGCTCTCCACATGCCTCTTTCCCCTAATTTTCTGTACTGTTTTAATTCAGCTAAAAGTACATGCCATGAAACACACAGGCCTTAAGCACAGAGTGGGAAAAGGTTTTGTTGTTGTTGTTTTGTTTTGTTTCATTTTTGAGATGGAGTCTTGCTCTATTGCCCCGGCTTGAACCTGGGAGGTGGAGGTTGCAGTGAGCCAAGATCCCACCATTGCACTCCAGCCTGGGCAACAGAGAGAGACTCTGTCTCAAAACAAAAACAAAAACAAAAACGCTGCCTTCTTTTCAGAGCAGGGGATACCATTTCAAGCCCCAGTTACTCCACATTCTTACAGACAACATGTGGCACCGTCCATCTTCTTAATTTTGGCTAATTGTGTGCGTGAAGTAGGTGGTTTTAAACTTTATTTGCCCCCCAATTTCTTTTTTTTTTTTTTTGAGACGGAGTCTCGCTCTGTCGCCCAGGCTGGAGTGCAGTGGCCGGATCTCAGCTCACTGCAAGCTCCGCCTCCCGGGTTCACACCATTCTCCTGCCTCAGCCTCCGGAGTAGCTGGGACTACAGGCGCCCACTAGTTTTTTATATTTTTTAGTAGAGATGGGGTTTCACTGTGTTAGCCAGGATGGTCTCAATCTCCTGATCTCATGATCCGCCCGTCTCAGCCTCCCAGAGTGCTGGGATTACAGGCTTGAGCCACTATGCCCGGCCCAACTTCTCCTTTTCTGCAACCTCATCATTACTATCATTAGAATAAAATTAATTATCTGTTTGCCCAGAGGGTGGAAAAACGCAATGATTCTATAGGACTCAGGCCAAGAACTGGAGACATCAGCTTCACAGAATCTGTGAGTGCGTCTGCAGCTTCTACGGGCCAGGGAGTAAGACTCATGGCTGCTGTTGTTTGCTCAGGAACATCATCTCCTATCCCAAAATGACAAGACTGAAAATGGCGGTAGAAGTGGTCAGTGGCTGGCTGTGGTGCTTCACACCTGTAATCCCAGCACTTTGGGAGGCAGAGGTGGGAGGATCACCTGCGGTCAGGAGTTTGAGACCAGCCTGGCCAACATGGTGAAATCCCATCTCTATTAAAAATACTAAAAATCAGCTGGGCGTGGTGGCAGGTGCCTGTAATCCCAGCTACTTGGGAGGCTGAGGCAGAAGAATCGCTTGAACCTGGGAGACGGAGGTTGCAGAGAGCTGAGATTGCACCACTGCACTCCAGCCTGGGTAACAGAGTAAGACCCTGTCAAAAAAAAAAAAAAAAAAAGAAAGAAGGAAGGAAGGAGGGAAGGAGGGAAGGAGGGAGGGAGGGAGGGAAGGAGGGAGGGAAGGAAGGAAGAAAGGAAGAAGGAAGGAAGGAAGGAGGGAGGGAGGGACAGAGGGAGGGAAGGAGGGAGGGAGGGAGGGAGGGAGGGAGGGAGGGAGGAAGGAGGGAGGGAGGGAGGGAGGGAGGGAGGGAAGGAAGGAAGGAAGGAAGGAAGGAGGGAAGGAGGGAGGGAAGGAAGGAAGGAGGAAGGAAGGAAGGAGGGAGGGAGGGAAGGAAGGAAGGAAGGAAGGAAGGAGGGAAGGAGGGAGGGAAGGAAGGAAGGAGGAAGGAAGGAAGGAGGGAAGGAGGGAAGGAAGGAAGAAAGGAAGGAAGGAAGGAAGGAAGGAGGAAGGAAGGAAGGAGGGAGGGAGGGAGGGAGGGAGAGTGGGAGAGAGGGAGGGAGGGAGGGAGGGAAGGAGGGAAGGAAGGAAGGAAGGAAGGAAGGAAGGAAGGAAGGAAGGAAGGAATGAAGGAAGGAAGGAAGGAAGGGAGTCAGCTATGAAGGTGGTGGTGACACCGGGTGACCTTATGCCCGCAGAAAATGCTTTACTTCATTCAATGATGTGAAGGAAGTTTAACAAACAAATTATATAAGCTAAAATCATGCTTATGGGGTATCAACTACATTTTTAAAAATGGACTAGTTGGGTGTTGATACGGTTTGGCTGTGTTCCCATCCAAATCTCCACTTGAATGGTATCTCCCAGAATTCCCCTGTGTTGTGGAAGGGGCCTGGGGGAGGTAATTGAACCATGGAGGCGGTTCTTTCCCGTGCTATTCTCGTGATGGTGAATAAGTCTCGTGAGATCTGACAGGTTTATCAGGGGTTTCCGCTTTTGCTTCTTCCTCACTTTTCCTCTTACTGTCACCGTGTAAGAAGTGCCGTTGGCCTCCCGCCATGATTCTGAGGCCTCCCCAGCCGTGTGGAACTGTAAGTCCACGTGCTAAACCACGATGATGCATCGTGCATCACGATGATGTATCTCTAAACACCTCAGCATTTGCAGAAACGAAGGGGGTGCTCCTGCAAGTAACGTCACACTCAGAAGATCGGCATTCACCCCCAGACTTCCTCCAAAACCACTTAAACCTCTTTTTGTTCCCAGTTTCGGGGATGTCCATCAACAGTGTGAAAATGAACGAATACAGGTGTTTATACGGGGTTTTATTTGGTCAGCTTCTATAGAAACCCAAATTAACAATTTCATTCAAATCACTGTCATGTGTCACATTGGGGAACAATTTCTGAGACAGGAACAAAATTTGACCACGAAAAGATCATCCGGGAAAAAGGTCTTCTTTCCTTCAGTTCTTTGGACTTATCAATATATAGTCTCAGGGAACTGAATTATAGATTCTAAGCCAGTTCCTCATTCATTTCCTCCCCCCCCCCCCCCACCACCACTTCTCCAGCAAAGAAAAGGAAATTAAAAAACAACCACAAAAAACCTCTACCCTCGCATCCTCTCACAACCTCCTGGCATGTTTATAAATAAATTCAGGTTAGGTCATGTCCTTTAGGAAAAAAAGGCATTCAATTTATAATTAATCCCAGTGAGAAAGAAGAAACTTATTACATAAAGAAATTTGTTTTCCTACTTTTCCCTCATTTATCCTAAATGAAGGACCTTATTATGAGAACCTGGACCCTTCAGGGACCGTATGGAATACTCGGGGGGCTCTATGTGCTAAAGTGGATGGGAGGTATGAGAATTCAATTCAACACATTTAAATAACATAAAATTGCATTTCAATTCCTCCAGGAATAAAAAGAAAAATCAAAAGGCATTTACTGTATTAGGAAAAATCTGGGGATCATGATTAAGTTCCTTGTAACTGGCAGGTAAAAGTTCAGGAGAAAGAAGCAAACAGAGAAGGAGAAGGGAGGGAGAACAAGAGGGAAAGAAACAGCAAAGAACCAGGGATGGTTTTCCTCAACATTGTTTTTAAGATCCTTGCAAATAATTTAAAAACCACTAAAAATAAAAGCCAAGGCCTCAGAGTTCCCACTTTGGGATCTGGGGGCTAAAAGAGAAGATTCTGAGTTTAGACGTTGGCTCTAAACCCTGCCCCAGACTTCATGCAGAAACATACCCTAAAAAGGCATCCTCTCCAGAGACAAGGAGCAGCAGGCATTAGGACCCTACATGGTGCCACTGCCGGCCAGCCCGGCTCTCTGTGCTTCTGGTTCAATCAGAGCTGGTCTTTTCATCTCCATTCGGAAAACAGCACTCATGTTTAACCACACAATCATCTCATTGTTCAGGTAATGCTGCCACACTTCATTAGGGAGAGCAGCTGGCATCAGGGTGTTCTCGTCAGAGCAGTGCTGTGAGTGTTTATGGCTTTTCAACTAATCCACTTTTGGATTTAGCATATTTACATTGGGGCGGCAAGCAGAGAACAGGGTGGCGGTGGGGAATTTCTGTAAGGAGTTGTCCGGCCTTCAGAGCAGGTGCAGGGCTCCGCCCACCCACACTGCCTCTGCAGCATCTTGTTTCAGGGCCCTGAGAAGGCACACCCTGCTGCACTCGACAGCCTGTTTCAGGAAATCGGGCTCTGGGGCTTGTACAGAGCCACAGGAACAAGTGTGCAAAGGAGTTCCACTTAGACACACAGTCCACCTGACCCTCTTGGTCTCCCTTTCAGGTACAATCTACCTGGCACCAGGAAAGCATGAGCAACACCCAGGCTTTCCAAGAGCCTGGCATCCCCTCAAGCCAGGGACTAGAAAAAGGTCATCCCACCACACCTCCCACCTGTCCATGCTGGGGCCTTCCCGGGAATACAGAGAGAAGCTTAAAAATCCAGCCTCGCACAGAAAGGCCTTTCAAAAACACACCCCCGCTTGCAAGCAAACACAAGAGGCTGAGCATATGAAAAGGGGGGTTGGGCCCAGTAGCTCACACCTGTAATCCCAGTGCTTTGGGAGGCCAAGATGGGAGGATCACTTGAAACCAGCCTGGGCAAAGTCTTAAGTAAGAACCCTGTCTCTACCAAAAAAAAAAAAAAAAAATTAGTCCAACATGGTGGTGCACACCTGTAGTCCCAGCTATTTGGGAGACTGTGATGGGAGGATCTCTTGAGCCCAGGAATTTGAGAATTTGAGGTTGTAGTGAGCTATAATCGCACCATTGCATTCCAGTCTGGTGGCAAAGCGAGACTCTGTCTCAAAAAAAAAAAAAAAAAAAAAAAAAAAAAAAAAAAAAAAACAGAACAGAAAAGAAAAAGAAGAAAATTCAGTTGTCAAAGTATTTAACTGGAAACACCAGGAATCTTGTAGGCTACGATGCCATTCACTTTGGAAATGCCCTTTCCTCTCCACAAGCTGCATCTCGGCTTCCTCTCCCTAATCTTAGTAATGTGATCTGTGGGTGAAGCCGACTGCTGTTGGCTGGCAATGACTTTCCAGATGATTTCTGGGTACTGTTGGCTTACGGGACACGTTCATCCTCAGGTCCCAATACAATCCCTCAAAAATACTGATGCCTTCTTTAGACACAGAAGTTGGGCCCTTGGAGACACTTCGCTGCCACTGGGAATCTCATCTCAAATGTGCAGGGCTGCTGTTCCCAAATCTGCCAGCACACGTTAGCAGACTGTACACACACCCCCAAAAAAATCCCCTAGCAACTACACGCTGGCGCCTAACATTTTAATTCTTTCAGTTATGATTCATGGTGCCATCTGTGGACAGATAATGAGAGACAATAATCCAAGAATAGCTATCAGGCATTTGTTCAGCAGAGTTTTAGCATCAGTTGCATCCAAGTATGGGAAGGGACGGTGCCACCCCGGGAGTGCCTAACCACTCCCACGGCTAAAATGGGACTCAGTGAATCAGAGCAGCAGGTCTGGCCGCTGCGCCCACCCAAGTGACATCATGCCCTCAGCCGTCCTCAAACTCCTGAGAACACCGAGAGCACGGCTGCAAGGTCCAGGAGACAGCTAAAGGCAACAGGCATGAGAGAATCCACAGGAGACCACCCCACAAAAGGGCTGCCTGCCTCGCCGGATGGACGGGATGATGGAGGGGCTGTGGCTATGAGAAAGGGGACTCCCTTGAGGCTCGCTTAAGCTTGCCAAGGAGAAAGATGCATTGCTCGGTCATCAAATCCAAGGCCATGCTTTAAAGACTTCTGGATGACTTGACTTACGACACTTAGGCACATCATCATTTTTTTCTTATTCTAAACACTGTGTGTGTTCTCCGACCTCCACTTATTTCAGAGCACAGACCTGGCTGTCAGCAGACACAGATGTGGGTTTCCGGACACTACACCCTCCACCCTGTTGTGTTCTTCCCCGATCCACATCACCTTGCTCTTGTTTTCGGGAGCCAGACATGTCTAGGGAGGCCTACGTATTTTCTGCAGGAAAGGATTAGAGAAGAATGAAGGGCAATTACCACCTTCTTTCAGTGGTTTGCCCAAAGCCATTCTAAACTGGGCAATGTGTGTACCTGTGAATCTGGAGGGATAAAAGATATTCTTGACCGTCCCTCGCTCTCTAGAGAGAGGGTAGAGTTGAGATAAGCTGAGCCCCATACCCCGTGGAACAGTTCATGCTGAGTCTAATACTCACGGGCACTGTCTGGGGGAAAGGTCGGGGGACGTGGAAATGGCCTAGTTGTGGCAGAGTGGGAGGCAGCACAGAACAATATCCCTTGCCAAGTCGGCTGGCCGTCACATGGCCACACAGTGGACAGAGGCATGGAAAGCTCTTGGCACTTCCAAAATGCGAGGCTGGCAGACAGCAGACAAGCTAAATCCTAGCATCAGTCACTCATGTGTATGTGTGCGTGTGTGTACACACACACGCACACATACGTGCACGCACACACATGCACACACACATACACGCACGCGCACATGCGCGCACACACACTGTGCACGCACACACACGCACACACACACGTGCACACGCACACACACGGACGTGCACGCACACGCACACGCACGCACACCCACGCACACACGCACGCACACACACCTGCCCCACCACCCTTCATGCAGTAGCACAGCAAGCTTCAGGAATTATTTCCAGAATTGTAATGGAGCATGATTCACTGGCAAGAGGACAATGACCTAATTATCCACCTGTGTCAGTTAAATGGCAAAAAGGCCCCTCGCCCTCCCTCTGCCTGGCACAGCATTCAGCATCTTCCTGCTGTCTGAAGAGAGGCTTGCAAAATGCTAATGTGACTCCAGGGTCTCTCTCCTGAAAGTTTGCAGGTATCCAAGCAGCCTGGTGTAAGGGAAGCCAGGATCACATGGAGTCCAAGAAGAAACAGCCTCAGCAGGCTCTGGTGTCTTAATTCACAAATCTCCTCCTATAATATGCAAATGTATCATTTCTCAATCTCCACGATACCTGAGGCCTTAAGCACCAGGTGCATGCGGGGAAGGTGTGGAGGGAGGTTACGAAACCATTGCTTTTGGATGTTTTGCTTAATTTTTATTAGGAAACAGAACATGAAAAGTCAGTGTGAGGAGAGGGAAAGTGACCAAGATAAGCCACCACACCGCAGGACAACGAGCTGCTTCGAAGGGAGAGAGCAAGTCAGGTCTTGGCCCTGAAGTCAGCTGAACATCCCAGCCTACTCCAAACTCACAAGAAGTTAAGGATGCAAGAAAAAAAAACAAACAATCCCCTTGAAAAGTGTGCAAAGGACATCAGCAGACACTTTTCAAAAGGAGACATACCTGCAGCCAATAATCACATAAAAAAAGCTCAACATCACTGATCATTAGAGAAATGCAAATCAAACCCATAATGAGATACCATCGCACGCCAGTCAGAACGGCTATTACTAAAAAGTCAAAAGACAACGGATGTTGGCGAGGAGAAAAAGGAACCCTTTTACACTGTTGGTAGGAGTGTAAATTAGTTCAGCCACTGTGGAAGACAGTGTGGAGATTCCTCAAAGACCTAAAGACAGAAATGCCATTCGACCCAGCAATTATGGGATACATACACAAAGGAATATAAATCATTCTATTATAAATATACATGCACACATATGTTCACTGCAGCACTATTCACAACAGCAAAGACATGGAGTCATCCTAAATGCCCATTGGTGATAGACTGGATCAAGAAAATGTGGTACATATACACCGTGGAATACTATACAGCCATAAAAAAGAACAAGATCATGTCCCTTGCAGGGACATGGATGAAACTCAAGGTCATTATCCTTTGCAAACTGATGCAGAAACAGGAAACCAAATACAGCATATTTTCATTTATCAGTGGGAACTAAATGTTGGGAACACATGGACACAAAGAGAAAAACAACAGACACGGGCCTTTCATCAGTGGGGTGGAGGGTGAGAGGAGGGAGAGGATCAGGAAGAACAACTAATGAGCGCTAGGCTTGATACCTGGTTGATGAAATAGTGTGTACAATAATCCCCCAAGACATTTGTTTACCTATGTAACAAACCTGCACATTCCGCACATATAACCCCTGAACTTAAAATAAAAGGTTTTGTTTTGTTTTGTTTTTTAATAAGGCCAACAGATGAACATCTCAAGGCAACCCGTATTTTAAGTCACTTTACTGTGAGGACCCTGACCCAGGAAAGAAAAGCAACGGCTATAAAACGGGTGGCCCACTGATCGGCCATGAGAGCCAACTTAACAAGAGATTCATCTCCCAAAGGCAGAATGCTTGCAGCTGCTCCATGCCGGCGGTGGGGAGGAGGGGGGGGGAGCGGGGGCTGCCTAGGGAATAAAGGTCACCAGACTCTCCTCACAGGGCTCCTACATCAGCTACAAGGTCAGGTCAAGTCAGACAGCGTACCCTCTCCACAGAGAGAGGCTGATTGGTATCAATTTTATTGAGATAATTTATGTCCTAGAATCACAAGGTCGCTCAGCACCCACTTGCAGTTTCATCATCCATGCCAGGTACAGCCCAGGTGGCTCGGCCGGTTGAAGTGGAATTGGGGAAGAATGTGCCAAAGTCTATATGGATATCTTTATTTTAACTGATTTTTTATCTTTTTGAGACAGAGTCTTGTTCTGTCTCCCAGACTGATAGAGTGCAGTGGCGTGATCTCGGCTCACTGCAACCTCCGCCTCCCGGGTACAAGTGATTCTCCTGCCTCAGCCTCCCGAGTAGCTGGGACTACAGGCCCCTGCCACTACATCTGGCTAATTTTCATATTTTTAGTACAGATGGGGTTTCACAATGTTGACCAGACTGGTCTTGAACTCCTGACCTCAAGTGATCTGCCTGCCTCGGCCTCCCAAAATGCTGGGATTATAGGGTGTGACCCACCGTGCCCGGCCTTAATTGACTTTTTTTTTTTTTTTTTGAGACGGAGTCTCGCTCTGTCGCCCAGGCTGGAGTGCGGTGGTCGGATCTCGGCTCACTGCAAGCTCCGCCTCCCGGGTTTTTTACACCATTCTCCTGCCTCAGCCTCTGGAGTAGCTGGGACTACAGGCGCCCGCCACCTCGCCCGGCTAGTTTTTTGTATTTTTCAGTAGAGACGGGGTTTCACCAGGTTAGTCAGGATGGTCTCGATCTCCTGACCTCGTGATCCTCCCGTCTCGGCCTCCCAAAGTGCTGGGATTACAGGCTTGAGCCACCGTGCCTGGCCCTTAATTGACTTTTTAAGTTGACAAATAAAAATAGTGTACACTGACGGTGTACAACATGTTTTGAAAAACACATACAGACCAGGCACAGTGGCTCACGCCTGTAATCCCAGCACTTTGGGAGGCCAAGGCGGATGGATCACTTGAGCCCAGGAGTTTGAGACCAGGCTGGGCAGCACAGTAAGATCCCACCTCTACAAACAATTTAAAAATGTAGCCAGGTGTGGTGGCATGCACCTGTGGTCCAAGCCACTTGGGAAGCTGAGTTGAGAGGATTACTGGATCCCAGGAGATCGAGGCTGCAGTGAGCCGTGATCACCCCACTACACTCCAGCCCAGGCAACAACAGACCAAGACCCCGTCTCAAAAAAAAAAAACAGAAAAAGAAACATGCATACAATGTGCAATGGCTAAATTAAGTTAATGAACACGTGCACTGCGTCGCATGCTGACCATCTTTTTGTGGTGAGAACACTTAAATTCGACCCTCTCAGCTATTCAAGTATACAATGCATTGTTAACTGGCCACAATGTTGTACAACAGATCTCAGAACTTACTAATTCTTTCTTTTTTTTAACTTTTATTTTTTTTGAGACTGAGTCTCACTCTGTTGCCCAGGCTGGAATGCAGTGGCACGATCTCAGCTCACTGCAACCTCCACCTCCCGGGTTCTAAGTGATTCTCCTGCCTCAGCCTCCCGAACAGCTGGGACTACAGGCGTGCGCCACTACACCTGGCTAATTTTGTATTTTTAGTAGAGTCGGGGTTTCACCATGTTGGCCAAGCTGGTCTTGAACTCCTGACCTCAGGTAATCCACCCGCCTCAACCTCCTAAGGTGCTGGGATCACAGGCGTGAGCCATTGCGCCCGGCCAGTCTCAAACTTACTTCTCCTGTCTCACTGAAATTGTGTATCCTTTGACCAGCACTGCCCTGGCCCCCTCCCCAACCTCCTGGCTTCTGGCAGCCGCTATCCTACTCTCTGCTTCCATGAGTTCAACTTGTTAAGATTCTGCACATAAGTGAGATTGCGCCATGCTTGTGCCTGGCTTGTGGTGCTTAACGTTAAGTCCTCCGGGCTCATTCTGTGGATGTCTTTTAAATAATCAATCAAGAGCAAGCAACCCAAGCTTGTTAAGTGGCAGCTTCCAAAACTGCAGAGACATAGGCATGTTGGGATAAGACCTGGCTTCTAGTCTCAAGTTCAAGTTTACCAGCTGTAGCATTCTGTCCAAGTTACTTAACATCTCTGAGCCTCAGTGTTTTCATCTGTAAACAGAGATAATAACAGACCTGTTTATCCTTTTGTGGGGGAGCATTCATATGCCTCTAGCTACTTCATCATATCTGTCCGTGCCCAGTGGGCACGGGGCATTTTGTCAAACTGAGATAGTGCATAGACCATAATTATCAGTACTACCCAATACACAAGCACTTAATAAATAGTAGCTACTAGTATAATCATAATTATTTTAAAAGCACTCTCTATAAACAATAGAAATATTATGTATGTATGCATGTATGTATGCAGAGATAGGGTCTTGCTATGTTGCCCAGGCTGGTCCCAAACTGTAAGCTCATGCCAGTCTCCCGCCTTGGTCTCCCAAAGGGCTGGGTTTACAGGTGTGAGACGCCATACCCCAGCCTATCTTTAAAAATGATTACCTATCATGAAGGAAGAGAACAGAGTGGAAAGGAGAGGGGGAAGGTGGAACTTCTTTGTATACAACTTGGTTTATAGATTTGACTTTAAAATGCAAATATTCTATAGAATTACAAACCAAAATTAAAAATGTAAAAAGCAAGTCATTAAAAATCAAAAATGAAATTAAACAAATGAACCTAAATCCGTACATAGCTGCTGGCAAAAACAAATAGAAATTATTCCAAGCGTCTCTCAAGCTCAGTAGCTTAATTGCATGTCCCTAACGGGGTCTACTCCAGTGACAACACGACACTGCGAGGGAGAATCTGAAACCACTACAGCAGCATATTGCTGGGTAAGTGCTAGCAGCATTACGTGAAGAACTTTTGTGCATGTAGAATAAACCAAAAGAAGGGTGATGGTGCTCATTAAAAGTTAAAGTTTTTAGCATAGCTGAAAGGAGATACAGATGTTAAGATCAAGGAGGTTAAGCCAAAACCTTGTCCTGAATCGCAACAGGCAATATCAATATAACTCATGATGCATATTACCTAAAAAGTAAGCCCCCTTAAACTTAGATGTGGCCCTTCAACACCAGTTTCCACTAAAAGAAACAGGCTTCCCTGAAAAATGGCTGATTCCATGTCTGAGATGAGAAATCTGAAATGTCTCACCACACCAGAAAATCAGGAAGCTATCAATGACTATGAGGTCATGTCCAAAAGACTCAGGAAAAGGTCGGAATCAGCCTCCACTGGGCACAGACAGATATGATGAAGTAGTTAGAGGCATATGAATGTTCCCCCGAAAAAGAATAAACAACAAAAGACAACAGCAAACGTATCTTTTAAAGCATCAGGGAGCTACTGAAGCTACAAAGACCACAGGTGCCAAGGTTCGGAAAGGGGGCTGCTGTCGAGAGGTGAGCAGATGTGCTAAAGCTGCTTCTCCCCTGGGATCATTTGTACATCCCAGACTCAGGGAAAGGGCTGAGAATTGGTCCTTGGGTCAAGAGCCGATTCCCGCTAGGTGTAGAGAAATCCCTGGAGTTTTCAGCAGTGAAGTAGGGCTCCTAAGGCAAAAACTGCAGACCCGAAGAGGAGTCGTCTCGGTGAGAGGAAGGAGTAGAAAAATGAATGAGGCATTCGGCTGTTTTTCCTTTCGATATTTGCTGAATTCCGAAATTGGGAGGAATAGAAGGTGAAAAAGCTAGGCCTAAGAACTGGAGGGCAGGGCCCACCAGGGAGAAGGATGCTGGTAAACACCAGGCTCTCAGTTGAAAGTGCTGAGGGCTACATTCTAGAAGGAAAGGAGAACTGGAGTTAGAATGAGTCCTCTCAAAACTACAACCCAGCCTTGACTCAGCTAAGTCTCTGACTGCATTAAGGTGACAAGGCTTCCCTCTATCTGCCTAACAGAAGAAAGGATAATCCTCTCTGAAAGAAAATAACATTATCCAGAGTCTCCATAATTTTTTTGGAGACAGAGTCTCCCTTTGTCGCCCAGGCTGCAGTGCAGTGGCATGATCTCTGCTCACTGAAAGCTCCGCCTCCTGGGTTCACGCCATTCTCCTGCCTCAGCCTCCTGAGTAGCTGGGACTACAGGTGCCCACCACCACGCCCGGCTAATTTTTTTGTATTTTTAGTAGAGATGGGGTTTCACTGTGTTAGCCAGGATGGTCTCGATCTCCTGACCTCGTGATCCACCCATCTCGGCCTCCCAAAGTGCTGGGATTACAGGCGTGAGCCACCACGCCTGGCCATAATTTTTATATATATATATCCAATGGCTGACATTCTATAAACAATTACTAGTCATTCCCAGAGACAGTACCATGGGTTGGAAAACAAAGAGAAAAAAACAGTCAATAGAAACAGATCCGTGGATGATCCAGATACTGGAGTCAGCAGTGAAGAACTTAACAATTATTAGTATGATCAAGAAGGTAAAAGGAAAACTGGAGAAAGCAGCTGAAAAGATGGAGAATTTCAAGAAGCAATTGAATGCAGAAGAGAATCAATCGTAAACTCTAGACGTTAAAATCCAACATCTACAATTAAGGACCTCAAAGGTACATTTAAGATCAGATTACATGTAGGAGATGGATAAGGAAATTGGAAAATTGGTCAATAAAAAAATGCACAAACTGAAGCATAGACAGAAGGATGAATGGAAAACACAGACAGGACACATATAAGACACACTGAAAGGCTCTGACATGTATGTGAATCGAATCCTAGAAGGAGAGAAGATGAAAAATAGGGCAAAAGTATTACATACATTAATCCTAAACTGACAAGACATGTAAAGCCACAGACTCAAAAAGCTCTATAAATCTCAAGATAAACACAGGGAAAAAACATAGCTAGGCACACAAATACTGAAAACCAAGGACAAATAAAATTTCTAAAGCAACCATAGCAAATGGCCATTATCTACAATTACACTGACAGCAGTCTTTCAAAAGAAACTAGATAAGGGATGTAACAAAGAAAAAAGAAAGTAACTACCAATCTGGAATCTGTACCTCACAAAAATATCCTATTAATAAGGCTAAATGGTGACATTTTTGGAAAAATCAAAGCAGACAATCTATCACCAGCATGAATTCTAAAAAGGACTTCTTTTAGCAAAAGAAAGATGATCCCACAAAAAAAATCTGGAAGGAGTAAAAAGCAAATGGAAAATAAGTGAGCAAGTAATAAAGAACATGAAGATATAGGAGTGGTGAGTTTCTAAACATGTTACCAAAGCTAGGAGATATAGGGGAAGAAGCTGACCTGATGACATAAATGAAATATAATAACATCCCCTATACTTTAAACAAACAAACAAACAACCCTATAAGCAAAGTTGAAAGGAGATAAATTTGAAAAAAAAAAATCCACATATTTGTAACTTATGATTGAGTTAAAAGTACCTATTATATTATTATAAATCTACAACACAGAAATCCAAACCCAAAAGCCAAACGGGTACAATCCAACTGACAATTTGTATGACAGGGAGTCATTGATGGTAAAAACCCATCAACTGTAAGGAAGAAGAAGGAAATTTGCAGCTGCATGGTCAGGAGGGGGTGACAACACATGATGGGTCCCCACTGTTTCCCTCCAATACAACTGCCCTGGTCCTCAGCTTTCATTTTTTGTTTTGTTTTTGAGATGGAGTCTTGCTCTGTTACCCAGGCTGGAAGGCAATGGCGCGATCTCGGCTCACCACAACCTCCGCCTCCCGGGTTCAAGCGATTCTCCTGCCTCAGCCTCCCGGGTAGCTGGGATTACAGGCATGTGCCACCACAGCCAGATAATTTTTGTATCTTTAGTAGAGACGGGGTTTCACCATGTTGTCAGGCTGGTCTCGAACTCCTGACCTCAAGTGATCCACCATCCTCCTTCTCCCAAAGTGCTGAGATCACAGGCATGAGCCACTGCGTCCAGCTGCTTTCAACATTTTTTGAGAGAGACAGGATCTCACTCTGTCGCCCAGGCTGGAGTGCAGTGGCATGACGTGACCTCGGTTCGCTGATACCTCCACCTCCCAGGCTCAAGCAATCCTCCCATCTCAGCCTCTCAACTAGCTGGGACTACAAGCACGCACCACCATGCCCAGTTTGTTTTTATATACTTTTTTTGTAGAGACAGGGTCTCACTATGTTACCCTGGCTGCTCTTGAACTCCTGGGCTCAAATTAGCTCCTCCCAAGGCACTGGGACCACAGGCATGAGCCACCACACCTGGCCAAGCATCGTTGTCTTAACCCTGATTAGTCTAATTGGGCAGCTCCTCTTCCCTTCCAGCCACTGACATCCAGCCTATGAGAACAAAGACCAGTGAACCACTGCCCAGTGATGGTTCCTCAGTGCCCTTGTGAGATACTGCAGTGAGCCCTGTGTCTACTCAGGGGGAGGCAAGAGGGAGCAGACAGGGGCAGGAGGCTGGCGAACTACCCAGAAACCAATACCATCACAGGGAAAGCATCGCCAGGTCCTGGTTGCCATTGTGAAACCTTTGCTTCCCAATGCACTAGACTCAGCATCCCTCCCTCCACACTCCCCACCACCCTGCACCGTTACCAGAGTCCCCAGGGATCCCTCCTGACGGAACAGATACTGATCGGCCTGACCTGCCGTATTGAGGACACGCCCCACAGCAGGTCTCTCCATGGATAGGAGCTCAGTCCGCGGCTCCTGGGTAAGATGCTGCATCCCAGTCTCACCTGCGACGTGCTGCTCCTAGGACATGGGGCCGGGCTCAGGTGTAGGAGCCAAATTGACACTGGGGGCTCTGTCCAACAGCCAGTGAAATGGTGGGGCTAAAGGAAAGCCATGCCCTTACCTGATACTTTTTTTCAATTTTATTTTATTTTATTATTATTATTATTTTTTTTTTTTTTTTTGAGACGGAGTCTAGCTCTTTTGCCCAGGCTGGAGTGCAGTGGCCGGATCTCAGCTCACTGCAAGCCCTGCCTCCCGGGTTCACGCCATTCTCCTGCCTCAGCCTCCCGAGTAGCTGGGAGTACAGGCGCCTGCCACCTCGCCCGGCTAATTTTTTTTGTATTTTAGTAGAGACGGGGTTTCACCGTGTTAGCCAGGATGGTCTCGATCTCCTGAACTCGTGATCCGCCCATCTCGGCCTCCCAAAGTGCTGGGATTACAGGCTTGAGCCACCGCGCCCGGCCTATTTTATTTTTAAGACAAAGTCTTGCTCTGTTACCCTGGCTGGGGTGCAGTGGCATGATCTTGGCTCATTGCAACCTCTGCCCCCTGGGTTCAAGTGATTCTCCTGCCTCAGCCTCCTGAGTAGCTGGGATTACAGGCACCTGCCACCATGCCCAGCTAATTTTTGCATTTTTAGTAGAGACGGGGTTTCGCCATGTTGACCAGGCTGGTCTCAAACTCCTGACCTTAAGTGATCTGCCTGTCTTGACTCCCCAGTGCAGGGATTACAAGCATGAGCCACTGTGCCCAGCCCCTTGCCTGATACTTGATAAGGGTTTTACACGTTTATTATTTCATTAGGCATCACAAAACCTCATAAGAGAAATGAGCTCATTTCAGAGAACAGATAAAGGAAAAGCTATGCAGACAGCACAGGGTCCGCCACTCCCGGAACAAGGCCGGAGCTGCTAACTTAGAATCGGAAGCATTCACCAGGACCCTCCCTTCCCATCACCATCCAGGCTCACAGAGGGGCAGACGGAGCGCCCACTTGCCCAGCAGAGATGCGCACTCTAAGCTTCCCTCCACCAAGCGGTCAGGAAACAGACAAAGCCAGATACAACTCTCCATGGCGGTCGGCACTGCAGAGGGGAGTATGTGTGGGGGTTTCACAGTGGGCCACTATTTATATCTGTATGAATCAGCAGCCTTAAGCTGTTGCTGAAAGCTTAAGCAGTTCCTGTATGTTTAAGAAAGCAATGGTTAAATATATGCCCTATTTCATCAGCAACGTTATGGAATAAATATTTCAACGATACCCTGCTAGGTTGACTCTGTGCTAAGAAAACCAAGCATTTTTATTAAAGACGACCCGCCAAAGTGAAGAAAGCCCTGCTAATTCTTACAGATTAGGTGCCCAATAGGAGCAGGTACCACCTGGAAACCAAGCTGTGTAATAAGGAAATAGCATGTTCACAGAACATGACTCTTCCAGTGCATGCTGCCCCACCCCACGCGTCTATAATCAACACCAAGCAGAGACGCACCTGTGAAAAGTCAGACGCTTAAAGCCTGGTAGAAAAAACATGTGAATCTAATCATTCCCACTGTAGAACTTCATGCTTGTGTTAGGTTGAAATATAAAAGCAAATCCACTACAAACGACTGGCAGGAGCACCCTAGTGAGAAGAAAAGCCAGGTTTGCACAGGGCGTGCCTACTGGATGTTACGTGAACATGAACTTGAGAGGTGCTTGACCTCCCCTGCTTGCCTTGCCGTGTGCATACAGCACTAACTTCTTATTGTCCAGGATGTGTAAAGCCATTATTCTCATGGTCTGTATTGCTAACATCCTATAAATCTGCCACAAATACAAAATTAGCAATCCTGAGCTGTTGCTCCTAGGAGAAAAGCAGGGTTAGGTTCCTGAGAGCCTCTGGTCACACCCTCATCAACCCATCAATACATAACCTAGTTTTATATGTACTCCCGATTAAAGACACTTTATTTACACATATTGTTGACTCATTAACATTGTATTGGCTGGGTGTGGTGGCTCGCACCTGTAATCCAGCAATTTGGGAGGTTGAGGTGGGTGGACTGCTTGAGCCCCAGAGTTTGAGACCAGCTTGGGCAACATGGTGAAACCCCCTCTCTACCAAAAGTACAAAAATTAGCTGGGTGTGGTGGTACGTGTCTGTAGTAACAGCACTTTGGGAGGCCAAGGCCGGCAGATCCTTGAGCTCAGGAGTTCAAGACCAGCCTGGGCAACAGAGTAAGACTCCATCTCTACAAAATACCAAAAAAAAAAAAAAAAAAAATTAGCTGGGCATGGTGGCGTGTGACTGTAGTCCCAGCTATTTGGGAGGCTGAGGTGGGAGGATCACTTGAGCTCAGGAGGCAGAGGTTGCAGTAAGCCAAGATGGCGCCACTGCACTTCAGTCTGGATGACAGACTGAGACCCCGTTTCCAAAACAAAACAACCAAAACAAAAACAGTGCGTTCACGGCCAATGATTATGACTCAGACATGAATGAAGTTTCTCTAAAGTGTGTTTTCTTCATGAGCACATCACAGCCTTCTCGCACTTGGGAACCCCAGACAGCACTGCAGCACCACAACAGGGGGCCGTTCCATAGAGCAAAACCACCAACAAACAGCACACAATTTCAAAACCCATGGCCCTAAAGACATGGCAAAAAGGACACTTGTTTAGGGTACAAGAGGTGAGACCAGAAGGCAGAGCGTGGCCCCATTCAGCCTCAGCTGGGCACCTGCGGGCTGGATGACTCAGACTCTCCACCGCTCTGCATAGCTGCGAATAACCGTGAAGGCGCATGAGCTTTTATATTTCAGTGTTACAAATAAATTTTAGTGAGTAGGCAAAATCACAAATATGGAATCTGCGGATAAGGAGGACGAACTGTGCAGAAGTGTGTGGCGTCCACGGTCTGACCCACTCGAGCTGGAGGAGGCATCTGATCCTTACTTTCCACCAATAACCACTCGTCTCTCTCCTGCCTCCTGGTGGATCCCTTTCTACCTGCTTAAAACAGGCAAAAACCAGGGATCAGAATCTCTACCACATGACATGGCGCGGAAAAAAGAATTCCAGGCAGACACACATCATATGCTTGCCAAGGCATCTCAATATGTTAATTTCTTTGTTTTAAAAAAATAAGGGCCTACAGTAATAAGAAATAGACTTCAACGCAACACATGGAGACAAAAGATTCTTTGTAGCTATTTTATAAACAATAATACTTCCCATTGTGTTAAAATAAATAAGAGTCCCTGAACGCTGACTCTGAATTCCATTTAAATATTCATGAAGATTCTGAACTCGATCTCCAAAAAAGATTTCACAATAAAATATTCCATTTATCCCGTGTCTCTTGCTCTGCTCCCAAGGTCATTTCACTGCCTGGTGTGATGGACTTGAAAGTCATAGGAAGCACGGGAGACTCAGCTTGTTCTATGTGACCAATGAATCTGGGCCAGGTTGGGACTGATGGGGTCTGAGATGGGGAGAGGGCAGGCGAGTCAATACAAGGCAAATAACCCCACAGAGCAAGCTATCTCCACAAGCAGTGAGTTCCCCATCTCTGTGGGGGTTCAAGCAAAGGCAAGCAAGATCTTAAGGAGATGGAAATTCCCATTAAGACACAGGCAGGGTCCTGGTGACCTTCAAGGCCAGTGACAGTTCATTTTATGTGTCATCTTGACTCAGTTCCAGGGTGCTCAGAGTAAACCGTTATTTCTGAGTCTATTTGGGAGGCTGTTCCTGGATATAGCTGGGAGAATGTTTCTGGATCCGCATTTGAACTGGTAGACTCAGAAAAGCAGATACCCTCCCCAAAGTGGGTGGGCCTCATCCAATCCATTGAAGGTCTGAATAGAACAAAAGGCAGAGGAAGGGGGCATCAGTTCTCCCCAGTTGACTGCTGGCGCTGAACACAAATCGTTTTCTGCCCTTGTCCTGGCATTTACACCACCAGCTTTCCCAGGTCTTTGGTTTGCAGATGGCAGATTGTGGGACTTCTCAGCCTCCGTAATCACATGCGCCAATTCCTTATAATAAATCTCTCCTCATTCTCTTTCTATATATATGTATATATTTATATATGTACACATATATACATGTATCTTATTGGTTCCATTTTTTTCTAGAGAACCCTGGCTAACACAAGGCCTGTCGACACCACTGACTGCATGCCCTGAAACCCAGAGAGACAAGAGCATTGTCACGGATACCTGTTCCCATCAATGGACACCCCAGCCATGGAGCTGCCCCCTCCACCATGCATTCCAAAGGTGTCTAGAAGGGAAAGAAAGGCTTGTGTGCTTGAAGGGGGAAAACTTGAAGGCAGAGATCTGAGACAACTGGTCAACTCGCTACAAAGCCCTAATTCAGTGCAGAACAGGCCCTCGTGGCACACCTGGCATGGATCAAGGGCTGCCCAGGACAGTCCTAAGATGCATTTGTTGACATGAGAAACAAAAGCATGATTGCCAGAACAGCCTCACCCCCAGAAGATGCGGCAAAGGTCTACTGCTTGCTTTTATGTGGAACACGAGATGGAATCACAGGGCCTCAGAATGGAGGAAAAGCACGTGGTAACAGAAAAAGGCATTTGTTTCAAAGCTGATTCCTGTGGGGAGAGGAAGACTGGGTGGGGGCACAGGGGGTCCTCCCCTAGAGGAAGAACCAGACCCCTCCAATGGGATCCATGGGGCAGAATGAGGACTAAGGGAGAAAAACTTGCAAGCCTGGCAAGACATGAGCACTGATAAAGGTGCCTAGGGCTGGAAGTTAAGAGCCCACCTACGACTGTGAACCTGGACAGGTGGTAGGGCTGCCTTCAAACTCCCACACCAAAAGCCTACACCAGAGGAGAGAGGCAGGAAGATGCGCACACTGAAGAACGGTATGGGGTGACCTGAAAGTGACTCCCCATCTCTCCTGGGAGGGTGGGGCTGGCAGAGTCAGGGAGCAGACAGATGGTAATGCAGACCCGGGGGGAGTGCAGACCTATGGAGATGCACAGTTGCCTTGTGGAGAGAGAAGCTGGGAGGGTACTTCTGCTTCAACAAAAGAAGCAACACCACCCACAGGACACGAAGAACAATGTGCCCAGGGGCTTGTCACTTCCTTAATCTCTAGTGTGAGTTCCAGAACTTGTACCTGAGGTCACCATCTGTTAGTGGTGTGTGTATCGTAAGGAAGCCTGTGGTGTGTGCATCATCACATCTGCAAAGGCAGTTTTGCCATGTAAGGTAATATGTACACAGGTTTGGGGGATTAGGATGCAGATATGTTGGGGGGACGTTATTCTAGCAATCACAATATTGAAAGCAGTTGGATCCTGGGTGACTACAGAAACGTGAGCTGTACGTGCCACAGACAGTCACTGAAATGACAGCAGTGAGTAGGATGCTGATGAGGACGCTCAGCTGGTGTGAGCAAGCCCTGCAGAAAGCCAGAGAGTAAACACCTTCAGCTTTGAGGACCACATGGTCTCTATCACAGCTCCTCAACTCTGCCCTTCCAGCACAGCAGCAAACACAGGCAACATTTCAATGAATGGGCATGACTATGCTCCAGAAAAAATGTATTTACAAAGATAAGGCTATGGGCCAAGTGCAGGACCTATTGTGTAAACCTCAATGCAGAATATTTTCTTGGTTCCAATCATTCAATATCTCCCTGGATGAGGATCAGAAAGCCCTGCCTTCTGCCTCCCTGTGGAAGGAAGCATGTCCTTCCCACCCCACAGATGTCAGGATCTGCCGGTGCTCTGCTCCCTCTACCCAGACAACCACAATGTCTCCTTTTGTATGGATCCTGGGACACAGAAAAAACTGGGGCAAATCGACAGTCAACCTTTAGATGCAGTTACCAGATGACTTGAAGCCACTGGGAATGTGGGGGTGTTTGTTATGAGGCATAACTGGGTCCAAGCTGACTGATGCAAATAGAAAGTGTTAGTTATTAGGATTGTATTGTTTTAATGCTATTCCAGCACCTTCTCTGTTATCTCACCTGGCCAGTATGAGATGCTGAACCTAAGGCAGTCTCAAGTCACTGCTAGGTCTGGATAGAGGTCATTGGTCTCAGAGGTTGATCTTGCAAACATAAATGCCTTTTCTCTTGTATTTCTTTCTTTTTTCTTTTTCTTTTTTTTTAAAGACAGTGTCTCACTCAGTTTCCCAGGCTGGAGGCTGGAGTGTAGTGGCACGATCATGGCTCACTGCTGCCTCGATCTCCCAGGCTCAAGCAATCCTCCTGCCTCACCCTCCCATGCAGCTGAGACTACAGACACACCTCACCACACCCAGCGGGTTCGTTTCTTTCTTTCTTTCTTTCTCTCTTTTCTTTCTTTTTTTTTTTTTTTTTTTTTTTGAGATGTGGTCTCACTATGTTGCCTGGGGTGGTCTGGGGCTCCTAGGCTCATGCAATCCTCCTGCCTTAGCCTCTAAAAGTACTGGGCTACAGGCATGAGTCACCATGCCCACCCACAAATGCATTTTCTGAGTACAGGCACAGAAGCCATCAATGGATAAACAGATGCACAAAATTCAGCCACGAAAGGGAATGAAGCCCCAACACACACTAACACATGGATAAGATTTGATCACACTATGCTCAGAGAAAGTAACCAGACACACACAGCCTCATGTTCCATGATTCCATTCACATGACATGTCCAGAATAGGCAAATCCATAGTGACAGAAAGTAGACTCGTGGTGCCAGGGGCTACAGGGAGGGAGGTTTAGGGGAGGCTAGTGAAAGGGTTTCTTTTTGAGGTGATGAAAATGTTCTAAAATTGACTATGGTGATAGTTGCACAACTGTGAATATACCAGAAACCCCTGGACTATACATGTTAGACGAGTGAACTGTATGGTCTGTGAATTACATCTCAATAAAGCAGTCTTTTACAAGGACAGCACACAGCACTGGGAAACCAGCGCCAGGGATGTCCGTCTATCCCTCCGCACAGCCCTCAGAGGGTGGCAGCTCTGGGGCACCCTGGACCACAAGTCAGAGTTGCTGGCGTGGCCACGGCAAGTCAGGAAAGGGAAACCGAAGAGGCTACAGAATCACCTGCCCTTGTATTCTCCTTCCTGGTGGCGACGTTGTCCACCGGTCACCGGGGCCAGCCCTTTGTAGGTCATCTCTAAGCCCTCACCCGCCGTTCTGAAACGGGCAAGAGAAGGTGTCTGGATGCCAAGGACACAGCTATAATTAGAGACCACTTAGTGGTGCACAGGGCAACGGCAAGGTGCTGGCGCCGAGCGTCTGTCAGAGCAATGAGTTCTCACATCCAGAAAGCCACTGCCTGTTGCTGAAGGGCCAAAGACACCTTCTCAACGACGCTTATTATTTTTCCAAAGTGAAAATCATCCTAACATTTTTTATAAAGAAAGAAAAACATCACTCATTTTCAAGCCTGCAGAAATCCTAGCAATTCGAAATTAGCATAACAAATATTTTTTTAAGAAACACTGGAAGAGCCTCCGTGTGCCGTATGTATTACCGATTTCAATAAGCCCACTCTAAACGTCTCAGAATCACCATAATCTCTATGACACGGTATCTTCCATCGGAAATGAGTGGAAACGTCTTTTTCGAGCTGAAACTGTGATGTTCTGAGAAGAAAAGAAAACATTTTGCAGACATCTGGTTCTGGACAAAAGCATTGCTTCTGCCTTAGCCATGGAAATCTACCCCTTGGGGAAATCTGAACAGCTGAAACTACGTTCCGTGGAGGAAACAAAGGCAGTGTCTCTGTTAAGAGCCATGGGAAATATTAATTTCCAGATGCACTCGTTTTTATCTTAACATCTTGTCCTATATAAAGCAAGGCCTCATCTTAGACACTCCGGGAGCCAGAAGGAATAAGGGGTCCTTCAGACCCCCTCAGCAGCAGAAGCAGCAGGGCTCTGCCGGGTCCGTGCACGTGCAGTCCCGCTAGGGGAAGTGGATGTATGGAAACTGTCCAGACCAGAGGCAGATCCGTGCCCCTAAGACTTCAGACCAATTCCCAGGAAACCATCTCTGTTTACAAAGATTAAAGCCAATTTCCAAGTCAGGCATCTGGGCCACACCTTCCCATGGTGTGAGTAGAGATCCACCCCCAAACATTCAGTCTTCTGCAAGCATTGATCAAAGCAAATGCCAGGGTAGCTATGAAGTGGCCAGGCCTCAGAGACCCCACGTGGGGACCACCTGGCAGGGCAGGGGGCTCTCCTAACTCCACCCCCTGCCTAGGCATGTCATGCCTTCCATATGATATTGTCCTGGTGGATGCCACAGAAATCAGAAACTATTGAAAAGCACAGCATACCACTTCACATGGATTAGCATGGCTGCTACATATCACACAGCTCCTATGGAAAACAGAATGGTGGCTCCTGGAAAAATTAAAAATAGAATTCCCATATGACCCAGTAATTCCACTTCTGGGTCTATACCCAAAAGAATTCAACCCAGAGACTCCAACAGATATTTGCACACTCATGTCCACAGCAGCATGATTCAAACTAGCCAGAAAGGTGGGAGCAGCTCAGTGTCCCCCCGGCAGACGAATGGATGAGCACAGTGTGGTCCGTCCATGCAGTGGAATATTATTCGGCCATGAAAAAGCAATGAGATTCTGACACAGGCTACAACGTGGAGGGACCTTGAGGACACTGTATTGAGTGAAATAAACCAGTCATAAAAAGACGAATACTGTAGGATTAAACTTAAATGAGGTCCCTAGAGTTGTGAGATTCATAGAGATGGAAAGTAGAATGATGGTTACCAGGGGCTGGGGGAGGAAGGAACAAAGGGTTGGTGTTTAATGGGGACAGAGTTTCAGTCTGGGGAAATGAAAAAGTTCTGGTAGTCATGGCGACACCATCCCATGAATGTGCTTAATGCCACTGAAGAGCATGCTGAGAAATGATCAAAATCGATAAATTTTAGGTTATGTGTATTTGACCACAGTTGAGAAAAACATGAATTTCTAAATTCTCTTGAAAAGCAGGAAGATCTGACAACAGTGGGTATGTGTATTTATTGCAATTTTTAAAAAAGCAACAACAGACCAGGTGTGGTGGCTCATGCCTCTAATCCCAGCACTTTGGGAGGCTGAGGCGGGCAGATCACCTGAGTTCAGGAGTTCAAGACCAGCCGGGCCAACATGGCGAAATCCCGTCTCTACTAAAAATATAAAAATTAGCTGGGCGTGGTGGCACACACCTATAATCCCAGCTACTCTGGAGGCCGAGGCAGGAGAATTGCTTGAACCTGGGAGGTGGAGGTTGCAGTGAGCTGAGATCGCGCCACTGCACTCCAGCCTGGGCGAGAAAGAAAGGCTGTGTCTCAAAAAAAAAAAAAAGAAAAAGAAAAAAGAAAAAGCAACAACAACAGCTGGGCGCAGTGGCTCATGCCTATTATCCCAGCATGAGCTGGGAGGTTGAAGTGAGAGTATAACTTGACCCCAGGAGTTCGAGACCACCCTGGGCAACATGGCAAAACTCACGTCTACAAAAATATCAAATATCAAAAAAATGAGTGGTGTGTGGTGGCGCACGCCTGTAGTCCCAGCTACCCCATAGAAAGAGGCAGGAGGAGCACTTAAGCCTGGGAGGTAGAGGCTGCAGTGAACCATGAGTGCGCCACTGCACTCCAGCCTGGGCAACAGAGCAGGACTCTGTCTCAACAACAACAACAACAACAAAAACCAGCAGCGGCCGGGCGCGGTGGCTCAAGCCTGTAATCCCAGCACTTTGGGAGGCCGAGACGGGCGGATCACGAGGTCAGGAGATCAAGACCATCCTGGCTAACACGGTGAAACCCCGTCTCTACTAAAAAATACAAAAAACTAGCCGGGCGAGGTGGCGGGCGCCTGTAGTCCCAGCTACTCACATCCAGAAAGCCACTGCCTGTTGCTGAAGGGCCAAAGACACCTTCTCAACGACGCTTATTATTTTTCCAAAGTGAAAATCATCCTAACATTTTTTATAAAGAAAGAAAAACATCACTCATTTTCAAGCCTGCAGAAATCCTAGCAATTCGAAATTAGCATAACAAATATTTTTTTAAGAAACACTGGAAGAGCCTCCGTGTGCCGTATGTATTACCGATTTCAATAAGCCCACTCTAAACGTCTCAGAATCACCATAATCTCTATGACACGGTATCTTCCATCGGAAATGAGTGGAAACGTCTTTTTCGAGCTGAAACTGTGATGTTCTGAGAAGAAAAGAAAACATTTTGCAGACATCTGGTTCTGGACAAAAGCATTGCTTCTGCCTTAGCCATGGAAATCTACCCCTTGGGGAAATCTGAACAGCTGAAACTACGTTCCGTGGAGGAAACAAAGGCAGTGTCTCTGTTAAGAGCCATGGGAAATATTAATTTCCAGATGCACTCGTTTTTATCTTAACATCTTGTCCTATATAAAGCAAGGCCTCATCTTAGACACTCCGGGAGCCAGAAGGAATAAGGGGTCCTTCAGACCCCCTCAGCAGCAGAAGCAGCAGGGCTCTGCCGGGTCCGTGCACGTGCAGTCCCGCTAGGGGAAGTGGATGTATGGAAACTGTCCAGACCAGAGGCAGATCCGTGCCCCTAAGACTTCAGACCAATTCCCAGGAAACCATCTCTGTTTACAAAGATTAAAGCCAATTTCCAAGTCAGGCATCTGGGCCACACCTTCCCATGGTGTGAGTAGAGATCCACCCCCAAACATTCAGTCTTCTGCAAGCATTGATCAAAGCAAATGCCAGGGTAGCTATGAAGTGGCCAGGCCTCAGAGACCCCACGTGGGGACCACCTGGCAGGGCAGGGGGCTCTCCTAACTCCACCCCCTGCCTAGGCATGTCATGCCTTCCATATGATATTGTCCTGGTGGATGCCACAGAAATCAGAAACTATTGAAAAGCACAGCATACCACTTCACATGGATTAGCATGGCTGCTACATATCACACAGCTCCTATGGAAAACAGAATGGTGGCTCCTGGAAAAATTAAAAATAGAATTCCCATATGACCCAGTAATTCCACTTCTGGGTCTATACCCAAAAGAATTCAACCCAGAGACTCCAACAGATATTTGCACACTCATGTCCACAGCAGCATGATTCAAACTAGCCAGAAAGGTGGGAGCAGCTCAGTGTCCCCCCGGCAGACGAATGGATGAGCACAGTGTGGTCCGTCCATGCAGTGGAATATTATTCGGCCATGAAAAAGCAATGAGATTCTGACACAGGCTACAACGTGGAGGGACCTTGAGGACACTGTATTGAGTGAAATAAACCAGTCATAAAAAGACGAATACTGTAGGATTAAACTTAAATGAGGTCCCTAGAGTTGTGAGATTCATAGAGATGGAAAGTAGAATGATGGTTACCAGGGGCTGGGGGAGGAAGGAACAAAGGGTTGGTGTTTAATGGGGACAGAGTTTCAGTCTGGGGAAATGAAAAAGTTCTGGTAGTCATGGCGACACCATCCCATGAATGTGCTTAATGCCACTGAAGAGCATGCTGAGAAATGATCAAAATCGATAAATTTTAGGTTATGTGTATTTGACCACAGTTGAGAAAAACATGAATTTCTAAATTCTCTTGAAAAGCAGGAAGATCTGACAACAGTGGGTATGTGTATTTATTGCAATTTTTAAAAAAGCAACAACAGACCAGGTGTGGTGGCTCATGCCTCTAATCCCAGCACTTTGGGAGGCTGAGGCGGGCAGATCACCTGAGTTCAGGAGTTCAAGACCAGCCGGGCCAACATGGCGAAATCCCGTCTCTACTAAAAATATAAAAATTAGCTGGGCGTGGTGGCACACACCTATAATCCCAGCTACTCTGGAGGCCGAGGCAGGAGAATTGCTTGAACCTGGGAGGTGGAGGTTGCAGTGAGCTGAGATCGCGCCACTGCACTCCAGCCTGGGCGAGAAAGAAAGGCTGTGTCTCAAAAAAAAAAAAAAGAAAAAGAAAAAAGAAAAAGCAACAACAACAGCTGGGCGCAGTGGCTCATGCCTATTATCCCAGCATGAGCTGGGAGGTTGAAGTGAGAGTATAACTTGACCCCAGGAGTTCGAGACCACCCTGGGCAACATGGCAAAACTCACGTCTACAAAAATATCAAATATCAAAAAAATGAGTGGTGTGTGGTGGCGCACGCCTGTAGTCCCAGCTACCCCATAGAAAGAGGCAGGAGGAGCACTTAAGCCTGGGAGGTAGAGGCTGCAGTGAACCATGAGTGCGCCACTGCACTCCAGCCTGGGCAACAGAGCAGGACTCTGTCTCAACAACAACAACAACAACAAAAACCAGCAGCGGCCGGGCGCGGTGGCTCAAGCCTGTAATCCCAGCACTTTGGGAGGCCGAGACGGGCGGATCACGAGGTCAGGAGATCAAGACCATCCTGGCTAACACGGTGAAACCCCGTCTCTACTAAAAAATACAAAAAACTAGCCGGGCGAGGTGGCGGGCGCCTGTAGTCCCAGCTACTCCGGAGGCTGAGGCAGGAGAATGGCGTGAACCCGGGAGGCGGAGCTTGCAGTGAGCCGAGATCGCGCCACTGCACTCCAGCCTGGGTGACAGAGCCAGACTCCGTCTCAAAAAAAAAAAAAAAAAAACCAGCAGCAACAACAATGCCCACTGCACATTAAAACCAGGTAGTCACTTCCTGCCGCACACTCAGGTTTCTCACCCCAGGTAACGGAGGCCCGTGCAGCCGGCCGGCCTCCCTCCTGCTTCTCAGGCCGCCTCTGCTTCCCAAACAGCCCAGCCCTGCCCAGGGTGCAGCCTCAAACACAGGGGCTCTGCCCGGGAAGCAGTCCTCGGCCGTCCCCACCCCGCCGCAGAGTAAGCACCTTGGCTTTCTGAAGCCAGAGGAGATGATGCTCCCCAGGAAGGTCACTGGGTCTCAGACTAAGTCACCCCCCAAATAGCATCTCCTGGCATTCACTGCAATTATAAGACCAAATTCCATCAACTCAAAGCCACCATCAATTAAGGAGGCTCCTTATTTTATGCCCCAATGATAAGAGAAAACGCTGTCACTGAATATTTCCAATACTATTGATTACAATATACAAGAGGCAAAAGAGAACCCCCCTTAGATCAGCTGAAATGCCGCGTGTGGGTAAATCATGAGTGGTGCGATTTTCCTCCCGGAGGCCAGTGGGGCCGTTCCAAGGGGAGGACCTCCTCGCTGGGGAATGTCCAGTGCCCAGGTTTTCAATAAATGGGGGTTGGATGATGGACACAGCAGGAACATTAGGTAACAGTCAGGGACCAGCGGGACAGGGGCGGAAACCTCTCAGGGTATAGCACCCAGAAACAGGGTTTGTTTCTCAGGAATCAGAATCTCAGAGTGGGTCTTCCTGCCTCCAGGACACACCAAACTCACAGGTGTGCTGGGCACAGGTGGGCGCTGAAAGGTCACGTGGGCTTTCTAGAGCTCCAGCAGGAGTCTCCTGAGAGCCTACTGACTCTCGAGAACTGCGTAGCCATGTGGGAGCCAAAATGTGTCCCCTCACCCGAGGGCTGGGCCAGTGTCACAGATATTCATCCCCAGTGCGGATGAACAAATGACCCCGACGGTCACAGGAGCACCCAAGATAGGCAGGACTGTCGCCGTTTCACAGACGCAGGGCCTGGCACTCAGAGGGACGTTACCAAGGAGACGAGCTGGTCCGGCTTAGCAGGGTCAGCTGTCCTCATAACGGGGCTTCACTTCTGGAACTGACTCCTTTCTCGAACTGCCTATGTTTTGCCGGGGACCGCAAAGCAAACTAAAGCAACGCAGTGGCCACAGGAAGCGTTCACAGAGAGCAGGGATGGAGCAGGTGTGGAGCTAGCCGCCCTGCTTCCTCTCTCCACAGGTAAACAGCCGTGTCTATGACAGGGGCCCTCCTTACCTGCGGTTTCAGTTAACTGCAGTCTGATGCAATGCGAAAATATGAAACAAAACATTCCAGAAATAAACAATTCACCTGTTTTCAATTGCGTGCCATTCTGAGCAATGTGATGGAATCTTGCCTCCTGTTGCTCCGTCCTGCCCAGGATGTGAATCATCCCTTTGTCCAGCGTGCCCATGCTGTCTAGGCCACCCACCCATTCGTCACTCAGGAGCTCTCTCAGTTCTCAGATTGAAAACACAGCCCATACATGGAGGGGTCTGTGCTATCCTCCGTTTCTGGCATCCGCCCAGGTCCTGGAACACAGCCCACATGGGTAAGAAGGGTCTGCTACAGTCTCATTTTGCAGATGGAAGAACCGAGTCCTCAGTTTGTAATTAGCCCCTATCACATGGTAAGCCAGGAGTGAAAGCGAGAGTGGCAGCCAAACGGACGGGTTCAAGGACACCTCTGAACCATCTGGAATCCATCTCCGGAGGTCACTCCCCGTGGGTCACGCTGACCTTTCCAACAGCCTAAAACCTAAAACCACAACCGATTCTATTCTGACTTGGACATGAGGTCTTTTCTGAACCTGGGATGCTAACCTGTTATTTATTTAATCAGCAAACACGTCTACCACGTGCCAGGCCCCGAGCAGGACAGCTGACTTGAACGCAGACATGGATAAAACAGACTCTGTCCTAAACAGACACTTTCCAAGATCTGAAAGGCCTCCTCCGAGAGAGCAGCTTAGGAATGTTTTAAAACTCCATGTTCTGAAAAGCACAGCGAATCTCTGCCCCGAGTTCCTCGTCATGAGAGCGGGCCTGTTATACCGCCTCCGCAGTGGTGAACCGTTCCAGGTTAAGCAGGGATTTGGAGGTGCCCATCATGAACAGCCTCGGGTTCACACCTGCCAGGGACCATGTCTTTCCCCTGCCTGTCCCCGCTGCACTGGCTGAAGTGGGCACCATTCCTAGAGGCCCACGGCTGAGGTCTCACACGGATTGAAATCAATTTGGCCACATTAATGTCTCAGTTGGCTGAGATTTCTCTCTCTCCAGTAAACACCATTCCTTAAATGCCAACTCTGTGGAGCTTATTCTCAAAATGTTCAAAAAAAAAAAAAAAAAGGAAAAACCCATGAAGAAGAATCACAGCACTAAAACCAATGAGAGAGTTTTCAGATACCTTTAAAGCAACAGGAGAGGTCAGGCGTGGTGGCTCACGCCTGTAATCCCAGCACTTTGGGAGACCTAGGCAGGCAGTTCACCTGAGGTCAGGAGTTTGAGACCAGCCTGGCCAACATGGTGAAACCCCGTCTCTGCTAAAAATACAAAAATTAGCCGGGCGTGGTGGCGGGTGCCTGTAATCCCAGTTACTTGGGAGGCTGAGGCAGGAGAATCACTTGAACCCGGGAGGCGGAGGTTGCAGTGAGCCAAGATCACACCACTGCACTCCAGCCTGGGCGACAGAGTGAAACTCTGTCTCAAAAAAAAAAAAAGGAGAGAGAATTACATAAAAAAGTAAAACTAAAATAAATAAGGCAACAGACAAAAGAAGCAAGACCATGTGTTTGTGTGTTTGTCTTTGCTATTTTTTTCTCTATCTTGTTGACAATCATTTTGGTCTGTAAAGACCATGTTAGCAACCAAAAGACAGAGCTGAAACAGTTCTCCGCTAAGGAACAGGTTCACAGAGAGCTGGTGCAGGCCGGGTGGGCTCTGGCCTCCTCGCTTCCCGGACCCTAACCCGTGTGCACCCTCGAGGTTCCCAACAGCCCTCCCTAAAGAACAGTCAGAGACTATAAGCAGGAAGACACCTCTGGCGACGGGTAATGCCCACCAGTACCCACTGTAAGTCCTCAAGGTGATTCAGCCAGCACCGGGTTTCCAGTTCCAAGGATCCTTCACTTCTCCTTGGAACTGACTCTTCCACCTTCCTTTCCCTCCCTGAGATGTCTTGATGGGCCTGACCTTTTTTGAAATGTCACTGCTAGCTGTCGCTTTTAAGTTGGAAGACTGAGATCTGTAGCATCAGTCATGTACTTCTGCCCTGCCAAACCCCAGTTCTCCGTGAGGAGTCGGAACATGTCACTTATCAGCCCTGGACAAGCTAAGATGCTGTGCAGGGGCCTCTGGGTTCCTCAGAATCGATATAGCCTGTGTCTAGAAGAGTTTAAGAGCCACCAAACACTAGATGCACAGGTGCTTTCAAAGCTCAAAGGAGATGGAAGAAAACATCCTCTGGGGAGAACAAGTGACGGGAACACAGAAATCTTTTGAAACTCCCCAAGTCATGTGATAACAGGGATGTGTTCGAAACAAAAGCCCCAAATGCCTTCACTGATCACTGCTGCCTGCCTGATGGAGGTTCACCAGGACCTCATTTCCCTGACAGCTCGGTGAGGCTCCCTCCTAGGTGACTTTTGGATGGTGGACAAGTGACTCTGTCATCGTCTGCCCCGGGGTCTCCCAGATCCTACAATTTCCCGAGGACATCCATGTTTCATCAGTTGGTGGCCTATGCATCTGGAGTGCTCAGAGGGCCTGGCCTTGGCAAGCGTGCAAAAGATGAGAATGGCCACCATCGGACTGTGTGCATTCTGCTATCAAAGATCACAGTCACAGTGGCTACTCCCATCTTTTGAGCACTTTATAGTGTGTATGTGTGTGCGCAGGTGCACACGTGCAGGTGTGTGTGCACCTTTTTTTTTTCTCAAGTGGAAATAGAACATCTTTTAAAAGGCAGAGCTTAGAGAAAAAAGGTCTAGGTCAAGTCCTGGTGTTGTCCCTGTTTACTCAGGAACTGCTTCTTGTTGAGGAACACAAATCCACTCAGATGGGCTCAGTCCCAGAGGCAGAATCTCACAAAAACCTAGTGCAGGATGTGTGACCTCTCAGAAGCCAGAGGGCCTTTGGGGCCACTCTCTTCATTTGCATATGTGTGCGGATGCCTGTGTGCATGCACGTGTGTGTGCGCGCGCGCGTGCGTGAGCACGACCTGTCCATCTTTTTTTTTTTTTTTTTTTTTTTGAGACGGAGTCTTACTCTGTGGCCCAGGCTGGAGTGCAGTGGCCAGATCTTAGCTCACTGCAAGCTCCGCCTCCCGGGTTTATGCCATTCTCCTGCCTCAGCCTCTCAAGTAGCTGGGACTACAGGCGCCCGCCACCTCGCCCGGCTAGTTTTTTGTATTCTTTAGTAGAGACAGGGTTTCACCGGGTTAGCCAGGATGGTCTCGATCTCCTGACCTTGTGATCCGCCTGTCTCGGCCTCCCAAAGTGCTGGGATTACAGGCTTGAGCCACTGCGCCCGGCCGACCTGTCCATCTTATTCTCTCTGGGTCTATATCACCTTCTCTATTTTTTTCTGGCATGTCCTTCCCTGGCTTCTGCCTCCCTAGGAGCAGAGGGCTCTTTAAAATCCCAGCAGGGGGAGAATGGCGTGAACCCGGGAGGTGGAGCTAGCAGTGAGCCGAGATCACGCCACTGCACTCCAGCCTGGGAGACACAGCGAGACTCCGTCTAAAAAAAAAAAAAAAAAAAAAAAAAATCCCAGCAGGAATGAGTCTCTGCCCCAGTCCCAGTTTCCCCAGGGACAAATCAGATTGGCTCAAAATTAGCCAATCGGCTGGGGACACAGTGGGGTGAAGGTTGGAACAGAACCCAGAGATGGTTTTCAGGTGGGACCAGCATCACTGTATGTGTGGATGTGGTGGCGGGGGGTATCCTGGGCACAGCTTTAACCCCTCTGAGCCAGGAGGAGATGTGCTGAGGATAAAATAACACAGAAGGAGCAAATGAAGGTAGACTTGCTTCATGAATGTGATCCACTTAGTCAATACTCTGGAATATTGTTGAAAACAGGATTCCCTCCCCAACAAGGAAAGGCATGTTCCTGAAAAGTTACACGCAGGTCCACTCAGGGATTACTGAAACAAAAGACGGGAGGCACAGAGGCCATCGGGGGACTTATGAAAATGCATATATGTGTTGTTTTGCTCACTAAGATTTAGCCAAAGAAACAGTATTTACTGACAGCCACCTGTACAGGTCAATCCTGAGGAATGTGCTGAGCACAGGAGGTCCCTGCCCTTTGGAAACGCGGCTTCTAGTTGAGGAGATGATAAAGAACCCAGAAGGCAATGGGCAGCCAGGCGAGGACAGGGAGAGGGAAGCCCAGGAGCTGAGGAGGAGGAGGAGAGTTCCAGGCAGAGGAACAGCATATGCAAAATGCCAGAGGTCAGAGTCAGGCTAGTGGACTCCAGTTCTACACGCCTGGAGCACGGAATGCAGGGAGCACACGGCAGAGAAGGGAGGTGATGTGACAACCGCCACACTCAGAGGGCCCTTCTTGGCGGGGCAGCTGCAGGGAGTGACATGACCCCATGTGTAATCTAGAAAGGTGAGGTGCCCAGCTGCAGAAAGGAGAAGGGTCTGGGCCACCAGCAGCGGCAGAGAAGCTGGTGGCTAATCCAGGAGAGACACTGCGGCGCCAGAACTGTGGGGTGGCAGCAGGGACAGAAGGAGGCCGATGGGCTGGAACGACCTTCCAAAGGGAGATGACAGACCCTAAGGGAACCCGGGGTGACTTTCTTTCTCATAAATAAGATGATGAGGACCAGGCTGTTCTTTCTGACTTTCCCTCCCGGGTTTTGTGTTTTGCTGGGAGCGTCTCAAGAACCTGTGCACTTCAGTTTAAAAAGAGGCTAGCTCCAACATGTTGGGAGGCCGAGGTGGGCAGATCACCTGAGGTCAGGAGTTTGAGACCAGCCTGACCAACATGGTGAAACCCCATCTCTATTAAAAATACAAAAATAATTACCTGGGTGTGGTGGTGCGTGCCTGTAGTCCCAGCTACTCGGGAGGCTGAGGCATGAGAATCGCTTGAACCTGAGTGGCGGAAGTTGTAGTAAGCTGAGATCGTGCTGCTGCACTCCAGCCTGGGCAACAGAGTGAGATTGTCTCAATAAAAATAATAATAAAACAAAACAATAATTCTAAAAAAGAGACTAGCAAGGTGCTAGCAAGGTGCTCCATGTGTGGGGCAGCCTGCTTACCAAGGCCTTTCCTGAGCTTTGTTCTCCATCCAACAGCTAAACAACTTTAAGGTTTGCTGACCTGGGTCCTCCTGGTCTACCCTGATCCTACAGAACTTCTCATACCTCATTCTCTTCCCCATGATGGGCCAAGAAAGGCCCTGTCCTACCCGCAGCCCTCCCCGCTGCATGGCCCCTCTCTCTTTTTTTTTTTTTTTTTGAGACGGAGTCTCGCTCTGTCACCCAGGCTGGAGTGCAGTGGCGCTATCTCAGCTCACTGCAAGCTCCGCCTCCCGGGTTTATGCCATTCTCCTGCCTCAGCCTCCCGAGTAGCTGGGACTACAGGCGCCCGCCACCTCGCCCGGCTAATTTTTTTGTATTTTTAGTAGAGACGGGGTTTCATTGTGTTAGCCAGGATGGTCTCGATCTCCTGACCTCGTGATCCGCCCGTCTCGGCCTCCCAAAGTGCTGGGATTACAGGCTTGAGCCACCACGCCCGGCCTGCTCCTCTCTTTAGAGGTAGGCAGAACAACAGCCTAGAAGAGATCAAGTCCCAATCCTGGGAGGCTATAAATATGTGACCTTTGTCTTCACAGATGTCATGAAGTTAAAAATCTTCAGATGCAGAGACTATCCTGGATCATCCAGGTGGGCCCTAAATGTATCCCAAGTGCCCTTCTAAGAGGGTGATTTGATGCAGAAGAGAAGGTAATGTGACCACAGGGGTTGAGCTGGGTTGGGGGTCCAGAGATTCGTGTGATGCGGCCACAAACCAAGGAGCACCAAGATTGCCTGTCGCCACCCAGAGCTGGAGGAGACGAAGAATGGTTTCTCCCCAGGGTTTCCAGAAGGAAGACAGCCCCACCCACACCTTGATTTCAGACTTCTGGCCCCCTCAACTGGAGAGAGTCAATTTCCACTTTTTTTTTTAGATAGAGTCTTACTCTGTCACCAGGCTGAAGTGCAGTGGCACGATCTTGGCTCACGGCAACCTCCGCCTCCCAGGTTCACGCAATTCTCCTGCCTCAGCTTCCTGAGTAGCTGGGATTATAGGCGTGTGCCACCACACACAGCTAAATTTTGTATTTTTAGTAGAGACCGAGTTTCACCATGTTGGCCAGGCTGGTCTTGAACTCTTGACCTCGTGATCCACCCACCTCAGCCTCCCCAAGAATTTCCGCTGTTTCTACCCATCCAGGCAGTGGTCATTTATCACAGCAGGCCCAGGACACAAAGGCATCTCTCCCATTAGCCAGTGCCCCTCTTCCTCTGATAGTCCCCCCAGAACCGACTCAATTTTTCTAAGAGGATAAATCATAACTCCCATAAACCATTCTCAAAAGGTGTGACAGCAACACCCTGACAAGAGGCTGATCACTGGTTGCTGGAGGGGGTTTAAAGCACAGCAATGCAGTGATAACTAAAAAGATTTATGGTCTATGTGAGGCATTAAATCTTCATGGAGGGTGCAAGAAAAAAGGGAAAAAAAATGGCTTTTAAAGCACCAACTTAAATGAACTAGCACCACATAGGGGTCATGGGTACTTCCTTCCTTTAGTCATAAAATACCTGCTGAGATCCCAAGTGTGCTACTTGGTGGGGAAATGATGACCACGGGACTGGCCTCTGCCCTTCTGGAGCGTTCATTCTGGTGGGAGACGAAGATAGAGAGTTACGGGTTTGAATCCCTTCCAGGAGGCAGAGGGGCTGATTAAAAACAAGTTTGGTGTCTGATAGTCTCCAATTTCAATTTTGCCTCATGAGCTGATCAGTAAAATTGGTTCATAATATTTAAACCTGCAGAGCATTCAAGGACCATGTCACACCAATAAAGCATCTGCTCCCTATGTGTACATAGTGGATACTCAATACATGTAGTCCTCTCTCCCCTCCCCCTGAGTTCTATCTATTCATGAACTAGACAGATAGCTAACTCCACACACTGCCCAAAAATGGAGGCTGACACACTTAGACACACGACACCTCCCAGAACTACATCTGTAGGAAGACAGCAGGCTGTGTGTTGAAAGCAAAATATTGCAGAACTACAGACAACAGAAGCATTACGGTAAACTGAGAAAACTACTTAATATTCCTGACTTGAAACATATCTCCTAAACTTGCTGTTGGGGTCGCTACAGAATAAATTGTGTGTCCCCTCCCAACCCTTCCAAATTCATATGTTGGAGCTCTAACCCCTGGTGGGATGGCATTTGGATTGGGACCTTTTGGGAGTGTTTAGGTTTAGGTGAGGTCATGAGGGTGGGGCCCCCACGATAGGATTCGTGTCCTTATAAGAAGAGGTACTAGAGAGCTGACTCACTCTTTCTTTGCCACATGAGGGCACAGGGAGAAGGAAGTCAGCCCCCATGAGAAATGGAATCAGCCACAACCTTGCTAGGACTTCCAGCCTCCAGAACTGTGAGTTATAAATTTCTGTTGTGTAACACCTTCCAGCCTACAGCACTTTGCTATAGCAGCCTGTCTTCATCTGTTTCGTGTTATAATAATAATATATAATAATAACATGATAATACTGGAGAATGGGTAATTTCAAAAGAAAAGACAGCTGGGTGTGCTGGCTCATGCCTGTAATCCCAGCAATTTGAGAGGCCAAGGTGGGTGGATCATGAGGTCAGGAGTTCAAGACCAGTCTGGCCAACATAGCAAAACCCCGTCTCTACTAAAAACACAAAATTAGCCGGGTGTGGTGGCAGGTGCCTGCAATCCCAGCTGCTCGGGAGGCTGAGGCAGGAGAATTGCGTGAACCCAGGAGGCGGAGGTTGCAGTGAACTAAGATCACACCATTGCACTTCAGCCTGGGCGACAGTGAGACTCTGTCTCATTAAAAAAAAAAAAAAAAAAAAAAGGAAAAAGAAAAGAAAAGAGGTTTATTTAGCTCATGGTTCTGTGGTGTGGGAAGTTCAAGGGTACCACCTCGGTTTCTAGTGAGGGTTTCTGTGCTGCTACACAACATGGTGGAGAAGGTCACAGGGGAAGTAGACACATGCAAGGAGGAACCACATGTGAGGGGTGTCCTGGCTTTATAACAAGACATTCTTATGAGAAGAAACCTATTCCCATGAGGACTAATCCCATCTAGAGAGTGAAATCTCACTCACTACTGGAGAACACCACCAAGCTATTCATGAGGGATCTGCCCCAGAACCCAAACACCTTCCACTAGGTCCTCCCACCTCCCAACACCCCCACATTGAGAAATCAAATTTCAACATGAGATTCGGTGGGGACAAGCAAGCCATATCCAAACCCTAGCACGGCCCCAGCACACTAGCAGAGTGTCATTTCCACTTCACTTCTAACAGATGAACTAGAGGACTTACATTCAGGGACAGACACTTCTTCAGGATGGAAACAGTGGATTATAAGTATCTCACCAAGCATCAGTTGCACCCTGCTCTCACCTTTTGCATTTCACAAGCCCCTCCTCCTTAACTGGGCACCGAGCTGTACCAGGTTAACACTGCCACTTAGTGGCCAGCTCAAGAAATTACATGGAGCCATATGACCAGACAGGGCCTTTGCCTGTTCACTTAACATTTGTTACTGAGGGTTCTGGGTCTGGTGCTGGGCGCCAGGAGAATAAAGATAGATGGGAAAGTGCATCCCTCTCAAAGCACTTTAAAGTTTAGCTTGGGAGACTTATGCATGAACCATTCATTGTAATACAATATATAAAAGGTACCCATCAAGTACTGTGGGAATCAAAAGAAAAGCTTCCTGCAGAGAAAGCACTTCGGCTCTGAGGGGTGGGAAGGAGTTCACCTGGCAAAGGTGGTGATGGTGGAGCAAGCAGTCCCACCTGGCTGGAGAGACATCACATCATTGAGAAGATGGTGTTCAGTCACCGACGTGTTCAAAGGGGTCTGTCTGTGTCTAGGGGAGATTATATCCCCTGTTGGAGGCAGCCCAGCAGCAGAGAGAGTGGCTAAGGCACTTCTTAGATAAACTCAACAAGGAAAGTGTGGCCATGCTAGGGAAGGCACCTATGGAGCCCCTTGCACATGAAACTGGCTAGGACTACAACTCACTCTGGTGTCCTTAGGTGGAAACTCAATTGGATGCCCAGGCTCGAAGCACCTTGAGAACTGGGGCTCTGACCAGGTCAGTAAGCAGGTCAAACCGAGGAGGAACCAGGAGCTTTTCCCATGCAAGGAGAGATGGCAGTGGGTCCAGATTTAGGGCACAGCAGATACTCATGAGATGAGCAGGTGGCAATACCCCTGGGCGGCGGGGACAGGGGCTGAGGAGGCAGGAGAAGAGCCTGGGCCAGAAGGATGGCAAGCCCTGAGCACTGTGGAGCACTGACCCTGAAATGCAGTCTTGTTTGCAATAGCCAGTGCCAGATCAGAAGATGGAGAAGAGGTAATATTAAAGATTTTCTCTAAACAAATGAAATCTAACTTTTACAGCAACAATGTCCTGTCTGGATGGATGCTTTGAAACGTTTATTGTTCTACATGGAGTAGAGCTGCTCCCCTCCCACCCAACCCCTTCCTCACTACAGGGCCAACCACATCCCACGCCGCAGTGCTTTTTCAGGTGTTTGCTGCCTATTTGTAAATAGCACACATCTGATCATCTGTCTTGATTTCCTTCTGTTTAAATATTACTTATTGACTTTCTGCCAGGGAGGATGAGAGTTTCACTCATTTATCACACAGCCCAAGACAGCCATGACCCCGCTTGGTTAAATCATGGTTCCTGTGTTTATGCTATTAGGGCTAGTTACATCTCGTCCACAGCAAGGTAGGCAGTCGACTGCGATTCTATTTTCCTTGAGTAAATAACAGCCACATTTTCAAATCTGCCTTTCTATTTACATGTAACGAATTTATCACCAAGTTCTGACAGAGGTGTAAATTGCAGAGCACAGGTCTCCTCCTGTGAGGTGCAAACACATCCAGCAATCTGTTGCCTGGGTTTCTGGGCCACCCTCTCCCAGAGCCATCCACCCTCCTGTGCCCACCTAGGTCAATGCTCCACAGTCATTCCAGGCCCGGCCTCTGCCCGGTGCCAAGGCCCTCCCCAGAGTCCAGGTCTTCCTGTCCCCTGGCTCACTCCCTCTCTGGTGAAGCTCCTCTCCAGGAGCTTCCTGAGAAAGCAGCATAGGAGGGGCTGATTCGAGAAAACACGCATCTGAAACACCTCTGGGACCCTCTGATTTGCTAGAACACTGGTTTGGAAGGTTTTTCCCACTGCACTTCCCATATGGCTGCTGAGAGGTCAGACCCCAGATCCTCTACGTGCAACTTGACTTTTCTCTCTTGAAACTTTTAGGATTGCGTTTCTGTTTCTATTCCCTGAGTTCTGAGCTTTTAGGACCCCCAGCTTGCCTGGGGGTGTCTTCTCACACCAGGGCCCTTTCAACTGGGAATCTCACATCCATCTGCTCAGAGGCTTTATCTTGGATGATCTCTTTGTTTATTTCTCCCTCATTATTCACATGCCGAACCTGCGAGATGACTCCTCGAACTCTACCTGATTCCAGGGCTCTCTTCCGCCTCCTTGTGTTCATCTCCAACATTACTGCTATGCCACTTTTTTGCAATCATTATTGATCTTCATGACTTTCTCAAATGCTCCCTGTTTCACAGATGCTATTATCTTCTCTTACTGCACTGAGGATATTAGGTAGGGAGGGCATCTCCTTTGGAACTTCCCTTCTGTGTTGCGGGAAGTCAGGGAACCCAAACAAAGGGACCAGCTGAAGCCATGGCAGAAGAGCATCAATTATGAAGATTTCATGGACATTTGTTAGTTCCCCAAATGAATGCTTTTATAATTTCTTACCCCTGTCTTTACTGCAGTCTCTGAACACAAATTGTGAAGATTTCATGGACATCTATCACTTTCCCAATCAATACTCTTACAATTTCCTATGCCTGTCTTTACTTTAATCTCTTAATCCCGTCATCTTCGTAAACTGAGGATGTATGTTGCCTCAGGACCCTGTGATGATTGTGTTATCTGTACAAATTGTTTGTAAAACATGTGTGTTTGAACAATATGAAATCTGAACCTGAACCTGGAAGGGGTCAGGGAGGTTGAGCCTGGGAAGGGTCGGTTAGCGGAGACGGAGGGTGAACCTGGGAAGGGTTGGTTAGCAGAGAGGGAAGGTGAACCTGGGAAGGGTTGGTTAGCGGAGAGGGTGGTTGAGCCTGGGAAGGGTTGGTTAATGGAGAGGGAGGCTGTGAAGGAGAGGACTTGAGGTCACGTTCATTCCCACCAAGGGCTGTAGATCCAAGATGTAGGAGAGCAGCTCCTTGTGGGCTGGAAGGGTGAATCCCTAAAAGGATGTTCTTTTAGGGCATCCTAAAAGAACAGGACAACAGTGATTTTCAGGGAACAAAGGAGATAACCATAAAGTCTGACCATCTGTGGGGCCAGGCAGAACAGAGTCATATGTCTCCTCTTTCAGAAAGTGAATAGGAGAAATATTGCTGAATTATTTTCTCAGCAAGGAATAACCCTGGGAAAATGAATGCATTCCCAGGGAGAGGTCTCTAAAATGGCCATTCTGGGATTGTCTATATTATGCAGTTGTAGATAAGGGATGAAATACGCCCTGGTCTCCTGAAGCATCCCCCCAGGCTTGCTAGGGTTAGGAAATTCCAGCCTGGTGACTTCTAGTCAGACTGGTTGTCTGCTCTCAAACCCTGTTTACTGTTTAGATGTTTATCAATGACAACATGTGCCCAGCAGGACATGGAACCTCGTTAGTAATTCTAATTTCACCCTGGCCTTGTGATCTTGCTCTGCCCCCATTTTCCTCGTGATATTTTATTGCCTTTGAAGCATGTGATCTCTGTGACCCGCTCCCTATTTGTACACCCCTCCCCTTTGAAAATTGCTAATAAAAACTTGCTGGTTTTGTGGCTCAGGGGCATCACAGAACCTGCCAAAATGTGATGTCACCCCCGGAGGCCCAGCTGTAAAATTTCTTTCTTTTGTACTCTCTTTATTTCTCAGACCGGCTGACACTTAAAAAAGAACCTGCATTGAAATATTGGGGGCTGGTTCCCCTGATACTTCAGTTCCCCAAATTGTCTTGGTTTCTGCCTGGAGTATTCAGTTCTACTTGTTTCATGTCTGCCTTTGAGGTGACAGCTTTCCTTCAACGACAGGTGATTCTCAGCTGCTTGTCTCCATCTTGTACTTGAGGCACTTACACAGGGGATGGAAATTTTGTATGGGTGCCTCTTGTCAACAGGAGGACTTCCCTTGGGGCACTTTGCTGGGGAGATGAACCATGAAATCCTTGGAGGACGCGTTCCAGTCAGAGTCCACAGCAGTGCAAAGGTCCTGGGGTGACCATGTGTTTTCTGTGCTTGAGAAAAGCAAAAGTGGAGGCCCGGGAGGCTTGAGCAGAGGGAGGAGGTGATGGGAGCAGGCTGGTGAGATCAGCAAGGCCCCCACCAGGCTGGCTGTGGTTCCTCCAAGGCCCTGTTTTCAGCCATGCCTATGGCCTCATGTGGAAGGGCCAGACCTCCAATATCCTGAGCTCCAACAGCTTTCAGCCCTTCCTGCTGCCAGTAGGGATGGTTTTCTCCAGGCTGCCACCTCATCACAACCACTTCTTCATTTCACACAATGGAGCCCAGGGCTGTGTGCCTGCCAGGCCTTTAGCACCACAAAGATGAAGGAGAGCCTCGACCTGCACATACCTCACAGGCCCCAGCCACAGACCTGTCTGAGTGCATCAGGGCAGGTGGGCAGGGCTGACCTCAGATGGCTTTGCTTAGACAGACAACAGAATGACTTTAGACTCCTGAGACACTAGGTGACCACCTCAGGTGCAGGTGCCTGGGGTTGCAGCACCGCTGAGTGGGACATTATGGGGGAAGAGCTGGAGGACTCACCCTTCCAGCCCACAAGGAGCTGCTCTCCTACATCTTGTATCTACAGCCCTTGGTGGGAATGAACGTGACCTCAAGTCCTCTCCTTCACAGCCTCCCTCTCCATTAACAGCCTCCCTCTCCATTAACCAACCCTTCCCAGGCTCAACCACCCTCTCCGCTAACCAACCCTTCCCAGGTTCACCCTCCCTCTCTGCTAACCAACCCTTCCCAGGTTCACCCTCCGTCTCCGCTAACGGACCCCTCCCAGGCTCCCCCTCCCTCTCCGCTAACCGACCCCTCCCAGGCTCCCCCTCCCTCTCCGCTAACCGACCCTTCCCAGGCTCACCCTCCCTCTCCACCAACCCACCCTTCCCAGGCTCACCCTCCCTCTCCGCTAACCGACCCTTCCCAGGCTCACCCTCCCTCTCCGCTAACGGACCCCTCCCAGGCTCCCCCTCCCTCTCCGCTAACGGACCCCTCCCAGGCTCCCCCTTCCTCTCCGCCAACCGACCCTTCCCAGGCTCAACCTCCCTCTCCACTAACCAACCCTTCCCAAGTTCAACCTCCCTCTCCGCTAACCAAACTCTTCCCCAGGCTCAACCTCCCTCTCTGCTAATCAACCCTTCTCAATTAACCAACTGACTTGGAAAATCTCCCCGTGCTGACCCCAATCTGGTGCAATTCTTGAGGCACCTCTCTAACACACACACACACACACCACCCACCCCCAACACACACACACACACACACACACACACACACTTGTGACGTTTAAAGGTTAGAAAACAGCCCTGCAGTACCCAGATGTAAGGGAACAAGGCCAGCCTTCTGGACTAAGGACCCCTCAACTTCCAGAACATTGTGCAGTAGGGTTTGGCTGCGGAGCGCCTGAAACATGGGAAATGTGCCTGAGGAACTGAACTCTACATTTTTTTTTTTTTTTTTTTTTTTGAGATGAAGTCTTGCTCCGTTACCCAGACTGGAGTGCAGTGGCACAATCTTGGCTCACTGCAGCCTCCACCTCCAGGGTTCAAGCGATTCTCCTGCCTCAGCCTCCCAAGCAGCTGGAATTACAGGTGTGTGCCACCACCATGCCTGGCTAATCCTGGTTAATCTTCGTATTTTTAGTAGAGATGGTGTTTCACCATGTTGGCCAGGCTGGTCTTGATTTCCTGACCTCAGGTGATCCTCCTGCTTCAGCCTCCCAAAGTGCTGGGATTACAGGCATGAGCCACTGTACCTGGCCTGAACTCTACATTTTTAAAAATTATAGTTATATGTAAATACCCATGTGTGTCCTGTGGTTACTGGACTGGACAGGGAGCTCTAGAATATTCTGCTAACCCCAGATGCCTCACTCAGCATCTTCATGAGATTTTACCAACATTGCTCCCCATCCAGGATAGCATCTGGGTGGGTGATGGATGTACAGATTAAAATCCATTTTAGAGTTCTCTTCTGCACTGTTGGCACTGCACATCTCCCTGAGACTAAAATCCAAAGACCTTGCCAAGCAACATGGCCCTCTAAGATCTCATTTCCCACCACTGGTGTGGGCCCCATCCCACCCCATCCTCTGCAGCTGGCCGGCCTCCTGGCTGCTTCCCACACACCCCAGGCATGCAGTGACCCCAGGGCCTTTGCACACGTCAGCGCCACTCTTTGAGATGCCTTTCCCTCTGACATCCCGAAGGCCCACTCCTTCCTTCCTCTTTTCCTGGTCTTTGCCCCAAATGTCACAGAGGCCACCCTCAGCTCCCAGCGGGAAGGAAACACGCTTCTGCATTGCCAGCTCCGTGTCATTCCACCCTCACCCTGCTTTATTTTTCTTCCTGTCATTTACCAACCCTGACATGTTGCACAGTTCTCTGCTTACTTGTTAATTATCTAATGTGCAGTCTCAAAGAGTAGAGTGTGCCGTGGCTCACTGATGTGTCCCCGGCACCTAGAAGAGAGCGTGGCTCTTACAAGAAACTCCATATGTACTAGTGGAAATAATGAATTCGATCCCTGATTACTTTTCATCATAGATATGCACCGAACATCAGCCACATTTTGGGTTACCCAGGTTTCTACGCCCTCATCTAGAAATACAACTTCCACTTCCCTGTTTCTATGGGAACACAGAGTCTGAATCCCAAATAAGACTCAGCAGAACTTTTAAAAGAAGCTACTTCTAAACGACTGACTCCGCCAACCGCATGCCCTCAGCAGGGCCACCATGCTGCAACGTGGAGGAGGTGGACCAGGGGTGGGCTGCAGGGAGCTGGGGGGAGTGTGGCAGGCTGGAGAGCACAGCCTTTCCAGAGGGGCCACGCTCCCACCCCCTGCCAAATGTCCACATGCACAGAGGCTACCTGGGTGTGGCCACGTTTCCTAATTTTTCAAGAGAAGCTGGAAAGCTGAATTTTTTAATGAAATTCCTGGAAGTTTAAACACCAGCAACACATTCAATTTTTTTTTAAGTTAAAAAAAAATAAATGTTAACATCTGGGCAGGTTACAATCAAGCTCTCTTGGGTCAGATCCACCCTCCAGACGGCCGGTGGTGAACTTTACACTACGGCTCATTCTATCAACCCAGTGAGAGCTGGGCCCCAGGCCCAGACTTAGTGACAGCCCTGCAGGAGGTTGACTGATCACAAGATGCATGGCAGGTACCAGCCAGTGCCCAGCTCCCTGCCAACCAGCTGCTTGTAAATACGTCGGATAAACACACCAAAAGAAGAAGGGAAAAGAAATAAAAATAATGATTTGCTTGGCCACTCACATGTAGAAGAGAAAAGGCTAAAATCGAAGCTGATATTCCCTCATTCAGTCTGCAAGAGCCTCCGTACCGCCCCTCCCGGCTCTGCCCACAGAACACAGGCAGCAGGGGTGAAAGTGGGCGAAGAACCCTGAGCACAGCAACGTCCCCAGGCCTGGCGTGCTGCCCGGCAAGCAGCTCCCCCGGGGCGCATCATCTTGGCAAACTCTCCAAGGACCCTGGGCTGCACAAGCTCAGAGACTCCACCTGTTGTATGGAGAGACGTCCTCGCTCTCAGGCTCCACCTGCTCATCCTCCCTTCACACGGAGAAAAGGAAACGTGACATGGACCAGAATCCCTGAGTTGGTACCAGCCATGTTTCCTCACCCTGCCGCGTAGCCACCCAGGAACCCACAGGGGGACCTGGGCTCCAGACTAGGGCACCGAGCCTCGTGGTTGGAGTGTTTGCAGGGATCATGAGGGGCCAGCTGGACACAACCACCTCCTCCTGCCATGGAAGGAAGTCCCTGTCCTGCACATTCACTGGCACTGCCCTGACCCATGCTGCAGGCCTCCCTGGGCCCCCACGGCCTGGGCCAGCCTCTCTGGGCTTCCAAGGTTGGCGTGTTCCTATGGTGGGGTTGACGCTGATGACAGCACCCACAGTCATGAGGCACTGTCTGACCCCTCCACCTGCGTGTCTTAGTGAGTCCGGGCCTCTATGCCAAAACACCTGAGGCAGGGCCGATTATAAATGGCAGAAGTCTATGACTCACAGTTCTGGTGGCTGGGGATTAAGGAGCCGGTAGGTGCGGTGCCTGGAGAGGGCTGCTCCCTGCTGCACAGGTGGTGGCTCTTGCTGTGTCTTCACGGGCAGAAAGACAAGGCAGTTGCCTTCAGCCCTTTTTTTTGAGACGGAGTTTCTCCCTTGTTACCCAGACTGGAATGCAATGGCGCTGATCTCAGCTCACTGCAACCTCTGCCACCCGGGTTCAAGCGATTCTCCTGCCTCAGCCTCCCGAGTAGCTGGGATTACAGACAAGCACCACTACAGCCAGCGCATCACACCCAGCTAATTTTTGTATTTTTAGTAGAAACAGGATATCACCATACTGGCCAGGCTGGTCTCGAACTCCTGACCTCAGGTGATCCACCCGCTTCGGCCTCCCAAAGTGCTGGGATCACATGCGTGAGCCACCGCACCAGGTCTGCCTTCAGCCTTTTGTACAAGGGCACGAATCCCATCGCAGAGGCTCTATCCTCATGATGGAATCACCTCCAAAAGGCCTCATCTCTTCGTGCTACCACAGCAGCGATTAAATTTCAACAAGATTTTTTTTTTTTTCTCTCAGACAGGATCTCACTCTGTGGCCCAGGCTGGAGTGTAGTGGCACGATCTCTGCTCACTACCACCTCTGCTTCCCAGGTTCAAGTGATTCTCATGTGTCAGCCTCCCAAGTAGCTGGGATTACAGGTGCACGCCAGCATGCCCAGCTAATTTGCGTGTGTGTGTGTGTGTGTGTGTGTGTGTGTGTGTGTATTTTTATTTTAGTTTTTTTTTTTAGGAGAGACAGGGTTTCACATGTTGGCCAGACTGGCCTCAAACTCCCGGCTTCAAGTGATCTGCCTGCCTAGGCCTCCCAAAGTGCTGGAATTACAAGCACGAACCACCACGCCCGGCCAACACATGAATTTGAAGGCACATTAAGACTACAGCACCTATATGTGATGTCATTTGAACCTCTGGACACTCCCTTAACTGCAGTGATTAGCCCCACTTCGAAGTGGAGGGGGCTGCATTCATTTCCCCCGGCTGCTGCGCCGTGCTGTCATAAAGCGGGTGACTTAAACAACGGAAGTTTCTGCTCTCACAGTTCCGGAGGCCAGAAGTCTGAATTCCAGGTGTTAGCAGGGCTGTCCACCCGCAAAGTCTCTAGGGGAGGGTCCTTCCTGCCTCTCCCAGCTTCAACGGCATTCCTTGGCTTGTGGCCGCGTCACTCCACTCTCAGCCCTCCATCTTCATGTGGCATTCTATCTGTGTGCACGGTGTCTCTTTTGCCTTTTCTTCAAAGGACATCTTTCAAGATTAGAGCCTCCCCAGTCCAGCGTGACCTCGTCTTAACTCAGTGACATCTGCAAAGGCCCTAGTTCCAAACGATATCACATTCACAGTTCTAGATAGACGTGAATTTACGGGGCAAACGCTTTGACTCAGTACGGGAGCACGTGGAGACTTTTAAGTAAATCCTAAGTGGCCTGCCCAAGGGCACCAGCTGAGAAGAAACCCAGCCGGACTGAAACCCAGGCTCTGCAGACGGGGATGCCAGGCCCCTGCGGCGCCCTCTGGCCAGATCTGTGGCTGAGAGTGCACCGGTTTCCTTGGGGTGTCTCTCCTGGCCGAGGTCTTGTGCCTCAGTAAATGCAGACCCAAAATAAACCACCTTCTTGGGTGACTGAGAACCCGGAAGAGAATTCTGGAAACAAGTTCCGTCTTGTTCATAGAAATGGTGTTGGACACAACACAAAACCCTTCCACGGGTGCGCTGTGGAAACCGTAATCCTTTGCCAATTCCCGGCTGCATGTGCTCCCTCCTCTTTTAAAGTGGATAGACGCAAGCTGTCTAGCTACTTGGCTGTCTTGTTCAAATAAATGCGATTTCATCAAATCACCCAGGAAGTGCAAAATGCAGTCTCTGGGGGGCGACGGAGCTAATACCCGTCTCAGTGCTGAAACTGTTCTCCTGTTGGCTCCTACGCCGTGGCTTTTCTACGTGGCTTTCGGTGGTGGCAAACAGCAGAGACGCGCCCAAGCGGCTGACGATTTTCATGGAAAGGTGAGGCTGCTTCAGGGCGGCACTCCGGGGCACAGGGACGGCAGGGCTGTCCTGGCTTCGTGTGGCCGGGGGCACCTGAGCAGCAGACGTGCAGGAACTCGCCACTGACACCTACCTGTGGTCTCTGGTAGCTGTGCTGCGGGAACAAATGATCACGAACAAGGTGGCTTCAAGCAACAAACCTTCCCCGCAGTCCTGGAAGCCAGCGTCCAAAACGGCATCACTAGGCTGGCCCTGAGGTGTCATCAGGGCCGTGTTCCCGGGAGGGCTCTGGGGCAGGGTCCTTCCCAGCCTCCTGGCAGCACCATTTGTATCTCTGCCCCCATCCACGTCCCACTCCCACCGCCCCCACCTTCATGCAGCCCCCTTCCCTGTGTGTGTCCTCTATGAGGACCTTGGTGATGACGCTGGCTTACCCAGTGCTACACTTTGGACATTGGCCCCTTCCAATCCTCACGTTAAAATGTAATCCCAGTGTGGTGGTGTCGGGAGCGGGGCCGAGCAGGAGGTGTCCGGGCCATAGCGGTGGATCCCCCATGAACAGATCAATGCCCTCCCCTCCGAGGTGAGTGTATTAAATTGGGGCTCTCCAGAGGAACAGAACTGATAGGATATATTTACACAGGAAAGCGAGTTTTCTCACCATCACAAGGTAAAGTCTCACAACAGGCCGTTTATAAGCTGGGGAAGACAGGAGCAGATCGTGGCCCAGTCCAAGTCCGAAAGCCTCAAAACCAGGGAAGCTGACAGTGCAGCCTTCAGTCTGTGGCCGAAGGACCAAGAGTCCCCGGCAAGACACTGGTGTAGGTCCCAGAGTCCAAAGGCCAAACGATTTAGAGTCTGATGTCCCAGGTCAGCAGTGGAAGGAAGCGTCCAGCATGGGAGGAAGAATGAAGCCAGGAGACCCAGCAGGCAAGGTCATCCCACCTGCCTCCACCTGCTTTGTTCTTGCCATGCTAGCAGCCAAATGGATGGTGCCCACCCATTTGGCTGCTGGGTCTTCCTCTCCCAGCCCACCGACTCAAACGTCCACCTCCTCTGGCAACACCGTCACAGACACACCCAGAAACAATACTTCCCCATCCCTGTGGGCATCCCTCAATCCAGTCAAGTTGAAGTGTAACATTAACCATCACAGAGAGCGGGTTCCTGCTCTGCGAGTTCCCACTGAGAGCTGGTTGTTACGAAGGGCTTGGCACCTCCCTGCCAAGGAGCTGGGCCAGCTCCTGCCTGTGAACTGACAGGCATGTGCACCTCTAGAAGAGCCGTTTGTGTATGTGTGTGTGTCTAATAGACAGTCTTACATGAACTTTACAATTTGCCAACATCAGCTCATAGAAATTGCAGTGTAGACAGCAGCACAACAGGGACGTCCTGGGACCCTGCCCATGGCGTTCATCAGGGAAGAGGAAGGACCTGGGAGAAAACGCCATGACCCTGTTCCCACATCCACGTGGATTTCCACAAAACAAGGAAGGCACAACCAAAGAGTCTTGTTGGGGCTCATTTAACCAGGAAAGAAACTCAGAAAACCACCTGGAGGGAACAGGGAACAGAAGGGTCCATTGAACAGATTTCGTGGGTTTCTGAAAAGTGCAACGCCCGGAACCACAATGTCATCCATGGTGTCAGGCGGCCTTCATCACTGGCCGTCCCTCAGCCACGCAGTTGCCTCCACCAGCACGATCAGAGGAACGGCAGAGTGCACAGCCACTGGCAGAGTGCTCTGGCAGCCACTACCACGCGTGGCACAAGAAAATTTACTCATCCCCCTCTGGCTAAATTGCTAAATGTGGGAACTCGGTTTGCAGCTCCGTGCAAAAGGAAATCAGACGAAGGGTCTGGAGGGCAAAAGCCAGGCTCTGAAGACATTTCAGGAGATCCGCCCTCACTTTCTTGGGTTGAGTCCTCCCCCCAGTGAAGGCACTTGGGACAGGCCATGTCCAAAAACGCTTTGCCTGGGATCCTGGAGTGAAGAGCACAAGACGACACAGGACCATTGCCAACGATATTCCTGGGCCTCTGCCATCACTGGTTTAGCCTGCGGCAATGCTGGGGTCCATCACCTAATTGCCAGAGAACTGGAAATTCAGTTTCCTGCTTCTGACTTCAGCCTTTCTCCTCCTCCTTCTATGTGTAGTGTTAGGAGTTAAGGAAGAACATGGGGTCTGGCATCCAGCAGCCTATGCCCTGTTCATTGTCCTTTTAGGAGCTGTGTGACCTGGGCTGTTCACCCACAGGAGACCCTACTTCGTGGGACCACATGGAAAGGGCTCAGCACAGGACTGGGCAGGGTACCACCATGCACTGAAAGGTACCCAAACCACCAGGCACAGTGTCATTCATCAGAAAGACATCCACGTCAAGGCCTTCTTTGTCTTTTCCCTCCCATTTCATCCTTGTCCTTCCCTGCCCATTATTAAAATTGGGCCATATTAAAATGGAGCCATTCTGAACGTCTCTCATTGCCACTGCCTTTTTTTCCTGATTTTATCCACCTTTTCTTTGCTTCTGGATGTCTGGTTAGCAACTGTTGAATACAGCCTGAAAACCGACAGAATGACAGCACATGGGAAGAGGGTTGCCCTCTCCAAAAATACAATGCCAGGTGCTAAAGTCCCTGCATCCAAAAAACAGTGGAAGCCCCTTTCAGAATGCAGCTGCTGGGAGGCAGGAACAACTCCTCCAGTCAGTTCCCCCATGCTTCAGCCAAGGTTCTCCACAGACACAGACCCACGGGATGTGTGTGACGTGCATGTGCGTGTGTGTGTGAATATACACACTTACAAATAGATACATATTTACATATATATTTGTAATATGTGTATATGTATATATTTGTGTATACTTTATGTGTGTGTATATGTGTATGTATATAAAGAGATTTATTTCAAGGAATTGGTTTAAATGATTGTGGAGGCTGACAAGTCCAAAATCCATAGGACAGGGCAGCAGGCTGGAAACTTAGGCAGGAGTTGATGCTGCAGTCTTAGGGCAGAATTCCTTCTTCTCTGAGAAACTTCAGGTTTTGCTCTTAAGGCCTCCAACAAATCGGATGGGGCCCACCCACAACATAGAGGGCATACCTTTACTTAAAGTCAACTGACTGCTGATGTCAATCACATCTACAGAACACCTTCACGGCAACCCCCACATTAGCATCTGAGTAGATAACTGGGTGCTAGAGTCTAGCCAAGCTGACATATCAAACTACCCAACACATACAGCCCATTTCTGCCTCTCTCCCTTGCTGTAGCCCCTCCTTGGCTTGGGTCTTCTACTGTTTAGACTTCTACCCATTCTGTTCCTCTTTGTCTTCAGAATCAGGAAGTTTGCTATCTTGGACTGAGCAATCCAAAAAGTAAAGGGTCGCCGATGATGTTCATTTCACACCTGGTTGCAAGAAAAGGGCCTGTCACAAAGAAGCTTCTTCCTCACCACAGATCCCAGAGCCCTGGACTGGAAGTCAGAAGGCTGGAGACCACCGACTTATCACTGATTGTCTCTCTAGATTTCCATTTCTCCCACAAACTGGGGATAAAAAAGCCAACCTCATTGGATTGCTGAACATTAAACAAGAACATATAGAAAAGCATTTGTGAACTTTAAAACTTTGTGCAAATGGAAAATTCATCACTCTCATCATCATTAAAATTTTCAGTATCTTTTTTTTTTTTTTTTTTTTTTTTTGAGACGGAGTTTTGCTCTTGTCACCCAGGCTATAGTGCAATGGCACGATCTTGGCTCAAGGCAACCACTGCCTCCCAGGTTCAAGCTATTCTCCTGCCCCAGACTCCTAAGTAGCTGGGATTACAGGCATGCGCCACCACTCCCAGCTAATTTTGTATTTTTAGTAGAGATGGAGTTTCTCCATGTTGGTCAGGCTGGTCTCGAACTCCCAGTCTCAGGTGGTCCACCCACCTTGGCCTCCCAAAGTGCTGGGATTACAGGCGTGAGCCACTGTGCCCGGCCCATTTTCAGTATCTTAATCACCATAATCATGGCCATCATCAAAATCATCACTATTATCACCATCACCATCAATATTACCATCATCATGACCACCACCATCTCCATCAACATTACCATCATGAACACCACGACCACTATCAACATTACCATCATCATAACTACCATCATAACCATCAACGTTACCATCATCATGACCACCACCACCACCATTACCATCATGAACACCATGACCACTATCAACATTACCATCATCATAACTACCATCACAACCATCAACGTTACCATCATCATGACCACCACCATCACCATTAACATTACCATCATGAACACCATGACCACTATCAACATTACCATCATCATAACTACCATCACAACCATCAACGTTACCATCATCATGACCACCACCATCACCATTACCATCATGAACACCATGACTACTATCAACGTTACCGTCGTCATAACTACCATCGTTACCATCATAATGACCACCATGATCACCATCAACATCACCACCATCATGACCACCACCACCACCATCAACATCACCATCATTATCACCATCAACACCATCATTATCACCACATCATCACCATCACTCTTCAACACCCACCCAAAATGTTTAAGTGCTTCATCTCTACCTTAGATAAATCCACTTCTGTCTATCTTCTGATTCTCAAACCAGAGTAAACATTAGAATCCCTGGAGGGCTTAGGAGAACACAGAGCACTGGTCCCTGCCCCCAAGAGTTTCTGATCCAGTGGGACTGGGGTGAATCCCGAGAATCTGCCTTTCTCTCAAGCTCCTAGGTCTTCTGATGCTGTCTGTCCAGTATTTTAAATCATTAAGCAAGGGTCAGCCAGATGAACTCCAACAACTATCCCAAGACTTCTTAGAAAAACCTGCCTTTGCAGCACAGTTGTACATCATCAGCACTTTCCAGATGAACATATTTGATCCCTTTTAAATGGTGCAGTCAGTCATCATTTCTCCCACAAACTCAATATTAAATGATTCATTTTTCATAACTGAGAGGGTAAGAACAACTGTGAATGAAAAATAAAAGCTGGGGATATTTTACGGGCGAAGATCCACAGAGTGAATCCAGTCTCTTTGTATTAATAAAACACGAGGCAGGAAGATGAGGAGAAAGTTGGCTCCTGACAGGCACTGCCAGGGCCCATTCTGGGCACGTAGATTGGCAGAGACCTCATTCCGCCAGTTACCCGAGCAACGTCTATGGTGTACAGAGTCTGATTAGTTCAGTGACAGTGCGCATCACTTTCTTTTGGAATCATTTGTGGCACTGATTGATTGTCCTTAGCAAAATAGAGACAGATGGCACAGGGTTGGTGCTGGTGCAGTTTTGCTGCTGTGAAGGCGTACTAAGCATCCTGCCAGGTCTCACGTAATAAGGGCATCCCCATCCCCGGTGGTCACTGTGCCAATGGCGACAAGGCTGTAATGGGGACTGACAGGGAAGGGACAGGCCACCCGAACCGACCTTTCATCCTGGCTGCCATGGAAGACTCGCTTCCCTGGAGTGCTGTGTGGTGGTTGTAGGCTACCGCCCAGGAGAGTCAGAAATGGCTTTCATGATTACCCAAGTGTTTGCCTTGAGTCGACGGGCATCAGCAGCTGTTTTTTGAGCAATTTAAGCAACTATGTGACTTTTTAAAATAAAGGACCAAAGAAATATATTATTTGATGCCCCAAAAAATAATGTTGAATCCAAGCCCACAAATGCATAGCTAACCCCAAAGGGGCAGACGCAGTCACACCATGAAATCAAAGAAAGCCGCAGCCTCCTCATATTCCCCACTGGAAAGAGGACATTCTCTTGGAGTGTAACTGGAATCTCTATAGACCCATCAGCAAACCAGGGACCCATTCCAACCATCTACTTTATATTAGACATTTGCAAACGGCCAGATTCAAGACTAAAATCCAGGCTCACCATGACTGAAGAGTTAAAGTAAACTCCCTAATGGTTGACATGGTTTGAATGTGTTCCTACCCAAATCTCATCTTGAATTGTAGTTCCCATAATCCCCACGTGTCATGGGAGGGACCCAGTGGGAGGTAAAGGTAACTGAATCATGGGGGCAGTTACCCCCATGCTGCCGTTCTCACGATATTGAGTGAGTTCTCATGAGATCTGATTTTATAAAGGGCTTCTCCCCCTTTTGCTCGGCACTTCTCCTTAATGCCACCATGTGAAGAAGGATGTGTCTGCTTCCCCTTCCGCCATGATTAAAAGTTCCCTGAGGCCTCCCGAGTCATGCTGAACTGTGAGTCAATTAAACCTGTTTCCTTTATAAACTACCCAGTGTCAGGTGTGCTTTTATTAACAGCATGAGAATGGACTAATAGTGGTTATGAAGCATCTGGGCCCAGTTGTTGGGCTGAACTCATTCATTTTCAACACTACAAGTCTGTATATATTAGGAATGTCTAAGAAGAGTATTAGTAAAATCATTCGTGGAAGCTGATTCTAAACTAAAGTCCTCTCTCAGTGCAATAAGATATACAAATCATTTCCAAATGAGGAGAATCATGGAAATGTCAATTTTCAGTTCAAGTGGATCTGACTGTGTATAACATCAAAAAGCATTTCTATAACTCATTTAGCTAAAAAAAATTAGCATTTAGCTTAAAATATTTTATTTCACCCTAAACAGTTCTCTGGACAACGGCATCAGAAGTAGACGAGCTCCATTTCTGTGCAACAGAATATTACCCAGCCATGAAAAGGAGTGAAGCACAGGCGCAGGCTACAACGCAGGCGAGCCTCAGCGACGATGCTGAGTGACAGAAGTCAGATGCAAAATCTCATCTATTACATGACCTCATTCATATCACACATTCAGAATAAACAAATTCATAGAGATGGAAAGTCATGAGTGGTTTTCTAGGGGCTGGGGGAGGGGAGTGGGGAGTGGCTGGTTAGTGGGTACAGGGTTTCCTTTTGGAGGCGATAAGTTCTTAGCTAGATAATGGGGATGGTTTTGCACAGCATCATGAATATACTTAATGCCACCAAAGTGTACACTTTAAAATGGTTCAAATGTTAAATGTGATGTTGTATGTATTTTGCCACAATTTTTAAAAAAGTTTAGGACCTGGGCTTGTGCATTCCACCTCAGAACGCCCTGGACCATGCTTGGCTGGGGTTGTTCTCCCTCCACTCTGGGACAGCGGATGCCCTAGGGGTGCTGATGGAAGGCAAGTCCCCTCCCGTGTGATCCTCAGGCAGCCTGTCCCACCGGACGGAGAGGCGGCAAAGCCAGCATCTCCCAACAGCTGCACGGTTGGACGCACTTACGTCTTTGCTGCCTTTCCAGCGCTGACTGCTGCACGCATTTCCACATTATTTGTGCCATTTGCTCTAACAGGAAGGAGCCAGTGCAAGCAGGCACACTGAGACAGGGCGGCAGCTTTGCACCAAGAGAGGGAGGCACCCGGAGCAGCCTCCGAATAAGAAAACATCCGCAACAGAACGAGCCAGCCTCATGTCACACATACAAACACGACCGCGGAGATGCAGAGCCATTACCCACTGTGATCCACACACAGGCCTTCCTGATGCTGAGATCTCTTTTACCTGAAAGGGAGTCTGGCTGTTGTAGTTTTTTAACTCCTTATTTCCTCCTCGAAACAGAAGCACTCTTGCACAGCTATCCTGCAAACAGAAAAGGAGAAACCTGTTTGTAAAATGGTAGCACAGACATTCTCCAAAGAAATCTGTCCAGAGTCTCAAGCTCACAGGAAACCAGGGAAACAGAAGTGCAAAGTTAAAAGGGAAGGCATGTTGCTTTCATCTGGTTCCCGTATGCTGTCAGGTGAGGTTCACCTGCTGCCAACACTTTGGACAGCAGCTGGGTAGAATCTATTAAAAAAAAAAAAATAAAATAAAATAATAAATAAAAAACACCTTATGGCCAAACAATTTCACTTTTTAAGACTATATTCTATAAAAAGTCTTGCACATTGTATACAATATATAACAAGTGAAATATCTTCAATAAAATACAGAAAGAAAGGAAGAAAGAAGAAAAAAAAGAAAAAGAAAAAGAAAACAAGAAAAGAAAATCTGGAGATAGCATACATGTTCTAAAATAGGGAACAGTGGGGATATATTCTAGAACATTCTTCACCTAGGCAGTCTCAGGACAAAACAAGGCAGATGACTATAAACTGACAAGAAACATATCCAGGAACTTCTAAATTAAAAAGGCAAGCCTCAAAACAATAATATTTGCCAGGCGTGGTAGCTCACACCTGTACTCCCAGCACTTTGGGAGGCCGAGGTGGTGGATCACCCGAGGTCAGGAGTTCGAGACCAGCCTGGTCAACATGGTGAAACCCCATCTCTACAAAAATACAAAAATTAGCCGGGCATGGAGGCATACTCCTGTAATCCCAGCTACTCAGGAGGCTGAGGCAGGAGAATCACTTGAACCCAGGAGGCAGAGGTTGCAGTGAGCCGAGATCGCACCCAGTACCCTCCAGCCCGGGCAACGAAACTTAGACTTCATCTCAAAACAAAAAAAACGAAAAAAAAAAACAACAACAAAATCCCCAGTAATACTGCTTAATTTCATTTACATTTTAAAGGCTTAAAGAGAAACTAATAAAGGCTTAAAGTCTCTATTATAGAAAAGCAGGGACCATGTCTGGAAGGATATGCACCAGTTAACAGTATTTACTTTCATGGAAAGGAAAAGGATTAGGGAGAGAACAGAAATAATCTTTTTTCATTTTATTTTTATTTTTTGAGACATAGTGTTGCTCTGTTGCTGGGGCTAGAGTGCAGTGGTGCAATCTTGGCTCACTGCAACCTTCATCTCTCGGGCTCAGGCAGTTCTCCCCACCTCAGCCTCCTGAACAGCTGGGACAACAAGCATGTGCCATCATGCCTAGATAACTTTTTTTTTTTTTTTTTTTGGTAGAGACAGGGTCTCACTATATTGCCCAGGCTAGTCTAGAACTCCTGGGCTCAAGTAATCTGCAGGCCCCTGCCTCCCAAAATGCTGGGATTAGAGGCGTGAACCACCATGCCTGGCCGGAGAATCTTTTTTGTTTTAATATGTGGGCTTATATTATTTAATGCTGTTAAAAGCAAGCAAAAGTGTTTTTGTTTGTTTTTTTGAGACAGGGTCTTACTCTGTCACCCAGGCTAAAGTGCAGTGGCGATCACAGCTCACAGCACCCTCGACCTCCCACCTCAGCCTCCTGAGTACCTGGGACTACAGGGACGTGCCACCATGCCCAGCTAATTTGTGTGTGTGTGTGTGTGTGTGTGTATATATATATATATATATATATATATATTTTTTTTTTTTTTTTTTTTTTTTGTAAAGACGAGATCCCACATGTTGTCTAGCCTGGTCTCAAACTCCTGGGCTCAAGTGATAAGTGATGTGCCTGCCTCAGCCTCCCGAAGTGCTGGGATTACGGGTGTGAGCCACTGCACCCAGCCTCTTACACATTTGCATAACAAAAATGAATGTGCGTCCATCCACTGATTGGGCATCTACTATTTGTCCATGGGGTTGATGGAGAACTTCTCGCCAACCCCTCTGAAGCTCCCAGTGAGGACTGCAGCAGCAAATAACAACCAATAAAAGGCAGTGGTAGAACGTCGATGTAGCCAGTGAGGCCAGTGAGGACTGCAGCAGCAAATAACGACCAATAAAAAGGCAGTGGTAGAATGTCGACGTAGCTGGACCAACTATTAGAATAATTTTGCCTCCAAATGCAGTTGGCTATTTAGAATAAGTAAACTGTTTTTGGAAGTGAATTTAAATGATCAGGAGCTGGCTGATGCTTGTGCCTCAGCAGCAGGGGCCTGACTCTGGGCTGGGGGCACCTTCTCCTACAGGACTCGGGGCCTCAGCGCAGGTGACAGCCGAAGCCTATACTGGGCAGATCCTGGGAATTCCATCCTTACCTACAGTCTAGTGTACAGACAACAGGTGTGACCACCTGGACTCAACACCACACAAACACACACCAAATAAAGGGATACGTGGATTAAATGACCAGGGCTTCCCACCGAGGACGGCTCAGAGACCCCAGCCCGGGCCCCGGAGGAGCCTCATCCTCAGGAACAGCAAGATGCTGAGTAGACACGGCACAGGTGGTAGGACGCGGCAGATCAGCAGATTTGAAAGAGAGCTGACTGGCCGGGCGCCGTGGCTCACGTCTGTAATCCCAGCACTTTGGGAGGCTGAGGTAGGCGGATCAGCTGAGGTCAGGAGTTCAAGACCAGCCTGGCCAACAACATGGTGAAACCCCGTCTCTACTAAAAATACAAAAATTAGCCGGGCGTGGTGGCAGGTGCCTGTAATCCCAACTACTCGGGAGGCTGAGGCAGGAGAATCACTTGAACCTGGGAGGTGGAGGTTGCAGTGAGCTGAGACTGCGCCATGGCACTCTAGCCTGGGCAACAAGAGCGAAACTCTTGTCTCAAAATAAATAAATAAATAAAAGAAAATAAAAATAAGAAAGAGAGCTAGAAATCCAGAAGGAAGTAGGGAGCAGCTGCCAACAGATCCTGAGTTTCAGTCTGGGTTAAAAAAAAAAAAAAAATTCTAAGGCTGACAGTGGTAATGGTTGACAGTGGTAATGGCCGCACAACTCTGTGAACAGACTAGCGATCATGGAGCCTCACACTTCAGATAGGTGAACTGTGTGGTGTGTGAATTACATCTTGATAGAGGGTTGCATACATATTTAAGAGGACAGATAGCAGGAAGGCGGCCGCCCTGGCAGAGAGTCTTCATCCCTGGCTGGGCGGGTGGGGCAGGCCAGGAGCACACTGAGCTCTCAGGACCCGGCTGGTTTCAGGGTGGGGAGCCGACCAGGCCTCAGCCCCATGATGGTGATTATTAACGAGGGAACCACACCTTCTCCGGCAGCTAAGAGTGTAGGCTGTGCTCACTTGGGAGACACAGGTCGGGGGATGTGAGTTCGGTGGAAAAGGCTCTCCTGCCTCTGTATTCTCCAGCATCCTGGGGCCTCGGTGACCGTGGCCGGCTTTGGTCACCGACTGTGTAAAAAGCCACCTGCGTCCTTGGGGGTGCACTCTGCCTCCAGCCCCACTGAGGCCGCCTCTGTACAGAGTGGGGGGCTCTGGCCACAGATGCCACTGAGTCAGGCATGTGGAATTGAGTGTGGACCGGTTCACAGACCGTGCTCAGTGTTCTGTCCCACCGCCCTGCAGGAAGGTCAGGCTGGTCAGAGGGGGATCCCCAGAGCCCCTGTACCAAGATTCCAATTAGAAGCAAGACCACCATGGTGTCCCCACCTCCTGGCACAGTGGTTCTCAACTGGGGGTGATTTTGCCTTCATGAGAACATCTGGCAATGTCTGGAGACATTTTTGGCTGTCACGGCTGTGAGTACTACTGGCACTGACTGGGTTAAGACCAGGGATGTTGTGAGGCATCCTGCAATGAATAAGACAGCCCCCCCCGGCAAAAAACTGTCCAGCCCCAAACCTCAATAAAGCTGAGGTCAACAACCCCTGTCTTCATGGCTCCAAATGTTACTGATGATGGATATGAGTCATGAACAGCAGCATCTCTAGAACAGTTTCAGAACAACACAGACCACAGGCTCCTGTATGAATGACATGCCACTCCCCAAGCCCACCAGGCCCTGGCCCCAGCTGGTCAGGCCTCTAGGGGACGCCAAGCCCTATGCTATTCAGGGTCTTGTCCCTGGAACGTGTCCTCAGACTCAGGGACAGTCCAGCAGGTTTCACAGAAGATGCTTCACTCCTGGGGAGTGGGAAGGTGGAGGCGGCCTCTGTCACCTCTCACTACGCAGACCACGCATGTCAGCAGGGGAGGGATGGATGCCCATGAAGCTGTCAGCCTGAGGCCCGTGGGGCAGAGGTGAAAGGAGAGCCGGCAAAGCCACGTGTGAGGCTCGAACAACACTGCAGATGGAGGCTGAGCTGAGAAAAAGCAAACACAAGGAAACGAGTCGCTAGAAGCCCATGGTGTTTCAAAACAACGTGTGAGTCTGCAAGAACGTGCAGCAGCCGATATAGGGTGACGCTCTGCACAGGGTTTCAGGGTGGGAAACCCCTGGAAAAAGCACAAATGTGGATTCCGGGTTTTATGCTGGGATTTTCATACTCTTCTAATTATTGCCATAAACATGTGTTGCTTTGAGTACAGGAAAAAATATGTAAGGGAATTTTCAAAGACACAACCGTGTTCAGCAAACAAATCTTTCATGTTTGGGGTATAATTAAACCCAGAGTTTCAAAAACAGAAAGCCCTGGTGTCCGTTCTGCCGTGCCCCAGGTCCACACCGTGGGAGGTGCAGGTTGAGACTCTGGGCCTGCTTATTTCATTTTAGGGTTGCAAACTATGGTCCTCAGGCCGAATTCTGCACATCTAATTGTGTAAATAAAGTTTTATTGGGATACGACCACATCCACTCACCTGCATATTTTCTGCGGCTGCAAAGCCTGAAGTAATTACTCTCTGGGTCTTTACAGAAAAAAGGGTACCCACTCTGGTTTTAATTAAGTAGTCCTGCATCTCCCCAACACAGTCACACGTTCACAGAAATGACCACATCGGCAGGATGCCCTAACACTCGACATATTAACAACAATCTTCAGGCCCCACTTAGGCTGGTCCCAGGGAGTGCAGGGTGATAACCAGCGTCAGCTCTGAGAGAGCGGTTCTGCCTCTTGTCTTCTGAGCCTCAGTTTCCACCTTTTTAAAGTGGGGACACCGGGCTTGGTGGCAGCATAACGAGCCTGATACACCATCAATGACACAGGTAGGGGTCTCCTTCCACCCTCAGCAATGCCTTGTCCTTGGAAAGTGACCCCTGACCCCCAGGAGAGGGGCCCACCCATCTGAGTACAGCACCTCCGAGTCCCAGCCACATGGGCCCATCGGGTGTTACCAGGAAACTGGGAATGGTGAGTTTCTGCGGGTGACCGGCATTTCAAGAGATGCACAGAACGCAGCCTTCTCCACCGGGATAAGGCAGAGAGTGGACAGCACTGGCCGGGCCTCTGGTTTTTCCAGTCCTGACCTAGCCCATCCCTGCTCTGCCTCAGCTGCAGGACTTGCCCTGTGTCCTGATCATGAGTCCAGAATTTCCCATCAAATCACCCCCAGTGGGGTCCTGTTATTTCCAACCCAAAGAGTCTTTCTTTTTTTTTGAGACAGGATCTTGCTCTGGTGCAATCTCAGCTCACTGCAACCTCTACCTCCCAGGCCCAAGCGATCCTCCACCTCAGACTCTCAAGTAGCTAGGATTACAGCCTTGCACCACCATGCCTCGCTAATTTTTGTATTTTCTGTAGAGACAGGGTTTCACCATGTTTCCTAGGCTGGTCTTGATCTTATGGGCTCAAGCAATCTGTCCACCTCGGCCTCCTAAAGTGCTGAGATGACATGCGTGAGCCACTGCACCCAGCCCAAAGTATTTACTAAAATCACAGTATTATCAGGCTACGGTGAGCAACACTTTGTTTTTCACTTTGGTAAGAGAGAAAACAAAGAGGAGGAGAGACCACACGGCCAGGAGAATGGGGCGATGGCTTTCAGCCAGTTTCCATCTTCTGGGGTGTGGTGGGGGCAGGAAAGAGAGAATAGGGCAGCAAGGGAGGAGGGACTTCATGGGGGTGGGCAACCGTGGGGATGTGAAGGCTGGTCCCTGGGGGTCTTGCTCACCCGTTTGCTCTGGGCTCTAACTGCACCCTGGCCCAGTGGCCTAGAAGAACCACCCAGCACTGACAAGACCCAGATGGCTGAGAGCGGCCTGGCAAATTGGAATTCAGAATACGAGAGACCTGCTCAGGGAGGAGCCTGGGGACACTCTTCCTCTTATCTCTCAGTAAGAACCTTTTCTGAAAATTCCCTATTATAGGCTGGGCATGGTGGCTCACACTTGTAATCTCAACACTTTGGGAGGCTAAGGCAGGAGGATCGCTTGAGTCCAGGAGTTTCGGACCAGCCTGGGCAACATAGCAAGACCCCGTCTCTACACAAAATGAAAACAATTAGCCAGGCGTGGTGGTGCGCGCCTGTAGTCCCAGCTACTTGGGAGGCTGAGGCAGGAGGATCCCTTGAGCCCAAGAGGTCGCGGCTGCAGTGAGCTGTGATTGTGCCACTGCACTCCAGCCTGGGTGACAGAGCGAGACCCTGTCTCAAAAAAAAAAAAAAAGACACAGAGAGAGAAAGAAAGAAAGAGAGAGAGAGAGAAAGTAAGAGAGGGAGGGAGGGAAAAGAAAGAAAAGAAAAAAAAAAGAAAATTCCCTATTATAAAGGACACGTATTTCCAACAAAAAGCTAAGAATAAACCCTCGGCAGACACTGCCATTCCAGGGGGATACAGGCAGGACCTAAGAAAAATCCTCCACTACCTCCGCTCGCCCAGTGACTTTGACCGAGTCAGTATCATACCTCCGACCCATTACCGCAGTGTTTCCTAGACGTCAAAAAGAGATCAGGTTCCAGTTCGTTATTTCGAAGTGCAAAGGTACACGGTTCACTTGGCTTAATAACAATGACACCTCCATGTATGTGTGCATATCACACGTGTCTGTGTACACGTGTGTGAACATGTACGTGTTTTGCAGTTCAAAACGCACATCTACCCGCTTCTTCTGATTTAACTCTCAAGGGATGGGAGAACTCTCTGCCAGGGGGAACAGGAGGCCCATTTTACAGACAAGGTTAATGTGAAAAACTGCAAAGACTTGCAGCTTCGGAAAGGAGGAGAAAGGAAAAACTGTGATCCAGGAGGTGCTGGTGGGAGCTTTCGGTTCCCTTGCGAGGCTGCTGGCTGCCCTGGATTCCTTTCAGAGGTGTATCTTATCTGACAGGTCTTTATCCTTTTAAATAATTCAGCGAAGTATAAATATAGAAGCAATTGGAATGCTTTTTGAAGACCCAAGCATCAAGAAGAATATCATTTTCACTGCCACTTTTTCTCTTGGCATGAATTTTCCGAGACACTTCCCTTAATAAATGTACCTCCCACCGAAGGAGCATTCCTGGGGCTCACACTGTGCCCACTGAGAACACAGTGTGCCTGGAGGTCCCATCAGCTGCTGGACCCCCAGGCCCCATCATTTCCATTCACAGATGAACACCTGCAGTTCCCACCAGCAAATGGATTCCCCAGACCCCATCATTTCCATTTACAGATGAAGAGACAGACGGAGAAAGCTGCTCATCGATGCACACAGTGAGTCTTCACGGAGCTGCCAGGTACCGTCCTAGTCCCTGGAGACACAGATGCAAACCAGAAGGTCAAGGTCTCTGCCAGGCTTGGGCTGGAGAGGGGACACAGGAAACAACGACACCGCCTCAGGACGGGTGGGTCTGATGCAGACAGTGGAGAAGGTGTGGCTGGCTGGGCAAGCTGAGCCCTGGGATGGGAGGAGAGACAGCCAGCGGAGGCAGAGGCCATCCCATAGTAGAAACCAGCGAGGGGCCGGGAGGCAAGAAGGCAGTGGTGGGGCCAGGCTGCAGCAAGCTGGGACGAGCTGGGCTGGACAGGAGAGAAGGGCACAGGACACAAGTCCTGGGTTATGCAAAGGGGGTTCTCAGCAGAGGAGGGACGAAGAACTCGGGTGACAGAAAGTGGATTTGAGGGAAAACAGACTGGAAGGGAAGACAGAGGCTGGACAGTGAATACGTAGTCCTGGGGAGAGAAGGCAGGGCCCCAGGCAAGGGTGAGAGGGATGGTGGGGACAAGACGGGTGGAGGAGACAAGAGGGGTAGACGGGCCCGGAGAGGGTGGAGAGGGAACGGACAAGCCCCGGGATGAGAGGGACGGTGAGAAACAGGAGGCGGCCAGGTTTCAGGCCTGAGCTCCAGGGGAAGGGCATTATTTACAGAGTGGGGAGCAGTTGCCACAGTGGAGGCTCCTAAGAGGTCAGCACATGGGGACACAGGCCAGGAGCAAACATCACTGCCAGAGCTCAGGGCAGAAGTGAGCTGGGAGACCCTGACTGGGGACTCTTGGGGTTTTCTGGAGGGTGTGCAAGGACACAGGCCCGCCTGAGGTCACCTCGGGAGTCACTGCAGGAGGGAACCTGGGTAACGGGAGTGTGCAGTGCAGACGCCGAGAGATGCCACAGAGACGTTGAGCTGGATGGGGACAGAGGCGGGACCATGGAAGTGCCATATGGGTGTGACTGGCTTTGAGCAAGCAGGGACAAAAGTCTGACCACTCTGTGTCAGTGAGACAAGAGCCATGGGAAGGTGGAAGCCATGTGTGCAGAACTCTCCTGGGGAGATGAGCAGTGAGGGGGGAAGCTTAGGGGAGGGTGTGTAAAACTCTCCCAGGAAGATGTACAGCGAGTGGGGAAGTTGCGCGGAGGGGTGCAGAGCTCTCCCAGGAAGATATACAGTGAGTGGGGAAGTTGGGGGTGGGTGCGGGACTCTCCCGGGGAGATGAGCAATGAGTATGGAAGTTGGCGGGGGGGGGGTGCAGAGCTCTCCTGGGGAGATGAGCAGTGAGTGTGGAAGTTGGAGGGGGAGGTATGTTAACTCGGAAGCTCCAGGCCCCGTCAAGCCATTTCCTTTCAACGGCACTGAGGCTGTCTTCACTTAAATGTCACAGACACAAATTACTGCACACTCCAAACTGTAAGTCAGGAGTTTGTTTTCAGGTTAAATTATCTTTTGAAATAAGGCTGTTTGGGCAGCCATAAATGTAAAAACAACTAAGATGTCTGCATAAGTAACACGGGGGAAGTGGCTGGGACGCTGGTGTCATCGGGGCAGGGCTAGAACCTGGTCCCTCAGACCAGCCCTCCCCTTGAAGAGCTGTGCCTCTAAGTAAGGTCCAGGGTAAACATGAGTATATCCCTCACTGCCATGGACATGGGTGCTTCTGCCTGACCCATGCCCAACAAAGGCCCCTTCCCCAGTCAGTGGGTTATGGGAATGCATTCACAAGGGGTGGGTTGGAAGCCTGGCTTCCCCGTCTACTAACAGAGCGGACTTTGACCATTCCTGAATCTTCTGACCTGTATAAAGGGAAAGTCAACCAAACCATCCACCGAAGCTGGGGCAGGTGAAGGAAAGGGTGTGTGGATGCCATCTCCACTCAGCGAGACCCACGCCCGCAATGCCCAGTGCTCAGAGGGCTATCACCCCATGGTGGTCCCATGGGAACTGCCACAGAGTGGAGAGGTGCTCCATGGGACACCAGCAAGCACAGAGACGCAAGCAGGAAACACGACGTCTTCCTACCCTGGCTTGCACTGGTATCAAAGAGAGGCAGGTTTTTATTTTATTATTTTTACCTCCCAGACAAATTGGCCTAGCCCAGTAACCTTTGATATTTAAAACTTGCTTTACTCCTTCGTCATCCAGGGCAGAAAAATGAACCCCAGGCTGCTCCCCTCCCTCTGGAGCTCTTCGAAAGCCAGGATGAGGTGAGGGGTTGACAGATTAGACACAATTTGATACTTATAATCAAAGCCCTAATTAGGTGATTTCATAAAAGAAGAGAGAATATTCTGATCATAGTGTATTTTATTACAAGTGTGGAGGTAGTAAGGCCTGCCTAAAACTGATAAAGCACATGTAACAATCCATACACCTGGGTGCTTTTAGATTTAATAACGAGAAGCGTGTTACGGGAATATCGTCAATAGCAGCATCACCATCATTGTCATCGTCACCATCCTCATCGTCATCGCCAACACCTGCATCAGTCACCATCAATAAAGCCATCGTCACTATCACCATCGCCACCATCACCACCATCATCACCACTACCACTATCACCATCATCACCACTACCACCATCACTCAACATCAATATGACCACTGTCACTATCACCATCTCCACCATCAGCACCACCACCACTACCACTATAACCATCAATATCACCGGCATCACCACCATCACATTCACAATCATCACCATCACCTGCATCATTCACCATCAGTATGACCATCATCATTATCACTGTAACCACCATCCTCACCAGCATTCTCACCACCACCACCATCACCATCATCACCATCCACATCATCACCAGCATCATCACAACCATCACCATCATCATCACAACCATCATCATCATCACCACCATCATCACAATCATCATCACCATCACCACCATCATCACCACTACCACTATCACCATCATCATCACCACTACCACCATCACTCACCATCAGTATGACCACTGTCACTATCACCATCTCCACCATCAGCACCACCACCACTACCACTATAACCATCAATATCACCAGCATCACCACCATCACATTCACAATCATCACCATCACCTGCATCATTCACCATCAGTATGACCATCATCATTATCACTGTAACCACCATCCTCACCAGCATTCTCACCACCACCACCATCACCATCATCACCATCCACATCATCACCAGCATCATCACAACCATCACCATCATCATCACAACCATCATCATCATCACCACCATCATCACAATCATCATCACCATCACCACCATCATCACCACTACCACTATCACCATCATCATCACCACTACCACCATCACTCACCATCAGTATGACCACTGTCACTATCACCATCACCATCATCACCACCACCACTACCACTATCACCATCAATATCACCAGCATCACCACCATCACCATCACAATCATCACCATCAGTATGACCATCATCATTATCACTGTAACCACCATCCTCACCAGCATTCTCACCACCACCACCATCACCATCATCACCATCCACATCATCACCAGCATCATCAGAACCATCACCATCATCTCACCACCACCACCATCACCATCATCACCATCCACATCATCACCAGCATCATCACAACCATCACCATCATCATCACAACCACCATCACCATCACCACCATCATCACAATCATCATCACCATCACCACCATCATTACCACTACCACTAACACCATTATACCACCACTACCACCATCACTCACCATCAATATGACCACTGTCACTATCACCATCACCACCACCACCACTACCACTATCAATATCACCAGCATCACCACCATCACAATCATCACCATCACCTGCATCACTCGCCATCAGTATGACCATCATCATTATCACTGTCACCACCATCCTCAACACCACCACCATCACCAACATCACCATCCACATCATCACCAGCATCATCACAACTATCACCATCATCATCACAACCATCACCATCACCACCATCATCACAATCATCATCACCATCACCTGCCATCACTCACCATCAACGTGATCACCGTCACTATCATTACCATTAGCACTGCCATCATCATTAGTACCATGACTTAATCTACAAGTAGAAAGAGGGAGGGGGTGATGTACACAAGTAGTCTCAATGGCAAACTGAGTGACAAACACTCCTGCTGTTTAGTGCCCAGAAACTAAATCCTAAATGCCCAGCAATGCTTGGCACAGTCCTAGACAACAGAACACTGCACCCTGACCCCCAGTGTCTGTAGCAGAAAAGCTCAAGGGCTATAAGACTCATCCAAAGTAACTGGAAGAATCTGCAAATCTAGGGAAGGCAAATAAAATGCCTTTGCTTGACAAGTTCCCCAGCTCCACAAGGGAACACTGCAACCATGACTGTGTATTTGGTGACCACAGGCCATGTTCAGGGAGAAGGCCTGTCAAGCCACCATTAGATGCCACAGTAACTTGGCTCATGCTCTGTGAGGGCAGAATGGAAAGAGACCTTAATGGGCATGGAGTCTGCTATGCTGGTCCTGTCTCACAGTGGAGCCAGCTGCTGCTCTGCAGATTCCTCGGCATCACTGCGATTCTGGGTTATGGGCTGGCATCTGTACTATTCACAGAAGCCTGGCATCTGTACTATTCACAGGTTCTTTGGGTAATTCCAATGTGGAGGTTACAGCTCAGCTAGAAACCTCATTTATTCTGCTGCGTTGCCGTCACCATCACCATGACCATGCTCATGGTCAGCCATCATCAGCACCATCACTATCAACCACCACCATTATCACCATTACTGTTGCCATGACCACCATCATCACCATCACCATGATTACTATCACCACCACCACCACCACCATCACCATCATCACTATCAACCACCACCATGATCACCATCACCATGACTACCATCACTATCACCATGACCACCCTCACCACCATCATCAGCACCATCACTATCAACCACCACCATCATCGTCACCATGACCACCATCATCACCATCACCATGATTACTATCACCACCACCACCACCAACTACCACCATCACCATTATCACTATCAACCACCACCATCATCACCAACACCATGACTACCATCACTATCACCATGACCACCCTCACCACCATCATCAGCACCATCACTATCAACCACCACCACCATCACCATTACTGTCGCCATGACCACCATCATCACCATCACCATGATTACCATCACAACCACCACCACCATCAACCACCACCATCACCATCATCACTGTCACCATGACCATCACCATCACCATGGTTACCGTCACCATCACCACTACTTATGGTTACCATCACCATCACCACCACCATCAGCACCATCACTATCTTCACCTTCACCATCACTATCAGCCACCACCATCATCACCACTTTCATCATTGCCACCACCACCATCGCCTTCATCATCAATACCTTCATCATTATCACCATCAGCCTCACCATCACCACCTTCATCATCACCACCTTCACCATCACCACCAACACCACTGCTATCATTACAGCCACTACTTACTGAGCATCTATTATGTTCCAGGAATACCATATTACCATATATTTGTTTTCTATTTTTAGTCCGTTAGCAACCCTGTGAATTTGGTATAATTATCCCCACATTACAGATGAGTAAATTCAGGGCCCTAGAGAGAAAATCGGTTGTCCAGGACAGCATAGCAAGGCAAGGCAATGGGCTAGCCCAGATGAAACCCAGACCACCATGCCTCTTTGAATTACTGTTCCACTTTCTCAGGGCTGCCTCCTGACTCCTTTCCTTGAATCCTGTCTTGATTCAAAGGCATCTCTGCCCCACCCCTGAACAGTCTATTGTTCAACACTACTCCCTGCATGCCCTGTGTGTGTGCGCCCTGTATGGCACCCTTCCTGCTTAAAGTTACCAGAGTGGTTTCTGCTGCCTGCGTGAGTACCTGCTCTAATGCAATCACATGTCTCACACGTGTGTAGACAAGGGGGAGTGAGTATAGCAAGGTGTTCAGCTGGTGACTCAGGAAGGAAAGCAGCTTTGGGTCAAGTACAACACGCAGTACCTACAGGACAAAGGTAGGGGTTCTGCATTCCTCCCAGTCACTTACTGGAAGACGCAGACATGAAGCTGTGCCTCTCTTGGCATCACACGAGATGTGGTTTGGACCAGCTTCTTTAACTGCATCAGTAGGACACTCCAAAGAGTTTGAGGAGGGCATGAGGGAGGAGATTAAAGACACCCTAGAACCCTAAGGATGAGTATGAGGGATACACAAAGCTGGATCCTAGACCACTCATAGACATTCCAACTGACATTGTAGCCAGAGATCAAGGGGCCAACCAGCCCAGAGCCTATGACCCTGCCCATTGGCTCCTGGAGGCTAGGCAAGGCCGGGAATCAAAACCAAGGGCGCCAGCTAAGGCATTTCTACCCAGACCGAAAAGGGGGCACACAGGCGGGAGTTGGAAGAGCTGTCCCCCCGGAAGGGGACGGCTCTCCACACTACCTCCAGAGGCTTCCTGGCTGCAGGAGAAGCCACTCAGTCCTGGGGAGGGGGATCCATCAATAAGACAGGTGGGGGAGAGGAGCAGATGCAGCCTTCCATTCCAAGGCTTAGCAAAGGATAGCCTGCAGGCCAAATCAGCCCACTCCCTGTTTTGTAAATAAAGTTTTATTGGAACATGGCTACACTCTGATTTACATACTGTCTATGGCTGCTTTTGCACTACAGCGGCAGTTGAATCATTACGACAGAGTTCACGCAACACGCAAAGCCTAAAATATTCCCCAACCTGCTCTTTATAGCAAAAGCAGCTGGCTCCTGTGCTAACCTGAGGCCCAAGGTGGGTAGAGGATGTCCTGAGAGCCCCGGCCAGCTTGGGACCCTCCTGGAGCCGGCAGCTGAGGCAAAGGAGAGATATGGGGCATGTGGAGTGTGGTGTGATATCGAGTCAAGCTCAATACAGATCATCAAAATGTGTTAACCTTTTCTAATCAGAAAGAAACATCAACACTTTCAAATACCATCTTGTCCACAATTATTTCAAGTGACAAAAAACAGGCTTTTCTGGAGTTTTCAAGATAAAATGTGCTTGCAATCTACTGGGGAAAATTAAGGAATGTTTTTCCCATCCAAAGCAGTAATTAGGAAGCAGATGTTGGTGCAGATGTGTTTACCAACCACAGCCAAGCCTCATAATGTGTTTTTCTAATGCAGCTGAATAACGAATCTCCACACTCACACAGACATTTCAGCATCCACACGCCGTGGCATACCTAGGGACACAGCTGCATGCAAACCACATCAATGTGCTTTCCTTGAGGAGGAAGCCAGCAGCTCTGTAAAATGCTGCTCACAGCTCAGCTGAAATGCTACCCAACCACAGCCAGCCTGGCTGTTTTCTTGTGCCAGGTATGAAAGACGGTGGCTTATGCCTCTGATGGTATCCACACGTGCTTCCTCTCAGGTAGACCCAAGGGGAAGGGAGCGTCAGCAGAGAAAACAAGGAAGGCATAGTAACTGCCTGGTCCTGGACATTCTGCCCTGGCTGTGTCTTGCAAAGGGCTGCAGAGAAAAATACACAACTGTGTGAGGGAGTCATTAGCAGAAGGCTTGACTCAGGGGCAGGAAGTCTGAATAGGGTCTTGAAGGATGCATAGGAGTTTTCCAGGGCAAAGAATCCAGGAAGATTGAACAGCTAGAAGCAAAGTGGGACTCCAGCAGAGTGGCTGGAGGGGCCTGGGCTGGTGACTAGCCATGGAAGGGCTGGGGAATGGCTTGGGTAAAGGATGAGGCTTGAGATTTCACCCTGGAGGCCACTGTGAGCCAACAGGATGGGAGTACTGCTTTGGGATGGGAAGAGAATGCCGACAGCCTGCAGAGGATGGACCCCGGCACAAACAGCCCTGGGCATCCAGCAGAGTTCCTCCTCTGAGATCTCCCTCTGTTCCTCCAGGACAAAGAGCCACATCCCCTCCCACCCCTCGCTGCTCTACTGCTTAGTGTAGCACCCGCATCTCAACACCCTCCAGATTTGAAGTTCCTTGAAATCAGAGAAAGAGAAAAGAAAAGGCAGGAAAGGAGAAGTCCTTCAATAGTGATGTCCAAGAATTAACCTGACTTTGAGCACCTAGGAAACAGAGAAACAGCCCCCTGTCCTCCTAAAGCAGTGCCTGCACCCCTCCTATGCCCCATGAGCCCAGGGCCCCTTCTCACCAGCTCCACTCCACAGGCCGCCCCCACCGCTTAGACCCCCACGGCTCCCCGCTCCTGTGGGACCAGCAGGGGCCCCCACCCCGCTGCTTCACCTCCCCATAAGGCCACGGTGCACACACTGGGCAGGGTGGCACTTGGCCTTGTCATTTAGGATTCAGCCTCCCAGAGGGCAGGGCTCACATCCCCGGAGCCTTCAGTGTTTCCCAGACACATTCATTTCCTGCTATCCTCGGCTCTCACACTTGTACTTACAGGGAAGAGTGTGAAGATGATTTGCTTTTTCACATCAAGGTTCCACTTGTGGGTATTTTTCCCCGAAAGAAATGAAAACAGGGCCTTGAACAAATATTTGCACATCTATGCTCACGGCTGCGTTATCCACGACACCCAAAAGGTGGAAACCACCCGAGCATCCCTTGACAGATATCCACGTACACAATCCACACAATTATTTAGCTTAAAAATATTATTCAGCTTAAAAAGGAAGGGCCAAAAATTCCGACACAGGCTACAGCACGGACAAACCTCGAAAACATTGCACTCAGTGAAATAAGCCAGATACCAAAGCACAAACACTTTATGCTCCTACTCATATCAAGTCTCTACCACAGGAAAATCTATAGGCACAGAAAGTAGAATGCGGGTTGCCAGAGGCTGAAGAGAGTGGAGAGTTACTGTTTGATGGGGACAGAGTTTCAATTTTGCAAGATTAAGAGAGTTCCAGAGATGAATGGCGGGCAGTTGCACAGCCATGTAAATGTACTTAATGCCACTGAACTGCATACTTAAAAGTGGTTAAAATGGCATACTTTGGTTATGTGTATTTTACCATTGAATGAAAAGGCACATTGGGGCATATCTGTCTCACGCAGTGGTGGAAGGCTTTGCTTTTTTTTTTTTTTTTTTTTTTTTTGAGATGGGGTCTCACTCTGTCACCCAGGCTGGAGTGCAATGGCGCTATCTCCGTTCATGCAACCTCCACCTCCCGGGTTCATGCAATTCTCTTGCCTCAGCGTCTCCCGAGTAGCTGGGATTACAGGCATGTGCCACTACACCCAGCTAATTTTTGTATTTTCAATAGTGACAATGTTTCACCATGTTGGCCAGGCTGGTCTTGAACTCTGACCTCAAGCAATCTGCCTGCCTCAGCCTCCCAAATTGCTGGGCTTACAGGAGTGAGCCACTATGCCTGGCCAGGCTGGCTTTTTAAATATTTTGGTGACAGGGTTTCACTCTGTCACCCAGGCTGGAGTGCAGTGGCATGATCTCGGCTTGCTGCAGCTTTAAACCCCCAGGCTCAAGTGATGCTCCCACCTCAGTCTCCTGAGTAGCTGGGACCACAGCCACATGCCACCATACCTGGCTAATTTTTAAATTTTTTGTAGAGATGGGGTCTCACCATGTTGCCCAGGCTAGTCTCAAACTAGATCAAGTAATCCACCTCCCCTTGGCCTCCCAAAGCACTGGGATTACAGGTGTGAGCTGCTGCACCTGGCCGGAAGGCCTGCTTTTGTCATGTGATGGTGCCACGCATGCCTGGTGGGGGTACCAGAACTATCCTAAGTCTTTGTCTGCCACGTCCTTCCCCATCTCATGACTCTGATCTGCCCCTCTCCATGTTCCACACAGAGACCTGCTGACGGGGTAGATGGTTGACTCCAGAACTGAACAGAGTTTGCATCCCAGCTACGGAGTGTGAACGAGACAGCCTGGCTGGCTCCTCGCGCATCTTCTGGAGCACGGACAGTGCGGAGGCGCGGCACTGACCAGACCTGATTCCTGCGCCCAGTTCTGGCACCAGCTGTGCGAGCGCGATGCTCACCTTGCTTTCCTGGGGCTCTGTTTCCTCCCTTCTACAACAGGGTAACAGTTCCCACCGAGGCAGCAGGTGAGGATGACCTGAGACGCCCCCTGCAAGGCCTTCCCGATGCCCCCCAGGATTAGGGCTGGCTGGGGTGCATGCCACTGCAGCGTGTGAGAAACAAACTTACCCATTTAAACCCAAAGAATGGACTTAGAGACCCGGAGAACAGCGAAAGTGAGACTCTTACTGATGGTCTCGTAAGATCAAGTGTCTGATGGGCAGGCACACCCAGCACCGTTTCAACAAGCAGTGTATCCCTCAGTGCACAGATCCCTCCCCCAGTTCCTCATAGGCTGAGTACTATGGGTTACGACTTTTCCAGATGTTGCCTATTGGCTGTTGGGTTGGAGCTTTGGGTGCTTTTTTTAAGGCCTGCTTTGTTGCATTTTGTTGCAGCCCACAATGTGTTGCAATATTAGTTAGCTTAGGGGCTTTTTAAGTATTTGATTTATGACCCATGTAGCTGGGCAGGCTGGCAAGAACAGACAAAGCGAGCTATTTTGCAGGCTAGTAAACTTTCATCTTAAACTTTTTTGGTTTGGGTGAGGGCAACTAAAGGGCACAGGCTGACAAGCAGGCATTGGCTATTTAAGCAAGGGCTTAGTATATTTCGTTTCTTTTGTAGTTTGCTGACCTAAGCCAATCTAAGGCACTCTGTTTTGGAAATGGACCTCTGTCCACATTATTTCCTTTAGGCATGCTCAGCACTCACCTGGTTGTAGAGGGCGCAGATGTGCAAGGCCGTGTTCCCCGAGGCGTTCTGGGCACTCATGTCTGCCCCATAGAACAGCAGGTGCTCCAGGTGCTGCACGTGCCCGTACCTGCAGGCCTGAAACGCAGAACCCAGGCTGTGAATCAGGAACCCTCCGCCATGACAGCCGCATGCACACACAAAGTACACCAGCCACTCGGCTTATCCTTCAATGCACAGGTCCCTCCCCCAGTTCCTCATAGGCTGAGTACTATGGGTTACAATTTTTCAGATGTTACCTATTGGTTGTCAGGTTGGAGCTACACCAGAACCCCAAGGCAGGGCAGGGCCTGGGCGGACCCCAACCCCCCACCCACCATCTGGGCAAGGGCTCCAAAGACGTCAGCAAGCACCGCCAGACCCCTGGCTGTGGATCGGGGAGAACGACCTTCATGGTGGGACTGGGGACTGGTGCTCAGCTGTGAGACAGAGGGTCTGGGAAGGAGCCTCAAAGTTCCTTCCATCCTGATCCGGGGGCCTAGAGCCTAGAGGTACAGGACGTCTTTCTCTCAACCTCAGTGCCCAGCTCCACGAGATGCAAACCAGAAGGCTCAGCCCCGGCCTCGGTTACCCAAGCTCCCCCTTCCAGGGAGGCGGCACGAGATGGCCAGGAGAGGCCTTCACAGCCTCTTCCCTGTGCTGTATCCACAGGAGTGAGCCCTGTCCTTCTACGTGCGATGGACGGCCCAACGATGGCTTTAATGCAGTCCAGCTCCTAAGTAAGTTGCAGGACACAGGGGTAGGGCAGCCCTGCAGTATGACCAACTTCTCTCTGAGAACTACAACACGTGTGGCTTGTGAACCATCAGGGCCCGGGGGTCAAACAGACCCAGGCCTGAACCATTTGTCAGAACTTTCGCCTCGGCACCTACGTGCATTCTCATCTGTAGGCAGGAACAACCCTCAACCCTCGCAGGGTTCAGATGAGAATCACGTGAGACAAAGAACCCCACAGGGCCTCACATGAGGCCGGGCACTGAGTCAGCCAGCGCAGCCCCTCCCCACCCAAGCTCACAGGGGCCAGGGAGGTCCCCGCGCAGGTGACGAGGGCCCTCTGTCCAGCCACGCACTGCTCGACATTGTGGCCACAACCTTGGACCTGGAGAAAAGTGGGTCCTGACCTAACAGGTCTCACCCCCAGGCAGCCAAGGGGTGCTGAGAGCAGTACGTGCTGTGGTAGCCCAGGAAGGGGTTCTCATGAATCCTGCTCTACTGCTAATTGAGACAGATAGAGGTGAATTTCACCTTCTCAGGGTCCATGAGAAAGAGCTACACCTCAGCAAGGTGAGGAAAGATGACAGGGAGGATATTGAAACTATTAATTGGATGAGCTGTTTAAAAAAAAAAAAGACACTAGAAATTTCCATTTACCATTGCTGTGCCTCCCACAAATCTCATTAATTTATGAAGTAGATCCCTGTGGCAGACCTCGTTGCTGTCACCTGCCCGGCCCCACAGCCCCTTCTTCTGGGAACTGCACCTGCGTTTGCCTTTGGGGGCTACCCCAGCTCCACTCTCGGAGGTCTGGGAAAGGCCTCCCCACCCTGCTCCTGCAGAGGCACAGAACACAGGCAGGAGCCATCAGGTTCCATTTCCCCAGGCACAATAAGGGACGCCCATGTGACCTCAGAGAAGCTGCCATGTCCCAAGCTAGAACATTCACCAGAACTAATGGGGGAAAAGTTCTTTCTTTCTTCCAGAGTGGGGAGCAGAAAAGTGACAGAGCCCTGGAGCTGCTAGGACCCTCAACACAGAAGGGAAGTGTGACGGGGGCAGGGAGAGGAAGAAAGGAAAGAAAGAGAAAGAGGGGAGACAGGGAGAGACATGCACAAAGCCAAGATGACACTGTCTGAGCCCCTCTAAGCTACAACTGACCCTGAAATTTCAGGGACATAACGATTAGGCATAATTCCCTCCCCTCACCCACCCATTTGCATTGGGATTTGCGTTCCTGAAACTGAAGGATCCCTGGCTATTTGGCACTCCCCAAAGGACTTCTGGGAGGCAACACTTTGTTACAGCTTAATTTAATTGCTCTGTGGTCAATAAAGACAACTAATGTTAGCATAAAGACACTGAACAATTAATCCACACTCATTATTCCCCTTCCCCCAGTTAATCTGAATTTATGAGCTTGTAAGTTCCATCAGTCAGATGGTGCCAGAGCACCCTTTCCTTGCAAGGGCAAAATAGGCTCAACGGGAAGAGATGAAAACGGAGCCGCTGACTCCAGGCGGACGTCTCGTAGGCGTATTCCCAAGAGCATGCTTCCATTTTCCACTTTTCCCACGTCCATTGCTTTATAACACACAAACCCGGGAAATACAGGAAAGTGCTGAACAAAAACCAAAAGTCACCGAGAATCCCACAGTCTTAGCACTAGCAGTATTTTTTTTTTTTCAAGCATCATTTCAGCTAGTCTCTTCTTTCTGTTTTAACCCCTGGTGGTTGAGGCACGGAGCTCGCGCCTGCTGAGGAAAATGCAGCTGCCATGCAAAGGGGTGAGGGGGAACCAAGCCAGATAGTGGGCAGACGGGTCCACAGATGGCTGCACGCAGGACTCTGCACACACAAGGACACTCAAGAAGGGGAATGGGAGCTGCGCTCTCACTTTCAAAGAAGGAAGTTACAAATACAGTACAAGAGAAAATGAGAACATGCCTTGTGGCATTGGCTTGGAATGGGAGTATCAGTAGAAACTCACAATTTTTAATATACAGACTAATAAAAATTAGAATATGGATGCCCACATGTCTACCCATCCCTAACTCTGCCTACCGAGAGGGTGGGGGACAGGAACAGCCGAGCAGCCATCAGCACCCCAAGCACCTGCACCTTGGCTTCTAAATACCACTCCACACTAAAAAGAACCAGGCTCCTTGGAGAAACAGCTGATTCCTGAGGCAGGAAAAGAGCAAGGTGAGCCTGATATAACTTGTTGTGCCAGAAATTAAGAAAATGGTAAAAAAAAAAAAAAAAAAAAAAAAATCAATGTGGCTGTGTCCCGAGGACACACGAGCCATCCTGAGGGGCACTCACCAGCTAAAACTGGGATAATAATAATGGATTATTACCTCCTGAATAAAGAGAACTCTGCAAGTCTGCCTTGTTGTAAATACATGAATAAACAAACAAGAAGAGAAAGCTTTTCTTTACAACAGAAAGCCAGCTAATAAATGTAGAAGCAATAGTAGGATTAAAAAAAAAATCTCCATTTAGTAACCATGATAGCAATAATTCCAGCAAGAAAGGCCAATGGATGCCAGAACTGTCAGGTGAAAGGGGTATGAGAAAACAGATTTTTGCATAGCCTCAAAGATCACCAAAAAAGATCTATTAATTACAAAGGAGCAAAGTAAGGCAGGAGGTGGGACTCGACTCTGGAAGCGGGACTCAGACACCGGATCAAACGGAGCACTAGCTAACACAGGGCGGGGCAGAAGCAGCTTTCCATAAGACACGCCCATCCTGTGCCACATCAGTTTACTGTTGCCATGGCAACACCCAGCCGTTACCACCCCCTTCCCTGGCAATGGCCTGATGACTCAGAAGTTACCACCCTTTTCCTGGCAATTCCTGCAGAACCTGTCCCATAATTTGCATGTAATTAAAAGTGGGTATAAATGTGAGTGCAGCATGGCCTCTGAGCTGCTGCTCTGGGCACACTGCCTCTGGGACAGCCCTGCTCTGCAAGGAGCAGGCTCTCTGCTGCTGTTCACAGCTGCTTCAATAAAGGTTGCCAACATCACCATCCTGCCCTTGAATTCTTTGCTGGGTGAAGCCAAGAGTCCTCCCCGGCTAAGCCCCCTTTTTGGGTCTCGCCTGCCCTGCATCCAAAGAGGAGAAAATCAGCAGACCCCACCTGACCAGGTGGTCAGCGTGACCTTCACGGTGAGCACCAGACGAATGGTCCCCATGTGTCCCTGTGAGAACGTGAGGCTGACAGCACAGCATCCTTTCTAAGGCATTCCTGCCAAATGCACACACTGGATCCTATCATGAGCAAACACCGAGCAAACCCAGCAAAATGACCACCCCAAAATCTTCAAAACGGTCACAGCCATGGGAATTAAGGGAAGCCAGAGGAAGTCTCCCAGATGGAAAGGCTCCATGCAGGGTCCCAGGCTGGATCCTCTTCTATCAGGGACGTTACTGCGACACCAGCACCACTCAAATGTGCTCTCCGCGTGGAGGGCATATGGGAGATCCTTGTACTATTCTTGCAACTCTTCTATAAGCTGGAAATGGAAATAGTCATTTACAATTTTAAAAAGAAAGTAATAGGCTGGGCGCAGTGGGTCACATCTGTAATCCCAGCACTTTGGGAGGCCAATATGGGTGGATCATGAGGTCAGGAGATTGAGACCATCCTGGCTAACATGATGAAACCCTGTCTCTACCAAAAACACAAAAAATTAGCTGGGCATGGTGGCGGGTGCCTGTAATCCCAGCTACTCAGGAGGCTGAGGCAGGAGAATGGCGTGAACCCAGAAGGCGGAGGTTGCAGTGAGCTGAGATGGTGCCACTGCACTCCAGCCTGGGCAACAAAGCAAGACTCCGTCTCATAAATAAAAAAGAAATAAAGAATTGGCCAGGCGTGGCGGGTCATGCCTGTAATCCCAGCACTTTGGGAGGCCAAGATGGGCGGATCACGAGGTCAGGAGACTAAGACCACCCTGGCTAACACGGTGAAACCCCGTTTCTACTAAAAAATACAAAAAATTAGCCGGGTGTGGTGGTGGGTGCCTGTCATCCCAGCTACTTGGGAGGCTGAGGCGGGAGAATGGCATGAACCTGGGAGCTGGAGCTTGCAGTGAGCCGAGATCATGCCACTGCACTCCAGCCTGGGCGACAGAGTGAGACTCTGTCTCAAAAATAAATAAATAAAGAAGGAAGGGAGGGAGGGAGGGAGGGAGGGAGGGAGGGACTCGCTTGACACAAAGATACTGAAAGCTACCAAAGCGTTAAAGGAAGGAATTCATCCTCCCCCAAGAGAAGCAACACTAACCCCCTTTTCTTATTTTGAAAAGGGTGTCTGGCCTCTGGCTGTTGAGAGACAGCTGAGAGGGTGATAGGAGGGTGGAGAGTAATGGAACGAAAGACAAAACACTGTCCTTCACACCTGCTCCCCGTACCCACTCTCCTGAGGCGTTTTTCGGAAAATGCATGTGTGGGAGGCTCCACCCACGTCTGCTGCCTCTGAATCTCCTGCTGAGGCCTGGACAAGGGCACCTGGAGATGGCTCCCCTCGAGACTCTGTTTGCCCAGCGATGCCTGGCGTCCCACCCGCCCCTGTGCAACCACAAGACTTGGTGTGAATGAGAAAAAAGGGTGCTGCTTCCTTCAAGCCCTTTACTGCCACCTGCTGGACACTGGCGATACATCTACAGGCCCTCAAACTATGGCAAGAGGAACGGCGCCACCTGGGGTTGTACAACGCCCAGCACAGCAACCGGAGCGGCGGGGAGGTCACTGCTCTCTCTGCAGGGAAGCAGCACAGGTCGGCTGAGACAAACCCCCTACCAATTCTGCTTGGCTCTGTGCCCCAAAGAGAACTGTTCCCAACCACACTTAGGCATTTCTCCCAAAGCATATGCCTTGTAACATGAGGTGGAGACACCACAGCTCACACAACCAAGAGTCACATCATGTCAGCTCTCACTGGGTCAGGAAGCAGGCTGCCCGTCAGTAGAGAAACAACGTCTTGTCCAAACACAGGCAAACCCCCTCGCCTGGCCTGAGCCACCGGCTGCTCCGCGGCCCCGCATACCACGGTTTTCAAAGGCTGGCTCTGGTCTTCCTCCTGGCCCAGCAGTCGAGGAGGCCAAGGCACCTGAATGAACGCAGGAACGCAGGCAGTGGACGGGCTGTGATGCAAACCACAAGTGGCTAGTTCAGTTTTGTTGGTGTTGCGGACTGGACTGCATCCCTACAGCATTCATGAGTTGGAGTCCCCATCACCAGCACCTCCGCGTGGGGTTGTATGTGAAGAGGGTCTTTCGAGAGGCAATTAAGTTAAAATGAAACCATTAGGGGGCCCCTAATCCCGTCTGCCTGGTATCCTTATAAGAGGAGCTGGGGACACAGACACACAGAGGGATGACCCTGTGAGGACGCAGGGAAAAGGCAGTGTCTGCAAGCCAAGGAGAGAGGCCTCAGGAGGAACCAGCCCTGGACACCTTCATCTCGGACTCCAGCCTCCAGAACTGTGAGATGATGTCTACTGTTTGAGGAACTTTGCGGCGGCAGCCCTATGCAGCGAACACAATCTCTTTGGGTCTACTAATGTGTGCTGTTCAGCCTGAAATGATCACAGACAAAGGACGCCACGCTCAATTCCAAAAGGAGAGATGACTGGCATTCCCACATAAAGCTACGGCCCTTGCCCACCTTCCCCACGGAGCCCATTGCTCTCATAATGTGATTTTTGGAAAGATGAAGTCTCTTAAAGATGTCACCTATGTCACCAGGGCAGGACAGAGGACCTGCCGAAGTGCAGAGCGTGGGGTGCTGGTCTCGGGGTCTTCACCCATCCCCTCTCCTCCGCTCCCCGCACGTCCCTGAGGAGTCAGGGCTGACTGGGGAGACGGGGACTCAAGGGTCCTCATTCCTTCTGGAGGCTCAGAGAGAGGATGCCTCTCTTCCTTCTCCAAACAGAACCTTGCCAGGCAAGAGGGGCTCAGAATACGGAACTGACCTCCCAGGTCAATTCAGAGCAGATCCCCCGAAACACGGCTCACTGCTGCGGCTCCAGACACCGGGGCCACAGAGGCTCGGCCACTCGTGCCCACGGGCAGACACTGAGCCCTGGGTCCAGAGTGACATGGGGAGGGGCTCCCACGCTCCGGTCCTGCCACCTGGCAGGGACCCCAGACTCTCACACCCTGGAGGTGTTCACCTGGAAAGGTGCAGTACCTGCCAGTACTCACGTCCCACAGTGAGGCTCGGCCACAGTTCCAAGGCTGCCAAGCACATGCCAGCACCAAGGGGCAGAATCCTGTTCACAACACCTCCCCACCACCAGGGCCAGCGCATGCCACCTGCCCAGATCTGAGGGTCACCTGCCAGCACCACAGTCTGGCTCCAACACAGCCCCCACCTCCCCTGGCCAGAATGAGCCACTCCCGGCTGGCACTGTGGAGCTCCCGGGCTCTCCACCTGGCCGCTGTTCACACTGGTCCTTCCTGTGCTACCTGGCATTGTGCTTTCTGTGACCAAGCCCAGGCTTGGACACAGGGTCACCGCAGTGCCTGAACAGTGGTCATCTCAGCGCCTAAGCAATGGTCATCTTGGGGCCTGGACACAGCAGTCACCTCAGTACCTAGATGGACAGTGATTACCTCAGCGCCTGGACACGGTGGGAGCCATAGTACACTAGAAAAACCTCAATCTGAAGGAAGACCACACCCCATGTGACTCCATCCCATCCTAAATGCTAACTTTTCAGTCAAACATTGACTCCCATCTCTACCATGCAGCTCACGCCGGGCTGCACACAGTCCCACCCTGGCGGGACGGTAACCAGAATGCTTGGACCCAGAACGACATAACGTGGGGCTCCAGTAGAGAACCTCCCACAGGCCTGGGAGGATCGGGGGCCCGTCCCCTCGCCATGGGGCCTGGAGAGGCTCGAGAGCTGAGGGCGTCTGGCCAGGGATGGGCAGGGGGCAGCCTGGAGCAGGAGGAGGGGAGAAGTCACTGTGGCCCGAAATTCTCTCTTTAAGGCTGACACTCTTCATTTAAATGCGACAAATAACAAATAGCAGCCAGTAACAACATTCAGACTGATGCCACACCCATCGCACGATGGGGGAAAATCAAACGAGGGGCTGGGAGCAGATGTGGTCGGCACTCTCTGAATACAACAGATTATTTAGTTTTTTTCCCCCTTCTGAAACAGGCTCTCATTATGGTTGTCCAGGCTGGATGGAGTGCAGTGGCACGATCTCGACTCACTGCAGCCTCCACCTCAGGGCTCATGTGATCCTCCCACCTCAGCCTCCCAAGTAGCTGGGATTACAGGTATGTGTCACCACACCCCGCTAATTTTTGTATTTTTGGTAGAGACAAGTTTTGCCCTGTTGGCTGGGCTGGTTTTGAACTCCTAGGTTCAAGTGATCTGCCTGCCTCAGTCTCCCAAAGTGCTGGGACTATAGTGTGAGCCCCTGTGCCCAGCCTAACGTATTATTTCTAATGCTCACCAGCCTAATGCATTACTTCTAATGATGACGTTGGACGTGACCACATGATGATAATGAGGATGATGATGTGGGGACAGATGATGACAATAATGATGGGGACATTTATTGAGTACCTGGTCGGTGCTGGGCACTGCAGAAAGTGCCTCACGTGAATTCTGTCATTAGCTGTCTCCAGAGCTCTGCAAATTATTACTCAGCCAACCTGAGAGATTAGCACACAAGCCCAGAGAGGGTGGGGCACCACTGGGTGACCCAGTGAGCGATGAGGTGGGTTTGCAACCCCAGGCTGCATAACACCCAGGCCAGAGTATGGCCAACAGACAGCATGAGGAGGAGATTCCCTCATCCCAAAGATACTGAGTCAAACTCAGAGAGGGAGGGAGGGAGCCAGGCTCTGCCCCTAGGCAGGCACCAGAGTTCAGCACGTGGAAACACAGTGTCTGGATCCCTCACCAAGCGGCATCCTCTCTAGGACCACACCCGCTCTGGCCAGGGCCACTGTGCTGTGACGTTGCACGGTGGATGTAAAAGTCTTCACCAATTAAAAATACAGAATGAATACCCCCAAATCTGATCCCTGATGTCCTTGGATTGTGGGAATGCATTGGGGTGTTTCTTAACCTGCTTCTTTATACTTCTTTGTATTTTCCAAGATTTCCATCATGCAAGGGTATATTTTTGGTAATCCAAAAAAAAAAAGGGTAATTTGAATAACAACTTTTAAGATAATTTGCAGAAAGCCTGAGCTCAAAAAAGGCTCTTCTAACATCAGCCTGTGGGGACGGGGCATATCCCCACTGCATGAAGTGGAAGGTGGATCTGAAATGCGTCCTTAGGCCACATGCACCCGGCCTGAGACCATGACGGGAAAGCAGCGACCTGGGGAACTCTGGAGTGCACCTGTAGCAGCTGTGACCAGGCCTGGCTGTGGCCACGCAGGCTCTCCCACACCATGAACAGCCAGAACCCTGGGACAGGGCTGTCCATTCTCCAGGTGCTAGAACGGAGACATAGACTTTAAATGCAGAGCCCATCAGCCTGAGAGCTCAGAGGTGCTTCTCCTGAGAGCACAGAGCCAGGCACAGCCCAGTGAGTCCAGGAAAACCCACCTGCCCCTATAATTTGTTCTGCCACAGACGTGCTGTGAGTGGTTTGGATGTGAGAACCCTACAGGCAGCCCAGAGAACCAGGTTTCTGGTATGAGACAGGCTGGGAGCGATCCCAGCTCAGCCGACTGCTTGCTCCGTGGCCTTGGGCAAATTACCTGCCCTCTCTGGGCCTGTGAACTCATATGAGAAACAGCAACGAGAAGTAACCAGCTCTGAGGATATAGAATCACAGTGCAATTAAAGCAGCTCAGGACAATGAATGCCCCCAAATTGCTACGGGTCCTACACACATTTGGCCATTCTTTTTTTATTTTTTTTTATTTTTATTTTTTTGAGACAGAGTCTCGCTCTGTCGCCCAGGCTGGAGTGTAGTGGCCAGATCTCAGCTCACTGCAAGCTCCACCTCCTGGGTTTACGCCATTCTCCTGCCTCAGCCTCCCAAGTAGCTGGGACTACAGGTGCCCGCCACCTCGCCCGGCTAGTTTTTTGTATTTTTTAGTAGAGACGGGGTTTCGCCGTGTTAGCCAGGACGGTCTCGATCTCCTGACCTCGTGATCCGCCCGTCTCGGCCTCCCAAAGTGCTGGGATTACAGGCTTGAGCCACCGCGCCCGGCCACATTTGGCCATTTTTACAAAGAGAAGACTCTGTCATGTACCTGGAAAGGTTCGTTCATTAAAGGAAATCTGAAATTAAACGTTCCTCGTCCAGGAGCGCTCCTGTCTTAATGATGTCAATGACAGCTGTCAAAATCAGTAAACTTTGGGCTAGGCGCGGTGGCTCACTCCTGGAATCCCAGCACTTTGAGAGGTTGAGGCAGGCAGATCACTTGAGGTCAGGAGTTCGAGACCAGCCTGGCCAACATGGTGAACCCTGTCTCTACTAAAAATACAAAATTAGCTGGGCATGGTGGCGCACGCCGGTAATCCCAGCTACTTGGGAGGCTGAGGCAAGAGAATCGCGTGTACCTGGGAGGCAGAGGTTGCAGTGGGCCAAGATCACCTCACTCCACCGCAGGTCTCAGGTAATAGAGTGAGACTCCATCTCAAATATAAATATAAACATAAATATCAGTAGACGTGGAGTTAAGCAGATGATTCTCCATAATGTGGAGTGGGTCCCATCCAATCCATTGAAGGCCTTAAGACTGAGGTCCCCTGAGAAGGAAGAGACTCTGCTAGAGATAGACTTGAGACCTGCACTGTGGCATTTACTGGGCCACGTGGCAGGGTAAATGCCAGGCTGATGAGGATGATCTGGGAGGCAGACGGCGCTGTTCACTGCTCCTGCAGGCCCGTGCAAGGCACCCACACCCATCCCTTATCTGCTCCATCCCTTATCATCTGATAGGCACAAGGGCCCTGCACGTGAACGAGACGAGGCTCGCAAAGGCAAAGTTCTTCACATCATCACCAAGATTCTTTAGCAGGGGAGAAAATGGGTTTCCCAGTCTTTCTTGAATAGCCAGCACACCACTAGAGGGCAGTGAACGCACCCGGCTGGCTTTCCAAACCCTGCTCCACATTTTCCAAGCTGAGGCCAGAGCAGGTGCACCGCCCTGGAGCTCATGCCTCCGAGGTACCAGTGCAGCTGCACAGGCTCAGGCCGTGGGACCGAGGTGGCCAGGTGGCGCTGGGACAGCCAGGCTCTGAATGCAAGCGAAGGCCCTCAGGGACGGAACCCTGCCCCTGGCAGGCCAGGAGTCACAGCTGAGAGCTGCAGTGAGTGACTAATGGCCAGGGCTCCTGCCAGCCTCCACCGTCACCTCCATCCCAGGGCCAGCTAGAGAGATGGGCCTGGAGACATTTGCCTGGTTGGGAGAGAGGGCAGGAAAAAGGACACAGGGAGGGGCATGGGAGGGGAAAGGACGGATCTCCAGGAATCCCCAAAGTTGAGACACAGCGGCTATTCTGGCAAAAGGGCTGACAGCTGGATTTGGGGCTCTGTGAACTACTCCACGTTTAAGGAGGTTTTAGCCTGCACTCACACTTTCAGAGCTCTAAAAGAAAACAGCAACGCAACCAGAGCACTGATGTCTAAAGGGAGGACACGTTTGGAAAACACTAATTCAAGCAGGCATTCTCACAGAGAACAAGCGAGCTTCGGGTCCCATACGCATTTAGCTGGGTTTTCTTTCTTTCTTTTGTGTGTTTGTGTGTGTGTGTGTGTGTGTGTGTGTGTGTGTGTGTGTTTTGGAGTTTCGCTCTTGTTGTCCAGGCTGGAGTGCAGTGGCATGATATCGTCTCACTACAACCTCCGCCTGCCGGGTTCAAGTGATTTTCATGCCTCAGTCGCCCGAGTAGCTGGAATTACGGGCTTGCACCACCACACTTGGCTACTTTTTGTATTTTTAGTAGAGACGGGGTTTCACCATGTTGGCCAGGCTGGTCTCGAACTCCTGGCCTCAGGTAATCCACCTGCCTCAGCCTCCCAAAGTGCTGGGATTATAGGTGTGAGCCACCACACCCAGCCACATTTGACTGTTTTTACAAAGCCTCTGTCCTGTGCCTGGAGGGGCTCATTCACTAAAGGAAACGTGAATTTAAACGTTCCTCTTCCGGGCGCGCTCCCGTCTTCATGAAGTCAGTGACTGCTTTCAAAATCAGTCAACTGAGTCGATGATTCTCCATAATGTGGGTGGGCCCCATCCAATCAGCTGAAGGCCTCAAGAGCCTTCAACTCTTGAAGGGGAAAAGAGGATTGAGGTCCCCTGAGGAGGAAAAGATTCTGCCAGAGACGAACAGGACCCACACAGCGGGATCAACTCTTCCTGGGTCTCCAGCCTGCCCTGCAGATTTTGGACTTGCAGCTTCATGATTGCATGAGTCAATTCCTCAAAAACACTTTCTATTTAAAAATATTCTGTATCTGTACACACACACACACACACACACACATGTGCACACTCTATTGGTTCTGTTTCTCTGGAGAACCCTATCACCCGTGAATACAGAAGCAACAGCAAGTGGGTTCCATTGTGTCATCCAGTGACATCAAATGACAGTTCTGTTCATGTGAATCACCGAGTTAGAGTTGACTAAGAACAAGACACGTAACTCATTCTCCATTTGGCCAGCCGGGAGGGACGTCCCCAACATCCATGTCTCTTAGAGACTCACAACTCAGTCTTGTCCCCTGGGGCCAGCAGCTGTTAGGCAGAGACCTTGTAAGACTTGAGAAGGACGTGGGTGCTCAGGGTGCCACGACTCCCACCCCTCGCCCAGCCACGTCTGCTGGTGGAAATGTCTCGTGGGTGACTGCACCACCCCACCAGGAGCCTCCCCTCGTGCTGAACTTGACCTTGACCTCAAATCAGCCTAGTCAGTTTTAAAAACCAAGCTCATTAGAGCTTTGGCAGTCCCAGGAACTGCCCCTTTCCAAGCAGGTCACCTTGGAAGCTTGGGACAGCTCCCAACGCAGGCGGGATTCTCCTTCGGGAACTGCCTCTTCCACATCCTCAACAGGAGCCGAAGCTCACACCGTGTGGATGGGCCTGGTCTTGAAAACACCAGCACAGAGCTGACAGCCAAGCGCAGCAAGGGGAGGAGATGGGCAGAGGAACGGAGCCGTGTCTCAGGGCGTGAGCGTCTGCATGGCCACGGCGTGAACCCAAGAGGCACCAGTGCCCAGAAACACAGAACACTGTCAGGCCTGCTCAGAAGCATGTCCACACACACGTGGACCTGTATGTACGTGTGTGTGTGTGTATGTGTAATTTATGTTAGTCTTTCTGTCTCACATCTGGTTTCCCCACAAGGGAACACCAGGGGCTTGCATCAGGCATTTCTGTTCACTGCTGCAGGCTGTGTGTTCAGGACACTGAGACACGTCGCTGAGGATCACACCCAGTAGACGACGTCTGTGGCTGAATGAGCACCGGCAGTAGGTGGGGTCTGCGGTGCAGCCAGAATGCTTGGAAGTGGGTCAGGCGTGAAGAGGCGAGCGTGGTCAGGCTCAGGCCGGGAGACCTCTTGGGGACCCCCTGAAACAGCTCAGACACAAATGAGGAGGGTGCCAGGGGAATGAGCGTGGCCAGGGTCAGATGCTGTGGAGAGGCTCAGAAGGGCCAGGCCTGACACACAGCCGTGGGATGGCAGGGCCATCTGAGGCTGGAACTGTTGGTTGACAAAGGGAGAAGAGGTCAAGGGGAGGAAGGAAGAGGGAGCAAGGACAGAAACACTGGCAAGTTTAATCCAGGGAAAAAGCAAGGGCAGGGCAGGAGACTGAGGCGGGGAAGCAGCTCCCCCAACCCAAAAAGCTCCCTAGTGCTCTGCAAGAATTCCCCTGCTGCTTCTACATTCAGGGTGTGTCAGCCAGGGTTCTCCGGAGAAACACAACGTGTGTGTGTGTGTGTGTGTCCTGCTGCTTCTACATTCAGGGTGTGTCAGCCAGGGCTCTCCGGAGAAACACAACGTGTGTGTGTGTGTATGTGTGTGTGTGTGTCCTGCTGCTTCTACATTCAGGGTGTATCAACCAGGGCTCTCCAGAGAAACAGAACCTGTGTGTGTGTGTGTGTGTGTGTGTGTGTGTGTGTGTGTGTGTCACCTGCTGCTTCTACATTCAGGGTGTATCAACCAGGGCTCTCCAGAGAAACAGAACCTGTGTGTGTGTGTGTGTGTGTGTGTGTGTGTGTGTGTGTGTGTGTGTCCTGCTGCTTCTACATTCAGGGTGTATCAACCAGGGCTCTCCAGAGAAACAGAACCTCTGTGTGTGTGTGTGTGTGTGTGTGTGTGTGTCTGTGTGTGTCCTGCTGCTTCTACATTCAGGCTGTATCGGCCAGGGTTCTCCAGAGAAACAGAACCTCTGTGTGTGTGTGTGTGTGTGTGTGTGTGTGTGTGTGTGTGTGTGTATGTCCATGTCCTGCTGCTTCTACATTCAGGGTGTATCGGCCAGGGTTCTCCATAGAAACAGAACCTCTGTGTGTGTGTGTGTGTGAGTGTGTGTGTGTGTGTGTGTCCTGCTGCTTCTACATTCAGAGGGTATCAGCCGGTGTTCTCCAGAGAAACACAACCTGTGTATGTGTGTGTTTGTACATGTATACACTTACATGTTACATATGTATATGCACACAGAGAATTTTTAAGTTTAAAGTTTAAAATAGACACATAAAATTAAAGATGGAAATATTTTAAAGAGTTGGCTCATGCAGTCATGGAAGAGGTAAGTCTGAAATCTGCAGGGCAGGCTGGAGACCCAGGGCAGAGTTCAGTGGGAATCTGGAGTCTTTTTCCGGCAGAATTCCTTCTCTCTTGGGATCTCAGTGTTTTTTCTCGCAAGGGCTTCAACTGATTGGATGGGGCCCACCCACATTTGCAGAGTCATCGGCTTAACTCACAGTCCACTGACTCAAATGTTAATCCCACCTTAAAAAACACCTTCTCGGCAACTTCCAGAATATTGTTTGATCAAATATTTAGGAGCTACAGCCTAGCGAAGTTGACACATAACATTAATGATCACAGGGGAAAATTATTTTCCTTTTTCACAAAGAAAAGCACAAGAACGACAAGAAATCTCACGGCGGATGCACGGAAGAGGACTTCCAAAGACCGGTCATTACTGCTCCTGCTCCCGAGAGCTCCGGCCTGGGTGTGGGCCTGGGGCTATCCTGAGCAGCTGCACAGATCCCTACTCACACCTCGGGGGGAACAGGGGCTTCTCCAGCCTGCAGGGCTGAAGATCGACCAGAACTGACCTAGCACAAGGAAAGCCCAGGGAGGGTGGGGCCTGCTGGCACCCCCACTGCCCACTCTGACCACAGTGGGCGGCGTGCATAACCTCCCTTACAGGTGTGCAAGGTGGCGATGGCCGAGGAGAACACACAGGTAGCCGGAGAAGCCATGGCAGTCACTGTGCAGAGGACCAACAAGAAACCAGCTCAGGGCCCTCTGTCCTTGACCTCCCTTTGCTATTCCAGAGCCTCCTCTTGACCTCCTGGGTAGACAGGCCCCATCAACTCTCCCTGACCCACCTCACCCCTCTGCCTGGAGACCCTGGCCTCCAGCCTGCACCTCTGAGCTCCCTCACTGTCCTCTGACTCTGGCAGGGCTCAGCCAAGAGAAGAGAGGCAGGCGTTCCTTCCCTGAGTCCTTCCTGACATGGGCCTGGGGGCTCCCTCCCGCCTCAGCCCTGGCTCTCCTGCTCCCGGGAGCACCATCTCCTCTCCCTGCCCGTCAGCTCACAGGTGCTGATGGCTCCCCAAGACTGCTCTTCTATGGGGGCCTCAGCCTTTAACCCCGTCCACACCCCTATCTGATCAGGTAAAGACTTTTCACTGCAGATAACAGGTAAAAGTCTGTTTCTTGCCAAGACCACGGGTGACCTATCTCCTAATCCAACTGTTGCAAGGTGGGGCCTGAAAAACATGCCCCTTGTGCATGCAAATCAGGCCTTCCTGGGGTTCACCTGTACTCAGGAAACACTGGTGCTAAAACACCAGTGCTTTCTGGTATCCTGCCCTGTCAGGACAGTGGGAACCTGGAAAGCGCAGGGCTTCTAGGAAGGCGGCGTCTACCCCATAACTGCCGGGCACTCGTGCTGTGCAGAAACTCAGCAGCCTTGCCTAATCTCCCAGTTTCTCCAGAGAAGTCAGAAATGTCTATTTCTATGCAAATGTGTCTGTTTTCAAATACTGGTATTCACATTTTAAAATAATTTTCAATTCACGTATTTTTAGGAACTCTGGGCAAACTAAACAAAATACCCGAAGGTAGGATCTAACCTTCGGGCTGCCCTGATCATCTGGGGGATTGGAGGAGAAGGGAAGGTCGGTTCGTGGGTACGACAGAGTGGAGGAGCAGGCCCACGTACCTGGTGGATCTCGTGCCAGCCGTTCTCATCTTTGCAGCACACGGTGGCATGTTCATGCAGGAGAAGCTCGCAGCAGTAGGGATCACCTCCGACGATGGCCGTGTGATACAGGGGGGTGAGGCCGTAACTGTCTTTATAATCCGGGGATGCACCAAGCTCTAAAAGAGTCTAGGGGAAAAAAAATCAAAATCTGTTGTTATTGGTCTCATGACCCCTTTTGCAGAGTGAGGCAATCAGGAAAGAAGCACCAGGACCACCCTCCCACAGGCCAAAGCAACCCACACCCTGAGTACCCAGTGCTTCTCCTGGGCTCCCCAGAATTAAGAAGGGTATAACTTGGCTGGGTGTGGGGGCTCACACCTGTAATCCCAGCACTTTGGGAGGCTGAGGCAGGCGGATCACCCGAGGTCAGGAGTTCAAGACCAGCCTGGCCAACATGGCAAAACCCCATCTCTACGAAAAATACAAAAAAAACAGCTGGCATGGTGGCAGGCGTCTGTAATCCCAGCTACTTGGGAGGCTAAGGCAGGAGAAACGCTTGAACCTGGGAGGTGGAGGTTGCAGTGAGCCTAGATTGCACCATGGCACTCCAGCCTAGGCAACAAGAGCGAAGCTCAGTCTCAAAAAAAAAAAAGTGGGGGGGTATAACTTTAGACAGTAACATTTCTAGTTCTGAAATAGCAAACAGTGCCCAGAAATGCAGGGCAGACTGTTGTTCAGATGAGGAGACCTGCAGCACTCAGACCCATCCTCGGCCTGGCCCACATTCTGTGCCGTGGTATGGCATGGGCAGCAATACAGTGACGGCAGCATGTGCCAAAGAGAGAAGAGGTACATGGTTTAACCTACGTGCCCAGTGGAAAACCACCTCAATCTGCACGCGACGGTGGCAAACCTAGCAAGCATCGCATCTTCAAGAACACTCCTGATTTCCGAGGAAGCCAACGGGTACGGTGTGGCTCTGCGTCCCCACCCAAATCTCAATTTAAATCGTAACCCTCAGTGCTGGAGGTGGGGCCTGGTGGGAGGTGATGGGTCATGGGGGCGGATTCTCAGGAATGGCTTAACACCACCCGCTTGGTGCTGCTCTCATGATCATGAGTCTCCCTGTGGATGGGGCTGGGGTTCAGCACTGGCCTTATGGGTCGAAAACACAAGTCCCTTGACTGAATAGAAGGTGAAAGATGACTTCTTGGGAACCACGAATTCTCAAAGCATCGACACCCAGGAGAGAGAACAGGAAAACCTGAAACCTGGCTTCACTTCCAAGCTCCGGCCGAAACACTGCGCACGGACCCCCTAGGGTGGGCCAAACACTGTGCACGGACCCCCTAGGGTGGGCACTGCAGGGATGAGATGGGGCAGCTGCCGGGGATCAGACAGAGCAGGGGGCGGCACCCACGTAAGATGGGCCCGGGTTTACCTTCAGGGCAACCTGGTTCCTCGCTCGCGCAGCTTTGTGCAGGGCGGTCATCCCATCTTTGGCACGGAAGTCCAGGTGAGCCCCGCCATTTCTGAGAGCTTTGATGACCTCCACAGCGTTGTCCAGCTGAGCGGCTAAGGTCAGGGGGGTCTCTGAGGAACCCAAACACACACACTTTAGAACCAACATTTGTCACACCGCTCACACAGCCATATTCAGATGCCCAAAACTAAGCTGAAAGAACTGCCCCCACCCCCCACCACCTCCAGGCTGTTTACAGCTCCCACCACCCGGGAACCCCAAGAGTCCAGGCACACTGCCTAGTGTGGCTCAGGCACCCCGTGCGATGCAGTGACACACAGGGTCACGCGCGGATCACAGGAGTGGCAGAGGCAGGGATTCAACGGGACTGCTGTGTGGGCCACAGTCCAAGAGACTGCCCCGGTGCCCTTCCCTCTGAGTACGCAGAATCCTGTTGTGCCATCTGGGTGCTTCCCGTACAGGAGGAGTGAAGGACTAAAGCCCTCGTTAGAGATGGGAAAGGCACACAGCCACCCTTCCTCATTCAATGTCACATTTACGGGCATCTTAGGAGATGCCAGCCATGGGCTGCAGGGGCACACACACAGATAAGACACGGAGTCCGTGCCCCCTGGAGCTCCCGATCTGGGTAAGTGGAAACTTTCCTTCATCAACGCGGTGCAGGATGACCCAGGAGGGAGGGCAGGGGCCCAGCAGACAGAAGGATGCCACCTGCCTTTGTAGGGACAAGGGTCCCGTGCAGATGACCCTGAACCAGTCTGCAGCTGAGCGCGGCTAAGGACATCAGTATCTATGACAACAAATCTTTCCATCCATCTTCATCTTCCTAATGGGCTCACCATGGCCACTGCTAAGCATGAGGAACTATTTTGCTGTGGTTCATATGAGAGGCTCTTAATGTTCCAGAAAAGTGCACAGAGTACCAGGACAACACGCAAGTTCCCATGACCCAGAAACACCAACAGTGAATATTCACTCGGTCTCGAAGCACATTCCAGTGACGGAAGACTTCGGATGCCTTCCACGGGGGGTGTGCCTTGCTGACCCCTCACCCCATCCCACCACCCTCCATCCCAGAAAGGGCACCTGCCTCGCGAGTGTGCACTGACTATTCCCATCTATTTTTAATTCTGATGTTTACTTATCCACAAATGGGTACCATCCTGAGGACTTTTAAAATTCACCCTAGGAACCACTCTGCAGCTTGCCACTTCGTGGTGAGATGCACAGGCTTAACCCCTCCACGTCAGGAGTGTGCCGTGTGTAGACACGACAGCATCTTCATTCATCCCCTCTCCATGTGAAAAGCAGGCTTCCTGTCTTCCCCAGCTAGGAAGACTGGAAGCTCAACAAGCATAACCTCAGAAGTGGCCCCAGTCTCCCTCAACGTGAACAATGGGTGGGAGTAAAAACACCTGTAATATTTTGAGATAACCTCAGAGACATGCAGACCCTCCAACTAGAGGCTGCCCAGCAGCCAGGTGGCTCCAGGGATGAGCAGATGTGCTTCGAAAAGTTGAGAAGTGGGGGCTCCTGGAAGCGCAGCAGGAGGGCACTAGCCACAGCTCTTTGTCCTGACACTGGGAGGTAGCACAGCAATGGGGGGTGGGGGGCTAGGAGGCAGGAGGAGTGTAAGTGTTTAAGACAGCTGCTGCTACCCAGCGGGCACAGGGCAGTGCAGGCTGGAGCATGTGTACGCTGGTGTATATGTGCATACCTGTGTGCATGCCTGTGTGCGTGTGTGCATGCCTGTATGTACGCCTGTGTGTGCATGTGCATGCCTCTGTGTGTGCATGACTACGTGTATGTGTGCATGCCTGTGTGCATGCCTGTGTGTGTGCCTGTGTGTGCATGCCTGTGTGTGCCTGCCTTTATGTATGCACACCTGTGTGTGCACATGCCTGTGTGTGCATGCCTGTGTGTGTATATGCATGCCTCTGTGTGTGCATGCCTGTGTGTATGTGTGCATGCTTGTGTGTGTGCGCGCATGCCTCTGTGTGTGTGCCTGTCTGTGTGCCTGTCTGTGTGTGTACATGCCTGTGTGCATGCCTGGGTGTATGTGCGCATGCTTGTGTGTGTGCATGCCTGTATGTGTGTGTGCATGCCTGTATGTGTGTGTGCATGCCTGTGTGTGCGTGCATGCCTCTGTGTGTGCATGCCTCTATGTGTCTGCATGCCTCTGTGTGTGCATGGCTGTATGTGCGCATGCTTGTGTGTGTGCATGCCTGTATGTGTGTGTGCATGCCTGTGTGTGCGTGCATGCCTCTGTGTGTGCATGCCTCTATGTGTCTGCATGCCTCTGTGTGTGCATGGCTGTATGTGTGCATGCTTGTGTGTGTGTGCATGCCTGTGTGTGCGTGCATGCCTGTGTGTGCGTGCATGCCTCTGTGTGTGCATGCCTCTATGTGTCTGCATGCCTCTGTGTGTGCATGGCTGTATGTGTGCATGCTTGTGTGTGTGTGCATGCCTGTGTGTGCGTGCATGCCTGTGTGTGCGTGCATGCCTCTGTGTGTGCATGCCTCTATGTGTCTGCATGCCTCTGTGTGTGCATGCCTCTATGTGTCTGCATGCCTCTGTGTGTGCATGCCTCTATGTGTCTGCATGCCTGTGTGCATGTTTGCGTGTGCATGCCTCTGTGTGTGTGCATGCTTGTGTGCATATCCATGTGTGTGTGCTCCTGGGTGCATCCTAGTGTCCAAGATCAATGGGGCTGCAAAAATCAAATGACTGGGCAAGCAATTCTTCCTATGAGGGGGAGTGACTGGTGTCAACAAAACCCAGCTCTTTCCCCAAAGGGCTGGGGGGCCTCCAGCAGGTTTTTTAGAAGATGATAGTTCAGGAGGCTGGGGATGCTCAGAAGGAAACCATCACGTGAAAGAAGACCACAGACGTATCACAGGTGTAGGAAACAACCTCACTGAAAGGGATGGGGAAAGAACTGCTGACCTCGGTAGCTCCAGACATGAATGGAGTCTGTAAGACTAAAGGCAAAAGGAACAGAATAGATAAAGCTGGGTTATAAGTCAACCAGAAAGTGAGTGCAGCCACATCGATAGAAGTAAGCAAGGGATTCAAAAGTGAATGGGAGGAAGGGGCCGATCTTGCAATGCAGACAAATTCCAAGCAATTCGCATCACTTCTCTGTCCTCAGGCGGTGGCGTGTAGCCCCCATTCCCCCGACCCCTTATGCGTGGGCTGTGTACAGTGGCTTCCTTCTGAGAGCACAGTGTGGAAAAGGGAAAAATGGGAGCATCTCTCCGTGGGGAAACCTGATGCACACAAGCTCAGCCAGGAGATGGGGGCAGCATCGCCCACGATGAGCCATGCCAACAGGACAGGCCCTCGGCACCGGGCGATGAGAAAGGCATTTCCCTCTGTGCTCCTCCTCCCCACACCCACAGCCCTGTCTAATTGTGAAAACACCAGATGGATCCCAATAAGGGGCACCCTACAGACACCTGACCAGTCCTCCTCTGAAACTGTCCAGGTCATCACCAACAGGGAGAGCCTGGGAAACGGTCACCGCCCAGAGAAGCCCAGGGAGACGAACGAGGGAACGTTGTGTGGGAACCGGGGTGGGGCCTGGGGACAGAAAAGGACCAGCAGATAAATGCTAATGAGAGAAGAAAAAAAATGTGGACTTCAGTTAATAATAATGCATCAATATTCGTTCTCTAATTGTGAGAAGCGTACCAAACTGGAGTAAGATGCTGATAAGGGGGGAACCTGGGTGTAGGATATACGGAAATTCTCTGTACTATCTTTGCACTTATTCTGTAAGTCCAGAACTGTTCTAAAATGAAAAGTTTGTTTAAAAATGCCTCCTGGCTGGGCGTGGTAGCTCAAGCCTGTAATCCCAGCACTTTGGGAGGCCGAGACGGGCGGATCACGAGGTCAGGAGATTGAGACCATCCTGGCTAACACGGTGAAACCCCATCTCTACTGAAAAAATACAAAAAACTAGCCGGGCGAGGTGGCGGGCGCCTGTAGTGCCAGCTACTCAGGAGGCTGAGGCAGGAGAATGGCGTAAACCCGGGAGGCGGAGCTTGCAGTGAGCCGAGATAGTGCCACTGCACTCCAGCCTGGGTGACAGAGCGAGACACCGTCTCGGAAAAAAAAAAAAATTGCCTCCTGGCCATTGTGCGGGTTAATAGATTTAATGTAAAAAATGCTGCTGCTCAGACTGGCAGAAAATGTTTGTGAAAAGCATATAAAATACTTGTAGCCAAAATATACAGAGAACCCTTAAAACTCACCAACAAGCAAGCAAACCACCCAACTAAAAGAAGGATAAAATATTTAAATGGATACCTCACAACAGAAGATATTCAGATGGCAAACTCAGACATGAGAAGATGCTGCACACTGTATGTCATTAGGAAACTACAAATTAAAGCAACAATTAGAGGCTGTGTTCAGTGGCTCATGTCTGCAATCGCAGCACTTTGGGAGCCAAGGCAGGAGGATCATTTGAGCCCAGGAGTTCAAGACCTGCCTGGGCAACATAAGGCCTCGCCTCTACTAAAAATTTTAAAAAGTACCAGGCATAGTGGCACACGCCTGTAGTCCCAGTTACTCAGGAGGCTGAAGTAGGAGGATCACTTGAGCTGAGATCAAGTTTTCAGTGAACCATGATCACACCACTGCACTCCAGCCTGGGAGACAGAGTAAGTCCCTGTCTTGGAAAAAAAAAAAAAAAAATACCTCGACGCAATTGTCAGAATGATGAAAATCTAGAACACTGACATCAAATGCTGGTGAGGATGTGGAGCAACAGGAACTCTCAACATTGCTGGCAGGAGTGCCAAATGATGCAGTCACTTTGGAAGACAGTGTGACGAGTTCACACACAAGTAAACATGCACATACTCCACGATCCAGCAACTCAGCTCCTAGGTGTCTCCCTGAATGAGCTGAAAACTTACGCCCACACAGAAATCTCAGTGTTAGTGTTGACAGCAGCTTTATTCACCATTGCCCAAAACGGCAAACAATCCAGAGGTCCTTCAGTAGCTGAGTGGATAAATTATCCGTGACACATGCAGACAGCAAGATGCTGTTCAACACTAAAGAGAGATGAGCTGTCAAGCCACGACACAACACGAAGGAAGCTTAAATGCATATTGCCAAATGAATGAAACTGATCTGAAAAGGCTGCATGCTGTGTGATTCCAACTTGATGACATTCTAGAAAAGGCAAAACTACACAGCCAGTGGTTGGTCAGGCGCGGTGGCTCGTGCCTGTAATCCCAGTACACTGGGAGGCCGAGGTGGGCAGATCTTGAGGACAGGAGATCGAGACTATCCCGGTTAACACGGTGAAATCCCGTCTCTACTAAAAATACAAAAATTAGCTGAGCGTGGTAGCACACGCCTTCGTCCCAGCTACTCAGGAGGGTAAGGCAGGGGAATCGCTTGAACCCGGGAGGCAGAGGTTGCAGTGAGCTGAAATCATGCTACTGCACTCCAGCCTGGGTGACACAGCAAGACTCCGTCTCAAAAAAAAAAAAAAAAAATCAGTGGTTGTGAGGGGTTAGACGGCAAGGGAGGGATGGATAGGTGGAGCACAGAGCAGTCTCAGGGCAAGGAAGCTAGGCTGTGTGATTCTATAACGATGGGTACAGGACAGGATGCATCTGTCCAAACCCACAACATGAGCAGCACCAAGCACGGACCCTCATGTAAACTATGGACTTCAGTTATTGTAACAAATGCCCTAAACCAGTGCAAGCTGTCGACAACAGGGGAGCTGGAAGTGAAAGTGCACAGGGGAAAACTCTGTACCTTCTGCCTGATTTTTCTGCCAACCTAAAACTGGGCTCTGTCCCCGACCCCAAGAGGGGCTCCTGAGGACCCTGGCCCCTGCCTCCGTGTCACCCCCACCCTCGCCACTCCCTCTGCCACATTTTCCTTACTGAAGGCACGGCACCTTGCTCCATCTAAGAGCATGGCAGGGTGTGTGTAAGAAAAACCCTGAAATAATGAGACACTGTATTTGAAATAATTGGAACCTTAAAAACAGGTCTCTTTTTATAAGGAATTGTACCGAACAAACCAAAGGCACCCAAATATATTCACCAGTAGCAAAGGGAGTTATTTACTCGACGTCTTCCAGCTCCTTCATTGGCACTGGGTAATTTCTGCACCTCTCACCCTCTGCAGACAGAGGTTGACGAGCTTCCAGAACCATATTCTCTTGAATTGCCTCACCTTCCCGGGTGCTGTTAGTTCTGGGGAATCGCACTGGGTGATTCACTCAGGGGCCAAGGTGAGACTGCGGAGCATGAACTGTCAGTCATTGCACGCATCAAACAAGCCCCTTCCGCTCTTCACGACGATGCCCTGAAGGTAGTCGGTGCACCAGGACCCAGAATGTCCTTGAGGCCTCCTAACTGGGTGGTGCGGGAGGTGGGAAGGGGCTCCCCGGCGACAAAGCCCCACAGCAGCAAGAAGGGGGAGCCGGGGATGGGGGGTGGCCGAACTGGAGGAGCTCAGCCTCATAGGCAATGAGTGCACCACGGCCCTGGAAACAGATTCAGTAACTGGATTTCATCAGTGAGGTCCACACGCATCACAGGTGCTCTGCGGAATCGGGCTTCACAAAGGAACCCTCTCTTTCTGACTTCTCATCCAGATACTTAAAGAGTCGAAAGGCATTTCTAGCTTTATTAACCAGACCTCTGTTGCGGTTCCTAAGGCTTCTCTCAAATTTGGAGACAACGGTGCAAGATAAAAGGGCCAACCTAAGTTTTGTTCAAATTGTCAGGTTCACTTTCTGTTCGGGGCTTGGAAACACGACTGGTCTCATCTCAGAGGTTCCAACCAAAGCAGGAGACGAGCCCTGAGACTCTGGTGGGGGAAGTCTTTGTTTTTTTTTTTAACACTACTTTCATCACCGTTACTTAATAAAATTTACATTTAGAACAGGTACCAGATGGTCGCCTGCAATCACACAGGCTGTTATGTTTTCACTGACAGGTCATTCCACTGGGATTTAATTATCTCAGTCTAGAGGGCTGCTTCTCTCTGCTCCCGCCCCATGTCCAGTCCCAAAACAGGGACATGGGGCCCAGGTCTGCAGGGCCTGGGACTGAGCAAGGCGTCATTTCCTGAGCTTAGCAAAAAGGCTGCTTTCAACTCTAAGCACAGACTCTGCTGCTCCTCAGGTGGCTTTGAGAAGTCACCAAACTCACTGTGGAGAGGCTAAAATATGGGATGGGAACATGCCCAGGCTGTGGCCGACAACCAGGAGGAAAGTGGGAATGTGAACAGCTTGTCCCCTACCTGGGCCTGCCTGGGTCATCCATGTCTAGCCAGGCCGGCTAATGCTAAGAGACCCCTGTTTGTCCCACTGTCTTTTCCCCCAGGAGTTGAGAGCAGGGACCTCCAAGGGCAAGCGGAGCCCAGGCTCTGCCTCTGCCCTCCACAATGACTCAGCGACTGCTAGACTGGGCTGTGGTAACAAGATGCCAGAAGCTAGGTGGCTTAGAAGTGACAGACACGTATTGCTCACGGTTTTGGAGGCTGGAAGTCCAAGATCAAGGTGCTGGCAGATTTGGCGCGTGTCTACCTGGCTCACAGAGGCCACCTTCTTGCTGCGGCCTCACAGGGTGGAAGGGGCGAGGGAGCTCTCTCGGCCTCTTTTGTAAGGGCACTAATCCCATTCATAAGGGCCCCACCCTCTTAATACCATCACCTAGGGGGTTAGGGTTCAACAGTATGGGGGACGCAGACATCAGCCCTGGCGGCCGCTCAGCTGGGCTCTCAGAGCTTCAGATTCCTCCCAAGACAGTGGTGCCTGCAGGGGACCCCCCCCTTGATTACAGAGCCGAGGCCTGGCAAGGCCCTGTTTGCTGCTGGAGCACAGCAGGTCACCAACAGACTGCAGCTATCACTCTCAAGTGCCCTTATTACTGGTAGGGTGGGTGACAGTGCCAGTCTCCCTGGGACCACCAGGCTTCCCAGGATATGGGGCATTCGGCACTAAAACCAGGGCAGTCCCAGGAAAACCGGACACATTGGTCACCCTGCCTGTTTCCTGGAGGCAGCCTGCCAGAGCCAACCCTATATTTCTCCCTCTGCGTCCAAAACCAGGAGAAAACAACATTGATTGAGCTGCTGTAGTTGATGCCGATGACAGGAACATTCTGGAAACTCTATTAAGGGTGGCACATGTCCCACAGGCTTAACCACTGATATGGTTTGGATGGGTGTCCTGCCCAAATCTCATGTGGAAATGTAATCTCCAGGGTTGGAGGTGGGGCCTGATGGGAAGTGACTGGATCCTGGGGATGGATTTGTCATGGTTTAGCACCATCCCCTTCCTTGGTGCTGTCCTGGCAAAAGTGAGTGAACTCTTACAAGATCTGATTGTTTAAAAGTGTGGCACCTCTCTCTCTCTCCCTCTCTCCCCTTCTCACTCTCTCTCCTCCTCTCCCCGTCTCTCTCTCTCTCTCTCTCGCCCTCTCCCCTTCTCTCTCTCTCTCCCCCTCTCCCCTTCTCTCTCTCCCCCTCCCCACCTCCCTCTCTCTTTCCTGCTTTCGCCATGCGATGCGCCTGCTCTTCCTCTGCCTTCCGCCATGAGTAAAAGCTCCCAGAGGCCTCCCCAGAAGCAGATGCCACCAGTTTCCTGTACAGCCTGAAGAACCTAGAGCCAATTAAATCTCTTTTCTTTATAAACTACCCAGCCTCAGGTATTTCTTTACAGCAATGTGAAAATAGCCTGATAGCACCACACTGCTCATCTAATGCTCACCTTTTCCTGCCCTGTTATCATTCAGTTTAGGAGACAAGAGGATGGAAGCTGAGAGAGGTTCTTTAACCTGGTCTTCACACAGCCGGCTGCAGAGAAGCGGGGGTTAAAGTCTCCTCTCTGGGGCTCTCCATGGCCTGGCATTGAGCTGGGCATTGGAAGGGTCACCTCTGCAGTTCCAACATAGGGCTCCCTGGTCCTGCACCTCTGAAGCCCAGCATCTCTAACAGTGGTGTCATCCGTGTGGCCGGGGAGTGTCGGCGTTTCAGTCAGGAGGATTCATATCCGTCCTTCCCACTCTGCCTTCTCCTACTCTGCCTTGACAGAAACAAAGTGAAGGTGGTGTCCTCCCTGGCAACATGGGGCTCTGGCTTCTCACCGGAGCTTGTGTTTAGCTTGTCTCCCCTGATACTCGCTCTGTGTGTGCCTGAGGGTTGCTATAAGCCATTGCTCTGGAATTACCCACAGCTACCTTTGTTTCTGAGAGCACCCACCCCGGCTTACTTTTCTCTTTTCCCTCGTCACCCTGGGTCCCCACTTCGCTGCCCCTCCGTCAGCACTGCTGGTTTCTCTCCTGATTTGAGAAAACAAGTGAGAATTCTTGAGACACTGGTGGCAGGCGCAGAAGTTGGGAAGCGGGGTGGTGTGAGGCCAGGGCCACCTGCGCTGTCTGCAGCCGACCCGTGGGTCTGCACTTGGCCTTCAGTTTCGGAACTTTCTCCCTTAGTTACCCCTTTTCCCTTTTTATTTGCCATACATAATGTTTTTGGCCTTACAAAAATATGTCAGTGTATATGATCACTGTTAATTTTACCTGTACAAAAACCCACACACTGGTGTTTATGGCAGCTTGACCCACAATTGCCAAAAGCTGGAAGCAGCCCAGACGTCCTTTAGAAGGCGAGTGGATAAGCAAACCGCGGTACGTCGGAAAATGGAACATTGTCCAGCGCAAACAGGAAACATGCTTCCAAGCTGTGAAAGGCCTGGAGGCACCTTCCGCACGTGCTGCCAAGTGAAAGAAGCCGATCTGAAGCACACTGTGTGATGATAAGATTCCAGCTCTAGAACATTCTGGAAAAGGAGAACGTGAAACGGTCAGCAAGGCTGGGTGTGGTGGCTCATGCCTGCAATCCCAGCACTTTGGGAGGCCGAGGTGCGCAGATCACCTGAGGTCAGGAATGTGAGCCCAGCCTGGCCAATGTAGTGAAACCCCATCTATACTACGAATAAAAAAATTAGTTGAGCATGGTAGCACATGTCTGTAATCCCAGTTACTGGGAGGCTGAGGCAGGAGAATCGCTTGAACACAGGAGGCGGAGGTTGCAGTGAGGCAAGATCGTGCCACCGCACTGTAGCCTGGGCGACAGAGAGAGACTCAGTCTCAAAAAAAAACAAAACAAAACAAAACAAAAAGGGTCAGCAGCTGCCAGGGACTCAGGGATGAACAGGGGCACAGAGGAGCTCTCAGGCCGTGAAGCTGATCTTTATGATACTGTGATGGTGGATACAGGACATCTGGCAAAAGTGACAGAATGTACAACACCAAGCTTGAACCCTCATATAAGCTCTGGACTTTGGGATCACTCGTGGGTACAACTCCAGGCATAAATCCTCGTGTAAGCTCGACTTTAGGATCACTAGTGGGTGCTACACCAAGCACGAACCGTCGTGTAAGCTCTGACTTTAGGATCACTATTGGTTCACTGATTGTAACACATGTGCCACACTAAAGCAAGATATTACTAACACGGGAAACTGGGGGAGGGGACAATATGGGAACTCACATGCAATTTTCTGTCAGCCTAAAACTGCTCTAAAAAATCTGCTCTGCTCATTTCACAAAAGGGAGGCAGGAGAAGAGGAAGTTCTGCTTTATAGAGAAATATGAGCCACTACGAGAAGAAAAACTGATTCATAAAATTGCCGTTTGGCAACAACCAGGGGAGAACTGATTCCATAATTCTGCTTTAAATTTTAAAATTGAAAATAAGAGGCTGGGCTCAGTGGCTCACACCTGTAATCCAAACACTTCAGGAGGCCGAGGCAGGACGACTGCTTGAGCCCAGGAGGTTTAAGACCAGCTTGGGTCACATAGGGAGACCCTCATCTCTACAAAAAAATATAAAAATTAGCCCAGAGGCTTGTCATCGTGAGAATATTTCAGAACATTCATAAGGTAACTCTGTGCTACTGTCTCCACGGATCAGGCTCCCAAGCCGTTTCTACTCAGTTCTGGGAAACACGGTCAGGTCTTTCTCCTTTAATTCTGCTGCTTCGCAGTGGTTCACAACAACTATGGACTTTCTGCATTGGCACCGGCCTAATCCAGAATTCCAGCGGCAGAATTTCGAGTATGGTGGCATGTACCTGTAGTCCCAGCTATTCAAGAGGCTGAGGCGGGAGGATCAACTGAGTTCAGGAGGTCAAGGCTGCAGTGAGCTGTGATCGTGCCAGCCTGGGTGACAGAAGGAGACCCTGTTCCAAGAAGAAGGAAGGGGAGGGAAGAGGAAGGGAGAGGCCAGGCGCGGTAGCTCACACCTGTAATCCCAGCACTTTGGGAGGCCGAGGCCGGTGATCACCTGAGCTCAGGAGTTTGAGACCAGCCTGGGTAACATGGCAAAACCCCGTCTCTACAAAGAATAGCTTGGCGTGGTGGCACATGCCTGCAGTCCCAGCTACTTGGGAGGCTGAGGTGGGAGAATCACCTGAACCTGGGAGGTCAAGGCTGCAGGGAGCTGAGATTGCGCCACTACACTCCAGCCTGGGTAACAGAGGGAGACCCTGTCTCAAAAAAAAAAAAAAAAAAAAAGGAAAGAGGAGGGGAGGGGTAATGATTTCTGTCGAGGCCAAAACCAAAACAAAATAAATAAACCCCCAACCTCTGTGTGTGCTCATCGTCTCCCTGGGTGATGCAGGGAAGTGTCCTGTAAGGAAGCACACACGCATTCTGTCTTTGAGCACCAGACCCACCGGGGCCCCGTCCCAGGCCCCGGCCCCACGGGTCTCTGCCTTTGCTGGAGACCCTAGAACGCCTGTCCTTAAGTGAGTGATCTTTCCCAGGAGCCACTTGTCAGGGACCTGATGACAGCAGGAGTTCCTGTGTCTTCTCTGGGTTTGGTCTTTGTCATCAGTAAACCAGCCCGGAGGCTTGTCATCATGAGAATATTTCAGAACTTTCGAAAGGTAACTCCGTGCTACCATCTCCACGGAACAGGCTCCCGAGCCGTCTCTCCTGAGTTCTGGGGAACGTGGTCAGGTCTTTCTCCCTCTTTAATTACGCACCTCCACAATGGCTCTAACAACTATGAACTTGATGTTTGGCACCGGCCTAATCCAGGATTCGAGTGGCAGCAGCTTTAACTCCAGGCAGGGCCCAGAGAAATCGCTGCTTACCTGTTCAGAGTCTGCACTGATGCGTTTTTAGCAGCAAATTGAGGGTCTATTCTGGAATAACAGTCATTTCAGAACTCTTAAAGTCAAGACACCAACAACAGTCTGGTGAAGGAAGCCGGGGGAGGCCTGGCTTGGGATGGGGGCCAATTACAGTGGGCACATGAGGAAGAGAGGAGCACAGCAGCTCAGAAGGGACTCCCAGCCTCCTTCTACTGCCGGCCAGGCCAAGGCGAGACAGAGGGCCACGCTCCCTGGTTACCCCACAGCAGCATTAGAAACAGCCCTGGATGAGGCCAGGATGAAGACCTAGGTGGCTCTGCCAGGGTGGTGGGAGCCACGGCCAAAGGCTGTCTCCAGGGAGAGTCCGGGTCAGCAGCTCAGGATGAAGGCTGCCCGTGGAGGTGCTCCAAGGCTCAAGGTCAAGCTCAGGAGCCCCTGGGTCCATTTACTTTCACAGCCTCAGATGGAAAGGGCTCAAGTCCTCACAGAGCCAGGAGCTGGTGCAGAGGCCATCGCCAGAGAGAAACTGCCACGTCAGCACAGCACAGAATGCGTCCACATTGGGGAAGGCCGACTGGCCAGGGCTCTCCCGAGCTGCCTGCAGACCTGCACGCTCTCCGTCACACCACCATGCCCGGGTCAGGCCTCTCTGCTTCCCACCTCAGCTCCTCTCCTCCTCCCACTGCCGGCCCCACGGCTGAGGGCCACCACTCACATAAGATGAAGCCCTGCAGCTGCCCACCACCCTCCAGATGCCCTGCAGGCCTAGACTCTACTACTCCTGCCTGCCACATGCCCTTGTCCCCATCACTGCCTTTCCGCTCTCCTCCTCTCCAGATGTCCCCAGCAACACAAGCCCCACTCAGCCTCCTGCTTCATGCCATCAGCTGGGACTGCCCAGACCTCCAGCGAAAGCTCGGCCTTGTCCACGTCACTGCCCTGCACACAGACCCTCAGGCTTCCCTGACTCATGGAGGATCGGCGCAGGGCCTGGGGCCTGCTCAGCTGTAGACAGGCACTCACCTTCCTATCCTTTCCCTACCCGCTGGGTGCACTCTGCCCCTCCGAGCCACGCTCATGCAGTCCTGCCTCCTGATGTCACAGGCATCAAAGCTCCTGTGCCAGCTCCTCCTGCTGCTCACAGTGAAGCCTAAGAGACACAGACAACTGCAAAGAGGCAAGGACAGTCCTCCAGCAGTGCTCAGGCAGAGCTGTGCAGGCTGGATCCACACCCAGCAGGGTCTCCCCCGGCGTTCAGAGGTCTGAGGGGTTCCCACAAATGATGAGAAAGTGGCATCCTTCAGTTGACAAACACATTTGTTGTGTATTTTATATTTTGGAGGTGTGACACCAGTACGTGACGACGGCACACCATGCAGGGGCCAGAAGCAGGGCTGGCACACTCAAGACAAGAGGGGAGGGAGGTGCCCACTGACCTGAGCCCAGGAGGAGTGTTCCCAGCCCAGGATAGCCCACCTGAGGGGGCATACTCTGAGTTGCTATGGAGACCCTCAGCTCCGCCTCTCTTGGTTCTCCATAAGACCTAACCTCTGCCTGCCAACTCCAGCTGGTGCCCTGCTGGCAAGGGACTGTCACCTGGGGTGACAGTGCTCACACCCAGGGACAGTGGGTGATGTCTGGAGACACTGTTGGTTGTCACAACTAGGTGTTGCTATTGACGCTGAGTGGAGGCGGGGGCTGGCACTGAACCCTTTGGTGCACAGGACGGTCACGCTGCAAAGACACACTCGTGGAACCACCAAGGGCCTGGGCCGTCTTTCCCGACCGATGCTTAGAGGCCCACACTCGTTAGGAATGCGGTTTCCAGCAGGGGAATAAGAAGATGCGTGTGTGCAGATGCCTGTCTGCTGGGCTGCCCGTGCCCAGCGGAAGGCAGAAACACACAGCCTCCGCCTTTACAAACATATGTGTCTCCAAAGATCCAAGGCTGGCACACAGGGGCACAACACATGCGTGTCATCTGCTCATTCATTCACTTCCTCAACAATTCTGCACCGAGCACCTGCCGTGCTCCAGGCCCCGTGCAAGACGCTGGGGATGCCCCATGGACAAGACGGACTCAGCCCCTGCTGACTGAGAAGCCAGGAGAGTGAGAATGCACCTGTAAACACCAAGCAAAACCAAGTAAAACATAACGGCCGCGTCATTCACGGGTAGCCTGAGCAGTGGGCTGGCCTTTTCTATGCTTCCGTAAAGCCTGGTAAGGTCCCATCTAGCGAGTGCCCACCTCCGGTCTCGAGGTCGTGGAAATTGGGATCCAGGCCTCGGTCCAGCATCTTGGCGATCTTCTCCACCGAGCGATGCTGAATGTGATCCATGCATTTCTTCAGATTGGTCTAGAAGGAAAAACAATACAATTCAAACATCTTTATAAGAAATGTCCCAACCTGAGCAACGAAGTAAGACCCCATCTCTACAAAAAAATCAAAAAATTATGGCCGGGCGCGGTGGCTCAAGCCTGTAATCCCAGCACTTTGGTAGGCCGAGACGGGCAGATCACGAGGTCAGGAGATTGAGACCATCCTGGCTAAGACGGTGAAACCCCGTCTCTACTAAAAAATACAAAAAACTAGCCGGGCGAGGTGGCGGGCGCCTGTAGTCCCAGCTACTCGGGAGGCTGAGGCAGGAGAATGGCGTAAACCCGGGAGGCAGAGCTTGCAGTGAGCCGAGATCACGTCACTGCACTCCAGCCTGGGCGACAGAGCGAGACTCCGTCTCAAAATAAATAAATAAATAAATAAATAAAAATAAAAATTAAAAATTAGCCAGATGTGGTGGAACACGTGATTCCAGCTACTCGGGAGGCTGAGGCAAGAGGATCACCTGAGCCAAGGCTGCAGTGAGCTGTGTTCATGCCACTGCACTCCAGCCTGGGCAACAGAGCAAGACCTGTCTCAAGAAAGAAAAACAAATGTCTTTCCAGGGTCTGGGAAAGTTCCTGACTGGTACACTCGGGAGACCCACTCTCGCCAGGGCGCACTGCAAGCCCTGAGGCTCCTGGAGCTGAGGCTTTTGGAACCACAGGCTGAGCACAGTGTCTGGCACAAGGCAAGTCCTGGATGAATGTTTAAATCATCAGCCTGTCCTGGATGAATGTTTAAAATCCCCTCACTCTTCACCATCCTGGTGCTACGGACTTACTGTGTGCATCCCCCAAAAATTCCTAAGTTGAATAATCTCCGATGTAATAGCATTGAGAGGTAAGGCCTTTGGGAGGTGACAAAGTCAGGAGGGTGAAGCCCTCGTGAATGGGAGTAGTGTCACTACAGAAGAGGTCCCAGAAAGCTCCCTTGCCCCTTCCTCCGCATGAAGGCAGAGCAAGACGATGGCCATCCCAACCAGGAACTAGGCCTTCGCCAGATGCTGAACCTGCCGATGCCACGATCTCAGACTTCCAGCCTCCAGAATGGTGAGAGACACACTTTTGTGGTTTATAAGTTACCCAAGGTATTTCGTAAAAGCAGCGCAAATGGCCTTAGATACTTTGCTGAGAGCTACGGATGTTCCTCTGCTTTCGGAAGAGACAGCCGGGCTGCTGGAGCACTTTTCAAATCTCCAGTTTCCAGGGCCAGCCTCCTGCCTCCATCGCCACAGAGTGAGGCCCGCGGATTGGTACTTAACCCACTTTGTGGTGAACCCCGTGGCCACACAGGCAGAAAACAGCGAAGCCTGGTCCCCGAGTGGCTCAAGGTGAAGGGCGGGGCTCATTTGCTGTGAGGTCATGACGGTCCGCAGCTCAACCTGACGGGGTGGGAACTTTCCTACCCTCCCAGCCTCGCTGTAAGAAAAGTCATAATCCTCTGCCCATCCAGAGCCAGCCTGGGCTGTCTGAGCAGGACTGTGGGACTTGGCACCCCTCTGCCTGCTGCGTCTAACACTCCTCACCAGCCTAATTCTTTGTCCCTACTCTGTACCTCTCTCAAAATAAAGAAAGGGGACAAAGGTGGCTTCTGACACAGCAGGTTCCTGGGCCTCTCAGCCTCCTGGCACAGGCGGGATTTCCACCTGACCGTTTTCTATAGAGTCCAGAACCAGACCTGATCCAATGCCCCAAAACGCACGACCTACACATGATGTCACTGAAACCCTGCATTGTTATTTACAAATCAGCATTTTTAAAATTCACAAATACGTTTTTATCTGCACATCAGAGGGTGATTAAAAAAAAAAAAACCCAGAAGCACCCAGACCTTGCTGTCTGAATGCCGCTTTCCAGGCAAACTCCAGGGCAGAGGCAGGGGAAGGATAGGAAGAGCCCAGAGCATCTTGTGCCAGAAAGTGGCCGGTGCGTCCAGGATGCTGGGGACGAGCCACAGGGCAGAGCACCAGAGGAAGGGCAACTGCCGGCCACATCTGGACAACCTGAGCACAAAAATCAATAATGATAATGACAGATTAGAACCCAGTGAGTACAGTAAGAATCCCGCCGGGCACAGTGGCTCACGCCTGTAATCCCAGCACTTTGGGAGGCCGAGGTGGATGGATCACCTGAGGTCAGGAGTTTGAGACCAACCTGGCCAACATGGCAAAACCCCATCACTACTAAAAATACAAAATCGCCAGGCATGGTGGTGCGTGCCTGTAATCCCAGCCACTCGGGAGGCTGAGGCAGAAGGATCGCTGGAACCCGGGAGGCAGAGGTTGCAGTGAGCCAAGATTATGCCACTGCACTGAAGCCTGGGCAACACAGCAAAACTCTGTCTCAAACAAACCAACCAAACAGAATCCTTGCATCCATCTGATGTAAGAAGTGGGGGCAGCCAAACAAAACCCGAGAGGATCCTGCTGGCTGAGAAAGCCATTGGTGAGCTCGCAGCTGCAGGGAAGCTCACCTGGAGAGCACCAGGGCCCTCGAAGGGAAGCGCTTCAGGCAGCTGCCCCGACTCTCCACCCCATGCTCTGCAGGGAATGCTCTTGGGCTCTCCTTAGGAACAGCACCAGGGGCTGGGACAAAAGCCTCCTGGGTATTACAGATTCCTCCTCCTGTCAGTTAAGCAAACTGCTCGGCCCACATACCCTATGCCTCAGACCCCTCTCCATGCCTCCTCCTCAACTCACACAGCACCCTGAGAAACAGCAGGGTGTCCGTGGCGTGGATGTCTTATGTGGGACTCTGAGCTCAAGGCATAGTGCATTCTGCCAGGTTGTGAACACCGTGTGCAATGCCCTTGCTGCTCACCTGCAGTCTAACTTCAGTGCAGTTTACGTCAACAGCACTTTCACAAGGTTTTTCCTGAAGCAACAACAGCAGAACACTAATACGGGACTCGGCATGGACCCTCTTCCCTCCACCACGCCGTGCGTCTAGATCCCACTCTCTTCGGAGCTACCGCTTTTGATCCTCCCTGTAGCAGCCAGTGGGATCTGCCCCCCCTTCCCCGAGCCCCCACGGCCACACCAAGCAGCCCCTGCTGCTTCCCGGGTGGGTCTCCGCAGTGTGCACCGTGGCGGCCGGTCTGCCTGTACATCCCAGACTGGCCACATGCCACTCCAGGTACACAGCAGGTGCCCCTGGAAGCGGAGTGTCTAAAGATAACACAACAAGATAACAACGAGGACGCCGTACGTGTAAATAACAGCCCGTTCCCTGCATACCTTTGTGTGGAGCTTGGCCAACTGTTTCTCATCGAGACTGGCTTGTTTATACACCCGCTTCTTGTATCGAAACTGGCACAGGGGAAAAAAAAAAAAAAAGAGAGAAAGAAAACAGGTCAATGCTTCACACAGCTGTTCAGAGGGAAAATGGGCCTGTTCCTTGGCTATGTCATAGAAGACGGGGAACCCCACAGCAAACTCTTCCAGTTTTAAATAAATGACTGGTATTTGCACCCCAGAGCCTACAACATCCTAAGCGTCACATTTGCCAAGATTCTGCAGCAGTTTAGCCAAAAAACCATAAAAAGAAACAGGAGCAAGGGGAAGGGAAGATCCTGCAGGTGAGGAGCTGGGAGGTCTCCCACCCGGTGATGGGCTCCCCAGCTAACGGGATGGTGACGGTTCCTCCCGGGGGAATCGATCAGCTCTCGACAAGGCATTTTTGGTAAACAAGGATGCTGCTCCAAACACCAGGTTTTTCTCCTACATCGTCCACCTTAGTTAAAAGACACCTTAGAAGCCCCACCTGGGAAAGGCCCCACCTCCTGTACTCCCGCAACCTCCACCCAGAACGCTGGAGCTACTGTTTTTCCCTGCAAACAGCAGCGCCTCCTTTGAACTGGAAATTACATCATTGCATGGACCGAGGGGCATGTCTTCCTCGGATGTAGGGAGTAAGCAACACTGTCGGAGCGGGCTTGGTGGGTCTCTAAAACACCTCCTCCCTCCCCCAGCGCCCCGCTGGGCTGGAGATGCTGCAGAAGGTCTGGGAAGGACACTGAGCATTTAGGAGTCACAGCAGTTTGGAGTCGGGACCTCTGTTTCAATCCCAGCCCTAACGCTCTCAACTCACAGGGTAACTCAGGGCTGGGCACTTTCCTGTCTCACCTCAGTTTCCTCATCTGCCCCATGGGGATAACAGCACCACCTCCCAGAGTGGCCTGAGCATTGAATGCAAGCCTCCTGGCGCAGACCTGCCACTAGACAAGTCCACTTTCTCTCTCCCTCCTTACTGCCCTTGATGCCGTCACCCTGCACGGTTACACGTGTGCTCAGGGCCAGCAAAAACTGCCCCTGGGTAAAATGACAGTGCGGAGTAGTGGGTGGGTGAGCTCATCCTGAAACCGAAAGCCGCATCTCATGGAAAGCTTCCAAATAAACAACCCTATTCTCCTTTTTCCACCATGCCAGACAAAACGGCTATTTGACAAAAGACAAAATTCTTGTGCACAGACTGATACTTGTAGGGTTTTGTTTTCAAGTGCCAAAATAAACCAGCAGTGAAATCAGAAAGTTCTGTGAAATGCAGGCTGCACAGAGTTTGGGGAGACAGTGTGCTGGTCAGAAGGGCACCCATTCATTTCCCAGAACAGAGCAGGTAGGAAGAGCTACAGGCCCATTTTAGAATTTCCACCTCTGATTCTAGATTCCAGGACAGCAGGTTCTGTGTGTCCATGCCCTGGAACCAATCACGCCTCTGGTCCAGATTTCAGAAGCCGCTGAGAATGATGCCAGGTGCCTTCTCAGGCTCACAATCATGTGGCTAAGCCTAAAAGTCTCAGGGAATTCAATTCCACGGGTCCCCTTTCCAGATATAAAATAATCCGCTCGGGCCTATAGCATCTCTGGGCAGGAGGATAAAGTATTCAAGCGGGGAGTGTTTATTCCAGAGTCATAAACATTTATAGCCCGTGACTACAGAGGACACCGGCTCAGAACCACAAATCCTTTTTCTTGCTATTTCTCCAACGTTTCATAAGCAGCCCACCCTATTATGCTGAAATTATCTGAAGCAAAGAGCCCAGACTGATGCCTGCCCCTAATGTGTCAATTCCTGGGTCAATCTCAGCCTTTGCAGTGGGTCACCTGGTGGGACAGTGGCCTGGGGAGATGAATAAACCTAAGTACCAGCAACAATTTTGGCCAGGCATGGTGGCTCACACCTGTAATCCCAGCACTTTGGGAGGCCAAGGCAGGTGGATCACCTGAGGCCAGAAATTTAAGACCAGCCTGGCCAACATGGTGAAACCCGTCTCTACTAAAAATACAAAAATTAGCTGGGCATGGCATGGTGGTGGGCACCTGTAATCCCAGCTACTCAGGAGGCTGAGGCATGAAAATCATGAACCCAGCAGGCGGAGGCTGCAGTGAGCCGAGATCACACCACTGCAATCCAGCCTGGGTGACAGAGCGAGACTCGGTCTCAAAAGCAAAACAAAACAAAAACCAAACAGAAAGTATCAGCAACAATTTCATGACAATGAAATCAGAGCAGCAGCTGCAACGTCAATCTGGGGACTTGTGGATGGCCAGACTCACAACACACACACTGTTCCATGAATACCTTCTCTGGCCCTCACCACCACTCCCGGACGTCACCACTAACATTCACTCAATGACCGGGAATCTGGGGCTCAGAGAGCGTGGGTGGCTGGCTCGAGGTTGCACAGCTACAGGTACTGGGGCCAGATGCAGAGGAGGCTCCCAGATTCTCTGGTCTTCTCGCCCAGTTTTCCTGCTGTTATGGATATGATCAGCCCCTGAAATGAACTGCGTGGATTTATTCTTCCTGATCCATCACCTCCCACTGGAGTATAAGGTCTGTGGGATCAGCACCTTGACTTTACTGTGCCTGAAGTTCTTAGTTGGACCTCAATGACAATTTTTTTCCCAATGGATACCCATTTTACAGATAAGCAAACTGAGGCCAGGACCCGTGAGTGATTTGCTCTAAACCACCCAACTTCCAAGTGGCATCTCATCTTTTTCTCCACCGAAACCCCTCCCCGAATCTGACACATGGTCCACACTGGGGATCCCAACAACCTCAGCCTCAACGTCACAACGGAACCGAGAAACATGCAGACGCAGCATCGCCTTAGTCCTGGGTGGGCGTCCATGACATCTCGGGCTTCAGGGGAATCTCTAGTCACCGAGTGGAGAACCCACTGAGGCTGCTCAAGAGTCAGCTGCAATTACACACATGCAGCCTCTCGCTGTTGACTAAGCTAAAGTGAGTGCAATCACTGAATGATGCCAACATGCTGTGCAGGAGTAGAAATGACCCGTTTCCGGCTTCTCTTAACTGACATAACCCAACACATATACACTACAGGAAACGCTGCCTGTAAACTTGGGGCACAGCAAGCCCAGGTCAGAAAGGAAAGACAAGGGTCATGCATCGCGTGGAAACGTGTCAGGGCTGCCCCATCTTATGGATCGGCCACTTCTGAAGGGAGGCCCAGGTGCTTGTGGCTGCTGACGGCAGCACAAAGAGCCCTGATCACCCGGACAGGAAGCGGAAGCAAAGCTCTGCTGTTGAGAACAGCTGGATGGCCACAGCCACCCTGTTACCCAAGGACTCAGAGATGAATTGGGGAATGGCATGGTTTGAATGTATGTCCCCTCCAAACCTCATGTTCAAATGTGATCCCTGGTGTTGGAGGTGGGGCCCGGTGGGAGGTCTTTGGGTCCTGGGGCGGATCCCTCCTGAAGGGCCTGGTGCACTCCCCAAGGTAGTAAATCAGTTCTCATTCTGTTAGTTCATGGGGGAGCCAGGAACTACTCCTCCCCTGCTCGCTCCTGCACCCGCTCTGGCCACCTAACACCTGCTCCTGCTTCACCTTCTGTCACGAGAACAAGCTCCCTGAGGCCTCGACGCCGAGCCGATGCTGGCACCACATTTTCTGTACAGCCTGCAGAACCGTGGGCCAATTAAACCTCTTTTCTCTCAGCCAGTCTCAGGTTTTTTTGCTGTTGTTTGTTTGTTTTTGTTTTTCAGACAGTTTCACTCTTTCAGACAGTTTACACAGAGTTTCAGGTTGGAGTGCAACGGTGCCATCTTGGCTCACTGCAACCTCCACCTCCAGAATTCCAGTGATTCTCCTGCCTCAGCCTCCCAAGTAGCTGGGATTACAGGTGCACATGACCACATCCAGCTAATTTCTGTATTTTTAGTAGAGATGGGGTTTCACCGTGTTGGCCAGGCTAATCTCAAACTCCTGACCTCAGGTGATCCACCCACCTTGGCTTCCCAAAGTACTGGGATTACAGGCGTGAGCCACCTCACCCAGACAGTTATTTCTTTATAGCAATGAAAGAAGACTACCGTGAGGAACACGATATAATTTAAAAATTCCTTCTGTGTCCCCGATTCCTGGCAGAGTTCCTAAAACCCTTGGAATGTCCTCGGTGATAAGAGTATCTCTGGAGCACTAATGAAATGACTCTCAACTCCCAGGCAGCTTCCAGGATGGGGACTGGTGGCCGGAAGGATCAGACCATGACTTGAGGGTCAGGATTCCCAGCCTCCCTGCTGACCAGCAGGATGGAATCGGATCACCATGGTCAGTGATTTCATCCTATGTAATGAAACTTCCATAAAAATCCCTCAACAACGGGGCCAGGAGGCTTCCGAGCTGACAAGCACATCCACGTGCTGGGAGGGTGGTGCACCCCCAACTCCACAGGGACGGAAGCTCCTGCAGGCTGGGCCCTCCTGACCTCGCCCAGTGCACCTCTTCATCAGCTGTGCGTTTGTACACTTTGTAATAAGCCAGGGGTAGTAGTTAAAATGCCTTCTTAGGTTCTCTGAGCTACTCTAGCAAGTGATCGAACCCGAAAAGGGGGTGGTGGGAACCCCTAGTTCACAGCCAAATGGGACAGAAGTGTGGGTGGCCTGGGGACTTGACGTTTATGGAGGGCCGTCTTGTGGGACTGAGCCCTTAAACTTGTAGCAGTGTCAGAACTGAATTAATTCTTGACATCCAGCTGCTGTCTGGATAGGTGGAGAAGGAGAACACACCATCCATTAGGCACTGGGAGGGAAAAACGTAAAACCCCTCAGAGAAGCATGGGGAGCCCCGTTCTGCAAGCTCAGGACCCACGGTCCTGGTTATGAAAGCCTGAATCAGACCTATGGTTTATTATTCACAGCAAGATTTCTCTCCACGGATTCTTTGAATCTGCATTGAAAAAAAATTTATAAAAGTTGTATAACAGTGTGAGATTCACGGCAAAATCAGATGGAACCTTTTATTAGTCCATTTTCACACTGCTATAAAGAAATACCTGAGACTGGGTAATTTATGAAGCAAAGAGGTTTAATTGACTCACAGTTCCATAGGGCTGCGGAGGCCCCAGGAACATTATAGTCACGGCAGAAGGTGAAGAGAAAGTAAGCACCTTCTTCACAAGGCAGCAGGAGAGAGACGAGCAAAGGAGGAACTTCCAGACACTTAGAATAAAACCATCAGATCTCGTGAGAACTCACACTCACCATCATGAGAACAGCATGGGAAGCCGCTATGATCCAACCACCTCCCTCCCTCAATACATGGGGATTACAGGTTCCTCCCTCAACACGTGGGGATGACAATTAGAGGTGAGATTTCGGTGGGGAACACAAGCCAAATGATATCAAACCTCAAGACCCCAGATTGATTTTTAAATGTGAGGATAATTTCCCAACGCAAATGGAATTTGTCTCCCCCCACCACCGTGTCTCCCCCACCCACCACGGCATCCAGGCTGTGACACAAACACGGTCCATGCACCGTGGGCTGAAATATACCTCCAGGGAAGGAACGCCCTCGCCCACAGGCTGTGGGTACTCCCGCAGGAGCCGCTCCTCGTCCAGGAACTTGCCGTCGCGCCCGTTGCTGGCCGGCTGGAAAAGGCCGTAGTTCAGGACATCTTTCAAACTCTGGTTTAATGTACACAGGATCCGCTGCTTTGCAATCCACACCGTGGCGTCCGGGTTAAATCGAATGCATTTCTGCCAGGAAGGACAAAGACAGGTGGTGAGTGACGGAGGACGCTACCTGAGTCACCCACGTGGGGCACATGGTCACAGACGACAAAGCTGCTTCAACCCCTTCCCAACACTCCCTCTGAACAGTGAACCCACGACTTTTCACGTGGAAAAATAAAGCCTACTGGTTGCTGGGACAGAGACATTTGGTAAATATAGAAGGGAAAAAGGAAGGAACGAGACATTGGTCTCTTTGGCCTTGGTCTCACCACAGACTCAAATCTCCAGCACTGGCCGGGTGCAGTGGCTCACGCCTGTCATCCCAGTACTTCGGGAGGCCGAGGTGAGCAGATCACGAGGTCAGGAGTTCGAGACCATCCTGGCCAACATGGTGAAACCCCATCTCTGCTAAAAAAACAAAAATTTGCTGGGCATGGTGGCACGTGCCTGTAATCCCAGCCACTCGAGAGGCTGAGGCAGGAGAATCACTTGAATCAGGGAGTCGGAGGTTACCGTGAGCCAAGATTGCGCTACTGCACTCCAGCCTGGCAACAAGACAAGACTCTGTCTCAAAAACAAAAAACAAAACAAAACAAACAAACAAAAAAATCTCTAGCCCTCACAGTTTTTTTTTTTTTTTTTTTGAGACAGAGTCTCACTATGTCGCCCAGGCTGCAGTGCAGTGGTGCTATCTCAGTTCACTGCAAGCTCCGCCTCCCGGGTTCATGCCATTCTCCTGCCTCAGCCTTCCAGTAGCTGGGACTACAGGCGCCTGCCACCATGCCCGGCTAATTTTTTGTATTTTTAGTAGAGACGGGGTTTCACCGTGTTAGCCAGGATGGTCTCGATCTCCTGACCTTGTGATCTGCCTGCTGGGCCTCCCAGAGTGCTGGGATTACAGGTGTGAGCCACCACGCCCGGCCCTCACAGTGTCTTTTTGGTCATCGATGACCACCTGTCGCCTCAGGGCACTCTCTCACTTGCATGGCACTTCTCAAACTCCAGCAGTTTGAAAAACACAGGTTACAGACCCCACTTATCTCTCCCTAACAGAATGTCTAATTCCGCAGGTCTGGGTGGGGCCCGAGAACCTACATCTCAGACAAATCCCAAGGCACTACTGCTGTGCCGTCCTGGGGAACACACATTCAGAACCACAGCCCGCGCATATTACAACGTGACTTAATTTTGACATGGATTGTTCTTTAGCATTTCAGATTCAGTGGGAGCCTTGTCTTAGAACTGCGCTGACGAGAAAGTTTTCATACTACCCACGCTGACTCTGAACAGAAAAGCTTTAAAAACACAGTCATCACCTCTCCCAAAGGACACAGGAAAGCAATTACGGAAAAACGATTTGACGGAAAATCAAATCAGTTGCCACGAGAGTTCATTTTTGCAAAGTTAAATAGTGTCAACAGGGCCTGCAAACCAATCACAACACTTCAAACACACAATGGCACCTCTGAGAACTGAAATAACAGCAACTCGGTCACGTTCCCAGGTCCCCTCTGTGAGGTTCACCAGTGAGCCAGGAAAAGCAAAGGCCAGGCAAATCCACTTCTAACCATGACTTCTAATTTCTGTTGAATTAAAATTATATTCTACTGAATAGCTGTCAGCAGGGGCTCAGTAATTCCCTTTGTCACTGTCAACAAGTTCAGAACGAAAGGAGGTTTGATCGACTATGAGGCTCAAACCAATTCTCTATCTGGGGATTTGTGGGTTTGCGCTCAAGAAAGCAAAAGGCCCTACCATCTTCCCAAGACAGCCCGAGGGTAAGTTCCTCATTGCTGGGAAAATGATCCTGGGACTGCCAACAGGAGCCTGGGGTCAGTGGGCGGCCAGAGTCCTCCCTGCCAGGAAACCTGACACCCTCTGCACAAAAGCTCCTGTTTCTCCCTTCCAAGGTCAAAGGCTGAGCTCACATGTGGCTCTCAAAGCTCCCCCCACCACCCCCACCGAGGGCTGTGAGGCTGGATGGGGGCAGCTGTTTATTCCAGAAAGATTTCCAGACCCACACCCTCCCCTATCCTTGGCTGAGCAAGGACTCTCTGGAAACTCCTGGCACAAGAAACAAACTGTATCAGGTGTGACCAGGCCGGGCCGCTCACTACTCACCCTTCTGTCTCAGGAATCATTCTGGGCCCCTCTAATTCAAGCTCCAACGTCCACAGAGCCCATGGCTACCACGTCCATAGAGCCCATGGCTCCTTCCCTGACACCTGCAGAGAAGATTCAGCCAAGGGGCAACTCCTTGGAGGAGCACAGGGCTCCAAATTGCCTCTCAGGGGACTTCTGTGCCACTGCAGGTGATTGCAAAGATAGGTATCCACCATCATTTGTGGACAGGGCAGGGACGCTGTGTCTGTGCAGCACGGGGGCCAACCCCACAAAACAAGAACCATCTGCTCCAGAAAATGCTAAGAGCACTGCCTTGAGAATCATCTAGAAGGAGCAAGAGCTCAAAGGTCGGAAAGCCTGGGTTTGCAACCCAGTGGCGCACACCAACCTTGATTCCTAGGGAAACCCACCCACCCAGCAGTCCTCCAATTCCCCCATGAAAATCAAAGCCACTACTTAACTTCAGGGCTGCTGTGAGGATCAAACGGAATATAAAAAAGACATGTTGTTATGGGCTGAACTGTGCCCCTCTAAATAAATGTTGAGGTCCTAACACCCATACCCTATGAATGTGATTTATTTGGGAATAGGATCTTTGCAGATGTAATCGAGTTAAGATAAGGTCATACAGGAGCAGGGTGGGCCCTATTGCAATAACTGTGTCCTTAAAAAGCAAGAAAATCTGGATATTAGTCCTCTGTCAGATGAGTAGATTGCAAAAATTTTCTCCCATTCTGTAGGTTGCTTGTTCACTCTGATGGTAGTTTCTTTTGCTGTGCAGAAGCTCTTTAATTAGATCCCATTTGTCTATTTTAGCTTTTGTTGCCATTGCTTTTGGTGTTTTAGTCATGAAGTTCTTGCCCATGACTATGTCCTGAATAGTATTGTCTAGGTTTTTTTCTAGGGTTTTTATGGTTTTAGGTCTAACATTTAAGTCTTTAATCCATCTTGAATTAATTTTTATATAAGGTGTAAGGAAGGGATCCCAGTTTCTTCTACAAAGAACTTAAACAAATTTACAAGAAAAAATCAAACACTACCATCAAAAAGTAGGCAAGGGATATGAACAGACACTTTTCAAAAGAAGACATTTTTGCAACCAACAGACACATGAAAAAATGCTCATCATCACTGGTCATCAGAGAAATGCAAATCAAAACTACAATGAGATACCATCTCAACCAGTGAGAACAGTGATCATTAAAAAGTCAGGAAACAACAGTTGCTGGAGAGGATATGGAGAAATAGGAACACTTTTACACATTGGTGGGAGTGTAAACTAGTTCAACCATTGTGGAAGACAGTGTGGCGATTCCTCAAGGATCTAGAATTAGAAATACCATTTGACCCAGCCATCCCATTACTGGGGATATACCCAAAGGATTATAAATCATGCTGCTATAAAGACACATGCACACATAAGTTTATTGCGGCACTATTCACAATAGCAGACTTGGAACCAACCCAAATGTCCGTCAATGATAGACTGGATTAAGAAAATGTGGCATGCATACACCATGGAATACTATGCAGCCATAAAAAAGATGAGTTCATGTCCTTTGTAGGGACATGGATGAAGCTGGAAACCATCATTCTGAGCAAACTATTGCAAGGACAGAAAACCAAACACCACATGTTCTCACTCATAGGTGGGAATTGAACAATGAGATCACTTGGACACAGGGCGGGGAACATCACACACGAGGGCCTGGCATGGGGTGGGAGACTGGGGGAGGGATAGCATTAAGAGAAATACCTAATGTAAATGACGAGTTAATGGGTGCAGCAAACCAACAGGGCACATGTATACACATGTAACAAACCTGCACATTGTGCACATGTACCCTAGAACTTAAAGTGTAATAAAAAGAAAAGTGAGAAAATCTGGACACAGCATCACGCACACAGGGAGATGACCATGTGAATGGGAAGGCAGAGACCGGTGTGTTGCATCTGCAAACCCAGCAATGCTGATTGCTGGTAAGCCCCCAGCAGCCAGGGTAGAGGTAGAGAATCTGGGACAGATTCTCCCTCAAGCCTCAGAAGGAACCAACCCTGCCTATCCCTTAACCTTGGCCTTCCAGCCTCCAGAATGTGAGACAACACATGTCTGTTATTTAAGCCACCAGTCTGTGGTTGGTTATGGCAGGCATGGGAACTCATAAACGTGTGAATCACCTGCCACTAATTGTGGCAGCAAAAAACAAAACAACAGCAGCACCATCATCTCTGAGAGCGGAACTCAGCAGGTCAAGCCTTCCCAGCTCCCAGGGAACTCTCCTCCCTCCATATGTGATGGGAGCTGCCCGCATGTTCACACCAGCTCCGGGCAAGCCCACAAGGTCCAAATACACTTTGGATGAATCCTGCTTCAACTCTTCACTTACCCGTCATTGACTCACTGCCTAATCAGGCAAACCCCAGGTCTGAGAGCAGGCCTGACACAGTACAGGTGACTGACACTGGCTGAATGGATGATATGGGAGCCACGAAGACAATAAATAAGAAGCAAACCAGCCTGAAGCCACCATCTGTAGCAGGGAAAGACACCCACTCAACTGTCATACGATATGGAAAAGGTAAAAATTCATGCTAACACAAGCTCCCTTGAGGACCCAGAGGAAGGAGTAAGTGACGCTGCTTGGTAAGGAGTGCACATCCTAGGCTGCTGCCCAGGAACACAGAGGGATATGCGAGTGTGGGGTAGGACTTACAGGTTGAGAGCCCAGCATAAGAGGAGGGAGGGAAGCAAAGGTGGAACAGTGATGTGTCTGGCAGGCAGATGGCATAAGACAGTTTCTGCCTTAAGTGACCCTTCCTGGTCCCACTGTTACCAATGTGAGCCTTGGTCATGTCAAGTTCTCCTTGAGGAGAACAGTATCTGATTCCGGTCTCCCACAGCCCTGTGAGTGGCTATTCCTTTATAATTTGTTAGAGACATTCTGAGCGAGTGAGTGATTTGTCAGATGACTCACAGATAGTACAGAAAGGATGGCAAAGACAACAGTGTGTAAGGAGTCCCAACCCTGGCCAACTCCTCTAAAGGATTGCTGGAGGAAACACCTATCTTCTCCTTGAGCTTCTATCTTCTGTGCGCAGGGTCCTATACCAGCACCAGGACAGCGGTGGGTGAGAGAACATGAAGATGACCAAGATGGGCTCTTGCCCCTTAAAGAGTTCAGTGTCTACAGGAAGGGGATGATGATGATGGTGATGATGAGGGTGGCTGTAATGGTGATGATGGTGGTGGTGATAATGATGGTGGTGGTAGTGGTGACAGTGATGGTGATGAGGGTGATGGGGGGATGATGGTGATGGTGGTGATAATGGTGATGATGGAGATAATTGGTGATGGCAATAGTGATCATGATGGTGATGGTGATGATGGTGATAATGGTTATAATGATGGTATTATGATAGCGATGATGGTGATGATGGTGACGGTGATGATGGTGGTGGTGATGATAGTGATGGTGATAATGGTGACAATGATGGTATGATGATAGTGATAATGGTGATGATGTTGGTGATGGAGATGGTAGTGGTGATGACAGTGGTGATGATGGTGATGGTGATAATGGTGATAACGATGGCGGTGATGATAATGGTGATGGTAGTGGTGATAAGGATGGTGGTGGTGATGGTGACAATAAGGGTGATAATGATGGTATTATGATAGTGATGATGGTGATGGTGATGGTGATGGTGATGATAATGGTGATAATGATGGTACAATGATAGTGATAATGGTGATGATGTTGGTGATGGGGATGGTAGTGGTGATGATGATGATGATGGTGATGATGGTGATAATGGTGATAACGATGGTGGTAATAATGGTGATGGTGGTGATTATGAGGATGGTGGTGATGGTGATGGTGATAATAATGGTGATAATGATGGTATTATGATAGTGATGATGGTGATGGAGGTGATGGTAATGATGATGGTGATGATAATGGTGATAATGATGGTATGATGATAGTGATAATGGTGATTATGTTGGTGATGGGGATGGTAGTGATGATGGTGACAATGATGATGACAGTGGTGATTATGATGATGATGGTAGTAGTGGTGATAATGAAGATGATGGTGATGACAGTTATAATGATGATAACCACGACACAGTGATGATTACCATGTATTGACTCCTAATAAGCCAGAAATTCTGCTAACCGTATTCACCTCCACCACAACCCTAAGTGGATATTATCATTACTGTTTGTATAATATTATTATTATTACTGTTTATATAATATTATTATTCTCACTTTATATAACAATAATATTATTCTTCTCATTCTCTAGATAAAGAAGCTGAGCCTTAGAGACTTCAAGTAACTACACTTTGCAAGGTCATACTCCTAGAAAGCAGTAGAGGTTTGATTTAAAACCAAGTCAAATCTCCCCATCTCCCAAGTGCTTGCTGTTCAAGTGATAGATTATGTTCCTCTCTATACACACCCACTGCCAATCTTAATGCAGGCAAAACATAAATTAGAGCCATATCCTGTTCTATTTCACTTTGCTTTATTAAGCTTCACAGAGAACGTGTTTTTGCAAATTGGAGGTTTGTGGCAACTCTGCAACGAGAAAATCTATCGGCGTGATTTCTCCAATAGCACGTGCTCCCTTCATATCTCTGTGTCACATTTGGGTAATTCTTGCACTATGTCAAATTTTTCATAATTAATATATCTGTTAGGATGATCTGTGGTCAGTGATCTTTGATGTTACTACTGTCATTGTTCTGGGGTTTCATGAACCACACCCATATAAGATAGGAAACTTAATAAAAGTTCTGTGTGTTCTGACTGTTCCAACGACCAGCTATTTTCTCACCTCTCTCCCTCTCCTTGGGCCTCCCTATGCCCCGAGACAGAATAATATTGAAATTAGGTCAAGTAATAACCCTACAGTGGCCCCTACGTGTCCGAGTGAAAGGAAGAGTCACACATCTCTCATTTTAAATCAAAAGCGAGAAATGATTAAGCTTCGCAAGGAAGGCATGTTGAAAGCTGAGTCAGGCCAAAAGTGAGGCCTCCTGCACCAAAGAGTAAGCCAACATGTGAATGCAAACAAAATGTTCCTGAAGGAAATAAGGAGGGCCACTCCAGTGAGCACGCAAATGGTAAGTGAAACAGGTCTTAGTGCTGAAAGGGAGAAGGTTGGAGTCGTCAAACTTTGATGATCAAGATAGTCACGATATTCATTTAAACCAAAGCCTAATCCAGAGCAAGGCCCTGACTCTCTTCAATTCTATGAAGGTTGAGAACGGTGAGGAAGCTGCAGGAGAAAGGCTGGAAACCAGAAGAGGTTTATTCACGAGGTTTAAGGAAAGATGCCATCTCCATAACAGAAAGTGCAAGGTGAAGCAGCAAGTGCTGATGGAGAAGCTGCGGCAAGTTCTCCAGAAGATCTCGCTGAGATCATTGATGAAGGTGGCTACACTAAACAGATTTTCAATGTAGACAAGAAAGTCTTCTATTGAAAGAAGATGGCATCTAGGACTTTCATAGCTAGAGACAAGAAGTCAATGTCTGGCTTAAAAGCTTCAAAGGACAAGCTGTCTTGTTAGGGGCTAATGCAGCTGGTGACTTTAAGTTGAAGCCTATGCTAATATATCCTTCAAAAAAACCTAGGGCCCTTAAGAATGATGCTAAATCAACCGACCGAGAGTGGCGGCTCACATCTGTAATCCCAGCACTTTGGGAGGCTGAGGTGGGCAGATCATGAGGTCAAGAGATAGAGACCAGCATGGCCAACGTGGTGGAACCCCGTCTCTACTAAAAATATAAAAATTAGCTGGGTATAGTGGCAGGCACCTGTAGCCCCAGCTACTCAGGAGGCTGAGGCAGGAGAATCGCTTGAACCCAGGAGCCAGAGGTTCCAGTGAGCCGAGATCACGCCACTGCGCTCCAGCCTGGTGACAGAGAGAGACTCCATCTCAAAGAAAAAAAAAAAAGAATTATGCTAAATCAACTCTATCTGTGCTCTATAAATGGAACAACAAAGCCTGGATGACAGCACATCTGTTTACAGCATGTTACTGAATATTGTAAGCCCACTGTTGGGACCTAATGCTCAGAAAAAGAGATCGTTTTCCAAATATTACCGCTCCTTGACAATGCACCTGGTCACTCAAGAGCTCTGATGGAGACGCACAAGGAGATAAATGTTTTCATGCCTGCATACACAATATCAACTCTGCAGTCCATGGATTAAGGAGTAATTTCGACTTTCAAGTCTTATTATTTAACAATATATCTTGTAAGACTATAGCTGCCATAGATTCCTCAGATGAATTATTCCAGATGCCATTAAGAATATTCATATGTGTCATAAGAGGAGGTGAAAATGTCAACATTAAGTTGGGAAGAAGTTGATTCCAACTCTCACAAATGTTTTGTTTTTTTTGTTTTTTGTTTTTTTTTTTTTGAGATGGAGTCTCACTCTGTCACCCAGGCTGGAGTGCAGTGGCATGATCTCGGCTCACCACAACCTCTGCCTCCCAGGTTCAACTGATTCTCCTGCCTCAGCCTCCTGAGTAGCTAGCTGGGACTATAGGTGCCCGCCACCACACCTGACCAATTTTTTGTATTTTTAGTAGAGACAAGGTTTCACCATTAGCCAGGATGGTCTCGATCTCCTGACCTCACGATCCACCCGCCTCAGCCTCCCAAAGTGCTGGGATTACAGGCGTGAGCCACCGCTCTCAGCAAAGAATATTCATGATTCATAAAAGGAGGTGAAAATATCAACATTAAGTTTGGAAGAAGTTGATTCCAATCCTCATGGATGACTTTGAGGGGTTCAAGCCTTCAGTGGAGGAAGGAACTACTGCAGGTGTGGTGGCAACAGCAGGAGAACTGGAGTTAAAAGTCGGGCTGAAGATGAGACTGAATTGCTGCAGTCTCATGATAAAACTTGAATGGATGAGGAGCTGCCTCTTTGGGATGAGCAGAAGAAGTGGTTTCTCGAGATGGAATCTACTCCTGGTGAAGATGCTGTGAACACTGTTGAAATGACCACACACGATCTAGAATATTCCATAAACTCAGTGGACAAAGCAGTGCAGGGTTTGAGAAGATTTCACCCAATTTTGAAATAAGTTTTACTGTGGGTAAAATGCTATCAAACAGCATTGCATGCTACAGAGAAGTCTTTCGTGAGTCAATTAATGCAGCAAACTTCTTTGCTGTCTTATTTTACGGAATTACCACAGCCACCCCAACCTTCAGCAACCACCACTCTGATCAGTCGGCAGCCATCAACAGGAGGCAAGACATTCCACCAGCAAAAAGATTACAGGCCACTGAAGATGCAGGTGACTCTAAGTATTTTTAACAATAAAGTATTTTTTAACTAAGGTATATACATTGCTTTTTTAGACATGATGCTATTACACACTTAATAATCTAGAGTGTAGATAAAACTTTTACATGCACTGGGAAACCAACAAATGTGTGTGCCTCATTTTATTGCAAGATTCATTTTATTGCAGTGGTCCGGAACCAGACTCATTATCTCTAAGATATGCCTGTTATGTGAGTCATTGAGAATACTGAAGAGGATGTTGATGTTCAGGTCATTTCTGGATCCGAAGAAATACTCCCTTTGTTCAGACTTACCAGGCTGCATACAACCCCACGCCCCAGCCTCTGGTGGACCAGCCATCCTCTCTGTGTCTGCCGGCTGGAGCCGCACTCATCCTTTCCACCGGGGCCGAGGTCTCATGGTGCCATCCATCCCCCTGGCCTCCTGCAGGCTGAGTTGACCACTGGGCATCCTGGGTGGGAACACAGGGAGCTGCTCCAACTGCCCGTGGCCCTCAGGCCAGCTGACCGATCCTGCTCCCTTTCCTGTCCAGCCCGTGAGTCTCGGCCTCTTCACCCTGCATTTCCTGCCTCCCAGGAAGGGGGGAGCAGTGCTGAGTTTCATATTTTGCCTTAGGATGTTTCTCCTCACTCTCTCCTAACCGGCAGTCAGGAGTCGGTCCCTCTGTCACTCAATCCCCTGAAGGCTGTGATGTCCAGATCCTTCTGAAACCTGCCGCGTGCCTGGCCCAAGCGGCTCAAGACACAGAAAGCCTGCAAGTGGATGGAACGAGATCTCCGAGACCCAAATCAGGCTTCTCCTTTATCTCCAGAAAGGCAGTGCATACAGCATGAGACCCGGGCGGTGATGGAGTGGAACAGGGCTGACACGGTCAGGAGCTGTAGAGGAGGAGTCTGTGGCTGACACCAGTCTTGCGATGATGTACACACCGATCCTCGGAAATTCTCGGGGCTTCTTCGAGCCAGCCTCAGTTCTCCCTAAGTTCCCTTCATACCACAAAGGCCCTCAGCCACAAAAGGGAGCTATGTTTTAGCACAGATGAACCACCTACATCTTCCCGTCCCTCCTACTCCTCCCCATCTCTCTCTCCCCCAACATCTGTCTCAGCACCACTCCAACATCCAGCCAGTTAAGTGCTCCTCCCTGCCCTAGCCCAAGCTGCCTGAGTACAGGGGTTTCTGTTTTTTTTGTTTTTTTTTTTTTTTTGAGATGGAGTCTGACTCTTTCACCAGGCTGAAGTGTAGTAGCACAATCTCAGCTCACTGCAACCTCCGTCTCCTGGGTTCAAGCAATTCTCCTGCCTCAGCTTCCGGAGTAGCTGGGACTATGGGCACCTGCCACCACGCCCAGCTAATTTTTGTATTTTTAGTAGAGACAGGGTTTCACCAAGTTGGTCAAGATGGTCTCGATCTCTTAACCTCATGATCCATCTGCCTCAGCCTCCCAAAGTGCCGGGATTATAGGCATGAGCCACTGTGCCCAGCCATTTCTGTCTTTTTCTTTGCATAACCAAACCACAGCTTGTAAACGTGGATGGCATTGAACGGCACTGGATCAACATTCCAGACATGGAATACTCCTGGGTGATATCATCCAACAGTCAAGAAAGGTCTGGACTTCACATCGGGACTGATGGAAGTTTCTGCCTACTGAGCCTTGCTTGTACTCAGTGGACTGTGCAGACTGTTAACTACAGCCATGACCCTGCAAGTGGAGGCTACGACACCAAGGTCTGCAGAACTATATGTCACAGAGCTAGGGTTGGCCATGCTGTTGAACAGAATGACACACCTACACCCCTCTTAGTACAGTTCATGGTCAAGCTCCAATCAAAACCAAAGAGCAGGCTAGGCAACATAGGGAAACAGTCTCTACCAAAAAATAAAAAGTTTAAAAAATGAGCCAGGCATGGTGGTACGTGTCTGTAGCCCCAGCTACTCTGGAGGCTGAGATAGAAAGGTCCCTTGAGCTGGGAGGTTGAGTCTGCAGTGAACTATGATTGCATCGCTGCATTCCAGCCTGGGTGACAGAGCAAGACCCTGACTCAAAACAAAAAAAAAAGAAAAAAACGGAGAAAGTGAGGGAAAGCCACTCACACTTGGTTCACATGAGTTACAAGTATTCTGCAAGGTGAGAGACTAAGAACTGAGACTACACAACTGTGGGCAGAATGCGGTCACTGGAGACAGGCAGAGGCAGCTGTGTTTGGCCTGAGTCTGCCACTTATGCTGAGTTATGAGTCACTCGGGCTGCCATGGCAAAAAGTACCACAGACCAGGCTGCTTAAACCACAGACATTTATTGTCTCCCATTCTGGAAGCCGTAAGTCTGAGATCAAGATGTCTGCAGGGCTGGTTCCTCCAGAGGCCTCTCTTCCTGGCTTGCAGACGGCCGCCTTCTCTGCGTCCTCAGGTGGTTGTCCCTCTGTGCGTGTCTCTGTCCCCACCTCCTCTTCTCATAAGGACTCCACTCCGATGGGATCAGGGCCCACTCTTAACAACTTCATTTAACTTGATTGCCTCCGTAAAGACCCAATCTCCAAATAAAGTCTCATTCTGAGGTCCTGGGTTACGACTTCATTCGATACAGGAATTTTGGTGGGGGACAGACTTAGCCCACAGCACTGAACGACCATGGGCGAGTCTCTGCAACCCACTGAGGGCCACCACCTGCCTGTGGGGGGACACGTCTGCACCGATGAGTAAGACACGTAAACAATGGTGGATCAGCAAACCCGCGCCGAAAAGTGTCTGGCCTGCAGGGGTCAGAGGAGCTTCCTGGGCCAGGCTGTTTTGATTTATAGCAACGTAGCAAGAGAGTTTCCTTTGAGAGACTAAATTGCTTTCCAAATCTGTTTTGGGTCCTGTAAAATGGCGACGATGACAGCTGATTTTGGAAGACAGTAGTGAGGGCGAGAGAGTGTCTTGACAAAGCTTGAGAAAATGGTAAATATTATACCATATAAAATAGGTCTTACTGCCATGGGTTATCTGAAGGCTGTGGAAAGGGCCATCCACAACACGAGGCTTGGATTACACAGATGGATTCAGGGACCTCCACCTCTACGGCATCTGCTAATTCACCTTTCTCAGGTGAGACTTACATCCACCTTCCTCTTGACTTCTACCCAACCAGCCCAGGAAAAGCCAAGAGAATAAGGGGGAGGAAATGCCAGGGCATCCCAGGTCGTGGCCCCACGGGGACATTCCCTATTCAGGATCTGGAGCTAGAAACGCAGACACCCGGAACAGTCAAGATGCCAGCTCTGCAAACGCATGTAAGCAGCATTCGACAAGAACTCAGGAAAGCCAGAAAGAAATCCAAGTTTCTGAGCACACCATTCATTACGAGGAAGCGCATTTCACATTCAGACGTTCCTCTGCCGTGATGCTTTCTGTCATCATCAATTTCTGCATGATGCATTTTCAAGGGCCCATGATAAACACAAGCTTGGCAGGAGCCATAGAAAGGTGCACGCAGCGTCTTCGGGCCTTTGATAGCTGTTCACGTGCAGTCTGTGTACCTGCACGCCTCTGACGAACAACCAACGTCAGGGTCACCCCAAACTCCAATTGGTTTATTCCCAAATGCAATTATCCAGATGAGATAATACTTCTTACTGTGGGCAGAGGCCCACTGGGCTGGTACTCGTGGTGGCAAACACTAAGACCCTCGCACGGGTAACACACGAAGCTGAAATCAGAGATGTCAATGGAACAGGGAAATACGGGGTGACCTTGACTCAGAAAGACGGCCTGGTCAGGGGGTGCTGAGGTCCAAGGGTCAGGCTTAGTGTTTCTGCATGTTTAAATGCCAATAAAGGGTAACGCAGCTGTGGATTCGTTTTTCCAATTAGAACATTTTTCACACAGTGAAAGCTTCATGGCAGCCGCTGGATGCTGTGGCGAAGTGGCGGGCACACTGTATCTCTGGGTGATTAGTAAAGAGATTGCCTGTCTGTCTCTGCTATTGTCAAGGGGATGCTAAACTGGGAGACACTGCTTGGTTCTGCCAGCGGTCCATGGACTCCTTGGGGGTGACTTAATCTTCCTCTTTCCATAGCCATGATTTCAGGCAGAGCCATCGTAAAGCAGAGACCAGATGCTGGCCAGAGAAATCCCATTAGGAACAGTAAATTGAAGTGAAG